>NC_066619.1:151282987-152489417 GCF_025201925.1 Gopherus flavomarginatus
ATCGGAGCATTCCACTCTTGGTAACGTGCACTAAGGAACAGTGCAGCCAAACGGTCAAGGACTCTTTACACAACATGATCTGCACTCTCCATTGCACAGCGACACCGTTCCAAACACAATGATTTCCCCCTCCGTCTTCTGCTGGACATGAGGCCAAAGTTTTGGGCCTGCTCCACCTCCTATTCAGTGTTTGGCTTGTTGACTTTACTGGAAGCAGGGCTAAGCTCTCAGTGAGTAAAAAGCACTCTATATCCTATTTAAATACAATGAAAGCCAGGTATAGCTACAACCTGCCTTCTGTGCTGAGAAGATACACAATGGAGTGATGCAATCCAGAGAAAAGTACTTTGTCACAGCCCTACAACGGTCCACTTGCCCGCTCACCTGGGAAGAGTACTGGTTTTATGGACAAAAATCAATAATTATTTGTTATCATTATTATCCATGCAAAAGGCGGGCAAGCAGGGCCGCCCAGAGGATTCAGGGGGCCTGGGGCAAAGCAATTTCAGGGCCCCTTCCATAAGAAAAAAGTTGCATAACTATAGAACATTATATTCTCGAGGGGGCCTGGGGCAAATAGCCCCACTTGCAACCTCCCTCCCCCCGGGCTGCCCTGCGGGCAAGTGGTTTAGTACCAGATACATTTTCAAGCCAGTTTTACAATCCGTGTCAGAAATCATGCAATTTGTCCATTTAACAGGTGTTTGTATTCTGTGGTGACATCCAGCTGAACACAGAAAAGGCTTAGGTCTGAAATTACCCTCCCAAGGGTTGGCAAGTTTGATGCATATACTGTATTTGAATATAAATTATGATAGTCAGGTGCCCATTGAAAAACAAATAGTTTAAGAATGCTGCCATTATCGTGTTGCATCAACCTGATACCTTCATTCAGATCTGGGGTAGAATCCGAGATATATTTGATAATGGGCTCTTCTGTCTAGCAGAGAAAGAAACAACACGAGCCAATGGCTGGAAGATAAACCTTGACAAATTCAGACTGAAAACTAAGCAGCATTTTAAGGGTGAGGGTTTTAACCTTTGGAACAATTTACCATGGTGGATTCTCCATCATGGACAATTTTCAGATCAGGATGGAATGCTTTTCTCAAAGATCTGCTCTGGGCAGCTCTCCAGCCTGTGCTATGCAGAAGGTCAGATCAGATCATCATAGTGGCCCCTTCTGGCCTTGGAATCTACGAATTTGTCCAACTAGATATGATACATCCTCCCTCTGCCAACAGGCTTGGAGGAGCTCATATTTGGCTGTTATTACACTCAGAATACCTAGATCAGCGGTTCTCAAACTGTGGCTCGGAACCCCAAAGTGGGACGCGACCCCATTTTAATGGGGTCACCAGGGCTGACGTTAGACTTGCTGGGGCCCAGGGCCAAAATCCAAAACCCTCAGGTTTCAGCCCTGGGTGGCAGGGCTCAAGTTACAGGCCCCCACACCTGGTGCTGAGTCCTTGGGCTTGAGCTTTGCCACCCCTCCCACCTCCCCGGGGCAGCCAGGCTGGAGCGGGCTCAGGCTTCGGTCCCCACTCCTGGGGTCGTGTAGCAATTTTTGTTGTCAGAAGGGGGGTATGGTGCCTTGAAGTTTGAGACCCCCTGACCTAGATTATCCTGACTTCCAGTCACAGGTAAAACCCGAAAGCTCATTGGACATCTAGAAAATATTCTCTTTCCAGTGACATACAAACGGTCTGAATTTCACCTTCCATCAGTCTAGGAGCAGTTTGAGAATCTCCATATTATATGATTAAGTTTAACATGTGAAAAGCAGCAAAGAGTCCTGTGGCACCTTATAGACTAACAGCCGTATTGGAGCATGAGCTTTCCTGGGTGAATAGCCACTTCATTGTGCGTCTGACAAAGTGGGTATTCACCCACAAAAGCTCATGCTCCAATACGTCTGTTAGTTTATAAGGTGCCACAGGATTCTCTGTCGCTTTTTACAGATGCAGACTAACACGACTACCCCTCTGATACTTTAATATGTAAGTATTTTGCTAAGATTGTATCTGAACCAGAGACACACAAACAGCACGGGTGTGGGAGGGGTGTGCACATGCATGCGTACAGACATCTGTGCCATTAACTCAGGGAGCCAGTCCCAAAAGAAACCTGGGTATTTTCCTTTAAGTGGGTGAGCCCAACCAGGGATGGGAGGCCCCGTCCCAAGCACAATGACAAAGTAACTACTTCAGTACTTTGCAGAAAGCCGCAGCCCTCCAGACTGGCAAACCTTCTCTATGATCCCCCTCCTGCAGAGCTGGGGGAAGTACCACTCAGCACACAGCTGCTACCTGAAGGACAGGTCGTGAGATTTAAACCACTCCAAATATTTATACTCCTATGAGGGTGACCACACAGCAAGTGTGAAAAATCAGGACAGAGGCGGGGTAATAGGCACCTGTATAAGATAAAGCCCCAAATATCAGGACTGTCCCTATAAAATCAGGACATCTGGTTACCCTAACTCCTATGTGCTATAAAATATCACACACCATGTGGGTGGACACATTAATGGGCACTTGTTCAGGAAAACCTAGCACTTTGCTGGACAGGAGAGTTACTTCATTATCTGAAACACCTATAAACACACCATTCCACTCCTTTCACTGTATCTGTAGACGAACTGTACGTAGACAGAATATTTACTGAATGGTGGTGAGACGGGCGAGATTTGACCGGCCATCAGGAATCCCACCCTACAGAGATCTGTGTGGGTCACTGCACTACGCCATCCCCAAGTTAAGAAGTCACAGACGCTTGTTGTATTCACTGGGAGCTACCGATTCCCTGCTCACAACTCCCTCTGTGGTCTGTGGTAGGCAAGCGGCAAAGATGAAATGTCTTTCATAACTGGACAGAAAGGTCGGTAGATGCCACAAGAGCCTGGCCTGGAGAAGTGGCTTTCACACCAGCAGAACAGTATGATCCCCAGGGGAACCGTTATCTTTTGACAGTACGTTTTCCAAAAAGGACAGTTTTTAGAGAGCAGGAGGAAAGCGTAACAATGGAGCAATACCAGCAGATGAGATGGTTTGCTGGGCTTAAAAATGAGATGGGGCCCATGAGTCTGACCTGTCTCTCTCTTAGCAGACAGACTAAAACAAACGAAGCTGAGAGTTACTAAAAGTCATGAAAAGTGTCCAAGCACTAGGAGCCAGGTGTTCTTTGTGTGATGCCTCTCCTCTCCTGTCCTGTCGGGAATGCAAGCAACCACCCTGGCCTTGTGTCTCAGCACTCGAGACTTGCATGCAGACCGCACTGCCCTGGCAACGTTCAACAGCACAGTGACTCTGCCCCGGCTCACTCCTGCCATATGGTACTTTATGGAGTGTGCATATTAACTCTCCTTTCGCCTCCGCTGCTTTCCCTGCTGCCCTGGTATCACCCAGCCATGCAGGGTCTGGGGAGCGCCAGCCATGCCCCCAGCCCCCAGCAGTGCCTGGAGCTGGTGACAGGGCAGGGGACTCAGCCAGGCACCCCGCCCCTACCAGTGCCTGGAGCCGGAGGCGGGAGGGGAGGGGGGCTCAGCCAGGCACTCAGCCCCCAGCAGTGCCCGGGTCGGTGCCAGGGCGGGGGGGCTCAGCTCTGCACCCAGCCCCCAGCAGTTCCCAGGCCAGTGGCGGGGCAGGGGGGCTCAGCTGGGCACCCAGCCCCCAGCAGTGCCCGGTCAGGTGGCGGGGCGGGGGGCTCAGCCTGGCACTCAGCCCCCAGCAGTGCCCGGGCCGGTGGGGGGGGGTGAGGGGGCTCATCCGGGCACCCAGCCCCAAGCAGTGCCCAGGGGGGCTCAGCCGGGCACCCAGCCCCCAGCAGTTCCCCAGGCCGGTGGCGGGGCGGGGGGGCTCAGCTCCGCACCCAACCCCCAGCAGTGCCCGGGCCGGTGGCGGGGCGGGGGGCTCAGCCTGGCACTCAGCCCCCAGCAGTGCCCGGGCCGGTGGGGGGGGTGAGGGGGCTCATCCGGGCACCCAGCCCCAAGCAGTTGCCCAGGGGGGCTCAGCCGGGCACCCAGCCCCCAGCAGTTCCCCAGGCCGGTGGCGGGGCGGGGGGGCTCAGCTCCGCACCCAACCCCCAGCAGTGCCCGGGCCGGTGGCGGGGCGGGGGGGCTCAGCCAGGCACCCAGCCCCCAGCAGTGCCAGGGGCGGGGGGGGGGGGCTCAGCCAGGCACCCAGCCCCCAGCAGTGCCCGGGCCGGTGGCGGGGCGGGGGGGCTCAGCCGGGCACCCAGCCCCCAGCAGTGCCGGGGCCGGTGGGGGCCTTACCAGGGCCCGGCAGCGAACAAGCCCAGCGCAGCGCTCCGTGGGGCGACGGGACGGGGGGCTCCATGGCCCCGCGAGTGCGGGCGGCCCGGCCCGGCCCGGCCCCCGGAGGAGTCTCTGGGGCCGGGCTCTGTCCCCGCAGCGGCGCTGGGCTAACACCTGAGCGACCCCCCGGCCCGCTGCAGTCCCGGGCGGGGCGGCCATGGACAGACCGGGATCGGGCTCCAGGGTCCTGGGACCCGGCCGCTCCCTTCGGGAACTTCCCACCCCGTCCCGCTGCGGCCCCTCGTCCCCGCTCCACTGCCCCGCGCTCCCCCCTTCCCTCGTCCCCGCTCCACTGCCCCGCGCTCCCCCCTTCCCTCTGCCCCGCTCCACTGCCCCGAGCTCCCCCCTTCCCTCTGCCCCGCTCCACTGCCCCGCGCTCCCCCCTTCCCTCTGCCCCGCTCCACTGCCCCGCGCTCCCCTCTTCCCTCGTCCCCGCTCCACTGCCCCGCGCTCCCCCCCTTCCCTCTGCCCCGCTCCACTGCCCCGCGCTCCCCTCTTCCCCTCTGCCCCGCTCCACTGCCCCGCGCTCCCCCCTTCCCTCTGCCCCGCTCCACTGCCCCGCGCTCCCCTCTTCCCCTCTGCCCCGCTCCACTGCCCCGCGCTCCCCCCTTCCCTCTGCCCCGCTCCACTGCCCCGCGCTCCCCCCTTCCCTCTGCCCCGCTCCACTGCCCCGCGCTCCCCTCTTCCCTCTGCCCCGCTCCACTGCCCCGCGCTCCCCCCCTTCCCCTCTGCCCCGCTCCACTGCCCCGCGCTCCCCTCTTCCCCTCTGCCCCGCTCCACTGCCCCCGCGCTCCCCTCTTCCCTCTGCCCCGCTCCACTGCCCCGCGCTCCCCTCTCCCCTCTGCCCCGCTCCACTGCCCCGCGCTCCCCCCTCCCTCTGCCCCGCTCCACTGCCCCGCGCTCCCCTCTTCCCTCTGCCCCGCTCCACTGCCCCGCGCTCCCCCCTTCCCTCTGCCCCGCTCCACTGCCCCGCGCTCCCCCCTTCCCCTCTGCCCCGCTCCACTGCCCCGTGCTCCCCCCTTCCCTCTGCCCCGCTCCACTGCCCCGCGCTCCCCCTTCCCCTCTGCCCCGCTCCACTGCCCCGCGCTCCCCTCTTCCCTCTGCCCGCTCCACTGCCCCGCGCTCCCCCTTCCCCTCTGCCCCGCTCCACTGCCCCGCGCTCCCCCCTTCCCTCTGCCCCGCTCCACTGCCCCGCGCTCCCCTCTTCCCTCTGCCCCGCTCCACTGCCCCGCGCTCCCCTCTTCCCTCTGCCCCGCTCCCCTGCCCCGCGCTCCCCCCTTCCCTCTGCCCCGCTCCACTGCCCCGCGCTCCCCTCTTCCCCTCTGCCCCGCTCCACTGCCCCGCGCTCCCCCCTTCCCTCTGCCCCGCTCCACTGCCCCGCGCTCCCCCCTTCCCTCTGCCCCGCTCCACTGCCCCGCGCTCCCCCCTTCCCTCTGCCCCGCTCCACTGCCCCGCGCTCCCCCTTCCCTCTGCCCCGCTCCACTGCCCCGCGCTCCCCCCTTCCCCTCTGCCCCGCTCCACTGCCCCGCGCTCCCCCCTTCCCTCTGCCCCGCTCCACTGCCCCGCGCTCCCCCCTTCCCCTCTGCCCCGCTCCACTGCCCCGCGCTCCCCCCTTCCCCTCTGCCCCGCTCCACGGCCCCGCGCTCCCCCCTTCCCTCTGCCCCGCTCCACTGCCCCGCGCTCCCCTCTTCCCCTCTGCCCCGCTCCACTGCCCCGCGCTCCCTCCTTCCCTCTGCCCCGCTCCCCTCCGGGCACCGCTCCCCTGCCCCCCCCTCCTGCCTGCTCCCCTCGGCCCCCCCCCACCCTCCTGCCTGGCTCCCCCCGACCCCCCCTCACCCTGCTGCCCGCTCCCCCCGGCCCCCCCCTCACCCTCCTGCCCGCTCCCCCCGGCCCCCCCCTCACCCTCCTGCCCGGCCCCCCCTCACCCTCCTGCCCGCTCCCCCCGGTCCCCCCCCACCCTCCTGCCCGGCTCCCCCCGACCCCCCCTCACCCTGCTGCCCGCTCCCCCCGGTCCCCCCCCACCCTCCTGCCCGCTCCCCCCGGCCCCCCCTCACCCTCCTGCCCGGCTCCCCCCGGCCCCCCCTCACCCTCCTGCCCGCTCCCCCCGCTCCCCCCTCACCCTCCTGCCCGCTCCCCCCGGCCCCCCCTCACCCTCCTGCCCGGCTCCCCCTCACCCTCCTGCCCGGCTCCCCCCGACCCCCCCTCACCCTCCTGCCCGGCTCCCCCCGGCCCCCCCTCACCCTGCTGCCCGCTCCCCTCCGGCTCCTCCTACCCCGCTTCCCCTCCGCCCCCCAACCTCCCTGTGCTGCGCCCCGCGGGTCCCACTGCCCCGTGCCCCGCGCCCCGCGCCCGGCCGGTACCTCCTCCTCGGGCAGGCCGGGCTCGGCCGCGCCGCTCTCCTTGTCGGCGGGGAGGCTGTTCATGGTGCCGTCCCGGGGCGCACGGAGCCGGCTGCGGAGAGGCTGCTCCCTGCCGCTGGCAGCAGCATGAGGAGCTGGCGGCGCTGCACTGAGCCCCCGGCAGCCCGGCCGGGCAGGGAGCTGCGGCGCGGGGGAGGGACGGGGGGCGGGGGAGCCTGGGCTGCCGCCGCTGGGCCGGGGGTGCCCGGTCCGTGCGCCCTACGCGCTCCGGGCAGCTCCCTCCCGGCCCCCCCGGGGGACGGGGCAGGGCTGGCTGGGGGCAGGGCTGGGCAGACAGGGGAAGTTGGGCGGCATGAGGGTCAGAGAGGCAGGGGGAGCCGGGCTGGGTGTGGGGAAAACCCTAAACTCCCCCTGTCCCCAGCACATGGTGTCAGCACGAGCTCCCTCCCACGAGCACCCTGGGATGTTTGGGAGCCATCACTGACAATGGCTCAGCCCTAGCTGGGGGTTCACCCTGTCCAGGCTTCCCAGAAAGCCAAGGCCTCGAAACTTGGCTTTTCCCATGAGCGCGGAGCTTGTCCTTTACCTGATGGGTCCTGGCACCAAGGGGTTCCCATGGCTGTGGGCTTGCTAGGGTCACAGACCAGCCAGCTGTGCTTGTGCTGGGACACTTTGTACCTCCTTTCTGTTAGCACCTGCTTCTCCCGCTTCCCCTCACATGGGACTCGGAGGGCCGCACAGAGCACTGGTGCTGGAATTCAGACCCTAATCCTGCTCCCTTCTTGGCATCAACAGCCAAACTGGCATCACCCCCTGGGGCCCTGGCAGTGCAAACTCCTGGGGCTGGCACCACCCATTATTATTTCTACGGCACCCTGCACCCACCCCTATGGCATTGCACAAAGGGACTCTACAATGGCTGGAGTGCCACTCGGCTGGGGTGGTTTGGAGATCCCCGAGTAACTCACCTCTCACTTGCCAAGCATGAATCACTGCAATCAAACAGGCAGGATGGGACCCATTCAGGCTAGGAAAAGGGTGCAGATTTGTTAACAGTGAGATTAATTAACCACTGGAACAATTTAGCTAGGGTTATGGTGGATTCTCCATCACGTGGGATTTTTAAATCCAGTCTGGGGAGGGATGCGGTGGGGGGGTCTCCTTCTAACAGACACAGTCTAGTTAACCACCAGTTGCTGGGCAGGATGCAGGAATCCCTGAGCGAGATTCTGTGGCCTGCAAAGTGCGGGTCAGACTAGATGATCACGGTGGTTCCTTTTGGCCTTACCCTCCTGGGAATCTCTGAAATCGGGGCTGGAAAAGGCAACAGCCCACGAGGGCTCCCTCCAGTAGCGGGCAGCCAGAGAACTTGTGGATTACATTAAGGAGGAACATAACATTGAACATACACCGCAAGTAGGAGATGAGTAAACGAGCATACTCTGGAAGCAGCCTCCCCCACCAAGGGCGCTTTCAAATTGGCATCTCTTCGCATTTCCTGGTGCCGGTTTGGGCTCGGATCCATCCGCACTGACCCCACTGAAGCAGTGCACTCCCATGGCAACTGGCTCTGCCTGCACAGGTCCCTACTTCCCCCATACGATTTACACCCCTGGACCTTGCCCACTGCTAGCCCCCCGCCCTCATCTCGCCCCACTGAGTGCAGTCTGAGCCCAGAGAGGAGTGGCCGTGCTGCAGGCAGGGCAGGGGTGAGACCGGACTGTCCCTCCACACATGACCGAGTGCAAGCGAGAGATCCTCTCAGTTGTCAGGGGCCAGAAGAGGCACCTTTTTGAAATGCAGCCTGCCCTTGTGAGGGAGAAAGATGTCACACTGGGGTGGGAATGGACAGGAATAACAAAGGGACCCACTGGCTCCTTGCTCCCTTCCCTGGAGGATTCCTGCCCACTCTGACAGAACCCTTCCCCCTTGCCCCAGAGCCCAGCTTCCTCAGCACCCTAGCAGCACTTGCACAGCTCGCCAGGCCCACACAGCCCCATTGCGCTGAACAGAGCATATACAGGGAAGCACACATTGTCAGTGTCCATGGGCCAGAGCCTCTTGCAGGAGATGCTTGGAGAAGGGTCCAAAATGACACATCTTCCCGACCTGTGGGAGTTGCTTCATTCCTTGGCGGTAACTGCTGGGTGTGGCCTGTCCTCGGCCCCTGTAACATGCTGCTCCATATTATCCCTGGGATTGTGTGTACACACTTCTGGGACCACCTCAATTATTGCTACCCTGAACAAATGGATGAATGAAGAATTTGCATCCCATCCAAAATATTTCTCCAGGCCTAGTTGAACTTCAGGCCAAAGCATGTGGCAGGGTGCTGCTGTACTGCACTGGAATATTGTTATGAAGGATACACTTGGCCATGACTTACTTGACCAGGAGTTGCTACCCAGTGGGTACACAAGGGTTAAGCAGCTGCAGTGAGGCAGAGCAGGAGACATGAGGTGTGTGTCTCACCTCACAGAATGGTCAGAGATGGGATGAATGGGTGGATTGTTAGAGCACTGGCTGAAACGACCCCTATCAATGAAGGATCTTCAAAGACAATGGGAATACCATGGCTGGGACATTTGCACCTAGCAACCAACCAAGATTAAGGTGGTTTTCCCCCCCACCTGGCTGCAGGGAAACAGCGCAAAGGCCCCGAGCTGGAGAACAAAGGGTGGCCTTTGGACAGACACAGCAGCTCTCACCTGCCGGGACCAAGTGACAAAGGGACAGAGATGGTTCCTATAGGAGCATGGTTTGGCCAGTATGGACTACGCTGTACCTTTGTTTCTCTGTGCTAACCTAAGGACATCCCTGATGCTGTGTTCCAACTGGCTAATCCATCCAGGCTGCTTGGGGATAACTGCTAATGCTTCGTAGATTCCCAAGGCCATCTAATCCAGTGGTTTTCAAACTTTCTTTCTGATGACCCAGTTGAAGAAAATTTTTAATGCCTGCAACCCAGTGGAGCTGAGGATGAGGGGTTTGGGGTGTGGGAGGGGCTCAGGGCTGGGGCAGAGGGTTGGGGTGCGGTGGTGGGGCTGGGATGAGAGGTTCAGGGTGTGGGAGGGGGTTCTGGGGTTGTGGTGCAGGCTCTGGGGTGGGGCCAGGGATGAGAGGTTTGGGGTGTAGGAAGAGGCTCCAGGTTTGGGGGGGCTCAGGGCTGGGGCAGGGGATTGGGGTGTGGGGTTGGGTGGTGGACTTACCTCTGGCAGCTCCCAGTCTGCAGCACAGCGGTGGTGCTAAGGCAGGCTTCCTGCCTGTCCTGGCACCGTGGACTGTGCTGCACCCCGGAAGCAGACAGCAGCAGGTCCGGCTCCTAGGTTGAAGTGCACAAACAGCTCTGTGCTGCTCTCACCTGCAGGCACCGCCTCCTCCCCCCAGCTCCCATTGGCCAGGAACCAGCAAAGTCAGAAGTCAGACCTGCTGCTGGCCACGTCCGTGGTGTCAGAACAGGTAGGCACTAGCCTGCCTTAGCCGGGCAGCACCCCCGATGGGACTTTTAATGGCCCAGTCCTGACCAGAGCTGGCACGACCCAGTCCCTTCCATTCTGTGACCCAGTTCTGAGTCGTGACCCATGGTTTGAAAACCACTAATCTAGTCTGACCTCCTGTCTGCATCAGGCCAGAGACCTTCCCCGCTTGCTGAGATGCAATGATCCCTGAAGCGAGGAAAGGAGTCTCTCTCAGCTGGACTCACTGAGCAGATCTCAGAGCGAGCAACAGGAAAGATGGAGCCCAGAAGCTGTCTAAGAAGTTTTGAGGCCTACCCTAAAGAAAGCGTGGGACTCCTAGGGGTCTGGCACAACAAGGGGCTGTTGTCTGTTTAAAAGCTGGAGTGACAGAGGCATGCCCTTCTGAGTGAGACACAAACCCATGAGTGTCATTATAATGGTCACTGACAGGCCAGCCCCCAGTTAGCAGGCACAATCTGCTGGCTCTGTGCATGCCCACAAAGGCTGCTGCTTGAATTTTGGTTTTTGCCAGTTTTGATAAGATCTAGTGCTCAGTTCCCAAATTAAGCCACTTGGATGTTTCCATTTTAATTTTAAACACAACACAAGCAACTTGCCCCTTTATGGACCTGCCAGCTGCAAACATGCTTGTGGGGGATTTTGCTCCTCAGAACTAGTGCAGTGCCGTGCCGTGTGGCATCATTCTCTGACATTCCGCATTTGGGAATTTACACGGGAAAAGCATCTTCAAGAAGTAGCGGGTGAAGCAAATGTGACCTAATAAAAGCAGAGAGGAGTGAGCTTGTAGCAGGGCGGGTCAGTTACAGAAGATAACTCACAAGTCACTTGCAAAATAGATGCCCTGAGACCCTGCTCGAAACAGGGTTTGAACCACACATGTCCGTTTGTAGCTCTCTGCACGTCACAAGGGGCAAAAGCAAGACCAGCTGGCCTTGCAGCTGATGATGCCTGAGTCAGGGTAGCATCCAGCTTCCCTCCCTGGGCTGGCTCTGCAGCATGGACAGGAGCTCAAAGCAAGAAAACCTCATTTTCTGCACTGAAGTGAGCACAAGGGACCCCTTGGGAGCAGGTCTCGGAGTAAGAGCAGTTGTTTTCACCTAGGGATGTTTCAGAGGAACTCTGTGACACTACAGTGAAGATCTCAGCATTGCGTGGTACATGCAGGTTGGTGAAACAACACATGTCACACAGGCACTGGCAATGGTGAGATGTAGGACGCTTCATGCTCTTAGCCCACAATCTCACTGGGGGGGGGGCATCAGTTGGGATATAGGGAAGGCTGAAGACGCCCGCAGTTGTTTTGCGGTGAGCTGCTCTGTACGTTAAACATGTCCTGTCGTCCCACGGCTTAACACAGCCCATAGCTGGATCAGTCCTACACGGCTTCTCCCGCATTGTTCACTGCCTGAGCAGCACTCCTCTCTCGGGAACTTAGTCTGCAGACTGGGTCTGGAGCAACAACTCACCACGAGCCACCAGAGCCAGCTGCAGGGACAGACACCGAGTGCAGCACTGTAGAGTGTTCCTGGGGCAACAGGGAACCACCTTCTTTTGGTCTGGGGCTAATACAGTCAGACCAGCCTCTCCTTGTATGTATCACAAAGCTGAAGGTCCAGAGTCAGCACAGGCAGTGATCTGCATCAATACTACCAATCAAGGTCTGGGCCTCTTGTTTGTCAGACACCATGCCCTGTCTCCAGGATCTTTCACAAACTTTCCAGTCTTAGCATCCTATGGTGCGGCCCTCCCCTGGCTGCCCTCTCCTTGCCAGGGAACAGATCCTGTACTCGGGCTGCCCATGGCACTTAGAGCAGCCCCCTGTGCCTAATGGAATCCCTCCCGGCCTGTTAAAATCTCCTCTCCAGCCTCAGGGCTTTATTAACCCAGTCACTCTCCACTGTAGCCCGCTTGCTCCTCCCACCCCCGTCCCTAGGTTCTGCCGGATGTGCTAACCCCCAGAGATGACCTGAATTGCACTTTGAACTCAGCCTCTAGTGCAGTGGTCCCCAACGCTGTGCCCCAGGTGCCATAGCGCCCACCGGGGCATCTATCTGCGCCCGCATACTGGCCGGCAGACAAGCATCCACCAAAAAGCAGCATCACCAAGAGGCGCCACCGCCGAAATGCCGCTGATTTTCGGCAGTGACGCCTCTTGATGATGCTGCTGTGGCAGCATTTTGGCAGTGATGCCTCTTGACGTTGTTGCTTCTTGGCGGATGCTTGTCCACTGGCCACTGTCCTCGACGGCTCTTCGTCTGGCGCCCGCCACCCGGAAAAGGTTGGGGACCAGTGTTCTAGTGCCATCTGTGTGCGTATGGAGACAGCACACAGAGTGCAGCTGAGCCCTTCTCTGTACACGGCATTCATCCCCCGGCAGGGGGCCCTGCCTGACAGCGAGGGCCAGGTTAGTGCTCAGCAGACACCTGGTGAGCAGGGCACTGGCCTGTGACTTCCGAGATGTGGGTTTAAGTCTGTGCTGTGCCTCAGGCTTCCCACGCAGCCATGGGCAGAGGTGCTTGGGCATCAGTGGGGGCAAGATCACCTCCCCGCAGCACAGAGGTGCACCCACACTGTGGTGAGGGGGCTGTGTCTACACCACCATTAGAAGCCCTCAGCTAGCCTGTTGTGCCAGCTGACTCAGGCACAAGGGGTTAAGGGGCTGTTTAACTGGTTCAGAACAGGTCCTAGAACCTGGCCTCCAGCTCAGCCATCTACCCCCACAATAAAACAGCCCTGAGTGCCCCAGTCAGTTTTTAATTGCAGCGTGTGGATGGCTCCTTATATGGTGTCATGCACACTGAAGCAGCTTTAGCCAAGCCTGCCTTTTAACAGTGTGTTCAGTTAATGCTGTTTTCTTGAGACGGGCCTAGAATCTCTCCCTTCCCCCTCCCCACCTCCTCCTCTGCCATTTTCAGTGACCCAGACCATGGCCTGTAGCAGACGGCTGAGATGGGCTTGCTTTAAATGCAGCTCCCAGTCCAATGCCTGCAGTAAACCGTGGGCGGCTGCTGCCTGAGCCCTGTGAGCAGGTGATGATAGGTACCTTGTATGAGCCATCAAGGCCAGAATGCCTGGAATCTGGGCTGGCCAGGCAGGGTGGGGGAAGGGAGAACTCTCACTGCATTGACTTGGGAATAGAAATGCCGCTGATTTTCGGCAGTGACGCCGAAATAGAGAAATAGAAATAGAGCCTGGTCCTGGCTTGTAAGGCTGAACCCTGCCCAGAGGTGCTGAGTGGTGTAAGATCCACAGGGAAAGGGCTGAGGGGTGATGCAGATGAGAAAGGGGCTGCACAAACCATGCCCCGTGCTGAAGCCACCTCGGTGCCCCCTGCAGTGATGCAGAGTGAACGGCTCACCCATGGCAGGGCAGGACCAGCTTGTGGTTGAAGCACTAACACAGGCCGAGGACATGGGCTCTGCTCCCATCTCTGCCCCAGACTCAGGGTCACTGAATGAGTCACCCAGGGCTGGATTTTCAAAGGTGTTTAGGTGCCTAAAGCTGCAGCTAGGCAGCTTGCGGGGGGGGGGGGGGGGGGGGCGATTTCCAGGAGCACCCAAGCAGGTTAGATGCCCACCATCCAGGAATCCTAGGATTAGGGGGAACGGGAGTAGATACCTGGGCTGTTTGCCTTAACTAGGAAACATGGCTCAGGGCAGCTCAGGCCGAGTTTTCTCCTGTCCACTGAGCCCAACGAAATGGCAGTGTCTTGCCCAGTCAAGACCAGGCTGAAGAGCCCCCTCACAATGCCCCATGCCCTTCCTGCCAGGTCTCCCCCCACCCTATGATCTCTCCCTGGGGCTCATCAGGGCACTGCTCAGAGGGGGCAAAGCAGAAATCCCCTGAGCTGCCATTACTTTAAGTCTTTCCTGCAGTTAGGAGAGCGATGGAGGAAAGGCTCCTTTACTCTTATCAAATGCCCAGTGGCTTCCTAGCAGCCAGGGCATACCATGAGAGAACAGCTCCCTTCAGTGGGTGGCCACACTAGGACCAGGCTGAGGACAACTGGTGGGAAAATGGGAGGCAGAGGGATTTCCATGGGAAATGCCAACTTTCTGGCAAAACATCTGCCCCCAAAATATTTGGATTAAAAATAGAGCCACTGGGAGGGGAGGGGTGTGTCAGAGGAGCCCCTGGCCATGGTGCATCATGGGAGAGGTCGTCTGGCCAGACAGCCTGGCCCATAGAGAATAGGAGTAAGGTACCTTACCTGCAACACCTTTTAGGCACCATGGCACCATTCTGAATGAACATAGGCCAGTGTTCAGCCATGCAGTGTCTATGACGTATGGGGAAGCAGATCTTCCCCAGGAAATAGTTCATTGTGTTGAAAACCCTGTTTCATGTTTAATGTTGAAGACAAGCTTTGACAGAAGATTTTTTGGCCAAACTTAACAGAAAGGCCAATAGCCCTGATATGGGCGGGATAGCTCTCCGCCCAAAGAAGGCGGATGTGGGACTAGGCCAGGAAAGTGGGCAGACATCTCCACTGGTGCTTCCACTGAAGTGATGCCAGCACAGGCAGGAGGTCTGCTGGAGAGAAGACTCCTGAGGCCTGGGTCAGCTGAGGTAGCTTAGCGCTTATATTGGGGCCCCAGCGGGAGTGCTGGGAACAGCTGTGTAATAATTCTTTGTGCCATGCTCACAGGAGCTCACTACCCTGTCTTCAGTTCACACCCTGTGGTGCCAGCACACCATGGGCAGGGCCTTCTCACAGTAGGGAAGTTCAGATTCACAAGTGAAGTGCTTTACTGTTTTCGGTCCCCCAAGGATGCCAGCAGGAATAGCCGTACTCAGGCAAACCCCAGTGATCGATTGGGGAGGAGCAGAGAGCAGTATAGCCAGCACCGTGCCTGCTTATAAAACTTCTCTGGGCTCAGTGCAACCCAGCACCAGCGCTTACCTGCTGCTCTCTCCATTCTGTGCTACAACGGGGCATACGTAGGGATGCCGTCATTGAGGCCTCTCACCTGGGGAAGTTATTCCAGTATAAGGGAGGGGGTGAATTTGAACTGCGATAGCTACACCGGTTTAACGCCCTAGGTGGGCACTCTGCCCCAGTCAACACTAGAAAGCTTTGCAAATGGCGTTCTCCCTCCTAGTGGGATGCCGGGAATATAGGCAACCCTGCGTCTGCTGGTATAGCTTATACTGGTTCCCCAAACATGATAAGGAATACTGGGGAAAAAGTGCTTTTGCTGGGATAACTGTCTACACTGGGATTATTGCTGGCAGAAGATGTTAAAAAGCAACATTGCTACGCTGACAAGATACTAGTATCGCCCTGGTCAATAGGTGATTGCTTCCACTATCCATACACCACACTCCTCTCCAGTAAATTCCTTAATTAATAAATAGGACTGTCGATTAAGCGCAATTAACTCACAACTAAAAAAGTTAATCACGATCATACTAAATATTTTGCATGTTTTTCTACATTTTCAAAAATATTGATTTCTATTACAACACAGAACACAGAGTGTATGGTGCTCACTTTATATTTTTTATCATTTTTACAGCACAGATATTGGTAAACAAACAGTATTTTCAATTCATCTCATACAAGTACTGTAGGGTGACCAGATGTCCTGATTTTATAGGGACAGTCCTGATTTTTGGAGCTTTTTCTTACATAGGCACCTATTACCAGGGGTGAAAGTAACTTACAGGACTTATCGATACTGCCGGAGTCCTGAGGGGGGCGTGGCCTCATCCAGAGGAGGCGGGGCCTCTCAAGATTTTAAATATCATAGTGCCACTCTATAAATCTAAGGGACGCCCACATCTAGAATACTGAGTGAGGTTCAGTACACCCCATCTCAAAAAAAAAAAAAGATGTTAGAATTGGAAAAGATACAGAGAAGGGCAACAAAAAAGATTAGAGGTACAGAACAACTTCCCTAGAGGAGAGTTTAACAAGACTGGGACTGTTCAGCTCGGCAAAGAGACTAAGAGGGGTGTGGATATTATAGAGGTCTATAAAATAATGCATGACATGGAGAAAGTAAGTGTTATTTACCCCCTCACATAACACATAAACCAGGGGTCACCCAGTGAAATTATTAGGCAGCAGGTTTAAAACAAACAAAAGGAAGTACTTCTTCACACAATGCACAGTCAACCTGTGGAACTCATTGCCAGGGGACATTGTGAAGGTCAAGACTATAACAGGCTTCAAAAAAGAATTAGATAAGTTCACAGAGGGCAGGTCCCTCAATGGCTATTAGCCAGGGGATGGGCAGGGATGCAACCCCCATTCTCTGGGTGTCCCTAGCCTCAGACTGCCAGAAGCTGGGAGTGGACAACAGGGGATGGATCATGTGGTAATTGCTTTGTTCATTCCCTCTGAAGCACCTGGCATTGGCCACTGTCAGAAGACAGAATACTGGGCTAGAGGGACCATTGGCCATACTGGGCCAGACTATTCTTGTGTTTCCTGAGCTTTTATCTGGTAACAGCTGACCAAAAAGCCTCTTCATTAACTCTCCTACCTCTACCAAATATGCCGCTGGTTCCAGTATCTGCTTTGTCACAGCTTTTCCCCACTTCATCCCTCCCCTGTGATTTCACAGCAACACTGGCTGCCCTAGGAAGAGGGTTATGCTGTGGGGATTTTCCCTGGCTGCTGTCTTTCATCGAGTGCTTTCAGTAAGTCTGATCTACGTAAATCAGCTCTACTACGTAACGGACATCTTGAGAACAGCTTTGTTGGACTCATCTGCATTGTAGACTGTGGAGCAGACCTAGCTTTGTATTTTTCTTTCAGTTCCCCCACTCTGTCTGGCATATGGTGCATCCCACTCCAGTCCAGGTTCAGCTAGTACAGGGGAGTAGCATCCTATGCGGGGGTTAGCTTCTGAGTTAGTGCATAAGGCGAAAATCGCCTATAGTCAAACGCTCATTGTGTGGAATGGCAGGTGGAATCGCCCGCACTATGGGTACAGCATTTAAATTGTTATTTCTCTCTTTTTTGTTTTGCCGAGCATGTATAGTTAAAATCACCTATGCTAAGTTAAATGTGCCTATGATGTGACTCCACTGTATAGCCATTTTCTGTCCATCAGTGGGCATCCATTTCCTTCCCTTCCAGTTAGGTCTAACCAATACTTTACAAGTGACATTGGCAACCATGCCTATCTGTCCCCTAGGGTAATTCTGTAAAAGCACATGAGTGTCTCAATCTCACCCCAGGCAAAGTTCACTTCCAGCCCTCCTCAGAAACCACTGACACAGCCACTCCTCCGTTCATTCCCATTGTCACTATCACAGCATTACCTTAACATAACAAGGGGGGCGTGAGAGGTCTGTTCATTGCCTTCACATGCAGTTCTGGGCCATATCCAGCATCTTTCCATCCAGGGAAAACCGGCCTCTGAGCCCGACTCTTCCAGTCACAGAACTAGTTCAGTGGCTCCTGCTTGTAGGCATTGATGGCTTCCTCTTGGCGACTCCTTTGCTGTGCTGCGGGGCACTGTGGCAAGCCCGGGCAGTGTGTCCCCTCCTACCACACTTGATGCACTGCAGCTTATTAAAGACATGCTGCTCCTGCCAGGGTGATGTCCCCAGACTGCATAAATAGGGGTCCCTCCATTTTGTTTGGATGACCATCAGCTTCTTCACCTGCCGCTGAGGGGGTTCTTCCTAGGCCTGGCACAATGGGGCTGGATGTCAGGGATCCACAGGATCTGTGCTATGTCCCAGCTTTTAAACAGGCCCTTGGAGGAACCCTTCAGTGTGCCAGACCCCCAAGGGGCCCAACCTCTTCCTTGAAGGCTGTGAGGCTGCATGGCCAGCCCTTAAGTCTGAGCTTCTGTGCTCCAGCCCTCCTGCCTCACGCGAGAGCTCTGCCCAGCAAATCCAGCTGAGATAGACGCCTGGTCTAAGACTTGTTCACTGGTCCCTGAAGAGTGTACCTCAGCAAGTATTTTCAGTGACCTCAGGCAGCCTTTTCAAAACAGAGCAGGGTGTATTAGCCAGTAGGGACACAGCATCGGAAGTCCCTAGGCTAGCACGGACATATAAAGGGTTAGTCATAGTCCATTCCAGGGCCACCCAGAGGATTCAGGGGGCCTGGGGTCTTTGGGGGCGAAGGGCCCATGCTTCGGCACCAATTTGGCAGTGGGAGGTCCTTCCGCTCTGGGACGGAAGGACCCGCCACAGCCAAATTACCACCGAAGACCCGGAGCAGAAGACGCTCTGGGGGCCTGGGCCACATGAGTTTTCTGGGGCCCCTGGAGCAAGTGAAGGATCTCACTCCAGGGGCCCCAAAAAACTCTCATGGGGACCCCTGCAGGGCCCGGGGCAAATTGCCCCACGTGCTCCCTCCTCTGGGCAGCCCTGGTCCATTCTGGTTAAGCCAGCGCTCCCTCCAGCCAAGCAGCCGTAGTCTCCATTTTTGGCTCTCTCCCGATCTCTCTTTTTCAGGCCCAAGTGAGGGCCCTCTGTCCAAAGGCCAATTCTTACCCTAGCCCCAGGGCAGTTCTCAGGCCATTGTCTTCCTGCAGAGCCATGCTGAGTTCACATGCTCCACCTGCTGGAGGTTCCCTTTGTCCGATGTTAATTGTTCAGTCCCTGGGACTCCCCTTGTCTTGATCCTCCATTGAGATGGTCTGGTTTCAACCAGTTCTTTAATGACCCATTCATACCACCCCAGACAGTTACATGACACCTCCTCATGTCTCGGGTTCTGCCTCAGGGGACAATTTAACCCTTCTTCACCCACTAGGTAACAATGCAAAATACAGAAGGAAACTGAGACACACACACGAATCATAAAAATATTACTGAAAATTTCCACTTGGTAAACGTTGACAGTTTTCTTTATAGATCCAAATGGAGCAGTCTCCACAGCTTCCTCTAGGGGCAGCTCCTTTTTATACACAGCCTTCAAAGTGTTCAAAACCAGATTGAGCTCTGAGAGCCTATTTCAGAAAAAGTTACAGCAATTTTTTTTTCTGGCTTGCCAAAAAATGCAGAGGTACTTTTCTCCTTCCATTTGGTTTCTTAGATTGAACATTTGGTTTAAAAAAAAATGGAATCTCTGTTTAGCCCTTATACTCCAGCTCACCAGCTTATTGTGGAAGACATAAGGTTAAGCATGATAAATGTGGCTTCTCTCACCAGTGTTAAACAAAGGGCTGTTTTCCTACCAATATTTGCACAAAAACATTGCTCAAGTCTGTGTATATGTTGCAAAAATCTTTTCATTAAATTGGAAACTGCCCTTACTGCCACGGGCAGACATTTTATCTTCACTCTTGCCTTTATTTTTTTTAATCACATCCTTGTTGGCAGCTTCTCTTTGGTACGTTCATGGCATACACAGAGAAATTAGATAAAAACAAATACCCGGCTGAAAGGTTGAATTGCAAGTCAAAACAACACTAGCACCCAAGAACCCGAAAACACACACAGAAAGAAAACTAGTGCCTCCCTGTCTTAGGAAGCAGCCTCTCACCTCCCCTGGCTTTAAGGGCTCGTTCCAGATTGATTGCTGCTAGCACACTTTGCAAGCAGGCCCAGGAAACACCCCCTATTCTCCGTACAGCCATAGCTTCCAATTCCAACAGGCCTCAATACACCACAGTGAGTAGCTAGTTCTCTGCCCCTGTGCTGAGCACTCTGCACTCTGGCTTGTCCCCTGCCTGACCCATGAACAGATGGATAGAAGAACCCTGAAAGAGTGGAGTAAAACTGGAGTTCTTTAAATATAGCATGTCAGAACCCATTGCTGCCTCCCTGTAGACCTGTTCTGGGGAACCAAGAGCTAATAATGGAATTAACAGCATGGGGACCCAGAACGTATCTGCCCTAGAGCAGGGACTTTGAGACCTCATGGAAACAAAGCAGAACATTCTTCTCTGCTAGTCACTGCTCAGAAAAAAAAAAAGACATCTTTTCTGCCATAGGCTTGTTGGCCCGACGTGTGCAAGCCAGTCAGGGGCTGGAGCCTCAGCCTGGTCACAGAGCTCACTGCTGCTAGTCCAGAGAAGGGCTGGCCTGAGTTCAGCCCTCGACCTCACTCTGCTCACTGCCCTCCACAATCTTGGGATTCTCCTTTGCTTGGCTGGTGGCTTTCATCAGGACTCATGTGGCCTGGGCCTTCACTGGGTTTAGAGCATGTGGGGAGTTCCAGGATGTCTGTGGCCCAGGTCCTGCTGGGTTTGAGGATGGCAGGCAGCTATGCAGGGGTTGTGCTGACGCCAGAGTCGGTTAATGGGAGAGCTCTAGCAGCAAAAGGGGCAAGAGATGTGGGA
The DNA here is from genome assembly GCF_025201925.1 of Gopherus flavomarginatus. Classification (NCBI taxonomy): domain Eukaryota; kingdom Metazoa; phylum Chordata; order Testudines; family Testudinidae; genus Gopherus; species Gopherus flavomarginatus. The sequence continues at coordinate 151,303,398 of NC_066619.1, forward strand.
AGGGGCTGGAGGAGTGAGAGAAAATACCTTGGCTACACTACTCCCAACTATCGACTCCATCACTGGATTCTGGGCCTTACGAGAACAGCAGCCAGGCAATGGCAGGGCAGATCCAGTGGAGATAAATGTGACTCTCTTGTGAGCACATCCCTCCCTCCTGCCCCCTGCCCTGGAAGGATCCTGGCTCTCCGCTTCCTTTAAAGAGGGAGTTCAGAGGTGTATGCTCATCCTCAGCAGGATCAGAACGGGGACGGGGAGCTGCTCAGACCAAGACACCAGCTTCAAGAAGGCCCCAGAACCAGAGAAATGCTGATTGTGCGAGGCTGCCAGAGATAAGGGAGATGAAAGGCAGCTGTTGTCCTGAAGGGGCTTTCCCCGGTGTGCACACTGGGGGCACGTGTTCAGCTCAGAATAGGCACATTCCACAAAGGCCACTCTCTGCAGAAGCGGCTCCCCGTAGCTTTGCGCAGGACCCCTGGCCTGGCCTTTCACCAGCCTCACTTGGAGCAGTTTAGGGAGGATCAGATCCAGGGTGGTGGGAAAGAAGAGAAGCAAACATCAGGATTTGCCATCCTTCTGCAGGGAAAATCCAGCTTCTGAAATGAGCCTACTCCCAGCCCTGTTTGGGGCACACCGAGCCCATCCCCCCTTGCCTTGATAACTGACCCCTATAAGCAAAGCCAACCACTGCAGCTGGAACTGTGCCCTGAGATCTTCCCCACACAGCCTCTGAGCGAAATGTGGCAAACCCAAAGGCCTCACTGGGGCCACTGCACTGCTGATATCATTGAAAAAACGGCCTAAGAAACCAAATGCTCCAACAGCCTGTTCCTAGGACTCCTGCCCCCTGCCTGACAGAACAGACCCTAGCATCAACATTATCAAAACTAGCAGCTTTCAGCAGCATTGCCAACCAGAGCAGTAAAACCAGGAGTCAGACCCACAAAACCTCAGGAGATGTGCTTAAAAATCAGGTTTTTTTTTTAATTAATATATTTGGAGATCCTTTACTTCCCCTTCTAGCTTCTGAGCCTGCAGATTGCACTCAGGTCACAACATTTGGTTAGTCTCTAAGGTGCCACAAGTCCTCCTGTTCTTTTGCGGATACAGACTAACACGGCTGCTACTCTGAAACATTTTCAGGCTTTTCTCTGCCACCAGAAGGGAGGGTGGAAACATACATTTAAAAAAAAAACAAAACAAACAAACAAAAGCTGAGATTCCCTCAAACATCAGGCTCCAGGAGCTGGGGCTTTAAATAAAAGAACCAAATACTGTGAGACTTGCTTTAAGATTGCGAGAGTCAGCAGCCTGTTAAAGTTAAGCGTTTAAATCCATTACAGACTCCTTCATAAAGATTGAAGAGCCAGATTTTTGACAAGATTTAAGCATCTAAAGATGCAGATAGGCACCTAGTGGGGTTTTCAGAAGCTCCCAAGGCACCTAGGACTTTTAACTCCCACTCCCAGGTGTCTATCTGCATCTTTAGACACCTAAACACTTTTCAAAATCTGTTCCTAAGGGCCTAACTTATAGGACCCTGATTTTGAGGGTTTTGGGAGCCCCTTCTGGCCTAAAAATATGAATTGGGAAATGCTGCTGCAATTCCTTATAAGGGAGTAATTCTATTGTGTTATGTCTCCATTCCCCTATGGTCTGGGCTCCCCAGCCAGCCAATGTCTCCCATGATGCACCATATCCCAACTCCAAGAGGTGAGACCATAGTGCATCATGGCAGACTGATAGCATGAGGAGACAGAACAATTCCCATGAAGCACTAGAGCAGCATTTCACAATTGAAATTTTTCCAGTTTTGACTGAAATATTTTAGTTTCCAGTCACTTTTTTTGGTATTCACATTTCTGCTGAAAAAATTCAAAACTTTATGAAGAACAAAAATATATATATATTTTTCGACCACATAAAAGTGTTCACGCACCACAGCAGCGCCTCCTCATGGCCAGGCATGGCACAGTGGCTGTCTCCCCCTATGGTGCCCCTGCTGAAAGTCACTCCCTCACTGCAGTGGTCTCTCTTCCCACAACTTAGCCCTCTGACCAGGTCCCAGTTTAGTCCACCCCTTCTACAGTAACAGAGAGTCTAACCCAGCTATAGTCCAATGACCTTACAGCAAGTCTTCCATCAGTCTCTGAGCTCCATGGTACGTACACCCCTCACCTCAGCCCTTCCTCGGCGGCTGGTAGGGGAACCCAGGGCCACCATCAACTCTGGGTTCCAGTCCAGGCATCTGTAGCTGGCAGCCAAGAACTGCTGCCTCCATAAACCATTTCCTACCTCCTCTATTCCCCAGACAGTGACTGCAGACTCCCTCCCTTCAACCTCTGTCTACTCCAAACTTCCTGGCTGGCTGCATAATCACCACCCAGTCCCTCCCCAGCTGGGCTTCATCCTCAATTAAGCCTGGCTGTCTCCTTCACAGGTGCTGCCAGGTATGTTAACTGGCCACCCAGAACCAGTAGTGTAGCTAGCAGGGTTCAGGGGAAGCAGCCGCTTCCCCTCAGCACGTTTTCAGAAAGCAGCGCCTGCTGAGCTGGTGCTGGTGACAGCACAGCCGGAGGAGTCGGAGGAGACGGCAGGTGCAGCCGGAGGAGCGAGGGGGACGGCTCCTCAGCCATCGCGCCCCACGCTCAGCGCGGCCCCAACATTGCCCCAGCCACCTTCTGCGGCGGCGGCTCTGAGCTTGGCGGCAAAGCGCTCCCCGCCCCTTGCTAATGTGGCGAGGGGAGGCGAAAGGGCCCCTGTGCCTTTAAGGCTGCCTGGCTGGTGAGCCCCACGTGGAGCGCACCGAGCGCCGGGAGCAGGCCGGGGACAGGCAGCAGCACAGGACGGAAGGTGAGCGGCAGGGGTCCAGTGCCTTGCACTGGTGGTCCAGGCAAGGGGCTCTGGGGCTAGCCCCTCAGGGCAGCGGCGCAGGCCGTGCTGTCTGGACAGGGGGCCCTGGCTTGGCGCAGGAGCCTGGAGCCTGGGGTAGGGGGGACAAGACCCTGCGGGTGGGGGCTGGATGGCACAGCCCGGCGGGGGACAACTGCAGAGCGCGCTGGGTAGGAGAGACTCTCCTGGGGACGGGGGGGTATCTGCTCCCCCGGGAAGCCCACAGGCATCCTGAGCTGGCCCCGGGGTTAATCTAGGGGGGGAAATGGGAGGAGCCAAGGGGGGCATGGCCAGAGGAAGAGCCAAGGTGGGCATGGCCAGAGGAGGAGCCAATGGGGGCGTGGCCAGAGGAGGAGCCAAGGGGGTGCCTTTTTTATGTTTGCTCCCCCTACACTTAAAACCTGGCTACACCACTGCCCAGAACCACATTACCCCCTTCAGGGGCTGGGTGGGGGTGCAGTGACACACCAGTGCAGACCAGTTCTTGTTTAAAACAGTGCACAGATATTCTTTGTAGAGCTAACGCTAGGCAGCTGAGCCCAAATGACTTCACACCTCCATCCAAGTGGCCAAACTTTTCTCCCGCCTTGCAGAGTGAGTGCAAAATGCTCTCAGATTCAAACCTTTTCGCACCCCTTTCTGCACAGCCACAATTCTCACCCTGGCTCAACAAGCTGGCTTGGCAGTGACCAAGGCTGGCTCTAGGTTTTTTGCCACCCCAAGCTCTGAAAGCGCAACACCCCACTTGCCCACCGCTCGCCATGTCCCTCCCCATCCCTTCGCCCCCTGTGAGTTGTGGAGCAGGGGGTGAGGAGGAGGGATGTGGGGACCTTGAGGGCGGGAGCGGAGGAGAAAGATTCACCAGGCAGCAGCAGCAGGCGGTGGGGGCCTCGGGGAAGGGGTGGAGCAGGGAGGGGAAGAGGCGGGGTGGGGTCACCATGGCCCAGGTTTCTGTCTTTTGCTGCGGAATTCACAGTATAGTCAGGGAGTTGTGCAGCCTGGAAATACCCCTATCAGCCTGGGCGGTGGGTACCATAGGTAGGGGAGGCTGTGCCTCCCCAAACAGCCTAGCATGGCCCCGCCCACGCTCCACCCCCAGAAGTGAGTTCCCATCTGGCTGGGGCCAGACAGTCTGCCACCTGGGACCTGGGGAGGCTGGGGCAGGCTGGGGCCCGCCCTGCGCTCCGGGGCTGAGGTCAGAGGCATTGCAGTTGTGTCATCTGCCCTGTACTCTGGGGCTGGAGTCGGGGGGCTCAGTAGCCATGATGGGGGTGCTCTGGCGGGGGGATGAGTGAAAGGAAAAGGGAGGTATGGGGTCTCAGGTAGAAGAGAAGGGGCCAGGGACTAGCCTCCCCCAACGGCCAGTTCACCTGCCCCCCATGCCAGACAGGAGGGAGAAAGACATGGTCTGCCCCCAAGAGGTGACAGCTGAGGAGTCTGGAGCTTAAAGTGGACCACGGAGGAGGAATACAGGTGTGACAGGAAGTGTGATGGGAATCTTGTGTGGGATGAAATGCCATGATTCAGTGAGAGAGTCTCCAAGAGCTGAAATCACACATGCGGAACACATAGACCTGACATAGTACTTCCCTAGATTTTCATTGGCTGTCTAGGTATTAGTGGTGGACCCATAACCGGGGTACCTAGCACTTAGGAAAAGAAGAGTTTTGTTTATACTCAAACTCCTAAAATAATAGCTGCTGCTGCTGCTGTGGTGTGGCACAGATCTCTTATAGGAACCAAAGGGACTTCCATCAGCTTGAAAAACGAGGTTAAAAGGAACATGCAGTAAAATTTAAAAACCCACAGAAAACAGTAAGATGCAGGAATGGGGATGCGATGATGTACCTTCACCTGGTTCCTGTATTCAGTGTCGGCCACTCCATTTCCGGAGGGTTAGAGCTTGGATGCAGCAGGGGGAGGGGCCAGGATGCGAATGAAAATAAATAGGGAACAGGACAGCGCGATCCAAAGAGAATGAAAATGCTCCCAGATTGACACGGCATGGATGGTGGAGGCAAAGAACCAAGAAAGTGAAAATGTGACAAGGAGAAGAGGATTAAAAAAACTTGGTGTTCCCTCCAGCTCCCAACCCAACTATATGCACATGCAGGACAACAAGGAGCCGGAAAGCCCAGGCCAGAAGCCTCCTATTAGAAAGAAGTCCTGTCCGCAGCTCAGCTCAAATGCACCTCTCTCCTGGGTTCATAATAAACCCAAACTGATGTGTTTCTCGTGGATGAACAAAGTCTTAAGTCAGCTGAGACTCACTCACTGCCTTTATGATTCCAACGACCCCACAGACAAACCTGGACTGGGTGCCACATTTGAAACCCACACTCCTCAGTAGGAGAGATTCCCATGTATTCGTACGGTCGTCTCTTTTAAGCCCAAGCAGTTAGCCAATACCCAGGGCCTTGCTGAGTTGTTTTCACTGGGGAAGAAATGGATGATATGAGTCAGTGGTTTCTTTGTTGCAGTCTTGTTTATTTATGGAGAATGTCCAGACAACCTTTTTCCCCCTGAACAGAATAGAGGCAAACAACCACAGGAGGCACAGTGCTTTGCAGAAATTATAGCAACAGGAAGGAGCCAAATCCCCAAATGTGGTAAAATCACCCCCTGTCCGCTGGAGTCAATGGGCCACATCCTCTTCTTCTTCTTATGTGGCATCTCCATCACGGGAAGCTTGCAACCATGGTAGCCCGTTCTACATGATTCCCTGCTCTCTTTGTGGATGTATAGCCCTTTTGATCCAGCCAGAATACCACATCATCCCTCTAAGATCTCTTTTTTCTGCCTCGTGTTCTTCTGTCATCAACGTTGCCTTCCATTGCCCGTAAATAGGCATTGTCCACCGATCCCTTTAAAATGTGCCCTGTGAATTGAAATCTTACTTTTCATGAGAGATGACTAGTGTTTGCTGAGTTCCAGTCATCTCCATCACTTTTTCGGTTGTTAGGCAATCTGTCCATGATATAGAAAAATTCTTCTATAACACCAGGATGGCTCCAGGCCCCAGCACGCCAAGCATGTGCTTGGGGCGGCATGCCGCGGGGGGCGCTCTGCTGGCTGCCGGGGGGATGACAGGCAGGCAGCCTTCGGCGGCATGCCTGCGGAGGGTCCGCTGGTCCTGCGGCTTCGGTGGAGCCACGGGACCAGCGAACCCTCCGCAGGCACCCCTGTGGGAGGTCCACCGGAGCCACAGGACTGGCGACTGGCAGAGCGCCCCCCACGGCATGTCGCCGTGCTTGGGGCAGCGAAATGTGTAGATCCTCCCCTGTATAACACCATAATTCAGAGGACTGTAATTTCTTTATTATTGATTGTTTGAATGTCCATGTTTCGCAGCTGTAATATGACACAGACCAAAAACTTCCAAAAGTTAGAATTTAGTCTTCAGATTTATGTTCCTTCTCATCAGATGTTTGTTCTTCCTGAATGTCTCCTTCACTTTTGCTATCTTGGTGATGACTTTACTATCCGATCTTCAATCTTCTGTAACGATGCTTCCCAAGTAGCAATAATTTCTCACTAGCTGTACAGCTGTGTCATTCACTGGAATCTCATGTATTTTCCCAGGATCCTTGCATACCACCATATTTTTTTTTCTTGTCCGCATCCCATGCTAACCCATATTCATATATCATCTAATGTCATCAGACCTTCTGATATCAGCTACCAGCACTGTGTCATCTGCATTGCAAACGTTATTCACTCATTTTCCATTCATCTTAATATCTTCTTCTGTTTCTTTAATTCATTTAATCAAACATTCACTATAAATGTTGTTTAGATTTTCATTTTCTTATCTCCCGTTATAATCACCTTGTGATTCCAGTGTAATTGTTTTCCTTACTCAGTGTTTGGTATCCATCAGTCTCTACAGATCTCAATGTGTCGAGCAATTTGTAGTGGTAGATTCTGCCAAATGCTCTTCTGGAAGCCAATGAAACACAAGTACATTGTTTTCCCAATTTCAACTGAACTTTCTAATATGAGCTTCAAATTCATAATGGCGTTCATCGTGCCCTTTCCACGTTTGAAGCCATAGTGTTGTTTATGTATTTTCTTATCAATCTTTCCCCGTCTGTAGTCATTACAATCCGCAGCAGTCTTCTTTTCTGGGATTTGGATGTACAGTGAGACTGTAAGGTCTTCTGGTAATTCTACGGTGTCTGGCCACATCCCAGGCAGTGTAAAACAGCTGTCGCTCCAGTGGAGTCATTAGGCCAGATCCCCAGCTGGTGTAAATCAGCCATCGTTTCATTGGAGTCTGTGGACTCCAGCATGGTAAGTTGGCATCAATGGAGCTATGGTGATTTTCACCACTGAAGGATCTGTTCCAGAGTCTCTACCAGGGGGTGGTTAGGTTTTATCACATAGTTTTAGGTTTTGTTGCAAATATTTTCAGTCTCCTGCTCTGGAAATTATTTCCTGGTAAGATCAGAGATGGTCCTCTGTTTAAAGTCATGAGGAATGCTTGCATGTGGTCATGCCTAGAAAGGCAGACATGAATCTTTCGCTTTCCTGATTAACTAGCAATATCCTTGTGGCTACTAGTGCAATTCTCTTCTTCCCTTCATTCAGGCTCTGAAGAGGGTTGTTCTTCCTACCCGTAGGACTGGAGAGCTCCTCTTTAGACCATCAGGCTGTTATTATCAATGAACAATTTTTGTAAGGTTCCTTGGAACAACTAGTTTTGAAGGATAATACTAGAGAAGGAGAGGGTGTGTCCGTCTCTATTCACCTCTACTCCACACTCTCTACCCTAAATGAGTCTAGCATTGCGTGCTGAGAAACCTCGGCTGTTGAATTACCAATCTGAGTAAGTTGCTGCAGAAGAGAAGCTTGTTGCAGAGGTTTTCCATGTAACTTATATGAAATATGAGCTCACAGCTAGAAGGCGTAAATCCCTTCTGACTGGGGCCCCTGATCTAGGTAATTTATTAATCAGTTTCATTTTTGAAATCATGCTGCTAAGTATATAGGAGATATCATTTGAAGAAAGTGGAATCTATGAGGATTTGCATTGTTCACTCAGCTTGTCATAGTTTTTACCTTATTTTCAACTGTAGTGCCTTTCTGACTGTCTAAACGCAAGGCATGTTTGGGTACAGTCCAGTCAGATGATGGCTCTGTTGTATCTTTAACACTATCCAGTGTTTTTGTTCTATGTACCAACTTTATTCAGTGGAATATCTACATGGTTTGGGGGCCTCCAGGTTTGCAATTTTGCTGCCGAAGTTCAACTTCTGATTTCTATGCAATTGTATTTGAGATGAAACAACCTGATTATTTTTCCTGCATCTGCCACTGCTTTGGTGTGTAACAATATGTTCCATTTTAAACATTTTGGTTCCACAATGCCTCTAATTTAATACTCCAAATAGACAACACCAAGACAAACTCCTTATCTGCATCTAAACTCAGCACAGCCATAATCTTGGGTTTGCTTCACCGTAGTCTTACTTTCTGTCCCACAGGAAATTGTGATAGCTCAAAATGTGGTGGTGTTCCAAATTGGGATGAAAAGTCAAAATAGATCTTTTGGGGGAATGAAAAGTTCAGAAAAAAGTTGATTTGGAAATGTTGAAATCTTGAGTTTTGGGTCAGTTTGACCTTAATCGCACATTTTGATTGGGGCCTTTCCTTGCTTTAACAATTCCCTAACTGCATCTTCGAAGCGTATCTTGGCATGGCAAGACTAACTGGAAAGTGCACTCAGATAAAAAGCGATCCAGGGGCAATTCTTTAGAGAAAACAATAGGAAGAATGGAACATTGGAAGAGCTGGCTTACTTGGCACGAGCTTTGTCCCTCAGGGTAAAGCCCCCTTTTCTAGGCTGAAATCCTGTAATGACGGTGCAGCTGTCAGCCTGACCCTACTGCTCATCTGCTCAGACTGGGATGCCCACAGCTCAGATCTTCAACCCAGAGCCCCCCCATGATGAGTAAGGACCCAGAGGGGCAGATCAGGTGGGTTGTCCTATGGGAGGGTCCCCAGCAGTTGCTTGCAGGGAGGCTGCTGCTCTGAGGTGGCTGCTGTTATAAGCACTGGTGCATTGGGAGTGCTCGCAGGAGCTGTGTTGTTAAACCTTGTCAGGGGTGGAGTTAAAAGCTCCTTGAAATTGATGTGTGATCCCTTCACTTAAGATCACCGTGAGGCAGCTAAGGGGCCATACCCGAAAGGAGGCCTAATAGAGTCAGCCCAGGAATTTTGGCTTGTGTGGGCAGAGGGGCTTTTGCTGAGTGTTGGAGAGGTGGGGGTGTGTGAGTGAGCGAGAGAGAGAACATCACTCAGTGTGACACAGTCGGCCAGCCAGCAGGACTAACAGCAGCTGGCAGCATGGTGGCTGATCTGGGAGAAACCTGGAGAGAGGTTCTTGGGCTAGGAGTGCAGGCTGCAAAGAGCTCACTTGGTGCTTTGAGCAAATGAAGCTGTTTCCGGCCATTTCATTCCTTCTGCATTCGGAGACACGGGGATTTGTGCAGTCTTTATGTCAACAAACAGCTTCAAAGAAATTCCTGGCTGTCACCACTATCTACTCCCAGCTGGAACATCCCCAGGGCCCCACTCATTGACTAGCATGAGTCTAAAGGGGGCTATGCTATAGAATAGCCACAAGGCAAGTGCTTGCTCTGATCTTTTGGAGTAACTCCCCATTCTCATCCCCGCTTCCAACACATAGGAATAGAATTGCAGAATCAGCAGGTAGAGCTGGAAGAGGCGGCGGGCATGTGATTAAACACTCCCGCCTGGCCCTGGCCGGTTGAATGGTGCTGTGGGGCTGTGAAATTCAGCTTTGTAGCTGTTTGGGCCGAGAGTGGAGCCCAGGTCCTGGGATCCCACAAGGGCAGAGGGTCCTAGAGCCTGGGCTCCAGTCCGAACATCTACCCAGCATTTTCAGCCCTGCAGCATGAGCCCCATGAGCCAAAGTCAGCCGAGCCAGGCCATGCTGTAGGTCTTGTATTGCAGGTCTCCTGTTGCAGTCCAGGCAGGATCTGTCCTTACAAGACATTTGCTAGTGTTTCTCCTTTCAAAGTCCTGGCAAGGAGGCTCCCATTGCTACCCATGGCAGATGGATTGATGCTCCCCCAGCTTAATGAAGCCATGCTGCCAGGGCAAACCTTTGCTTTGTCCTTGTTCATGGGGCAGGGCTGGGCCCCTGGTATATGTAATGCTAGTAAATGCCTGATCATGTGGGGAGCTGAGCACCCTCCACCCCCCACTGATTTCTCTTCACAAGTTCAAGCCCCAGGTGAGTGATTAACACCAAGCACGAAGCCAGATCCACTCATCCCAGCTCCCAAGTCACTGACCTCATTTGCCATGACAGCTCATGTGCACTCTCCGGCATGTAACCAGCCACAGGTCAGCAGGCGCGTTTCTGCCCCCCTCCCCTCGGCCCACGATGACAGGGCTCGCTGACAGAAACCAGGCTGGGCTGCTTTTAATAAGCACTGGCTCCAAAGTGACATTGTTATTGTTACCCAGGCCTCAGAATCTGCCACTAAATAAACAAGGTGGGAAGATGCCTGAGTCACTGTAGCGTGATTCAAAGAAGCTTCTCAGCCTAGAAGTCCCCATCTCTCTTGTTCTTCCTCCTGGTTATTAACCAAACACACAAAACAAAAAATCTGGAAAGCAGGTCCCCAAAGCCCATTGAACTGGCCGCCGTTCGATGCTGTTCGAAATCCCAGCAAATTGTATCCATCTGAAAGCATTGCCAGGCCGCCTGGGTCTCCAGACATCACCTGCATTTGTCACTCATTCCATGGGCCTGAGCGCACGGGGGGGCTCACCCCCCCCAACACCATTACCCAGGAGCTCAGTTAGGGAGTGACAGACTCACTAGGGAGGCCTTGCCTGTACCCAGAGCTGTATATCAAAGCACTAACCAACAATGGCCAAATGTCATGGTACACCTGGGGAAACTGAGGCAAACATAAACAGGGACTTGCCCCAAACCACAGAGTGAGATTCATATCCAGCAGTGCCAGTTTCTCTTCTGCTGAAAACACCATGTCCTCCTCACTCTCTGGGTTTTGCTACCATGATTGTGTGTGTGTGGGGGAAATCCCTTACCACACTGACATTTGAACGCTACTCCCAGAATGCGAGTTATCATGCCTAGTGCTACTAGAATCAGCCCTGGATCGGAGAGGACAGTGACGGCCAACAGTCATTTCTTGTTGTGTGCAGTGTGGTTGCAGCTGTAGAGAGACAAGGGGCTGTAGCCCACGAAAGCTCATGCTGAAATAAATTTGTTAGTCTCTAAGGTGCCACAAGTACTCCTGTTATTTTTGTGGATACGGACTAACACGGCTGCTACTCTGAAAGGTGGGTGAGGTATATCTTCTATGAATCCATTGCAGTGATTCTCAACCAGGGGTCTGGGGCCCCCTGGCGGGCTGCAAGCAGGTTGCAAGGGGTCCACCAAGCAGGGCCAGTGTCAGACGTGCTGTGACCCAAGGCAGAAAGCCAATGCTGAAGCCAGGGCCTTGAGCCCCAGTGCCGGGGGCTGAAGCAGAAGCCTGAGCAACTTAGCTTTATGGGGCCTCTGTGGCATGGGGCCCCAGGCAATTGCCCTGCTTCCGACCCACTAACACCGGCCCTGGCTTTTAGATGCAAAAAAACAGTTGTTGTGGCCCAGATGGGCCATGAAGTTTTTGTAGCATGTTGGGAGGCGGGGGAGAGGGGACTCAGAAAGCAAAAGATTGAGAACTCCTGTTCTATTGGCCCAACTTTTGTTGGTGAGCGAGAGGAGCTTTCAAGGCACACAGAGCTCTTCTCCAGGGGTGGGACAGGTACTCCCAGCATCACAGCTCAATACAAGGTGGAAGGGATTGTTTCGCATAAGCAGTTAGCGTGTGTTGTCAGGGCCCATTCGAGGTAGAATGGCCCATTAACACCTCTGCAGTCATTAGACAAAAGGAGGGGGTTAGCGGGTTACAGGTTGTTGTAATCAGCCATAAAGCCAGAGTGGACTGGGCCACTGCCAGGGGTGAATGTTTGTAAGACAAATAGCTGAGAAATGAAACATTTCACCAAAGCTGTTCTGAGGCACAGATGCAGAGACCTTGGTTAAGAAATGCAACCCAGGGAAGTGCATGCCAATCAGTCCCCACCCGGTAATGTTATTTACAGGTTCAGAACAGCTCCATTTACTGGAGGTCGCCGAGAAGAGTGATCTCCCTGCTGTACATTTGCCATGAGACCCTGGGACAGTTCCTAGACCAGCCTTAGTGCTTGCAGGAAACTGACCCCACTGCAGTTCCCCTGTGCGGTATAGGGTGACCAGATGTCCCAATTTTATAGGGACAGTCCCGATTTTGGGGTCTTTTTCTTATATAGGGTCCTATTACCTCCCAGATTTTTCACATTTGCTGTCTGGTCGCCCTAGGTATGCCCCCAAGCAATCCTGTCTGGTTCCTTACCACATTTAGCAGGTCAGACAGTAATTCCTTTGTAACACACAGGAAAAGATGGACACAAATATGCTGTAGGTACTGGTTACGTAAAGAGCAGGAGCTTGAAGAGCCAAGCGCTCCTCCATGACTGTGCCCATCACCAGTGCTCTCCAGGATGGGTACTCGGTTGCACAGGATGACAGGATGAGCAATGCCCCCAGGTACAAGTACTTGCCTTAGCAGCAAAGTATCCTGTGGCACCTTATAGACTAATAGACGTTTTGGAGCATGAGCTTGCCTTGTTATTCATCCAACCAAGACAAAGTAGACAGCACAGGTAGGGCAAGATTGACTCTAAAAATCTGGGTCCCCCGAGGAAGCAGGAAAGTGACCGTTCCCTAAGCAAAGAGACAGCTTTGCCAGGAAGCCAATTAGCCCCAGATTGTTTCACTGTCATATGTCTACACTGCGAAGTTGTTGACAAAACTTTTGTCGTTCACAGATATTTAAACCCCCCTCCCCTGCGAAGGACAAAAGTTTTGCTCATGCAAGTGGCAGCTTTGTCAGCAGGGCGACTGAGCCTAAAAAGGGACTAGAACGGTGGCCCCAGGCTCATTGTCCCTCAGTGAATTTGAGCTCTGATATGCTCAGAAACTGCATCACTTCCTGCAGAGAACTTTTCCCTCTGTGACCCCCCCAGATCTGGAACAGTCGGCCTGTCCCCCTCTGCCTCACAGCAAATCTCACCTAGACGCCTAGTTTAGCTGCTGCTTCTTACTCCCTTCTGCTTGGCAGCCTCTGTAACTCTGTTATGTGTTTTCTAGAACATACCATTCTTTATTTATTTCTATTTACTTCTGTAATTTATTAAACCTGTACAGCCCTCTGGGACGTGTTACTATCCAACTGCTATAAAACGTTATTATCACAAGCGCAGCAGTGACAGCTGGTGACTGGTCTGTATTCAGAAAATGATTTATAATTTAATTAAATAACTCCACTTATAAATAAGCCTTTCCTAGAGTACTGTACACTAATACAGTAATAAGAGGAGCGGCACCAAACCCATTCTAACAATTTCCCTGGCAGTTTTTTTAAAGAATTCAAGAACCTCCCAGGTTTGCAGTGGGACTTTGAAATTTGGTAGGGGACTGGTCCTGGGGTCAGGGAGGTGCCTTTTGCTGGTCCAGGAAAATATGTTCAGATGTGACCAAGTTATAAAATGTCAAAAATGACCATTTCCCAACTGTGTTTTGCTCAGCAGAATTTGCTAGAGGCAGGCTGTTAAAGCCCTGACTATTCTATCTGGACTGAAGCCTCTAGCTTCAGCATGACACACACACAACTGAGAGTGCAGCCTCTTATTAATGTTCTTTCCCTAGAGGAAAGCACCCTGGACTAGGAGTAAAGAGGTCATGAGTTCTAAATGCACATCTTCTGCTAACTGGTGTTAAACCTTATTGCTGAATAAAGTCCCATAGCATATACAGAGGTTACACAAACTGGGACTAGAACCCAGAGCATGACACTGGTGTAACCAGTTAGCAACACTGCCTCAAAGAAAGAAGGCAGCCAAACATCTGAGTTGGGCTATGCTGCCTGTAAAATGTTCCTGAGCTCATGCACCCTGCTGTTGCAGTGTGTTATGCATCCTCCATCCAACCACTAATCCACAGATGAGAACAGCACTACTCCAGTGCTTGGTAATGTGAACTGCTTAATAGTGTATGTGGTAGAGGTCAGTGCTGTGAGGCTGGAAGCTCAGGGATGTAACCCTGCTGCTGGCAGAAAACGGGAGTGTCACACTTGCATGTAACAGAATTTGTTTAGTAAGGATGCAACGTCAAGCACTCCAAAGTTAGGCAATGCCATCTTTACAGTTGCCTACATAGACACCGACTCCGTGGGTGCTCTGGGGCTGAAGCACCCACAGAAAAAAATTGGTGGGCGCTCATCACCCACCGGCAGCCAAGCTTTTCTCACCTCCCCCACCTCCTCCTCCTCCCCTGAGTGCACTGTGTCCCCGCTCCTCCGCCTACCTCCCAGCATGTCCTGCCCAGCTGCCGACAAACAGCTGTTTGGCAGTGTTAGCAAGCTCCAGTGGGGGCGGGGGGAGCAGGAATGTGGTGGGGTTGGTGCGGGGATTTGGAGGAAGGAATTGGAATAGTGGCAGGGAGGGGACGGAGTTGGGGCAGGGACTTTGGGGAAAGGGGTTGGAATGGGGGTGGGGAAGGGGTTGGAAGGGGCAGGGCAGGGCGTCATGGAAGGGGTGGAGTGGGGGTCGGGCACCCACAGGAAAGAGGGGAAGTCGGCACCTATGGTTGCCTGTGCAACCTGAATTCAGCTCCCTGGTGCATTAGGAAACTGTCTTTAATCACATGAGCACGAGTTATTCCTTCCACAGGCCCCACCTCGTTCAGTGCACGGGATGGCCCTGGCGCTAGGGCTGCAGCGGGTTATGTACTGAAGGCAGCTGCTGTCTGGGGGCCCCTGCCTTGTCTGTCGCAGAACTTGGTGTGTACTGTTGTGTATACTATTAGCACTAGGGTTGGGTGGGTGGAGGCTGGCCCCCCCCCAAAAAGGCCTGTCCTCTCAGCTAAGGGACAGAACCACTGAGCCCAGGCGACTACTGATTTCTGGGGATAACAAAAGAGAGAGGCTCAGGAGTGGGGTCAAAGTTTAATAACAAGGAATCTGGAGAAGTGGTGCCGGGCAGTGAGCCCCAGACAGCGCCCGCTGCTCAGTGGAGGCTGTCCAGAGTAACTTTGCTCAGAGGAGTGACTGTAAGGGACCGGAAATAGGCCTCTGCCTCAGTGGCAGAGCACCCCTGGTCCAGCTTCCTCCTCCTGCAGTGATGGAGGGCCATCTTGGCCAGTGCCGGGATAGGTTGACCAGATGTCCTAATATAATTGGGACTGTCCTGATATTTAACTCTTTGTCCGATGTATGATTGGGACGCCATTTGTCCCACTATTGTAGGGTTGCCAGGCATCCGGTTGGCACAGAACTGGCAGGCTCCCTACCCAGCTCCACACAGCTCCCCAGAAATGGCGACATCTCCCTCTGGGTCCTAGGCGCAGGGATGGCCAGGAGGCTTTGCGTGCTGCCTCCGCCATGAGCCCCAGCTCCACAGCCTAGGACCCAGAGGGAGATGTCGCCACTTCTGGGGAGCTGCCTGAGGTAACCACCCCCGGGAACCTGGAACCAGGACTGTGTGCCTCCCTCCCCCATGGCTCCAATGGGGGCTGTGAGCCTGTGGCTGCCTCTCCCTCCGCCCCCCCCCATCATGTGTTCCATATTTTACTCTTGCCATCTGGTCACCCTACGCCAGGAGGAGGTTGACAAGGCAGTCCTGCAGCTTTGCGGGGCTATGGATGTGGTGCACAAGGATCAGGGGTGTGGGGGAAGTGCAGCCTCTGTAAGAGGTTCTGGAGGAGCTGGAAGAGGGGCTGCAGCCTGTGCACCAGGGTCTCCCTCTTGCTGCAAAAGGGGCAGGTGTTGGGAGTCCATGAACCACACCAGATACGTGTCCATTCTCATGGCTCTGGGAAGAAGCTGCCCAGGAATATTGCTGGTGGGCCGTGGGACCGGAACGGAGTACAGACTGGCCCCCTGGGTTCTTTGCCCTCCTCAGGTAGCAGCAGGTCCCGCCCCCTGATATCGGGGCAGGACAGAAGGGCGAGGAAGTGGATGATGTGAAACTCGAACATGTAAACCCGTTTCTTGGGCATGCTCCGTAGGCAGACCGGCTGGATGCCATACAGATGGCTCAGGTGGTGCGTCAGGGCGGCCGGCGATGCTCATGGGGCAGGGGCCGGACAACAAAGTCTGGAGGGTCGGAAGGTGTGTAGTGAATGACGCAAGGAGCTGCAGGAAGAGAAAGGACAGTCTCATGGCTAAGGCAGCTGAATGCTGCCCTGGAGAACTGGTTTCTGTCCCTGCTTCTGCCACAGCGTTCCTGCGTGATGCTGGGCAAGTCCCTTGCACCAAACACTTCTCAGGTGGTCACTCACTGGGCGTTCCTCATTTTCTGGGTGCCTGATGTGAGACATGCCAGGGGTATGATTTACAGAAGTGCTGAGCACTCAGAACTGTAACTGAGGTCAGTGACAGCTCTGGATGCTCACAGTCCCCTACTTCCCCCACAGCCCCCACCCAGTCAGACTGACCCCACAGCCCATCCGCCCCAGAGCCTGCCCCACAGATCCCTGAAGCCAGCCTGAGCCTGCAGCTCCTCCTTTTCTCCCCAGCCTGACTGGATAGCTCCATGGGGGCAGCCTGGCTACACAGCCACTCCCCTCCCCCACCGCCTGACTCCCTTCGTCACAGCTCCCCCCTGCAGCCAGCGGGCTTGCCCCAGTCCCTCCTGACCCTATCCCCACTGCCCACAGCATCTCCTGGCTCTCCCCACCTGGTATTTATTTCCAACAGGCAGAGGCTGCTCATTGCCAGGATGGGGTGTTAGGCTTCACCTTCCTGGCCTGGGGGCCCATCATACTCCCTCCCCCTCTTCCTCAACCCCCACCTGTCTTTTCCTTCTTCAGTGTCAGCCCCTCTCCCCCCACCCCTGTGTTCCCCCCACTCATCTCACAGCTCTTTTGTGACACTAACTTTGAAGACCCCGCCAGCAGCAAGACGCGTGCTGGGATGTTCAAACAAACCCCAGCCCCACAGTGACCTGTCCCATCCTCGTCCTTCCCCGTTATCCCTCCAGCAAGGTCTGGAGAGAGAGGGGAAGTGAAATGCCCCTTTGGATGTATGTTTGTATAGGGTTACGATAGCTGGGGTTTGGGGAACCGATGAGGAAAACACACCAGAGCCATGACGTATCTACTTGTCCCAGAGAGAACCAATTTAGACAAAAGGCACCTCAGACATTTGGGGGGCGGGGGAATCTCTTCCTGGCTTGCAGACAACTGTCAGGGTGATATGAAACACACCAGGGCTCTGGCAGGGGGCTGGGGAAAGTCAAGATTACTAATGGTAGGACAGAAAGTAATAGCAAAAAATAGCTGGCTGGCAAGAAAGCCGGGCTAATGAGAACACTCTAGATACATTCCACTGAAGGGGAACCAAAAAATGTAATCAACGTCAGCACTCCGATTAGTTACAGCCAAAGAAGTCGGCGGTGTCCTGCGTGTATGTAGGGATAGGAGACAGCCTACATGCAACCGACGAAGTGGGTATTCACCCACGAAAGCTCATGCTCCAAAACGTCTGTTAGTCTATAAGGTGCCACAGGACTCTTTGCCGCTTTTACAGATCCAGACGAACACAGCTACCCCTCTGATACGAGACAGCCAAAGTTTTCACAGTCCTCTCGCTTCTCCTCGGTGGGAAAAACAGGAGGTTTCTTGGAAAGAGCCTGAAGCTCTCCTTGCAGGAGGAATCGCAGGGCCATGTTCACGCTGCCCTGCCTAAGGATTGCAGGACTAAGGAGACGCTGACTTGCTCTTCAAAGGGCTGGGACTGAACAGCAGTTAAACCTCCACAGTATTTTGACTCCAGCTGTGCTAATGGTTAGTTCCTGGTTACACACCAGCCATTTGGCAGGGCCAGGAAGTTTAGGACAAGTGCATTGCGGTGAACATGGGTCACGCTGCCTTGTGGTTGGTGCTCACCCATACCACAAATTCAGCACAACTCTCCAGGCTGATGGGGATAAAAGAGGTTCCATTGTCCTATGTAAGCCTTGCTGCTTCAGCATAAATCTTAAACACGCCAGGGTCCCGTCTTCACCATGCCCATGGGCTGTGCTCTTACCGAGACACAAAGGCAAAACCCAATGATTTCCATGCCAACGTTATCTGCCCCTTCTGAGAGGTAGTTAATCTCCTAGAACACAAGGCCAGATTCTGCTGCCCTATCCTCCTGCAATGTAAAGGGGCCAGAACAACTCCTTGGGGAATTTCCCCAGCACTGGGACAGCGTCAGACCAGCACACAGCAGCCTACACAGCTACCTCAGCTGTTGGGTTGCTCTGGATGTGTGCCTGGATATGAGGACATATGGATCTAGGGTTCCAGCTGCACAGAAGCCGATAGGCAGCGATGGGGGGCTGCAGTAATGGAGAGCTGGATGGTGCATGCTCTGGGCTGTGCCAACCCCTGAAGTAGCCATGACTTTGGGAAGTGCAAAGCTGGCCTAAAGCTGCCTTAGCTCGCCTGTCTGGGGCTGAGCCTTCTGGCCCTGGTCAGCGGAGAACGGACAATAAGGGTACAAGCAATATCGGTGCATGCCGAGAATGCCACATGCGTGTGCCCCTCTGCAGAGCCATAGTGATGGGAAAGGCCTGGGGTTCCTCCCTTGAGCCTCTCTCCTTGCAGTGCAGGGTCTAGTGCAGTCTAGCTGGCATGGTTTGCAGTGCCGGGTTAACTCGCTGGGCCTGTCTGATGTCAGAGCATGCCAGCTCTCACCGCACAGTGGTCTCTGCTTACTCCCTGTGGAACCAAGCACTCCTTACTGCTTGGAGGTGGGGCCAGAGATCACCCTGACCATTCACTGACCATTTTCACCGCAGACCTGGGCAGGTCTTGGCACCGCAGACCTGGGCAGTGCCGCGTTGGAGAGAGAAACTAACCCCACGCCAGCGAGTGTGACCAGGCCGACACGAGCACAGTGGGCTCTAACTCCCCAGCAGAGTGTGCTGGGCGACAGATGCACAGCACCATTCCTCTCCAGTTGTGAGGGCTTTGAGACTAAAAGCCAGGTTTGCAGACAACTGATGCTTCCACCCAGCAGCCACGGCAGATCTGTGATCAATGTGCTCTAAAGCCTAGGAGAGGAAGCGCTGTCCACTGAAGACCAGATTGGCAGCAACCCCTCATGACTTCAAATTGGCCCAGGAGCGCTATCTAACCATGGAAGCAGTCCCAGGACACTGTCTGTGCAAATCGGCAGTGCTGGGCCTTCTGCTACACCACACCCCACTCTAGCACCCTTCTCTGGCTCTAACCCCTGGCTTGACTCCCAACTCCGGGCTCTGGCTCTGATCCTGGGCCTGATTCCTGGCTTCCTACTCCAAACTGATACCAGGCAGCTCTGTGTTCTTGGGGAACCAGGGCGCAGTATCCAACCTGTCTGACCCATGAAGGATACAGCCCCCAGCCTCTGCTTGAACCAAAACCAATCAGAAGAAAGACTTACAGAAAGGAATGAAATGAGAGACACACCTAAACCCCTCTTGACAAGGGTGACAGGATTAAGGCAACTCCTCAGCCTCATCTGCATCGGAGACGGGACAAGGAGGCATCTCCATTAGCACACAGAATGGAGAGCAGAGATTCCAAGGCAAGAACCGCATTGAACTCTGGGACCAGAACAGCTGGGAAGCACTGCATGATGGGGGATCTGTGCCCCAGATGTTAATGAGCCCACACCTGCCCACCTCCAGCTCAGCAGTTATCAGACCAATTCTAGTAATGAATCCTTGATTGGTATCCAGGATAATTGCACTGTGAGCTCCTTGGAAGGAACGCCCCGCCCATAGCCAGGAATGATCAGTTCCTATTGTCTATCCTAAAGAAATCCCCTGAGTCATCAGTTTACGCATAAACAAATCTAGTGTTCTCTCTTGACCCATTGTTGTTTCCCTACAAAAACCCCCACCCACACTCAGTAAGTGTGCTGACGCCTGGGACTTCATTTTCTCCTGACTGATCGTACTGGGGGCTCTGCCTGTCTCCAGCACTCAGTGCCCTGAGCTACCACCATCACCTGGGAACCCCAACCAGTTCAAGCTTCATGGAGTGGTGAGACCCACCCCCCGTTTTCTACCTCAGGTGTAACTTTTTAAACTTGACTTGTTTGATCAGGTATAGTTTGCTATATCTGAGTGTTGTAATCTTTAATAAGGTAACTGTTACGTTTGTTTAGGCTCTTCTTGTGTGGTTATCACTATTATTCAATAAATAACTTATGGTTAAACTGGTTGCTTCTCTCCTTCTCTCTGAACTTTACTCTTTTGTGTTTTTGGCTTCCCTCATTTGCTCTGCAGCAACGTTGCTCTTACCTAAGCTAATGATCCCTGCAGCGCCCAAAATCCTGTGGGGTTTGCTCATCAAGTGGGTTACTACCAGAACAATTGTAACGTGAAAGTGGGGATAGGGACGTGTTGAACCTGTGGCATACAACGGTGGCAGCTTGGAAGTGCTGCTCGACCCAGACTACTGAGTCCAGAGGCATACAAGGGGTCAGCCCGAGAGTGTTGACTGACCTGGTCCACTCAGACTTGCTCTGTTAATGTGTATGTGTGTGTT
Organism: Gopherus flavomarginatus; assembly: GCF_025201925.1. Classification (NCBI taxonomy): domain Eukaryota; kingdom Metazoa; phylum Chordata; order Testudines; family Testudinidae; genus Gopherus; species Gopherus flavomarginatus. The sequence continues at coordinate 151,323,961 of NC_066619.1, forward strand.
CATCTGGTTCTGGGGCTGGAGGAACCCAGCCCTGAGGAACCTAGGTCCTGCAGGATAGCGCCATTGGGAGGGGACTTGCAAAGAAGGGAGAAGTAGAGCTCCATATGAACACACGAGTGACACAAGCAGCATATTGATAGAATTACAGAACACCCCCCACCCCAGAAGAGTCACCCTAATAAATGAGTGTACCCCAAAGTAATGGGCAAATCTGGTAACAAAACACTAGGAGTAACGCCTGGTCCTACCCATGAGGCCAGGCCACCCACGTCCCAGTTGTAACCTGTTGCACGGACTACCTCAGACCTCTCTCTGGACGATGCCCCAATAATAGAATGGAGAGGGCGGGCCTCCTGCTGCCTAGCATACCCCAGAGGTGCCAGGTTGTGTATTAACAGACCGAGCTGGCTCACTTCCTCCCTTGTGACCACTCGCCTTCAGCTCAGATGACTGCTCAGCTCCTAATGGTGCACGTCATTCACCTCCATGGACTTCCTGTCTGCCCGCATCACTTCAGACTGATGACCACTGTTCATCTTGAGCTTATGGTGCAAGACCCTCCGGTTACTAGATGTCCATGCCTATGCCTCCTCGCCATATCACCCCCAGAAGGATGGCCAGAGAAGGTGAATCAAGTATCAGAGCACGAGCTATGATGTTTCATTAACTATCACCAAGGTGACTGGCCCACCCTCCTGCCCTACTTTGAATCTGTGTACAATAACACCAACCCTGCCTCTACTGGGCAGAGCCCCTTTTTTTGCCAAGTACAGGTTCCACCCTCAATTTCACCCCTAATGATGTCCATGCCCCAAACTGGTAGAGAGTTTTCACAGGAAACATCTGCCCAACACTGGCCCAGTGATGTTCAAGAGGTGGGTGCATGTGAAATGAGGATCATGGGGGCTAGACCCCAGGCAACCACCACTTCCACACCATCCTCCAGCAGCTGTGGCAGAGCTTTGATCAATGCAAGTAGTAATAAGCTTGATAGTATTCATCACCATACAAATTTTGACAGGTTTCCATGCCCCTTTTAGGGCTTATGTCCCGCCTTCCCACCCCCCGTTTCCGTTGGCGCAAGAGTGTGGCGCCGTCGGCCATTTTGAAAAAAGTGTGCGTGTATGTGTTTGACTATGGGGGAGTGTTGTGTATGTTTGTGCTTGGTGACATGAAGAGGAAAAGAGAGAGTTATGAAAGAATAGGAAGATAAAACTTAAAGAAAAAGGAAATATATTAAAAACTAGGTTGAAAAAGGGAAAGGCAAAACCTGGCTGGGAGGCCCAGGGTAAAAACTATTGACTACCCGTGTAGGTTAAGAAAAAAGCTTTTAATATTATTAAATTTAAAAGAAAAATTGCCTGTGCAGTAAGCAAAGGGTAAAAATTCTATAAAAAAGTGGCTAAGAAAAATACAATAAAGCTCAGGGTAAAATTAAAAAAAAGAGAAAATTTTTACCTTTGCAGTCTTTTTGTAAATGAGGCAGCTTTTCTGGTTTAACCCTAGTAAATAAAACACATTAAAACTAGTTAATACCCATGTAGGTTAAGAAAAAACGAGGTTTAAAAGGAAAATTGATTGATAAGCACAGGATAAAAAAGCATTGACTACCCGTGTAGGTTAAAAAAAAACATTAAAAACTAGGTTTAAAAGGAAAATTGACTGTGTAGTAAGCACATGGCCAAAAACTATAAAGGGGTACTAAAAAAAAGCATTTAAAAAACTAGGTTTAAAAAAAGAATTGACAAAGGCAAAAACCTGTTTGGTAAGCACAGCATAAAAACGTGGCTAAGAAAAATACAATAAAGCTTAGGGTAAAATCAAAAAATGTTTACCTTTGCAGTCTTTTTGTAAAACGAGGTAGCTTTTTTGGTTTAACCCTAGTAAATAAAACACATTAGAACTAGTTAGGTTAAAAAAACATTTTAAAACTAGGTTTAAAAGGGAAATTAGCTAAAGCAAAACCTGTTTAGTAAGCACATGGTCAAAAACTATAAAGGGGGTACTAAAAAAGAAAATTGACAAAGGCAAAGCCTGTTTGGTAAGCACGGGGTAAAAAAGCATCGAAACTATTCAATATCAGTGTAGATTAAGAAAAAAGAGAGGTGAAAAGAAAAAAGAGCACATGGTAAAATCAGAAGGAGAGAGAGAGAGAGAGAGAAGCAGGCAAAGTCTGTTTAGTAAGCACAGGGTAAAAAAGTGAACAGAATCAGGGTGGGTTAAAAGAAAAAACAAGCCAAGAAAAGGGGGAAAAAAGTCCTCTTTGCAAAGAGCACACGGTTGAGTCACAGAGAGAGAGAGAGAGAATTTTTACCTTTGCAGTTTTTCTGTAAAATGAAGCAGCTTTCCTGGTTCAAACCCTCTCAGGCTTGTTATCACCGCCTTTGGATCGGACCAATCAGAGGTGGTTTTACAACAGCGTCATAGAATTCATTTTCCTGAACCAATCCTAGTGTCCCAAGATTTTTTTTTCTTTCTTTTAACTGTTTTTTTCTTATCTAAAGAAACAGACCTCCAGCATTTTTTTGCCATGTAGCCCTTTTACAAAAGGCTTTTTTAATAAAAGTTAAAACCATAAGATTTTAGTAATACATTATTTTTAACACGTTAAAGTTACCTTAAGTTTTGCAAAGAAATAAAACACATTTTTGTATGTGTTGTAATAAAAAAAAGCAGGCAGAAGCACCCCAGGTTTTTAGTAACAAACAATTTATAAACCCCTTATTTTGTAAACCACTGAATTAGAAAGACAAAGAAGCAAAGCACCTGTTAGCAAAGCAGACTTTTTGCGAGTTAGCGGATTAGAGATAAGAAGGCTGCTGCTGACCCATGCTTTCTAACAAGTTACTTTAAGTTTTACAAAGGGATAAGGACTCGAAAAGACAATCCTTTTGTATGTGTTGTAATAAAAAATTATGCAGAAGCACCCTAGGTTTTTTAGTAACAGGCGGTTTATAGTCCCCATACTTTGTAAACCAGTGGATTAGAGAGAAGAAGAAGATTGCTTTTTTCCCCACTTTTTAACAAATAAAGGTGAAAAGGAATAAAACACTTGAAAAGACAAGCCTACCTGAAGACCCATAGCCTTTATTTAGGCATAGGTGTTTTAATAACATGTAAGTGTGCAAAAACAGTTTAGGGCAATAAAACTAATGTGTTGTAACAAAAAAAGGTTTGTTTTTTTTTAATTTTAGGCTAACACGGGCCATTTTAAAGTAAAAACAGCAGGCTTTTGCAGCAGCTGTTAGCAAAAACAGCCTCTGTAAGTCAGTAAATTAAAAATAAAAAGAACAAAACATAACGAGGTCTTCTTTTAAAGCAAAAGAACGCCAAAAACAGGTATTAAAAAGCATAGTAACTTACTTACTATCAAAACTAAGCTTTTTAACCATTAAAGTTTAAAAGCTAAAGTGTGTAGCCAAAAACCTTCCCGCCTTTTTTAAAAAACCAACTAAGACAAACCCCCCTCTGCTCTTATCTAAACAGCCAGAGCCTTTGGCTTTTTTTTTTTTTTTTTTTTACCTTGTAACAAAAGCTAAATACCATTTTAAAATGTGTTTTTTAAAGTAATACCTAAAATTTTTAACTTACTAACAATGTAAAATAAGTTTTGTAAAAGTTTAACGTGGTTTATTTTTAAATTAGCAGTTTTGTTTTAAAAACCAAGGCCATAAAACAAATTTAAAAAATACAGGTTGCAGTTTTTAAAAACTTTTTGGTTACAAAGGTGTAAATGGGTATATTACCATTTACAGAGGCTTTTTATTAACTGTTTAAACACATTTACTATAAAACAATAACATTTTTAGCCATTAAAGCTAAAGTATATAGGCACCCCCTAACCCACACCCGCCTTTTTTCCTAGAAAAATGCCCTTTACACACCCTGTTTTTTTAAAGAAACGCCTTTTTAAATATTAATTTTGGGGGGTGGGGGGGCAAAACCTTTTTTTTTAAAAAAAGCAGGTTTAAACCTATAAATAGGGGGACAAAAGAACTGAACAAGGTTGTTAAAGAAATATTGCTAATACAAGACTTCTACCGTTATGGGGAGCAACAACATGGTAAGAAACGTTACTATGATTTGTGTGGGCCGCCAAGATATTACACCAGCGTTATGCTTAGTTAAAAGGCAATATTTTTTCTTTTAAATAGGACGAGGCCTTTTTTCTTGACATTCCAGATGCCGCGCTAGAAGCTTTAAATTTTGGTAAGCTAATTAATATGCTACACAAGTATAATTTATTTTTAAGAAAAAAGGTTTTAAAAAAATTTATTTTTTTTATTTAGAACAAGATGGAAGTCAAAACCACCCAATAGGTTTTCCTGAAATTACAGAAGAAGGTGTGAACTGTTTTTTAAATATGTGTTTTTTTTAAAAAAAAAAGCTGTTGTTGGAAATAGTGTGCATTTTTAGGGGCTTGTTTGTTATTGTTAGGAAAAAAAACCCTTAAAGGTTTTACTGTACAAAAGTTGCCGTTGTACCACCCCAGGGTGGTGTAAGCTAAAAGAGCGCTTTATTTTGTACATTTTATTTAAACGCTGTTTTTAGCCCCCCTTACTGCAAAAACGTTTTTAAAATATATATATTTGGGGAACATGTTTGTTGTTGTTAGTAAAAAAACCCGTGCTAAAAAACATTTTGTTTATGTGTATCGGCAGACTTATCAAGCATTATTCCTCAAGAAGAAATGTTGAAGGGGAGCTTGCTTAAAGGGGCCAAGAAATTTCCCTCTGAGGCAGCTGCAGTTGGAAGCAAGTGTATTAAGCACACCGATTTTGAACAGCCCTGCACGTCCAAATCCCTTATTGCACAAAACCAGCCGGCCTTAAAAAAGGCCAAAAAATCTACCTCTAAAACAGCATTTGTTTTCAGGGCGGGGGAAAAGGGGCTCAGGTCCCCTGCTTTTGAACCGCCCAAAGCTACCTCTACAACTTCCAGGAACCATGGTAAGCGAGGCAGAGGAGTTAAAGCCCCTAATTTTCAACAGACCTATGCCTCCCCAACCCAAAATAAATTAGCTTTAAAAAAGGTAAAGATAAACAACTCTGTAGAAGCAACCGTGTTTAGGGGTGGGTTTGAGCAGGGTGAAGAAGTTAACCCCCTGGCTTTTGGGACCCTCAAAACCCTTGCTACAAATAACAATCTTCCTGTGGGGCTGGCCGCATCAGTTGCTGCTTGTAACGAGCTGTTTAGTGTTTGTACATCTCTAAAGCATTTAATAGATAAAAAGTTTTCAAAGCTAATTCTTGAGGTGTTTCAAAAACAAAATTTTCCAGAAGAAAGGGTGGTTTTAGACCAAAAAATAGCAGATACCCGGGCACTAATTGACAAGGTGGAAAGCGCGTTGAAGGGGGAAGGAAGAGTGTGACTAAACATGAAACCTAAAAATGTAAAGAGGGGTTGGAAAAAAAAATGGAAAAAATCTAAAATATTAAGAAGATTTTTGGCCAAAAAAATAAAAAAAGCCAAAGCTATTTTAAAAAAACAACCCCCCAACCAAGAAAGGGAAATAGACCTTCCCACCCCTTCTTCTTCTGAAGGTCCAGATTCCCCCGCTCCTGATACACCACCACAGGTGTATTTGGAGCATGTAAGACACTGGATAAGACCCCGAAGAGAGTTTAACGCTTATGAATATTTTCAAGAATTTCGTTTTGCTAATTTGGACAGAGTAACGGGGTTCACAGAAGCCATGGCGGCCATCGACATCGCTATTCAAAATTTGCTAGATGATATTAATAATCAGGTGGGCCCTGAAGATTTTGTACAGCTACGCTTAGATGCCCCGGGGCTAAATCACCCGCTCTTTTCTTTACGGAGGCCTTGGGAAAATTTAAACTCCGTAGATTTTTTAAATAACATCGTTAATGTGTTGCAAAGTAACGCAGAGATTGTGGGGTCCGGAACTTTACGCCTGGTTGTTACAATTATTAGAAACAGGGTTGGTGGAGTTGGGCCTGTAAGACCCCTAAAAACTATTACGTACAGTAAAATTATTGAAAAAAAAAGAAAACATTTAATTGATTTAAATAACCAGGGTGACAACCTGTGTTTTGCCGGTAGCGTGCTGGGTCTTTTATCAGATAAAAAACTTACAGATGCCTAGCTGTTAGAGGGGGCCAAACACCTTCATCAGGAGTTGGGGTTTTCGGACCAAAAAATGATTAGCTTCACAGACGTGAGCTCTTTCGAAGAGCGCTTGGGGATAACTATTACCGTTATGTATTATCAAAATGGAAATTGGTGTTTTTTTACAACGGGGGTTGTACAGCGTTCCCAAACTGTTTTTGTTTTGTTACATAACAAACATTATTACGGCATTTTAAATATTAAAGCCTTTATAGGCGCCCCGTATTTGTGCAACTACTGTTACGCTCCCTATAGCCACAAACACCAGCACACCTGTAAAAACCACTGCCGTACGTGTAATAGCACCGAGTGCCTTGAAGTGGCCGGTGAAAAAAAGAGATGCCCCAGCTGTAAGCTATTTTGCAGGTCTGACGCCTGTTTAGAAAGGCACAGCACTTTGGCGACCACCGGTAAAGTTGACTGTAAAAACAGAAGTTTTTGCGATAAGTGCGGCTTCTTCATGGTTAAAAATCACAAGTGTACAAGCAAAAAGTGTACCCAGTGCTATCAAAAAACCGACAACATAGAGGGTCACGAGTGTTATATGCGTAATATTTGGTCTCCAGAAGAGGGAAAGGATTATGTGTTTTATGATTTTGAATGTATGCAAGAAACGGGGGTACACGTGCCAAATTATGTTTATGCTTTGCATTTAAATAAAGAAACTAGCTGGGAATTTAAGGGGGAAGAATGCATTAGCGAGTTTGTTTTAACCTTTGTAGACAAGCGCTTTAAGGGATACACTTTTATTGCTCATAACGCTAAAGGTTACGATAGTTATTTTATTCTTAGGCAGTTAATTAAAGAAAAAATGGCTGTTAGCACCGTAACGCAAGGGGGAAAACTTATTTGCGTGACGGTGGTAAACTTAGACATTAAATTTATAGATTCTTTAAATTTTCTCCCCATGAAACTTAGCAAGTTACCCAAAGCTATGGGGTTTGAGGAAGCGAAGGGGTACTTTCCGCACTTTTTTAACACCGTTAAAAATCAAAACTATGTGGGACCTATGCCCGAAATAGAGTACTTTGGAGTAGACTACATGATGCCTGAAGAAAAAAAGGAATTTTTAAACTGGTACCAGCACAATCGCCAAAACAGCTTTGATCTTCAAAAAGAACTATGCTATTATTGTCAAAAAGATGTTGAAATTTTGTGAGAGGCTTGCGACCGGTTCAGAAACGAAGTTATAAAAATGACAGAAAAGCAAATTGTTAAAAACCCCGGAAAGGATAATGAGGAGGTGGTTACTAAGTGTATAGATCCCTTTCAGCACCTCACATTAGCCTTGATTTGCATGGCCATGTACCGGTTTAATTTTTTAAAACCGCAAACCATAGCCCTTTTGCTGTTAGACAATTACCACAAACAGCAGAAGAGATATTCCATGCCGGCCATTCAGTTGTTGATGTACGTAGCCCACACTGAGAATATTTACATTCAACACGCTTTGCAGGGTGGCGAGTTTAAAACGGGGTCCTGTTTTTTGGACGGTTACGCCGTTATAGCTGGTAAACCCACGGCCTTTGAATTTAACGGGTGTTTTTTTCACGGGTGCCCCATCTGCTATTGCGAAAATGATTACAACCCATTGCTTAAGGCGACCTACGGACAGCTGTACAACCGAACCATCATTAAGGCTGAATTTTTAAAAAGCCAGGGGTTTGAGGTAAGGACCGTGTGGGAACACGAGTGGCAGGCTATGCTAGCAAATGATAACCAGGTGGAAAAGTTTTTACGAGAAAAAAAGCTGCCACAGCCTTTGGTTCCTAGAGACGCCCTTTATGGTGGTAGAACAAACGCCATTTGCCTTTATTACAAACCGCAGCCCGGGGAGCAGGTTCATTACTACGATTTTACCAGCCTCTACCCTTTTGTTAACAAAACTAAACAATACCCTGTGGGACACCCCGTTATTGTGTATGAGGGTTTTGGGGATATCTACCAGTACTTTGGCATTGCCAAGGTTAAAGTGTACCCTCCAAGAGGTTTGTATTTTCCCGTGTTACCATACAGGGTTGATGGTAAACTAATGTTTCCCCTGTGCGCCCTTTGTGCAGAAACAAAACAAAAGGACCCCTGCAGGCACAGTCAGGAGGAGAGGGCTTTAACAGGGACTTGGTGCACAATAGAGTTGGTGGAGGCTTTAAACAAAGGGTACAGAATCGCTGAAATTTATGAAGTCTGGCATTTTAACTGCTCTTCAGATGTCCTGTTTTCAGACTACATTAAAACACACCTAAGACAAAAACAAGAGGCCTCGGGGTTCCCTCACTGGTGTATGGACAAGTTTAAAAAAGAACAGTACGTTAAAGAGTACCGTGAAAAAGAAGGTGTGTGTCTGTGTCTAAACAAAATTAAGGTAAACCCCGCAAAAAGACAAATCTCAAAGCTGTTTTTAAATTCCTTGTGGGGAAAATTTGGTCAGCGAACAAATTTGACTAACACTAGTATAGTAACGGACCCCGACGAGCTCTTCAAGTACGTTTTTGTACCTTATTACGATGTGTCATCGTGCGAGTTTATCGATGATGACACAGCCGTAGTGTCTTGAAAGTACGCAAAAGAACACTGCACCCATTCCAGCAACACTAACGTGTTTATAGCGTGCTTTACCACCGCTTATGCCCGGCTAGAGCTCTACCGCTTGTTAGATCGTTTACAGCAGCGGTGTCTTTATCATGATACGGATTCTGTAATTTTTGTAAGTAAAGAAGGGGAGTGGAATCCACCCCTAGGGGATTATTTAGGAGATTTAACTAGTGAAATACCCCCAGATGAACACATTGTGGAGTTTGTGGCCGCGGGACCTAAAACATACGGGTACAAACTGTCCAGCGGTAAAACCTGTATGAAATTAAAAGAAATCACACTTAACTCAGGAAACAGTGAAAAAATTAATTTTGAAAGCTTAAAAGAACTCGTCTGGGATTACGCCGCGGGAGAGGACCCAAAAGAAATCGTAATACAGCAGCCAGGAATCGTAAGGGTAAAAAAACACTGGTTAATAGAAACAAGAACTCTAAAAAAACCCCAAAAAGTCATTTACGACCAAAGAGCCCTCGAGGAGGCTTTTAAAACTTTGTCGTACGGGTATTAATTATTATGAAAAACCACGTTCAGTTTGTTCATCCTTTTTCCTGTTTGCTTTGTGGTCCCTCAAATTCTGGAAAATCATATTTTATAAAGCAGTTGTTAGAAAATGGTCATAAACTGTTATCATGTATGCCTGAAAATATTGTGTGGTGTTATAGCTGTTGGCAACCACTGTATACAGAGTTGCTGCAAAAATTTTCATGTGTTACATTTTTGGAAGGTTTACCTAATACTTTTAATGATGAACATTTAATTCCTAGTAATAAAGTGAATATGGTTATTATAGATGATCTAATGGAGTCTGCTTCTAAAAGTGGTGAAATTGAAAAAGCCTTTACAAAATACGTACACCACAAAAACTTAAGTATTATGTACATTGTGCAAAATATGTTTTGTCAGGGAAAAAAAAGCCGTACAATTAATTTAAATACTAAATATATGGTTCTTTTTAAACCCCCCCGTGATAAACTACAAATTACCACTTTGGCCTGGCAAATGTACCCTGGTAAAACACAGTTTTTTTTGGAGGCTTTTGAGGACGCTACCAAAAACCCCTACGGGTATCTGCTGGTGGATTTAAACGCTTCAACGCCCGAAAACCTCAGGTTAAGAACAGGTCTTTTCCCCCCAGACTGGCCCTGTGCATACATCTTTAAAAAAACCCATAAAAATAGTTATTTTTTATTAATCTTCCATTTAAAAAAAAATCGCCACCCAAACAAACATGTCTAACCGTGTGCAAAAAAACCTGGCTCTTTTAAAATTTCTTATCAAAGCCAAGCTGCCTCAAAGAAAGGCTATTCTCTGTACGGCTTCTGACGACCTAGTAGCGGCCATCTCAGAAATAGCGCTTAACACTTTAAAAGGAAACGTTCCTCTAAAACCTCGACAAATAAGCATCCTTAAAAAAAACCGAAAAATTATTAAAAAGCTAAGCGATAAAAAGCTATCCCTGAAAAGAAAAAAGCTTATTGTAAAACAAACCGGTGGCTTTATTGGCCCTTTGTTAAGCTTTGCACTCCCCCTGCTGTCAAGCCTTTTAATTAACAGATAATGGAACACGCTGAAAAAATGTACCTCGTTCCTAGCCACCAGTTAGAACAAATAAAGCGGGCTTCTAGTGGTGAAGAAAATATCAGAACCACAATCACTCGCCAATGGGATTCAGAAATGAAAGACATTCTTCAAAGAACCGGTTTATCCGACTACGAAAAGGCTAAACTCTACGAGGGGGTCCTGCAAAGATACCTGGTATTGGCCAAGCGTGGTGAAATGGAAAAGACTAAAATAAACCTCTTTTTTTCCCCCGAGCAAGAGCAAGAGCAAGAGCAAGAGCAGCTTCAACCTCCTAAAGTTCAGGGGGGTTTATCGGACTTTGTTATTCAGGAGGTGTTGGAGGGGGTAAATCCTCGCTATTAAAAAAAAAGCTGAAATATTGTTAAATAAGCTTAAACAGCGTAAAGATGTTTCTTCTTGGGCTGATAACGGCTGTTTTGTGTACCGGGGGAAAGCGATTCAAGGGTCTCACATGCTTGATTTAGTCAGGGGGGTAACCGGCTCTTATTCTTTCGCTAACAAGAGGACTCCTAAAGGGTGGCATGTTTTTATGAAAGCCTTGGCGGAGCTAAACGTGCCTACGGCCGTCGTAGGGCATGTTACCAATAAACAATTTTTAGAGAGTCTAAAAATAGGGCTAGAGCCGGTCAAGGCCACAAGTAGCACCACCCCTTTTAAAAACGTCCCTGTTAAAAAATGAAAAATCGACTGGTTAACAATGTAAAATAAAAGACGTAAACAAAATTAAAAATTGTGTTTTATTGGTGCACCTCTTTAAACACACGACAAGACAAACACATTTGAACATGTTGAAACATGTTTAAAACAGGTCTGGGCATGCCGGGTCTTTTTCCTTTTACAAATCGCACCACCAAGCGGTCATTTTCTGGTAAATCATTGGTGTACAATTTTAAAATACAATCAAAAGATAAACCCTTACTACGTTGTTTTAAAAAAAAAAATACAATGATAACCGCAGGTTACAGCTAGGGGGTCCTGTAGTTGTCTCTGATGAAACACAACGTTATCACAGTTACGGTTTAAAAAAGTCATAACAGACTTAGGAAAAAAGTTACTGTCTGGGGAAAGACGGTAGGAGTCAAAAAACTCGCCGGGCCCCCGTTTTGGTAAATAAAGGGCCAGCCAATGTTCCCCGGGTAACTTATGGGGGTGGGTGTTAACAATAAGCCCCAAAGGTCTTCCAGACACAAAACCTTTCGGAAGCAAGTCGCTAGAAAAAACATCTAAAAAAGAAGGGTCCTTTGATAAAATATCTCGTAGCTGCACAGTGTTCATGATTACATATAGTCAAACAGAACGGTTCTTCTATGATTTACTTCGAGCACGTTATCAAAAACCCCATACACTATCATGTTAACCGTAGAGGGCAAAGCCGTTGCAAACCGAATTTCCGCTCTCAGGTTTCCAGTTTTAATTAAAGAATAATGATCGGCGCACTCCTGATCCGGGGTCAAATCAAAGGCGTACAGCGTATAGCCCTGGGCAAATTCATCACGGTTAATTAAGAGCGATCGGTCTTTTACATATTTTCCAGTAGCCTGCACGAGCTGCATGTACTCCCTCACGCAGTTTCCATTTTCAAAATCGGGTTGTAGGGGTTTTGCTGGCACCTGTTCGCCATCCACATACAAGGCCACAAAATTAATGTTATAATGTTTAAAGTTAAAAGGGTTTTTAACGTAGCTGCCGCTGAAGGCGTTGTTATCTATAAAACCGATTACTAGCTGCTTGGGTAGCTGTCCCAAAAAAAGGTTTTCCTGGTTACTGACACGACTGCCGGCCGATATGCTAAACACCTTTATGCTTACCCGGTCTACGGGGTACTTAGCGTTGGCAGTCATTAAAGCTTCAGCGTGCCCCAAACGAACCCCCGGGGTTACTTTTACACGTTTTACAAACAGGGACACCGAAATAATGTGTACTTTATAATCCTGGTTGGCAGTCCCGCTCATGAGGCAAAAAACATCTTTGCTACGTGTTAGTTTAATTTTTAAATCCACGCCGTTTAGCAGTAGTTTTTCTTGAAAAAACAAATCGCTGTGTAAAGGTCCCAACAAATCCAGCTTCCTGCTGCTGGCCGTTAGTCTGGCCCTGCGTATGAACCCCTCATTGGCCTGGCCGACCAAAAGGGTGCTTTCGTGGTCCCCCGCCGTGTCTTTATAAAATCCGCCTGTCAAAAACTGCGTAGCGAGGGTGTTGTGGCTGTAGTTTAAAATTAGCTCTATTAAGGCTCTGTAAGGGTAACAATTGTTGCTCTGGCTAATAAGACGATCGCCTAAAGTAACATCCAGCTGGTTAAAAAGAGTGGTGATGGGGTAGTTTGTTAGGGCCACCCGGGCATCATCATCAATGTCTGACCCGTCTTCTTTTATCACCTTGCAGCACACGTACAGCAGCGTGTTGTTAAGGTCTAAGTAATGATCCCCATGTCCTGAAATAAAAAATTCAAGAGGTGCGTTTACCGTTAAAGCGGCCAAAGGAGGCACCTCTACATAAAAGCTATTTTCGATACTGGTTTGTGTGGGGGCTATTTGAGATAAATCCAGTTCCGATTTGGTGCATTCGTTAGAGCCACAATGAATAAAAGCCATTTTAAAATATATCCCTTTTACTGCGGGTAACGCAACGCTTCCTCTTCTTAGGACGCCTTTTAGGTATATGGCTAAGACATCTTCTGACAGCTTTTTTTTTTTTTTTAAGGGTCTAGGTGGTCCTTTAAATGGCTGGCGCAACGCTGCTCTTTTTCTTCTCATTACCACTAAACCGGAACCTTCCTGTGGCATGTGTGCTCCTATTTTGTTTATAACTGCGCTAGACACGTGGTTTACGACGTCTTTGGTTATATTTTTTGTGGCTGTTTTCATGTGGGGTTTAATAATGTCAAAACCTCTTTTTAAAAGTGGCACGGCTTTTCTAAAAAGACTGCGAAATATCCCTCCTAAACCTGCCCCGTACATAACGGGTAATCCTTGATATCCTGCTAAGCCATAGCCAGCCTGGGCTTTGTAGTAGTTTCTATACAAAAAGGGGTCCCCGTAGTTTTTCATAGTCATCATTCTTCAGCTTTTTTGGGGCGCAGATGTAGTTTAACAATTACCTTTCCAAAACTAAATGAAACGTGTTTATTCTGATCCGTCTTTATTTCAATAGTAATGGTTCCGATATGCTGCTTACTTACGGGGACGTAATGCGGTTTGTCATACGTTATGGTAACAAATTCGTTGTTGCTACCGCGGATGGGAACGCAGCGCAACAGCGGCACATAGTAGTCCTCCACTAACTGATGTTCCACTATGTCCGTGTACACGTATAAAGAGTTAAAACCCCCCGTAATGTCTGCGGGGTACGGTGCTATCCTATACGGATGATTTGAAAGCATTCCCAATATTGTTGCCAATTTACCCCCTGTGGAAAAAAAGTACTTTCCATCGTTGGGTTTTAACTGAACCCTTCTAGTCACAGGGTTGTAAATAACGTAGGCATTTGGTTTTTCGGCATCTTTGTCTATATTCTTGTTGATGAATTCTATTAAATGGTGAATGCTTGTATAATAGCCGGCATCCATGTTGTAGGTTCGAATTTTTTTTTCCGATGCTAACGTAAATGCTGTATCGTAAAGAAGCATGTTCCAAGAGTGACAATCATGAATTTCCAATAAAGCGACATCCCACTGCCCTATTAAATTTAAAGGCTTGGCTAGTTGTATTGTAAAATTGGAACTAGTATTTTGAGGAAAAGTCCCCGCTGAGGCGTTGCTTGGTAAGGTCATGTAAAAACTTTGTTCAGTCATTTTTTTTTATTAAAGGTCGTGCACTTGAGACGCTTTAACCCAACTATTAAATTTTTTAGGCCAGCCTTTCCATTTTACAAAAAAATATTTGTTTCTTCCCCGACCTTTTTTTGCTAAGATTTTTTCTACCCTGTAAATGCGGTCCTGGTTAGGGTTTACTTTTTGTAATTCTTCAGGGTAAAAAGACCCCGCGACTTCCTCCCCTTCATAATCTTGTAATGCATACACCGGTCTTTGTCCTCTTAATAAAACCCCTGACACGATAAATATTTCATCGGTAAAGGTTTGCTGATAGCCCTTTTCAAAAGTGCCCTTCATTTTAGATACTCTTACGTGATCCCCTTTTTTAAAAATTACATGTTACGTCTTTATTTTAAAACTACCCCCGTAGACGGTTTTCCACACGCTTAGCGCATTAGCTTGTGTCACGTCAATTGGGCACCCTCTGATAGTTCTGTGATAACTTTTGTTGTAACCGCCTATGAAGGCCTGCAGCACATCAATGTAGCGAAAGGTGTTACGAGCGGTAAAATACCTCCACATCTTTGATTTTAAAGTTTTGTTAAACCTCTCCATGATTCCCGCTTTAACTTCTTTATTGGTAACAAAATGGTGTACCCCATATTGCTTAAACAAATTCTTTAAAGCTTTGTTTAAAAACTCTTTTCCTCGGTCTGTTTGTAATTTTTGAGGCACGCGCCCCTTTGTAAAAATAGCTTTAAACGCCTCTGCCACCTCTTTTCCTGTTTTATTTTTTAGGGTTACCGCCCAGGCGTATTTAGACAAAATATCTATCACTGTTAAAATATATTTACGGTCGTCATTGTGTTTAGAATAGGCGTTCATATCAACCAAATCTGCCTGCCATTGCGCATCCACATTAGACACCACTGTTTTATTTCTTTTAAATTTAAGCCTTGCTGGTTTATGTAAAGCGTAAGCATCTTGATCTGCAAGCCAAGCGGAAACCTGCTTTCTGCTTAAGGTTTTATGGTGTCTTTTAGCAGCCTGAAATAAGGGTGTACCCCATATTGCTTAAACAAATTCTTTAAAGCTTTGTTTAAAAACTCTTTTCCTCGGTCTGTTTGTAATTTTTGAGGCACGCGCCCCTTTGTAAAAATAGCTTTAAACGCCTCTGCCACCTCTTTTCCTGTTTTATTTTTTAGGGTTACCGCCCAGGCGTATTTAGACAAAATATCTATCACTGTTAAAATATATTTACGGTCGTCATTGTGTTTACAATAGGCGTCCATATCAACCAAATCTGCCTGCCATTGCGTATCCACATTAGACACCACTGTTTTATTTCTTTTAAATTTAAGCCTTGCTGGTTTATGTAAAGCGTAAGCATCTTGATCCGCAAGCCAAGCGGAAACCTGCTTTCTGCTTAAGGTTTTATGGTGTCTTTTAGCAGCCTGAAATAAGGGTGTTATGCCCCCAAAACTACCAACTTTTTCGGGTGAGTAATAAATTTTCTTTAGCAACTTTGCCATGCTTACCCCGTCTTGCTTTAAAACACATGTATACACAAAAGTTAGTTTCTGCTTTTGTTTTTATTTAACACAACAACGTCTATACACATTTGACTTTTAAAGCAGCAGCAAAGTAATATACGGTACAATTACATACATTTTTTAACGCATAAGCAAAATAATATTAAAACTGTGATACAAATTTTTTTACAATGCATCTTAATTAATATATATTTTTAAGCCTCTAGGGTCACAAGCTTGCATGTAAAAAGTTTTATAATCCATTTGACGAACCCTGCTACACACCGATCGGCCAATATCGGGGGCCACCTCTTTTGACAGGTCTACCAGCAAGGCCACCGGGTCAGATGTTTTTGCAACCTCCCTAATCATTTTAACTGGTTATAGTTTCAGTGGTTATGTTAAGCTTTTTCAGTTTGTAGCCTTCAGCTATAATTATATTTACAAGCTGGGACGCGTTCAGTTTAGAAGAAATACGTCTAAGCTGGTAAAATACTTCTGAGCGATCCCAAAAAATACAAGGGTGACTAAAAGGGTTGGACTTATTTACAGCGCAGGCTGCACAGTTTTCCAAAAGTTGTTTTTTCAAACAGTGGTAAAAGGCTTTTACTACAACAGCTCTAATAATATCAACCATAACGGCATCTTCTTCTTCTTCACAGCTTTTCTGGTCACTCTCCTTACTTTTTACAGATTTTTTTTAACATCTTGCTTCACACAAAAACAACAGGTACATATTACGGTTGTTCTGCTTAAAGGCTGCCTCTCTTTATCCTCTGAAGATGTCTGTTAAAAACATTGTAAAAACATATTTTAAATTTTTTGTTGCAAAAATTTTAAAATAAAAAAGCCTACAGTTTATTTGTGCTACCTCAGTCGTACCCTCGTCTGATTCTGAATTATCATCATCCTCAGCTGACGCACCGTCGGACCCCGTAGCATCTTCCTGTTATTAAACACAAAACATATAGTTTTATTTTACCGCTCTTATATATGTTTATATTTATATTTTTTAAAAATTATTTAAGTAACTTTTACCTCGCCATGTTCTTTGGGTTTTACCATTGACACCCCGTTTGTGTCCTTTGTTTCCGAATCACCTCCGGCAAGGGCTCCGTCAATCATAGTTTCAGCAGCCTATTATTAAACCAACCATATAGTAACGCTTAATTAGTGTCATACACAAATATATATATATATATATATATATATATTTCAAATAAATTAAGCTGTCTTTACCTCCTCGGGTGTTTCTGTCTCTGCAACTGTTGGCCATTTGTCACACACCAAAGCAGTAATCTTGTATGGCCCCGGCTTGGTTATCTGTTAAAAAATCAAAAGGCATTTTTTTAAAAGTGTAAATACAATAATTATTTTATTTTATTTTTTTACAACGGGTAAAGCTTTTACCGTAACAATATCGCCATCTTTCCATAACTCGGGGTCTATCGGCTGGTTTTCAACACCGCTATCCTGCAGCGGTTCCTCGGTTGCCATGTCCTCATATATAGGCACTTCTTCCATTCCCCCCTATAAAAACAAAAATATTTAACCCTTTATTTTTATAAAACATTTTGTAATTTGTTATAAAAAAAAAGGTTTACCTCTGCCTTTAATTCTGTTTTTTCCAAATCTGACAACAATTTTTTTCGCACTTGATCTTTTTTCTCTTTTACAAACGGCTGTGGCTCCTCTTTTTTCAGTTCTATTTCAGAATAAAACGCAGGGCTCGGCAACAACCCTTTCTTGTTGGCAAAATAACTGTAAAGGGGCCTTCTCTTCTGAACACGGACTGGTGTACCCAGGGGCAATTCCGGCTTCTTGGCTTCTGTAGGTGTTTTGTACAGGGACATGCCTTTGTGTTTAGTTTCTCTGTGTTAAAAAACCCGCTCGCAAAACCACGTGTTTTTATACACAAAAACATGTGCTCATTGGTAGACAATAGCCGGTTTTTAAAAGGCTCTTGCTTAAAATCTTGGGACACTAGGATTGGTTCAGGAAAATGAATTCTATGACGCTGTTGTAAAACCATCTCTGATTGGTCCGATCCAAAGGCGGTGATAACAAGCCTGAGAGGGTTTGAACCAGGAAAGCTGCCTCATTTTACAGAAAAACTGCAAAGGTAAAAATTCTCTCTCTCTGTGACTCAACCGTGTGCTCTTTGCAAAGAGGACTTTTTTCCCCCTTTTATTGGCTTGTTTTTTCTTTTAACCCACCCTGATTCTGTTCACTTTTTTACCCTGTGCTTACTAAACAGACTTTGCCTGCTTCTCTCTCTCTCTCTCTCTCCTTCTGATTTTACCATGTGCTCTTTTTTCTTTTCACCTCTCTTTTTTCTTAATCTACACTGATATTGAATAGTTTCGATGCTTTTTTACCCCGTGCTTACCAAACAGGCTTTGCCTTTGTCAATTTTCTTTTTTAGTACCCCCTTTATAGTTTTTGACCATGTGCTTACTAAACAGGTTTTGCTTTAGCTAATTTCCCTTTTAAACCTAGTTTTAAAATGTTTTTTTAACCTAACTAGTTTTAATGTGTTTTATTTACTAGGGTTAAACCAAAAAAGCTACCTCGTTTTACAAAAAGACTGCAAAGGTAAACATTTTTTGATTTTACCCTAAGCTTTATTGTATTTTTCTTAGCCACGTTTTTATGCTGTGCTTACCAAACAGGTTTTTGCCTTTGTCAATTCTTTTTTTAAACCTAGTTTTTTAAATGCTTTTTTTTAGTACCCCTTTATAGTTTTTGGCCATGTGCTTACTACACAGTCAATTTTCCTTTTAAACCTAGTTTTTAATGTTTTTTTTTAACCTATACGGGTAGTCAATGCTTTTTTATCCTGTGCTTATCAATCAATTTTCCTTTTAAACCTCGTTTTTTCTTAACCTACATTGGTATTAACTAGTTTTAATGTGTTTTATTTACTAGGGTTAAACCAGAAAAGCTGCCTCATTTACAAAAAGACTGCAAAGGTAAAAATTTTCTCTTTTTTTTTTATTTTACCCTGAGCTTTATTGTATTTTTCTTAGCCACTTTTTTATAGAGTTTTTCCCCTTTGCTTACTGCACAGGCAATTTTTCTTTTAAATTTAATAATATTAAAAGCTTTTTTTCTTAACCTACACGGGTAGTCAATAGTTTTTACCCTGGGCCTCCCAGCCAGGTTTTGCCTTTCCCTTTTTCAACCTAGTTTTTAATATATTTCCTTTTTCTTTAAGTTTTATCTTCCTATTCTTTCATAACTCTCTCTTTTCCTCTTCATGTCACCAAGCACAAACATACACAACACTCCCCCATAGTCAAACACATACACGCACACTTTTTTCAAAATGGCCGACGGCGCCACACTCTTGCGCCAACGGAAATGGGGGGTGGGAAGGCGGGACATAAGCCCTAAAAGGGACGTGGAAACCTGTCAAAATTTGTATGGTGATGAATACTATCGAGCTTATAACTACTAATGCACTATAAACCCTGGGAGACTAAACACCACAGGAAGTGCTGCCCACAGAAGACCTAAATGGGAGCATCCCTATGACCTTTGATTAGTCCAGGAGCACTATTGGAAGGTGGAGGGAGCTCCCGGAAGCTGTCTGTTTACTGCTTAAAGCAAACATACACTGCTTTGTTGAAGACAAGCCTGACCAGTTCGATGCTCTGAGAGTTTGGAACATGCACTCCTATCATCATACAGCGGAATCTTATACCTTCACGTACAAAGGTGTCACACACATTTTACCAGGACAATGCTGACCAGCATATGATGACTTTTCAAATGATGCCTTACAAGGCGTACCTTGTCCAAAGATTATTACAATAGTGTGCAGGGTGTGAACACGGGGGTATTTTCTGTCACTGTCATCGCCAGCCCTGTAACCCTGCATGCCTTAAAATGCTCTGCTGCTGAAGCTCCTTTGTCTGGACACTCTGAGCCAGCAGACAAGCTTACACTGAGTGTGGGAGATCAGCTGTTCTGGGCCAGCAGCTCTGACTCCAGCAGCCTGCTGGTTACACCACCAGCCTTGGTTACACCTGGCAAGATCGCTGTGATGAAGTGCGACTGTTCTTAACGTTTCCTCTGAATACTGTGTGGGTGCCTCAGTTTCCCCAATGCATTTCTTAAGTCTCCAGTGTGCATAAATTGCCGACACTTTGTATCCTAGCAACAAATGGCTGGGGCCCTTCCCCCATGCAAGGAGATGCTAAAGGTGTCAGTGAACAAAGAGATCAGGTGACCTCCTGGCCCAGGAAAGAGACAAAGGCCAGAAAGGAGGGGTGGGAGGGAGTTCCAGTTGGGAGCTGGCTGGGGACTGGAAGTCAGGGCAGATGTGGGTGTCTGCCTCACTGGGCCCCAGAATGGACTTGCCTGAGAGGTCCCATTCTCTGTACCTACAAGCTCTGTTTTAGACCATGTTCCTGTCATCTAATAAAGCTCTGTTTTACTGGCTGGCTAAGAGTCACATCTGACTGCGAAGCGAAGTGGGGGTGCATGCAGGACCCTCTGGCTTCCCCAGGACCCACCTGGGTGGACTCGCTGAGGGAAGCGCACAGAGGGGCATATGCTGAATGCTCCAAGGAGAGAACCAGGAAGGTGAAGCCGTGTGAGCTTCTTGCCCTGAAGAGAGTCTGCACCAAGGGAGAGGAGGTTCCCCAAAGTCCTGACTGGCTTTGTGGGGAACAGTTCCAGAGCATCGCCCGGGGACTCTGTGACAATCACCCCAACACCTCCAGTCCTGAATTTTCCCCAAACCATGTGCTCTGAAATGTCCAGCCCTTTCCTGGGCCATTCAGAGCAATAACGTATGTTTGCTCCTCTAGTGAGACAAACTGCCCAGCTGATTACTCTAACTGGCATTAACAATCACTTCCATTCCAGAGCAGTAGTGGGCTGGTTCACATCAAAAGTAGAAGTAGTTTATTAACAAGAGGACATAGGATTTTAAGTGAGCCCAAGCACAAAGGACAGAGTTAGAAGTTGTTGCAAGCAACTCAAAAGCAAACAATGCTTTCTAAAGGTTAAGACTGAACAACAGTCTTAGTTCAAGGTAAGATTTTTATCACACTTACCTTCCAGCCAAAGGGCTGATCACTCCCTTGGTCAGGATTCCCCCCAAAGTCCTAAGTGCTCGGTTCCTTTGTTTTCTTAGCCCCATGCTGGTTTCCTCCCCCACTGGTGTTTGCTAAAACACAAATTTATCTGTTCCTGCAGACTCCTCTCCCTGCTGTGATGCTGAGTCGTTATCTCCTCCCCTTAGCTTGATGGTTGTGTTTACCTTTTATATAACTTGCATTCCCATGGCCTCTTAATGTACCTTGGAAGTACTTTCAAGGTGGCAGAACCACACTCCTTTGTCCAGGTGGGGTAACGTCTGCCCTACCTAGCAGACACACTTTAAGAACATAATTCCCAATAGGTTTGTAATTTTGAATTTGTCCTCTGTCCCCACACCACGCAATAATACTAATAATCTCTGCGTTATTAGCTTTACAGGTTATGGCATTAGTGAGTTGGGGTTCACTGATCTGTAGCTAGGACTCACTACCAGATAGCACCTTGGCCTCTTGCACTGAGATGCTGTTAGGGTGACAGAGTGGTCGGTGTGTGGCCCATCCCCTCCCTGCCCCCACCCCCATGGTTCTGCTGCCCCTCCCCAACAAGCAGGTCACTGTGGTTTTTGCAGTTCAGCTTTGTTGTTCAGAGCATAGGATGTGCAGTGATGCCCCCTGCAGAGGCCTGTAGATATGGGGTGGGGCAGGGTATCCCAGAGACAGCAGCCCAGTGGGGTGCCCAGCTGTACATCCCACTGTGCCTGCCCCAGAACCCCAGGCCAGAGTGAGAGGGGAGGGATGGGACTCAGCAAGGCCAGGGTTAGTTGGTGGGTATGTGGCCTGGGGGCCCTGAGAAGCACCCAACCCTGGCAGAGGGAGTGGGATGTTCTGGAGGGAAATGAGCTCTATGGGAGAATGTAGGAAGTTCCAGCCAGGTGGGTGCTAGGGGCTGACAAGACGAAGGCGCACTGGCTGCGGGAAGCTGGACGCATAGGAAAGGGCAGGCCAGAGCTCTCCATAGAAGCCATGTAGGCAGGAGGTGCCTGTAGGACATGGGTGCCCTGCAGGACCTGAGAGCCAGTGCAGAATACGGTGGTGGGTCGGTGAGCAAAAGGCCACAGTGAGGGGGGGTTGGTTGCCCAGCACTGTGCCTTACGGGAGGCTGCGGGGATTGGGTGCAGTGCAGGTACTGACCTTGGAAGCTCTAACTGGCTTCGGACTTGGCTCTCCCCTCCCCGTGCCTGGCTGGGCCCAGCTATGTAACGAAGGTACCACACCTCAGCCATTCGCTCATCCCACTCTGTACCAGCTCAGCAGGCTGCCGGGCTGTCACAGTTAAAGACAAAGGCACTGCCATCAGGAAAGGTGGGGGTGAGCGATTTATGCTGCAGGTTACGTGGGGAGTCTAGCACTTGGGGGGGAGGAGGGGACTGTTCTTTGTTGGATTTTTTTGGACTCGGATTTTTAAACACCCGCCAGAGGCCTGAAGTTCAAGAGAAATGCCTCTTGTTTAATAAATCCCAATTAGTCCACGAGGGCCTGGTGAGAAGTTGGACCCCAGACACACTCTCCTGCTGTTGCTCCCTCGGTACAGCTCCAAGGATCGTTCATTCTCATGCCCCGTGCGAGGGGAAGAATTTTGAGTTGGATGTTGTCTAGGAAAGGGCTAATCAATGACTGTCTTCAAGAGAGCACTGACTGGGGTAACGAGACCTGGATCATAGGTGAGATGTGAGCAACAGCTCGTGGGAGAACAATACAGATCCTGTATGGCTGGGTAATAACATGAGCTCAGTGCAAGAAACCCACAGGCACACGGCATTGCTAGCTCCTGCACCTGGAGCCAACAGCATCCTCACGCCCTGACAACGGGACACACTAGCAAGGAGCAGAGGTGGTGACCTACCAAGGGAACATGAAGGACTGCAGCATTAGGACTATCTCTGGGCTAGGCCAACTCCCAAAAAGCCCTGGCTGCTGGGATCCAATTGCCTGCCACAGCTGGGACATGAGAAAGGGGTTTCTCAGCCCAGCCCTCTGCCCCATGGCAGCCAAGAGTGAATGCTGTTCTGCTGCTGATTAGCAGAGGGGCAAACTGCTGATGAGTTGGCCCATTTGAAGTGTCTTGACACTGACTTTGGGTCTCCTCACGCTATCTGCCTTCCTCCCCGTGCTTTAATGGCACTTGGGAAGATTAGCAAGCCTCCCTGAACCATGAGCAGGTTTGCTGGGAGGGGTCCACACTGGAACATTGTACTGGTATAACAGGGTAGTTAGGGGTGTGATTATTTACCTATGGAGTTATAGGAGTACAGCTCCTAGTATGCTTAACCCATCCCCAAAATGTCATTGGTAAGGTGGCACTCCCTAAAGCGTTCAGGTTGATAATTTCAGAACTGATTTAAAGGTCTCAGACCCACAAATCCCATTAGAATTAACATCCAGCTCCCCAAGGCAGCTCTCACCCTCTCTAATATTTGTAATACAGACAACTTTTCACCATGAAAATGAATTCTGGGTTGAAGGATTGGCAAATGTTTGCAGGTCTCAGCTAAGGTTCTGTTCCAGGCTTTGGGCACTTTTCAATATTCACTCCTGAGGTCCTTCCTCTGAAGCCTCCATTGTTCCACAACTCCCTGTGAGTGCTGACACGGTTCAGTACACACACAGAACAGGGCTCCTTTTGTTTTAGAAACAGTGGCAGAACAACTCATTGATTATCGAATACACCATTTCCTGAACTAACTTCTTTCTAGTGTTCTAACACACCGGTTAACATAAAGGTATTAAATCGTCAATCAGAAAGGATTTGTGATGGGGTTTTGGTTCAGAAAGACTGAAAATTGAATGTTTTTGAAATTTCTGAAATCTATTTAAAACAAACAGCAGAAACCTTTCACCAGCCATTCTCCCCACCCCCCTGACTAGAAAAGGAGACGTCCTTGAGGCTCTGCCAGGCCATAAGAGTCAGAGCAGCAGCATCACAGTAAATAAATGGAGGAGCTGCCTCAAACACTGTACCTGCCTCTGGAAATTTTCACCACATGCGTCTGATGAAGTGGGTATTCAGCCATGAAAGCTTATGTTCCAATACGTCTGTTAGTCTATAAGGTGCCACAGGACTCTTTGCTGCTTTAGGCAAACTAAGTGCCTTTTCCACTACCACCACCACCCAGGGGGCAACGTCAGAGCTGAGACAAGAGCACAGGAGTTAATCTATTTAGACTATAAACTTTACTTAGATTATAATCTGTGGGCCCCTGGAGGTGCTAACATAACACCAGTAAATAAGACCCAGCATTACTGGCTCTCCCTGCTAGGCGAGGATGCCTCTAGTCATTCTGACGTTACTATTGCCTGAAAGTCTTCAAGATGAAATAGGATCATTAAAATGAAAAAGCTGGGAGGGTAACATCTTTATTAATAGCATAAAATAAGCTGTGAAATATTTTTTAATCATCTGTCCCTTTTGTGCCCCTTTGAAAGACAATTTCTGTCCTACATCACAGGAGTAACTGGGGATATCATTATCCAGAAGAAATTGTGTACAATATTATAACCAAGGCAACTGTCAATCAGACTTCAGAGCCAGATATTTTACTAAATATAAATAGTAAAAAAACAAAAAAAGTTCTCTCCCAATGGAACACATGAGGAAAGATCAGCTACCTCCCGTGCGTATGGAGTGCTAGAAATGGAGGGAAAATTCCCAAATCAATTCCTTTTGCCAATGAGAGAATGGTACTTGGGGGGAAAACTCTCAGCTCTTCGCAGGAGTAGATGTCATCTTCATGGTCTTCTTTAGATGATGATAATTTGGCAGGATTTTCATCAAGAAATCCAGCTGCAGTGTTTGTGGCTAGAAGGAACAACATATAATTAGACAAGCACTGGTAAGGGGTAAGAAACAAAGGCACGTTAAACACAGTGGAGTTGGCTCTGTAAGTCAGTCACCTAATTTAGACCCCAATCCTGCCCCAAGATCTGTATGGGCAGACTCCACTGATGCCACAGCACTCTAACCCAGTGCACGAGTCTGAGAGTGCTGGGCCAACTGTGGGACTGGCACCAATCTGTGTAAAGCCAAGGCACCTGGTCACTAACATGCTTTAGAGAGGTCGCGGGCCAAGGCCCTTGGATTACTATAACAGCACTGCAAGTTTTGGAGACCAAAGGATGGACTGTTAAACACAGGCATGTAAAGTGGCAGATGCACAGAACCTTAACCTGAGCGCACAAGGCAAATGTTTATGCTGTATTGGGCAGCTAGGGGGAGACACACTCCAGATATTTCCTAGGTGACAGGCCTTCAATGTCTGGCCCAGTGAATTCTGACATACTGTAAACCAACTGTATGGAAGGAAATTAAATTGAAGCTCCCAGTGAAGGACCAGAGTATAATTGGTTAAAAAGCTGTCAAAACGAAATGTGCTCTCAGAAGAGAAGGATAGTGAACCTCAAAGGGGGCCACTGGCTGCCCTGCCTGCTGCCCCAGAGGAACTATGCAGGGTTGCTACGGAGGGCCGTTCTTTGGAGTGACACGCTGTGTTTTCCTGCTGCAAGAAAGCTCTGCAAATCTGTCTCCCAGCTTTGCTTCCCCATCTTGGATCACATGTTTAGCAGCTCTTCTCTCTCCTGGGGTAGTGTGTCTGCTTCAGATGAATGGAAATGAACTGTGTGGCTCAGTGAGGAGCGGCAGACTGCATGCCCTGGCAGTACAAGATACCCACCTGTGGCCGTTCAGTCTGCACTCGGCGAAGGCACTTCGCGTCATAGATGACTGTGTTCTCCGGGATCACTTCATTTGTGTTGATGTTGCAGCAGGCCCCGATGACGCAGCCACTGGTCAGAATCACATTCCGACCAACAACGGCTGCAAAACAGAGAAAAAACCCTTGCCGTGGCTGGAAAGGGGAGGCAGAGACAATCAAAGCAACCAGAGTGCCTCGAGCCAGGACAGGCAATATTCACATACATTCAAACTGCCATCCTGGTCTCAAACACTCCTTTCGCTCGTCCAGCCCTCTCTATCCTGACTTCTACCAGCCTTCACGCCTGCTCCAAAGACTTGCCCCTCACCCTGTTCCCTTCACGTAACTGCACAGTGCTCGCACTTCCATGCTCTGGTCTCCCAAGGCAACTCAGCCACTTCCCCATCCGATTGTGCAGGAAAGCCTTCCCTGCGCTGCGACCCTGTCACAGATCCTCTATACAACATGCAAATCAAATCTAATGTATATCACTTCAGTCTCACAGGGAGGAAGCTGCATTCACAGTTACTGCAGAGCAGCTGTGTGTACACTCAGTGAATCAATAATCCTGTGAGGTGCACTCACTGCAGCACCCAAGAGGCGGAGTGCCACACAGCTGGCTTCATGCTATTTTTGAGCCCCTTCCATATCCTGGGCACAGCCCAACTGAATCTTCATTTCACTCCCACGTCTCCCTTGGGTACCAATCTCTGTTTCATATCTGTGCAATTATCAGGAGATGTGCTCCAGCAGCCTGCAGGCAACAGAAGTTTAGCTTTCATAGACTAGCATCCAAAAGTCAATGTCTTTAGAAAATTCACTCGAAACTCTTTTGATCCCAATTCAGTAGCTCTGCAGCAGGAACAGAAGCCACCGCTGCATTCGGTCCCTCTTCACCACTTTTAAGGCCAATTAAACGTTGCTTTCAAATTGCTGGGCTCTGTGCTTTCAAATGGGAACGTTGCTAATTGACTGGAATCACAGGGGTTAGAGATGGCATAAGCCATTCAATAACGTATGTCCACCACTCTGCAAGGGTAGGGGACAGTCC
The DNA here is from genome assembly GCF_025201925.1 of Gopherus flavomarginatus. Classification (NCBI taxonomy): domain Eukaryota; kingdom Metazoa; phylum Chordata; order Testudines; family Testudinidae; genus Gopherus; species Gopherus flavomarginatus. Next base: position 151,350,399 of record NC_066619.1, read on the forward strand.
ACTGGGAAAAAAGGTGTGGTGTTAACACCACCATTTTACAATTGTAGTGCAGACAAAGGCAGTTGTAGTTTTAACATATGCTGCTTGGTCAGCTTCCTGACCAGGGTTTACCTTGACCAGCTACCATGTTAAAAACCACATCTTTGCCCCTTTCCCTCCTACTGTGAACATGGCCTGAGAGAAGACTTAACAGATGCCAAACCAATGCTACACTAGATCAGGGATCTCAAACTCAAATCACCATGAGGGCCACATGAGACCCAAGGGCTGCATCGCTGAAACCTTTTCATGGAACGGTACAAAAGTATAGTCAAAAATGGGAAAAAAAAATGAAGGGTAATATAGTATGCTACTAAAAGTCAATGTATTAACTTTTTAAACTGTAATGCAAAGAGGGGTTTTAATATAATATAAACACCTGTAACTATCTCTTATGTGGTCAGTAACACTGATGACGATTTACACTAACAATCTATCAACATAGCCGTAACCGCAGGCACTTTTAAAAGTAACTATTCATACAAAATACGTTGCCACTTTTAACATTCTTCCCAACTGCTCACAGCAAAGAATCAGACATGCTGAACTTCATACCTCAGACTGCTCGTCTAGTCCATGAGGCCCCACCTCTTCCCACCCCTTCCTCACCCCCATTCCAACTCCTTGCCCAAAGTCCCCGCCCCAACTCCACCCTCTCCCTGCCCCTATTCCAACCCCTTCCCCAAATCCCCGCCCCGGCCCCGCCTCTTCTCCACCTCCTCCCCTGAGAGCACCGCATCCCTGCTCCTTCCCATGCCTCCTGGAAAGTCCTAAGCGCCGCCAAACAGCTGTTTGGCAGTGGCAAGTACTAGGAGGTAGACGGAAGAGCAGGGACGTGGTGTGCTCAGGGGGAGACATGGCGCGCTCAGAGGGGGAGCTTGGCTGCTAGCGGAGTCAGCGTCTATGGTGGGCCGCAGGAAATAAATGCGACCCGCAGGCTGCATGTTGGAGACCCCTGCACTAGATCTTACGCAACAGGCAAGTACATAAACCCCCTGGCTTTAACAGAACACAACATAATGTAACAGGCATCGAACCTCCCAAAGAAGTGTCTGATATTTCAGCATGAAGACACAATTAGTAACACTTACCTTTTGATTCAATTACATTGTTATCTCCCATTTTCATTGCTTGTGAACCTACAAGTTATAGTTAAAGAAAATATATAATTCTAAGCTCATATCTCAAATTCCCACCAACAAATACCCACATAACCCCTCCTTCAAAAACATAAGCCCACAACCCAGGAAGGAAAGTGTTCATGGACATATGTGTGTGTCCTGCACTGGTTTTCATTGCTTAGGCAGGACACTGAAGCTGTGACTATAGTATTCCAACACGCCATGCAGAAAGGCCTATAGTTACAACATGTGGGAAATTACTGCTGCCTAATATTTCAACTTTTTCTTTTTTGTTGCATTGAATCCAGAAGGATTTTGTGCTTCCTGTGTCCTGAAAGCTATAAAGCCCCCATGTTATTTCATATAAAGATGTGTGTTTTCAAATGACTAACTTCAGTTTCAAATTCAAACCACAAGAGTTGCCTTCTTCTGGCTGAACACAAATTGTCTCCAGATCCTCCAGTGCTGCAGACAAGAGCAGGTTGTGGCCAGTGCACATATTTGTTTTCCTTGTGGTTCTTCAAAGCCCCAAATTCTAACCCTTGTTCTCCCACTGACTTGTTGTGTTACCTTGGGCAAGTCACTTAACTCTTCTGTGTCCTTTTTTCCCCTCTGTAAAAGGGGAATAAAAGTTAGTTACCTCACAGGAATGGTATGACAGTCAGTTAACATTTGTACAGGGCTTTGAAAATATCAAATACTGACGTGTTCAAGTTTGCGTTTTACATCACTGCTTGGCAAGGATACAACAGCCAACTTCAAAAACATTATAGGTGCCAATGACCATTGGTTTTGCTTCCACTTCTTCCATGTCTGGTGAAATATTTTCAGGATATCTGCAAGAGGATTGAAGAATACATTTAGAACTTGACATTCGAAGGGTAGTGTCTCCTTAGAGATCAAGTGAAAGGAAAAAGTGTCCTTCCCTAGAATCTCTACAGCATTTTAGATTATTAAATCCTACTCATTTAATTGTAAATATAAGGTTGCTGGTTTACTTGTCCATTTCTCCCAGCCTGGACAATGAAGAGAGGCTAGTCAGTTTCTAGAGTCTCATGCAGTCACGGAATGCTGCAATGTTTAAGATATAAACAGAGCAGAGGAAGGAGTTAGTCTGAAGGAGAGCTGGAAAAATTAGAACTTTGAATAGCCACGGAAATATTTCTAATGAGCTTTGAAAGTTTTGTAAAATGTTGTCTTGACCTCAAGTCTGCTGTGAGGGTTGAGACGAACCTCAAATTCAACACAGCAAGCTCAAAGTCAATTTTTTGAATCTCAGTAATGATGAAATACTGAGAACACAGAGAGGGATGAAGAGGGCTGTTTCCTAATTCATAAACATCCTTATACTGCCTCTCAGAAAGGCTATTTAAGAGGGAAACAGAAAGTAGGCAATAGTAACTTATGGACCCCAGCTTTGCGACTGCTGCTGCACTACACTGCTATGAATCATAGAATATCAGGGTTGGAAGGGACCTTAGGAGGTCATCTAGTCCAACTCTCTGCTCAAAGCAGGACCAATCCCCAACTAAATCATCCCAGCCAGGGCTTTGTCAAGCCTGACCTTAAAAACCTCTAAGGAAGGAGCTTCCACCACCTCCCTAGGTAACCCATTCCAGTGCCTCACCACCCTCCTAGCGAAGGCAAAAGCTGCTCAAGCCCCGGCCCTACCTACAGGCCAGACAAATCTCAAGGAACGTGCTGCAACATTTTAAGCTAGCTATTTCAAAAGGATTGACCGTCTGGTTTTTGCGGTGAAGCTGAGGGAAGAATTTTGCAGGCAATTTTTTTTTTCTAGACAAAGTGACAAATGTATTTGACAAGCACAAATAGGAATAATTTGTGTTTCTAACACAGTGATGAAGGTTTCTCTCCCTCTCAGGCCATGTAAACATGACTTTGTGGCTGAGGAGGAGGGCAGACTAGGGTGTGCAGTAATAGCAGTACTGGGTTGAGAGAGTTTTAGGGACAAATGTTGCACTGAAACCTGGGCCATCTCTCTCCTGCCTCCAAATATTATAACTGGTTCCAAACAGCTAATACCGTGCAGCTGTGGCAAGCATCCCCACTTTTGATAAATAGATTAGAGTGATAGCTCAGAAGTCTCCAGTCCTCTGCTTCGGTCAGAACAGGTACAACACAGGAAGCCACAGCTGAGGCTTCCCACTCACTGCCCCAATCCGGAGAGACAAATTCTAGGGCTAAGAGATAATCTATCTTCTATGTTCTTTCAGTCCTGAGCCGCCTGCTGAGACTGCCAGTGATGGCATTAAACATAGATATTTGTGCCTTCAACAGCATTGTAAAGATTCTTACTAACCCATTTATGATCAATGTCTGCTCTTCTATGAGATTGCCTTCACCAATCACTATTGGTCCTGCTTCTGCAATGATTCGCGCTTTAGGGTGAATCACTGTCCTAGGTCCTGTGGAAACAAGATAAGCTTGTTACTAGCAGAATCTAAACAACTGATATTGCTAAAAATCAGAGAGAAGGCCCCAAGCGGGGAAATCATTTGAAGATTTGCATGTGTGCTTCAGCATCACAAGAATTCCAGAAACAAAGGAAAGGGACATGGACATGATTACTTGAAACACAGGAAAAATACATTTCAACTCAACTGAGAGGCAGGGTGGGCTTGTGGTTAAGGCACTGGCCTGGGACTAGATCTGCCTGTCTCCCTGTATGTCCTTGGACAATGAGTATCACCATTCAAGAATGTCAGAATTCAAAACAATCTAAATGTTAGAAACATTTCAGGCTGTGCTTCTCAAGTAAGAATGCCAAGCAATCTTAGCCCTGCTCCTATAGCTATGGCCTGAATAAATATCTCACACCACTATCTCCATCCAGAGTTTCATTTTATCAGTGACCCTAGGAAAGCTAGACTACTACAACCTGAACTGGGTAGTGGGTGGGCTATGTGAAACTCTCTGTGGTCAGACAAATACAAGATTCCTTCCTCTGCCCAAGTTTCTGATTGGCAAAAGCATACTGAAGGCAATAACTGCTCACTCTGTATTAGAGGTCTAATCCTGCCAAGCGACACACATAGAGAACTGAACCCTACAATTCCAATGGCCATTACGCACAGTGATGACATGTCTCCATATACAGGAGATGTGCGCAGTCCAGAAATTAAAGAACACGAGAAGAGCAAAGGCCAGGCACTGATCCTGCTTGCTGTTCTGCACATGCACAGGAATCTGCCTGCAGAAAAACTGGGTGGATTGGGGGCTTAGGACTAGAAATGTATATACATGAATCAAATGATAAAAGCAATGTTCTGTGATGCGCATTTTTGATACTCTGCAAGAAGAGCTGTTAGGCTGACATCTTGACAGGGCCAGAGTTCAGGGTTCGAGTTCTTGTTTGACAGTGCAAGCTTAATTCACCATTTCTTGGGTTTCCAATTTAAAACACAACAGGACCCCACTAATTCTTGACAGGCAGACTTCATGCAGATATGTGCATGCATCCTGAACTTTCAGTAAAGAAAGGCTTTCTGTGGGGAATTATACTATGTGAACTGTGGTACCATAATATAAAGAACAAAAAAAAAAAGAACTGAACTGTCACTCCTGCAAATGCTTACATGAGTTAATTTAAGCATGTGAATAGTCCAATGGATTTCAATAGGGCTGTGTGTAAATTATGCACGTGTGTATGAAAGGGGAGCCAGTTTGAAACCTACCACTTTTCTTCGAAATTGCGCTCTAGTCTAAAGGTCTGAGTAGCTCAGACTGTGAGGGCACTGCAAGTGGGTGCTCTGTGACAGAACATCTAATGCATCTCACAGAGGTAGATTGCATGGGGAAAAGCCAACTGCTGCAGAGGAGCATGTGGATCGGACACGGACTTCTCTTAGGGGAGAGTCTGATGATAGAGACACTATAGCGGCACTATACATGAAAGAAAATGTAGATTCAAATGAAGTAAATATCTTAAGCGAATCCACGTTACATAGAATCTCTATGGATAGAAATGTCATGCTCTAATAAAAATATAACATCGACCACCTGACCAGGACAGTAATAGTGATGATGAAATGCTAAGGGAAATTAGAGAGGCTATCAAAATTAAGAACCCAATAATAGTGGGGGTTTTCAATTATCCCCATATTGACTGGGAACATTTCACTTCAGGACGAAATGCAGAGATAAAATTTCTCGATACTTTAAATGACTGCTTCATGGAGCAGCTGGTACGGGAACCCACAAGGGGAGAGGCAACTCTAGATTTAATCCTGAGTGCAGCGCAGGAGCTGGTCCAAGAGGTAACTATAGCAAGACCGCTTGGAAATAGTGACCATAATAAACAACATTTAACATCCCTGTGGTGGGAAGAACATCTCAACAGCCCAACACTGTGGCATTTAATTTCAAAAGGGGGAAACTATACAAAAATGAAGGGGTTAGTTAAACAGAAATTAAAAGGTACAGTGACTAAAGTGAAATCCCTGCAAGCTGCATGGGTGCTTTTTAAAGACACCACAATAAAGGCCCAACTTCAATGTATACCCCAAATTAAGAAACACAGTAAAAGAACTAAAAAAGAGCCACTGTGGCTTAATAACCATGTAAAAGAAGCAATGAGAGATAGAAAGACTTCCTTTTAAAAGTGGAAGTTAAATCCTAGTGAAGCAAATAGAAAGGAGCATAAACACTGCCAAATTAAATGCAAGAGTGTAATAAGAAAAGCCAAAGAGGAGTTTGAAGAACAGCTAGCCAAAAACTCCAAAGGTAATAACAAAATGTTTTTTAAGTACATCAGAAGCAGGAAGCCTGCTAAACAACCAGTTGGGCCCTTGACGATCGAGATACAAAAAGAGCGTTTAAAGACGATAAAGTCATTGTGGAGAAACTAAATGGATTCTTTGCTTCAGTCTTCACGGCTGAGGATGTTAGGGAGATTCCCAAACCTGAGCTGGCTTTTGTAGGTGACAAATCTGAGGAACTGTCATAGACTGAAGTGTCACTAGAGGAGGTTTTGGAATTAATTGATAAACTCAACATTAACAAGTCACTGGGACCCGATGGCATTCACCTAAGAGTTCTGAAAGAACTCAAATGTGAAGTTGTGAAACTATTAACTAAGGTTTGTAACCTGTCCTTTAAATCGGCTTCGGTACCCAATGACTGTTAGCTAATGAAGTTAGCCAATGAAGTTAGCTAATGTAACGCCAATATTTAAAAAGGGCTCCAGAGGTGATCCCGGCAATTACAGACTGGGAAGTCTAAAGTTGGTACTGGGCAAATTAGTCAAAACAATAGTTAAGAATAAAATTGTCAGACACATAGAAAAACAAACTGTTGAGCAATAGTCAACATGGTTTCTGTAAAGGGAAATCGTATCTTACTAATCTATTAGAGTTCTTTGAAGGGATCAACAAACATATGGACAAGGGGGATCCAGTGGACATAGTGTACTTAGATTTCCAGAAAGCCTTTGACAAGGTCCCTCACCAAAGGCTCTTACATAAATTAAGCTGTCATGGGATAAAAGATAAGGTCTTTCATGGATTGAGAACTGGTTAAAAGACAGGGAAAAGGTATGAATAATGGTAAATTCCCAGAATGGAAAGGGGTAACTAGTGGTGTTCCCCAAGGGTCAGTCCTAGGACCAATCCTATTTAATTTATTCATAAATGATCTGGAGAAAGGGGTAAACAGTGAGGTGGCAAAGTTTGCAGATGATACTAAACTACTCAAGATAGTTAAGACCAAAACAAATTGTGAAGAACTTCAAAAAGATCTCACAAAACTAAGTGATTAGGCAACAAAATGGCAAATGAAATTTAATGTGGATAAATGTAAAGTGATGCACATTGGAAAAAATAACCCCAACTATACGTACAATATGATGGGGGCTAATTTAGCTACAATGAGTCAGGAAAAAGATCTTGGAGTCATCGTGGATAGTTCTCTGAAGATGTACACACAGTGCGCAGAGGCGGTCAAAAAAGCAAACAGGATGTTAGGAATCATTAAAAAGGGGATAGAGAATAAGACTGAGAATATATTATTGCCCTTATATAAATCCATGGTACGCCCACATCTCAAATACTGTGTACAGATGTGGTCTCCTCACCTCAAAAAAGATATTCTAGCACTAGAAAAGGTTCAGAAAAGGGCAACTAAAATGATTAGGGGTTTGGAGAGGGTCCCATATGAGGAAAGATTAAAGAGGCTAGTATTCTTCAGCTTGGAAAAGAGGAGACTAGGGGGAGATATGATAGAGGTATATAAAATCATGAATGATGTAGAGAAAGTGGATAAGGAAAAGTTATTTACTTATTCCCAAAATACAAGAACTAGGGGTCACCAAATGAAATTAATAGGCAGCAGGTTTAAAACAAATAAAAAGGAAGTTCTTCACACAGCGCACAGTCAACCTGTGGAACTCCTTACCTGAGGAGGTTGTGAAGGCTGGGACTATAACAGTGTTTAAAAGGGAACCGGATAAATTCATGATGGTTAAGTCCATAAATGGTTATTAGCCAGGATGGGTAAAGAATGGTGTCCCTAGCCTCTGTTTGTCAGAGGATGGAGATGGATGGAAGGAGATCACTTGATCACTGCCTGTTAGGTTCACTCCTTCTGGGGCACCTGGCATTGGCCACTGTCAGTAGATACTGGCCTAGATGGACCTTTGGTCTGACCTGGTATGGCCGTTCTTATGTGCCACTCCTGAGGTCTTCACTGTGTCAAAGGAAATACTGATAGCAGTGACACGAAGACAGAATTTATTGCACTAGTCTTCACTTCAGGCTAGATTTCCACCACAGAGGCGCAAGCATTCCACAGATAACTTACTGGGAAAACACATGGTCTTCTGTCACTAAATCCTGGGTAATTATTGACTACCAGAAAACTGAAGCTCCATACACTACCTTTCATTTTCAAAAGTACAGATTCAAATTCAATAGGGCAGTGCTTCTGGGGAAGAACAAGATAAAAGCAGCAGCATTGTAATCTCTCTTACCGATAGTTACATCTCCTCTGATTTCACTTTCCACACAGACAACAGCTCCAGGAGCAATCTTCACACTGCAACCAAAAATTAATATTAAAAGAAATAAATATAATGCTTTTTAAGGCCAAGAAAGAAGCCTAAGAAAGCTGGGTAGATCTGTACTAACGGATTCCATCCAACCTGCACCTACTCAACATTTTCACTGAGCTCCACAGTTCAGAAGATCATACATACATTTAAAGAGACACTTGAGCATCCCAATTTACAACTGTATAAACCAATGAGAAAAATCCTCAGGGCACTAAATGTGAATTTTTAAAATCTATCACTCTGCCAAGAAATGAAAGATAAAAATAGCGACTCTTTCTAGATTCATGAACACCTCTGTTTTGCATTTCCTCTCATCTCTGCAGCACTAACTAAACAGAGATGAGCCAAAAAGTCTGAGTCATGTGATCACAGGTAACATTTCATTCCCACACAAAGAAAGGAGACACTGAACTGCATTGAGATGGCACGGGAGACAGTAGTAGTATTTAATATTGATCAGACTCAGGTCTTGAGGTTATGTGATAATGCAGCACTTCAGCATCCACAGACAGGATGGGACAGGAAAGAAAGCGATAATGGACCTGAAACAAGTTCACATCTGCAGGCAGGACTGTGACCAGCCAAACAAAAGTATATGTACACAGTGTGTCAGGCCATGCAGTGGCACATCTCTGCTATTCCCCATCCCAACTTCTACCAAGATGGAGAATCTATATATACAGTTGGGAGTGGGGGTGGGAGGTTCAGGTGCTAACCTGTGGAATTTTAGAAAACCTACTGGAATTTCCTAGAGGATGGGTATCTAAGGACACTGAAAGGGAGCTTTTATGCAATAGCTGTGTATTCTCTCTCTTCCCCACACCCTACATGGGAGAGAGAGTGAGGTGTGACCGTCTCTTTCCTCCCCCCTTCACCTGGCAGGGGAAGGGAACAGCAGGCTGGGACAGATCTTTCTTTAGAGAAAGAGAAGCAGATGGGGCGCTCCCTGGCTAGGGCGCGTCTTCCTCCATCATCAGGAAAGGCTCGAAGCCCCAAAGTTTCTTCAACCAAACACCACCTCTCTTTGCCCGGCTTGCATTTCAGACACCCCTAACTCACAGGGCCAGCACTGCCACTTACTGAGAACTTTTCCCAGAGGACATTGGAAACATCTTTCGTTACAAGGCACGTTTCCCAGTCCCTTAATCATTCGCGTGGGTCGTCTCCGAAGCCTCCTGAATGCAGGAACAGCTTTCCTGAATGATGGACACCAGCCCCGGACACAAGGAAGACCCGGGGCTGCAGCCGGGGAGCGAGGCGGCCTGGGAGGGGGACCGGGGCTGCAGCCGCGGGGTGGGGAGGGGCGGCCCGGGAGGGGGGGCCGGGGCTGCGGCCGCGGGGTGGGGAGGGGCGGCCCGGGAGGGGGACCGGGGCTGCGGCCGAGGGGTGGGGAGGGGCGGCCTGGGAGGGGGACCGGGGCTGCAGCCGCGGGGTGGGGAGGGGCGGCCCGGGAGGGGGGGCCGGGGCTGCGGCCGCGGGGTGGGGAGGGCGGCCCGGGAGGGGGGGCCGGGGCTGCGGCCGCGGAGGGGCGGCCCGGGAGGGGGGGGCCGGGGCTGCGGCCGCGGGGTGGGGAGGGGCGGCCCGGGAGGGGGGGCCGGGGCTGCGGCCGCGGGGTGGGGAGGGGCGGCCCGGGAGGGGGGGCCGGGGCTGCGGCCGCGGGGTGGGGAGGGGCGGCCCGGGAGGGGGACCGGGGCTGCGGCCGAGGGGTGGGGAGGGGCGGCCTGGGAGGGGGACCGGGCTGCAGCGCGGGGTGGGGAGGGGCGGCCCGGGAGGGGGGGCCGGGGCTGCGGCCGCGGGGTGGGGAGGGGCGGCCCGGGAGGGGGGGCCGGGGCTGCGGCCGCGGAGGGGCGGCCCGGGAGGGGGGGCCGGGGCTGCGGCCGCGGGGTGGGGAGGGGCGGCCCGGGAGGGGGGGCCGGGGCTGCGGCCGGGCGGCCTGGGGGAGGCCAAGGGCTTCATCCGGGGAGCGCGACGGGGCGCAGCGGCCCGGGGCGTTACACTGGCAGGGCCAAGCTGGGGCCAGCGGCGGGTGTTTTCCCAGTGACGTGTCCCGGCCTCCAGCGCCCGCCCCGGGCCGGGGTGTCAGCGGCCCCCTCACCTGCTCTGCGTCCTATCCGCCATCTTCCCCGATCGGCCAGCGACTGCTCGACCTGCGCTTCGGGCGGGGGGGGGGGCTCTCGGCTTCAGGGCTCGATTGGCCTTCCTGGCCGAGAGGGGGGCGGGGCGGGGCCGGGGCGGCTCAGGGGGTCGTTCTGCGCGCTTGCGCCTACGTGGGAGTGGTCCCGCCCCTGGGCGGTGTGGGGATGGGGGCGGGGCTAGCCTAGCGCGTGGCCGGGCGGGGCGGTGCTGTGCTGTGCTGTGCTGGTTCCCGGAAGGGGGGCAGGCTGGGGGTCCCCGGCAGGGAGGGGCTGTGGGGATGCCCGGGAGGGGGGCAGGCTGGGGATCCCTAGCAGGGAGGGGCTGTGGGGATTCCCGGGAGGGGGGCAGGCTGGGGGTCCCCGGCAGGGAGGGGCTGTGGGGATGCCCGGGAGGGGGGGCAGGCTGGGGGTCCCTAGCAGGGAGGGGCTGTGGGGATTCCCAGGAGGGGGGCAGGCTGGGGGTCCCCGGCAAGGAGGGGCTGTGGGGATGCCCGGGATGGGGGGCAGGCTGGGGATCCCTAGCAGGGAGGGGCTGTGGGGATTCCCGGGAGGGGGCCAGGCTGGGGGTCCCCGGCAAGGAGGAGCTGTGGGGATGCCTGGGATGGGGGGCAGGCTGGGGTTCCCTGACAAGGAGGGGCTGTGGGGATGCCTGGGATGGGGGGCAGGCTGGGGTTCCCTGACAAGGAGGGGCTGTGCAGGGTGCCCGGGAGGGGGCCAGGCTGGGGATCCGTAGCAGGGAGGGGCTGCACAGGGGGACAGGCTGGGGGCCCCTGGCAGGGAGGGACTGTGTGGAGGTGCCCAGCATGCTGCTCTGCAGCACCCCCTCTATCCTTCCCACTCCCTGCCATGGTGCCCCTCTCCCTTTCTCACAAACGGGGTATTCCCACGTGAGCCCTATGGCTCCATACTGCGCTGGGCTGCTCCTCCCAATGCTGGCCGAGGAGCAGCAGTGAGGTGGACACTGCACCCAGTACTGTCCTGTGCTAACAGTCCCTGGGGGGATGGCAATGGGAACGGGCTGGAGCTATTCTGGGTAAGTCTATACTGCACCTGGCAACAAGCCTCCCACAGACTTGTGCTAGTGCTGCTCAAGCCTGCATGATAAAAATAGTGAGGATGTGTCACTCGAGCTCTCAAACCTTCTGGGTCTGAGGTCAGTGGCTAGCCGAATCTCTGCTGCAGCCACAACAGCCACACCACTAGTACTGGCATGCTAGTGGGAGTCTGTCTATCTGGGCTGGGGACCCAATCCCAGCCACAATATAAACATACCCCAAGGGCTCAGGTGTTGGACTGCTGTGTATAGAAACACCTAACTAAGCACCCTGCAGCCCAGCAGACTCCTCAATCCCAAGTTAAGTGCTCAGTTCTCTGTACAGTGTATGGGGAGAGAAAGGGATTTCCAAAGGCCAGGACGTTAACTTGGGAGCAGCCTAAACTGGTCATTAGGAAATGCCAAGGAGAGGGGTGGGGCCTGAGCCCAAGGAGAGTTGGTGCTGTATCTGCCCGGATTCACAGCTGTGAACCCTCTCCTGGAGTTAGGTGTGTCAGGTCAGCCCTTTCTCACCAGAAAGAAAAAAAAAAGGGGTGGGGGGGGGAAGTGGTGTCCTCTCTTATAACCAATAGCTTAGTGGTTATTGCACTCACCTGGACTGTCAGAGAGACAGGGTAAGTCCCTGCTCTGCCATTCTCTTGCATGCCAGGTGGGTGCCATAACCGCCAGGCTATTGGGTTGGGACTCTCTAAATCTCTCCTGTTGATCATAGAATCTGAAATGTAAGGCTGGAAGGGACCTTCAGAGGTCATCGCTTTCAGCTCCCTGTGCTGAGGTAGGACCAAGTAAACCCAGATTGACTCTGATAGGTGTTTGTTCAACCTGTTGTTAAAACCTTCCAGTGATGGGGATTTCACAATCTTCCTTGGAAGCCTGTTCCAGAGCTTAACTACTCTTAGAGTTAGGAAGTTTTTCCTAACATCTAACCTAAATCTCCTTCGATTGAGTCAACAATGTGATGCAGTTGAAAAGGCTAATATTTTCTGGTGTATTAACAGGAGTGTCAGACACGGGAGGTGATTGTCCTGCTCTAGTTGGCACTGGTGAGGCCTCAGCTGGAGTACTGCATCCAATTCTGGGTGCCACGCTTCAGGAAATAGGTGGACAAATTGGAGAGAGTCCAGAGGAGAGCAACAAAAATGATAAAGGTTTAGAAAATCTGGCCTATGTGGAAAGATTAAAAAAGCCGGGCCTGTTTAGTCTTGAGAAAAGACAGCTGAAGGGGAACTGAAAACAATTTTCAACTATGTTAAGGGCTGTTATAAAGAGGAAGCCATCAGTTGTTCTCCCGTGTGTGACACTCCTGTTGATACACCAGAGAATAATATTAGCCTTTTCAACAACTGCATCACATTGTTGACTCATTCATATGTGATCCAGTATATCCCCTAGATCATTCTTTTGAGCAGTACTACCACCTAGCCAGTTATTCTCCATTTTGTAGTTGTGCGTTTGATTTTTCCTTCTTAAGTACTTTGTACTTGTCTTTATTTAATTTTATCTTGTTGATTTCAGATCAATTCATTAATTTGTCAGTTGTTTTGAATTCTAAATCTGTCTTAAACCTGCTCACAACCTCTCCTAGCTTTGTGTTATCTGCATATTTTATAAGCATATTCTCCACTCCATTATCCAAGTAATTAATGAAAATACTAAATAGTATCAACCCAGGACTGGCCCCTGTCGGATCCCACTATAAACACCCGCTTAGTTTGACAGTGAACCATTGATAATTGCTCTTTCACCAGTTGTGTACTCATAGTAATATTGTTAATAAACCCGTACTTCCTCGATAGGGACACTTAGAAACGGCGGCATTTCTAAAGCCACCTTGTCACCTGAATCTCCTTTTGGAATCACCTTTTGTGGCAGCCTAGACGACACTGGCGTTCACATTCATTCTGTGCAGTTCATTGTTCTTATAGTGAAGTTATTTGCCAGAGAGGAAGCCCCTGGCTGCTCCAATGCTCCTAGTTTGCGGTTTGCAAATACGTCAATGGGGTGTTATCTGTAAAGACTGCAAATGAGGCTGCTGTAAGATAATGCTGAAACTTTTCTGTTACTGCCCAGACGAACGCTCGGCATTCCAATTTGAATGATTTGTATTTCCTGTCTTTCTTTTTTTTTTCAGATCTCTTTAAGCCCTGACTTGCATAAGCAGTAACTCACTCCTTGCCATCTTGCTCCTGAGCAAGAATAGCTCCCAATCCTTGTTGCTGGCATCAATGTACACTCTAAAGGATAGTTCATAATCTGGATATACCAGGATAGGTGGTTGCACTAGGGGGGATTTCAGTTCTTCAAATGCTGCACTATGCACTCCATTTTACCTGAGCAGCTTTAGAAATTTTCTCACCTCCGGTGTTTCTCTTAGCAGTTCATTCAGTGGCAGAGCAACTTTAGCAAAGTGCTCAAGAAATCAACAATGATATCAGACAAATCCCAAGAACGTCTTGTACTGTAGCAGCAGATACTGGCCACTCCTCTACCACTTTCAGTTTCTCTGGATCAGTAGCCACCCTGCAGAAGACACTGTATCCAGATAGGTCAAATACCACATGCAAGTATTGCACATGTTTCTCAAAGGATTTGGAATATACAATGATGTCATCTAGATACACCTCTATCCCGATATAACACTGTCCTCGAGAGCCAAAAAATCTTGCTACGTTATAGATGAAACTGCGTTATATCAAACTTGCTTTGATCCACCGGTATGCACAGCCCTGCCCCCCCCGAGCCCTGCTTTATATCTGAATTCATGTTATATGTGGTCGCATTATATCGGGCTAGAGGTGTATAATAAAACAGTATCAAAGTTCTCAGACCCCAGGCAATGCTTTACTAATCTCTGAAATGTCCCCGGAGCACTACATAACCCAAATAACATTCTTGTAAATTCATAAAGTACCAAGGGTGTTACAAAGGCAGTTTTTTCTTGGTCTTCTGGCACCATGGGAAGAAACATGCTGACATTAATGCCAGTAAGGAATCTTCAGTTCTAGGTTAGGGATAGTTATTTTATGGGTGACTTGGTTCACTCTTCAGGAATCTACACAAAAGTGCAGTTTCCTGTCTTTTGTCTTAATCAGCACAGTGGGCACAGCCCATAGACAGTGACCCTCCTTTGTTACATTAGCTTCCAGCACCTCTTATCCTTTCCTACGGCAGCTAATGCAAAGCGGGAGCAATTGCTCCCAATCATTCCCTAACTGGAGGATGTACTGCGGTGGGTATGGTGTCCAGTATCTGGGTGACACACCTGAAATCCACAGGATGTTGTGAGAAAGCTTTTTCATGTTTCTTAATCAACTGTACTACTCTGTAGATCCTGAAGGCATTCCCAAGTCTATTTTCTTGGTCCAGGCTTATGGGTCTATCCCACCATCCTGGATCACTTGTCTGCAGGTGTCCCACTTCCCCAATCTGTTCCTCAGGTACCAAGGTGTCATCCCTCCCAACCTATGCACATCAGATGCCTGGCTGCATCCCAGGCAAATGCCTTAATCCCTGCACTACTGGGCATAATCAATAGCAGATCAGGCAGTTAGGCATCTAAATCCTGTTGTGGCGCTAACTCTGGGCATATAACATCACCCTTCCCTACAGGGCCGGCGCTACCATTTAGGCAGCCTAGGCAATCGCCTTGGGCGCCAGAATAATTGGTGGGTGGCATTTTGCCGGAAGGGGCGGCAGGCAGCTCCGGTGGAGCTGCTGCAGTGGTGCCTGCGGAGGGTCTGCTGGTCCGCGGCTCCGGAGGAGTTGCCACAGTCGTGCCTGCGGATGGTCGGCTCACGCGGCTCCGGTCAACCGCCCGCAGGCACGACTGCGGCAGCTCCACCGGAGCCACGGAGCACCAGACCCTCCATAGGCACCACTGCGGCAGCTCCAGCAGAGCTGCGGGACCAGCACGTGGGGTGGCGAAATTGCTGTCCACCTAGGGCGCTCAAACCCCTAGCGCAGGTCCTGCTTCCCTAACAGCACCTGCCATTGTCTATGCCCAGCATGACTCCCACTCACCTGTCTGGTTCATTTCCTGCAATGGACCACTGCTGGGCCCCTCTGCAGCACTGCTGACCCAGGGAATGCATGTTGCTGCAGCTGGACAGCAGGGGAAAGACACCAATCAGCCCGAGGGACTGTGTAGTGCTCAAAGAGGGCACGCGGCTATGACACCTTTGCCGATGTCTGTGTTTTGTTTGCTCTTGGAACAGCCACTTTTATCTGTGGGGGTCTTTCCTCTGCATATCCTGGTTTGCCAGCCTTTGAGTCCACTGTGGGAGGAGCACAGGGCAGTGCTGAGTGCCAGTTACCTCCCCTCCGTGGGGACAAAGTGATCTGTAGGTGAATGTGTAACCACTGTTAAAGGGACCTTTAATTTACTGCAGCTGTAGGTTGACCAGAGAGAAAGTGTGAAGAATCGGGACACTCTTTTCAGAGTAGGAGGTACAGGTGCTTATATAAGTCAAGGCCTCTAATACTGGGACGTCTGGTCACCCTATATATATATGTGCACCTGGGGTTAGTGTTGGTGCAGGGTCCAGCTTTCAGAAATGCCTGACGGTTGCCCTGAAATTCCCAGTCCTGCAATTGTGTTACCACAGCAGGGATAGGAGCACCGGCACGTTTATTGCCCTGAAATGGCCTTTTGGGGACCTCACAGACGGGAAGGCTCCTGTTCCATATTCTCATTTCTCACCTGCCATCCCTGCGTGTTGTGAATCCTCCATAGAAATAAAGGCCTGGCCTGGACGAGGGAAGCTGGAAACAGCCAGTTCCACTGGCATGTCCCCTCACCCCCTTTGAAGGCATAGTCATCGCTACCACTGGGAGCTGAGGGATTCGGATGAAGCAAGACATCCAATATAGTTCTGTTACGTGCAACAAAGCCAGCTGGCTAAATGCATGTCCAGGACTCAGACGTTCCCTGGAGTGAGGGGCTCTCAGGGCGGCTCTCATAGGGAGCAGAACTCCAGAACTGTCTGCACCATGGCTGCTGGGTGTGTGGCTCTTGCCTGCACATTTTGGAGCTCTCTGCTATACATTTTGGCCAATGTTTTAAAGCCTGAAGTTACACACCTACACCATATTGAAGGTAAACTGGCCAGGGACTAAACCAAGACTGCTGTGAATGACCCTGAGATCATGGGAAGGGAAAACCCGAGCCTGATGCATCTCGGGGTGCATGCAAGGAGCTGTCGTGTCTCTGTCTTGCTTCTGAACTCCTCCTGCAGCCTTGGCAGCAGGCCTAGCTCATTTGCTGTCTTTCCACTGGCTCCTCCATACCCTTTCAACAGCTTGAATGAGACACCATCCAGCTGCAGCGGCGGGGTATCAGAACACACAGACAAAGCAAACGCAACTGCCCTGCTTTAGTCGTCAGATAATTGCTGAAGTCATTTCACCCATCGCCAAGGTGTTCCAATAGCTTGGTATTTAAGCTGCATGTTGGCAAAGAATGCTTGCTTATCTCTGCGTGTAACGCTCCCTCAGATCGAAAAGCAGGAGGTTGCTCAGGAACTTAGCAGCCCAAATATGAAGCAGCATGTTTTCCATGTGAACACAGGTCCTGGGGCTTAGGTACTTAGCAGAAATAGCATTTACGAAAACAGAGAGAATATTTTCCTTTTCTTCTTGCATGTATCATGGTGTGCCAGGCCCCCCAGTTCAGATAACCTTGTTTCCTTAGCACGCTGGCTTTGCTGTCTGACAGACACATTTACACTGCTTATCTGGGGTTTGGCTTTAACCCCGCCTTCCTGCCACATATAAAAGGAAGGGGGAAAGACCCGAGTTTCAGTTCTTCATCCAGGTGCCCCAGGAACTGAAGACCATTGCAGAATTAACTCTCTGGAAAAGCAGACTCAATGGATTGGGCAAGTCCACTTGCTCCGCACCCTATAGCTTACTACCAGCTGGTTGCGTTTCCATTTGCCGTTTCCTTTCACTGTCTCTGCACCTCTGGGTGTCTCTCACTAAATGCCAGGTATGCTTTCATGTTTGCTTTAAGTCCATGCTCATGGGCTTTGGTGGTGGATTCTAGTCTAAGTGCAGGTTTCACAGGTGAGGCAATTTTGCTAACCTCTTTCCTAGGGAAGAGGGATGGGCACAGCAAGGATCTGGGAATCAAAACTCTCTGTATCTACTCATGATTACAACTGAGTCACACTGTGACCTTGTCACAACCTCTGTGTGTCTCGGTTTCACCCCATGTAATTAATCTTTGTCAAGTATTTTGAGATGCGTAGATGAACAGCCCTGGAGAATCACAAAGTATCATTAAATGCCTAAAGACCTGCAAGCTACAGCAGATCTGGCTTGAAGATGCAGAGATTATATGAATCTGAATCACAGGTCATGTGCCAAGGAATCAGTGAAGAACCTGTGACCTTCAAGTGGGATTTTCAAAGGCACCTAAGTGACTCAGAAGCACAAGTCTCCCTGATTTGCAGAGGGACTAGTGTTTCTGTTAGGTGATTTATAAAACCTCACCTCCGCAGTTGGGCATGGAGGCAGTAGTCACGGGTTATAATCCGAGGAAAGAGTGGGGAGAGGAAATTAGTGCACCAAGTTCACTCAGGTCTTCTGGAGTTAATGGGACTTGCAGGTCAGTCAAGTGATATAGTAACTCCTCACTTAACCTTGGTCCTGAAAAATGCAACTTTAAGCAAAATGGTGTTAAGTGAATCCAATTTCCCCAAAAGAATTAATGTAAATGGGGGGGGGTTAGGTTCCAGGGAATTTTTTTTCACCAGACAAAAAACTATATATTATATAGATATACCCATAGCATACATTTTAAACAAACAATTGAATACTGTTCACAGCTATGATGATTCTGAAGCTTGGGTGAGGTTGTGAAGTCAGAGGGTGGAAGAGGGAAGGATATTTCCCAGGGAATGCCTTGCCACTAAATGATGAACTAGCACTCGGCTGAGCCCTCAAGGTTTAACAAGGGCGGCTCTAGGCACCAGCTAAACAAGCAGGTGCTTGGGACGGCATAATACTGGGGCCCCAGCTCAAACCTGAGGCAGCATCCTGGGCTGGATCCTGACTGCCCCAGTGGGCGGTAACTAGCCTGTTGTTCTGCCACTGGGGTGCGAAGGAGCAGAGATCTGGCTAAGTGGGGAGTGTGTCCCTGCTGCTCTCCCGCGGGCCTGCACAGTGCACCGGTGCCTGGAGTCTCCTTCTGCCTCCCCCCCTGCAGGGGGCGAGCAACCTGGCAGAGCAGCAGCATCTGTCCAGCAAGCCCAGCCCCTCCTCCTTGAGTCCTCCAGCCCCAGAGCTCTCTCCATTGCATGCCCCTTGGGCTCCCAGCTGGGCAGCCTCAGTGCTGGGAAAACACCAGCAGGGCTGGGTCCAGTGTGTATCCGAGCTCGTGGGGAGCTCTCTCGCCCCAATGACTAGCGCCTTACCTACGACAAGTACAGTAGTGCAATAGGAACGTGACGTGAAAAATAACGGTCACTCAAATCACGATTACGTGTATGTACTGTGCTGCCCTATCAGTGCCATTCGTGCTAATTTCTGTTTCATGTCGGTACCAGTGGTTATAGGGCTAACATGCCGGGACAAAAACTAAAATGACTTTCCAGCGCTGCCTACCAGCAACAAAGGGAGAAACGGCAAAAAGAATTAGGAAAACTATCTCATACTTCAAAAAAGTGTTTTAAAAGTCAACAATCAAGGAGAAAGCTCTAAGCAATGCATTGAAGGTGATTGGTCTTCATCAGTTGATGAATAATCAAACCAAAGATTATCTTTATCAACTGATAAAGATGAACAACAATCTGACCAAAGATTATCTTCGCTAACTGATAAAGATGAACAATCGCAATCTATCCAAAGATTTACTACTTCAGCTGAAGAGTCCAGAAATGAAGAACTGTTATCCAAATCTAAAACTGAAGAACAATTATTGGAAGGTGGAGAGACTGACATAGGATCGGATCCAAGTACATGGCCAACAATAATTACTGATGCAATGTGAATGATTATTGTAAAAAAAAGGTCCTTCAAAACTAGATCCTACATTTGATTATCCATTTAATGAGCTGAATCATCTATTTATGCCATCCAGTATGAAGAAAAAAAATGAAAAATGGGGAACAAATTAATAGCTCATGGTTAGTGTATTCACAGACCAAAGATGTAGTTTTTTGTTTTTGCTGCAAACTGTTCTGTAACTTGGACATTCTTCTGGCAACTGCAGGTTTTAATGACTGGCAAAATTTGCATCAGCATTTGAAAGAACATGAAACATCAAAAAAAATTTACGCTCATTGACAAATTGGATTGAGCTGTCAAACAGATTACATTCTGGTACAAAAATCGATGTACAGCAACGTCAATTAAATTCAGAAATTCTACATTGGCAAGCTGTGTTGGAACGTTTTCTGGCAATCATTAATTTCCTAGCTGAACAGTGCCTTACATTCCTTGGATCCTCAGATATTTTATATGAGAATAACAATGGAAATTTCTTAAAATTAGTTTAGTTATTGGCAAAATTTGATAATGTTATGGCTGAGCATGTACGATGAGTGAAAGTTGGAGAGATTCACACCCATTATTTGGGTAAAAATACACAAAATGAGATAATAGAATTAATTTCTAATGGAGTGCGTAATGAAATTTTATCGAATTTGAAACATGCCAAATATTACTCAATTACAGTTGATTGTACTCAAGATCTGAGTAAAACCGAGCAAATGTCAATAGTTTTATGATTTCTGAAAACTGATGAAAATGCAGAAGTGAAAATTTGTGAACACTTCCTAGAATTTATGCCAGTGAACGAAACTACTGGGAAAGCCCTCACAGATGTAATTCTACAGAGACTGGAACACTATGGAATACCTTTAGAAAATATGCACGGCCAAGGGTATGATAACGGTTCAAATATGCGAGGATGACATATGGATGTACAGCAAAGAATACTGAATTTAAACCATTGAGCTTTTTTCATTCCTTGCCATGTGCATTCACTCAGTCTGGTTGTTAGTGATGCTGCCAAATCTAAAGATGCCGTTTCATATTTTACCACAGTGCAAGCAATGTACAACTTTTTTAGTGCTTCCACACACCGTTAGGCAGTCTTGAAGAAGCATCTTGAACAAAAATTCACACTTAAACCTCTAAGTCAAACTAGATGGGAAAGCAGCATAGACGCTATTAGACCATTCCGATATTCATCAGGAGAGATTTACGATGCACTACATGAAATAAACCAGGACTTGTCATATGATCCTTCATTTCAACATGAAGCTGAAACATTGGCTCAGAAGATGATGCAGTTTCAATTTTCATGTTGCATGGTTATTTGGCATAATATTCTAAATCAAATTAATTTGACGAGCTAAGTTATGCAGAACATAACCATAGATATATCCGAGGCAAAGATGATTTTGAATAAAACGCTGGAATATTTAAAAAATACTGTTCAGATGAGGATTTGAAGAAACTGTCAAAGAAGCAACAACAATAGCAGAGGATCTTGATTTTGAACTGATGTTTGCACCTGAACAATTCATTCGTCCTCGGAAAAAAACAAGACAGTTTTGTTATGAGGCTCATGATGATCCTATTCTCGATCCAAACAAAAGGTTTAAAGTTGAATGTTTCTATTGTATTTTGGATGTAGCTATAACTGCCACTGAAGAAAGATTATCAGTTGCATGGTCATTGTGAAACTTTTGAATTTTTATATGATATTGGAAATATTAAAAATCAGTTTTCCAAAGACGACCTCATGAAGCACTGCAAACCTACATTTGACGCTCAGTACTGATAATGCTGCTGACATTGATTCAGTAGAATTGTATGAATTAATAGATTTATCTGAACTAATAAGTCCTAAAACGTCTCTTCTAAAAGTATTAGAATTTATAGCAAGAAATGATTTTTTCACTCCAAACACTGCTATAGCATTACACAGTCTTTTAACATTAACAGTATCAGTGGCTTCTGGTGAGCGCAGTTTCTCAAAACTGAAATTACTTAAAAATTGTTTGAGGTCCACCATGTCTCAAAATCGTTTGTCAGGACTCAAATTAATTTCAATTGAAAGTACTATTGCAAAAAATTTAGATTTCACTGACTTATTAAAAGACAACGCAAGTGTAAAGAACAGAAAAATTCAGTTCATATAAATTCTTCTAATTTATGAGAAATTGGAAGACACTAACATTTTTCATTACTGAATAGTTGAACCCAAATTGTTTGTAATTGTGATTTTGTTAAAATTAAATGTTAAAATTACACTAGTGGGAAATTGTTTTATTTCACTAACTACAAATTCTCTGTTTTCATTTTTTAAAAAATTTTAAATAGTCAAAACAAAATTGCAAAGTGCAAACGTGTAAAATAAAAAAAAAAAGTGGGGCGGGGGGCAGCCAAAAATTTTTTTGCTTGGGGCAGCAAAAAACCTAGAGCAGGCCCTGAGAGTTAACACGTTATTAATGTAGCCTCTCACACAAGGCAGCAATGCAGAGAGGGGAAACAGCATAGCATACAGAGACAGACACACACCCTGTGTGTGTCGGAGGAGAGAGAGACGCACAGTGCCCCTTTAAGTAAGCTGACCCACTTACTTTAAGTGGATCAGGAAGTTGAGACAGCAGCTGCTGCCCCAAGCTCTCTGTCTCTCTCCCTCTGTGTCCCCTCCCTGCTCTATATGGAGAAGGGGTAAGCGGGGGGCAGGAGGAGTAGGGGGAAGGGGGACACCCTGACATTAGCTGCCCCCCCCCACACTGCAAGCAGGAGTCTCTGGGAGCAGCTCCAAGGCAGAGGGCAGGAGCAGCACATGGCAGCGGGGGGGAGGGACAGCTGAACTGCTGGCAATTGATAGCCTGCTGGGTGGCTGCCGCATAGGGGGGCAGGGAGCTGATAGGGGGAGTTGATGGGGGGCTGACAGTCTCCCCTAGTTCCAAGCCCCCACCAGCAAGCAGCAACAGGCTGCTCTTCCTGCAAGCAGTGGACAAAGCAGGCGGCTGCCAAACGACATTAAAAGGGAGCATTGCGCAACTTTAAATGAGCATGTTCCCTAACTGATCAGCAATGTAACCACGAAACAACGTTAACTGGGACGACTTTAAGTGAGGAGTTACAGTACAATGAACCAAACAGAAAGCCACAGCTAGATTCAATGCACCAGCCTACATTTTCAGAGATGTCAAGCACCCCCTCTCCCACCAGCATGTGAGGGCACTGCAACTCACCAGCACTTTTAGGAATCAAATCACTTTGGGTTGGATGCCCAGGTTGGACAGTTTGGGCCAAAGCCTCCACTGAGGATTTGCCAGCCTAGAGAACACATACAAAGTTCAAATCAGAGGACCTCACCGGAGCCCTAACTGTGTATCCACCATGGACTACAGTCCTCTGGAAAGCTGCCTGGCTGGCTAGCAGGGCAAACTCACAAGTGGCACCTGTCTCATTGGAAGGTTGGGAGAGTTCCCACAGGCCCAAAGGGTTGGCTCACAGAATGTGGCATCCTCCACCCTGTCAGTCACAGCAGCAATCAGGTTAGATGTGTATCTAGGCTGCACAGGTACCCAGCCTCTAACGAGTGGAGGAACAGGAAACTATGGGCAGCTAAAGCAGAGAAAAGCGTAAGACAATGCTGGTGAGTGGTGAGTTCCTGGAGATCAGAGAGCTGGCAGTGCTCAGCGCCTTCGTGCTTGTGATGATCAGCAGCATGGTGCTCTGTTAGGGTTAGGAAATTGCCCAGGGAGGCACAGCTTCAAGTGCTCTGATGGTTTCCCTCTGCCCCTGGGTGAGTGCCGAGCTCTGCCAGGAAGAACTGAGCACAGCAGTGTGGGGAATGTCTCACCTGCTACCCAAGACTTTGGCAGGGGTTCAGAGAAGAGTGTGTGGACAAGATGGGTGATGTCAAACACAGCCGCACTGGCATGGGGAACTAAGCCTCCGTTGGCCCAGGGATGACGTTGTGGCAGGGCTGGCTAAAGAGCAAGGCTACACTGGTGAGTTTGTAAAGATTTAGCGACAAAATGTACTTACCCCCGAGAATCACCAGCTATTGCTGGCATTGAAGAGCATCCAAGGAGGGAACCCATCACGGCTTGGGTGGAGGCGGGAGAGCACGCCTGGAGAAAACATAGCATTTGGCCAAGTCTGCTTTGGGGTTGGTGGAGGGATGAGTCTGGAAATGAAGCAAGAGGAAGGCAGTGCCATGAGCTGTCTGGTAGGGACAGTCTGTTAGACCACTGAAGCAGTGCTGACAAGGGAGGGCAGCGGGAGGGGCAATTTGTACAAAAGCAAGAAGCTACAAGGGATGGCAAAGCCACCCCAGGAGAGAATCGAGAGCCCCTCCTCACCCGCAGGCTGTCTTAGTGCTGGGCAACGTCAAACTCACTGAACCTCCGCGGCCTCAGAAAGCCTTTGCAAACATCTCTGATTTCTTCTAGGTACGTCTTGCTCCTGGTGGGAGGCTGCCTTCTAGCATGTGCTGCCATGGGATGGTACGCCCTGCTGCTCTTCATCCCCACCTTCTGCTCCGTGGCCATTTTCCACTCTGTCAGCCCACCGCAGGTCCACACGTGGGCATTTGTGCTCCAGATGTCCTGGCAGACTCTTTGTCACCTGGGCCTGCACTACAGAGAACATTATCTGCAAGGAGCCCCATGCATCAGGTATCAGGCAGCAATGTACAAGCCCGCCTGTTTCCTCCAACAGGGCCAGATTTTGCATCAAGACTTATCCAGATTTTTCTGGGCTGTATGGGCATAACTGAGAGCAGAATCTGTGTGGTCTCTAGAGGCAGTCACACTCTCCTGAGGACAGTCCGTGTCTCTTAACACCATGCACTGTCTTTTCACATGAAATGCTATAGCAAGCTGTCACCGTATTTCACAAAGCTTGTCTTTCCTATGTCTGCTTCAGCATTCTAGGGAGAAGATTCCCCCCACAGTTTAACAGCCTGGTTTTTGCCTTTTCTGTCTCATGCTCAGCACCTTCCAGAGTCATTAAGAGCTAAAATCAGGTGGCCCCTACTTTTCCATGTACCTTTCCAGATGTGAAATGTTCATGACCTTTCCAGCATTCGCTCGGCAGGCCGGGCGCTCAGCATCCACCCAGGGCAGCACTGACGGTGGTGGAATCACTTCTCGTCCATCAGGATGTCAGTCTGCTCCCATCCCTGTCCTGACTCAGCTGTCCCACTTGGGCATCCCACGCTTTGACTGTGCACTGGGTCCGGCCAGCTCCTCCTGGCAAGATGCAGGGATGGTGCCAGCATGTTCAGGGGAACAGATGGAAGTGGAGCAGGCCCACTGCAAATAACCAGGCAGTCACTAAGCATGCTGAGGCTTTAAGGTCTGGGTGTGTGGCGTGGGTATTGAGGTTGGTGCTATATGTGGCTCACGGCGTCAACTGGTTTTTGCAGACATGCAGCAGGGTTGGCTCAGCCATCTGTACAGCTGTGTAAGGCAGGAAAATGGGAGGGGCAGGGCAGTGGTTAGTGGCTGCTTATTAAACTGTGTTTGCAGCACAGAGAGGGAGGCTGAGGCAGAGCTCCGCCTGCTATGACCTGATGTTTATACAGGCTAGGTCCAGCCCCATGCAGCCAGAGTGTGTCTCGATCCAAGCCAGCACAGAAGGGGCTGATTCTGCAGCTGCCCCCTGGCAGTAGTGGCTGGAACAGAACTGTGTTCCAGCACTTTCACAAGGTCATGCCGCGTGGAGGAGGCCATGTCACTCTCAGGAGCCCTCCGTACAGCGTGACCTCACACGCAGAATCGCTACGTGTCCATTCAGGGCAACACCAGCCCTGGCGTGCACTACGGGACCCCGCTCACCGCCACTCCGCTTGCTCTCTCTCCTCCTTGCAGGTTGACAATCGCCCTCTCGTCTCTCATGCTGCAGACGCAGAAGGTCACATCGCTGGCTCTGGATATCCACGAAGGGAAGGTGACTATGGCAGCTGAGTGGGGGAATGGGAGGCAGCCACTGCTGTGGGCGCTGCCTCTATGCAGCTACCTGCTCTTTTTCCCTGCCCTGCTGGGAGGCCCGCTATGCTCCTTCCGGAGATTTCAGGTCCAGATCCAGGGCTCATGCACTTCATGCCCCACACCTCCCTTGAGAGTTGCAGGCCAGAAATGCCTTCATGCTCTGGCTCTGCACCTGCTGAGAACAGCTGTGAGGAGCTGTGTGGCCCCGCTGGCCCTCATGACGGATTGCACAGGCTTTGGCTGCGTGTACGTCATGTGGCGTTCCGCCCTGCTCTTCAGACTGGCTTATTACTCCCAGTGGGTGCTCGACGAGGCTCTCCTCAGTGCAGCAGGCTTTGGGCTGGAGCTTGGCCACGCCACCGGTGCAGAGGCTGCCTGTGGCGACCTCTCTGATGCAGACATATGGACCTTGGAGACCACCAACAGAATAGCCCTCTTCACCAGGACCTGGAACAAGAGCACTTCCTGGTGGCTGAGGAGACTCGTCTTCCAGCGCAGCCCGGCCCAGCCCCTGTTGGCCACCTTTGCCTTCTCGGCCTGGTGGCACGGGCTTCACCCAGGGCAAGTGTTTGGCTTCTTGTGCTGGGCAGTGATGGTGGAGGCCGATTACCGGATTCACCCTTTTCTCCGTTCACTTGCAAAGTCCTGGCACAGCAAGGTGCTGTATCATGCCCTGACCTGGGTCCAGACCCAGCTGATTATTGCATACATCATGGCTGCGGTGGAGATGAGGAGCTTCTCTGCACTCTGGCTGCTGGGCGCCTCCTACAACAGCTTCTTCCCTCTCCTGTATGGTGTTTCACTGCTGTGGCTGGTCGCGAGAGCCAAAGAAAAATGTGTCTGACCCACACTGTTCTCTCCCACCCCCCGGCTATTCACCAGGAGCCATAGAGAACGTAGGAGAGATGGAGATTGTCCCCTTGGTAGGGAGAGGTTTTCTCTAGGTCTAGATATGCCCCTAGTCCCCCCTAAATCCATCATCTCATCACATAAGATAGACTCTCACATTCTAAGGCCAGGAGGGACCATTAGATCATCCAGGCTGACCTGCCCCATAGCACAGACAGAGAACCTCACCCAGTGTTTCCTGCATCCGACAAATAACTCAGGGTTGGATCAGAGCATATCTTTTAGAAGAAGACATCCTGTCTTGACTTAAAGGGTCCAAGTGATGAAGAATTTAGCATGTCTCTAGGTAAACTGTGACATTGATCAGACACTCTGACTGTTAAACATTTGCATCTTATTTCCATTTTCAACTTTGTTGTCTTCACCTTCCAGCCACTGGGCCTTGCTAGAGGGGAGAGATGGGGATTGGGGGAGGAGTGTCCATATTGTCCTTTCATTTGAACCAGTCCTCATATGGCAGGACTCAGTTTCATTTATGTGAGTGGAGCTGGTCTGCTAAATAGTCCATGAAGAATGAAGTCCCCCCAGGCCCTGGGTGTCTGAGCAAGGTGGTGCTATTAGTAAATAGGCCCCCCGAAAAAGACCCACTGATAACTTTGGGCACATCTACACTGCAAAAAACCACCATGGCAGCGAGCCTCAGAAGCCAGATCTACAGATTCAGGTGCAGGGGACTTGTGCTATGATGCTAAAAATAGCAGTGTAGCCATTTCTGCTTGGGCTGGTGCCTGCGCTCTGAAACCGGGCAAAAGGGGAGGGTCTCAGACCCCAGGCTCCAGCCTGGATGGGAACAGCTGCGCAGTTATATTTACCACAGTAGCCCGACACTGAGTCTGTGTACCCTGGCTCTGAGACTTACCACTGCTGTTGGGCTTTCCTGGCAGCACAGACTCTGCCTCACTCGCCGTGTGACCAGCAGAGCCCACCTTTTTCAGCAAGAGAGTCCAGGGTGGAGAAGTCCACGTTCTGTCCTGGGCACTAGCCATGAGTTCCCTGGGGCTGCACAACGTAACTGAGGGTGCAGGATGGCTGAGAGTCTAACTGCACCCCTTAGGGGTTCCTCTTAACAATACAAAACAGAACCTGCTCCAGTCCCAACCCAATAAACTGGGAAAATTAAGCTAGGGTGACAGATGTCCCGATTTTATAGGGACAGTCCCGATTTTGGGTCTTTTTCTTATATAGGCTCCTATTATCCCCCCCACCTCGGTCCCCATTTTTCACATTTGCTGTCTGGTCACCCTAAATTAAGCACCACCCCAGGATGACTCTAAGAGGCAATATTTTCCCTCTCACAAGCACTGAGTTTGTGTATTGCAAAGAAAATGGTGAATAAAAAGGGGAAGAAACCCAGCGTTCATCTGGGAAAACACCCCAACCATGATTCAAAAGTATGTGACCACAAGCCAACACTCACCCCAGAGTACATTGGGCTGTGTCCTTTGCCACAGTGTGAAAGTCAGAAGAACAAATGCTCCTTTAACCTGCCATTCCTCTCCCCCTCGGCACCCCATGGACAGGTGCTGTCCTTGGTCAGCGAAGACCCAGAGTTCAGAGGTATGTTCACATGAATTCACCGCCCACCCCCGGCCGGGTATGAGTTGAGCAAAGTCTCAGCTGCTGCAGTCACCCCTGCAACTGGTTCACGGAGCTGCCACTGTTGTTAAACTCTGCAGCCGTTGGCCACGGCGCTATGGGTTGCTCCGCTGCGGTCATCCCTCTGCCACCAGGCTCTCTGCTGCCGCCCTCTGCCACCGCAGTGTCTCTGCCGCAACATTACATTCTGAGGTTCCACCACTTAACCCCACTCTCAGAGATTTCAGAGGGCAGCGGGGAACTGCCCTACTACTGCAGGCTGCACAGTCTCTTTCACTGCAACACCGTCCAATAGCAGGCCTGAGGCTCAGCACCTGGTTATCAGTGATTTCAGCTCTAGTGATCACTGAACAAAACAAGGAATCTCAGTTGAACCCACTCAGCTGTCTTTAAGCAGTAGAGAGGAGAGAATCAAATGGTGTCCTGGATTCCTTAAGTCAAAGCCCACATCACCAGACCAGAACATCTGTTGTTCCTACCTTCTCTTTCCTTTACTGGCATTTGGCATCCTGCTTAGTGAGCGATATTCAAGTCAGGGTGATCCCTTCAATCAGGACAGGTTCAGTACAGTTCTGTCCCCCTTTACTCATACAATAAGGACAACAACATTTCATTACTCCTACACTCAAGTGACTCATAACCCAACACCAGCCAAAAGTGATCCCTTTGGCAAAGCAGCCCCATCATGCTGCGCGCCTAGGCAGTGTAAGTGTCTCTATGCAAACATGGGCCGTTCCTGAAGTCTTGTCCCTCAGCTCATCACTAGAGGTCAGGGGAGAGCTCATTCAGCCCCTGCTTACATGTAGATAAACCAAAGCTTTCTATTGCCATGTACCTGGTGTTACACATACTGCATGAT
Source organism: Gopherus flavomarginatus (assembly GCF_025201925.1). NCBI lineage: Eukaryota > Metazoa > Chordata > Testudines > Testudinidae > Gopherus > Gopherus flavomarginatus. Next base: position 151,379,148 of record NC_066619.1, read on the forward strand.
GTACAAAAAAGCCAGTCTGGGGCAAGTGAAGGCTGTTGATAAGAAACCTATGAACCATCAGATCCCACCTTCAGACTCCCCTTGCCATTAGATCTGTGTCCCTCCTCCCATACCTCAGTAACGCCCCATTCCTGACAGTCGCTCACCCCACCTCAGTCCCAGTTACACATGTGCTCGTGTGCATTCCAGCCCCAGCCCTCCACCTGCGTGTGCGTTTTGACTGGAGCTAGAGGACTGCTTAGCTGTCTGGCACAGGTGGCGCCAAGTCCCCGCTTGTCATGCTAGAGTGAAGGCCTAAATTAACAAGAATAAGCAGCAATTTTGGGGCCCCAACTTGAGTTACTTTAAAGGTCCTGAGTTTCAGGAGGTGCTTAGCCCCCACCCTTGGAAAACCAGAGCCCCAAAACTTGAGGTACCCAAATCATCAGTCACTTGGTCACTTAGACATAGACACAGAGTGCTGGGCTTGCCATTGGCCTCTTTGCCTAGGGCTAGTCCTGCTGTTGACCCGGTTGACTCACGCTGGTCCTGACATTGGCCTCTTTGCCCAATGTTGGTCCTGACATCAACCCAGTCTCGCCATGCTGGTCCTGCCGTCGGCCCATTCATTCCTGATGCTGGTCCTGCCGTCAGCCCCGTCGCCTTGTGCTGGTCCTGCCGTTGGCCCAGTCATCTCTGGTGTGGGTCCTGCCATCAGCTCATTCATCCCTGGTGCTGGTCCTGCTGTCAGCCTGTTTGCCAGGCACAGGTCCTGCTGTCGGCCCAGTTATCCCTTGCTGGTCCTGCCGTCGGCCCAGTCATCCCATGCTGGTCCTGCCATCGACCTAATAGAGCCCTGCAGTTCTACTGTCAGCCTAACTGCCTCCCTCCTCACAGGGTTTTACCCCTTGTCTCTAGGTGGTTCCCCTCTGCGATGATTGCTAGTCTAGGGACTCTAAGCCAAAGGGGAGCAATGTACCCTAACCCCACAACTTCCCAGCTCCACAGGCTCACGGCTGTGGTGTTCGGGCCTTCTCCCCCTGCAGTCGCCAGCCCTGGCTCCGTCCTTCTCCACGGGGAGCCACCACAGGCCCCCCCATAGCTGCCTCAGCAACCTACTGCCCTTTGGCAGGTTTCCCTGGCTTCTCCCATCAGGGGCCACTGCTGGCCCCCTCCAGTAACTGCAAGTCCCCCCACAACTGCTGCTCCTGCCAGCTTTCTCCCCACTGCGTCCCTCCCAACATTCAAGTGGCTAAAGCCGGCTGCAGCACCACTCCGGTTTGGCTTGTCTGCCGCTCCGCGACGGAGGGGAGGCCGGGCCGAAGCCGAGTGGCCCTGCGACCCTGCATGCCCGGTCTCAATGGTAAGGGTGTGAATCTGTGCCACACCATTCAGCAGCGAGGCGGCTGCAGCGCTGGGTGCACCTGAGGAAAGGCACAGATGGGCTTTAGCCCTGGATAGCCCAGCAGATGGCAGCATGGGCCTGTTTGCAGACTCATCCCAGCACTGCGGAAAGCCACAGGCGCTGTGCAGAGGAAGTTTGAGCCCAACCAGTCAGGCCCCTGGCAAGTGATGTGTGGGGTAGCCAGGGAGAGGAAAGCTACCCCTCAATGCATGGCCAGGGGTCAGGGCTAACGCATCCTCTCCTCTCCTCCCACAAATAGCTGCCAGTCTAAGGGCTGGATTGGTGATAACCCCTCTGCCCTGGCTCTCGGGGCCATATAAATATGACTGCCCAATGCTGAGAGTGGTTTCCTGCACCAGCCTGTATGGGGCTGAGCAGGCCCAGTTCAAGGGGCAAGGGGCAAGCAGTCCCTGTGTGGGGCTGGGCAGGACCAGTTCACCCTGCCACGGACTGCGAGTCTGGTGTTTACCGGTTCCTGCCTTCTGATCCTGCCCTCCTGACTCCGCCTGACTCTTGGTCACTGCCACCTGGGTCCCACCCTCCGGTTTGGGTCTCAATTCTGATCTCCTGGCGCTCCACCCTGGCCCAGTTCCTGGTAATTGGCCTCTCGACCCATGCCCAACGCTAACCTTTAGGCCAGGCTGCCCACACCTTGGCCCTGACAGCTCGTATGTACTATTGTAACCCACAAGAGCGGGCCTGGCGTGAGAGGAATGGATCAAGCTGCCCAGCTGCGGTCGCTGGAAGCAGCAGACTCACCCAAATGGGCCACCCGCCTTTAGGTGGTTAACCAAGTCCTGCAGGATTGGTCATGCAGGTGGCCATGGAGAACTAGCTACTCCAGGAAGAGGTAGGCCAGCTGTATGCAGCGATGGCCACTTTTCAGGCACGCCTTGCAGTGCCCTGCCCTGAACAGGGTCATAGGGCTCCTCTACTGAAACGTTTTTATGGGTCCTGCCAGCAGTTCCGGGGCTTCGTGAATCAGTTTCTCCTCCTGTTCCTGACGTGCCTCCAGGTCCCAGGTGAGCCTGGACGTCAACGTGCAGACAGGAGAAGTGCTAGACTGGGCCTGCTCCCTGCTGGATACTGAAAGCTCGATACCGTTGAACAGGAACGGTTCCCACCAGTCCATGGCGGTGACATTCCACAGCCTGTGCTGGGCTCAAATGGCTGAGGCTGCTCTGAGGAAACTCCAGCAGGAGCAGGAGACGGCTGCCCCCAACGTGGCGCACTTCCACCATCTCACAGCCAACACTGAAGTCAATGAGGCAGAGCAGCTGGGTCATCGTTTGTGCAGACAACCGGCTGTGTGGAAGAAGACAATTAAAAGGGGGCTCCCTGCAACCTCCCTCTCTGCGTGTTGCTCCCTCAACACTTGCACGTCCCCCGAACTGATGCAGGTGGCTACATCCCGTTGGTGGCTCCCCCAAGGAAAGGGAACAACACCGTCTGTGCTCCGATTTCAGGGAGTCAGGCCCCTCTATTTCTGTCGGTCCCAGGCAAGCCCCAAGGGGCCTGGGAAGAGGCAGCCCATGCAGGCTAAGAGGGCTGGGCCAGGGCGGAAAGGAGTTCCCCCACACCTGAGTCCTAACTGGCACACAGCCTGCGCCCCGTCAGGAGGCGTTTTCAGACTCCTGCCCCCGATTTGGCTGGGCAGGATCCATGAAGGATGCTGATGCTGTTAGTGATGCAAAGCAGGACCCTCCTGTCTGCAGGCAGCGCTGCAGGAGGGGCAGCGTTACTGTTTGTTAATCATGTGGGGCCCCATTGTGCTGTGCTGTCCTGTGCCAGAGACAGTCCCTGCCCACAAGAGCTCACAGAGAGCTGAGACACACCAGCTGCCCTGTGGAATCAGGAACTTCATATGGGGAGGGGCTCTGGTGGAGGCTGGCACCCCAGGGGGGCAGCTGCAAAGCTCCCTGCCTCACGTGATGATCTGTCAGCAGATGTGCAAGGGGAGCCTCAGGGCATGTCCTGGCTTCCTGGGAGTGGTCCTGGGCAAGTGCCATGTGGCCTGCAGGCCTGGGCAGAACTCTGCCAAGCACTAGCGTGAACAGCATTGACTGCCTTCCCCTCAGCCACGGCAGGAGGGCGTGCCATGGCAGGCTCCCTCCGCTCCACGCTCAGGGACGGCTTGGACTTTGGCCAGGAGCAGACCAGACACATTTCCAGCTTTCGTACCTCAGCCAAATATTCCCTACCTAGCTCCTTTCCCAACAATAACCCACCCGCGTTTCATTACCTTGTGGTCTGGCTCGGTGAGCAAACACCCGACCTGCTCTCAAAACACAGCGAGCATCAGAAACCCGCCCCCAGGCATGGAATATTGCGCAATGTTTGCTCTGGAGATGGGAGCATGGGGACTGATGGACGTGCCTTTCAGTGCACACCCAAGGGTGTGCCCTTGGGTACTCGGCCCTTATGCCAGTGCAAAGCGAGAACAAAGCAGGGTGGGGGGACACCAAGTTAGAGGGGGGCAGGAGGCCTTGGGATCCCGCTGATTAAAGTCTAGGCAACCAAGGCAACCTGTGTCTGTGTACAATTTAGCATGTGGTAAGCGGTTGGGTTACAGTCTGAGCTAACATCCCACCTTTTATTCTAGTCCAGACAAGGCCTAGCACGTGCTACAGCCCCTTTCCGAGGGCAGACAAGGCCTCGGGGCAGGAACAGATGGCAAGGAGTGAACTGTGAACTCCGAGGGAACCCCTAGACAAAGGTGTACATGACAAATGATCAAAAAGGACCAAACCGAGACAGCACAAGAGAACCTTCCCATTGCTAGGCCTCATCACCAATAAGTTGCTCATAGTAATGGGTGTAGAAGCATGTGCAGCTTTGCTGTCTGTGCTATTTACGCCACACATCAGCGGTCTGACGGAGGGCATTGTCCAGTGCCTTCCTTCCCCTTGGCACTTCCCTGGACTCACTTCTGGCCAGGCAGGTCACTCCATCAGTCTGATCAATGAAGTGCAAGCCTGGGCTGCCAAGCGGGAACGATGTGGTGAGACCCTGCCCGTTTCTGTTCCCCAGTCCGGCCATGAGACAGGACAGCCTCTCAGGCCCAGCAGATGAAGGGCGAGTGTTTCTTTAAAGCTGCCCTTTTAGCGGCAGTCATGTGTCATAAGAACATAGGACTTGCCAGACGGGAGCAGACCTGCCGGCCACCTAATCCACCGTCTTGCCTCTGGCAATGACTCGTGTCAGTTCAGGACAACTGCTCCTGGATTCCCCAGCAGCAGTTCAGTAAGGGCACCCACTCTTGGCTTTCCACCCCCCAGCTGGTGCCTCCCTGCGGTGGAGACATGCGACTCTGTCTCCCTTCTGATCGGGCTATTCCCAGGCTGGACACTTCTCTTGTCTTCACTGGGTCATTCCCAGCACAGCCAGGTTGCTTAGCTTCTCTTCTCTTCAGAGATGGGTCACAATGTAATTGCTCCAGATATAAAGTTACCACACTGCTCTTTTTAAGCAACCCTACTTTAGTCAAAGTACAAAGCATTACAAACATATTAAACAATAAAAGAACCTACCCACATGCTAATAAGCTTGCCACAGTACATCCCACCTCTCATATAGGCTCTGACAAGTACAGTTTTAATCCCCTGTCTTAGGGCGCTCGTCTGGTTACAAGTTCATCAGAGCTTCAACTCATCAGAATGGCCATTCTGAGGCAGCCTAGTGGGCCATCTAGCCCAGTAGCCAGTCTCTGACTCTGGTCGGTGCCAGATGTTCCAGAGGGAACAAACAGAGCAATTGTTGTGTGATCTATCCCTTGCCATCCAGTCCCTGCTCCTGGCAGTCAGAGATTTAGGGGCACCCAGAGCACAGGTTTGCATCCCTGACCATCTTGACTAATAGCCATTGATGGACCTATCCTCCATGAACTTATCTCAGTCCTTTTTTTAACCCAGTTATTGTTTTAGCCTGCACGACCTCCCCTGGCAATGAGTTCCACAGGTTGACCATACATCATCATACTTCATGTTTTAAACCTGCTCCCTATTAATTTCATTGGGTGACCTCTGGTTCCTGTGTTATGTGAAGGGATAAACAACACTTCCTTATTCACGTTGTCCGCACCAGTCATGATTTTATAGACCTCTATCATATCCCCCCTTAAGCATTTCTTTTCCAAGCTGAATAGTCTCCGTCTCTTTAATCTCTCCTCACATGGAAGCAGTTCCATACCCCCTAATTATGTTACTGTTTTTCTCTGTACCTTTTCCAATCCTAATATATCTTTTGTGAGACGGGCCAGCCAGAACTGCACGCAATAGTCCAGGAATGGGCATGCCATGGATTTATATAGTGGCATTATGATATTTTCTATCTTATTATCTATCTTTTTCCTAATGGCTCCTCACATTCTGTTAGCTTTTTTGACAGGAGGTGAGGTTTTTCCAGCACCTCAGAAGCAAGCACTGAATGAAACACTCCTTCCAAGCCTCAGCGTACAGTCAGACAGCCCTACAGATAGTTCAGAACAAGCCCACTCATAACGTGTTCAGATTCCTTTTTATGCAGTTCAGGGGTCTTTGAACTGGAGTTTCCAGACACATGCAGTTAATACAGAGGATCTCTTTTTCTCTCCCCACACCCCCGAGTGAATCATCATAGAATTGGCTTCAGAGGGAATTTGCATTCCCCTCACCTCAAGGTATTTCCTAAGGAAATCCACCTCACACCTATTGTTCCAAAGAGACCTCTGAACTTCCTCATACATTCCAGATATTGCCGTAATCTTGTTTTCCTTCTAAAGAAGTTCCATACAATCTCGGAATGTACTTAAACATTTGCATTTGTAATACAATGAATGCCAAGGGTGTTAACCCTACTTCGATAAGGTTTAATTAAATTCAGTGAAGTTAATCTTAATTCCATAAGGTTTGTTCAGGACATTACACAATATTGTTAGTCTGACACAACTGGCCCCAGATGCTTCAGCAGAAGGTGGAAGTGGGTCGCTTTCTGTCTCTGATAGTCAAAGATCAGCTTAAGTCCTGAAGCAGGAGATTTAATCTCTCTTCCAGAATGTCGTGCCCCCTCTCCACCAGGTTACCTCCTTTAATATCAATCTTCTTATGGGTTTTGATGGACAGGCCTGGGTTCTTCCGGATCCTGCCACCCACTCAGCAGGGTGTAACTTCTTTATTTTCTTTCTATATGAATTTATTTGGCAGTGCTCCACCCCCTTGCTCCTTCCCGGCAGGGTCACCAGGGCAGCTTGAGAGGAAAATTCTAACCACAGGGTAACCTCCCAATTACCATCCAGATAGTGTGAGACTCCCAAGAAATAACCCAAACATACACAGTAATGATGTTAAACAGGAGATCAATGTAACATAACAGGGTAAAACACTATTCTCAGGGGGACTGGTGCCCACACAGATAATACATGTGACCTAAAATTAGCACCCCATTGGAGGCGTACCTTGTAGGGGCCTTTGATGACCTGTGACCATATCTTCTGTGCAGCAGTTAGCAACTTGGGTGACTGGGGTTCAGTACAGTCCTGAAGACTCACAAGTGGGATAAGGGGGTGAGTCCCTCTGCAGGTTTAGTAGGTAGCAGGTAATACAATCCCCAAACCTTTACCCCTGGCTTGAGGACACAGTTCAGGGAGGAAGGGGTCTGTCAAACAATTCCTTGACTGGCTAACTAAAAGATGACACATTTACAACTTTGTGATGACTCCTCAGGGTTAGAGATGGCTCTAGACTCCTCAGTCCCTGCAGAGGCTGATTATCGCTGACAGGCATCCTCTTCATTCAGGAGTCAGGCTGTTTCTGGTCCCAAGATTTCCCATCACCGCCAAGGAATGCAGGGCTCAAGGGCTACCACTCTGCAACCAGAACCCTACTAAAATCCCAATTTTAGTCTCCGACCCCAGTGCCTAGACACTCCCAGCAGCCCTGGACTAGCTGCCAGGTGATTCATCTCACTTGGAGAGTGGCAGGGGGGCTAATTCAGCCTGCCTGGGGAGTTTTCCCAGCAAAACTCTACAAATGGGGAGTCACCGTGGAGTGGGAAAGGCTCAGGGATCTTGCTCTCAGGTCCCCAGAGGCCAGTTCTCAGGAGGCCCCTGCACGCAGGCCTGGGACTCGCCAGCTCCCCAAGCAGCCAGTTCTGCCCTTTCCCTGGCTGGCACCAGACTGCTCCAAAATCATTCCCCCCCCCCACCCCGAGCACCCAGGGAAGGGCATCTCACTCCCTGTCGATTGCTGAGCAGACTGAGTCTGCCTTTGGCTTCACCTCCTTACCAGGGACAGGGTCACCTCCTTGAGCTACCAGCACACAGAACTACAGGGACCTGGCTCAGGTCCTTGGGGGTCATTCGTTATGACAGGACCAGAAATGACGACAGGAACGTTGGGATTTTTATCCCTTTTTATGTGTTAGGGTCTTGTAACATGGAACATCAAATGCCCTTTTGAATTGTAAATTTGGCTCCAGCCACACGCTTATTCCTAAAAATAAAGGCCAAGATTTCCAAAAAAATAGGAGCCTAAAAGTAGGCTGCTGAGTTGGTGCTCTGATTTTCAAAAGAGCTGCGCACCCAACAGTGCCCGGTGGCCTCCCCCACCGAGCTGCATGGAAGAGAGGGAGGACGTCCAAGCCGGCCACGATGAATGGAACAGATGCTGCAGCTCAGCTGCATGGGGATTCCATTGTTCCACACCTTCCTCTTTGAACAGATTGGCCCGCTAGGTGTTTAGCGTTTCCTTCTTTCCGGGCACAGCTAGTTTACAAAGGACTCACCTCGCTGACAGGATGTGCACTCATTGCTGAGTAATGCTCTCGCCCAGGCTCAGCAAGTTTATTTTCCCTGCTGCAAACAGTTCTTGGGCGAGTTCATTCACTGCTGTGCCAGCACACGTGGCTCTGCTGAATGAGCCCGCCAGAGAACAGCGTGGTGAAAAGCAGCCAGCAAAGCCAGCTGGGGGGATTTTTGTTAGCTTGGGGTCGCTCTTCGTCTACACGTAGATTTAAGATATTTCAAAGATCAAATGCTTTTCAAACTGATACCATCTGTTCTAGCCCAACCAGACATTATTGGCTTGACACAGGAACCACGGGGGGCTAGGTTCTCCCATCTTCTCCGAGCAAGCACCCCCATTTCCCTAAGTGTCACGGACACCCCTGCTTAGCCTCCGAGGGCATCGGCTGCCACAACACGCTTCAGACTCTGGGCACTCCTGCTCGGGCTGCTCCTGCTGCCGGGCACCAGCCCATTACTACATGGTGCCAGGGAGGAAGTGCCAGCCCCTAGACCTCAATGGCAGGCCCCTTATAGCTTTGTTCACCTTCCTCTGAAGGGCTTGGAGGGGGACCCACTCTACTAAGCACAGTAAGCCAATAACACAAAGAGAGCTTCTACACCAGAGACAAACAGAGGGCGGTGGAAGGAGGTTGTCGTGGAGACAGGCATATAAGCATTAGTCACAAGGGTGAGTCTGCAGTGACCAGGAAGGGTAAAGAATGGTGTCCCTAGCCTCTGTTTGTCAGAGGCTGGACATGGATGGCAGGAGAGAGATCACTTGATCATTACCTGTTACTCTCTCTGGGGCACCTGGCACTGGCCACTGTCAGTACGCAGGATACTGGGCTGGATGGACCTTTGGTCTGACCCAGTATGGCCGTTCTTATGTTCTTATGGCTGGTGGTGCAGCTCTGGGACGTCACTATAGCTAGCCAAGCCCATTCAAATAGTTTTTAAACTCAGGCCAGTCAAGAAAATAAGATTCTGGCTAAGACCCCACCTTCCCAAGCCACTGGAGGTGGAGTTCCAGTCTAATTAACTTTAAAAGACTCACTAGCATTAAGCGAGAGCCCCCTTGCAGCCTGAGAGTTAATACACACTAACAGCCCATCGCCGGAGGTTCCCCAGTCTCACAAGGTGGATTAAAGAGCTGCGCGCGGCCTTGGCTTGGTTCTGGTATCAGATGGAGCCAAGCTGGTCTGGGATTTTGGTAACCCTTCAGAACATGTAGTCAGATCCCAGACTTTGTACCTCAGTGCCTAGCTGATGGAACTCCCTCATCACTACCCCCAATGAATCAGACCTGGTGGTGGAAACACTGGGAAATTATGGGCATGCCCCTCCTTCCCAGGAGTATGCAAAGATTAGCCTAGGTATGACAAATCTGTGCTTGCTGTAAGCTGGTTTACAGAAACGGGGGATTGAAAAGGTTAGCAAAAGGAACTGTTCCTAACTGTACACACATCTCGGCGTTGAGGTCCTTTTAAAATCTGCAGCTTCTCTAGTCCCAGTCCCTGCTGGGGATGAGGAGTGTCCCATCCTGTTACATTAATCCTACCTGCTCCTGAGTACAGCCTGAAAACCCACACAGTGAGTCTGGCTCTTTTCTACTGGCATTTTGCACTGCTGCAATTTTGGTTGCATGGGCAAAAGAACCATGTTGCAAAACTGGAGATCATTTAATAAGCAAATTGCCTCAAACCTTCCATCTTTTATGGGGAATAAAGTTTGGTTCCAACAGGGATCGATGTCTGCCATGAAATTCAACACAAACTTGTTCTGCTCGTTAGGAAACATACACACGCACAAGTTTTTATTTGCCTAAAGAGTTACCATACCAAAATAGCAGGCAGCCGGTTTTTGTTTGTCTGCAGTTTATGGTATTCAAAACAATGCAATTAACCTGAAATGTACACAGATTTTGTTTTGTTTTGTTTTTTGGGAGGGAGAAAGATCGCATCTTGTTCTTAGTAAGTGATCTGCCATCAGTGTGAAAGTGACTTGTACCATTACTGGTGAGTGAACATCAGCCTTAGAAACATCTTTCATTTTCCTTGTTGCTGCTGCTCGGTTTGCAATGCTTTTGAGATCAGAGAAGCTGAAGGAGTTTCAGTGTATTAAAGAGGGAAGCTGGGTCTGCAGACGCTAAATACTGACAGCAGAGCCAGTCCTCCAGTTCGACACTCCGCTCAGTGTCCACTGCCCTCTCTGCAAATTTCATCATCAGAAGAGCGCGTTTCAAGTCGATCCAGTTCTGGAGAGCACCGTAGAGGGCTTCTTCGTGGTTAAGAGGCTGGTCTGTTAAATCTTTCCTGGGACCCCAGAGCAGACACTGCAGGATCCGTTTTGCCTCTGTGATGCGGACGCGTTTGATCGGGTCGGCTTCCAGCAACAGATGAGCGAGTTGCTGGAGTCCGCGGGAGTAAATGGATAGGCTGGGGAGTGGGGGGAGGTCGTCCTGGCTGTACTCCTGTTCCCTGAGATGGGCCCTCACCTCAAAAGGGTTGGGCTGGTGGAGAAGTTCATAGATGAGGATGCCTGTTTGAAATTCATCAACCTTTTTGTACTGAGAGGCTGACACAATCTCTGGGGCCAGCCGGGCCTGGCTCTTTTTCAGTTTGGAGTCTCTGGCACTCAGCTTTTGCTTGGCCTTCAAAAAGTTGCTCACAATGATCCTGGGCAAGTGCTTTTCATCTTTGGTTTTACTGCAGCCAGTCAGAGGCTTGCAGTGAACTAGCAGCAAGTTTTCCAGACAAAGATCTCTGTGTATGATGCCATGCTCCTTCAGATGCTCCAGGCCCTGGCAGAGCTGGAGGAGCAGGAAGCACACCCGCCGCTCGTACACCTCCGGCTTGGTTTGATGGCAAGTTGCCGCATCCCTCATGAAGTCGGCTGCGGTTTGGTGGGGCACTTCACGGGTGATGACGACCACGCAATCCCGCTCGCTGGCAGAGCAGGAGAGGCCAGGGCCATCCGGAGGAGAAGTGCTTTTTGCTGCGTCAGAGGAGAGCAACATGCTGAAGGGTACAGAGGCTATAAAGTGCCCACAGTCCTGCTGGATGTTGAAGTGAACTGGCACCGAGGGGCTGTGGTACGAAGCAGACACTTTGGATTCTTGAGTTTTACAAATCTGTGAAGAGAAAACAAGAGATAACGGGGTTAGAACTGTCACTCACCCAGTCTCCACTGCTTGGCAAAATGTGCTCCAGCAGCGGTGCCTCCAGCTTATCAGGAAATTGTTCCTTCAGGGCATAACATATGGACATTAGAACAGCCATATGGTGGTAGACCAAGGGTCCATCCAGCCCAGCATCCCATCTTCCAACAGTGGCCAATGCCAGATGCCCCAGAGGGGATGAACAGAACAGGGCAATTATCACATGATCTTTCCCCTGTTGCCAAGTCCCAGCATCTGGCAGTCAATGGTTTATGGACATCCAGACGGGGTTGCATCCCTGACCTTCTTGGCTAACAGCCATGGATGGACCTATCCTCCGTGAACTTCTCTGTTCATTGTGTGACGTAGTACTTCCTTTTGTTTCTTTTAAACCTGCTGCCTATTAAATTAATCAGGAGACCCCTGGTTCTTGTGTTATGAGAAGGAGTAAATAACACTTCCTTATTTACTATCTCCACACCAGTCATAATTTTCTAGATCTCTATCATATCCCTCCTTAGTCGTCTCTTTTCCAAACTGAACAGTCCCAGTCTTACTAATCTCTTCTCAGAAGGAAGCTGTTCCATATCCCTCAGCATTTTTGTTCCCCTTCTCTGTACTTTTTCCAATTCTAATGAATCTTTTTTGAGATGGGGCGACCAGAACTGCATTCAGTACTCAAGGTGTGGGTGTACCACGAATGTATATAGTGGCATTGTGATATTTACTGTCTTATCATCTACTCTTTCCCTAATGGTTCCTCACATTCTGTTCGCTTTTTTGACTGCTGCTGCACATGGACCAGATGTTTTCCGAGAACTATCCGTGATGACTCCAAGATCTCTCTCTTGAATGATACCAGCTAATTTACGGCAGAGGAGTCCAGGGCTGTATGCACAACATGACGATGGGCAACAGCCTGTTGTCCCTGCTCAGAACACTATTGCAGTTCAGAGCATTCACTCATCTTTCCCTGCCCCTCTGCATCTTTTGTGCTCACCATCCTTCTGGCCAAAGGGGCAGAAATAGGAGATGGGAAAAGCATGCTGAGTTTCCATAGCTGATAGAACACAATGCCTTCACTGGGTAATTGTACGGAAAGTCAGAGACAAAATACCCAGCTTAAAATGTGGGTCTACGAACAGTTTGTTCTATTGGCCACTAAACTGATCATAATACCTAGTGCTTTACAGACAGCAGCTAATCCTCAGCACACTCCAGAGGTATGGCAATATGTAGCACTATCCCCATTTCACAGACAGGGAAACAAAGGCTAAAAAGTTGATGATGCAGTGATGTCATGGGACCTGGGTACATACACACTTCTCCTCGGACATGCTTAAAACCCCATTTTGTCTTGCAACAGAGGCAGGGCTTTAGCTATATTGAACCGGGGTCCTCAGAAAGGATTGATTTTGTAGTGAAGACAGGATCCGAGTGACCCGTCTAAAGGCCACAGAGGGACCCGAGGCCAGTTTTTCAAAGGTACTTATGTCCTGAAAATATAGAGAGGTGCCACTATCTGGCCATTGGTGTGCAAACCAGGATTAATCTCAGGAGTTCCTGCCTTCCAGGGCTACAGTCAGAAATACATCTCTCCCCTATAAGCCCTAAAACTATTTTCACTGTTCCTTCTCCCACCACTTGTTTCACGTCTGCCTTGCCTGTACTAGTGAAGCACTGAAATGGTGGCCAGAATAGCCGGCGAAAGGCTCTGGTATTGGCACAATGGCGAATCTAAGCAGCCAGCAGTACAAAACCAGCTCAAGTCAATGGCCCAGCTTCACGCCAATACTCATGACAAAAAGAAAACTGAGGACTATAAAGAGAAAACAAACATCAGTGGAATGACTGGCAAAATGAAGAACAAAAGCACCAACCTAAAATGAAAAGGGGAAGCATTATGTAGGTTCCTGGCCCACCACCCCGGTGAAAGTTCACATAAATCTACACTCAACTTATTTTTTTTTTTTTCATTTTCAACTTTCCCATTGTGAGAGCAGGAATAACTGCAGAAAAATAGGTTTATCGGAGCAACATCCATTAGCCCCGCAACAATTACAGGCCTCTCAGCGTTTCCATTGTAAGCCCTTTTATGGAGGGATTTATTGAGACTTCAGCCACGTGAATTCGCTCTGGGTTGGAACTTAGCACAGGAGGTTTCAAACCCTGGAGCAAATTCTTCTCTCTCTTGTAAAATGGGGGCAAACCTGGACACGACGACATCAGTTTTGTCATCTAAGTTACTATGAGGGCAAACATAACGAAGTAGGACTTAGAGGGCTGAGGTTCTGTCGTGCTCCTGGCAAAATACATTAAAACTCAAATTCTGCAGGGCATTAACTCTGGTGACCGAGTACTGTGGGGAAGAGCTATTTAAAATAGATTGTTTTCTAAGTAAAAAGGTTCTGACGTGCCTGCCCATTTATGCTGTTAAAGGATGGTTTCAAGGAAACTAGCCCATGGATATATTATAAATTAACGCACGACCCTATAAAGCTTTAGCATCAAAGAGCTACAAAGGAAGGACAGGACAGGAGCCGGAGAAGGGACATGCCGCTGCTTCCAGGAGCCACTTGAGGCAAGCGCTGCCTAGAGCCTGCACCCCTGAGCAACGCCCCACCCGTGCCTCAACCCCCTGCCCCAGCCCCGATCCCCCTCCCGCCCTCCGAACCCCTCGATCCCAGCCTGGAGCACCCTCCTACATCCCAAACTCCTCATCCCCAGCCCCACTCCAGCCAGAGCCCTCCCCCACACCACACACCCCCTGCCCCAGCCCAGAGCCCCCCCTTGCACCCTGAACGCCTCATTTCTGGCCCCACCCCAGAGCCCGCATCCCCAACCAGAGCCCTCATCCCCTCCTGCACCTCAAACCCAAATGTGTGAGCATTCATGGCCCGCCATACAATTGCTATACTCAGATGTGGCCTCGGGCCAAAAAGTTTGCCCACCCCTAATAACTCTGTTATAAGTAGCATACACAAAATTGATATGGGCATTTCTTTTTTAATTGCAAGCACCGGCCTGTCTGCTCAGGGACTATACAACAACTTTTCCTACATGGCACTGCAATCCCAGGCACATTTTGCACAGACACCCAAGATTAGGTGCCGATCCTGTCACCTTTACTCCCACTGGAAGGGGAGATAGGACTGCTTACTAGAGTGAATGGAGGCAGCAAAATCACGCCTCAATTTGGAGTGTTAGGGTTTCTCCTGTGTCAATCATGCCAGTTGTGCTTCAACAGATCACAGCAGGGCCGTCCCTAGCTATTTTGGTGCCCTGCTCCTCCTCCCCCTCCATGGCTGTGTGGGGCCCCAGGCCTCCATGGGGGAGAAGTGGGGGGGCTGGCGCCAGGCCTCCACAGGGGGTGGGGTGGGGGGGTTGGCTAGCCCCAGGCCTCTGTGCGGGACGGGAGGGAGGGGGGCTGGTCACTTCCTGCGGGAAGTAGAGTGACCCAGCTCCAGCCTGCTCTGCTCCTCTGGCTCCCAGGCTTGAGGGGAGGGGAAAACGGCCCCCCAGCACTTGCCGGCAACGCAGCTGGGAACCAGGGGAGTGGAGCAGGCTGGGGCCTGGTCGTTCTACTGACCGGTGAGTGCAGGCCCGACCTTCTGGAGTACTCAGGGGGCCCTGGGGAAGAGCCGGAGCAGGGGCTGGAGCACGTGGTGCCCCAAATTTCCTGGTGCCCTGCGCAGCTGCGTACTTTGCATATGGGTAAGGATGGCCCTGGAGCACAAAACTGTGTCAGAGATATGGTGAGCACGACATGAAAGCTCGAGATAAGATCCTGTCTCTGGATTAGCACCAGGTGCCTGCACAAAGGTGTAAGCCAAGGCAGGAAGCATATTTTGGCTTGATTTCTCAGCAGTCAGTGTGACTCCAGATGAGTGTGTGCACACGACTGCTCGCACGTGCGCTTGCGCGCTATAATCAATGCCAAGAACGCAGCGCAAAGTTTTGGCTCTGACTGCTCAGCAGACACTTGGCTCCGCTAAACCTTTCAAACTGTCTGGCTTGTCCAGGTCTAATTTTAACTGCAAGTCAGTAGCCTCTTTCCTGTTTGAAACCCTGTGCAATACTACAATAGGCCTGGGAAGGAACCAGCCAGTGGCTAAGCCTCCCAATTACTGTCAATCAGTCATATCCTAATAATGAAAACGAAAGGACTCTGGAAAATTGCTGAGACACACTTTGCACCTTTCTCTGTCTGCTCTGGCTCAATCACAGCACCATACTGTCTGCCAGGCTCGCAGAATAAATGCACATTCAAGATGGGGACACAAGTACAGGCCTGTTATGTAAAACAAAGAGTTGTTTCCTTCTTTTACAACTCTCCCCATGCTAAGCACACACTGGGACTAAGAAGCAAGTCAGATTGTACAGACAACAGAAAAGTCTAAATTCTTCTTAGTGAATCAGCCCAGGGTGACCCCACTCTGTGCTATGCACTGAAAAGGGCTATTCCAATTCGCTGGACAGACTTTCCTTTAGGGGGAAAGGTACAGATGAACCTGGACTTATGCACGGTACAGTAAAACCTGCATGTTTCCACTGTAAGCATTGATCCAGGGGTATTATGACTAGCATTCAGTCTATAACTATATTCGGCCTACTTAAAATCCTCTGGTTAAATTAGGTGATGAACGTTTGATTTGTTTGGAACGTTAATTGAAAATGTATCTTGGCCCTTTTCAACTAAAACGTCCTTGGAGGCGTTTTCAGTCTGGGTAACTCTTCAGTGTGACACTTTTTTGGTCTGAGCATTGTTTTCCATTTTAAAAATAATGGTAGCAGAACAGTGTGTCGCTGGAGTTAAGGGCTCTGTGGTTATGCTCTAATCCTGTCAGGTCAAATTTTATGGCTGCTCGAGTGATCTTACACGTGTCGCGAGATGGGGATTACTTTACATACTTCCTGAGACTCCCATTGCCTGCTACGAGCTTTGGACCAGTTCTTATATTATGGTACCTTAACTGTGTCTTGAACTCTGCAGGGCTGTTGGCATGAGGGCTGGGAGCATCAAAGAAGCCTAAGTGAGTTAGACACCTTATGTTCCTTTGAAAATCCCAGCCTAACAGATCAGTAGAAGGACTATTACCCAGAGCTCAGCAAGCTTGCGACAGGCAGAGGCCCTCAGGATCTGGGCTCCATTTCTGCAGGCCTTAGAGACTGTGCAGCAGGGGCCAAACATCAAGATTATACAAGGAGAAAATTCACCCCCCTCCCCCAACACTTGAGTGCTTTGGGATGTGTGGGCTGCATCAGGCTGCATCTGTCTCAGATTAAGAAAGCCGAACTTTCTAGTCTAAAATCTGTCTCTCAAACAGGCACACTAGGATATGTGAAAAGAGACCGGACAGTTTTTATGTTACATGTGTAAACTTTTTATTCAGATGGTAAGTAAAGATCCCTCTATCAATTCCTGTGGCTCATAAGGTCTTAATATAGATAGTGCTGAGATAACACATGGACTCAAAGGGGTCTTGGACAGACGCCGTCAGCCAGAAAGGAAACAGCCTGCCTTTTATGTGACTTTTAATCAGCTTGTGTATGTTGGAGGCAGATAGGCCTAGCACAGAGTGAAAACTGATCCTCATCACTATGCAATAAAGAGAAAATATTCTGCTAATTGAAGACCAAACTACTGCTACTATTTCATTTTAAGTCCCTACCAACGATTGTGTCACTGGTCTTTGGTACAACCACACGAAGCATGATTTCTCTGATATGAGCTTAGCAAGGGAGATCATGTTGGTGATTTATGAAGGCATTACTTAAACACTACACCCATTTGTGGAGTATCACCCTGGTTAACTTTGAGACAGCCAAAGCCAACGATTCATAAAACATGACACCATAGCCTGATGGCAATTTACCAAGGTTTTACCATCTATTCTAAAGTCCAGGCTTCGCTTACATCCAGAAATAGCCTCTGCATTCTAAACAGATAGCATGCTCCAGAGGACAAGCATGGAGAGGAGAATTCAGGAACTCCTGCATTCCAACCTAGCTCTGCTACTGACTTCCTCTGTGGCTGTGGATTGCCTCAGTTTCCCCACATATAAAATGGGTATATTATCACCTACCTCCCAAGGGTGCTACGGTTGTAAAGAACTTGCAAGTGCGAAGTATTATTAGTGAACAGCAATGGAACTCTCTGAGGAACACTCCGTTATGCTATAGCTGTCCAGAAATGGATACAGCAATGAACCCTCATGGAATTGCATATTGGAAGGGTTACTGTCTGGAAGTTAAAGCTATTGGCTTATACAGCTCTGCTTCACATGCTGTCAAGGCCTGGAATAATTTCCCAGAAATGGACGTCAATGGATCAGTGCCCAATTTAGTCCACAGTGTCCAGGGGCTATATTCCTGTTCACTACCATGTAAGTGATCAGAGAGACAGCAAAAAAGCCAATGTCAATAAAGTAAACGTACCTTCACTGCATAGGTGCTGGAAGGGTCCTTCGAGCAGGTGGCACAGTAATAGATGGCATCCCCAGAAACACAGCAGGGCTTGTTGCATGCCAGCTTAAAAAGAGACCAGTTGTTCTCATTGAAATGGAGTTCATTTTTCTGATCACGCATAAAACAGTCTTCACATTTCGCAACAAGGCGGCGCAAGGATTCTGCATAAAGCCCCCCTAATTTGGCATACACCCCCTCCTTGCTGTCAATATTGCTGAGCAGATTGTGGAGCTGAAGGCTGGAAACTGAGGAAACCTGGCTGGACACACTGAGCTGACAGGATGAAAATGGCGGCAGGTTTCTGTTCTGGAGGCAGGCGCTACTGCTCTTGTTCGAAGTCGGATCGCAATGGCCATTTCCTTTGCAGGCGTTTTCCAGAGATTCAGAGGAGGAGAATGCGTGGTGGTTGCGTCCCATGTGAGAGGAGTAGCCGAACGGGGATTCCCTTCGGACACAGACGTTGCTTTCGGAGTGACTGATGTTCAGTCTGGGGCTGGTGGGATTTGCTGTTCTACCCAGAGAGGCTTGGCCCCAGAAAAAGCCATCAGGTGATGAAACCGCTCGGCTTACTGTTTTCTTCTGTGGCAGAGGGGGTGGCTGTAGAGGTGTGCCCTGAGACCTGTCCTCATTGGAGCCTGCGGGGAAAGGAACAGAAGAAAAGATTGGCTTTTCAGTGCAAAAGAGAGAGTGGCTCTGGTCAGATGATTGCCTAGAAGACACAACTACAATAACTGGCTTTATGAACCAGTGCTCCCAGCTTGTTGCTTATTAGCATGGATGCTCCTGCTGTAAAACAGGAGATCTGCTGTATGGTAAGTAGCCAGAGCGGAGGCTCAGTACATTAGCAGCTCTAAATAGGTTGGTTCCTAAGAGACTAGGAAAGGTGGCTGTACAGGGAGCTTTGTACCAGAGCCAACAGCCATCGCCAGGAGGCGCAAGCTACCCTCGTGGAGTGATGATCAGTTCAGCGTGGCACACGTGGGCTCAGACTGTTCCTATGAGTGGCAGTGGCAGGGCTGGCCTGATCGAGGCCTGGTGTGGCCAGCTCTTCACAGCACGTCACCAAGGTTACAAGCTTCGGCCTGAGCCTCTACTCTGGTTAGTACAGACAGCCTCCTGCTCCCATACCCAGCACCACTCACTTCAACGGAGCTCTGAACAGACATGAGCAGCTTTCCACACACAGCAGGGCTGTGGTCCACATACGCACCCCGACGCATGCCTGAGGCAAGCAGGAGAGGAGAGGTGGATCCACGGCTCTCACCCATCTTGCATGGTCCATGGAGCCAGCTCAGCCTGTTGTGGGCAGCTCTGGGACTGATTACACCTTCCTTGTAGGAGGGAGTAACTGAATGGGCGGCTGGGAAACACGCATGTGGTTTACAGAGAGCCAAAAGGAAACACACCATCCCCATCTCCCCACAGCCTTCCCAAAGGCAATATTCTGCTGTAACCACATATCCGGTTCCTCCCGCCAATCTGCAAAAGCATGCAGTCACCTGCACCCACACCAGGCAACGAGAAATTCCCCATGGCGTTCTGTCCCCAGCCAGCATACTCAGGTCTGGTCAGCCTAGAGCCAGCATCAGGGGCTCACGTGCTTCTCAGCTATGAACAAACACGAGGCGAAGTTTGGCCCACTGTTGTCAAAAGACCTTGATAGCACACATGCTATTGCAATGGAGAGTACAGAGGCGTAACTGAGATAATTCAGCATGTGTTTCTCTATATCATGTGAAATACTGCGCCACAGGGCGCAGACTTTTACAGCAGTATTGTTGGTGTCACTAGGCATAACCCTAGGTAACTTGGGTGGGTGGAAAACCACGAGTGTTGATGAAGCCCTCCTGCACTAGGCCTCGATGAACCAATGTTCCTCCATGTTGAACTTTAATCGACCTAAAATGCCAGCAGCTGCGAAACTGTGGTGTAAGCAGTAAGCTATCAGGGGCAGCACAGCCCAAACTGCTTTAAAGCAGTAGTGATAAGGCCTGTGCACCTTTAGCAGAAGGACAAGATAACTTGCAGAAGGAAAACTTACTAACGAGCTGCCGCGGCCAAGATTACTTAATGCACCTGCACTTACGTAACTGCTACAGGGGAAGGAAGGGGGGGGGAAGAAAGAAGAAAGAGAAAAATAACTTATAAAAAGGGAAAAGCCGCTTGTGTAGCGGTGCATGATTTGAGGCGTTCGTCTCCTTCCACCGCTTTGAGATCTCAAATAAACTTTGCTTGCTTCTCCACCCTGGTGTGTGTTCATTGGCGCTTCGCACTCTGGGCAACGAACCACTGTTGCTTGCCTTGGGCACCTTCTGTGTCAGGCAACAGTATTATTTGTGTTTTACAGTGGGACAGTGTATTGCACCCGCCAACAATATACTGTTCATAGAGAAACATTTAACATACGACAGTCCAGGAGTCACAGCTCAATACTCCAGTTTTAAATGTGAAATCTCAATTGCTGGAGCAAAACGCCCTCCAAGTACTTAGACTGGCTACCCCTTTTCGAATCTAGCTGTGTTGCAAGCCAGCTAGTTAAATCATAGCTACATACCTTGTGGAGACCGCTTCTCAGATTTCTTGAACGTCAGGTTAAAACAGCCCCAACAACACGTAAGCATCATTTGCATGGGTCACTATATACTGTCATTAGAAACCCCAGAGAAAAACATAGGGCTGCAGCAGGCTCAGTTGATGTATTTCCCCCCTTATCTGCATGCCTTTCCCCCTCCCTCCCAAAAATGGGAACCAAAGATCGCTGTCAGGAAGGGGTTAATAATTTTAACTGATCTGAAACAGTATTTTCTCTCTGCATTTGTGTTACAGGCATCTGTTCCCCTATGATGTCCCAAAGAGAGTCCCAGCTCATACCCCATTGTCTCTGCATGGAGAAAACCTTCCATGTGCAGCTCTCCTTCCCTTTGCCTGCAAAGGGGGCTCTGCTGTGTATGCAGCAGCATTTCTTGCCCCTTAGTCAGGGGTCTAAGCTGGGGGAATGGGGTGGAGACAGGATGGACTGGAGCAGGACTGGGCTGGCTGGAAGCCGGGCAAGCTTCCCCCTACCCCCGGGAAGTTACTCAGAGGATAATGCAGCCTGAAGCTTTATCATCTTTCCCAAAGGGCTCTTCCCCCCACCACAAGGAGGCCCTGGTAGCATGTCACCACCTGAGCTGCATTGCTACAGACCCTGGGGTGGGCACGAAGCCTGGTGCAGAAACACAGAACCTCCAAGCATGGCTTCCCACAGAACCCAAGGGCCTGTCTATGGGAGGTGTTCATAGCCCTTTCAGTGAGACCATGCAGAGTGGAGGTAGTGATTATCTCTGCCTGAGACCCCTCCCACGGACTTTGGGTGCTCTGGGAACTCTTCCTGGGGCACTAACGGTACACCTACACTGCGAAAAAAAACCCAAACCACACACCACACCCTGCAGCAGTAAGACTCAAAGCCCGGGCTCTGGCCTGAGCAGGAACGTCTACACTCCTACATTTATCCCCACAGCAAGAGCCCCACGAGCCAGTTAGCTGACCCACGTTCTGAGACTCGCTGCCGTGGGGTTTTGTTTTGCAGTGTAGACGTACCTCAAGGGGTTTCTTAACCCGCTGTGGTTACAATGACTCGTGATGTTTTTAAAACCTCAAGAAGTCCTACAAGATAGCTGGCTTTGAAACCCAGATGTGCACAATACGATTACACCCAAATCCAATGCACGTTGCCAACTAGTTAATTATTGCAAATCAGGCATAACGGGATACCTACAGTGTAAGTGATTTTATCGGATTTAGTCAATGGTGTTTGAAAGGAAGAGGCTGATGTTCGACGGTAGTTTGAAGAAACACTGTGGCACTTTTCCCTGTGCTAGCTGCCAAGACAGTAGTAAAGCTGGTCGCTGGGAAATAGCTAACCTGTGAAGTCACTTGTGAGGAGTTCAGAATGAAATACTGAAGGATACTTGTTCAGCAACCACCATCCAAACAAAGCCGGTTTAGTTTTTACGTGACAGTAGCTCAGTAATTAAACAGGCTAGGCGAGGCAGAAGATAGGAGAGCCTGACTCACGTTACCCACAGCATTGTCAGAGTAGCGCAAAAGAGGTGACACACTGAACTCCGCGGCTTGCCCCACGCAGGACAAGGTTCAAGTCTGAATGGGAGGCACAGGATTCAGCCGACTCCACCCTGCTGCAAAGTCCTCCACTGACTAGTCCGCACAGTCTCAAACCTATCTGCTATAAGAATGGAGTTCTGTTCACACGCTGCTGCCGAACCATGTGCGCGCACCAGATTGTGGATATTGGCACGCGGCTCGTTTCAGTCAGCTGTACTTTATGAATGTTTTCCCAGCTCGTTAAAACTGGCCAGGAGTAAGGCTGCTCGTTTGTCATGGGGAAAAAAAGGGAAAAGTGTTTTATCACAGCAAAAAAATGTACAAGTAATCATCATTCAGAAAAGATGAAAAATTATAGCACAGGATATTTGAAGATTAAAGTGTCGTGGGGAATTAGGAGAATAAATATCTTTACTGACAATATAAATATTTTGAAATAATTGAAGACTATGTTAAAAACTTCCTAAACTGCCTAGCCCTGTGTGTACACAGAGCCAGATCTGTGCAACCTCATGGCAGAGTTTTGCTCACTGTGAGCTGGGCAGCAATAAAACCTGTTTCCTCTTTGAACCTGGTTCCAGGTTCCAATGCTGACATTAACAGATCATTTGCAGATTATGGAAGTGAAACACTGGCCACCTATTCATTTCTAGAAACAAAAATTCATGCAACTGGTGACACAGCAGAGTGGTAATGAGATAGAGCACTTTTCACGTGTAAGCTGCTGATTCAGGTGCAGCTAGTGACAGAGCTGTTACCTTTGATAGCCTTTCGGTGGCCTGTATGAAGTTAATTTAGCAGTCCCAGTTGTCTACTTTGCAGGTGCATCCCCCATCATAAGTACTCACTGGTACTGAAACAATCATTGCAGGCCTAGAGATGGTGCTGCTAGGCCCCAGGGAAGGCACACTGGGGTGGGGGCAATGTGAACATTCATTCACAAGGCTGTAAATCCAGCAGCTTTCTGGACTCTCCGGAGGGAGTACAAAGAGGCCAACACTTTTCCGGAGGAAAATCCATTTCTGTATTGATGATTTTAAAAGGGTTAACCAACTCTCACATGTGTATGGAAGCCAAACCTCAGAAAGAGAAGGCCTCCCATTCACTTCCTTTGTGAAATGCAGGGACAAGTTTCCCTACCAGGGAGCGTTTGTGTCACCAGCCACCCACATCACTTCTTTAGGGCAGGAATCACCACCCTGCTGGCATCCTCCTCTCACTGGCAATCTGGGCATTGTCAATCAGGCTGATGGGCTACTGGCAGAGATCTAGGAAGGTAAGCACGGGGGCCTACCTGCATTATACGTACTTGGCTGTCCTGTTGCTGCAGAATTCACTGCAGAGCCCAAGCCTTCTAATACATTTGTGCTCCAGAGTTCAAGCTTGCATTAAAAAAAGAGAGGGTTCGATTCATTGCCCTGCCTGACCACCGGGGAATACCCCTGTAGTGAGGCAGCCTGGTTCCCAGCTGCCCCGGAGGGGGACAAGTCTCTCCAGATGCCAAAGTGGGCGGAGTCAGTGGAGCTTGTGCCCGCCCCCAGAGGTCAAGGCGCAGGACAGCAAGTACAAAAGCCCAACCCCAGAGCTCACTGGAGGCCCGGCTGCTGGAGAAGCCAGACACCTACAGCTCAGATCCCGGTTGGGAGACGCCTGCAGCTTGCGGTCGACCCGAGGACGGGCCAGATGCTGACCAGACCCTGGAGAAGCTGGTAAACCTGCCGCTGGCAAGTTACCCAGAGGAGCTGCCAAGCCCACTGCTCGCCGGGTACTCAGAGGAGCCCATGGTGCTTGACTCCTTGGAAGACTCTGTCCAGATGCAGATACCTCCAGAGGGGGAGGTGGGAAGTAGCCTGGGGGCAGCTGACCCTAGTCTGGCTGCAGCACTGCCAGAGCCCATGTCGGTGTGTTGTGGCCGGGATCTCCATCGACTCAGCAGTGGGTTTTCTGCCGCTGCTAGGGCCCCTGGCTGGGACGCAGCGGAGTGGGTGGGCCTGCGTCCCCCCTGTCACTCAATGTGTGGGTGGCCTCTCCCAGGCCCTTCAGAGTTAGGACCTAGGCCTGTTATTGAACTGTTTGCTCAGCCCCTGCCTGAGGGCCTGAGCCCCTGACTGTTTGCCGCCCAGCCAGGCTAATTCCCCAATTCACCGGACCTAAGTAGTGAGGCGGCCTGGCTCCCCGTCGCCCCGGAGGGAGACAAGCCTTGCCGAACCCCTACAACCCCCAACTGATGTATGCTGCAAGAATGACTACACAGCCTCTCTTGCAGCCCGCTGCACAGGCGACATGCCCAGTGCATGAGGCATTATTCTGGGGACGTTCTCTGGCCTGTGTTATACAGGATGTCAGACTAGATGGTCACAACAGACCTGTCTGGCCTTGGAATCTATGCTGCCCTCCTGCTAATCTTGGCTACTAGAGGGTCTCATGGGTGCTGCTGCGGTTGAATGTAGTTTAGATTACTATCATGGGTTACTAGTTATGCAGCAGTATTGCCTAGAAGCCCTGACCAGTGCTAGGTTCTGGACAAAACAAGACATGATAGTCCCTGCCCCAGAGAGCTTACGACGTCAGTAGGGTAGAAGAGGCCTGAGGCTGCTCTAACCTGAGCCAGGGGCTGGCTGGGAACCCAACTAGCCCAATAATCCGGGGAGCCAGAACCCGCTTAATGCCACCTTTGCCTCACCCTGTTGGGGTCTGTGTTGGCCAAAGCTTGGCTGCACCCAGGAATCTGGCCCTAGGTTTCCTGCCCTTCTGATTGCAAATAAATCCTTCAAACAGAGTAAACCAATGCAGTTCGGTCTGCTTGAGTCTGCAGACAGCCTGAAATCAGAGTTCTGAGAAGTGTGGCCTGCCCCATTCACCATAAAGGGAGCTGTTAACTTTGAAAGCTAATGATACAAATTTCAATGTCCGCGTGTTTTCCTATTTCACTGTAAAGTATTTTAACATCCAAATAACACACTGAGTCCACAACCACAAACTGCTTCTTAGACATGTCCCACATGCCATAAAGGTCCATCTGGGCACTGCCTACCCACCAAAATCTCCAGCGTTCCCTTGACTACTTCCTTAATAGTCTTTAGTGCAAAATTCAACCACACACTGAAAATTCAACATGCAGAGGTAGTGTAAAATAAATCAAATTTAATACAGTAACTCCTCACTTAAAGTTGTCCCGGTTAATTCTGTTTCATGGTTACGTTGCTGATCAGTTAGGGAACATGCTCGTTTAAAGTTGTGCAATGCTCCCTTCTAACGTTGTTTGGCCACCACCTGCTTTGTCCATTGCTTTCAGGAAGAGCAGCCTGTTGCAGCTAGCTGGTGGGGGCTTGGAATCAGGGTGGACCGGCAGCCCCCCCATCAGCTTCCCCTATCAGCTCCCTGCTCCCCTAAGTTCCCTGTGTGGCAGCTGCCCAGCAGGCTATCAATTGCCGGCAGTTCATCTGTGCCTCCCTCCTCTTCCATGTGCTGCTCCTGCCCTCTGCCTTGGAGCTGCTCCCAGGAGCCTTCTGCTTGCTGTGTGGGTGGGTAGGGTAGTGAGGGAAGAGGGGGTCTAATGTCAGGGTGTTCCCCTTCCCCCTGCTCCTGCCCCTCACTTACCCCATTCCCATAGAGCGGGGAAGGGGGGGCACAACAGGGCTCAGGCTGGAGGGAGGTTGCTGGCAACAGAGGCTGTCTCAACTTGCTGATCTACTTAAAAAGGCAATGTACTTAGAGTGTCGTCAGCGTACTTAAAGGGGCAATGCGCATCTCTCTCACACACAGTGTGTGTGTCTGTCTGCCCTCCCTCCATTTGTGCTGCCTTGTAGAGTGTGAGGCTATATTAACAACGTGTTAACCCTTGAGGGATCAGCTGTTCTAGTTCATCATTTACCAGTAAGGCATCCCTTGGGAAATATCCCACCCTCTGACTCCACCACCTCAACCAAGCTTCACAATCATCATCGCTGTGTACAGTATTAAATTGTTTGTTTAAAACTTATACGGTGTGTATATATAGACAGATAGATAGTCTTTTGTCTGGTGAAAAAAATTTCCCTGGAACCTAACCCCTCCCCCCCTTATTTACATTAATTCTTATGGGGAAATTGGATTCGCTTAACATCGTTTCGCTTAAAGTTGCATTTTTCAGGAACATAACTACGTTAAGCGAGGAGTTCCTGTATCCAGTAAATGGCACAGAGTATACTACACTGACTGGATTGTACACTTCAAAATGTTCTCTAATAAACACCTCATTCTTTTAATTTATCTGAAGCTAGGGCAGAGCCTCCAATTGATTGCACCGGACCACTGTGGAATGCATGGCTTTTGCCACTGAATTTTTGGTCGTGTGTGTCTGGAAATCAACTGGATCTTGATTATTCCTGCTCTGGCCAATGAGCCCTGCTCCTCATTTCCATCAGCCAAAAAATCACTCTCAAAACATTTATTTTAAATGTCTTAAGAAAATTAAAATTCCTTGTGTCATTGGAGTGAACAAGGAAACCTCTTTCCCCTTCTTTTCACATCTGACAGCTATAGGTTGAGAAAGCACAAGTCTGACATGCAATAAGATTTTTTTTTCCCTTTTATAATTTCCTGGCACTCTCCCCCCTCTTAAATTCTGAGCTAGGACTGGGAAAATGTCATTTCCAGACAACTAGTCTGAATTTTATTGCTATGAATTGTTGCTTCTGGAGAGGCAGAACTTCCATTACATGAAGATGGCCATTTGCAAAGGAAATAGTTGCTGGACTGTGTAATGTGTCAGTACATGTCTAAGTTAAATATACTTAGGGAAAAAAATGACTTGGTAGAATATCTACTTTTCAAAGAAAATCCAAACTAATGAAAGGGCACTTCCCCCCCACCCTCTTCAAGAAATACTTGTGCACTCCATGCCATGCTAACCCCTTTCCCTCTCAGTACATTTGGTCTCCTTTAGTTGAGCTACAGGAGGTACTCTGTTACCCCGACAACCCACTGAGGCAATCACTTGTCAAAGATTAATGACCCTCTGTATCTTTGGGAGGAGGTGTAGGATTGGCCGGTCTCAAGTAAGAAAAACAGCAGCAAGAATGATTTTGGCATTGGTCAAATAGATTGCTCCGAGAGAATCAGTAAGAGTTAGGAGAATTGGACAGCTCAGAGGCTGGTAACAGAACACATCATCTTTCACCTGAGATCACCAGCTTCAAACCCAGCACTAGTCTGCTGTGCCAGAGCGTCGTGGCTGCCTGGTGGGCCGGGACTGTGAAGATAGCAGGTGGCCTTCCTCCCAGACCATCACAAGCAGCTTGGTCATCCTTGTCAGCAGGCTCAGCAGAGAGGGCAGAGGCCAGATCCTGCTCGCATTGACGTCAAGTGAAGCAATTGCCACTGACTACACTAGGAGCACCACTGGGTCCCACGTAGGTATGGAAGCCTAACTGCTCTCTAGAGCTGGTTCCTCCAGGTCAGGGCTGAGCTATACAGAGACTGTAGCTATACAGAGGTGTAGGGGAAGTTCGTGCTGCCGATGTCGTACTTGTTCTATGGTCTAGATACTGCACGAACAAGGGATTTCAGCTTTCGGACTGTGGAGAGCCCCTTCCATGAGCCCCCCCCCCCCACACCTACACCCGAGCAAGGTTTAAATTACCTTCATCACTGGCAGTCCTTGTGTCAGAGTTGAGGCTGTCTGTGGAGCCAGCCACGAAGCTGACGTGGATCCCTCGGAAAGGTGGGCTGAGGCTCTCTGCAGAGCCATTGCTAACCTTCTCCAGCTCAGAGCTACTCTTGTTCATTTTCAAAGCGTGCCTAGAAAGTTAAACAACAAACGGAATCATTGCGTGTCTGGGGAAGACGCATCGCTGCACTGTTCGCAGACAAACATCAGCCCGGTTTGGTCTGATTTCTTGTTCCTGCAGTAAAACCAGGGAGGCAGGGTTGTCCTGTTCATTACTGTAGAAGCCATACTTGGGCACCTACGCATGCACATTTCACATGTATTAGCTGCCCAATATAGAACAGACACACTTCCCCTGCGGTGGGGATCTCTCTTTGGGGAGGATCTCTCCTGCATGAGCACACTGCTGGGGAGGAGGTCAGAGCTGGCCTGCAGGCACAAGGCCCTGGACCCAGTGGGTACACCTGGCTAATATGGGCCCTTGTGCACATTGGAAAAAAAACCATTTTGTTTTTGCCCTGGTGTGACAGAATGCAACCCCTGTGTTCACACCCTACACACTATTGTAATAATCTTTGTGCAAAATTGGTCTTGTGAGGTATCATTTGAAAACCAATAATTCACTGGTCAATAATATGATGAAATGTATGTAGCAACATTCTAGGTAAAGTTATGAATTCCCCCTGAATGGTTGTTGGTAGCACATGTTCAAATCCACGCAGCCCCGGTTAGGCAGAACTGGTCAAGCAGGTCTTAAAAGGAATGTATGTTCACCTCCATTTACATATATGGAATAAACAAGGCCCTTGAGCCAGCAAGGGGGAAACAAGGCAAATCTACATATTAGCAAACAGCAGCATGAAACCTCTTTCACCACCAAACCCCTTGACTCCAATCTCACAGCGGGAATGAACTTTATCTAGGGGTAACCCGCAGGAAAAAGCATTTCCAAGGGTGACTGGACTATACAAGTGAGGGGCAAAACCACCCCAAGTTCTCTCTCCCGATCCATCTCTCCACTTTTCACCTAAGAAAACAAAAGAAACAGCGGTTGGACATTGGGAAGGGATCTTGACCTCAAACTTTGTCAGCAGTGTTACTGGGGATTTGCAAGAATTTCACCTTGAACCAAGTCTAGTTTAAGATTAGAAAGCATCTTCTCTTGATTTCTCTTGTAACCATTTCTGATTGTAATGCCTTATACTTATACTCACTTAAAACCTATCTCCTTGTAGTTAAATAAACTTGTTTTATTCTTTAATTAAAACAAACCTAGTGTCGTGAATTATTTGGGTAATTCCATTTAAGGTAGCAGGCTGTCCTATACTGATCCCGGCAGAGGGGCAAGGGACTCAATATATCTGGATTGTCCAGGAGGGGACTGGAGAGTGCAGAACACACAATTTGGGCAGAAAATCCAGGATTAGGAATGTGTCAGGGTCTCCCAGTAAGTAGGCACCAAAGGCTGCTGGCAGCCAGTGTGTGGTTGGTGACAACACTTCACTGCTCTGGATTGCACCCCGGAATGTCATGGTTTGCACAGCAAAATGGCAAGATTTACAGGCTCAGACCTGAGCCCATGGGTAGCTGCACACACATCAAGGCATAGGGGAGTTTGTTTAAAAAAAAAAAAAAAAAAAGAAATAAAAATGAGTTGCATCAAAACCCACTCACCGCCAGTAAAATCTCTATCCCAGTCCTGGAAGCTGGTGTCAAAAAGCCTTTCAGCGTCAACACTCTGACATGGCAAACCTTTCATTGTCAACACGGAGCTACAGGGAAAGTTTCCCGGCTCTGGACCAAGAAACGCACTGTGCTAGCAGGTCAGTGCAGGGAGTCAACACAGACATGAACCAACTCCGACACACACTGTGTGTGAGAGAGGGATAGCTCAGTGGTTTGAGCATTGGCCTGCTAAACCCAGGGTTGTGAGTTCAATCCTTGAGGGGGCCACTTAGGGATCTGGGGGCAAAAATTGGTCCTGCTAGTGAAAGCAAGGGGCTGGACTTGATGACCTTTCGAGGTCCCTTCCAGTTCTAGGCGATTGGTATATCTCCAGTTATTACCTATTACCTGTGCTCCAGAACACAGAAACCAATACAACAAACAACATCCTCGCTCTGGTCTGCCGCTCCTTTCACCAGCTAAAACCAAGTCTGGGCTCCACAACCACATTGCATCACAGCTGGCTAAGCCCTGGCAGTGTCTCTAAGGTGAGGGTGCCAGTCCACACTCAGAGTTCAAGTACTGGATGGACAGAGCAGATGGCAGGAGTCTGGACCTTAAACCTGGCACTTGCCTTTCACAATGTTTTTGATGTGCAAGTCAAGAAATGATAGTATCTAATGCATTTCATCCAGAGATCTCAAAGCACCTTACAAAGGAGGTGACTATCATTAACCCCATTCTACAAACTGAGACACTGAGCTAAAACACGGTCTGTTGCTGATTCCGTATTTCCATAACTGTGACAGGCTCTTGGGTCTGGCTCTGAAAGCAGCCACAGTACTGATACTACTTAGCAGGAAGTAGAGTCTTCTCACCTATTTTGAGACAAAGGAAATACTGCACAGAAAATGAAAGCATGAAAGAGATGAAGACTTAAAAAAAAGTATTTTAAAGTAAGTTCCATTATTTTCTAGAACAGTTTTACCTAGAAACATAGATGCGTTGTTTACAGCATGCCAAAGTTATAGTTTAGATGAATAATTTCTAGTAAGTCACAAACTATTACCTATTAACTTTTATTTAAGATAAGCAACACCCATGCCTTTTCCACATTTTTTTCCCTGGCAAATAATAACTTCCCTTGAAAGTTGGTCATTTTACAATGGTGCAAACGCATCCGGCTCTGTTACAGTTCATACTTTCTGACTGTATCCAGACACACTGGTGAAGAAGGTTAGATTATTTGTAAGAAATTGTCAAATGAAATTAAAATGTAATTGTTTGATAAAATTCAATAGAATATTTCTTAAAATCAAAATAGGATAACAAGTCATTTACAAAAGGAGAACTGATTTCCATGGTGCCTGCTGTCTGACTAGTTAAAATCCCCTAGTCTACCTTTCCTACTCGGAAAGCTGAATGCTATTAAGAAACCCACAACAAAAAACAGATGTTTTCCTACCACCCTGAAACAGCCTAGTCCCATAGAATTTCTCTTCTGCATTGTATCAATGAGGCACTCTGAGGGAATGCAGGGACTGGTTTTTATATGGTTACTTTTTCTTTAGAAAAACTCTGAGCACAAGAAATGCTGTAAGCTGTCTAATTTTGTCATGCTTTTTAGAGAAGGAGAGGGAGAGAGGGAATGCTTACTATGAACTTCTAGCTTTGCTGACAGGGAAATTAAAGAAAAGGACAGGAAGAAACCATTGTCAGACTTCTCCTTTTGTAGGAGCATGCTTGGCCTAAAAATATTAATGGGAAGTTAAGAGCTGAGTTCACCCTGGGCATAATTCCTCTGAACACAATGGCTATATGTTCAGGATGAATTTGGCACATACAGTTTGTCATGGCACTAGGCTTCCTCTAGACAATTTATGAAACTTCAGGGGTACCTTATAATTCACAATTAATAATTACACTTAAATTTTAAGTTCATTTACAATAAAACATGCAAAAATATCCATATATACAATAAGTGTATTTTTACATTCACTGTAAAATACCCCCTTCCCATACCTAGCAAAACTTAGCTGGGCGTTTCCATCAACAGCATGATACTCAGGCACAACCATGAATCAACCTGTTTGGAAGCCTAAGTGATATTTTGGAAAAGATCCAAAGGCAAAAAATTTTAAAGTGTAAAATTAGACTGAATTTCTCAATTTGTACAGAAGATAAATAAACGTCTTATTGTAACACAATCATGCTTTTAAAAATAAATTTGAAAACAAATCTATTTAAAATCCTTCCTTAGATTTTTTTCAGTCAACAAAACCAAAATAGGCAAAGGTATCTTACCATCCTGGTACAGAATATGAGATTATGAGATCAAACTTTGTTCAGTGGGGTCCAACGTCCTTGCTTATAGCCACATCTATTCCTTCAGCACACGACAGTCACACAACAATGTGTTCTGAGCCACCATTTTGGAACGGAGCGATCCTGTTGCAAAGGCAGATGCATTCGCACAACCCAGCATTGCGGTGAAGTCAGATGTACAGAGAGCTTTCTGTTTCCTCCCAGTACCTCGGTGACTTATGTAAAATGCACTTCCTGAGTAGGCACAAAACTGAAATAGAAATTGCTGCTTCCTACATGGCATGCAACTCTCAGTCTCAGATGTGACTACTAGGGCAGCGAATTATCTGCAATATGGTCTAGATGTCTCTGCTCCACATCCCCCTCTTCTGTAACCTGGGTTTGAAGAACAGCTCACCAGGCCAGCAGGGTCAGAGCGAAATAATGAAGGCTTATACAGACTATTGCAGAAAAACATAGGCCAAATCCCTTCACTCAGACTATTTCCATTGAAGTTTTGCCCAGTTGAACTGGTGTGAACACTCCCTGCTCTTTTAGGATATGTTCACGACACACACACACAACCACAAGGGTGCCTGTTGCAGTTCCCTGGATGCTATTCCCACGGAAGAAAAATGATGTTGACCATAGTTAATATCCACGGAAGGAACAATTACAACCATCCAGTGTGTCTCACCATAGTACAGCCAACAGAACGTCACTCAGGGCTACATCAGATTTACAAAGTGATTTAGGTGCATAACTGATACTTTCAGCACCTAAATCCAAAGCTTAGATCCTCAAAATCCCAGCTCAGCTGCTGCCTAATCCTGTAGGTGCTTAAGTTTCTGCCAATAAAGTCCCTGCGGTACCCAAAAAATCTGCCTCTGGGCATGTGCACAACTGTCTTGGTCCTGATGCCCATGCACCTATCTCACCCCAAGCCCCAGTGGGATCCTCAAACGAGGTGTCCCCCACATCTATCTTACCAGTGGGGCTGCTCCGGCAGGAGCGTTCTGAGGCCACCCAGCAGTTCAGGCCTCGTACAAAATGGAGGAGTCTCCCCCTCGTCCCTTGTTTATAACTTTTAGCCCCTGGGTTGAGCAATTTCCCCTTCTGCCACATCTCCCACCTCTCAGGAGTGTCCTAACCCGGATGAGGCATTCCAGGGCAGGTGTCTTTCAATCTCTCTCCTTGAAATCGTTCCACTGCGTATAAATAACAATTCACCGAGCCAGTGGAAGGGAGAGCATGGCTGTCACCCTTGATTGTGGCACTCGCCGGGGAGGTGAGGGACCCACGTTCAAGTACCCGTTCCAAAGGCTATTTCTTTATACATAGAAGAACAGTTTCGACGGGATAGATGAAGAGAGCCATAACCCCGTGTCAGGGCACTCTCCTGAGAGCTGGGCAATGAGGGATCAGAACCATGCCCCACATCAGGCAGAGGTGGGAATTGTACCCCTGTCTCATCTGACTGAGTGCTCCAACCATGGGGCTACAGGGTATACGGGCGCCGTCTCTTCATATTTTAATTTTTATTGCAAGAAAGGGCTTAAGTGTGGTGCCTAATATCAGGACTAAGGGTTTCATTGCTGTGAATCCCAGGCAGAGACGTGTGCCTGCCTCTGACCTAGACTTAGGGCCACACCCCTCTCCTTGGCATCTCCCATTGCTTGGTTTAGGCAGCTCCCCAGTTGGCTTGCTGGCTTTTGGGGATCCCATTATCAGGTGCCAAATGAGTTCTAGTGAGGGGTGGTAGGTGACAATTAGGGGCATGTGATCAGATGAGGTTTTATTTCTGTATTGAAGCAGGTTCTTTCGGAGCATTTGACAGGCCCATTCCATGATGCGATTTACTTCCCCGATGGAATGTCCTTGTTTGTTAAAAGCGGTTTTGAGTGTGTTAAGGTGTGTATCCCAGACTCGCTCCTTGGAGCATGTTCTGTGGTATCTGAGTGCCTGGCTGTAGGTAACAGATTTCTTGGTGTGTTTGGGATGGTTACTGGATCTGTGAAGGTAGGTGTGGTGATCCATGGGTTTCTTGTGTATAGTGTCTGTAGGATTCCATTGCTGAAGCTGATCGTGGTGTCTAGGAAGTTGATGCCAGAGTGGGAATGCTCCACAGAGAGTTTAATGGATGGTTGGTGTTTGCTGAAGCTGTAGTGGAAATCTATGAGGGAGTTTAAGTCATCTGTCCAGAGGATGAAAATATCATCAGTTTCGTGGTGCGTCTGTCCAGACATTCTTCTTCCAGGCAGCCCATGAAGAGGTTGGTATACTGGGGAGCCGTCCCACCACCCACAGCTGTTCCCATGGTTTGCACAAAGTGGTTGTTGAATGTAAAATTGTTGTGGGTGAAGATGAAATGGATGAATCTGGCAATGTGTTTGGGGTGGATCTCAGAGGGTTGTCCATTGTCCTGTAAATATTAGAGTCAGGCAGCTATGCCATCACTGTGAGGGCTGTTGGTGTATAGAAAAGTGACATCCATGATGGCAACGACGGTGTTCTGAGGGAGGCAGTTAATGTTGTGGAGGAAGTCAGTTATGCCCTGGAGGAATCTGGCCCTTTGGTAAGTGGTTTGAGAGTGGTTTCTCTGAGTCCCAATACTCCTTCTGTAAGAGTGCCACAGCCAGATACAATGGGTCTGCTTGGGTTCCTTACTTGGTGTATCCTGGGAAGCACATGTGGATGTTGTGGCTCCAATGGTGGGTAAGGTGAGCTGCTTAAGTCCAACCCCCTGGTCTGAGCTTGGGGGCTCACCTAAGCTGCCATGTCCACACTGCTATTTTTAGCACACTAGCTCAAGCTGAGTTAGCACAAGTCTGTCTACCGGCGCTGGGAATCACACTTCCCAGCTGCAGCATAGGCATTCCCTACAGGTTTTGCACTGGTTTATTTAATCTGGTTTCAGAATCCAGCTTTACTGAAACAGGTGCAGCTCTGAATATAGAGAAGGTTTCAGTAAGTGGCCTGCAATGTTAACATGATAGGAGGACACATTGCATTATACTAAGAGACAAATCCTTTTTGGTCTCTGTTTCTTCAACTTGTGGACATTTACTTTACCCCAAAGGGGATTTTGCAGGACGTTTTTCTTAAATAGCTGCTTTAAAGATTGGACCTAGAGCGATCAAGACAATATTGATAAATAATACAGTAAGAAGTGGAAAGAAAGAAGAAAACAAAATCTCAGGACAAAACTGGTAGATATTTGTGCAAGGCATTCTCTTGAAAGAGGGGGGAAAATGAGCTGTGCACAACAAAAGGGAAGAAGCAACCCGAATAAATTAGCCAGCACTATTACTCCAGTACAGACCAGCACAGCGGTGGTGCAATTATTACATGAAAGGGAGCATTGTGCTGGGGAATGTTTATCCACCTTGAAACATTCATACTTATTAACCTCCACTCCTTTAGCTGCTGCAGCTGCTGCTTTCTGTTTCGGTCAAGGTGTGCAACCCACTAAAAATCCATCAATCCACAAAAGATAAGGCAAAGAATTTTGCAATCTATTTTCTTCTAATATTGCAGTTTCACACATGTAGCCCAGAATTCAGGCACGGTGCAAATGTCAAGAGACACGAGCACACTCGAATACAGGGCTGTCTGCAGTTCTGGGGTAAGCAGCTGGGGGCTGCTCCCCAGAGCAGGTACACAGACATGCCTTAGCTCTACACGAGCTAGCATGCTAAAAATCACGCTGTGGCATGGGTGATAGCTCAGGCTACCACCTGAATACATACCAACAGGGTTGGGTGAGCGTGTGTCAGACAGCTAGACCAAGTCGTCCCCTGTGCTGCCAAAGCAACACTGCTATTTTAAGCCCATTAGCTCAACCTGAGCTATTGCATCTTGGTTTACCCGCCCCCTGCTGCTGTGTAGACACACTCTTGGAGACAAAAGGAGCTGATCACAACTCTCGGGAATGGGACATGCAAGTTTTAAAGTATTTATACTTTAGTCCTAGATTCTCTCCTTCTGCATAAATAGACACACACAGCAAAAAAAGGTACAACAACTTGCACTGCACTTTCCTTCTGTTTGGAAGGGATTTCTTGTAGTGTGGAAGAAGATAAGAGGCGCACCAAGTGTATGGAGCATGAAGATCTAAGACACTTGCAAAACCTAGAAATATTGCAAAAATTAAATCCGTCTGCCTTCCAAAGGATGCAAAAACCACCACTCCCCAATGAGGCCAAAAATTAGCAATTTCAAGCCACGCTACTTTCTAAGTGGTAAAAAGAAAAAAAAAAAAGGATGGGAAACTTGAAGAAAAAGAAAGAAGGGCATAGCCTTCATTTCCAAAGAAGTCATCTTTCCCAAATGACCTGTCTGATAAATCACAGATTTAAAAAATAATCCTCTGGCAGAAACACGCACAAGAAATCTCAAACTGAAATCAAAAGAGAAATCCAAAGAGTGGTTTAAACAGAAACCTAATTGCTACCTCCACTCTGGAAAGGCAGTTAGCTCTCCATAACGGAGTGCAGTGCTCCCTTCTGGTTTGTTCTGCTGCTGTTCCTTTCTTCTGACAGACTGTACTGCGATACTGGGGCTCAGTTTTTAAAAGAGTCATGGCTTTAGGTGCTGTACATAAGAAATAATTGTCCGCCATCCCCGACAGGCTATTTTTTAGTGCTGTCTGCAGCATTCTGCTGTAATGCAGAACTGAACTGCAAAGGCCCATCTGTAAAAGCAGCAAAGAATCCGGTGGCACCTTATAGACTAACAGACGTTTTGGAGCATGAGCTTTCGTGGGTGAATACTGCATCTGACGAAGTGGGTATTCACCCACGAAAGCTCATGCTCCAAAACGTCTGTTAGTCTATAAGGTGCCACAGGATTCTTTGCTGCTTTTACAGATCCAGACTAACACGGCTACCCCTCTGACACCAAAGGCCCTCCTTTTCAGCATAATACAAAGCCTCCAAGCTGGGAAGGGGCTGGATGGTTACATTGTATAGTGCTATTGATTCATAGGCTTTAATATAACTGCTTGACAGTTCAGAACCATAAGACCTATACATATGTAATCTACGAAGCGAGGGAATGATTTTATTTTTTCATTTGCAGACAACTGAATTCAAGTTAGATGCAGACACTGTTACCGGTGAATACACTTTTTATGACTGCTTCTTCATCCAAGGGCTTGTCTACACCACATAGCTTTTAGCCACAGTGCTGTGTTGACATAGCCTTGTCGCTAGAAGTCAGCTTGTGCAAGCGCTCTTTGTCGGCACTTTTGCCAACAAAATACTTCCACCCCCCGTGAGCGGCATTCAGTTTGTCGGCAGGAAAGCACAAAGCCGTGTACACACTGCCACTTGCTGCGGCAAAACTTTTGTCTTTCGGGGGAGGAGGGCTTTTTTAAGCACCCGTGAAAGACAAACATTTCGTCGACAACTTGGCAGTGTAGACAAAGCCTCAGAGTCAATATAAGATGCAACAATATTTTAGGAAACATCTCCAATTTGACTATTACAAAATAAAACTCATGCACAAACCTGACAACAATATTAAAACTGGGTTAAACTGGCAAGAAAATGCCATAAAATTCAGAGGTCTCACTGGTTATGTAAACTTAACATACCCTATTGTATCTAGGAATGGCAATAATGGAGCTATACCGTTAAAACGTATGGCCAGCATTCAAATTCAAACAAGCTGTCTCATATCTGGGGTTTGATTTCAAAGGAACACCCGACTTTAACATTTCACTTTTTACTGAGTTCTATTATTAATTATACCTTAGGCACTTCTGATGCTTAGTCCATGGCACAAACAACAATGATCCTACCTACAAGTGCATACAGGGACCAATCACGTTCAGCATGTTCCAGAAACCTGGTCAAATCATTATAAATCTTGCTGGCTTGGAGCAGCTATAATGATTTTTGGGCCGTGTTTGTGGAGGGGGATAGAGTGCACACTTGTGCGGGCACCATCTTTGCAGATGGGTCCTGCTGTCCTCCCATTCACTTTCCAGGAATCGTATGTTATGGGGTGCCCCTGGTTTCCAGCACGGTGGAAAAGCATGAGGTTATCGTTGTCCTGGGGCAGCTGGGACAATGGTATGTGAACAAACTCCCTCCACTTGCACAGGAATGGACATTTGAAAACAGGCTTTAAAACAGAGAATTACAAGTCTGCAGAAACCCCCTTCTGACACGGTGCTGAACACAGCTTGTGCTTGACTACATTCGTAGCATTAGTACTTTGAGCCGCAACTCAGCAGTACCCAGCGCTCAGCCTAGTTGTCAGCAATGCATGGTCTCTTTAGTATAAATCATGGGGGAAGTGAAATTTGTATTCTCATCAGACGCATCATTCTCGTGTTAACACCACGCTATTGCACTGCTCTGGAAGCCACGGACGTGCCCCGTTACCCAGCTCCTACAGAGGGCACGGGAAGTAGAGTAGCTATTCAAACTAGGGGCTGGTCTACACTACGGGGGAGAGGGGGGATCGATCTAAGATACGCAACTTCAGCTACGTGAATAGCGTAGCTGAAGTCGAAGTATCTTAGATCGAGTTACCTACCGTCCTCATGGCACGGAATCGACGTCCATGGCTCCCCATGTCGACTCTGCTACCGCCATTCACATTGGTGGAGTTCCAGAGTCGACAGGAGCACGTTCGGGGAACGATATATCGATCCCCGAGAAATCGATTGCTACCCACTGATACGGTCGGTAGTGAAGACGTACCCTAGGTCTGAGATACAAAAACAGGGTGGCCCCATGTATCCCTTCTTTGCTGACTCCTAGTAGCCCAAGCCAATAAAGGATGCATCTTTGTCCAGCATGCCAAGCAATAATCAGGTGAAGAATCACACACAGAGATACCAACATATGATTTTCTATCGCACACAAAACGTTGTGGGATGCTGAGCCTGAGAAGCGAGCTCTGTCCTGTGTCTGAGTTGTGCTTTCCTTTCTTGCACATGCCTGGCCACCATAGACACGAACGGAAGTAAAGTCAGACAATCGCTATTTCAATATGAGACTATTTTTAAAAGTAAGTATGTTTCCTGTTTCCATTTATTCTGATCTACGTTTGACACTACCCCAGCCCCCACCAACAATCATCATTTTCCTTTAAACAAAAACCAAGATACTACTTGGATTTCTCCCCCATCCAATTCTCTACCCGCAAACACACCATATAAACTGGTTTGCACTCTAACTCGACCCACAAACACGGACACAGGGGCCGACTCTGCCAAGAGCTTATTTTTATGGGACTAAAATTCTCCAGTGTCCCAAATCCCCATCAAGTGACTGAGGGTTAATGGTCACCTTTATGATCAGTACATATGGATTCTTCTTTGTATTTTTGTAGGGTCTCCATCTATCTAGTGACACAACATCCACAGAGACTACTGCAAGTCAGCTATTTCACTGTCCTAGAACAACACGGATTCCCCTTTGTCCCTTCACGTTAGCAAGTGTCCTGGCAAAGAGAATCTGACGATACATCCACAGTGTCAGAAGCGTTCCTGGTTTTGTCTTAACCACATGCTGAAATGCACGTTTAACTGCCTGATTCTGCATCTGTGATGCTTTGTGGCAAATCTTCCAGTGACTTCAGCAGAGCAGGGCGAAGTCCTAAATGCTTTGCTGAGCTCGCCTCTGAAGCCACCTTGCCCCCTGAAACACTTTCCAGTGCATGAGATGTGCTTCCAGGTCGGCATCAGCGTGTTCCGTAGATGTATTTTGTTCTCTGCTTTCCTCACTATTACACATTTCCAGTACTTTAGTTAAGGCTGTCCTACAGACAACTGTAAAGTGGGCTATATATCTTAAGGCTGCTTTAATGACCCTGGTTACTGTTCATGCATTTACAGTGTCCTAGCAATATGAAGTTAAAAATAAGGTCGAGTTCTATCATTGGTCCTTCTGACTTGAATAGACTTTGTATTTCTAAAAAAATTAAACAAAAAGGAAATGATAAAGAAAAGTGATTGCAGCCAGAATAATTATTTCAGCCACTTGATGCACTCACACAAACCCAAATGGCAGAAGCTGGCCCTGTGGGGGGTTTTAAATAGATTATAAAATACTGAATGCTAGCATTAGACACTCATGTAAAATCGTATATCAATTCATAAAAACCAGATCTAGTGTGATCATCCATTTGGCAAACATTTCCAGTTAGAAACAAATCTGATCGCTCTGCATTTTAAGCTTTTTCCTGGTGATTCTGTTTCTACCATCATCACTTTGTACCTCTCTCTCCTTTTTTCGTGGTAAGACACTAAAGCCTCTGTCAAAAGCTACAATCCTCAAACAGGCAGCCTTTGTGTGACCTGATCTCATTTATCTGGTCTGTTTTACAGCACAGATTAACAGCAGCATTTGTCGAGCCATGCTCGTCTATTACATACACCGTTCGCTTTCAAAATAGGAGTCATGTATTTATTAGAATATATTATGAAGATGTATTAATTATGTTGGAAACAATTAGAGAACTAATGCCAAAAACAACCTTAACCTAGAGATTTGTTAATGGCTTATAAAAAAAAGATTAAAGAGTCAAACGTTTTAAGGCCAGAAGGGATCATGATGATCATCTGGTCTGACCCTGGTGCATAACACAGGCCAGAGAATTTCACCCAGGGATTCCTGTCTCAGTCCCCATAAGATGAATGAAACAGCGCCTATCTTTTAGAACGAGCCGTCCAATGATGATTTAAAGACTCCAAGCGATGGAGAATCCAGCACATTGCTTTGTAAACTGTTAGAATGGCTAATTAATGTGAAACAGACTAAAAATCCCTTCCCTTTCAATCTCTTTTCTTGTGATGTCATAATTCAACTAGTTCTTCGGTTTTCCACAGAGTTCCAGGAGAGACAAGAGCTAACAGTCTAGTTTTAAAACAAGCAGTACTGCTCCGCCGTAAACATACACGAGAGGTCCAGGAGGGGGGGAGGGATAGCTCAGTGGTTTGAGCATTGGCCTGCTAAAACACCGGGATGTGAGTTCAATCCTTGAAGGGACCATTTAGGGAACTGGGGTAAAAATCTGCCTGGGGATTGGTCCTGCTTTCAGCAGGGAGTTGGACTAGATATCTCCTGAGGTCCCTTCCAACCCTGATATTCTATGACTTTTTGTATATATCCAAAAAACACAAAGAAGGGGCACAACCCCATTATCTAAAACCTTCTGTAAATGTGCTTGCAGCTGCCTTGGAGATAACTCTCATTCCAGACCAGAGCCTCATTTGCACTTTGAAACTACTGCAAAGGCGGCTTTTGTTGGTTTGTTTTTTAAACTGTTATAGCTGAAGCTGAACAACAGTAACACATTACATGTTTGGTCTTTGTTTCTCAGCTTGGAAATTAGTATGAAAATATATTCTAGATTGCTTTAAAATAAAGTAATTAAGTGTCATTAGAAAAGCCAATCAAATAGGTTTCCTTTTCCTGCACAAAACCACGTGTGCAGTAAAGCACAAGACGTAAAAGGAAAAACGAATAAATTCAACTCTGGGAAGAGTGCGTGGGGCTTAACTTCAATATACAATGTCTCACTGTAACCCTCTTTTCCTGCACTGTCGCATTGTCAGGGCCCATGGTTTATACTTGTCAAGTCTCAAGATGACTACTGCTTGAAGGCACCACAGAAGTTAATGAGAAATTCCTTGTACCTTGAAAAGTCAGATATCGTCAAAGGACCATTCTTGCTTTTTATGCCTTCATATTTATCTCTCATCCCTCCCCATTACTTTCCCTACACTTTGACAGATGTGCAAAGCTCCTTTCACCAAGGTACAGTTTAATGCAACTATTTTCAAGCACTCCCCAAAGAAAAGCCGTGTCCCCATTTGGTTCTATGACGTACTCTGTCTTCCGTTAGCCTAACTACTGAGTGTGACAGCTCACTAGTTTCCCATGCCAACTTCTGTTTGGTTTCCAGTGTGTAGCAAAGATCTGTTTACTATTATAACTAGACATTTAAATGAGCAAGAAATATTAAGGCCCAGATTCTCCCCTACACTGAGTCTGCCTTACACAGCTCTGCTAGCACAAAATGGCCCAAAACCATTTTAGTACGCCATGGGAGGATCAATCCAATGTGGAAGGACCCTTTAGTGCCACAGAGCTGGCACAATGGCTCCTATGCCACCCTTCCTCCCTCAGGCTGGCGTAGGGGGCATGGCTGGTGGACAGCGGGCATGCTTGGTGCCTCCCTGCACACAGGCGATGCCTGGCTGCTATAATGCCCCTGACAGCTAGCATAACTGAGAGCAGCCTTAAGATAGTTCCAAAGTATGCTAGCCTAGGGCCAGATCTGCACACAGACTGCCCAGGATGAGGAGAGCACAAAGTTGGCTTAAAGTAACTTTTGCACACACCTCTCCCCTCCCAGGTTGCACTGAGTGTTCCTCAGCCACAGGTAAGAATCGAGCCTCACACCTCCATGCAAGTCTCAATGTCACGGAAGCCAAAGAAACGGATTTTCCCATCTTCCGTGACTAAGTTTCGACTGTGTTCTGACCATTTCAATCAATAATATTTATTAAGGTTTCATATATTAAGCATATAAATAGTTTGTATAACTACTGCTTGCAGTATTTGTCACAGATCAAGACGAGTAATAAAATACCTCTACCTCGATATAACACTGTCCTCGGGAGCCAAAATATCTTACCGCATTATAGGTGAAACCTCGTTACATTGAACTTGCTTTGATCCACTGGAGTGCGCAGCCCTCCCCGCCCCCAGAGCACTGCTTTACTGCGTTATGTCTGAATTTGTGTTATATTGGGTCGTGTTATATGAGGATAGAGGTGTATATACACCCACCCTGTACATACATCAATGCACACATACAAATACGTACCGTGCATACACACAAAGAAGAGTACAGCATTTTGTGCATGAAACATGCTCAAAGAAGCAGAGGTTAAAAGGAAAACACGGGCACTCAAAAGTACCCCAATCTTTGTGAATTTATGCAACTGGTGCTGCTGTCCCCTGAGTGGGTAGTTTCTTGTGGTGGCTGCAGGAGGTTTGACAGCTGGGCAAGTCTGTGCTCTTTGGGTGATAAGCAGGTAGGTTTGGCAGCTTGGATCAAGGTATTTGCTAGTGAGACGGATTACCCAATGCCTACTGGCATCCAGGTACAAGTGGATACAGGGCCGGCTCCAGGTACCAGCTAAAGAAGCAGGTGCTTGGGGCGGCCAATACCAAGGGGCGGCCCTCCGGCCACTATTGTTGCGGCAGGTTTGGGTCTTCGGCGGTAAGTCCCTCACTCCCTCTTAGAGCGAAGGACCAGCCGCTGAATTGCCGCTGAAGAGTGGAGCGGCGTGATCATGCTGCCACGGCGCTTTTTTTTTTATTGCGCCGCTTGGGGTGGCAGAAAGCCTGGAGCCGGCCCCGAGTGGATAGAACCAAGGACTGATTGAATGTTTGTCTAGGACCCGAGACACAGGAGTCATGCAATAAGGATGTCAGAATCGCAATATTTTTAAGTACTTTCTGGCCCTCAAAGATGTGAAGAAAAGCTTTAAAGGTGACTTACGAGTAACAACTGCAGTAACCTCTGCCTGAGTGTGCAGAGAGCCTGAGACAATACCTCTATGAGCAGGGAGCGGTCTCCTGC
Organism: Gopherus flavomarginatus; assembly: GCF_025201925.1. Classification (NCBI taxonomy): domain Eukaryota; kingdom Metazoa; phylum Chordata; order Testudines; family Testudinidae; genus Gopherus; species Gopherus flavomarginatus. The sequence goes on from NC_066619.1 coordinate 151,422,256, forward strand.
CTCCAGAGGGCTGTTAACTCCAACCCCCGCCCAGCAGGAGGGGAAGAACGCAGCAGGCTTGACCACCCCATCCAAGCAGATGCCCCAGTAGTTGGGATGTTAGAACTGAGGGGCCCTCCTGCCACCACAGCTGCCATCCCTGCTGCTCACAGGAGGAAGAGGACCACCCTGGACGCTGCTTCTGCCTGGGAAAAGGGACTCCATGCTTCTGCCTCTCTGGGCGTGGGAGGGAGCACCTTGCCACTCCAAATGGTCAGTGGGGCCACAATGGAGGGGCAGGGCCGGGAGTGCTGATGGTTTCGAGGGACGCAGATTGCTTTCATCCGGCCCTGCTAGGGACTTCTGTTTCTCTCTCCTAGAAGCCATTTCCTGTATGAATTCCAGCATGCTCAAGTGAGACTCAAGGAAGTCCTAAACTGTCCTTTCCCAATAACAACCAGCCACCACAACCGTCTCTGCTTCTTAGGTCTGAACAAGACCAAATCTCAATCACAAACCACAGTTCAATGCAAGATACAGAGCGGGAACAGCCCTGAAAGGAAATTCATGGGCTCACAGCTAAAAATGTCTCAGCTGAGATCTTTAAATGTTCAAAACGAAGCATGAAAGTTCATTCTCTCCGTAGCCCCTTTCTTGCCTGTGCCTGCAACTTGGAGGTGCCCCAGTTCAGCAGTCAGAGCGTTTGAAGTTGGCTTTGCTTGAGGGCCACGTAAGGTAGGTCTGTTCAGAAAAGCTGCCATGCCAGGAACACCCTCTTGTCCCTCAGCCTGGGATGAGTTTTAAAGCTTTTTGTTCTTTGCATCATCCCCCTACCATAAATGACAAATGTCATTTGTTCACTGTTAAACCATTTCAGAAAGCTCATTTCTTCTCTTAGTTACGCTGTAAGAAACCTTCGCAAACCCACGGAACTGGAGTCAGGCTCACAGCTTGTTCTCCGAGCCACAGGACACTCCCTGACTCCGGCCACACTGTGAATCTATCATCTCGCATGCAGCCAGGCAGCTCAAACGTTACCACCCCCAAGCCAGTTCTCAGGTGTGGCGGTGACCCTCATGCACACCCACTGATCTAAGTGCTTACATGGCCAAGCACCTGGCTGGCAGAGCTTTCAGTCTGTGCAATCGTACTGAGAGAGCTGGCATTGCGCTGAGTTGTTTTAAGTTGCTCTGACAGGAAGTGCTGACAGCCCTGCAGGCTGAGCTCCTCCACGGACATTTATCCCCAGAACAAGTACAGAGAAGGCACAGGCAGCAGGCCTGCAAGCTTCTCCACACTCCTCGGCCATTAAATATACCCTAACCATAACCTGAGAGGGCAGCTCAGCCTCCATGCACTTGCAGTACTTAGCTTCTCCGTTAACACTCACTGGGGATGTCCAGGTATGGGTCTGGGTTATGTGATGGGGTTACCTGGGCACTGAGACGGGATAGAGCCCACCAAATGCGTTTCCCAGGTCACCAGACAGCAACCAGGTGTTAGTACTTCAGTCGTTACTGACCTGGGCTGAATTCAAACCAGTGACTGGAAGGGGAAAGTCACTACCCCTCATTACTAGATCTCCTGACTGGATTTCAGTTTTGAGGGACACACAGCTGCAGATAAAGAATTTAAGACATTTTGAGAGTGCCAGTTATATAATGGAAGCCGAGTGTGATTTAATGCTTAGCACAACTATATCCTTCCCAGGTGGACTGCTTTCACTCACTAGGTTTCTTTGGAGATAGATAGATAGACATACACACACACAAAACCTATGTTAAAAAGAAATTTAAGGTTGCAAAGTCAAGCACTCAAAAGTTAGAATATGCCAGAATTAAGGTGGCTTGTGCAACCTTAATCCTCCCTTCCTGTGCGTATACATCATGATACAATCTTCAGTTATGTGATCACATACTGCACCACCAAATTTCAAGTCCCTGTTTCACAACAGGGAGGTGCTAGAGCTTCTCAACCAGATGACTGCAATGCTTTTTGTTTTAAGCACTCACAAAACAAGGTATTTTCCCCTAACTTTGCTCTTGGGAACGGCTGAACCATTTCAGCTGAAAATTTCCAAACAAATTCAACTCAGGCAGATGCCCAACCTAGGGCTCCGGAGCCACATGGGGCTCTTCAGAAGTTAATATGCGGCTCCTTATAAGGCACCCACTCCGGGGTTGGAGCTACAGGCACCAACTTTCCAATGTGCTGGGGGGTGCTCACTGCTCAACCCCTGGCTCTGCCACAGGCCCTGCCCCACTCCACCCCTTCCTGCCCCTCCCCTGAGCCTGCAGTGCCCTCGCTCCTCCCCCTAGAGCCTCCTGCATGTCACAAAACAGCTGATCGGGAGGTGCAGGGAGGGAGAGGGAGGTACTGATTGGCAGGGCTGCTGGTGGGTGGGAGGCGCTGGGAGCAGGGGGGGCAGGGAGCTGCTGGGGAGGCTGCTGACGTATTACTGTGGCTCTTTGGCAATGCACATTGGTAAATTCTGGCTCCTCCTCAGCTCAGGTTGGCCACCCCTGTTCTAACCTATCCCTGCAGCAGACACTTCTGCTGTGAGCATTTAGAACAGTGACTCTCAACTTGCAGCCCAATCAGCACACAGCTGCGGCTCACATGACATCCACAGGGCCCTACAGGTAACGTTGGACGTGGCCCACATAACCCATTTTTGGCCTCGTATAGGGTTCACAGTGGTAACTAGATAGAGAACCACTGATTTAGAAAGTATCATTTGTGACTATCTACAATATGTAAATTAGCCCATGCGCGCGCGCGCGCACACACACACACATACACACACACACACACACACATATCAGTCTCTACCTGGGCTGTTTCTTTGGAGGTGGAGGTGGTGGTGCAAATTCCTCAGTTTCACTGCTGCCTTTCGGGAAATCAAAAGCAAAAGATGCTGATTTGCTCATCCCAGTCTTTTTTTCCTGCCCAGAGCAGTCTTCCACGGGATGGGGACAAGCTGTTCCATTCTCCACTTCCCTGGCCTGTGTGCAGGTTAAAAAGCCCTGTTCTTCCTCCTCTTCCTCCTCTATCCGGCACTGCCTGCTCCATCCTGCACCGTAGTATTTATGCCTTCTCTCATAGGATGAGCCTGGAGGACCCCTGTGGGGCTCCTCGGCAGAGACCCTGTTACTATGAGAGCAGAGAGAAGGCTGTGTCCCCAAGGCGCTAGGATCTGTACCATTACCGTCACAGAGTTCTGCCCCAGGAGGCTTGACTGATGGTCTGGGAGTCCCCTCGCTGCCAGGCGGGTTGCTCGTGCACATCTTTGGGGGAACAGTGGGACTCTCATTAACGATGCCCTTGCTGTGCATTTGCTGGTGAAACCTTGGACTGCTTTCACCCGAACCCGTCTCACTGCCGGCTTGAGAGCCCTCTCTGTGCCCAAAGGAAGGCGAAGGGATTGCAAAGTCTGGATGAGAGGTGGGGCTAGCGCAGGGCCATTGGACCCCAACAGCTGAGTCTGGGCTGCTCAGAAATATTGTCCTGTTATCCTCCTCTGTGTGCGCTGCCATAATGGTAATCTTTGCTGCTACCTGTGTGGCTGAGTCCTGGTATTCCCTTTCGCTGCTCAGGTACCGCACCCCATCTCTCCACAGGCTCTGGGCCTGCTCTTTGAGAGGGCTGCGGGCTGGCCCCTCTCTCTTTGTTTGCGTGCCAGAATGATTTAGCTGCGCCTTCTTTCTCTTGGTGCTCTCGGCATAAATGGGATCACTGTGTGCAGGCTGTGTGTGAGGGGCCCGTTGGGGTGCCGGGACGGTGCTCAGAGGGTCGCTTGCGTTTTCCCCGGGGTTGTCTCGGACGAGACTCGATTGCTCAAGGAGAGGACTGTAATCGTCCTCCTGGGGCAAAGCAAGGGGACTGCTGCTACTGCTGCTGCTGAACACACTGTCTGACAGGGTGGTATTGCCAGAGATAAGTGCTAATGTTTTTCGCTCCGAACGTGTCTTATTTTGCAGAGAGTCCTGTAAACAGTGATCCCTTTGGAAACGCCAGTCTAAGTTCAACAGCCTGCACTCATCTTCACAAAACTTGACTGCCCTCGTCTTTGCCCGTGGATTCACCACAGTCTCTTGCTGTCCCCAGCACCTTAGGGCTGGCTTTTCACTGTCATGCTGTGCCACCTGGCTCTCTGGACACGGCACGTCTGGTGGGACAGGACTCTCTCTACAATAGTCTGTGATTGAACAGTACTCCCCGCTCTCAGAGCCCGGAGAACAGCAGTTGTCACTGCTCTCCGAGGACAGCGTTGCTGTGCCATCTCTTTGTTGAAAGGCTGGACATCCAGCAGAGTCTGGGGTGGAATCAGGGCTTCGATCAGCAAAGATGGATGGTTGGTGGCAGAACCCTCTCTGTGGGCAGGCGAACTTCTCCTTGTTACGAAGCATAGCTCTGTCCTCCCATCCACCCATCTCGCCCTCCAACACCAAACTGTTGAAGGGAATATTTTTTTCCTCTCTGCTTTCCAGGCTGGGCAGGCCCTCCCTGGAGCAGGCTTGGAGATACTGAGGTGCACATTCATTTGGTGTATCACGAATGAAGGGCTTTCGCCCAGCACAGCTGCTGAAATGGTCGAGGCATGTCCTCTGTGCTTCTCCTGGCTTCACAATGAGGTGGTTTTCAGACGCCATTCTCCAGCTGACCTAAGTGGGCCAACGATAAAAAACACATGTTCAGGATGTGCATTAAAAGAAAGAAAAAGGCAAATACTGTTTTGTTGCCAACTCCCCTCAGGTGTGTGGTTAGTTCTGCTCCACACTTGTGTACTCACCACACAGGTGATTACTGAAACCTTGTCTGCTGAAGCTACACGTGTCCTACTTTCTGCACCCTTTGCAGTCCTTGCATTATTAAGTATGTCAATATAGTGAATAAGGTATCCTCTTTCCTTCCTAGTCAGGACAGGGAATAACATTTTCAACCTGTCGTACTGTATGTGTGTATTCTATTAGAGCAATCAACATTGTAAGCTATGCCTCTTTAATTCTAAGAGTATATCTTCCATGTGGCATTATTTCCCCTTCCATTTTATAGACGAGCTTTGCAGCTGTACATCTTACAGACTGGAACCCTCTTAAAACAAAGGGTTCCCCATGGGAAAAACACTTCCCTATATGTGGAATTTCCACTGTAACAGGAGAGAGCCTACTTGGCAAAAGATCTCTTCTTCGATCTGGTTCCTTCCTGCCCTTGCCAGAGGCATTAGTACCTACAGTAGAACTTCAGAGTTACGAACACTAGAGTTACAAACCGACCGGTCAACCACATACCCTGCCTCTGGAACCAGAAGAACGCAAGCAGGCAGCAGCAGAAAACAAACAAACAAAAAGCAAACACAGTACAGTATTGTGTTAAATGCAAACTACTAAAAAAAAATAAAAGGAAAGTTTTTTTTAAAAGGTTTCACAAGGTAAGGGAACTATTTCTGTTTGTTTCATTTAAGTTGGTTAAAAACTGCATTTTTCTTCTGCATAGTAAAGTTTCAACGCTGTATTACGTCAGTAAACTTGTAAAAGAACCAAGTTGAACATTACTGTTCAGAGTTCCGAACATTTCAGAGTTCCGAACAACCTCCATTCCCAAAGTGTTTGTAACTCTGAGGTTCTACTGCACGTATCTGGGGGCATGCATTCGGAAAGACGTTATCTTTACTGCCATTGAAGAGCAGCTGTAGCAAGAACAGGGAATCAAGGATTCTTCCTTGCCACCTCCCTCCCCCATGAGATAGTGATAAATCTTCTTGTCCTCTGTTCTACAAGGGAAGAGAAGTGAGAATCCCACGGAATGCAGAGTGCAACCCATGCCTGGTAAATGCTAAATTGTCGCATTCCTAGGGATTTGACATGGTAGAATCCACTTATAAGGAACTGAAACTTCATAATCGGCCAAATTCTGCCATCACTATCAGGAGGAAAAACAGAGTAACTCCATTGGCTTCAATGAAGTTTAAGCTGCGTTTACCTCCGTGGAAGTAGAGCAAGAACTGGCAGGGATTTGAAGGGGATTTCTATGCTAACAGTCTCTTCTGTGAGCAAGAGTCAGGCTAGCTGTAACCCTAATAACGCGAGACTTGTAGAAGTGAGGATTGTGTGAGGTGAGTAGGAAAGAACTGTGTGAGAAGTTGTTGTGACCTTGTGTAGATAAATATGGAATGTAGACTAGAATCTTATTTAGATATCAAGATGACCTATGTATAAACAAAATGCAGCTGTTGATTATTGTATGTAACAAAAAGGTATAAATGCTGCTATAATTGTTCACCTGGGGAGAGACCCGTTTAACACTCTCCCTCCATGCAATTGCTAGAGATAATAAAGTATCTGATTTGCTGCACCCAACCAGAGAGAGAACTATGTTTTTCTCTGACACCTGAATGAGGATTTGGCCCTAAAAAGAAGCAAAGCAGAGTACTGCAACTCTAATAAAACGCACTGGAGCACTTTTATTCCACTTCACTATAAAATGGTTCACTATAGCCAAGTCTATTCTTAGCAGCTCCCACTGTAGGTGGGGAGAAGGGCACACATTAGGAAATCCTCTGGCTTTCTGGTTGGGTGGGAGCAGTCTTTGTATCAAAGAAAGAGCTGGCTGGTGCAGGATGAATTCAACACAGCTATAATGGAAGACCTTGCAATGCAGCTTTATCACTGACACACCTCCTCTGCTCACCGGTTAGTCAGCGGGGGTGAGCACGTAGGCAGGGATTTCAAGGATATCAGAGAAGGGAGCAGGATCGGGCAAAGATAAAAGATACGGTATTCAAGCTATTAACCGAGTATTTCTCTGGCATAGCTAGAAAGGCTGTGAAACAAAACTCCAGAGCTGAACACCCCCCAGACTTTGGGAGAAACGCTGAGCTGAACTCTGCTGTTTAGCCCCATCTCTGGATGTAACCATTGCTTAATATGTCGTACTCCCTTCATCCATCGGTTTTAGGAAGCTATTAAGGGGGACTGAATGGTTCAGAAGATTTACAGTGGAACAGAGAAACACTCACTAGGCTGCCAGGTTATAAACCCACTCTGACAGAGGACCATTAACAGCTGATAGTGGTTTGATGGTCTGTGTGAAATAAGTTATTCAGTTATTAGCGAGCAGATTTCTACACCACAGCAACGGCTACATTAGGCAAACTTGCTCTCAGCTGAGAAGCCAAGGACTACCTGGGCATGAAGATCCTCTCACCCCTACGGGTGGTCTCAGTCAGGACAGAGGGACACACAGTGGGGCTGTGAGGGGAAGCAGGCCTTGTTTGCCCCATGCAGCATATAAACAGAGAATTTCAGTCCTCGGCTTGTCAAGCAGAAAATTTTCACCAGGGGAAAAAAGCAATTGAAAACGTAACAAGATACTGAGCGACTAACATTATTTTAAAGTACCACATTAATACATGATTCTTCAATAACTGTTTGTGATCTTGGTCAGTATTATCTAATTTACACAAGGTCCCACTAGATTTAACGAGTGGTGTCGCAGGAAGCCAAGCATTTTGCAGCCGAACACAAACCTCTGGTGTCAAGGGGTTTAAAATCCAGTGGAAAGCAGATGAGGCAGAAAAGAAAGATCTTGGCTTACACACCCCCAGAAATAAAAAGTAATGGAGGTGGATGCACAGTAGTCTTGTCATGGCAAATACCCTTATTGCACCCCAACAAAAGCAAATAATATAACGGGTGCAGCACTGTACAATACCACACCCCTTATGAATCATTACCTGCGAGATGTCTGTGTTCATATTCACATCCGCCCAGACGTCAGAAACATCTGGGTTGATCATTGTTGGCTTCACTGCAATCGTTGGCTTCGAGTAAGGTGTGGCAATCACACACTCATCCTCCGGAGGTGTATCCTCAGCCTTGGCTCTAATTCCATTCAGGGTGCGTGAGGGCAAGTTACTAGCTTCCAGCTCCGGGGATGCTTGCAGCCTGTGGGAACGTTTGGGGTAGAAACAGTTTTTGCAGGAGCCAGGCTTCCAAACGTGCTCCACAAAGTTACTGCACACAGACATTTTCAAGTCCTCCTGGTTCAGACAGATGACCCTCTGCATCTTGCGTACTGAGCTCTGCTGGTCATTTTGCATTCACCCTTTGAAGATGGTCTTAAAGATTTAGACTGTCCTGCAGCTGAGCTACCTGGAAAGGCAGAACATTTTATACATGACAATTGGAAGATTTTCATTTAAATTGGGGCGGGGGAGGTGTGTGTTATAATTACACTTACTCTACTTTCACTACAAAGGCTCACTGTTTAGGCACCTAAAAAGCCTCAGCTTCTATGCATAAACTCTACAAGGACGGAGGGTACATCAAACAAGCAGCATTCCTTCAAGAATTAATTGATTGTTTACCCACACGTAACCAGACTCATTCTGGGTCTCTAGACCAAGGGTAAAGGCAACTGATACCGAGGGTGTGTCTTGTAAATATCCATTCATGATTGTGAAAGTGGGCTTCAGGGGAGGAATTATGAGAAAATTATGGCTGGAAGAAACAGGACTGGTGAAGCAAAGGCTAGATCTCAGAATTCTGTAACCTAGTGCTTTGGCAACCGCCATATCTCCCTGAAATTCAGCAGTAATTACACCCTACATTAGGATGGTATGGGAAGGTAATAGAAACGATTTCCAAGAAAAGGGTAACACAGAAATAAAGGCTCTTAATCTGCTGCTGGATCTGATAGGAGAGAAAAATCTGTGTTACAAATAATAGCTTCAGTTAACTGAAATAGCCAATTGTCTGCAAGGCTGAAATGGAACACACACAGACTAACCACTCTCTGCTCCTGGATTACTTGCAGCCGAGGAATCCTGTCCCTCTTTCCTCTCCAATAATGGAAAACGAAAATTCCCCAGGAACAGTTTTTCTATTTTGGGTCATTCTCCTTTCTTTACTGCCAAGTTTAACCAAATTCTCACAACAGCTACCTGAAACTAACACCTTAGGAAAATCTTTAGGGACTGGAGTCCCAGAAAGCTGGCCCCAGGAAAACCATGAGATTGCTGAGAAGGGAAGATGTGCAGAAAAAACATGTCTCTCAATGAAAATCCTTCCATACCGAGTTCTCCCTTAGCTATTTTATTCCCTAAAGCTTTCCTTTGGTCAACAGATGCTAATGTAAAGCAACATGATGCAACTCTCTTCCCTAGGAACTCTCACTAGTTTGGGGCATTCCAAGAATCAGGGCTTTAGGGAGCGAGAGAGAAATTCTGGGGTTTGAACCAAAGTAATTCCCCGATCCTCTGGATAACGGTACGTCTAGGCCTCAGCACTGACCTCTGAGTAAGAGCTTTTGTATGCATTGTCCTCTGTGTTATAGTGTATTAACCCATCACAGCAGCTAGGTGTTATCAACAAAATCCCCTAAAGCAGGGGTAGGCAACCTATGGCACGCGTGCCAAAGGCGGCACACAAGCTGATTTTCAGTGGCACTCACACTGCCTGGGTCCTGGCCACCGGTCTGGGGGGCTCTGCGTTTTAATTTAATTTTAAATGAAGCTTCTTAAAACATTTTAAAAACCTTATTTACTTTACATACAACAATAGTTTAGTTATATATTACAGACATAGAAAGAGACCGTCTAAAAATGTTAAAATGTATTACTGGCACGCGAAACCTTAAATTAGAGTGAATAAATGAAGGCTCGGCACACCACTTCTGAAAGGTTGCTGACCTCTGCCCTAAAGCAAAGAGCACTAGCTTTCCCAGACTCAGGCTGCAAATTGAGGCTTCAGTATCGTTTGGTGGCACTACAAAGACATTATATTCTAGGTCTCAACCGCACAAAAACATTATTAAAAAGGCACATATCAACATGGCACTCCTGAGTGCTGAAGGAATCATGAGTCCAGTGCAAGCTCCTGGGTTGTTTGGTTGAAAACGGATCCTTTCTACACAACAAGGCTCCCTAATAACCAGTTTGCATTCTGAAGTCTATCTCTGCAAGGAAAAAGGGCTAAAGATTGAGGGGTTTTTAAATAAAAGCTCAGCAGTCATTTGATCCATTATACTAAGCTCAGAAGAGTCAACAATTTTTAGCTGTGGTCCAAATTTAAAAGTTCACTTTTGAAATTGGACTAAACTTTGGTGCTTTGCACTAGTTCTCGGAGAGAGTGAGTCCAACAAACTATGTTTTATTTCTCTGCCGTAAAGTGGCAACAGCATTTCGAAAGTTACGATATTAGAATTCAGGGACCTCGTCTGATCTACTTAATTTGTTTTTTTAGAAAAGTCTACCTCAGCTCCAGGCCTAAGTTTACCAATTTTAAGTCAAATGTTATGTTTTGGTGGATTCCAGAAGGGGGCAAAATACGGTAGTAATGGAAATTCAATTGCAATATTAACTACGGGGTGAATGCCGGAGCTCCACAATTCAGTATAATTAACACATTACTGTAGCCTACACACGTTTACAAATAATATATTCCTGCTTTATTTTCCCTTCAGATTTTTCAAATTCCTTTAGATTTATAATGCTGTAGTTAACTGTTTTAGAAATTTGAACGTCTGTACAGTCGGAGGGCAGAATTTCCCTGTTATCCCAGTAGTGGGATCAAAAAGTAGGCAAAAGGATTATAATGGGAAACATGTTTAATACCATGACAAAAATGGCTAAATTAGCCTCACAAGGACTATTGCGTCATGTGACACTTAACTTAAAGACAAAGTATTACCACCATAAAAATAATTGGAGGGGAGGGCAGTAACAGTGAAGTTCACTTAAATCCACATCAAAGAAGCTAGAAATTGCTTCTTCCCTAATTTTCATTTTTAATGTTATTTAATTAAAATTTATTAATAACCACATTAAAGAATATACTAAGCTGAGGGAACTCTACCTTTTTTCACCTGATACACAAACCACCCACCTTCGTTCCTCTATATCCCCAAATCCTTTGCAGTGGGTTAGGCAAAAAGAAATTCGCCAATAGACAATAATTTGTTAATTTTTTAGCTCATTGTGTCACATATGGCCAAATAGGTCATTTAAGTCACTGCATGCACCTTTTATAATCTCACATTTGAAAACACAAGTGTACATTCTTCTTGGACATTTAATTAACTGCACATTCTGCAGCATTAAATGCTCAAAAGGTAAAGCTATTTGCATCCATAAAGTTATCTGTGGAGCCAAAAGGACTAGAATGGAAGATCACACTCTGATTTTGTTTGTTTGAAAAAAAAAGCTTCCTAAATCACCATAGGTTTGTAACATCAATATTGAGAACAACTACTACTATATACAGCCACACTGCAGTAATTAAACTACTAGCAAAACTTTACCTTGCATTAGGTAGTATATAAGGACTATTTTTTAAACCAATGGAAATTTACATAGCAAGTTTTGATACTATCACAGGTCCAGAAGAGCAAAGATGGGAGTAATGGAAATATCCCAATCATGCAAATTCCGCAAAAGAGTGACACCAGTCACAGACTTCACTGTACTTCTTTTTTCCCCCATGCAAAACCCACCTTATTCAACAGGAATCTCTCTGTGGACATTTGTTCATAAAGTTCCACTGATGACAAGTCAAGTCACATGGGGCTGTGAAGCCAATACAATGCTGGAGGATTTCCATAACTATTGATTTGCAGTGTAATTTTAAAAGTATTCGGCTATCGTAAAATACATTTTTCCCCCAATACTGCAAAATACAGGAAATGAAATTCAAGCAACAGATTGAAACTTGCTAACCCAAATGTTCCTGGAATCACTAAGTTCAAAGAATCAGACTCTTCAATTAAATAAAAAGCCATCACATGCTTCTGGGCGATAGAAAATAGAGGCTGGTTGTAAAGTATGTTAAAGTAATGCCAAGGTGATAAGGGTCTGACTTGCAGGCATAACCAAGGCCATTTGAACCCAGCCTAGCCCTGTTTAGATATTTCGGGGGTAAGCAGCACATGTGGGCAAAGAGGAAGTGGTAGCCTGACACTGGCTAAATAAAGTCAGGGAGTTAAGAGCCGAATCACGATTTTAGGACTGTTTGACGCGCACAGTAATGCGATCAGTGGCAGGAATCCACTTCGAAACCAAGCTCAGTCTAAACAAAGCGAGACCACATTTGTTTCACGGTTTCCAGTTACACGAGAAGCGCTCTGGCCTTGCACAACCTTATGCAAACCCCCCCGGCTCCGCTTGCAAACACTTCGGTCCGCGTGTTTTAAATCGCGCGGTCAGCTCCGGGGGCTGGCAGGCTCCCACCCCCCCGCGCTGCGGGCGGCGCTTGCCGGTGGCTTTGTGGGGCCACGTGCTGGAGGAGACTCACCTGCGCCAAGGAAACATTCGCCGTGAAGCCACCTCGGCCCCCGCGCGGCCAGGAAAGCTCAAGGCGCTGGCGGGTCCATCCCCAGGAACCTGCGTGCAAAGAACAGGAGCTCGGCTGGAGTGACTGCGGTCCCCGGGGAAGCCCAGCCCAGCCCCGCCTCTGCTGCCCGCCAGCCGGACAAACCCGGGCTGGCTGCAGAGCGGCGCCCGCCCGTGGGGAGACACCGCGGGACCCCCCCCCGGGCAGCTGCCGAGCTCAGGGCAGAGACCCGCGCCCGGAGCTCACGAACCTCGCACCCCGGCTCGGCTCAGCGCCCGCCCGCCCGGAGAGCGCCACTGCGGGGCGGGGCTCCCGGCTCCTCCTCCTGGGACCGCGCGGCCGGCGGCGGGCGCTGAGCCCCCTCCAGTCCCAGCGTCACCCCCGCCCCCCCAATCCTCCCCAGCCCCCATAACCTGCCCCGACAGCCCCCCCAGCGGTACCCCCCGCCCCCCAAATCCTCAGATCCTCCCCAGCCCCCATAACCCTCCCCGACAGCCCCCCCAGCGTCACCCCCGCCCCCCAAATCCTCCCCAGCCCCCCATAACCTTCCCCCAGCGGCACCTCCGCCCCCAAATCCTCCCCAGCCCCCATAACCCTCCCCGACAGCCCCCCCAGCGTCACCCCCGCCCCCCAAATCCTCCCCAGCCCCCATAACCCTCCCCGACAGCCCCCCCAGCGGTACCCCGCCCCCCAAATCCTCAAATCCTCCCCGACAGCCCCCCCAGCGGTACCCCCGCCCCCCAAATCCTCAGATCCTCCCCAGCCCCCATAACCCTCCCCGACAGCCCCCCCAGCGGCACCCCCGCCCCCCAAATCCTCCCCAGCCCCCATAACCTGCCCCGACAGCCCCCCCAGCGGCACCCCCGCCCCCCAAATCCTCCCCAGCCCCCCATAACCTTCCCCCAGCGGCACCTCCGCCCCCAAATCCTCCCCAGCCCCCCATAACCTTCCCCTACAGCCCCCCCAGCGTCACCCCCGCCCCCCAAATCCTCCCCAGCCCCCCCATAACCCTCCCCGACAGCCCCCCCAGCGGTACCCCCCTCCCCAAATCCTCAAATCCTCCCCAGCCCCCATAACCTTCCCCTACAGTCCCCCCAGCGGCACCCCCGCCCCCCCAAATCCTCCCCAGCCCCCCATAACCTTCCCCTACAGTCCCCCCAGCGGCACCCCCGCCCCCCAAATTCTCCCCAGCCTCCCATAACCTTCCCCCCCAGCGGCACCCCCACCCCCCAAATCCTCCCCAGCCCCCATAACCTTCCCCTACAGTCCCCCCAGCGGCACCCCCGCCCCCCAAATTGTCCCCAGCCTCCCATAACCTTCCCCTACAGTCCCCCCAGCGGCACCCCCGCCCCCCAAATCCTCCTCAGCCCCCCATAACCTTCCCCTAGCGGCACCCCCGCCCCCCAAATCCTCCTCAGCCCCCCATAACCTTCCCCTAGCGGCACCCCCGCCCCCAAATCCTCCCCAGCTCCCCATAACCTTCCCTCAGCGGCACCCCCTGCCCCCAAATCCTCCCCAGCTCCCCATAACCTTCCCCTACAGCCCCCCCCAGCGGCATCCCCCGCCCCCAAATCCTCCCCAGCCCCCCATAACCTTCCCCCAGCGGCACCCCCTGCTCCCAAATCCTCCCCAGCCCCCCATAACCTTCCCCTACAGCCCCCTCAGCGGTACCACCACCCCCCATATCCTCCCCGGCCCCTATAACCTTCCCCTACAGCCCCCCATAACCTTCCCCTACAGCCCCCCCAGCGGTACCCCCCGCCCCCAAATCCTCAAATCCTCCCCAGCCCCCATAACCTTCCCCTACAGCCCCCCAGCGGTACCCCCTGCCCCCAAATCCTCAAATCCTCCCCAGCCGCCCATAACCCTCCCCGACAGCCTCCCCAGCGGCACCCCCGCCCCCAAATCCTCAAATCCTCCCCAGCCCCCATAACCTATCCCTACAGTCCCCCCAGCGGCACCCCCGCCCCCCATATCCTCCCCAGCCCCCCATAACCTTCCCCTACAGCCCCCCCAGCAGCACCCCCCGCCCCCCAAATCCTCCCCAGGCCCCCATAACCCTCCCCGACAGCCCCCCCAGCGGCACCCCCATCCCCAAGTCCTCCCCAGCCTCCTATAACCCTCCCCTACAGACCCCCCAGCAGCACCCCCCAAATCCTCCCCAGCCCCCCTTAACCCTCCCTTCCAGCCCCCTCAGCGGCACCCCCCGAGCCCTAGCCCCCTACAGCCTCCCAGCCCTCTACAGCCTCCTCAGAGGCACCCCCCAAGCCCCGAAACCTCCCCAGCCTACCATAACCCTCCTCTACAGCCTCCCCGAGCAGCAGCCCCGGAGCCCTAGCCCCATACCTCCCCCAGAAGCACCCCCCATGGCCTCCCCAGCCCCTCATAACCCTCCCCTACAGCCTCTCCCAGTGGCACCCCCTACCACCCTGCCCTAGAGCTGGGCCTAGCTGCACCTCCCGAGCCCCAAATCCTCCCTCGGAGCCTCCCCAGCCTCCCATAACCCTCCCCTACAGCCTCCCCTGGTGGCAACCTCCGAGCCCCAAATCCCCCCCAGCCCCTCATAACCCTCCCCCTACAGCCTCCTCCAGCGGTACCCCCTGAGCTCCAAATCCTCCCCCATAACCCTCCCCTGCAGCCCTGCCCAGCAGCACCCCCCAGCCCCAAATTCTCCCCCAGAGTCCACTTCCCAGCGGCACCCCCACTGCCCTGCCCTAGAGCCAGACCCAGCTGCAGCCTCAGCTCTAGCTCCAGCCCCAAATCCTCCCCCACTGCCCTCCTGCAGAGCACCCCCCAGCCTCCCTCAGCAGCACCCCCCACCCCCAATGGCCTCCCCTAGCGTACCCCCAACCCCTCCCCCAAATCCTTCCCCAGCAGCACCCCCAACTTTCCTCTAGCACCTCCAACCTTCCTCCAGCCCCCCCCCCCCACGGTCCTTCCCTAGCAACACCCACAGCTGCCTCCCCCAGCTCCCCCATGGCCGTTCCATAGAGCCTCCCCCAGCAGCACCCCCCACCCCCAATGGCCTCCCCTAGCACTTCCCCAACCCCTCCCCCAATCTTCCCCCAGCCCCCCATGGCCCTTCCCTAGCAGCATCCCGCAACCACCTCCCTCAGCACCCCCACAGCCCTCCCCTAGAGCCTCTTACAGCAATTTAGTGCATTATTAAGTAAATACATAATTTAATAAAAATAAAATGTAAAAGACAAGTGCAAAGTACCACACTGAGGAAGTTAAAAATCAAATCTCAACTATAAACTGGGGAATAATTAGCGAGGCAGTAGTAGTGCTGAAAAGGATTCCTGGGTTATAGTGGATCACAAATTGAATTTGAGTCAACAATGTGAAAAAAAGGCTAATATCGTTCTGGGGTGTATTGACAGGAGTGTTGTATGTGAGACATGGGCAGTAATTATCTAAACGGGTTGAGGCCTCCTCTGGAGAACAGTGTCCCATTTTAGCTACCACCTTTTCAGCCAGATATGGACAAATCAGGGAGACTGCGGAGGAGAGCAGCAAA
This sequence comes from Gopherus flavomarginatus, assembly GCF_025201925.1. Lineage (NCBI taxonomy): Eukaryota > Metazoa > Chordata > Testudines > Testudinidae > Gopherus > Gopherus flavomarginatus. The sequence goes on from NC_066619.1 coordinate 151,438,084, forward strand.
AATGAGCAAAGGTTCAGAAAACCTGACCTCTGAGGAAAGGTTGAAGAAACTGGGCATGTTTTGTCTTGAGAACATAAGACTGAAGGGGGACCTGATAATAATCTCCCAATATGTTAGGGGCTGTTATAAAGAGGACTGTTATCAATTATTCTGCGTGTCCAGTGAAGGTAGGACAAGAACTAATGGGCTTAATCTGTAGCCAGGGAGATTTAGATTAGATATTAGGAAAAACATATAATGATAAGGGGAGTTCAGCTCTGGAACAGGCTTCCAAGGGAGTTTCTGGAATCCCGTCATTGGAGGTTTTTAAGCACAGGTTGGACAAAGACCTGGCAGGGATGGCCTAGGTGCAGGAGGCTGGAGTAAATGAGCTCTCAAGGTCTTTATGACTCCATTCTGTGATTCTATGAAAGCTGCTGATCTCTCCCCCACCCCCCATAAAATATAAACATCTAATAATGATAAAATGAAATTTTAGCACCTCTGGACAGGGGCGGCTCTAGCTTTTTTGCCGTCCCAAGCATGGCAGGCAGGCTGTCTTCGGTGGCATGCCTGTGGGAGGTCCCCAGTCCTGCGGATTCGACAGCTTGCCTGCAGAGGTCCCTGGTCCCACGGATTTGGTGGCATGACTGTGGGAGATCCCCGGTCCCGCAGCTTCGGCGTACCCGCCACTGAATTACTGCCAAAGGCGCGGGACCGGCGGATCTCCCACAGGCAAGCCGCCGAAGGCTGCCTGACTGCCACCTTTGCAGGGACTGGCAGGGTGCTCCCCGTGGCTTGACGCCCCAGGCACGCGCTTGCTGCGCTGGTGCCTGGAGCCGCCGCTGCCTCTGGTAACCCCGTCAGGTTCTCGTCCGATTCGTAGTTTTCCTGAGTGCTGAATGAACAGCGTATCATAGGACCTAAAGAAATCCCAGAGACACGTCTGTGTATGAAAACTCCACTATTCTGAGCACTTCACCTTTTTACAAAAGGAGAGTTGATCACACACTCTTTTTAGAGTGTCAGATATAACAAAGCTGAAAAATTAATGAGCAAACCGGGAGTTCCCAGCTGGCCAGGCTGGAGAATTAGAAAGCACTGGTGAAGATCAGTTTCAAGGACGTTTATTATCAGGTATTCTAAGTCCCCTCCTCCCCCCAGAAGTATAAATCTATTACTAGTTAAACCAACTGTCCTATTAGGTTGGAACTCCCGGATTTCTGTGCTTTTAGATGGTGACGGTGATTTTTACAGTCCATCTTTTGCATTACAAAACTGAACCTCTGACAGAAAGTAGCATTAAAATGGCTGTCTCCATCCCAAAAACCTCTGAATGGAGATTAGGAGATAGTGACAGAAACTTAAATGTCTCTTAAAATTCCTTTTTAAATGCTCTCTATACATTCGTATTTAGCAAATCCAGGATTTATTTACCTGTCAATGGTTGGGGAAGGTGCCGAACACCGCACAGCCATGGGCCTTAACATAGTACAGCTCGTCATGGGAGAAAAGCTCTGACTGAGCCTACACAGTGGCATTGGTCCAGGCATCTGTGCTGTGTCTTCCCATGTTAGCTGAGAGCTTTGGGGTGAAAGCTCACTGGTGGGGCCTGTGCTAAGACGCAGTTTGCCTGAGCCACATCCCAGTCATAAAAATGTTATTGCGATTAAGTCAGAGGTAACAAAGTAGTGAAAGAACCTCCACCCACCAGCCTTATATAATAAGCAAGTAAATAATGGTAGCAGAATAATTAAGAATCTAAATATGCTCAAATAAATTTGTTAGTCTCTAAGGTGCCACAAGTACTCCTGTTCTTTTTAAGAATCTAAAAACATTTCAGGCAATTTATCATAGGGGACTAGTTCCTTTGACATCAATGGGCTTTGGATCAGATCCCTGGAGTACTGTATGCTGAGTGACAATTAAAGTCCCCTTTCACCTAAGATCATCATGTGGGCAGTCACCCCACTGCTCAGTTCATTCCTATTACGTGCAAGTGGATTCTCACCAGACCTGCCGAGCTCTCATCCTATCGCCTTCCCCTGCCCCTACAGGCTGGCTGCAGGAGCTGCACTCCTTCATGGCCAAGAACCCATAAGCAGCCCTCACGACTTCTCTCCAAAGCAGACAGGCCAGACACACCCAAATCTCACACACTTCCCCTCTTCCTGATTCCCAACCTTGCTAACAAACTCCACATTTCTGGGCTGAGATTACTAAAATAAGACATAAAAAGGGAACTCTTTAATGGGTCTCTGAATCATCCCCCAACAAAGTTAACACCCTATTAACATTGGGCGGAGTTCCTCTGGGTGGCGTCCACTGGCTCCCTTGACGCCTTCGAGGAGCAGTGGGCACTGTCCGGGGTTCTCTCCTTGGTGTCCCCGTCAGGCTCCCTTCTTATGACCCTTTGACCGCACTCCTGTCCCTGTTCTTTTATTAGTTGTCCCCCGGAATCAGTTGGGTTCTGAGGTCCTGTAGATCCTCCCCTTAGGCTGGGGGGGGGGATCCTTTAGCACTGGGCGGGCTTCTGCCCACCCAGTTCCCAGAAACCCAATAGGTACATGCCCAAATAAATTTGTTAGTCTCTAAGGTGCCACAAGGACTCCTCGTTGTTCTTGTATGAACAGTGTAACTTTCAAAGCAAACAAAATCCTATGACCAGAGAACCAAAGGGAAAAGGATTTCATCAGGAACTTTTGCAAAATAAGGATCAAATTCTGATCTCCATTGTACCAGTGTAAATTTCAGTGCAATAACTCCAGCTTGATAACAGTGTGAGTGAGAACAGCATTTGGCCAAAGGACAGAGAACATGCTTTGTTCTGAGGGTCCATCACTGAGTTGCACACTACACCACACTCCAGCCTCCTGATAAGCCTCAGAAGGCATTTAAGCTGGGGATAGTTAGTGTCTATACCTAAGGACACTGCACTGACTTAAATCAACAAATTCTCTTGTTCCACTAAAGTAGCAATATTTAATTAATGTATTTTATTATTCTTTATTGCTTCATCGATAAAAGCCTACTGCATCTAAAAAAATCCATATTATCGATGCTTCGTATTTATGTAGCAAGTCCATGTAGCGAGTCATCAGGAGAGCTGGGATTAGAAACCAAAGCTCCTGACTGCCAAACCCACATCCAGTCCATCTGACAGACCGTGCTGCTTCTCAAACACAGTTAACAAATTAATCTCTGAAAATCCAAATTTCTCTCAATATCTGGCATTGTTTTCGTTTACTTCGTGCACTGCTGCAACCTATCCTTCACAGGACCTGGGCAGCATTAGCGTTCGAAGAGTTGTGAGACTTCAGTTAAAATTTGGAGCTGGCTTGATGCAGCAGCACTAGGAACCCTGTTAGTTTAGATGAACTGAAGAGAAGAAGTAACAGCACTGATGGCAGAGTGGGTCATCTTACCAGTAACAAAGCGACTGCTTAATCCTTTGTCCAGATGACAATCCTATGAATTCCCATCTCTGTGCAGAGTGCTGAGAATCAAGAAGTCGATCAGTGACCAATGCAGCAATTTCTTGGCTCAGGAGGACAGTATCCAAGAGGGACCTCTGCTCTGCTTGCTTAAGAAATTCTGGGATAATAGCTCTTTTAACTGAGTGTCCAGTTTTTGCTTGAGGTGTTGGCTGCGGGAGAGGGCACTGAACCACATATAACGGAGCTGACGAACAAGGGGTCTTTGTCAGCTGTGGGACACCTGCAGCTGTTTCAGCATGCCTCTCCCAGGAGGGGTGGTTTTGTTGGAGAATAGTCTACAAAAGATCGAGCAAATTGAGCATAAAAGAAAAGCTTTTACTGATTAAGTCACTGAATCGCCTTAAAATAAAGCTGTGTTATCTAATATGCTCCCTAGGGCCATGTGGTAACTGCGAAAACGCCTGAGAGGCCAGCCAGGTCATCCTAGATCAGCTGTCATTGGTAGATATCCTCTTGGAAAGGAATTTGCTGTTTTTAAACCCTGCTCATTTTTGTTTATTTTTAACCGGCATTCTCTTCCAGTACATAACTGGCAAATAGTTACTCGCCATGACAGGCAGCCACCCTTGACTGAATGCTACCAAGGAACAGGTGCCCAGAATGAAACGTGGCTTTTTAAATCACTGCACAGTGCTGCTCTTGTCTGCCGGGTGATGACAAAAGTGACCATGCTATTGTAACACAGAAACAGCCAGCCACTGTCCTCAGAAGCATCAGCTCAGCGTGTATTGTTCTCTTGTTGCCATGTTAATTGAAAGTGGTTATAATGCCCTCGAAAACTGCCGGGAGGATGGCACTGGAGACTGAGTCACTCACCAGTGGACTGATGACAATGCACTCAGCCAACGCACACAAGGCTTTACAGACACTATACTCAAAATGTCATCACTTGCATGGCCTGGTGTTCAGACGTGTGGAGCACCCATGGCTCCTGCTGAAAATCAAAGGGAGCTGCTGTGTGCTAAGCACTTCTGATCCATATTTAGATTTATCAGTAGCTGATTGATTTGTGTGCCACTGCACGGCACCTGCTTTGGGAAATGTTGTCCTGTTTCTGTAAATGTATTGTTACAGTTATCGGCATCTAGATACACTGTACTCTGCTGAGCCACACTTTGGAGAGCAATTCGATTCAGCGAGGCAAGCCATCAAATCCCTTTCAGGGTCTGGTCATCTACAGATACCTAGCACATTCTGAGAGCTGATCAGCCCATTGCTGTGTCTTTCGCTCTGTATAAAACCAACAAAGCATGAGGAACCACATGGACACAGTAGGAAGGGTGGGGGGCAAATAACCACATTTACTAAATATATACAACGTGCAAGGCCTAGTTACATACACCCACTGCTGCTCTGCCTGGCTTCTAAAACAGAGGATATGGCCACAACGCAATTAGGTTATGTGACATTCCCCAGGATACAATCTAGACAGATGGACAACTGCGTCCCCTCAATTCTCCAACCTGAGGTGCCTTTTACAGTGCTTCGCTGTGAGAACTACCACTCCTGGTCTGCCCACACACAGCCTCCATCATGTAAATCACTCCCAGCTATACTGTATGAATGCTTGGGCCAGCCAGCCGTGAATTACACTGCAGGCAACATCATCAAATTCCCAGTCCCCGACTTCCCCACAGAAATGTGTGTCTTGTGTTGCCCAGCACCCTCCGGGACAATGCGAGCTCATAGAAAGTCTGTCATTTTATTAATAGGAAATGATATGCACAAATCTTGTTATCTCAAATGGCGTTCCCCAAATATGTCAATCCAATTAAACTGGTTTAAATAAAATAAAGTAAAATGCAACTAACGCCTAACTTAACAAGCTAAGCGATTTCAAAGCAAAAAAGTTTCTCTCACTACAGGTTCTAGAAGTCTTACTGGCTGAATTCCATCTGCCAAGATGTCTTCCTAGTCCAAAGATGCTTCCTTTGTCCTTCAAGGGTGGTTGATGCTCTAAGTAGAGATGAAGGGAGAAATATTTTGGGGTGTCTGTTGCCTTCTTTCGTAGTTCTCTTTTTCTTTGTAAATCATCTCTAACTGAGGCTCAGGAGACAGCAAGTCTGTGGGGATGGGAACCTTCAGCTGTTTCTTTGCCAAAATGTAGATTTCTCACTCACACACTTTTTCCTGTCAAAGAGTAGCCACTTAACCAGGCGATAGACCATTTGATTTTGTTGACATCTGGCCTGTCAGTTTGCCTTTTGCCTCTGAGGAACTGGTTTGTGGCTGCGTTTCTAAACTTGGAAAGTCTCAGTAATGTTATACAGTAGAATATTATATCTTTACATACAACCTTGCCAAACATATTTTACCAATGTCAATAACGATCAGCGAACTAGGAATTTTCAAACACCACCTCACAAGGAATACTTTGCCCAAAATTTATCACAGACTTGGGAAAAGGGATGAAGATCGGGGTACAGACTATCATCGTGTGTGACTGCAGCAGTAGCTTTAATCTAACCAGCACCAATAGCAGTGAAGCCACTCCAGCACAGACTTCAACGCAAGCTTTCCGTGGGACCCTGGTACACACTTGAGCAGCCAGCCCATGCTGAAGTCCATGCTGCTGCGGTCTCACTGCTATTGACATCTGAGCTAGCATGATTATAGCTGCCTTGGGTATTTTCTACACATGCTGCAATCACACTTCCAGAAGCAGTGAATGCATACCAGTGCAACACAGGGAGCATCACCAGAGGGCTCACAAACTATTTAAAGCAGTGGTTTTCAACCTTTTTTCATATGTGGACTCCTAAAAAGTTTTAAATGGTGGTGCAGACCCCTTTGGAAATTTTAGACGTGGTCAGTGGAACCCCAGGAGTCCGTGGACCACAGGTTGAAAACCACTGATTTAAATAGTTTGTGAACCCTCATATGGTGACTTTTCATGGGCATGGGATGGATGGTCACCAGCAGGAACTGGATGGAGCCCACCCATCTAATGCCCATGAAAAGCCATCATATGGCAATCTATTTCTGGTCACACCTGACATAGGAGAGCTTCATCATACTGGTGACACTGAAGTGTATTGAACCAATGTCCCAGCTTGGCATTAGGGGACACCGTATTGCTGGGGTAATTGTCTTTCAACAATTATCCTGACCACCTGTGGTACTTTCTGCAAGAGACGGCTCTGAACCCAGGCATCCTGGCTGGTTCTAAATCCCCCTTGGCAAAGGTACCTCCTTTACTTCCTGCTCAAAGCTGTGTGAAGTGTTGCAGAGCATTGCTGCTTTACACTCGAAAGGTGGCTGCATTTCAGCGATGGAGGAAGTGAAGTGACTGGCCCTGACTGTGATCTCGAAGTGTAGCTCCATCTACATCCATGGAGATACTGCAGATTTATGCCACGAGGTGAGGGCAGAACCCATCCCCCAGTTGTATATGAGTTACAGTTTGGAAAGTGCTTTGCAATCCTCCGGTGAAGGTATTGTATGAATATTAGACAATCATATTGTTTGTTATGCACAAAGAATAAATGTGGAGCTATTCTGAAGAAACCTTGCATACAAAATGGTCTTGTTGAAGGATTTTTCGCACACCCTGTAACAGGACGCCTGACTACCTGGGTGGTGCTGATTGCAAGCAACAATGACCCCTTTATCTGAGCCAGATCAGAACCACTCTGTCAGCAGCCCTTCTCCATTAAAGAAAAGAAAAGAAAACCTCTCTGTGGTCAGCAGTTTCCTTATCTACCTATCTTTCCATATTACTAGACAATGGGATTGTGTTTTTATATGGTAATGGTACAATCATTTGAACGGTCGCACTTTTAAAATTCTAATGTGAAAAAGGTTCATTGCCCCGAATTACATACCCAGTCAATGAATAATAGGGACGTTGTGGAGGCTAACAACCCCCAGCCCCCACCAGTATAACTGCCATTTACTGGAATTGGGGGAGGGGAGGAAATCCCCCGCACAGAACAGCGGCAACTCTATTTCCCAGAGTTCAAAAGGAATCATGAAAAAGGCCTTTGAATCCCTCGACTTACAGTGACCATGTGTCAGCACGGAGATTTGATGGTGCCCTTTCCCCTCTTCACATAATGCCCTCTTGTGTACAGAAATACAAATTGCATTCGTATTAAGTGGGATAAAACAGTAATGATCAGGAGAATTGCTTGAGTAACAGGATGACCAAGATATTTGTGACAAGCTCTGGCACTTCCTCACATCAGCACAATGGTGGTTTTCTTTTCCTAAGCATGTGGGGACACAAGCTCTGACACAGTATGATTTTACAGCTACCATTTGATATATAGACTAGCTACACACATATACCCCCCCCCCAGCGACCCCTCCACAGCTATCTGTGTGCTCATGCATGTGCACGTGCGCGCGAGCGCGCACACACACACACACACTTGGAAAAGCCTTGTAATGAGAATTGCTGATCTTCCTGCTGGCAACGAACAAAGCTAATTTGACACGTTTGCTTGAGGAACATTCCCCCCTCACCACGTGTCAAGGGAACAGACTCCAAACCGTTTCCCTCCTGCGGTCACATCCCTTGGGGAATAACCAGCTCCTTGTCCAGACATGAGAGCCAGGAAACACACAAATATCTGACCGAATTGGCTGTTGTGCACAGTTTGTGGGGAAGAGACACAGAGATAGCAGCATCCTGCTGCCTAACTTGGTCCCGTCTGGGGGTTTGTGGCTCTGCTGACTCAGGGAGGTTTGTTTGGCGGGGAATGGCCATACTCCGTGGCACCATCCACAAAGGACATTGCCAGAGTCATACAGTTTAAGACCAGAAGGAATCACCAGCCATCTAGTCTGAGCTCCTTTACAGCACAGGCCATGAAAGCCGCCATGAACGCCACCAGCAACCCACACACTAAACCCAACAATGGAAACGAGGCCAAAACATTACAGCCCACAGGATACTAGACTGTGGCATGCCACAGGCAGAGAACATGAGGGCAGAGAAATGATTAAAGTGAGAGATACACAGATAATCCTGGCCAGTCACCCGCACGCTGCAGAGGAAAGTGAAAACACACAAGATCACTGCCAATCTGACCTGGGGGGAAATTCCTTCCCCACCCCACACATGGCGATCATAAGCATGTAAGCTAGAAGTGCCAGCCAAGCACCTGAGAGAGAGAGGATGCTTGGTGCCACCTCAGAACTTCCCACTCCACACACTCATCCAGTGTCCTGTCTCCATCCCTGATGCTTAAGAGGACGGAGGCCAAAAAACCTAAAAGACACCAGAATACATTTGACATCAGAAGACACCCTGACCCCTGCAGGTGACCGGCTGAAGTACAGATGCATGAGATTTAGGAACATAAGAGAAACCAGAGAGGATCTTCAGGAATGCCGAGCCCCATCCCCCACCATTCACAAGCAACCCCATAAGACAATGCCCTCAGAAATTTGTCCAGCTTGTTCTTAAAACTAATCAAGTTGTTTGCCCTCTACAACTCTTGATGGGAGGCTGTTCCAGATCCTCACCCCTCTGAACTTTCTTCTAACTGCCAGCCTGAGTTTGTTCATGGCCAGTTAATATCCATTTGTTCTTGTGTGAACACCGTCCTTCAGCTTAAATAGCTCGCCACCTCCCTAGTGTTTACCCCAATGTATTTATAGAGAGAAATCATATCCCCCCTCAGCCTTCGTTTTGCTAGCCCAACCTCTTCGAATCTCCTCCGTAAGACAGGCCTCTCTTCCCCCAGTCATCCTAGTAGCTCTCCTCTGCACCCGTTCCAGTCTGAATTCATCTTTCTTAAACATGGGAGATCAGCATTGTACCCATATTCCAAACGAGGTCTTACCAGACCCTTGTACAATTTCATCAAGACTTTGCTCTCTCTACTGGACATGCCTCACCTGATATATCTTAGGATCATATTTGCCTTTTTCACAGCTGCATCACAAAGGTGGCTCATAGTCATCCTCTGACTGACCCAAACGCCCAGGTCTCTCTTCTCCGCTGTCACTTCCAGCCGATGAGCCCCCAGCTTGTAGCAGAAATTCTTGTTATTGGACCCTATGTGCATAACCTTATACTTTGTACTATTGAATTTCATCCTACTTCCATCACTCCAGGCTCCAAGGCCATCCAGATCTTCCTGTATAATGTTCTGATCCTCGTCTGTATTGATGGTACTTTGTATATCAGCAAATTTCATTAACACACTCTTACTTTTTGCATCAAGGTCATGAATGAAAATGTCAAATAGGATTGGTCCCAAGACCAACCCTCAAGGAACTCCGCTCCAGTTCAATAGTTCACCTGTCCTGTAAGATAGGAATGGCCTTGATGCAATGGAAGCCCCAGGTGGGTATGGCCATATCTGACAGCAGAGATCCCTATAGCCCATCTCTGAAGGGAATGGCTGGGGGGGGGGGTGAATCCTTCCTCTGATTCCCTCTTGCCCAGATCCATTGGTTTGTGGTGAGCGCTCAGGGAGCAAACAGCACTTCCTCCATCTCTCTGACAGCCTCCTGAGGCCAGGCTTCTGCTAGCTGCAGTGGGGAGGAGGGGAAATTCAGAGTCCCCAGTATGAATTGTTTCTGCAGAGAGGATGACTGGGGCCCTGTCATTAACACAGTGACCCTCTAACACCAGACAGCAAGTTGATGTCTCAAAGAGAAGCACTCAAAAGGCAGGAAATGCCAAAGTTCTGGGGCCCCATCCTGCCAAAATCCAACTCATTCCAAAATAAGGTACAAGTAGCTCCAGGCCCTGCCTCCCCCTGCGTCCTGCTTGCCAGTCTTTGTCATTGACAGTCACACATTCCTTCTCTGTTGCTATGTGAAAGACCACACGAACAACAGGGGAACTAGTGAGAGAGAACCGTCGGAGTGACTATAGAGTACATCAGTGCACAAAACAAACTGACAAAATAGTATGAAGTATTGTTGCCCTCCAATCTCTCAGTAAATGTTTGGTGTTACATACACCATTAGAAGATCATGTATTCTCCGAGCATTTCAGAAGGTCCCAGTCACATATAAAGGAATTGGAAAAAAGAAAGATTAAAGAAAAACTGCTCCACCTCCTGACGTCAAAGTTTCTATTCCCTTGAGTACATGCAGCTGAATTACCAGTTAAATTTCTGGTGCTCTTGGGCATTTCCATGTAAACTTGATACTATTTTGACATACCCATGATGAATCTCTTCCCTGCACTGCTACAAGCTTGGGGTTAACTGTGGTTCTCCGGGCAATCCAGCCTTACAATGAAGAGATATACTGTTGCATCTTAAAACACGCAAAAGACTTTCTCTTGCAAATGAGATTATGGGCTGAGTCCTGGGGCTCATGGCAAAGGCAGAGTTTCTCTGGGGAGGATGAAGGTGACTGTTTTTTAAAATTACAAGAACTGGAACCCCAAGCACACGTATTTTACAATGTTGCCAGCGCTAATAATTGTATTGCAAGAATCACAGTTTTCTCCTGAATCCATGTGATTAGGTCAGACTCTCAGCTTTCATTAAAAAATACTGAAACTCACAAGAACCAGAAGGAAAGTCAAGATGAGCTGAGTCCTACACTCATGGGAATGGATGAGTTTGTCCAGCTCTAAGTACAACATGATGGGAAGAGCGCTGGGTCAGAATCCAAATGCTATCTGTTTAACCTGGACCCCAGCCAAGGAATCTCTTCAACCTGGATTTTGTCCCAGCACTTTCTGGATTTGGCTGGCTACAAACATCAAAGAATAAGCTTTCTCTTGGTGTCTTGGTGTTGTCTACAACTGCCAAATCTGATTCTGGGAAAAATTCAAGTCAGTTGATTGATTTTCAGACCCATTTGGGTTCTCCCTAATACACTATGATGCATTATGAATAGGTGTGGCACGGCACTCCTTCTTGCAGAAATCTGCCACCAGATGCCATGCAGTGGGACAATGGAACAGTTCGCAATGGAACAGTTAGAGCAGGGGTTCTCAAACTGGGGCTCAGGACCCTTCAGGGAGTCACAAAGTTATTACATGATGTGGGGTCGCGAGCTGTCAGCCTCCACCTCAAACCCTGCTTTGCCTCCAGCATTTATAATAGTGTTAAGTATATAAAATATGTTTTCAATTTATAGGGTGGGGGTCACACTCAGAGGCTTGCAGTATGAAAGGGGTCACCAGTACAAAAGTTTGAGAACCACTGAGTTAGAGGTTCCCATGCAAACAGATTTTCCTATCTCCTGAACCCAAGCTGGAGATGATTTTTGAAGAGGAAAATAACCATAAGAAGTGAGAACAGAGGACACAAATGATCTCTCCCTTCATCTCTACTCACAGCATAGACAACATGTGAAGGACAAAGGAAGCATCATTAGACTAGAGGGACATCCTGTCTGAAAGGAGGTCAGCCAGTGAGACTGATGCAGCAGGTGGTGAGAGAGTTTTTGCTTTGGAATCACTTAGCTTGTTAAATTAGGTATTCGTTTGTGTTTTACCTTTTATTTCTTTGTAACCAATTTTGACTTGTACGCCTCATTACTTGTTATCACTTCAATCTATCTTTCTGTAGTTAATAAACTTGTTTTATCTGAACCAGTGTGTGTTTGTATTGAAGTGCTTAGGAGCCTTGCATGTGCTTGTTTTATCTGAACCAGTGTGTGTTTGGATTGAAGTGCTTAGGAGCACTGCATGCTGGGAGGCTACCCCTCCCAGCATGCAGTGCTGCAGCTCATCCATCTTATTGGGCTAATAAGATTTGTGCGTATCACTTTCTGTTATTGAAATGACAGACTTTCTATGAGCTTGTATTGTCGAAAAGGAGAGAGCTGGACAGTACAAGACGACACACATTTCTGGGGATTGGGAATTCGCTGGTGTTGCTCTGTAATATAATTCAGAAGTGGCTGGCTATACCGCTCATATAATACAGCTGGGAGTGATTTACATGCTAGAGGCTGTGTGTGGGCAGCCCAGGAGAGGTTACTTTCATAGAGAAGCAGTGTAAAAGGAAGCCCCAGGTTGGCGAACTGAGGGGACACAGCTATTCGGCAGTCCAGATTGTACCCTGGGGAATCTCTCAGGGGCATCCTCTTGGAAAACTCCAAGATTAAGGAGGCCATTGTCTAAAATTAAAAACCAAAACAACCAGGATGGCCCAAGGATAGGAGAGAGGGGTCCTTAAGGACTGTGATGCAGGGACAGCTGTCATAGATTAACAGTAGTGTTATGGGTCGTGTAAAGACGCACGGCCGGGGCTCGACCCTCCCTGAGGAGGAGGGGAGCCACACCGGTCTTGATATACGTCGTCACCGTCAGCCCCTTTCTGCAAGGCTGAGTGACGCTGCACAGTCGCCCGGGGCCCGGCCTTCTGCTCTAGGGCAGGGCAACAAACACAAAGTTATAGAGGCTCAGACCCTCTTGGCTCAGGGCTGAGCAACAAAAGTTCAGGCAGCTCAAGCCCTTTGGGGCAGGACCGAGCAGTGGCACAGTTAAAGGGGGGCCCAGCCCTTGGTTCGGGCAGGGCACCAAACACACAGTTACAAAGGCTTGGACCCTTGTGGCTCAGGGTCGAGCAGTCGATAGTTCAGGCAGCTCGAGCCCTTTGGGGCAGGACCGAGCAGTGGCACAGTTGAAGGGGCCCAGCCCTTGGTTCGGGCGGGGCACCAAACACACAGTTACAAAGGCTCGGACCCTCATGGCTCAGGGTCGAGCAGTCAATCACTAGACTTGATGGCCTCCTTAGGCCGGGGAGAGGGGGATTCTGCCACCCGGGTATGGGTGACAGGGGGAACGCAGGCCCACCCACTCCTCTGCGTTCCAGCCCGGGGCCCTAGGAGCGGCTATCACCGCTAACGGCCAGTGGGGTTCCTGATTGCAACACACTTACATGGGTTCAGGTACACTTGCAGCCTGACTGGGGTCGGCTGCCCCCGGGCTACTTCCAATCTCCCCCTCTGGGTCTACCTGTTCTGTGGCGTCAGCCCCTGGGAAGTCCAGTAGCATGGGCCCCTCCCGGCTGGGGCTGGGTGGTAGATCTGGCAGTACCTCTGGGAAGTCTGGCCAGGGTTGCTCCGGGGGTACCTCGGGGTAACAGCAGGGAAGGGGTGACTCCGGTAGTCCCTCCTCGTAGCAGGCGCGGGGCGGCTCCGGCAGCTCCTCGTCGTAGCGGGTGCGGGGAAGCTCCGGCAGCTCCTCGTCGTAGCGGGTGCGGGGAAGCTCCGGCAGCTCCTCGTCGTAGCGGGTGCGGGGAAGCTCCGGCAGCTCCTCGTCGTAGCGGGTGCGGGGAAGCTCCGGCAGCTCCTCGTCGTAGCGGGTGCGGGGAAGCTCCGGCAGCTCCTCGTCGTAGCGGGTGCGGGGCGGCTCTGGCAGCTCCTCGTCGTAGCGGGCGCGGGGAAGCTCCGGCAGCTCCTCGTCGTAGCGGGTGCGGGGCGGCTCTGGCAGCTCCTCGTCGTAGCGGGCGCGGGGAAGCTCCGGCAGCTCCTCGTCGTAGCGGGCGCGGGGAAGCTCCGGCAGCTCCTCGTCATAGCGGGCGCGGGGAAGCTCTGGCCAGTCAGGGCAACTGCCCTGGGCCTCAGCAGCGTCCCAACCACGAGCACCTTCTGGCAGGTCTGCTCCCGACGGCGGCTGGGCTCCAACTGAGCGCCGCTGGCCGGCTTTTATACTTCCGGGTTGCCTCCTGACCCTCTGAGGGGCGGGTCCAGTACCTGGTGGCCCCACCCCTTCCGGTCCGTGGCGGGGCTCGACCCTCCCTGAGGAGGAGGGGTGCCACACCGCCTCACTATAGTTGGGTTAAACTTCATTGGAGCTGGTGGTTGTAACACCTGCCCTTCATTTGGGTTAAGCGTAAAAAACAATTGAGCTCCTTTATGGAACCAGGTCACTGAAACAATAAGAGCCACCCAAAGCACAGGCCGAGGGCAAGACCTGAGTGGAAGCTGAATCGCATGCCCAAGGGGTTTCCTTAGGGACTAATGTAGTAAACATCTGGGCTGGGGCATTGTTCGGGGGAGGTGGGGAGAAAAGGAGCAGAAAGACAAGGCTACAGCCAGCACAAACATTGTGAATGGGGCCCTGAGAAAAAGCCGAGAGAGAGAGAGAACATTTTGGGCAGAGTGCTGGCTGGAAAGAGACTTGGAACTAGGAGCAAAGACACTGTCTCCTGTTGTCTGACCCCTCTTGTCTTCAGGGAGCCAGGCCTTTGTACATTCTTTATAAGCAAACAGGATTGCATCAAAGAAATATCCGTCTCCATCATCAATTACTCCTCCTAATGGAACCAAACCACTAGATCCCACATCTTGGCTAATCATAAGGGCCAAAAAGGAGTAAGTATTATAGCAAGGAGAGAGAGGTCAGCTTCTATTGCCTTCCCAGGGTTCCTGGGGGCTCATAGGCTACACTTTGCCAGTCTAGCTACATCAGCTTTTGAGTGTAGATGAGGCCCTGTGGGCCCATGCCTTTGCTCATCTGCCTAGCTGCATGTCTAAATGCACACAGCAGCGCAGCTGGCAGCTGTGCAGGCTGAATGCAGAGAAGAAGGAGCACAGAACTGGGGCTCTGCTCTGCACACCTCAGATGCTGCATGGTTCCACAGGGATTCTCAAAGATTATTTCCCCCACCCACAAGCCACCTCTCTTAGGTGAGTTCCTTCCCCTAGCCCGCTCAATAAGGGCACCACAGCCCATCTGCAGCTGTCAGGTCCTTCCAGCACACCCTGCACCCCGGACATCTGCTCCCAGCCAGCTCTGCAAACTGGTGCTGGAGCTGCCAAATGCTCACGTCGTGCCGTGAGACATGCAGCCTTGCCAAGACCAGCAGCATCAGGCAGAGTTCTACCCATGTTTGGATGCCGGGCGTGTGTGCGGGAGTGAGCGTTCGGTTCATCCGGTACCTCCTTTCACTGACAGTGGCCTCAGAGCACCGCACATCTGCCAAGCAGGAGTCTCTCTAGCACCCAAAGGGGCGGTAAAGGAGGCTGTGTGGTGTGAGCCAGACCCAGCATTGTCAGGAATACAAAGATAGTGGGGGACAGAGTGGGGCAGGGCAAGGACATTGGGAAACAGACACAGACCAGGGGGCTTTCTGCTAACACTGGACAAGGAATGCTATTAGGATCAGGGCTACAGTATCATGCCAAAGCAACTCTGGCTGCTCTCGCTGCACCACTGCAGGGCTTCTGGCTTGACCCTTCCTTGCCCCAGCCGCCTGGCTTCCTGCTACATGTTTAGGACTCAGATCCTCCTAGTCAGGGGGCCAAAAGTAAGACCCCCTCCCCACTGTCAGGCCTCAGACACTGAAGCGTGGCCTCACCCCCACAGATGGGTTTGCACTTGAGGATGCATCCCGGGAGACTCTAGGGCTACCCCTCCCAGCATGCATTGCTGCAGCTCATCCCCCTCATTGTCCCCACCAGTCAATGCAGTGCCGGCCGCGCCCCTCCACAAAGAATCCTCCCCTTTGCATTCCTAGCACAACCCCACCACCAGCCTGCATCTTTCTCTCCCTCCCTCTCAGGCAAGTGGCACGCAAATGTATGTAAATTTCACACAGATCCATTCTAATTCTATGCACATTCAAAACCCTACTCATTTTCTCTTTGCTAAAGGACCAGCAGCGTGGAAATAAGGGAAGACATGCAGCGCTTTAGAGACATGATCTTCCTTCCTGTGCCTACTGCTCCTGGCTTCCCTGCTGGACAGGGGGCTGAAATGAGGCCAGAGCTTCTGGCAAGCCACATGCCGGTCACGCCGCTGGTGTCTTTGTTCAGCACCCGTCACCAGGGCACACAGGCTGCAACAGGCGGGCGCCTCTTGTTGAGATTTGAATGTCTAGCAAGTCTGATTGACGGATGAAACCTGCACTCAATTTGTAAAGGAAACAATCAGGCAGGTCCGTGTGCTGCAGCGGTTAGAGCCTACGGTGTTCTGTGAAGGATGTGGTCAGAGCGCTCCGGTGTTAATCAACAGGCAGTAGGTGCACCATCGGCACGGCCAGTATCAGCTTCCCTTCCTAGCCCACCACAAACACGCATCCTCTTCCCCTGCCGTCTGCTACAGACACACCTGCAGCCAGGGCCAGACACAATGGCTTTGAATGCCCTGGCTGGCGGAACGGTAATGATGGGCGCAAACAGCTACATCACTGCACAGAAACAGATGTACGTGTCACACCCACAGGCCGGGAGAGGGAGGTCAGCAGGTGCAGAAGGCTGGCATTCCACGAGCACAGCAGGACAGAAGTGATCTCTGGTGCTGCGGTTCAGAAGGAGTGAGCTACATGGAAGAGGCAGACAGAAAGAGAGAGGAACAAGAAGGGAGTGTGCTGACTGATTGGAAGAAGGGACAAGGTACAGCGAACAGGCCACCACAGCTCCTAAGTGCTGGGAACTCTGTCTGGGGTCTTTGCTGTGACTGAAAGAATGATTTCCACTAATCACTACAAACAGGGGGGTTATTTAAACGTGTGCAGCAGCACGGGTGGCCAGATTTTCATAACAGTGCTACAGACATGGGACCACTGCGCCAGCCAGAGTGACTACAGGTGATGGGGTTGCACCAGGCATCATGTCATGAAGTTCCCAGATCTGGCTCGGTCCTATGAATCCACAGATCTCTGGGGCAGCCCTGCGTTGGGTGCCAGGTCTGGTCAGGCGTGCACCCCTTTGCACGTTGATGGAGAGCTTGAGAGTGTGGTGGCTGGGGTGGTTTGTCCACCCTAGCGACGTGGCCAAGGAGCATGCGATGCTGCTTTTAGGTCTGATGGGCAACTGAAGGGGGCAAGATCGTAACATTTTGCACCGTCCTAGAACCATAGAACCATAGGGTTAGCAGGGACCCCGAGGAGCATCTAGTCTAACCCCCTGCCAAGATGCAGGACTTTTGTTTCCAAATCAGCCAAGCCAGAGGCTATAAAGTCAAACCTCTTTCTGCTCGAGACTTGGTGCTGCCAGCACTACAGCTCACCTCTCAGCACGCACCCAGCGCTTTGAGCTCTTCTGCAAGTCTGGCCCGTTGTGCCAAAGCTTTAGAAAATTGCACGGGGGCGAATGTACGTGTCCCACAGAAACCCACAGCCCAGTGAGCCCAGAAGAGCCCTTGGGGAGCACACGTGTGCGGACCACCCTTCAAGATCCCATCTTGCCGGGTGCATTTGACAGCATTCTGCACATTCTGTTTTCATTTAAAAAAAAAGTAAAATAAAAGGCCGGCTCCTCAGCTGCTGTAAATCCCCAGAGCGCATTGACCTTAGCAGAGTGACATCCACCGAAACCAGCCGAGTCCTAGTCCCAACTCGGGAACTTTCCTCCTGGGAAAAGTTGCACTGGCCTCAGTGGGACATGTCCCATCAGCAGAGTCCCCCATGTGCGTTCGCAGGGTTGGAGCATAGAGTCTAAAGCCGCCTCGCCCTGTAAACTAACAGAACAGGCTGATGGCAAAGCCTGGCAGCAGGAACAGGGAGGACTCGCATTCAAGCTTGGCAGTTCACACCTGCTGGGGCCAAGGGAGTGCTAACATGGCTAGGAAGTCTGAACCCAATGGGATTTAGGCACAGTTGTAAGCCACATGCATCTGCCTTGTTAGGCACTTCAATACCATTCAGAATCTGGCCTGGAATCACTTTTGCATCTGACGAAGTGGGTATTCACCCACGAAAGCTCATGCTCCAAAACGTCTGTTAGTCTATAAGGTGTCACAGGATTCTTTGCTACTTTTGAACATGAGATTTAGGCTCTTAAGTTCCAGAGCGTCTGTCTGGACCGGAGCTGGAGGTGTGATTTCCGGCTCGGGGAGCAGGCCCGCACTAGCTCTGATCAAGCCAGTGTGCTAAAAACAGCAGCACAGTCTTGACTGCATGGAGGGTGGGAAAGGCTAGCCACCCGAGTGCATTCCTAGGGACTGGAATGGGCTTGTATTGGGGCGGCTAGCCCTTCCTGCTGCCCATGCGGCCATGACTACACTTTTAGTTTCCATAGATTCATATACTCCAAGGCCAGAAGGGCCGACTGCAACCATCCCATCTGATCTCCTGGAGAGCACAGACCAGAGAACTGCCCCAAGACAGTTGCTAGAGTTGATCTGTTAGAGACATATTCCATCTTGTTTTAAAAATGGCCAGTGATGGAGAATCCACCAGGACCATTGCCAAGTTGGTCCCCTGGTTAATTCCCCTCACTGTTCAAAATGTATCTTATTTCCAGCCTGAATTTACCTAGCTTCAATTCCCAGCCTTTGGAGCGTGGTGCATCTTTCTCTGCTAGACTGCAAAGCCCTTTATTGAGTGTGTGTTTGTAGTGTGCTCACTCCATCAAAGCGAGCGCAGAGATGTCTGCTTGAGTTGGGAAGGACTCCTCCACCTTCGGCATCGGGGAATCTTCGGCATACTTGAAAATTCTATTTTATGTTGCCTTGTATTCACGCAAGCCTATGAGCTCTCTGCAGCAGGGACTCTCTCTGCCTGGCTCTGGGTACCTAATGAATAGTGCTGTGATCCATGGCCCAGATCGGGCTCCTACTGAAGTGACAAGTGGGAAGCTGACCTTGAACCTCTGCCGTCCTTTGGCTTTTGAATGAAGACTAAAGCCAAGGCCAGACTGAAGTCAGAGACACTTTCCTGTGACGCTAGATCGGGGTAGGCAACCTATGGCATGTGAGCTGAGGCGGCACGCAAGCTGATTTTCAGTGGCACTCACACTGCCTGGGTCCTGGCCACTGGTCTGGGGGGCTCTGCATTTGAATTTAATTTTAAATTAAGCTTCTTAAACATTTTAAAAACCTTATTTACTTGACATACAACAATAGTTTAGTTATATATTATAGACTTATAGAACGAGACCTTCTAAAAAATTACTGGCACGCGCAGCCTTAAATCTGAGTGAATAAATGAAGACTCAGCACACACTTCTGAAAGGCTGCTGACCCCTGCGCTAGATTGTAACCAACAACATTTCATAGGCTTTTGGCTCACAACCTCCCGCAGGCCTGATGGAAGTCAAGGGACAAGTCAGGGGGCAGGATTTCTGCCTGATTACAAGGAGGAAGCTGTTTCTTTCACTTCCTCAGGAAACAGGATGATCCAATAATGTTTCCTCAGCCTTCCTTGCCAGCAGCGGTGGGGGCCTGGGCAGGGTTGGCTCCCGTTCCCAGCTAGCGATGTGAATGGCAGACTAACAATGGAGTTGTCTAGGAGCCAGGCTCTCGCTGGGTGTTGATTACATCTCTCCTGCTCTTCCCTTTTAAACTGCCCAGCAAGGAACTCACGCCAGTTTTCTCAGGGGTCCAACCAGCACTGCAGAGTGTGTTTTAGGGCAGCTTTGCTGATAAGCAGGGCATGAAACCCTCTTCTCCCTCTAACCAAGGACTCAGGAATTATCGAGTAACTTTTTTATGAAGACAGCATAACTCTGAAATAAAATTAGCTTTCAAGTGACCATCCATCTGGGTTGAGGAGAGAGGAACTTGAAGGGTCAGGTCAGGTCAGGTCAAGTCAAGGCCTGAGCTGCACCATGATCATCTCCTGAAGTTCCCAGGTAACAGCCTATGGGGAGGGTGTCACTGTTGTTTGTGCAGATGAAGCAGTGTTTACTCTGAAGGTGTTTATTTGCTTCTTGCTGCATTCCTGTTCGGAGGGTCCGTGTCTCCTGTCACCCTCCCTGGTGGAGTGCTGTGAGCAATTCTCACCAGCAGAGAAAGGGGGGCAAAGCAACATGGCGTGTCTTCATCTCAAGTGACAAGTAAAAAGCGTTTTCCCTTGGGATCGTGGCTAAGCTCTCTGGAAAAGCAAATTGTAGCAAATGTTGCCAACTGAGTGATGACAGGCCGGGGTTCCAAGCACAGGGAGAACAGTCTGGGCCAACTCAGCACATCCTAGTTCACAGACATGCTCTGCCACCCGCGGCTCCTGTGGTGCTGGTTGAGGCGCTCCGAGTCTCTGCTCCAAACCCCACATACACGTGTCTAACCGGGAGCGAGGCCATTGAGGCCAGTGGCATAAAACGGACATGAATGATACCGGACTCGGGCCCAACCCACCGATGCCCTGGGACGAGTGCAGCCACTTACACCAATGTAAAGTGGGGTGAAATGCTACACTTCCATGCCTCTCTGGCACTGGCGTAAATGCACAAAGTCCAGGTGACCTAGACCTGAGTTTCCTCACCTTTACAACAGGGACAGTGATATGGACCTGCTGGATGCGGTTGTTGTGAGACTAAGGCTGATCCCGTTGGTTTTGCTCCCAGGAGGAAGCCGAGCCTGCTCTGGCTCTAAACTCCTGAAAGTTTGTGCAATGCCCTGAGCTCCCGGGGCGGGGGTGGCTTTTGATTCAGAATAAATATTTGTGTCCAAAGCTGCTGTGTCTGAAATTTTTCACCACCCAGTTCTCCAGTTTCCTCATTCTTGCACAGAATTAAACATAAAGAAGAAAGGAAAATCATTCTGAACAAATGATGCACGGCCCTGTCCTCACTTGTTCGCTCCTGAGCACAGCAGGAGGCGAAGGAGCCGTAGCTATGCGGGTTGCTTAGTACTCCTGGCAAGTGAAAGGCAAGGACTTGCTCAGCCCTTTAAAAACAGCACCCATGTGCCTGTCTCCAGCGAAGCTGCACACCACATCAAAGAGCAGGGAGCTACAAAGACGTAGAACCACATTCTTAGGGAAACAGCACTCGCCAAGAGGTAGAGCTGCAAGAGGTTTGCGAATGAGTAAGAGTGGAGCTGGGAATCCAGCAGCCCGGGCCACTAAAACAACTTCGAATGCATGCGGGACAAATAGGTGGCAGTGCCAGCCGGCTGCTCCTTCACACACAGCTACTGGCAGGGACACTTCTGTGCAGCCTAGTCTTTGCGCTTCCAAACGCTGCAAAATAGCATACATCCTCCCCCTCTCTCGTCCTCACCCTGCATCACTTGCTCCTGGGGCTTGGCTCTGCACGTAGGCGGCGACCCCATGCGGAACTTCTTCACCCAGGGAACTACTCCACCATGTGACAGTGTGAAAAAGCCATTGTGGTGTTGTGGCTAGTTTTCACAGTCACCCATCACTCGGGTAGCTGAGCTATTTCGTCTGTGCCAGTGACTCCAGCTAACAAGTAAAATGATGGGTTTTTTACCACCAGCACAACTTGGGATCTGAGAGTTACGCTGGGTCCTTTCCTTCTCACATGTCTCCACCAGCAGTACTCACTGGGCAGGCCCATCTATGACTTGCAAGAAGCCCCGTGTAGCCAGCAGGTATTCCAGGGAGTGGTGCAGGTACAATCAGTAGCATAATCTGGAGTCACTGCAGAATTGTTACTATTGGTGAGGATGCCTGAGAAGGAGCTTGATGGATGTTGCAGCCCCTGCTGCTTCTGTGCCTGCTCCTGCCAACTTTAAAGATTTGGTCGTATGCTAGTTCCTAACACTCCTATGTCCACCTGCTCACAGGCTTGCTTGTCATGACAGCCAGTCTGTCTGGGACGGGGAGGCTGCCACAGCAGAGACTTGCTGCAGATATAGATGTTACTCAAGGCGCTCGGCAGGCAGAGAAGTACAATCCAACCGCACTCCAAAAGCTTATTAAGCAGCATGGGGTAGCTCCTGAAAGCTCTCCCAGGCTTGTTTGGAATACGCAATTGCTCAGCAAGTCTGGGTGATTAACTCTGAAATCTCAAATGGCACCATTCTCCCATACAGTACTGAGAAAAGTAGCTATGTCGCCTGGTGTGAACATATTTCTACGTGCTTAGCCTGGGCTACTAACTGCATTTCCCCAGCTTTTCCTTCGGTCCCTTCATCTCTAGAGGCACTTTTTCCTGTGACTCTGGGGTTCGCCTTTCTCAGCTGTGCTCAGGAAGGGGGTAGGGCCCAGGAATCACTCCCAGCCTGATTTCTTTGGAAAGCAGCCAGCAGGCTCCAAGTGGCACGTCTCACGACATGGCTCTCCTCGTGAGAAAGCAGGCCCTGGAAACTCGCCAAGCTGGGCAGAGTCTGAGAAGCGCTAGTAGCTTTGAGACCCAAGCCTCTCCTGTTCAGCCGCTCCCTCTGGGATGCAGGAGTGCCACACACACTTTCTGCGGGGAGCTCACCCCCTGGGCTTGCTGACAGGCAGGGCTGGCAGGAGGAAGAGGGAACAGCCATGCAGAGCATCGAGTGTTCTGTTCACAAAACGGATCTGAAACCCTTCCGCATGCAGGGTATTACATTCAGCAAGGACAAAACGCGTCTTCAAGCAAGGGCACCCTGCTAAGATGCAAGATCTCTGTATTGCCCTGCCTGAGAGAGCAGGGAAGAGGCAGAGTGCATGCTGATGTGAAGGAAATTGTACGGGTGGAGCCAATCCATCCCAGCCTCAGACACATGGGAGCTTTGAATCCACAGGCAGCCTTAGCAGAATGGGAGTGGCTCCTGGGCTCTGAAGACAGACCTGGGCCCTCTGTCTCAGAAAGGGCCAAGCAGACCAGGAGATGATCCGAGAGTCTCTCCAACATGTGCAATACACGTCTTGGAGAACAAGCAGCATTCTCTTACCCTGTCTCATGGAGAGTCATTAGACTCTGCACTGGGATTCCCAGTCCCCTAACAGGGAAAGAGGATTTTCCAGGAAGACAGTAAATGTCAATGTCCTGGCTGGTGGCCTCTCACTTTCTGGAATTCCCAGGGTTCAGCAGCACTCATCTGGGGCATTTCCCCAGTGAGGTTGGGTTCTCATGCCCTTAAAGCATCCTAACTTTGGGTAATGTAACACACCTCCCAATCCCACCAAACTTCAGCATCCAAGCCATCGCCATACAACCTTGGGAGATTCAGGTGGGGAGGAGGGATGGGGGATGCTCACTCACCATAACTCTGACGATGGAAATGGAGTGAGCGCAGGTCCCACGGTGGCAGCTATTCAAGGATGCTGCACATAGGCAGCCCCAGGAAATGCCTGCAGAGCTGATGGGATAGCAGGGTCAAAGGAGGCAGGAGGTGTGAAGGGCCCAGAGTGGGAAAACTGGCTGGCATGGTGCCGCAGAGCACGTTTGGGTTCCCCAGGGATTTCCCTATCTCCTCCAGCCCTGCCTCTTCCCTGGCACCGCTACCCAGCCAGGCTCCCTAGTACCATAACCTTCCACTCATTCCCTGCCCTCAGTCATCTGTATGAGCAATTCCTTTTATAACCGCTGGCAGACCCCAGATTTTAATGCCTCTGCTTTGCTATTCATTCCTCCCAGGGGCCTGACAGAGTCCAAGTCGATTGTCTTTCTGGGCATACAGCAAGGCCTTCTACCCATATGGGTCTCGCCTGCGGAGGAAGGGAGGGTTCCATTCAGCTGGGGAATTCGACTAGTGTATTTCCTGCATCCATGATGGTTACGTTGACCGTTACTGTGACATGTGCTTTGGTGTAATCCTGTCTGTACTCTTAGAGAATGGCCGGATGCATCATGTAAACTGAGGAAATGCATTTCCCAAACGTGCCACACAGGATCCCAGGACCCCCTGCTATTGCCCCAGGAACGGTCCGCTCATTAGAACACTTCTATCAGCCTCTGGGTAATGAGGGCACAGCTGTTTATTAGTATTATAGCAGGTAGGCGCCAGGGCCACGGACCAGGAGCCCACTGTGCTCGGTGCTGCACAAACATGGAATAAAAATATGGCCCCTCCCACCTTCAGTTTACAATCTGGGTATCAGACAAGAGACAACAGATGCCAGACAGCCGGGGGAGTACAGTGGTCAGCATGACAGGCAGTGGTCTAAACCTGGGCACCCGCAACATTATTTTCCTGTGTGAACTTCCTACATAAAAGCGCCTTCAATGAGAGGCTAAAATATGCCTCAAGAACATCATTGATTCAAACAGGACGGAGGTCTTTGCTCTCTCCCCATCTCTCTGCACTTCTCTAGCAGCCTCCATTCCCAGCCGTGCCTGGAACTGACCGAGGTTTCCTGCCTCCTAAAGAGTTCCTCGCCGGCTGCTAAAAACAAAGCAGGAAAACTGGAAGAGGCCATGGCCCGTGGCCAAGCGAGATCAAATCCGCACATCACTGGCTCGGAACGGACCCGCGGAACACAGCGACATTCCAGAGAGTTTCCTCGGCTCCAGCCAGGGAAGAGGGGCCCAGAGCTTAGACGCTGGCTGTTGTCTCGTCATACGGCAGCACTCTGGTTCAGAGGCTAGTGCCTCACACAGCCCACCCCAGAGAATCCCTTTCAGAAATGCCTCCGCTTCAGTTTGGCGGAGACAGGCTGGTAAGGTTTGCAGCGGGCGAGTGAGAGAGCAGCAATTCTTTGAACCAAGCCCCCCCTTCATATCCCCCGCGCCTCCAGTGGCTCCTTTGAAGACAAGTTGTTTTTAACACTGCAGGCAGACTTCAAAGGGAATATTGGGGACCGAGTGAGGCAGGGAAGCGGTAACCTTTGGGACCACCTCTCCCAGAACACAGCCACCCAGGGAAGAGCACTCCTGGCTGCGGGCGGGTGGGGTGGGAGAGGGACTGAAGGAGAACAGGCGTGTGAATGTTTTATTTCCTGCTTCCCACCCTTTCTCAGGCTCTGTCAGAGGGGGAGCTGGCCCTTTGATGGGGGCTTAGTTCTCCTCTCCGAGTGGAGGGAATGAAGACAAGGCCATGGGGTGGGGAACATGGGACTAACCAGGCACAGCATGAGGTCAGTCAGGGGAGAGATTTGAGGGAACACAGACCTGGGAGTGCGCAAGCTATTGACGAGTGAGATAAACAGGTAGAAGCAGGCCAGCGAGATGGCCTAGGCTGAGAAACTCTCCAAAACACCTAGGGACAAAGCACTGCCAGGAGGAAAGCGGCAGCCGGGGCAGGACAGAGGTGTGAGCCACTTAGGAAGGCTGGGCGAAGACGTGCTGTGAGCTGTGCCAATGCAGCAGACTTCCAGAAATGGAAAAGCTAGTGACAGGACACCAGCCGAATAAGGGCTGATTGACTGGGGAAAGAGGGGAAACTGAGGCAGCAGCCCAGCCCAGCACCAGAGTGGATAAGTTCTGCTCCAGGATCCTTCTGGCACCCCTTGCCATGGCCCAGGCTCTGTACTAGGGTGGGGTGGAGGGGAGGGAGGCCAGGGTGACAGCAATTGATAACAGCGCCACTCCTGTGGACCCCCAGGTTCTGGGTCACGGCTCACAGCCAGGGGAGGCCCTGAGGTCCAGCAGCTATGGGGCAAGTCCCAGGGCTCTTCCTGCAGGGGACAGAAATCCCACCTCCTGAGAGGAGGATACAGGGGTCCTCCCAAAGTCTGGGGGAAGGGAGCAAGGCCATTGCATTGCTAGCCCTGCAACAGGCTGGGGGGCTGAGTGGTCCACAGATAATACCGCAACCCAGACCTCTATGATACTGAGGCAGATCATCTAACTAATGAACATCCCATCTCTGCCCCACACATCGTGCATGAGCCCTGTCATAAACAGATAAGAAAAGTTAATAGCACAGAAGTACTTTATATCTCTTTGACTGTAAAGGGTTAACAAGTTCAGTAAGCCTGGCTGTCACCTGACCAGAGGACCAATCAGAGGACAGGATACTTTCAAATCTGGATGGAGGGAAGTTTTTGTGTGTGCTGTTAGTTTTGGTTGTTGTTCACTCTGGGGGCTCAGAGGGACCAGATGTGCAACCAGGTTTCTCTCCAATCTCCCTGATACAGTTTGTGATAGATCCAGAATAGTGAGTACAAGGTAGATAAAGTGAGTTAGGCTTATGGTTGTTTTCTTTATTTGCAAATTTGTATTTGGCTGAAAGGAGTTCAAATTGGTATTTTGCTGAAAAGATTTTAATTTGTACTTGTATACTTAGGCTGGGAGGGTATTCCCAGTGTCTATAGCTGAAAGATCCTGTAACATATTCCATTTTAAAATTTACAAAGATAATTTTTACTGTTTTTCTCTCTTTAATTAAAAGTTTTTCTTGTTTAAGAACCTGATTGTTTTTTTATTCTGGTGAGACCCCAGGGGACTGGGTCTGGATCCACCAGGGAATTGGTGGGGAGAAAGGAGGGAAGGGGGAGAGAGAGGCTGATTTCTCTCTGTGCCAGGATTACTTTCTCTCAGGAAGAGTCTGGGAGCGGGAAAGAGAAGGAGGGAGGAAGGTGAATTGTCCTCTCTGTTTTGTGATTCAAGGAGTTTGAATCACACAGTGATCTTCCAGGGTAACCCAGGGAGGGGAAGCCTGGGAGAGGCAACGGTGAGGGAAAGGGTTTATTTTCCTTGTGTTGAGATCCGGAGGGTCTGGGTCTTGGGGGCCCCGGGCAAGGTTTTGGGGGGACCAGAGTGTACCAGGCACTGGAATTCCCGGTTGGTGGCAGCGCTACAGGTTCTAAGCTGGTAATTGAGCTTAGAGGAATTCATGCTGGTACCCCATCTTTTGGACGCTAAGGTTCAGACTGGGAAATTGTACCATGACAAGCCCAGCCTGCCTTCCAGTGCAAAACAAAAAGAAAGCCCTGCTCCCGAGAGATGCTGCTAGCCAGACCTGCTGGTCACCAGTGGGGTGAGACGTTATTCGCCCTGAGGACAATACCCGAGACGCACATACCACAGCACCACATGCTAGCAAGAGCTGTTCAGCACCTGCAGATCTCAGAGGGGAAGTGCCCTGCGCCCAGCAGAAGTAAAGCAAAAGAAATCCAACTCCCCCTTTCCATCCCTGTGTGGGGAGCCCAGCTAACAACCCCTCCCTCGGAAAAAGGCCCCATCTTTGCCTTTCAGCGGGCTCCCTTTGCCCACCTGCCTGCAGCCTGGCTGTTGGTGTGTGGCTCTGATGTGCTCCAGATTCAGGAAATACCATTTCCAAAAGGCCTGAAAGATCTTTAAACAGCTTCAGAGGGTGGGGCGGAGGGGGGGGTTGGTAAGTGAGGCCAGCTGATGCCCCAAGGCCACAAGAACTCAGCCAGCTCCTGATACTTAGACAGGGAACTGCAGCATACCCTGCCGCCTGCGCATTTATTCTCAAAGATAAAGCAATACAGAGGAGCGTGGAACACGAGTATGCTGCAAATACAGCCTGGATAAAGTGATTGTTTCCTTCTCTCCACCCCTTCAGCTGGCACCTGGCTTGGGACACAAAGCAATGCAACCAGCGAGGCGGGGGCTTGTCCTCACCACGGGCACATTGCTTTTCAGGGCTTGTCTTCGCTGCTGTGTTAGCTCAAGGGATGACCTGACTGTCTCCCCACCAGCCACCCGGCCATCTCTAGCTCACGATAGGCAGGGCTTTAAAGTCAAGGCAGTGAGATGCCCGTGGTGGGGCAGGTGCTGCTGGAGTGAGGAATGCCACGGAGACGCAGCCCGAGCACCGTGCAGCTCCAGTGTTGTGGCAGGCAGCTAGGCTGACTGGAGAGGAGTTAATGAGTGTAGATAGATAACTCTGCAGTGACATACCCTAGGCCCTGCCCTGCTTCCCCTCCCTCTACAGAGCTATGAGGGCTCCAGGATAGGAGGGACTGTCTCTCACTAGGTGTACGTGCAGGGCCCTGATCCTCCTTGGAGCACTGGGAACTAATAGTCACTGGCAGTAATAATTCCCTGGCGGAATTGTCCTTCCTGCACCAGGCTAATCCTGGGGCTCTTCGTGTCTCCTTTCCACAGCCCCGGCCAGACCAAAGTGCTACGGAGTGAGCGACCGTGTCTTGCCTGCCCCTGGAGGTTTCTCTGCTGTCTCAGCTGGCTGCTCAGAGCTTTAATCAGTTTTCCTTGTAAGGAAGCACAAGGGACAGGGAGCTCCAGGCAGCCAGTGGCGGCTTTTCTTTGCCCCTCTCAAGTTCTAATTAAAACTTCAGGAATGTTTCTGAGAGAGAAGTGAAAACCCAATCGTCAGCTTGGTGAGTAACGTCTCCCAGGGCCACGTTCCATGGGGAAGGACTCGTAGGCAAGTGCTGAACTGGGCAGACCTGTGGGGGTTGGCAGCAGTGTCCTGTTCTCCTTCCTCACCCAGGCTGATCCCTAGCGTTCACATTTTCCTGTCTGGCCAGTGCCGGCCCCTGCCTGGCTCTCAAGGCTGGTGGGTCTCACACATGGAGGGGCTGGTGGTACCTCCTTTAGGACTGTCAGCCCAGGGGTTCAAGCACTCACCCAGGATGGGGGAGACCCAGGGTCAATATCCCTGCAGGGGACAAAGAGGGGAGACCCTGGTTCTAATCCTCTCTGGAAGGTGTGCAAACCGCTAGGCCAGAGAGCCAGAGAATGACTTTGTAGCCTGTGGTTAGTGCACTCACCTGGCAGGTGAGAGACCCAGTTCCTAGTTAGTCATTTAGCCAAAGTGGAACAGCTGCTTCAGAAGAGACTGCAGGAGCCTGCATCAGAAGGGCTCCTCGCTCCGTGGCTGCAAAGCGGGTGATTTATTAGTGTCTCTTGGTGTTAATACAGGCTGGGGTGGAAGATACAGAACATCTTCCAGTGAGCAGGGGCTGAGTGGTAGCCAGTACTGCACTCCCTAATGGCCGCCTCCAGGAGGAAAACAGGAGTGGTGTGTTGCAAAACTTGGCCTGGATGGGGCCAGGCTCTCAGCCCCTCAAGCCTTGCTTTGCCACTCACTTGTTTAAGCCTTTCTTCCCTCACAGAAGATTTCAAGTCGCAAACCCTAAGCCTGGCGGGAGGGAAACATTCCCAGCTAACGCTGAGTGCTCTCAGGGCTGCACCCGGTGCAAAGCCCAGCTATCTGTGAGGGCTTGAGGACAGGGTGGATTTAAGAACCTTGAATCTGGCTGTCACAGGAGACAACTGAAAACATTAAAGCCCCAGGAATGCAGCCGAAGCCTGATAAGCGCAGGCTCTGGGACTGCCCCTGTCCTGCCTCTGAGCAGCAGCCCACAGACAGAGACTAGGGCCCTTTTGCTGTCTGCATTTACACACCTGCCCTAGGAGGTTAAAACAAACATCCCCAAGTGAAATATTAACCAAAATCACAGCAGCAACCCCCAGGCCCTGCCAGGCTTCGGCTCCTGCCTGTGCTAGCGTGGGGGAGAGCTTGCAGCAGGGGCCTTCTCCATGACACGCTGCTGGAATTATTAACATTAGCCCCAGCGTTACCAGGAAGTGCACACATGACTGTTTCCAGACCGTGCTGGTCAGAGACCCCAGCCCTTCAGCGTCTATGCTCCAGCCTGACCTGCCTTCCCCAGCGATTCCTTTGTCCCTAGGGGAGATCCTCCCTCCCCAGGATTCAAACACATGCTCTCACACATGGAGAGAGCTCACTTCCTTCACAAGGCTGGAGCCCTTCAGCAAGGAAACAGCCTCAAGGGAATCACTCGATTCGACATTTATCCTCTGGCAACAGCTGTTGATCCAGCCACCCTGGACCAAAAACTGGCTCCCAGAGGAGCAGACAGCGCGGTGAACAGGACACCCGGTGGTGCCACACAAGAACCACTCAGTGCTTTCCTCCCCACCTTCAGAGGTGGGAGGAGAGCAGCCTGCTAGCCACAGGGCTGAGTCAGCCATGCTAGCCAGAGCCTTCCCTCACTCAGAAAGGACTCTAGGCGCTCTGCTCTCCCAGCTGGGTCTGCTTACTCCTGCATCACTCTGGCACTCAGCTCTCCCCAGACCAATGCAAGCAAAAACCAAGTCATTCTGCACCCTGGACACTTCCCCTGCCCAGCCCTGGGCCAAATCCTGTGCACAAGCCAAGTCCTGTAAGCAAAAACCTGGAGCCCTTCCCCTGTGCCCCCTTCCCCTCCACAGGGCTTCCCAGAGTGGGGAAGAGATGTCTCATGTCTTCCAGGTGCTCTTTGGCCTCCTCCACGCCCGCCCTGCCCCGCCCTGCATGGCACCAGGAGGGACAGCAAGGTGTCTTGCAGCATTCACACAGACGGGGAAGGCCGCTGCTAGAAGGGGTGGTTCAGTGCCATGTTTCTCAACCTTTCTGAGACCAAGGACCAGCCTGCTGCCTTCCTAACAGGGTCAGCCCCAGCTTTTTTGCTGCCCCAAGCGGTGGCAAAAAAAAAAAAAAAAAAAAAGGTTACGATTGGCAGCACTTCGGTGGCTGCTCTATTGCACCACTTCGTTCTTTGGCGGCAATTCTGCATCCAGACCTTCCCTCCAAGAGGGACTGAGGGACCCGCCGCCGAATTGCTGCCCCCTTCCACAAGCTGCTGCAGCTCCCCCTGAGCTCAGTAGCCTTAGGACCTTAGCCGTAGGCCCCAGGTTTAGAGTTTCACTTAAATTCTTATTAGAAGCATTTGTCTGAACTCAAAGAAACCTCCCTGGCAGAAAGGCAGCGGCACTGAAATTCTGGGATATAGACCATTAAAGAAGGTCAGAAGAATTACCTCCCTAATTCTATTCAGCGCACACCTCGCTGTCAGAAGCTGGGCTCAGCTGAGTCAGCAGGGAAAGCGATCTTTGACTTCACCACAGGGCAGATCATGCTGTTTAAACCCAGCCCCCTGTGATCCGGCGTTTAGTGACACACTCATCCAACACTGCACCAGGCCTAGGAGCTGCAGGGAATTTGACACACCCAGATTGTGCTCAGTATTTCTCTGGAGGAATCAAGCCTCAGGCTTAGTGAAAAACATAAAGAGTCACCTGTTTACTCAGTCCCCCTTGTTCTCAATACATACCGTCTACCTCACCCTTATATGTGCTCAGTGGCAAATAGCGAGCCTTACTTAGCTGTGGGTCTGGGATGAGCGACACACCTATCCATGCATGCCCAAGAGGAAACGTCAGATTTTCCATGCTCTAACACTCATTTTTATAACCACCTTCAAGTTAGTGGAGTTCCACCCCCTTACACCTAGGGTGACCAGATGTCCCGATTTTATAGGGACAGTCCTGATTTTTGGGTCTGTCTCTTACATAGGTTCCTATTACCCCTCACCTCTGTCCTGATTTTTCACATTTGCTGTCTGGTCACCCTACTTTCACCAGGGACTCGGTGCGTGGGTGTGACGGTGCAGTGATAGTCTGCTGAGCCCTTGCACTGCCCAGCCTGGCTATCCCAGAGCGGCACCATTCAACCCATTGATCTAGAGTAAGAAAATGCCCCTCCCACGCGTGTGGATTGGCAGGTGTTTTGCAATAGTCTCTCATGGTCACGCTGTGGAAAGACAGGGTCCTGCCTTGCTGTCTGCTGAACTGGGGCTCCGGGTGGGAGGGGCCTTCCCCCCCAAACAGCAGTGTGTAGGCTCTCTTGCAGGAGCGTGCAAAGAGATGCACTTGTCCAGCATGCCAGCCTGCACACCTTGCCCAAGGAGGTGTGTTCTAGGGCGTAGGAGATATCTCCCGTACCCCGTGCCAACTGGGAGGGTCCATAGTCCTTGTTCTGAGGATCTGCTGCGTTTGCCCCATAGCATGCCCCTTACACACCTGGTCCTGCCTGGCGCTTTCTCTGCTTGTCCCCACGGGGTGCAGCAGGTAACAGTGCTGCACACGCTCTGGAGACTCAGGTGCTAGGCAGGAGCGGCTCTAGCTTTTTTGTGGCCCCAAGCACGGCAGTCAGGAAGCCTTCGGCAGCTTGCCTGCAGGAGGTCCCCGGTCCCACGAATTCGGCAGCATGCCTGTGGGATGTCCCCGGTCCCGTGGATTCGGGGGCACGCCTGCGGGAGGTCCCCGGTCCCGTGGATTCGGCGGCACGCTGCCGGATTGTCACCAAACCTGCAGGACAGGCGGACCTCCTGCAGGTGCGCCGCCGAAGGCAGCCTGACTGCCGCCCTCGCAGGGACCGGCAGGGCGCCCCCCGCGGCTTGCTACCCCAGGCACGCGCTTGGAGCACTGGTGCCTAGAGCCACCGCTGGTGCTAGGTGAGTGTAAGACATGATCACACACAGCATTTCTTTACACAACATTTATCCAGGTCCTGCAGGAACGATCCATACTATGCAATAACTGGCAGACGGGCTGGCGCATGGGATATGGAGCCATTTATCTGGGAGGCCAAAGTCAACCCCCTTTCAGCAGTGAGCGAAAGGCATTGCCTAGGTTCTTGGGCCTACATGCCGTCAGTTTGGTGACCAAGCCACTAAAACATCCGCCACTTGGCCTCTTTGCTGGAAGTCTGAGCAGAAAGGCAAAGAACTGGACAGACCTGGAGAGGGACCCCCTCTCTAGGAGGGCAAGATGTCTGGGCTGTCTCTGTTTTGTGACTAACTAGAGTGTTGAAGTCCCCAGGGCTGTCCCCCTGACCCCTCTCCCACGCACGGCATTCACTGGAACACAAGCCCTCCTATGCACCACATGTCAGTAGGGCACTGAAACACACACACACACACACACACACACACACACACACACACACACACAGGCTTTGTTAAGCTAGGAGACTGAGCGAGACGGGATGGCAACTTTCTCCCTTCCAGAGGCCATCCGTCTGGGTTTTGTACTGTACGTCTTCTGCCTCCAGCAGCTTATAGTCAATAAGCCAAATACAGAATGAGGGTAAGCTGGTGCAACCCCACTGACTTCCGTGGACTTGCAACTGCTTACACCAGGTCTGAATTGGGTCCAGGATTTTGCAAAATAAGAAGGCCAGCATCCCGAAAACAGAGGGCCTGCTGTCTTCGGAAAGGCTAGAAATCCTCTGGACTAGATTGGGCCCCCCTTATTCCCCCTGTAGTTGAGTGAGTGCGCCCTGACAGGTTCCAGGCTCGCACGAGACGTGTGGGCAAGGAGCAGGCACATGCTCTGAGCGTCAGCAGTGACATACAGTAAATAACAGCAACTCTCTGGCCTGCTGGGTGTAACATGTGCCCCGTTAGAATCCTGGCTCGCAGTGGCATGCTGTGGGCAGGAGTCTGAATCTGGGAATACAGCCCTTAAATGCCTCTGTAGTGCCAGAAGCTACTCAGTACTGGAAAAAGGTGGTGTTTGCCAATGAGACGATTTAGAGACATAGGAAGTATCAAGTTTGCACTGTGACTGCTAGGGTGCATCCACGAGGGCACTAAATCACACGAGAAGTCACAGTGAATCGTGTCACATGAGCAGGAACAGGCAGGGGATGGACCAGATGTTGAGGATTTCAACTATCAAGCACCCTGAGAACTCCTGGTGTGTGAGACACTGACACAGAGGTGGCTGGTCATAACATGCTCACTAGCCTGTTTGTCATCACCAGCATTGTGAGGAAAACCAGCATGTTGGAGAAACCTCACCAAGCTGTAACATAGGGCTCTGCCCCAGGCGCTTGTTACGAGGACAGCGCTAGAAACACCAGGAGGGATAAAGCAGAGTGATCCCTTGTTATCTCCCTGCCCTGGAGCGATAGATAAGATCTGAAGCAGGGAAGAATGGTTCAGACAAACCCAGTTCCACTTCACAGCTTATCGCTGCTCCATGATTTATGACTCCAGCCAAGCTTAAAAAAAAAAGGGCAATAATGTCATTGCACAGGTCTAAACTGTTCGTTTTCGCAACCACGGCTCTCCACAACTGGGTGTCGGTTTTGAAAAGGTCTGCTCTGGCTCAGCCACAAGTTGGTGGAATTGCTGGGTGAGGTTCTCTGCCCCGTGCTGGGCAGGAGATCCGAGTGGATGTTCTGGACAGTCCAGGGCTGCCCAGAGGATTCAGGGGGCCTGGGGAAAAGCAATTTCAGAGGCCCCTTCCATAGAAAAAAGTTGCAATACTATATTCTTGTGGGAGCCCCTGCAGGACCTGGGGCAAATTGCCCCACTTGCCCTCCACCACTGGGCGGCCCTGGGACTGTCCATTAACACCTCTGACTCTCTGCTGCTGTGAAATAACTATTGATCTTTAATGAACTGTTTGGAATGATACTTAACAGCGAATCTGGCATCTTAACCTCATACCACCAAGCTGTGGAATTATGTGTTGATATTTTATTGTGTAAAATGTTCCTATTGCAAAATCACCAACTTCCCTTGTAGTCACTAAAACAAACACTCAATTTACTAATGTACCCGACCTGCAAAGGACTCTCATCCCAAAGGTGGGAGGATAAAGCCTTCCAAAACGGTGTCAACATTCACATGCAATAATGCTTTCCAAAAAGAAAAGAATTTTGCCTCTGATGGAAAAAAACTGCGGGCTGCCAAGGAAATCTGGTCTCTAGACAAGATGTCTCCCCACAGCCACAAGCCAAAACCTGGCACCAGATTTGGAAAGATGTTCTGTCACAGATATTAATTATTATTTGTGTTACTGTAGCGCCTAGAAGCCGCAGGTCTGGCCCAGGATCCCATTGTCCTAAGCATTGTAGAACAAAAAGATGGAAGCTCTTTGGGGCTGGAACCAGTTTCAATAGGAGACAAGAGACAACGGATGGATACAGACAGCCAGGGTAGTACAAGAAAACAATGCAACAATATCAGTATGGACAGTGGTCTCAACCCACTAGCAGCCTAACTGTTCATTACACTCTGATGGACCCCAGAACAGCAGCCCAAAACCACAGAAAACCCAAAGCACGACATGCAGGTAGGTTCAAGAAACAGGGTGGGTGAGGCAATCTCTTTTATTGGACCAACTTCTGTTGGTGAGAGAGACAAGCTTTTGAGCTCTTCTTCAGGTCTTGGAAAAGTACTCGAGTCGCAGAGAGTCAGCTCAGTACAAGGGGGGAACAGATTATTTAACATAAGTAGTTTAGCACATATTCTAAGGAACCCTTCAAGGCAAAGTTAACACCCCTCCAGTCCTCAGAGAAGTGGTGGGGGGAGGAAGGAAGTGGTGGCGGGGATTGTTAGTCAGGCACAGATTGTTGTAATAAGCCATAAATCCAGTGTTTCTATTCAGTCCATGATTTTGAGTGTCTAGCAAAGTTATGAGCCTAGGAGCTTAAATTCATCTTTTGAAAGTGTTGTGCAGGTTTCCTTTGAGGATGAGGCCTGATAGGTCAGATAGGTTGTCAATCAAAACATGTACTAACCCTGAACGAGGCAGGTCAGCAATGGTCTGACCAAAACATGGTCATGGTCCAAATGGCTGATACGGAGCAGCAGGCCCTGAGTGACACCTAACGCACTCGTCCGCCACCTTGAACAGGAACCAACACTGAGTTCAGGGAGCAGGAGCCAGGAGCCAAAACAGGAGAGGAAAGCAACACACCCACCAGTCACCACACTGGCATCAAGTGTTTTGTAGGCATCACGGCAGAGGAGGGTTTAGAGGCGGATAATGAGGTCGCTCTAGAGATGTTTATGGGGCTAGTTCCAGGAGCGAGGGGCAGCATAGGAGATGGAACAAAGAGGCTTGCTGGAAAATTTAACAATTGGGTGCTGGAGGTATCACAGGCCAGCTCCTTAGTAGCAAATGAGAGAGAAACAGGGTGAGGATTGGCTGTGAGGGGCCTTGCAAGCGAAGGCAAGTAGCTTATGTTCAATACAATAGAGAAGGGGGAGCCGAGCCAGTGGAGGGATGCAAAGAAGGGGGTGACATGGGCAAAGAGCCAGCCTAGGAACCGTCTCTTTGCAGCAGCGTTCTGAATGGACATATCTGACTTCAAGACTGAGCTTGATAAGTTTATGGAGGGGATGGTATAATGGGATAGCCTAATTTTGGCAATTAATTGATCTTTGATTATTAGCAGGTAAATAGGCCCAATGGTCTGTGATGGGATGTTAGATGGGGTGGGATCTGAGTTACTACAGAGAATTCTTTCATGGATGTCTGGCTAGTGAGTCTTGCCCACATGCTCAGGGTTTAGCTGATCGCCGAATTTGAGGTCAGGAAGGAATTTTCCTTCAGGGAAGATTGGCAGACACCCTGGAGGTTTTTCACCTTCTGCTGCAGCATGGGGCATGGATCACTTGCTGGAGGATTCTCTGCACCTTGAAGTCTTTAAACCATGTTTTGAGGACTTCAATGGCTCAGATACAGGTTTGATACAGGAGTGGGTGGGTGAGATTCTGTGGCCTGCATTGTGCAGGAGGTCAGACTAGACAATCATAATGGTCCCTTCTGACCTTAAAGTCTATGATTCAATACACGAGCAGGGCCAAGCCTGCGTTTGTCAAGGCCAGAGAGAAGAATGCTGCAGTAAACAAGACGCAAGGCCATGTCGTAGAGATGTTACGCAGAAAGAATTGGCAGGATTTAAATGTAGGCAGGTCTGAGTCACAGAAAATACCCCGGTTACAGGCCTGAGTGACAGGCAGGACAGAGGTGCTGTCCATGCTGATGAGAAAGGAGGGTGTGGGGTGTGTGACAATGAAGAGCTCTGTTTTAGCCATGTTGAGAGTGAGCCAATGGTGAGACATCCACAAGGAGATGTCAGACAGGCAGGCCAAGATTTTCAAAGCTACACAACAAATAGAACCATCTCTGCGTTACACTGAATTCTAATGTTGCCCCTGGCAGACATCTGAGCCCGATTTAGTAAGGTACTTAAACGTATGCCCAATTTGAAGCACATTAATGGGCTGACTGAAGCAGGGGTTGGCACCACCATGTTGCGCGACAGACACATTACAAAGTTACTAGACTTAGTGATAGACATTGGTGGGGGGCGGGAGGGGGCTCTGGGCTGAAACAGGGGGTTGGGGTGTAGGAGGGGGTGAGGGCTCTGGGCTGGGGGTGCAGGTTCCAGGGTGGGGCCAGAAATGAGGGGTTATGGGTTCTGGAGGAGGCTCTGGGCTGGAGCAGAATTGGGATGCAAAGGGGGGGTGAGGGCTCCAGCTGAGGGGTTTGGGAGCATGCTCTGGACTGGGACCAAGGGGTTCAGAGGGTGGGAGGGGGCATGTGTGTGGGGGTGTGTGTGTAGGCTCTGGGAAGCACTTACCTCAAGCAACTCCCGGAAGCAGCAGCAGTACATCCCCACTCTGGCTCCTACCTGGAGGCATGGCCAGGCGACTCTGCACACTGCCCCATCCGCAGGCACCACCCCCGCAGCTCCCATTGGCCATGGTTTCCAGCCAATGGGCTGGGAGCCACGGAGTCAGAGCTCCGGGAGGCAGCGTGCAAAGCCGCCTGGATGCACCTCCGCCAGTAACAACAGGAATGGGGAGCCACTTGTGGGGAGCCGCCCAAGATGAGCTCCCCGCAGAGACCTCAACATTTTTACCATGGACACTTGTGCCCGTGTACAGACGTGTTGCCAAAGCCTGCACTGAAGTCAATGGAAGAACTCACCTGCTTAAAATTAGGCAGGTGTTTAAGTCCCTTGCTGAATCAAGGCCCCTGAAGGGCACAAAGGGTGATCTTTGCATGGAAAGATATAAGAACATAAGAATGGTCCTGCTGGGTCAGACCAAAGGTCCATCTAGCCCCGTATCATGTGTTCCAACAGTATCCACTGCCAGATTCCCCAGAGGGAATGAACAGAACAGGTAAATCATCAAATGATCCATCCCCTGTCACCCATTCCCGGCTTCCGGGAAACAGACGCTAGAGACACCATTTCTGCCCATCCTGGCTAATAGCCATTGATGGACCTATCTGTCATTAATTTCATCTTCTTTGAACCCTGTTATAGTCTTGGCCTTCACAACATCCTCTGGCAAGGAGTTCCACAGTTTGACTGTGTGCTGTGTGAAATAAAAATACTTCCTTTTGTTTGTTTTAAACCTGCTACCTTTAATTTCATTTGGTGGCCCTTAGTTCTTGTGTTATGAGAAGGAGTAAATAACACTTCCTTATTTACCCATCACCAGTCATGATTTTATAGACCTCTATCATACCCCCCCTGCCCCATTGTCTCTTTTCCAAGCTGAAAAGTCCCAGACTTATTAATCTCTCCTCATACGGCAGCTGTTCCATACCCCTAATCATGTGTGTTGGCGTTTTCTGAACCTTTTCCAAGTCCAGTATATCTTTTTTGACATGGGGCGACCACATCTGCACACAGTATTTTTTAATGACTCCCAACATTCTGTTCACTTTTTTGACTGCTGCTGCACATGGAGTGGATGTTTTCAGAGAACTATCCACAGTGACTCCAAGATCTCTTTCTTGAGTGGTAACAGCTAATTTAGACCCCATCATTCTCTATGAACAGTTGGGATTATGTTTTCCAATGTGCATTACTTTGCATTTATCAACATTGAATTTCATCTGCCATTTTGTTGCCCAGTCACCCAGTTTTGAGAGCTCCTTTTGCAGTTCTTCCCAGTCTGCCTGGGTGTAGCAGTGCCAGACTCACCCCTGCAGCACCTCTTGTTGGTCCTCTTGGGAATTAGCTCTCCCAGCCTTGGAGCGCCCTCCGCAGGCTGGTATCCCACTGCCACTTGGCCCCCATGTCCTCCCTGGACTCCGGTGACCCCCTTACCTGGGATGATGTCCCCTGGCCATACACCCCTCAGTCTCAAGGTCTACCCTCCCCAGGGAACCCCCACCCCCTAGCCCCACCTTATCTCAGTCATACACTACTGCCAGTCACCAATTAGCCCCCACTCCCTGGGGCAGGCTGCACTATAAGCCACTCATCACAGGCAAGGGGGGTTTGGACCTGCCTGTGGGCTGCCCTCTGCAACCCCAGTACCCAATTGGCCTTAGACTAGGCCACAGCCTGGGGTTTTCCAGGCCAGAGCTCCCCAGCTCCCTTGGCCTTCCCCCAGCCCTACTCCACCCAGGTACCTGCTCAACTCCCTAGCAGCCAGGCCCTTCTCCCTCTACAAACAGAGAGAGTGGGTCTGTGCTTCTGGCTCAAAGCCTTTTTATAGGGGCTGGCTGTGGTCTGTTTGGGGTGTGGATCTCAGCTGTGCCTACTTCCCCAATCAGCCTGGGAGCTGCTTGCCCCAGCCCCAGCCCTCTGCTGGGCTGTTCTAAGCCCCTCAGGGCAGGAGTGGGTGACCACCCCGCTACACTGGGACTTAATGTCTTGAGTAGTTTTGTATCATCTGCAAATTTGCCACCTCGCTGTTTACCCCGTTTTCCAGCTCATTTATGAATATGTTGAACAGGTCTGGGCCCAATACAGACCCCTGGGGGACACCACTATTTACCTCTCTCCATTCTGACCTTTTATTCCTAACCCTTTGTTTCCTAGCTTTTAACCAGTTACTGATCCATGAGAGAATCTTCCCTCTTACCCCATGACTACTTACTTTGCTTAAGAGCCTTTCGTGAAGGATCTTCTCAAAGGCTTTCTGGAAATCTAAATACACTATATCCACTGGATCCCCCTTTTCCTCATGCTTGTTGACCCCCTCAAAGAATTCTAGTAGATTGGTGAGGCATGATTTCCCTTTACAAAAACCATCTTGACTTTCCCTCCAACAAATTATGTTGATCTGTGTGTCTGACAATTTTGTTCTTTACTATACTGTAGTTTCAACCAGTTTCCCCAGTACTGAAGTCAGACTTACTGTCCTGTAATTGCTGGGATCACCTCTGGAACCTTTTTTAAAAACTATCATCACATTAGCTGTCCTCCAGTCATCTGGTACAGTAGCTGATTTAATTGATAGGTTACAGACGACAGTAGTTCTGCAATTTCACCTTTGAGTTCCCTCCGAATTCTTAGGTGAATACCATCTGGTCCTGATGACTTATTACAGTTTAGTTTATCAATTTGCTCTAAAACCTCCTCTAAAGATGCCTCAATCTAGGACAGTTCCTCAGATTTGTCACCTAAAAGACAGACATAAGCCCACAGCCTCAGAGATAGTCAGGCTGGACTGT
Source organism: Gopherus flavomarginatus (assembly GCF_025201925.1). Taxonomy (NCBI): domain Eukaryota; kingdom Metazoa; phylum Chordata; order Testudines; family Testudinidae; genus Gopherus; species Gopherus flavomarginatus. The sequence goes on from NC_066619.1 coordinate 151,477,983, forward strand.
AGAACAGCTGTGTCACTTCTGTTCTCCAACTGGGAGTGCCTCTTATACTGCGAGAACTACTCCTGGCCTGTGCACACACAGCCTCTAGCACAGAAAATCACTCCCAGCTATACCGTATTGAGTGCTACTAGCTAGCCATTCATGAATTAAACTACAGAGCTACCCCAGCGAGATCTCTGTCCCAGACCTTCCCCTCGAAATGTGTGCCTTATATACTGCTGAGTACCCTTCTGGCTGGAGAGGTTCCTGCTTAGCTGCCAGGGCTGGCTGTCCTGGGCTTTGGTGCAGGGAGGGCAACTGGGCTCCGGGGATAGCCCCAGCAGAGAGAAGTGGGTGCCGTGCAACAGAGCAACCCAGGCGCTGTGTCCTTTGCAGCTGTTCTAACACCATGCACCTTGCCCTCCGGGCCCCTGGCAGGCTCCCTGAGGCCTGCCATTGGTCACCCTGCTTGCCACTCGGGCTCCTGTCCTGCTCCTTTTGGAGTAGCCCCATTGAGACGAAGGTAAAACAACAAAACCTGAACCCAAGCCTGTGCCAGGCCCAGCCACCGTAACTAGAAAGGATACAAGTGTTCCCAGCTCCCCTTGTTAAACACCACAACCTGGCACGAGGTGAGCTCAGCAGTGAGGCTGCATGTCCAGACATTTCAGTCTGAATATGTCCCATGTAACAGCTATTCCAGGAGTGTAAAGTCAGATACTCTGCTGCAGCGCGGTACGTCTGAGCAATACAGAGTAACACAGTCCGGGGTTATGCTTACCAACAGAAATACTATTGTGGCCAAGTTCCTGAGGCCAGAGTAACCTTCCCTTTCAGGATGGCTGGACTTTTGAATAGCTCATCGTGCATCCTGAGCATTGCCCTGAGTAGGATAATGACACTGGCCTCCTTTGCGCAGTGCTCTGAAATCTGCTGGTGGAAGGTGCCGGCTCTTGTTATGTGCATTTCGTTTCCCAGGGTTTCACACACCGAGAAGAGGAAACTAGAACAAAAGAAAGTCTGGCATTAAATATCTTGCACCATTTACACACGCTTAGGCAGCCTTCCATGCGGAGCTGGCTAATTCCTTGCTCCAAGTGTGCGCCTAACCCGCTGTTCATACACGCAGAATGTTTAACGTTCGCATTGGCAGACCGGAGGCCACTTTCTCTTGCGCATATTCAATTTTCAGTTTTCCAATGGGCAAACTGTTAAATCCAAACCAGTTGCGTTCAAGCCAAGAAAAGGGTCTAGCCCTCAGTGAGGTCTCTGGCTCAGCTATGTTTCAAATGCTGGCCATCCCGGCTGCTTCCCTCTCTTTCAGAAGTGTGCTAAGAATTTATTTCAGTGGAAGAGAAGTACGGGGTATATTTTTTTCAGACAGGCCAGAGCCAAAACCAGCTGAAGGGAGTTTGCACAAACGTTCAGAAGCAATTCACTCTTGTAGGCAGAGAGGAATTCCAGTCTGGGAAGTGAAGTAGCCAAGATGAGCTTGGCAGATTGGAGCTTGGTGAGCCTTGCAGTTGGCTGGCAGCTTGACTCTGGCCACTCCTACACCATAGGACAAAGAAAGTCTCCTGAGGAGAATTATACAGCAGCACAAATTCACAGGGTTGCCGGGGCTTTTAGCGTGGCTTGGCAGCAACTAACAACTCTGACAGCTGAGCAATGCAAATGAGCTGCTATGTGTCAGGTGTCCCGCCGAATGCTATAGTGTAGAAGCATCTCCCGCAAGTCACTCTCTTCAGTCAGATCCCGGGATCCTGACTCAGTATTTAAATGATTTACATTAAAGCCACAATGAGCATCTTAGCAGCCAACAAGAATGCGAGCACCAGGATCAATGCAAAGTGCCCCCTCCCCGTCTGCCACTTTCCCAGATCCAGCTGTCTCCTGCCTTCCCTTTATCCCACCCCAATCCCTAGAATCTCTGCCCCTCTCTGGGCCCCTCCCTGGTGGCCCCTTTGCTCAGCATCTCTGCCATCCTATGCCAGTGGCTGGCAGAAATGGCTGATGCTACTGGCTGCCACTTGCCTGGGCAGGGACTGCTTCCCTCACACACTGCTCTGGGGCTGCGATGAGAGCTGGGAGTGGGTGAGCAGGCAAGGTGTGGGCAAGCAGCGTCAAAGGAGCAGTTGGCCCCTTTCCCCCATCCGGCAGCTCCCCTGCCCCCTGCTGACCCACAGCTCTGCCCTGTTGAGCCACTTGCTGCCTCTGTCCTGCCTCCAACTCTGCAGGCCAGTCAGATAGCAGGAAAGCCGGGTTCCTCCCGAAGGCAGCCGTGCCACCTGCAGGCCCAAAGGCCTTCTGGGAATGCCAGGACAGGGCTAATGCCCATGGTACACCCTGTACATAATCCAGAGTGGAAAATAGCACTGTGGGGCCAAATCCATCCCTGGGCCATCCTACTGACTGGAATGAAGCCACTCGAGGCAGAGGTCTGGGCTGGAACCAGATCATCACCTTTGGCCCAAATCAGTTGCCTTAAGGAAATACGCCATGTGCTTTGCCTTGGTACTCTGGAAGGGCGGGCTGCATTCAGAGCCATAGGCGCCAACTTTCCCTGGCGCCGGTGGGTGCTCATGCCCCCGTCCTCATCCCGACTCCACCCTTTCCCTGCCCCTGCCCCACCACCATTCCAACCCCTTCCCCAAAGTCCCTGCCCCAACTCCGCCCCCTCCCTACCCCGTCGGACCCCTTCCCCAAATCCCCGCCCCAGTTCTGCCTCTTCCCCGAGCGCTGCACGTTCCCCCTCCACTCCCTTCCCGTCCCTCCCAGCGCTTGCCGTGTGAAACAGCTGTTTCGCAGCACAAGTGCTGGGAGCTGGGGGAAAAAGTGGGCAGGCGATGCGCTCAGGGGAGGAGGCAGAGGCAGGGTGAGCTGGGGCGGGGGATGGGGAGCTGCCAGTGGGTGCTGAGCACCCACCAATTTTTCCCCATGGGTGCTCCAGCCCCAGAGCACCGACAGAGTCAGCACCTATGCTCGGCGCACCTCTTTCTGCTGCACCTCCACTGGCCACAACTTTCCTTAAAATCCAAGATCCCTACAGACAATACCATGCAGCCCTAGTGACTAGGGCTCTAGCCTAGGTTTGGGAGCCCCTGCTCAATTCCCTGTGCACTACGAGCACGTCTACACTGCAGTGAGACACCCACGGCTGGCCCACGCCAGCGAACTTGGCCGCAGGGGCTCGCACTAAGGGGCTGGTTAATTGCAGTGTAGATGCTGGGGCTTGGGCTGCCCCCTGGGCTCTAGGATCCTGCAAGGAGGGCGGGTCCAGAGCTCAGGCTGAATGTCTGCACTGTGGTTAAACAGCCCCTTGGCCTGAGCCCTGTGAGCCTGAGTCAGCTGGCCCGGGCAACCCGTGGTGTAGACATATGCCTCATCTCGCTGCACCTCAGTCCACCAGCTGCCCAGCAGGGATAGTCACACTGCTCTGCCTCACAGGGTCTGTGAGGGGAAACACGCTGAAGATTGGGAGGGGCTCCGACACTGTGGTGATGGGGGGCCATGTAAGGTGATGAGCTGGAAGTAGGGTGACCAGACAGCAGCAAGTATGAAAAATTGGGACAGAGTGTGGAGGGAGGTAATAGATGCCTATAAAAGAAAAAGCCCTGAATATTGGGACTGTCCCTATAAAATCGGGACATCTGGTCACCCTGGCTAGAAGTGCTCAAACTCATGAGACTGGCCTGAAAACTATAGCTGCTGAATTGAATTGAAGGTGGGCTGTGCTTCCTGCCCTGCGCCCGAGGGCTAGAAACCCACTCATTCTTAATGAAAGCTAAGATTTGGACACTCACACACTTCCAGTGGCCAGGCAGGGTGTTACAACCCCACTGTGAGCCTGGCCTGTCCTTGGTCTCCATGCAGTGCCAGGCATACTGCTCATGCTGAGCAGGGAAGGGCCCAGTTGACAAGTATTTTTATTTTGTTCCCACCGTTAAAACGTTCTTACATTTTGATTTGAAAATGGCTCTGTTGGAATCTTGGTTGTCAGGTTGTGCCTGGGCACTGACTCCGGGGAACAGGGCCTATGCCCAGGAGAAGAGCTTGCAGGGTTGGCCCTGAGAAGGCCAACCAGCATTATCACAGTATAAAGAAGTGGCCTGTTTCCAGCTCCTGCCTGTAACACTGATGATAGGAAAGGAGGGCAGCATCTCAGGCAGTCAGCACCTCGGCAGGCTGAGAAAGACAACGAGTAACCACACACCTCCTGGTTGTGGTGTTCTGTCCCCTCTAGTGGCACAAGACCACTTAGCGAGAGAGATTAGCGAGTCTCCTCTGCACCCTTAGCTAACAGCCCATTGCTTTTGCTCATGCTGTAGAGGATCATGCACTGAGCTCCAGAGCTCCCTGGTTCAATCCTGCCTGGGGTCTGTTGGTGTTACAAACGCACCCCCGTGCATCAGCCTTCAGGGTTTCTTGGCCTTCAGGGAGCTACAGTTACTCCCCTGTGGAAGCCAGTCAGGAGGGGTTTTCCCAGGGAGACCTCGTGACCTTTCGACTTCTGGCCATTCTGATACCCATCAGGCTGTGAGATATTTATCTCGGCAAAGGTCCAGGGTTGAAGGGTTACTGCTGTGCATGATAGCGACAGGCCAGGAGGATTTATGAAGCATTTACAGCTCCTGACTGGTGCCAGGCCAACAGCCCTGGGGCTGACACACTCTTATCCACAGAACTGGTGCAGCAAACTTCCCGCAGCGACGCTCCTATGGCCTGCTCTGGCCTGCACTCAGAGACTGGGCCTGGGTCAGCCCAGTGATTGCCAGCAAACATCCTGGAAGGGACAGCGAAACCCTGCTTCGGGGCTTCAGCCGATTTCTGCCTACTGGAGCTCAGGCTGAGACCTGTGGGGCAGGCAGATAACCCCACAGCAGGCAGGCGTCGAGATCTTGCACCTTCCTCTGAAGCACGGGGCTGGATGGACCTGGGTCTGATCCAGTCCGACAGTTCCCATGTTCAGATGTTCCTGGGCCTGGTTGCTGAGGCTATCAACCAAGGGGCAAATCAGTGCCAAATCCGGTAGCCGTTGGTGCTGTGGATATGGCAGACTAGGTGATGGGCACCACCTCACACTGACCACAAGCCCCAGCTAGAGGGAAAGGATCTCACTATTCCCCACCATGTGAGCACCAGGGAAGGGGCCGTGGCCCAGGCACTTGCTGGCCCCTGCGCTCACAAGATACACACAACAAACACGTGCACACAAGCTCTGAAGTGCATGCGCATCTGAACGTACTGATGAATCTCATGCTACCACATACACATTTCAAGCTCTTAGCAGATAACGGTTTAAAGATCTGACACTAAAATGGGAAGAAAACGAAAATCTGTATCAGAACATGTTTCAGAACACAAGGAAATAGTCAAACATTTAAAAAACAAACAAACAGGAGAAAAGGATGAAGTGGAATCCATGCACTGAGGGAGAGAGAGGGATAACTCAGTGGTTTGAGCATTGGCCTACTAAACCTAGGGTTGTAAATTCAATCCTTGACTGGGCCTTTTGGGGCAAAAATCTGTCTGGGGATTAGTCCTGCTTTGAGCAAGGGGCTGGACTAGATCAGTGGTCTCCAAATTTTTTTGATCACACACCCTTATCAGTAAAAACTTTTGAGCATACACCTCCTGCCGCGGCGAAGTAAAAAAAAAAAAGAAAAGAAAAAGCACCTCAGACTCCCACCTGATGAAGCAAAAAAAAAAAAAAAAAAAAAAAAAAAAAAAACAACAACACTCCTCCTGCCGCGCACCCCCAAGGATCCTCTTGGGCACGCACCCCACTTTGGAGACCACTGGACTAGATGACTTCCTGAGGTTCCTTCCAACCCTGATATTCTATGATTCCATGAAATGGTGTGGCCCAATTCCTTACTGTAAATATTTATAGGCTAACAGGTCTAAGTCTACAACAGTAAAACTGTTTATTCAAATAAAAAGTTTTGTTTGAGGATTAGAGGTGTATTGTTTTCTTAAACTCAGAGATGGCGGCATTGTGTGTTGAGTTCCATTTTAGTTCTGCAGCAAACCACATGGCCGAACTGAAATCAAAACATTAATCTACTGAATACTTCCCCCTGTCCTTCCATCCACCCAAATAAACCCTAATATTTACCCAGAAAAAATAACAGTTTTTTCCGCTGATTTACACCTGGTTTTGTTGTGGTAATAAACAATCGCTAAATGCCCAGGAAAAACTGAAATAAAATGAAAACTGAAAACAAAGAGCTCTAATGATACTGGATAGTGGGAGTCCTGAATGATTTGAAAACCACAGCGACGTAATCCCTTGGGGGTATGTTGCTTGGGAAATACAACAGTTCCCAGCCTGCATGCTGCTCCTCATCCCGTACCTCCCCCTAACTTTGGCCTGTCTGGTTGTGCTATGGTCCCCCAGTGACTGGCCTGGGCTGGGCTAGACACATTTTGAAAAAACAGATTGAGTTCTGTAACCTCATCATCACACTCCGGCACTGCATTATCTACTGTACGATTCGCTGCCCGGCTACGGCTCCTGAGTTCTTCCTGGTGCTTTGAGAAAACAGCAGAACCAACGTGAAGAGTAACTGCAGCTACAGAGCAGGAATATTCCAGGTGGCCTGGTGGGCCCTGATCCCATTCATGACCTTTTCATTCCCGCTGTAGGGTCAGAGGCCATTCAAGGTCAAATTAAACCGTACAAATGCAGGCAAGGTAAGCGTGTCTGGGTGTCATAGGGTTTGGATGTTCACGGTTCAAGAAAGAAGAAAAACACATTTGATCTCAAGCCACATGTGGAAGTGATTAAGAGAGAACAAAAGGCCTAGGCAGTGCTCCCAACAGCAATACCTGAGGACAGAGCACGCTTTACACAAGATGCAGTCTATCGTTTGAGCAAGGCACCAAGTGGCTCAGAGCTCTCCGTGACAGGGAAAGTGTCCATTTTGTTTGCCAAGCAGGCCCCAACAGACCCCCTTGTTGAGCGCTTTCTTAGAAATGGGTGTTTTCTCAGCTCAGCCCACTGGGCATAATGGCTGCTGCTGGGCAAGCGAGTCTGGGGGAAGATTGCAAACGTCTACCAGGAACACAAAATCCTCCAGGAAAGAAACCAGCCTTAACATGAAGGGTGTGAAAAATTCCACAGCTCTGCCAATGTTAGGGCCTGTCAGCAGCCTTGACGGCATTCGGCACCTGCAAGTCGGGTCGCTTGGTCCAGTGAGCTTTCCCTAGAGCCCTAAAATTGGACACCCGGAATACCAAGACATGGGCAGGGGATGGAAACAATCAAATATGGCCCCCATATGTGTAAGGGAAAGGTGTATACAAGAAGTGCATGGCCAGCCGTTAGTTGGAAGTCGGGATGGTCAGATGGTGGAAACCTTAACGCCAAGCCCAGGGAAGAGGTGTTCCCCCTTCCATCCTCATTGCAACTGTTCCCCCTAAGATTTGAGAGTCTGCATTAATGCGGGTCATTCAGTTGTTTCTTTTCATGACTTACTCATGTTGTGATTAAGTTTATACTTTATCTGGGTTTTACTGAAAAATCTATCGCAAATCTCAAACAATTCTTTATGTAGTCACCTATGAGACTGAACCTGGTATTGGTAATGGGCCTTTTTTTTTTACCCCAATTAACTCAAAGGCTAGCCTGGCATGCAGCCACCAGAAACAGTGGAAGGCAGTCGCTGGTGACCCCGACCGCTGATCTGGTAAGTAAGCAAGCTGTCCTCTGTAGGAATCGCGATCCAACATGACAGAAAACCACAAACCAGGGAACTCCCTTAACCCCTTCCTGCTAATCCCCACAGTGTTTAATAAGGTATGGATGTGCTGCATTGCTAGCAAAAGAGGTCCATATACATTTAAAAACATATGGTGGGACAGGAGCATGACATGGAATCTGTAAGGCCAGGGCAGAGACCATAGCCAGCCGCTTGTTCTGATTTTCCCTTCCCTTGCACCATTCCCTTCTGGAGGGCTCCTGCATTTGGCAGACAGGGAGGTCTCTCCAGCAGAGCCGAAATCAACATGCTTCCCTTCAGCTGACAGCTCTGCTTTCTCGGCTGCTGTGGGGCTGTCACTAATTGCTGGGGGTGAGAGATGCCAGCTAGGACAGCTACACCCAGGGCCATCCGGGGGGGAGCAAGTGGGACAATTTGCCCCAGGTTCTGGGCCCCCCACGAGAGTTTTTTGGGGCCCCTGGAGTGGGGTCCTTCACTTGCTTTGGGGGCCCCAGAAAACTCTTGCCCGGGCCGGGAGCTTCTTCTGCTCCAGGTCTTTGGTGGCAATTCGGCAGTGTGGGCTCCTTCCGCCCTGGGACCCGCCGCCAAAGTACCGGGTCTTCAGCTGCAATTCGGCGGTGGGGGGCAGGACTTCTGAATTCTCTGGGCGGCCCTGGCTACACTTAGCTCAGAGGTGGGCTGGGGGGGGGGCGGGCACAGTTATGGATCCATGGGCGTTCACCATAACTCTTCATTTCCCAGTTTTCAGATGTTTGAGTTTTGCTGCACTCGAGGCTCTGGAAGGGCACGAGATAACACACGAGTTAAGGTTGCCCAGGAGTAACAGTTTTTTGTCAGTGAATTTTTTAAAGCAAAGATGAAGAAAACAAATGCCTGTGGGTAATTCAAGCAGCTACAAGTTTCTTTTGGGATGCTTTAAGCCAGTTGTGGGAGCAGTCCAACAAATTCTGCTGCTGAGATATGCTCTTTGGACCATCTGGATTTTAATGCATTGAGCAAAATTCTAGCAGACCACTGCTATTTGATCCCCCCTAGGATCACAAGATCTAGATTTGCAGGCTGGTGCTCTGCTCCAACCCCTCTTAATTTGCGACTCAAAGCTAACGCTCTTTGGGAGAGGTCGCTGCACTTTGCATCCCATTCCGCACCTGTTTTCTGTGGAATCGGCCTCAAATGGAACATGCTTCTGATGCCCTGCAGGAATCCCTTCGGCTAGTTCTGAGTCGATGTGCTGCATGGTTCTGAAAGCTTTCTGCTCTAGCCAACTGGACTCCAGCCAAACCTCTTGTTTAAGCTTCAGGCTGATGTGCAAAACCTTTTACAGTTACCTCAGAATGAGGCCGGGCAGTTTGCTTTCTTACATTGTTCTTTGAAAGGCTAATTTCAAAATCAGACAACGGGCAAAGCTACTAGATCAGCAGCTCTAGGAATTATTTGGGGGTAAGATATGATCCCAAAGTTCCCTTCTGGCCTTCGACCCTGTGACTCTACTGCCCCCTGCAGGTGTAGAGGAGAAAATAACCCTCAACCAAACAGAATCTTGCAGGGTTTCCTAGCCCCCCACCGTGGTTTTTTTCCTGTTGAGTCAGCACGTGACTCAGCCACAAGTAGTGACCTTGCAGGGCCAGCTTTAGGCCAATTCCACCAATTCCCCTGAATCGGGCCCCACGACTAAGAGGGCCCCGCACCCAGTGAGAATCTCTGCCCTGGCTAGAGGCGCCTCTTTAATTTTTACTCACCTGGCGGCGCTCTGGGTCTTTGGCAGCACTTCGGAGATGGGTCCTTGGCTTGTTCTGAGTCTTCGGTGGCACTTCGGCGGTGGGTCTTTCAGTTCCATCGAAGATCTGGAGCGAGTGAAGGACCTGCCACCGAAGTGCCACTGAAGACTGAGCACTGCCCGGTGAGTACAAGCCCAACGTGTTTTTTTTTTACGTGGGTTTTTTTTTTTTTGGTCTTCCCTGCCGGAGCCACGTCAAAACAGTTTGAATTGGGCACCGCACTTACTAAAGCTGGCCCTGTTCCTAAGAGTATGGCATTTGGAGCTAGGGTTAGGGTTCCTATGGGTAGGGCTTCCTGCCCTAGAATTAGGGTTCCTATAGGTAGGGGGTCCCGTCATAGCATGAGGGTTCCTAAGGATAGGGCACTTGGAGCTAGGGTTAGGGTTCCTATGGGCAGGGAACTTGGAGCTAGGGTTAGGGTTCCGATGGGTAGGGCTCTTGGAGCTAGGGTTAGGGTTTCTTTGGTAGGTCTCTGGGAGCTAGGGTTAGGGTTTCTTTGGTAGGTCTCTGGGAGCTAGGGTTAGTGTTCCTATGGGGAGGGCTCTTGGAGCTGGGGTTTTGGTTCGCATGGGCTGGGCCACTGGGGCTAGGGTTACGGTTCCTATGGGCTGGGCCCCCGGAGTTAGGGATAGGGGTCTTATGGGCAGGGGCCCTGGAACTAGGGTTAGGGGTCCCATGGGCTGGGCCTGTGGACTTAGGTTTAGGGGTCCCATGTGTAGAATCCCTGGAGCTAGAGATAGAGGTCCCATGGGCAGGGCCCGCAGATATAAGGTTAGGTTTCCCATGGGCTGGGCCCCTGGAGCTAAGTTTAGGGTTCGATGGGCAGGGAGCCTGGAGCTAGGGTTAGGGGTCCCATGGGCAGGGCCTCCGGAGCTAGGGTTAGGGGTCCCATAGGATGGACCCCTGGATCTAGGGTGTGGGTTCCCATGGCCTGGGCCCCTGGAGCTAGAGACAGGGATCCTATGGGTAGGGCCCCTGGAGCTAGGATTAGGGGTCCCATATGCAGGGCCCTTGGAACTAGGGTTAGGGTTCCCATGGGCTGAGCCCCTGGATCTAGATTTAGGGTTCCCACAGGCAGGTACCCTAGAGCTAGGATTAGAGGTCCCAAGGGCAGGGTAACTGCACCTAGGGTAAGGGATCCCAAGGGCAGGGCAACTGGAGCTAGGGTTAGGGGCCCCAAGGGCAGGGACCCCGGAGCTAGGGTTAGGGGCCCCAAGGGTTAGGACTCTGGAGCTAGGGTTAGTGGTCCCATGGGCAGGGACCCTGGACCTAGGGGCAGGGCAACTGGAGCTAGGGGCCCCATGGGCTGGAGATAGAGTAAGGTTTCCCATGGGCAGGGCCCCCAAAGTTAGGGATAGGGATCCATGGGCAGGGACCCCAGAGCTAGGGATACGGGTCCCATGGGCTGGGCCCCTGGAGCTATGGTTAGGGGTCCCATGGGCAGGACCAGGGGAGCTATGGTTAGGGGTCCCATGGGTTGAGAACCTGGACCTAGGGTTTGAGGTCCCATGGACTGGGCCCCTGGAGCTATGGTTAGGGGTCCCATGGGCAGGACCCGGGGAGCTATGGTTAGGGGTCCCATGGGTTGAGAACCTGGACCTAGGGTTCGGGGTCCTATGAGCAAGGACCCTGGAGCTAGGGTTAGGGGCCCTATGGACTGGGCCACGGGAGCTAGGGTTAGCGGTCCCATGGACAGAGCCCCTTGAGCTAGGGTTAGGGGTCCCATGGGCAGGTACCCTGGAGCTAAGGATACGTGTCCCATGGGCAGGGCCCATAGAGCTAGGGTTAGGGGTTCCGTGGGCAGGGCCCCTGGAGCTAGGGTTAGGGGTCCCATGGGCTGGGCACCTGGAGCTAGGGTTTCGGTTCCCATATGCAGGGCCCCTGGAGCTAGGGTTAGGGATCCTATAGGGAGGGCCCCTGGAGCTAGTGTTAAGTGTCCCATGGGCTGGGACCCTGGAGCTAGGGTTAAGGGCCCCATGAGCTGGGCCATAAAGCTAGGGTTAGGGGCCGTATGGGCAGGGCCCCTGGACCTAGGGTTAGGGGTTCTATGGGTCGGGACCATGGAGCTAGACTTAGGGATCCAATGGGCAGGGCTCCTGGGGCTAGGAATAGAGGTCCTATGGGCAGTGTCCATGGAGCTAATGTTAGCAGTCCAATGGGCATGGCCCCTGGAGCTAGAGTTAGGGGTCCTATGGGTAGGGCCCCTGTAGCTAGGGATAGGTGTCCTGTGGCAGGACCTCTGTAGCTAGGGTTAGGCATCCTAGGGGCAGGGCCTTTGGAACTAGGGTTAGGGATCCTATGGGCAGGCCCATAGAGGTATTGTTAGGGATTCCGTGGGCAGGGCCCTTGGAGGTAGGGTTAGGAGTATTATAAGCAGGGCGCCTGGAGCTAGGCTAGGGGTCCTATGATTAAGGCCCTTTGAGCTAGGGTTAGGGGTCCTATGGGCAGGGCCCCTGCAGCCAGGGTTAGGGGTCCTATGGGCAGGGCCCCTGGAGCTAGATATAGCGTTTGTATGGGCAGGGTCTCTGGATCTAGGGTTGGGGGTCTTTTGGGCAGGGCCCCTGCAGTTCGGGTTAGGGGTCCCATGGGCAGGGCCCCTGCCCCTAGAGTTACGGGTCCTATGCGCAAGGCCCGTGGAGCTAGGGTTAGGGGTCTATGGTTCGGGCATCTGGAGCTAGGGTTAGGGGTCGTATGGATAGGGCTCCTGGAGCAAGATTAGGGTTCCTATGGGCAGGGCGCCTGCAGCTAGGGTTAGGGGTCCTATGCGTAGGGCCCCTGTATCTAGGGATAGGGGTCCTGTGGGTGAGGCCCCTGGAGCTAGGGTTAGGCGTCCTAGGGGCAGGTCTCCTGGAGCCAGGGTGTGACGATGTGGTTCTGGCGGGACCCAACTGAGAGTGCCAGTTCAGGACCAATTGCTCACACAAGGCAGTTACAGCCCAAGGCTGGGATTTTTCCACCTCTAAGGCAAACCAAACCAGCCAGACACAAATGACTTCGGTTTCACCCCACTGGCTAACCACAAGTCACACAAGCAATTTCCTTAGACACTCCAGTCTCCCAGTATCACCACCAGTGCCACTTGTCCTGAGGATGAATGGTTATGAAAACCAACACCCCAGTAAAAGTAAAAGGTTCTCTCGATCCCAAAGGACCGAGCCCCAGACCCAGGTCAATATACACATCAGATCTTACCCACAAATCATGCTGTTGCCAATCCTTTAGAATCTAAAATCTAAAGGTTTATTCATAAGAGGAAAAAGATAGAGGTGAGAGCTAGAATTGGTTAAATTGAATCAATTACATACAGTAATGGCAAAGTTCTTAGTTCAGGCTTGTAGCAGTGATGGAGTAAACTGCAGGTTCAAATCAAGTCTCTGGAGAACATCCCCCAGAGGTAGGAAGCAGGATTGAAGACCAGGTGGAGATGAGGCATCAGCCTTATATAGGCACTTCCAGGTGTAAGAACACTTCTTTGTTCTTACTGTGGAAAATTACAGCAAAATGGAGTTTGGAGTAACATGGTCAAGTCTCTGCATACTTTGCTGAGTCACAAGGCGTATCTGCCTCCTCTCAATGGGTCAATTGTGTAGCTGATGGTCCTTAATGGGCCATCAAGCAGGCTAAGCAGAGCTAACACCAACTTGTTTGGGGTGTCACCCAGAACTACAGCACCAATTTGGAATACAGTCAGTTTACAGTCAATACTTATAACTTCAACTACATAATGATAAAGACAGCATAATCATAACCAGCAACCCATAACCTGGTCTTAGACACCTTATATGACCCCCTTTACATAAGATTTGATGCCATTACAGGACCTTGGTTGCAAACCATGTTCTATATGGTCTCAGTTTATATCAATAACATCACACAGGGTTGAGTGTCCTATGGGCAGGTCCCCTGGAGTTAGGGTTAAGGGTTCCTATGGGCAGGTCCCCTGGAGCTAGGGTTAAGGGTCTTCTGGGCAGGGCCCGTGGAGCTAGGGTTAGCGGTCCTATGGGTAGGGTCCCTGCAGCTAGGATAAGGGATCTATGGGCAGGGCTCCTGGAGTTAGGGTTAGGGTTCCTCTGGGCAGGGCCCGTGGAGCTAGAGTTAACGGTCCTATGGGCAGGAACCCTGGACCTAAGGTTAGGGCTCCAATGGGGAAGAGCCCTGGAGGTAGGGTTAGGGGTCCTATGGGCAGTGGCCCTGGAGGTAGGGTTAGGCATCCTATGGGTTGGGCCCCTGGAGCTAGGGGTAGGGGTCCCATGGTTTGCACCTGTGGAGCTAGGGTTACGGGTCCTATGGGCAGGGCCCCTGGATCTAGGGTTGGGGGTCCTATATGCAGGGCCCCTGCAGTTCAGGTTAGGGGTCCTATGCGCAGGGCCCGTGGAGCTAGGGTTACGGGTCCAATGGGCAGGGCCTCTGGAGCTAGATATAGCGTTTGTATGGGAAAGGCCCCTGGAGCTAGGGTTAGGGGTCTTTTGGGCAGGGCCCCTGGAGCTAGGGTTACGGGTTCTATGTGTAGGGGGCCTGGAGATAGCGTTAGGGGTCGTATGGGCAGGGCCTCTGCAGCTATGGTTAGGGGTCCTATGGGTTGGGCCCCTAGAGCTAGATATAGGGTTCCTATCAGCAGGGCCCCTGCAGCTAGAGTTAGGGGTCCTTTGGATAGGGGCCCAGAAGCTAGGGTTAGGGGTCCTATGGGCAGGTCCCCTGGAGCTAGGGATAGGGGTCCTATGGGCTGGGCTGCTGGAGTTGGGGTTAGGGGTCCTATGGGTAGAGCCGCTGGCGCTAGGGATAGGTTTCCTATCGGCAGGGTCCCTGGAGCTAGGGTTAGGCGTCCTATGGGCAGGGTGCTTGGAGCCAGGGTTAGGCGTCCTATGGGCAGGTCCACTGAAGTTACGGTAAAGGGTCCTATGGGAAGGGCCCCCGGAGCTAGGGTTAAGGGTCCTATGGGTTGGGCCCTGTGAGATAGGGGTATGGGATCCTATGGGTAGGGCCCCTGGAGCTAGAGAGTTAGGGGTCCTATGGGCAGAGGATCTGCAGCTGGGGTAGGGGTCCTATGGGTAGGGCCCCTGTACCTAGAGGCTGGGGTCCTATGGGCAGGGCCCCTGGAGCTAAGGTTTTGGGTCCTATGGGCAGGGCCCTTGGAGCTAAGGGTACAGGGTCTTATGGGCAGGGCCCCTGGAGCTAAGGGTACAGGGTCTTATGGGCAGGGCCCCTGGAGCTACGTTTAGATGTCCCATGGGCAGGGACCCTGGAGCTAGAGTTAGGGGTACTATGGATAAGGCCCCTGGAGCTAGGGATACGGTTCTCATGGGGGGGGGCCCCTGGAACTAGGGTTTTGGATCCTATGGGCAGCGTCCTTGCAGCTAGGGATTGGGGTCTATGGCTAGGGCCCCTGGAGCTAGGGCTAGGGGTCCTATGGGTAGCATCATTTGAGCTAGGGTTAGGTTACCTATGGGCAGGGGCCCTGGAGCTATTGTTAGGAGTCTGTGGCAAATTGCCAGTACTGTTATGCTGGGTCTCATGCTTTCTCTTCCTTGGGGAAGGTTCAGGGCACCATTGATTGCCTCTGAATCGGTATTTTAATTACCCCACTAGTGTCCTTGAGAGGAGGAGTGGAGAAGGAGGGACCTGGGCCAGCCCTCTTCTTCAGGTCCGAACCCAGGGGCCTTGAGGTTTGTGGTGAACCACTTGATCTAGCAGTTCCTTCACCTGGGCTACTTCCCTCTCCTGCCCTTCAGCTTGTGAAGGGGCTTCTTGCCCTCCTTCTACACAAGCCAGGTGCCCCTTACCTAGGGTTTCTTTTGGATTTCTCAGCCCACTGCAGCACTCCTCCAAACTTTCCTTTTGCTCTCTCTTCAAAACTGTTCTCTGCTCCAACAAAACCTTCCTACTCCAACTCCCACACTGTCTGACTGAAGCAGGGTTTTTTTCACATGACTGACTGCTGGTGCTCTAATTGGATTCAGGTGCTCTAATTAATCTATAGCAAACCTTCCTCCCCTTGCAGGGAATAAGGCTCCCTGCTCACACTCTCCTGCTGCCCTCTGGTGATGCTGTATCACATATTCCGCCCCCCCCATTCCGGCTCAACATCAAGGGGTTGGGCTACTTGGGACGAGAGGCAGTGCCGTCGAGATAGGCCATCAGCGTTGCCATGTTGGCGTCTAGCTGTATGCTGGACCCGAAAATGGAAAGGCTGCAGAGAGAGGAACCACCTCGTCACTCTGGCATTCCTCTCTTTGTTCCTGTGCATCTACTGGAGCGGAGCGTGGTCTGTCACGAGGGTAAACCGCCGGCCCGGGAGGTAGCAGAGAGTCTCCATAGCTCATTTTAATCGCCAGACATTCCTTTTCGACAACAGCATACTTTTGTTCCCTGGGGAGAAGCTTCTGGCTGAGGTACAAGATGGGGTGCTCCTCCTCCCCTACCATCTGGGAAAGGATGGCACCGAGCCCCATCTCCAAGGTGTCCGTTTGTAGGATGAATTCCTTCTCGAAGTCTGGGGCTACGAGTACTGGATGGCAGCATAGGGCTGTCCGTAAATCTGTAAATGCTGCTTCTGTCGCATCAGTCCACTTTACTATCTCGGGGCCCCGAGTTTTTATTAGATCCGTCAGTGGCCTTGCTCTTGTGGTGAAATGAGGGATGAATCTCCGATAGTATCCTACTATTCCTAAAAATGCTCTGACCTGCTTTTTGCGGATTGGTCGAGGCCAACCTTGTATTGCCTCCACTTTGTTCCATTGGGGCTTTACCAAACCTCTCCCTACTACATGCCCGAGGTATCTGGCCTCAGCTAGTCCTATCATGCACTTGAGAGGGTTAGCAGTGAGACCAGCCTTTCGCAGGGCGTCCAGTACTGCTTCTACTTTTTCTAGGTGCGTTTCCCAGTCAGGGCTATGTATGACTGTCGTCTAGATAGGCGGCAGCATACTTGCATGGGGTCGTAGTAACTTATCCATAAGTCTTTGGAATGTTGCAGGGGCCCCATGGAGTCCAAAAGGGAGGACAGTGTATTGAAACAGGCCATTGGGTGTAGAGAAGGCAGTCTTTTCCTTGGCATCCTTGGCCAGGGGAATTTGCCAATATCCTTTGGTCAGATCCAGAGTGGTTAGGTATTAGGCCTTGCCTAACTGATCAACTAGCTCGTCAATGCGTGGTATCGGGTAGGCATCGAAGTGGGATACTTCATTCAATTTCCGGAAGTCGTTACAAAACCTCAGAGTGCCATCATGCTTGGGGACTAGGACGATCGGACTGGACCGCTGGCTGTGGGATTCTTCAATGACCCCGAGTTCCAGCATCTTCTTCACTTCCATCCTAATTTCTTCCCTTTTAGCTTCTGGTATTCAGTATGGTCTTATTGTCACCCTTACTCCGGGGCTGGTGACAATATGATGTTGGTCTAGTGTCGTTCGGCCCGGTTGTGTACAGAATACATCCTGGTTCCGGTGGATCATTTCAATGACCTCTGTTCATTGTTCTGGGGTTAATTCAGAAGATATCTTTACCTGTCCCTGTGGGTCATCTGTCTGAGGTAGAGCTCCTCGAATGACCAGACACTTCTCTCGGTCATGCCAGGGCTTCAGTAAGTCGATGTGGTAGATTTGCTCTGGCTTTCAGCGGTCTGGTTGTCTAACCTTATAGTTCACTTCCCCAATGGCTTCCACTATCTCATATGGTCCATGCCAGCTGGCTAGAAGTTTGCTTTCTGCTGTCGGTACTAACACCATCACCCGTTCCCCCGGCTGAAATCTCTGTACTTTCACCTGACGGTTGTAATATGTCTGCTGGGCCTCTTGTGCTTTTTCCAAATGTTCCCATACTATCGGGGTTACTCGAGTTATTCGCTCTTTCATCTGTGTCACGTGCTCAATGACATTCTTTCCTGGGTTGGGTTGTTCCTCCCAATCTTCCTTGGCGATATCTAATATCCCGCTTGGGTGGTGTCCATATAACAGTTCAAAGGGAGAAAAACCCGTAGACGCCTGGGGGACTTCCCGTATAGCGAACATTAGATACGGTAGAAGGGTATCCCAGTCTTTTCCATCCTGTGCTACCACCTTCCGGATCATATTTTTAAGAGTATGATTAAATCGCTCGACCAGTCCATCTCTTTGTGGATGGTAAACTGAGGTCCGTATGGCCTGGATGCGGAGCAGGGCACATAAGTCTTTCATTAGTTTTGACATGAACGGGGTTCCTTGGTCTGTCAGGATCTCCTTAGGGATGCTCACTCTGGCGAAAACCTGTAGTAGTTCTTTTGTTATTGCCTTGGATGTGGGGTTTCTTAAAGGAATGGTCTCTGGATACCGTGTGGCATAGTCAAGGATGACTAGTACGTTTCGGTGGCCCCATGCCAATTTTTCTAATGGGCCCACTATGTCCATGGCTATCCTCTCGAAAGGGACGTCAATAATAGGCAAAGGTAATAATGGGGCCCGCAAGTGAGGTCGGGGGCTATGCAACTGGCATTCAGGGCAGGAGGCACAATAACGCTGGACTTCTGCACATATCGCTGGCCAATAAAACCTTCTTAGGATTCTATCCAGTGTCTTGTCTACCCCTAGATGTCCCCCAAATAGATGACTGTGAGCTAACTCTAGTACTGCCCTTATGTGTTTCCGTGGGACTAAGAGTTGCTCTATTTCTTCCCCTTGTATTTGCTCTATCCTGTACAAAAGATCGCGTTTGAGCACACAATATGGCCTTGGGCCTTTGATCGTTCCTTCCATAGGCACACCATTTACTTCCACTACCTCCTCCCTCACGTTCGTATATAATGGATCTTCGGCCTGGTCCTGCCCAAAAGTCTCACGTGCAGTACCGAACTGACCTAATTCTAGGGGGCCCATTTCTACTCTTCCCCCTGGGGTGCTCCCACTTGGGCTAGGAACCACCTCCGAGTCTTCCTTGGCCTGAATTATCTCCTGGTCTCCTGAGCGGGTTCGCCTACCCACAAGGGAAGTTTTTTGATTCTCTGCTAGAATCCTGGTCCTTAATCTTTTATCTGCCCTTCGTTCTTGCCTAGACTTTTGGGGTTTTCCAGGGAATGAGAATAACTCTGGAGCAAATTCAGCAAACATTGGGGTGAGGCTATCTGTAGTTGCCTCCGTCTCAGCCTGGGGGTTGCTACCCTCCCCTGGCTCTATTGGGGTAAGTAAGCTCTCAAACCTGGGGAAGTCTCTACCAATTAAAACAGGATAGGGGAACTTGGGGACCACCCCTGCAGAAACCCTGGTAGTATTCCTCTGGATCTCAATCCGTACCGGAATTGTAGGGTAAAAATTCACAGTGCCATGTACGCACGTTACCCCTGTGTTTTTGGCCTGGGTTAGCTGGTCTGTTCCCACCAACTTCCCCGAGACCAGCATGACAGCACTCCCAGAATCTATTAATGCTATGGTCTTTATATCATTCATTTTTACTGGTCTGGTATATCCATGTGAGGTCATTGTGACCCCTACCAGGCCGATTAGGCCACATTGCTCCCCATACTCCCCCAGAGTACACTGCATAGGTTCTTCCTTGTTGGAGCATTGGGCTGCTATATGCCCCAATTCCCCACGCTCATAACACCGCCCCCTTATTCCAGTTGTCACCCTCTGCCTGAGGCTATTTGGCCAGCCCCCCACCTCTCTTCCCAAACCCTCAGGTCCCTTCCTGGCCTCGAGCCATTCCTTGGTGTCTTTCCTCCCAGTTACAGTTCTCCTACAGTTCTCAGCAGCCCAGGTTTGTGGTTGGCTTCCTGGATTGCCATGTCTCCCTGCCTGGGGTCTGGAACAGTTTGCGGGCTGCCAGCTGTCTTTTCACGAGGGAGACCAACTCATCATAGGTAGAGGGATCGTTCTGGCCAACCCAAGACCTGGTGGTAGCCCCCTCATATACTGGTCCAATATCAGTACCTCCATCATCTTCTCAGAGATGAGGGCCTCAGGGCACAACCATTTCCGGGTCAGGTGGATTAGGTCAAACAATTGTGATTGGGGTGTCTTGTTCTCCATATACCGTCACTCATGGAACCTCTGGGCTCTCAATGCCATTGTTACTCCGAACCTGGCCAGGATCTCGGCCTTCCGCTGGGAATAATCTGCTGCAGCCTCCGCAGCCATATGGTAGTAGACCTTTTGGGCTTCCCCACACAGGAATTAGGCAAGGATACCAGACCATTGATCTCGGGGCCAGGCCTCCCACAGGGCTGCTCTTGCAAAAGTCAGGAGGTATGCCTCCACATTATCCTCCTGTGTCATTTTCTGTAGGCAATGGCTGGCCCGTACGGTCCAGGTCCCTTCACAGTTGCGATTCTGCTCCATAAGGGCCTTCATCTGGTTCACCAGGTCTTTCGGCAGGGCTCGGTCCTGAGCAGCCTGACTAATCAACAGATGATTGGTCTCCTGCTGCATTCTAGTCGCCTCCCGTTGGGTGGTTGCTTGGACCCGGGTAGCCTCCTGCTGGGCCGCAGTGGCTTGTATAAGGGCCTTGACCATGTCGTCCATCTTAAGGATGGGAGGGTTTTGCCTAACCCTGGTCTAAGTCCCCAGCATGCAGATCCCACTTCTGACACCACGTGTAGCAAATTGCCGGTACTGTTATGCTGGGTCTCATGCCTTCTCTTCCTTGGGGAAGGTTCAGGGCACCATTGATTGCCTCTGAATCAGTATTTTAATTACCCTACTAGTGTCCTTGAGGAGGAGAGTGGAGAGGGAGGGACCTGGACCCACTCTTTTCTCCAGGCCCAAACCCAGGAGCCTTGAGGTTTGTGGTGAACCACTTGAACTAGTGGTTCCTTCCCCTGGGCTACTTCCCTTTCCTACCCTTCAGCTTGTGAAGGGGCTTCTTGCCCTCCTTCTACACAAGCCAGGTGCCCCTTACCTAGGGTTTCTTTTGGATTTCTCAGCCCACTGCAGCACTCCTCCAAACTTTCCTTTTGGTCTCTCTTCAAAACTGTTCTCTGCTCCAACAAAACCATCCTGCTCTAACTCCCACACTGTCTGGCAGAAGCAGGGGGTTTTTCACATGACTGACTGCTGGTGCTCTAATTGGCTTCAGGTGCTCTAGTTAATCTATAGCAAACCTTCCTCCCCTTGCAGGGAATAAGGCTCCCTGCTCACACTCTCCTGCTGCCCTCTGGTGATGCTGTATCACAGGTCCTATGGGCAGGGCCCTTGGAACTAGGATTAGGGGTCCTATGGGCAGGGCCCCTGGAGCTAGGATTAGGGGTCCTATGGGCAGGGCCTCTGTACGGCACCCTTGGAGCTAGGGTTAGGGGTCCTATGGGTAGGGCACATGGAGCCAGGAATAGGGGTCCTATGGGTAGGACCCCTGAGGCTGTAGTTAGGGTTCCTATGGGTTAGACCCATGGAGCTAGGTTTACGCGTGTTAGGGGTCCTATGGGCAGGGCCCCTCCAGCTCGGGTTAGGGGTCCTATGGGTAGGGGCCCTGCAGCTAGATAGAGGGTTCGTATGGGCAGGGCCCCTGGAGCTAAGGATAGGGGACCTATGGGCAGGGCCCCTGAGGCTCTAGATAGGGTTCCTATGGGTTGGGCCCCTGGAGCTAGGGTTATGCATGTTAGGGGTCCTATGGGCACGGCCCCTGCAGCTAGGGTTAGGGGTCCTATGGGTAGGGCCCCTTGAGCTAGATATAGGGTTCCTTTTGGCAGGGCCCCTGCAGTTAGGTTTAGGGGTCTGTAGATGGGGTCCGCTGGGGCTCGACCCTCCCTGAGAGGGAGGAGAGCTACACTGGCCTCACTGTTGTCCCTGCAGGTACAATCAGCTCTGGCCCTTTGGAGCAGGGCAGAGCAGTGGCAAAGTCAAAAGGGGCCCAGCCCTTGGTTCGGGCGGGGCACCAAACACAGTACAATCAGCTCTGGCCTGAGGCCGGGGAGAGGGGGAGTCTGCCACCCGGATACGGGTGGCAGGGGGAACGCAGGCCCACCCACTCCTCAGCGTTCCAGCCCAGGGCCCTGGTAGCGGCTGTCACCGCTGCCGGTGGTCAGTGGGGGTCCTGATCGAAACACACTGACATTGGCAAGGTTAGCTCTGCAGCCTGACTGGAGTCAGCTGCCCCCAGGCTACTTCCTAGCTCCCCCTCTACTGGTCCGGGGCCTCCGTTCCGGGGACGTCCAGGACCATCGGTTCCTCCCAGTCCGGGCTGGGCGGCAGGTCTGGTTATGTTTCGGGGAATGCGGGCCAAGCCTGGTCTGGGGGCTCCTCGGGGCCGTAGTAGGGGCGAGGCAGCCCTGGCGGCTCCTCGTCGTAGCGGCCTCGAGAATGCTCCGGCGGCTCCTCGTCGTGGTAGGGGCGAGGCAGCTCCGGCGGCTCCTGGTCTCGGCCTCTGGCTTGGGCAGTCTCCCAGTTACGGGCGTCCGCGGACACGTCTGCTCCTGCCGGTGGCAGACCTACAACTGAAGGCTGGGGCCCGGCTTTTATTCTTCCGGGTCACCACCTGACCCTCTGAGGGGCCGGACTTCCGCTCAGCGGCCCCGCCCCCGTGGATGACTGACAGGGCTCGACCCTTCCTGAGGGGGAGGGGAGCCACACGGCCTCGCTACAGGGTCCTATGGGTAGGGCTCCTGGAGCTAGGATTAGGGGTCCTATGGGCAGAATAAGTGGAGCTTGGATTTGCGGTCCTATGAGTAGGGCCGCTGGAGCTAGGGTTAGGGGTCCTATGGGCAGAGCCCCTGAAGCTAGGGATAAGAGTCCTATGGGCAGGGCCCCTCCAGCTCGGGTTAGGGGTCCTATGGGTAGGGGCCCTGCAGCTAGATAGAGGGTTCGTATGGGCAGGGCCCCTGGAGCTAAGGATAGGGGACCTATGGGCAGGGCCCCTGAGGCTCTAGATAGGGTTCCTATGGGTTGGGCCCCTGGAGCTAGGGTTATGCATGTTAGGGGTCCTATGGGCACGGCCCCTGCAGCTAGGGTTAGGGGTCCTATGGGTAGGGCCCCTTGAGCTAGATATAGGGTTCCTTTTGGCAGGGCCCCTGCAGTTAGGTTTAGGGGTCTGTAGATGGGGTCCGCTGGGGCTCGACCCTCCCTGAGAGGGAGGAGAGCTACACTGGCCTCACTGTTGTCCCTGCAGGTACAATCAGCTCTGGCCCTTTGGAGCAGGGCAGAGCAGTGGCAAAGTCAAAAGGGGCCCAGCCCTTGGTTCGGGCGGGGCACCAAACACAGTACAATCAGCTCTGGCCTGAGGCCGGGGAGAGGGGGAGTCTGCCACCCGGATACGGGTGGCAGGGGGAACGCAGGCCCACCCACTCCTCAGCGTTCCAGCCCAGGGCCCTGGTAGCGGCTGTCACCGCTGCCGGTGGTCAGTGGGGGTCCTGATCGAAACACACTGACATTGGCAAGGTTAGCTCTGCAGC
Organism: Gopherus flavomarginatus; assembly: GCF_025201925.1. Classification (NCBI taxonomy): domain Eukaryota; kingdom Metazoa; phylum Chordata; order Testudines; family Testudinidae; genus Gopherus; species Gopherus flavomarginatus. The sequence goes on from NC_066619.1 coordinate 151,500,812, forward strand.
CTGACTGGAGTCAGCTGCCCCCAGGCTACTTCCTAGCTCCCCCTCTACTGGTCCGGGGCCTCCGTTCCGGGGACGTCCAGGACCATCGGTTCCTCCCAGTCCGGGCTGGGCGGCAGGTCTGGTTATGTTTCGGGGAATGCGGGCCAAGCCTGGTCTGGGGGCTCCTCGGGGCCGTAGTAGGGGCGAGGCAGCCCTGGCGGCTCCTCGTCGTAGCGGCCTCGAGAATGCTCCGGCGGCTCCTCGTCGTGGTAGGGGCGAGGCAGCTCCGGCGGCTCCTGGTCTCGGCCTCTGGCTTGGGCAGTCTCCCAGTTACGGGCGTCCGCGGACACGTCTGCTCCTGCCGGTGGCAGACCTACAACTGAAGGCTGGGGCCCGGCTTTTATTCTTCCGGGTCACCACCTGACCCTCTGAGGGGCCGGACTTCCGCTCAGCGGCCCCGCCCCCGTGGATGACTGACAGGGCTCGACCCTTCCTGAGGGGGAGGGGAGCCACACGGCCTCGCTACAGGGTCCTATGGGTAGGGCTCCTGGAGCTAGGATTAGGGGTCCTATGGGCAGAATAAGTGGAGCTTGGATTTGCGGTCCTATGAGTAGGGCCGCTGGAGCTAGGGTTAGGGGTCCTATGGGCAGAGCCCCTGAAGCTAGGGATAAGAGTCCTATGGGCAGGGCCCCTCCAGCTCGGGTTAGGGGTCCTATGGGTAGGGGCCCTGCAGCTAGATAGAGGGTTCGTATGGGCAGGGCCCCTGGAGCTAAGGATAGGGGACCTATGGGCAGGGCCCCTGAGGCTCTAGATAGGGTTCCTATGGGTTGGGCCCCTGGAGCTAGGGTTATGCATGTTAGGGGTCCTATGGGCACGGCCCCTGCAGCTAGGGTTAGGGGTCCTATGGGTAGGGCCCCTTGAGCTAGATATAGGGTTCCTTTTGGCAGGGCCCCTGCAGTTAGGTTTAGGGGTCTGTAGATGGGGTCCGCTGGGGCTCGACCCTCCCTGAGAGGGAGGAGAGCTACACTGGCCTCACTGTTGTCCCTGCAGGTACAATCAGCTCTGGCCCTTTGGAGCAGGGCAGAGCAGTGGCAAAGTCAAAAGGGGCCCAGCCCTTGGTTCGGGCGGGGCACCAAACACAGTACAATCAGCTCTGGCCTGAGGCCGGGGAGAGGGGGAGTCTGCCACCCGGATACGGGTGGCAGGGGGAACGCAGGCCCACCCACTCCTCAGCGTTCCAGCCCAGGGCCCTGGTAGCGGCTGTCACCGCTGCCGGTGGTCAGTGGGGGTCCTGATCGAAACACACTGACATTGGCAAGGTTAGCTCTGTAGCCTGACTGGAGTCAGCTGCCCCCAGGCTACTTCCTAGCTCCCCCTCTACTGGTCTGGGGCCTCCGTTCCGGGGACGTCCAGGACCATCGGTTCCTCCCAGTCCGGGCTGGGCGGCAGGTCTGGTTATGTTTCGGGGAATGCGGGCCAAGCCTGGTCTGGGGGCTCCTCGGGGCCGTAGTAGGGGCGAGGCAGCCCTGGCGGCTCCTCGTCGTAGCGGCCTCGAGAATGCTCCGGCGGCTCCTCGTCGTGGTAGGGGCGAGGCAGCTCCGGTGGCTCCTGGTCTCGGCCTCTGGCTTGGGCAGTCTCCCAGTTACGGGCGTCTGCGGACACGTCTGCTCCTGCCGGTGGCAGACCTACAACTGAAGGCTGGGGCCCGGCTTTTATTCTTCCGGGTCACCACCTGACCCTCTGAGGGGCCGGACTTCCGCTCAGCGGTCCCGCCCCCGTGGATGACTGACAGGGCTCGACCCTTCCTGAGGGGGCGGGGAGCCACACGGCCTCGCTACAGGGTCCTATGGGTAGGGCTCCTGGAGCTAGGATTAGGGGTCCTATGGGCAGAATAAGTGGAGCTTGGATTTGCGGTCCTATGAGTAGGGCCGCTGGAGCTAGGGTTAGGGGTCCTATGGGCAGAGCCCCTGAAGCTAGAGATAAGAGTCCTATGGGCAGGACCCCTGGAGCTAGTGTTAGACGTGCTATAGGCAGGGCCCTGGTGCTAGTTATAGGGGTCCTATGGGCAAGGGCCCTGGAGCTAGGGTTAGAGGTCCTAAGGGCAGGGCCCCTGGAGCTAGGGTTAGGGGTCCTATGGGTTGGGCGCCTGGAGCTGGGGATAGGGGTCCTATGGGTAGAGCCGCTGGAGCTAGGGTTAGGGATCCTATGGGCAGGGGCCCTGGACCTTGGGATGGGGTTCCTATGGATACGGGCCCTGGAGCTAAGGATAGGGGTTCTATGGGCAGGGCCCCTGAAGCTAGGTTTAGGGGTCCAAGGTGCAGGGCCCCTGAAGCTAGGCTTAGGGGTCCTATGGGCAGGGCTCTTGTAGCTAGGGTTAGGGGTCCTATGGGTAGTGCCCCTGCAGCTAGGGTTAGCAGTTCTATGAGTAGGGACCCTGGAGCTAGCGTTAGGGTTCCCATGGGTACGGTCCGTTGGGATAGAATTAGGGTTCCCATGTGTAGGGCACCTGGAGCTAAGGTTAGGGATCCCATGGGTAGGGCCCGTGGAGCTAGGGTTAGGGCTCCTCTCGGCAGGGCCTGTGCAGCTAGCGTTAGGGGCCCTGCCCAGGGGACCCTTGGAGCTAGGGATAGGGGTCCTATGGGCAGGGCCCTTGGAGCTAGGGATAGGGGTCCTATGGGCAGGGCCCCTGGAGCTAGGGATAGGGGTCCCATGGGCAGGGCCCCTGGAGCTAGGGATAGGGGTCCCATGGGCAGGGCCCCTGGAGCTAGGGATAGGGGTCCCATGGGCAGGGCCCCTGGAGCTAGGATTAGGGGTCCCATGGGCAGGGCCCCTGGAGCTAGGATTAGGGTTTCCATGGGTAGGGTACCTGGAGCTGGGTTTAAGGTTCCTGTGGGTAGGGTCCGTGGAGCTAGCGGTAGGGTTCCCATGGGTAGGGCCCGCAGAGCTAGGGTTAGGGTTCCCATGGGCAGGATTCTTGGAGCTAGGGTGAGGGGTCCTATGGGTAGGGCTCCTAGAGCTAGGATTAGGGGTCCTATGTGTACGACCTGTAGAGCTCGGGTTAGGGTTCCTATGGGTAGGGCCCGTGGAGCTAGGGTGAGGGATCCCATGGGGAGGGCCCCTGGAGCTAGGGGTACGGGGTCCCATGGGGAGGGCCCCTGGAGCTTGTGTTAGGGGTCTTATGGGTAGGATCCTGGAGCTAGGTTTAGGGATCCCATGGTTAGGGCCCGTGGAGCTACAGTTAGGGATCCCATAAGTAGGGCACTTGGTGCTACCCATAAAAGTCCTAACCCTAGCTCCAAAGGCCCTACCTATAGGAACCCTGTCCTTAGCTCCAGGTGTCTTACCCATGGAACCTCAAACCCTAGCTCCACGAGCCCTACCCATGGGACCCCTAAACCTAGATCCAGGGGCCCTACCCATGTGGCCCCTAACCCTAGCTCCAGGGGCTCGGCCTGTGGGGCCCCTAACTCTAGATCCAGTGCCCTGCCCCGTGGGGCCCCTAACTCTAGATGCAGGAGCCCTGTATTGGGCCCCTAACTCTAGCTGCAGGGGCCCGGTCCGTGCGGCCTCTATCTCTTGCTCCAGGGGCCCTGTATGGTGGCCCCTTAAATCTAGCTCCAGGGGCCCGGCCTGTGGGGCCCCTAACTCTAGCTCCAGGGGCCCGACCCTTGGGTCCCTAAATCTAGCTCCTGGGGCCCTGTATAGGGGCCCCTAACCCTAGCTCCAGGGACCAGGCCCATGGGGCCCCTAACCCTAGCTCCAGGGACCCGGCCCGAGGGAAACCAAACCCTAGCTACAGTGGCCCCGCCTGTGGGGCCTCTAACCCTAGCTCCAGGGGCCCCGCCCATCTGGCCCCTAGCCCTAGATCCAGGGGCCCTTCCCGTGGGGCCCCTAACTCTAGCTTCAGGGGCCCTTGTCATAAACAGATAGCTAAGGGTTAATGTCTCTTTCACCTGAAGCACCTGACCAGAGGACCAATCAGGAAACCGGATTTTTTCAACTTTGGGTGGAGGGAATTGAGTGTCTCTGAGTCTTTGTTTTCTGGCTGCCTGCTTTTCTCTGAGCTTTGGAGAAGTAGTTCTACTTTCTAGTCTTCTGTTTCTAAGTGTAAGGACAAAGAGATCAGATAGTAAGTTCTATGGTTTCTTTTCTTTGGTATTTGCATGAATATAAGTGCTGGAGTGCTTTGATTTGTATTCTTTTGGAATAAGGCTGTTTATTCAATATTCTTTTAAGCAAATTGCCCTGTATTGTGTCATCTTAATACAGAGAGACCATTTGTATTTTTTCTTTCTTTTTTATATAAAGCTTTCTTTTAAGACCTGTTGGAGTTTTTCTTTACTTCAGGGAAATTGAGTCTGTACTCACCAGGGAATTGGTGGGAGGAAGAAATCAGGGGAGATCTGTGTGTGTTGAAGTGGCTAGCCTGATTTTGCATTCCCTCTGGGGGAATAGGAAAGTACTTTTTGTTTCCAGGATTGGGAACAGAGAGGGAGATTCACTCTGTTTGGATTCACAGAGCTGGTGTCTGTGTATCTCTCCAGGAGCACCTGGAGGGGGGAAGGGAAAAAGGATTATTTCCCTTTGTTGTGAGACTCAAGGGATTTGGGTCTTGGGGTCCCCAGGGAAGGTTTTTCAGAGGGACCAGAGTGCCCCAAAACACTCTAATTTTTTGGGTGGTGGCAGCAGGTACCAGGTCCAAGCTGGTAACTAAGCTTGGAGGTTTTCATGCTAACCCCCATATTTTGGACGCTAAGGTCCAAATCTGGGACTAAGGTTATTACATGAGTGGCAGCTGGTGGGAGACAGAATCCAGAAGCCAGTAGAAATATTATATTTTTCTTTTCTCTGCTAAGGGCTTTTTAGCAGAGAGAAGCAGTTGGTTTTAAAAGGGAACCAGAGAGAATTTTTTTTTCTGCTCTCTCTCGCAGTTTGTGGCTTGCATGTTAAGGGTCTTTTGTCATGCAATAGCCCTCCCATTAGGAGTCAAGTACCAGCACTTATAGGCATGCAAATAAAGTGGTTTTTCTGGTTTCCCTTCATTGAACATTAGCTAGAGAGAGAAAAGGAAAATTAGCTAAAGGCACTGTTGCTAGGCAGACTTCAGGAGGCAACAGAGAACCTGCAGTGCAGAAGATAAACACCGGAGGGCACCCCAACACAAGAAAACAGGAATCATGACTTCTAAGGCAAAAATTGACGCCGAAGAGCAAATCAAAGAAGCTGAACACAGGCGACAACTGGAAATAAAACAAAAAGAGATGGAGATGAAAGAAAGAGAAGAACAGATCAAAGAGGCAGCCTTCCAAAGAGAACAGGCAGCCCAAGAGGCAGCACACAAAAGAAAACTAGAAGAAGAAGAGGTGGCCCACCGCCGAGAAATGGAAAAGCACCGCCGAGAAATGGAAAAGCACCAAAAAGAAATGGAAAAACAACAAAAAGAAATGGAAAAACAACAAAAAGAGAATGAAGAGAAGGAAAAAACAGAGAAAACATGAACTGGAATTGGCAAAAGCTGGGCTGCATGTGCCAGCCAACCCTAACAACCCGGTGCCAAATATTGCCCCACAGCACAGGAAATTTCCCACCTACAAGGCAGGTGATGACACCGAGGCCTTCTTGGAAAATTTTGAAAGAGCCTGTCTTGGGTACAAGATCCCCGAAGACCAGTACATGGTAGAATTGAGGTCACAGCTCAGTGGACCTTTAGCAGAGGTGGCAGCTGAAATGCCTAAGCACCAAATGAATGACTATAAACTTTTTCTAACCAAGGCCAGATACAGGATGGGGATAACCCCAGATCATGCCCGTCGGCGCTTCAGAACCCAAAAGTGGAAACCAGAGGTGTCATTTCCCAAACACGCCTACTACATTGCAAAAAACTATGAGGCCTGGCTAACAGGAAACAACATTCAAACCTTGGAAGAACTGAACCTCCTCATACAAATGGAGCAGTTCTTGGATGGTGTTCCTGAAGACATCACACGGTACATACAAGATGGAAACCCCAAGAATATCGCTGAGGCGGGGGAGATTGGAGCCAAATGGATGGAACTGGCAGAAAGCAAGAAAGCTACTGTCAAGGGGAACGATTACCCCAGGGGCACACAGACCATAAACCCTACAACCGAGGACAGCCAAAGACCCCACATACCACCCAAGTAAAGCCACAGATACCCTACCCTTCAACCTCACCAGTCTCCAGTAACTCACCTCGGCCCAGTGACCCATCAGATGGAAGATGCTTTAAGTGTAATGAACTGGGACATATCAAGGCCAAGTGTCCCAAGAACACCATGCGAGTGCAATTCATTACACCACCATCACACCAAAGATCCCCAGGCCCGGATGCCTCTCAAATACCCTTGGAGCGAAGGGAAAATTTGAGAGTGGGCGGAAAGAAGGTTACTGCGTGGAGAGACACGGGGGCACAAGTGTCAGCTATCCACCAATCCTTCGTTGACCCCAAATTCATCAACCCAAAGGCCAAAGTTACAATTTACCCCTTCATGTCACAAGCTGTAGACTTGCCTACAGCTCAACTGCCTGTCCAGTACAAAGGCTGGTCAGGAATGTGGACTTTTGCAGTCTATGACAATTATCCTATCCCCATGCTACTGGGGGAAGACTTGGCCAACCAGGTGAGGCGGGCCAAGAGAGTGGGAATGGTTACACGTAGCCAAACCAGGCAAGCTTCCAGACCCATTCCTGTTCCTGAACCGTCCACAGAGGCCCCGTCTGTGTTACCAGAGACCCAGACAGAGGTAGTGGACCCAGATTCCATGCCTACCACTGAAACAGCCACAGCATCTCCAGTCCCAGGCCCGGAACTGGAACAGCAACCAGCACCAGCAAGTGCAACCCCATCTTCAAACTCAACGCCAGAGGGCGCCAGCGAGCCAGAACTGGCAGAAGCAAAAGACAACCATACTCAAAAGGCTCAGCCAGAGCCTAAAATACCCTCAGGTGCACCAGCGGAGAGCGGTTCACCAGCAACGGAAACAACCCCATCACCTACATCGCTTCCAGAGGGACCAAGCCCAAGTCCACAGTCTGAGGAAGAACTGGTGACCCCAGCCTCAAGGGAACAGTTCCAGACTGAGCAGGAAGCGGATGACAGCCTTCAGAAAGCTTGGGCGGCGGCACGGAGCACCCCCACCGCCTCTCAGCTCTTCTAATCGATCCCGGTTTGTTATAGACCAAGGACTTTTATACAAGGAAATTCTTTCTGGTGGACACCGGGAAGAATGGCAGCCGCAAAAACAGTTGGTGGTTCCAACTAAGTACCGGGGGAAGCTCTTAAGCTTAGCCCATGATCATCCCAGTGGCCATGCTGGGGTGAACCGAACCAAGGACCGGTTGGGGAAGTCCTTCCACTGGGAGGGGATGGGCAAGGACGTTGCCAAGTATGTCCGGTCTTGTGAGGTATGCCAAAGAGTGGGTAAGCCTCAAGACCAGGTCAAGGCCCCTCTCCAGCCACTCCCCATAATTGAGGTCCCATTTCAGCGAGTAGCTGTGGATATTCTGGGCCCTTTCCCAAAAAAGACGCCCAGAGGAAAGCAGTACGTACTGACTTTAGTGGACTTTGCTACCCGATGGCCGGAAGCAGTAGCTCTAGGCAACACCAGGGCTAACACTGTGTGCCTGGCCCTAACAGACATCTTTGCCAGGGTAGGTTGGCCCTCTGACATCCTTACAGATTCAGGGTCTAATTTCCTGGCAGGGACCATGGAAAAACTGTGGGAAACTCATGGGGTGAATCACTTGGTTGCCACCCCGTACCACCATCAAACCAATGGCCTGGTGGAAAGGTTCAATGGAACTTTGGGGCCATGATACGAAAATTCATCAACGAATTCTCCAATAATTGGGACCTAGTGTTGCAGCAGTTGCTGTTTGCCTACAGGGCTGTACCACATCCCAGTTTAGGGTTTTCACCATTTGAACTTGTGTATGGTCACGAGGTTAAGGGGCCATTACAGTTGGTGAAGCAGCAATGGGAGGGGTTTACGCCTTCTCCAGGAACTAACATTCTGGACTTTGTAAGCAACCTACAAAGCACCCTCCGACACTCTTTAGCCCTTGCTAGAGAGAACCTAAAGGATGCTCAAGAAGAGCAAAAGGCCTGGTATGACAGACATGCCAGAGATCGGTCCTTCAAGGTAGGAGACCAGGTTATGGTCTTGAAGGCGCAACAGGCCCATAAGATGGAAGCATCATGGGAAGGGCCCTTCACGGTCCAAGAGCGCCTGGGAGCTGTAAACTACCTCATAGCATTTCCCAATTCCTCACTAAAGCCTAAAGTGTACCATGTTAATTCTCTCAAGCCTTTCTATTCCAGAGACTTACAGGTTTGTCAGTTTACAGTCCAGGGAGAGGATGCTGAGTGGCCTGACGGTGTCTACTACGACGGGAAAAAAGACGGTGGCGTGGAAGAGGTGAACCTCTCAACCACCCTGGAACGTCTGCAGCGGCAACAAATCAAGGAGCTGTGCACTAGCTTCACCCCATTGTTCTCAGCCACCCCAGGACGGACTGAACGGGCATACCACTCCATTGATACAGGTAATGCTCACCCAATCAGAACCCCACCCTACCGAGTGTCTCCTCATGCCCAAGCCGCTATAGAACGGGAGATCCAGAACATGCTACAGATGGGTATAATCCGCCCATCTTCCAGTGCATGGGCATCTCCAGTGGTTCTGGTACCCAAACCAGATGGGGAAATACGCTTTTGCGTGGACTACCGTAAGCTAAATGCGGTAACTCGTCCGGACAACTATCCAATGCCACGCACCGATGAGCTATTGGAGAAGTTGGGACGGGCCCAGTTCATCTCTACAATAGACTTAACCAAGGGGTACTGGCAAGTACCGCTAGATGAACCTGCCAAGGAGAGGTCAGCATTCGTCACCCATGCGGGGGTGTATGAATTCAATGTCCTTCCTTTCGGCCTTCGAAATGCACCCGCCACCTTCCAGAGGCTGGTAGATGGTCTACTAGCTGGACTGGGAGAATGTGCAGTTGCCTACCTCGATGATGTGGCCATTTTCTCAGACTCCTGGCCCGAACACCTACTACACCTGGAAAAGGTCTTTGAGCGCATCAGGCAGGCAGGACTAACTGTTAAGGCCAAAAAGTGTCAAATAGGCCAAACAGAGTGACTTACCTGGGGCACCAGGTGGGTCGAGGAACCATAAACCCCCTACAGGCCAAGGTGGATGCTATCCAAAAGTGGCCTGTCCCACGGTCCAAGAAGCAGGTCCAATCCTTCTTAGGCTTGGCCGGATACTACAGGCGATTTGTACCACACTACAGCCAAATCGCTGCCCCACTGACCGACCTGACCAAAAAGACCCAGCCAAATGCAGTTAAGTGGACTGATGAGTGTCAAAAGGCCTTTACCCAACTTAAGGCAACGCTCATGTCGGACCCTGTGCTCAGGGCCCCGGATTTTTGACAAGCCATTCCTAGTAACCACAGATGCATCTGAGCGTGGTATAGGAGCAGTGCTCATGCAGGAAGCAACAGATCACAACTTCCATCCTGTCGTGTTTCTCAGCAAGAAACTGTCTGAGAGGGAAAGTCACTGGTCAGTCAGTGAAAAGGAGTGCTATGCCATTGTGTACGCCCTGGAAAAGCTACGCCCATATGTTTGGGGACGGCGGTTCCAACTACAAACTGACCATGCTGCACTAAAGTGGCTTCATACTGCCAAGGGGAACAACAAGAAACTTCTTCGTTGGAGTTTAGCTCTCCAAGATTTTGATTTTGAAATTCAACACATCACAGGAGCTTCTAATAAAGTTGCTGATGCACTCTCCCGTGAGAGTTTCCCAGAATTCAGTAGTTAAAAAGTGTTCTTAAAATGTAGAAGTCTGTTAGTTATATACTTAGGAGTATATGTAAAGGTGTATGTGTTGTATTAATCTGTTTATTTTCAAGTTCTAGAAGGAAATCGCCGCCAGTGAGCTTCCCCACTGTCTGCAATTTGGGGGGCGTGTCATAAACAGATAGCTAAGGGTTAATGTCTCTTTCACCTGAAGCACCTGACCAGAGGACCAATCAGGAAACCGGATTTTTTCAACTTTGGGTGGAGGGAATTGAGTGTCTCTGAGTCTTTGTTTTCTGGCTGCCTGCTTTTCTCTGAGCTTTGGAGAAGTAGTTCTTCTTTCTAGTCTTCTGTTTCTAAGTGTAAGGACAAAGAGATCAGATAGTAAGTTCTATGGTTTCTTTTCTTTGGTATTTGCATGAATATAAGTGCTGGAGTGCTTTGATTTGTATTCTTTTGGAATAAGGCTGTTTATTCAATATTCTTTTAAGCAAATTGCCCTGTATTGTGTCATCTTAATACAGAGAGACCATTTGTATTTTTTCTTTCTTTTTTATATAAAGCTTTCTTTTAAGACCTGTTGGAGTTTTTCTTTACTTCAGGGAAATTGAGTCTGTACTCACCAGGGAATTGGTGGGAGGAAGAAATCAGGGGAGATCTGTGTGTGTTGAAGTGGCTAGCCTGATTTTGCATTCCCTCTGGGGAATAGGAAAGTACTTTTTGTTTCCAGGATTGGGAACAGAGAGGGAGATTCACTCTGTTTGGATTCACAGAGCTGGTGTCTGTGTATCTCTCCAGGAGCACCTGGAGGGGGGAAGGGAAAAAGGATTATTTCCCTTTGTTGTGAGACTCAAGGGATTTGGGTCTTGGGGTCCCCAGGGAAGGTTTTTCAGAGGGACCAGAGTGCCCCAAAACACTCTAATTTTTTGGGTGGTGGCAGCAGGTACCAGGTCCAAGCTGGTAACTAAGCTTGGAGGTTTTCATGCTAACCCCCATATTTTGGACGCTAAGGTCCAAATCTGGGACTAAGGTTATTACAGCCCTGTATTGAGGCCCCTTACCCTAGCTCCAGGGGCCCAGCCCGTGGAAACCCCTAACTGTAGCTCCGGGGCCTGGCCCTTGGGGCCTCTAAACCTTACTCCACGGGACTGGTCCTTGGGGCCCCTAACCTTTACTCCAGGGGCCCGTCCTGAGGGACCCCAAACCCTAGCTCCAGGGCCCCGACCCATGGGGCCCCTAACCCTAGCTCCAGGGGCCCAACCCGTGAGAAAGGTAACACTAGCTTCAGGGGTCAGGCCCATGGGGCTCCTAAACCTAGTTCCAGGGGCCCATCCCATGGGAACCTAACCCTAGCTCCAGCGGCACTGCACATGAGGCCCCTAACCCTAGCTCATGGGGCCAGCCACTGGGGCCCCTAATTCAATCTCCAGGGGACCTTCTCCTGGGGCCCCTAACCCTTGCTCCAGTGGACCAGCCTGTGCGACCCCTAACCCTCGCTCCAGGGGCCCGGCCCATGGGGCCCCTAGCCCTAGCTCCAGGGGCCCGGCTCTTGCAGCCCCTCACCCTTACTTCAGGGACCAGGCCCGTGAGACCCCTAACCCTAGCTCCAGGGGTCCTGTATTGGGACCCCTAAGCCTCGTCCCATGGAATGGCCCATGGGGACCCTAACCCTAGCTCCAGGGGTCCTGTATTGGGACCCCTAAGCCTCGCCCCATGGAAAGGCCCATGGGGCCCCTAACCCTAGCTCCAGGGGACCAGCCCATAGGGCCCCTAATCCTGGCTCCAGGGGCCCAGCCCATGGGGCCCCATACCATAGCTGAAGGGGCCAAGCCATAGGGGCCCCAATCCCTTTCTCCAGGGTCCCGGTTCGTGGGACCCCTAACCCTAGCTCTAGGGGCCCAGCCCATGGGGCCCCTAACTATAAATCCATGGGCCCGGCCTGAGGGGCCCCTAAAACTAGCTCCAGGGGCCTCGCTCGAGAGACCCCTAACCTTAGCTCCAGGGGCCCCGCCCATGGGGCCCCTAACCCTTACTCCAGGAGCCCGGCATGTGGATCCCTTAACCCTAGGCCCAGAAGAACGGCCTGTGGGGCCCCTTACTTTAGCTCCAGGGGCCTCGCTTGAGAGACCCCTAACCCTAGCTCCAGGGGCCCTGCCCATGGGGCCCCTAACCCTACCACCCAGGCCCCGCCCTATGGACCCCTAACCCTACCTCCTGGGGCCCCGCCCTAGGGACCCCTAACCCTACCTCCCGGGGCCCCGCCCTAGGGACCCCAATCCCTATCTCCAGGCGCCCGGCCCATGGGGCCCCTAACCCTAGCTCCAGGCGCCCGGCCCAGGGGGCCCCTAACCAAAGCTCCAGGGGCCCTGCCCGAGGGACCCCTAACCCTAGCTCCAGGGGCCCGGCCCGAGGGACCCCTAACCCTAGCTCCAGGGGCCCGGCCCATTTGGGCCCCTAACACTAGCTCCAGGGGCCCAGCCCATTTGGGCCCCTAACACTAGCTCCAGGGGCCCGGCCCATTTGGGCCCCTAACACTAGCTCCAGGGTCTTGGGCCGTGGGACCCATAACCCCATCTACAGAGGCCCTGTATTGGGGCACCTAACCCTAGCTCCAGGTTTCCCTGCCCGAGGGACCTCAAACCCTAGCTCCTGGGGCCCTGCCGTGGGGCCTCAAAATCTAGCTTCAGGTAGTCTGTATTGGGGTCCCTAACCCTAGAACCAGGGATCGGCCCTTGGGGCCCCTAACCCTAGCTCCAAGGGCCCGGCCCGTGCGGGCCCTTACCCTAGCTCCAGGGGCTGTGCCCGTGGGGAACCTAACCCTAGCTCCAGGGGCCCGGCCCGTGGGTCTCCAACCTTAGCTCCAGGGACCCAGCCCATGGGGCCCCAACCCTAGCTCCAGGGGACCTGCCTGTGGGTCTCCTAATCCTTGGTCCGGCTCTTGGGGCCCCTCACCCTTACTTCAGGGACCAGGCCAGTGGTACCCCTAACCCTGGCTCCAGGGGCCCTGCCCTTGGAGCCCTTAACCCTAGCTCCAGGGGCCCTGTATTGGTGTCCCTAATCCTAACTCCAGGAGTCCGTCCTGTGGGGCCCCTAACCCTTTGTCCAGGGGCCCGGCCTCTGGGGCCACTAATCCAATCTCCAGGAGACCTTCTCATGGGACCCCTATCCCTAGCTCCAGGAGACCGGCCGGTGCGACCCCTAACCCTAGCTCCAGGAGCCTGGCCCGTGGGGCCCCTAAGCCTAGCTCCAGGGGCCCTGTATTGGGGCCCCTAAACATTGCTCCGGGGCTCCGCTCGAGAGACCCCCTAAACCTAGCTCCAGGGGCCCTGCCTGAGGGAACAATAAACCTGGCTCCATGGGCCCCACCCAAGGGACCCATAACCCTAGCTCCAGGGGCCCGGTCCGTGAGGCTCCTAACACTAGCTCCAGAGGCCTGGTCCGTGCTCCAGGGACCTGGCCGGAGGGACCCCATACTCTAGCTCCAGGGGCCCGGCCCATGGGGCCCCTAACCCTAGCTCCAGGGGCCCGACCATGGGGCCCCTAACCCTAGCTCCAGGGGCCCGACCCGTGAGAAAGGTAACACTAGCTTCAGAGGTCAGGCCCATGGGGCTCCTAAACCTAGCTCCAGGGGCCCATCCCGTGGGAACCTAACCCTAACTCCAGTGGCACTGCACGTGGGGCCCCTAACCCTAGCTCATGGGGCCAGCCACTGGGGCCCCTAACTCAATCTCCAGGGGACCTTCTCGTGGGGCCCCTAACCCTTGCTCCAGTGGACCGGCCCGTGCGACCCCTAACCCTCGCTCCAGGGTCCCAGCCCATGGGGCCCCTAGCTCCAGGGGCCCGGATCTTGCAGCCCCTCACCCTTACTTCAGGGACCAGGCCCGTGAGACCTCTAACCCTAGCTCCACGGGTCCTGTATTGGGACCTCTAAGCCTCGCCCCATGGAAAGGCCCATGGGGCCCCTAACCCTAGCTCCAGGGGACCAGCCCATAGGGTCCCTAATCCTGGCTCCAGGGGCCCAGCCCATGGGGCCCCATACCCTGGCTGAAGGGGCCAAGCCGTAGGGGACCCGAACCCTTTCTCCAGGGTCCCAGTTCGTGGGACCCCTAACCCTAGCTCTAGGGGCCCAGCTCATGGGGCCCCTAACCCTTACTCCAGGAGCCTGGCATGTGGATCCCAAAACCCTAGGCCCAGAGGAACGGCCCATGGGGCCCCTTACTTTACCTCCAGGGTCCCAGCCCTTGGGGACCCTAACCCTAGCTCCAGGGGCTCTGTTTTGGGGCCTCAAACCCTAGCTCCAAGGGTCTGGCCTGTGGGGCACCTAACCGAAGCTCCAGTTGCCCTGCACGAGGGACCGCTAACCCTAGCTCCAGGGTGTGACGTTGTTGATATAAACTGGGACCATATAGAACATGGGTTGCAACCAAGGTCCTGTAGTGGCACCAAATCCTATGTAAAGGGGGTCATATAAGGTGTCTAAGACCAAGTTATGAGTTACTGGTTATGATTATGCTGTCTGTATGTCTGTATCATTTTGTAGTTGAAGTTATAAGTATTGGCTGTATACTGTCTATATTTCAAACTTGTGCTGTGTTACTGGGAAAGATCCCAGACAAGTGGATGTTAGCTCTGCTTAGCCTGCTTGATGGCCCATTAAGGACCATCAGCTACACAATTGACCCATTGAGAGGACGCAGATAAGCCTTGTGACTCAGCAGGGTGTGCAGAAACTGGCCCATGTGACTGCAAACTCCATTTTGCTGTAATTTTCCACAGTAAGAACAAAGAAGTGTTCTTACACCTGGAAGTGCCTATAAAAGGCTGATGCCTCATCTCCATCTGGTCTTCAATCCTGCTTCCTACCTCTGGAGGGACTTTGCTACAAGCTGAAGCTCTACACAAGGGACTGATGACCCATCCCAGCGGGGATGTTCTCCAGAGACTTGATTTAAACCTGCAGTTTACTCCATCACTGCTACAAGCCTGAACTAAGAACTTTGCCATTGCTGTATGTAATTGATTCCATTTAACCAATTCTAGCTCTCATCTCTATCTTTTTCCTCTTATGAATAAACCTTTAGATTTTAGATTCTAAAGGATTGGCAACAGCATGATTTGTGGGTAAGATCTGATGTGTATATTGACCTGGGTCTGGGGCTTGGTCTGTTGAGATTGAGAGAACCTTTTTCTTTTACTGGGGTGTTAGTTTTCATAACCATTCATCCCCAGGATGGGTGGCACTGGTGGTGATACTGGGAGACTGGAGTGTCTAAGGAAATTGCTTGTGTGACTTGTGGTTAGCCAGTGGGGTGAAACCGAAGTCATTTGTGTTTGGTTGGTTCAGTTTGCCTTAGAGGTGGAAAAACCCCAGCCTAGGGCTGTGACTGCCCTGTTTAAGCAATTGGTCCTGAATTGGCACTCTCAGTTGGGTCCCGCCAGAACCGCATCATCACACAGGGGCCCAGTCCGTGGGGTCCCTAACCATAGCTCCAGGCACCCGGCAGGTGGGGCCCCTAACCCTAGATCCAGGGTCAGGCTCGTTGGGCCCCTAACCCCAGATCCAGGGGCCCAGCCCGTGCAGCCCCTAACCCTAGCTCCAGGGGCCCGGCCTGCAGGGCCCCTAAACTGAGCTCCAAGGGTCCTGGCAAGTGGGGCCCCTAACCCTAGTTCCAGGGTCCCGGCCCGTGGGGCACCAATCCATAGCTACAGGGGACCGGCCCTTGGGGCCCCTAACCCTAGGCCCAGGGACCGCGCCAGTGTACCCCTAACACTAGCTCCAGGGGCCCTGCTCATGGGGCCTCTAAATCTAGCTCCAGGGGCCAGGTCCGTCAGTCCCCTAAACCTAGCTCTAGGGGCCTCTAACCCTACCTCCAGGGGCAAGACCCACGGGGCCCCTAACCCTAGCTCCAGCAGCCTGGCCCTAGGGGCCCCTAACCCTAGCTCCAGCAGCCTGGCCCTATGGGCCCCAAATGCTTTCTCCAGCGGCCTGGCGTGAGGGAATCCTAACCCTAGCTCCAGGGGCCCAGCTGGTGGGGCCCCCAACTCTAGCTCCAGGGTCTCGGGCCATGGGGCCCCTAACCCTAGCTCCAGGGGCCTGGCCCATCGGGCCCTAACCCTTGCTCCAGGGGCCCAGCCCGTGGGGCCCCTAATCCTAGGTCCAGTGGCCTGTGGGGCACCTATCCCTAGCTCCAAGGGCCCGGCTGTTGCAGTCCCTCACCCTTACTTCAGGGACCAGGCCCGTGGGACCCCTAACCCTAGCTACAGGGGCCCGGCCTGTAGGGCCCCTAAAGCTAGCTCCAGGGGCCCTGTATTGGGGCCCCTAACCCAAGCTCCAGGGGTCCCACCCAAGGGACCCTAAACCCTAGCTCCAGGGGCCCCGCCAAGGGACCCCTAACCCTAGCTCCAGGGGCCCCTCCAGAGGGACCCCTAACCCTAGCTCCAGGGGCCCCGCCAAGGGACCCCTAACCCTAGCTCCAGGGGCCCCTCCAGAGGGACCCCTAACCCTAGCTCCAGGGGCCCTTCCCATGGGGCCCCTGGCCCTAGCTCCAGGGGCCCTGTATTGAGGCCCATAAACCTAGGTGCAGGGGTCTGGCCCTTGGGGCCCCTAAAACTTACTCCAGGGGCCCGCCTGTGGGGCTCCTTATACTAGGTGCAGGGGCCCGTCCCGTGGGGCCTCTAATCCAATCTCCAGCGGATCATCTCGTGGGGCCCCTAACCCTAACTCCATTGGCCCGGCCCAAGCGGCCACTAACCCTTGCTCCAGGGGCCCGGCCCATTGGGCCCCTAACCCAAGCTCCAGGGGCCCGAGCCTGGGTCCCAAACCCTAGCTCCAGGGGCCCGGCTCGAGGGACCCCTAACCATAGCTCCAGAGGCCCTGTATTGGGGCCCCTAACCCTAGCTGCAGCGGCTCTGCCTGTGGAGCCCCTAACCCTAACTCCAGGGGCCCGACCCTTGGGTCCTTAGCCCTAGCTCCAGGGGCCATATATTGGGGCCCCTAACCCTAGCTCCAGGGGCCCGCCCAAGGGACCCCAAACCCTAGCTCCAGGGGCCCCGCCTGTGTGGCTTCTAACCCTAGGTCTAGGAGCCCTGCCCGTGGGGCCCCTAACCCTAGCTCTAGGGGATTGGCCTGTGGGGCCCCTAACCCTAGCTCCAAGGCCCCGGCCTGTGCGGCCCCTAAGCCTAGCTCTAAGGGCCTGGCCTGTGGTGACCCTAACCCCAGCTCCAAGGGCCCTGCCCGTGGTGACCCTAACAAGGGCTGGGCCCATCGGGCCCCTAACCTTAGCTTCAGGGGTACGGCTCGAGGGAAATCAAACCCAAGCTCCAGGGGCCTGGCCCGTAGGACCCCTAACCCCAGCTCCAGGGGCCAGGCTCCTCAGGCCCCTAACCCTAGCTCCAGGGGCCAGGCCCCTCACCCTAGCTCCAGGGGCCAGGCCCCTCACCCTAGCTCCAGGGGCCAGGCCCCTCAGGCCCCTAATCCTTGGCCAAGAGGCCCCGTTCATGGGGCTTCTAACCCTTACTGCAGGGTCCCACCCCATGGGGCCCCTAGCCCTAATGCCAGGGGCCTGGTCCGTGGGGCCCCTAGCCCCAGCAGCACTGCACTTGGGGCCCCTAACCCCAGTTCCTAGGGCCTTCAGCTGGGGCCCCTAACTCTAGCTCCTGGGGCCCTGCCCGAGGGACCCCTAGCCCTAGCTCCCGGGGCCCTGCCCGAGGGACCCCTAGCCCTAGCTTCTGGGGCCCTGCCCGAGGGACCCCTAGCCCTAGCTTCTGGGGCCCCTAAACCTTTCTCCTGGGACCATGCCAGGGTCTCAGGCCATGGGGCCCCTAACCCTAGCTCCAGTGGCCCGGCCCTTGGGGCCCCTAACCCTAGCTCTAAGGGCCCAGACCGTGGCGCCTGTAATTCTAGCTCCAGGGGCCCTTCCAGTGGGTCCCCAACCCTAGCTCCAGGGGCCTTCCTCTTGGGGCCCCTAAACCCCAGGTCCAGGGGCCCTGCCCATGTGGTTCCTAACCCCAGGTCCAAGGGCCCTGCCCGTGAGGCAGCTAACCCTAGCTCCCAGGGCCCTGTTTTGGGGCCCCTAACCTTAGCTCCAGAGGCTCCGCCCGTGTGGCAACTGACCCTAGCTCCAGGGGCCCGGCCCGTGGACTCCTAACCCTAGGTCCAGGGGCCCTGCCCGAGGGTCCCCGAACCCTAGGTCCAGGGGCCCTCACTGTGCTGCCACTAATCCTAGCTCCAGTGGACCGGCCCGTGGGGACCTTAACCCTAGCTCCAAGGGCCCGGCTTGTTGGCCCCCAAACTGTAGTTCCAGGGGCCCAGCCCGTGGGGCCCTTAGCCCTTACTCCAGGGGCACGGCCCAAGGGACCCCTAGTCCTTACTCCAGGGGCACGGCCCTTCGGGACCCTATACCTTACTCCAGGGTCCCCAAGCGCTGGGCCCCTAACTCTAGATCCACGGTCTCAGCTCTTGGGGCCCCTAAACCTAGCTGCAGGGACTGGGCCCGAGGAGCCCCTAGCCCTAGCTCCAGGGGCCCAGCCTGAGGGGCCCATAACCGTAGCTCCAGGGGCCTGGCCCGAGGATCCCTGACACCCTAGGTCCTGGGGCCCGGCTCGAGGAGCCCTGAAACCCTAGGTCCCGGGGCCCGGCCCGAGGGGCCACTAGCCCTAGCTCCCGGGGCCCGGCCCGAGGGGCCACTAGCCCTAGCTCCCAGGGCCCGGCCCGAGGGAAACCTAACCCTTACTCCAGGGGCCCGGCCCGAGGTTCCCCTAATCCTAGCTCCAGGGGCCCAGCCCGAGGGATCCCTAACCCTAGCTCCAGCGGCCCAGTCCTTGGGGACCCTAAACCTTACTCCAGGCACCCCAACCTTGGGGCCCCTAACACTAGCTGCAGGGACCGGGCCCATGAGGCCCCTGACTCTAGCTCCAGGGGCCCAGCCCGAGGGGCCCGTAACCCTAGCTCCAGGGGCCCGGTCCTTGAGGCCTCTACACCTAGGCCCATGGGCCTGGACAAAGGGACCCCTATACCTTACTCCAGGGGCCCGGCCCGAGGGACCCCTAACCCTAGCTCCCGGGGCCTGGCCCTGAGGGGTCCCTAACACCTAGCTTCCGGGGCCCTAGCCATAGGATCCCTAATCCAAGCTGCAAGTGCCCTACCCACAGGAACCCTAACTCTAGTTCAAGGTGCTCTACCTATAGGAACCCTAATCCTAGCTCCAAGACACCTACCCATAGGAATCCTATACCTAGCTCCACGTGCCCTACCTAGCTCCAAGAGCCATACTGTAACAGGTTGAGACTCACCAGCTGGCACCCCCTACTGGTGACTCTGGGAATTAGCTCTGTCCAGTGGAGCGCCCCCTCCTGGTGGTGTCCCATCTGTCGTTCTGCCCTCCCTTGCTGTCTCTGGACCTGCGTTGCTCCCTTCTCGGCAAAGTCCTCTTCAAGGCCACTGCCCTTCAGCAGTGTCCCTTAGTCCATCTGGACTCTCTTCCGGGGGGTCAGTGATCAGCAGTTCTACACTCCAGCCACCGTGTCCAACCACCCTCTGAGTCCAATCCCTCTTGTCAGGGATCTGGCGTAGTCTAATGGCCGCTCTCTACGGCCAAAGGCTGGGTGTACTGCAAGGAGTGAGGTGGGGGACCCAGGCCTGCCCTCTTCTCTGGGTCCCGGCACAGGGACCCTCTGGAAGCAGCCTTGCTGTCCTCCTTCTCTCCCCTCATCTGTCTGCTTTCTTGGGCCGCTTCCCCTATGACCCCTTGCACCCGCTAGGCCCTTCCTTTCAGGGCCTGCAGCCTGGCAGCTAACGGGCTCAAGCTCCCTAGCCTCCCTGAGCCTGGCCAGCACTGCGCTGTCCACGGTGCTAGTCTCCTCCCTTGGAGCCTGACCTTCCCCCTTCAAAGACCTGGGACAGACAGACTGCTCCTGCTCTGGGCAGCCTTTATATACATCTGAGCCTGGCCCTGATTGGCTGTCTCCAAACTGAGCCCTGATTGGCTCCCCATCTGCACAGGGGCCTTGGCCTGCCAGAGCCCACTCTCACAGGGAGTGGGGCAGTCTGCCCCACTACACACCCTGCCCCTTAAGAACCCTCTCAAGGGGGGAGAGAATTCCCTACCACCCCTGTGCTCCTCGCAACTTTGCCCTCAGGGAATCTCTTTCAAAGCACAGGCCCTCCACCAACTGGAGCCACCTGTTTCCTTCTTCAATTGTCTGGGTCCCCACCATAGACCTCTCTGGTCCTACGTGGGTTCCCACATCCATTTGGGTTCCCACCTCGGCCCTTGTGTGGGTTCCCTGGTTAAGGTGGGGCCTCTCTACCCCAGCCCCCTTCTCTCTGGGGGCCTCAGCCTGCACTACCCCTTCCTGGTGGCTAGTCCCAGAGAGAGCCTTAGCTTCTGACACTTCCCCTCTCTGCTCAGGGGGCAATGCCGCTTTATGTGGCCCTTGGTGTGGCAGTGGAAGCACCCTCGGCGCCTTCCCCCTGCCATGGCCTTAGTCCTGCTTGTGTGGGCCCTAGCCCTTCCTTCCAGGCTGGCCTGGGCCTTGGGATCCCTGTAGGGGCACTCTCTCCTTAGGTGTCCCTGATCTCGACAGACCCAACATTTCCTAGACACAGGTCCCAGCCTCCTGCCCTGGGCGCCTGGTCTCCTATATGGTCTGGTGCCCACCTCCGCAGCAGCCAGAGCACCTCTCCCTGCTGCTCAGCAAGCCGAGCCACCCAGGCCCTCCAGTACAAGTCTCATTTCTCCACCATCTCTGTCTCTCAATCTGGCACAATCTGCCTAGTCCTCGCTCATGCCCCTTGTATCAGGGACGGACCGCTTGTGCCTGCTTTCTCCACCACGTGTAACAGGTTGGGACTCACCATCTGACACCTCCTGCTGGTGACTCTGAGAATTAGCTCTGTCCAGTGGAGCACTCCCTCCTGGTGGTGTCCCATCTGTCGTTCTGCCCTCCCTTGCTGTCTCTGGACCAGCGTTGCTCCCTCCTCGGTTGCATCCTCTTCAAGGCCATTGCCCTCCAGCAGTGTCCCTTAGTCCATCTGGACCCCCTTCCAGGGGTCAGTGATCAGCAGTTCTACACTCCAGCCACCGTGTCCAACCACCCTCTGAGTCCAATCCCTGTTGTCAGGGATCTGGCGTAGTCTAATGGCCGCTCCCTACGGCCAAAGGCTGGGTTTACTGCAAGGAGTGAAGCAGGGGTCCCGGCCCAGGGACCCTCTGGCAGCAGCCTCGCTTTCCTCCTTCTCTCCCCTCATCTGTCTGCTTTCTTGAGCCACTTCTCCTACAGCCCCTTGCACCCGCTAGGCCCTTCCTTTCTGGGCCAGCAGCCTGGCAGGTTACGGGCTCAGACTCCCTAGCCTGGCCAGCACTGCGCTGTCCACGGTGCTAGTCTCCTCCCTTGAAAACTGACCTCTGACCCCCCCCCCCCCCCCATCAAAGGCCTGGGACAGACTGACTGCCACTGCTCTGGGCAGCCTTTATATATGGGTGAGCCTAGCCCTGATTGGCTGTCTCCAAACTGAGCCCTGATTGGCTCCCCATCTGCGCAGGTGCCCTGGCCTGCCACAGCCCACTCTCACAGGGAGTGAGGCAGTCTGCCCCACTACACCTACCCATAGGAACTCTAACCCTAGCTGCAAGAGCCCTGCCCATAGGAACCATACCCCTAGCTAAAAGTGCCCTACCGATAGGAACCCTAAACCTAGCTCAAAGTGCCCTACCCTTAGGAACCCAAACCCTAGCTCCAGGTGCCCAACCCATAGGAACCCTAACACTAGCTGCAAGTGCCCTATCCATGGGAACCCTAACCCCAATTCCAGGTGCCCTACCCATAGGAACCCTAACCCTAGATCCAAGTGCCCTACCCATGAGAAACCTAACCCTAGCCCAAGAGCCCTACCCATAGGAACTCTAACCCTAGCTACAAGTGCCCTACCCATAGGAACCCTAACCCTACCTCCAAGAGACCTACCCATAGGAACCCTAACTCTAGCTCCAAGAGCTATGGTTAGGGGTCCTATGGGCAGGGCCCTTGGAGCTAGGGTTAGGAGTCCTTTGGGAAGGGCCCATGGAGCCAGGGATAGGGGTCCTATGGGTAGGACCCCCAGAGCTAGGGATAGCGGTCCTATGGGCAGGGCCCCTGAAACTACGAGTAGGGTTCTATGGGCAGGGCCCTTGGAGCTAGGGTTAGGAGTCCTTTGGGAAGGGCCCATGGAGCCAGGGTTAGGAGTCCTTTGGGAAGGGCCCCTGGAGCTAGGGATAGGGGTCCTATGGGCAGAGACCTTGAAGCTAGGGATAGGTCCTATGGGCAGGACCCCTGGAGCTAGTGTTAGACATGCTATAAGCAGGGCCCTGGTGCTAGTTATAGGGGTCCTATGGGAAGGGGCCCTGGAGCTAGGGTTAGAGGTCCTAAGGGCAGGGCCCCTGGAGCTAGGGTTAGGGGCCCTATGGGTTGGGCGCCTGGAGCTGGGGATAGGGGTCCTATGGGTAGGGCCCATGCAGCTAGGGTTAGGGGTCCTATGGTCAGGACCCCTGGAGCTAGTGTTAGACATGCTATAGGCAGGGCCCTGGTGCTAGGGATAGGGATCCTATGGGCAGGGCTCTTGGAACTAGGATTAGAGGTCCTATGGGTTGGGCCCCTGGAGCTAGCGTTAGGGGTCCTATGGGCAGGGCGCCTACAGCTAGGGATAGGGGTCCTATGGGTAGGGCCCCTGGAGCTAGGGATAGGGGTCCTATGGGTAGGGCACCTGGAGCTAGGGTTAGGGGTCCTATGAGCAGGGCCCCGGAGCTAGGGATAGGGGTCCTATGGGTAGAGCCTCTGGAGCTAGGATTAGGGGTCCTATGGGCAGGGCCCCTGGAGCTAGGGTTAGGGGTCCTATAGGTAGGGCCCCTGGAGCTAGGGTTAAGAGTCCTATGGGAAGGGCCCCTGTAGCTAGAGTGAGGGTTCTTATGGGCAGGGCTCTTGGAGCTAGGTTTAGGGATCCTATCGGCAGGGCCCCTGGAGGTAGAGTTAGGGGTCCAATGGGCAGGGCCTCTGGGGCTAGGGTTGGAGGCCCTATGGGAAGGTCCCCTGCAGCTAGGGTTAGAGGTCCTATGGGCAGGGCCCCTGCAGCTAGGCATAGGGGTCCTACTGGCAGGGCCCCTGGAGCTAGGGTTAGGGTGCCTATGGGCAGGGCCCCTGGAGCTAAGGTTAGGGTTTCTATGGGCAGGGCCCCTGGAGCTAGGGTTAGAGGTCCTATGGGCAGGGCCCCTGGAGCTAAGGTTAGGGTTTCTGTGGGCAGGGCCCCTGGAGCTAGGGTTAGAGGTCCTATGGGCAGGGCCCCTGGAGCTAGGGATAGGGGTCCTACAGGCAGAGCCCCTGCAGCTAGGGTTAGGGGTCCCATGGGTAGGGCCCCTTGAGCTAGGTTTAGGGGTCCTATGTGTAGGGCTCCTGGAGCTAGGGATACGGTTCCTATGGTCAGGGTGCTTGGAGCTAAAGTTAGGCTTCCTATGGGTAGGACCCCTGATGCTAGGGTTAGGGGTCCTATGAGCAGGTCACCTGGTGCTAGGGTTAGAGGTCCTATGGGCAGGGTGGCTGGAGCTAGGTTTAGGGGTCCTATAGGCAGGGCGCCTGGAGCTAGGGCTCGGGTCACATGGGTAGGGTCCCTGCAGCTAGGATTAGGGGTCCTATGTGTAGGGCCCCTGGAGCTAGGGATATGGTTCCTATGGTCAGGGCCCTTGGAGCTAAGGTGAGGGTTCCTATGGGCAGGGCCCCTGATACTAGAGTTAGGGGACCTATGGGCAGGGCACCTACAGCTAGGGTTAGGGGTCCTATGGGCAGGGCGCCTGGAGCTAGGGTTATGGTTCCTATGGACAGGGCCCCCGTTGCTAGGGTTAAAGGTCCTATTGGCAGGGCCCCTGGAGCTAGGGTTAGGGGTCCTATGGGCAGGGCACCTGGAGCTAGGATTAGGGGTCCTATGGGCAGGGCCCCTGGAGCTAGGGTTAGAGGTCCTATAGGTAGGCCCCCTGGAGCTAGGGTTAAGGGTCCTATGGGAAGGGCCCCTGTAGCTAGAGTGAGGGTTCTTATGGGCAGGGCTCTTGGAGCTAGGTTTAGGGATCCTATCGGCAGGGCCCCTGGAGGTAGAGTTAGGGGTCCAATGGGCAGGGCCTCTGGGGCTAGGGTTGGAGGCCCTATGGGAAGGTCCCCTGCAGCTAGGGTTAGAGGTCCTATGGGCAGGGCCCCTGCAGCTAGGCATAGGGGTCCTACTGGCAGGGCCCCTGGAGCTAGGGTTAGGGTGCCTATGGGCAGGGCCCCTGGAGCTAAGGTTAGGGTTTCTATGGGCAGGGCCCCTGGAGCTAGGGTTAGAGGTCCTATGGGCAGGGCCCCTGGAGCTAGGGATAGGGGTCCTACAGGCAGAGCCCCTGCAGCTAGGGTTAGGGGTCCCATGGGTAGGGCCCCTTGAGCTAGGTTTAGGGGTCCTATGTGTAGGGCTCCTGGAGCTAGGGATACGGTTCCTATGGTCAGGGTGCTTGGAGCTAAAGTTAGGCTTCCTATGGGTAGGACCCCTGATGCTAGGGTTAGGGGTCCTATGAGCAGGTCACCTGGTGCTAGGGTTAGAGGTCCTATGGGCAGGGTGGCTGGAGCTAGGGTTAGGGGTCCTATAGGCAGGGCGCCTGGAGCTAGGGCTCGGGTCACATGGGTAGGGTCCCTGCAGCTAGGATTAGGGGTCCTATGTGTAGGGCCCCTGGAGCTAGGGATATGGTTCCTATGGTCAGGGCCCTTGGAGCTAAGGTGAGGGTTCCTATGGGCAGGGCCCCTGATACTAGAGTTAGGGGACCTATGGGCAGGGCACCTGAAGCTAGGATTAGAGTTCCTATGGGCAGGGCGCCTGGAGCTAGGGTTATGGTTCCTATGGACAGAGCCCCCGTTGCTAGGGTTAAAGGTCCTATTGGCAGGGCCCCTGGAGCTAGGGTTAGGGGTCCTATGGGCAGGGCACCTGGAGCTAGGGATAGGAGTCCTATGGGTAGGGCCCCTGGAGCTGGGGATAGGGGTCCTATGGGTAGGGCACCTGGAGCTAGGTTTAGGGTTCCTATGGGCAGGGCCCCTGGAGCCAGGGTTAGGTGTCCTATGGCAGGGCCCCTGGAGCTAGGGTTAGGGGTCCTATGGGCAGGGCCCTTGGAGCTAGGGTTAGGGGTCCTATCGGTAGGGCACCCTGCCATGCAGTTGGGTTCCTATGGGTACGACAGCTGGAGTTAGGGTTAGGGTTCCTATATATATAGCTTCCCGCTCTAGGGTTATGGTTCCAAAGGGTAGGGCACTTGGAGCTAAGGTTACCGTTCCTAAGGATAGGGCACTTGGATATGGCGTTAGTTTCTATGGGTAGGGCTTCCTGCCCTAGGGTTATGCTTCCTAAGGGTAGGACACTTGAAGCTAAGGTTAGAGCTCCTATGGGTAGAATGCCCCAAACTAGAGTTAGGGTTCCTATGGATAGAGCACTTGGAGCTAGGGTTAGGGTTCCTATGGGTAGGGCACTTGGAGCTAGGTTTAGGGTTTCTGTGGGTAGGGCATACCACCTTAGTTTTAGTGTTCCTAAGGTTAGGTCACTTGGAGCTAGGGTTAGGTTTCCAATGGGTAGGGCATTTCGAGCTAGGGTTAGGGTTCCCATGGGTAGGGCTTCCTACCCTAGGGTTAAGATTCCTAAGGGTAGGGCACTTGGAGCTAGGGTTAGTGCTCCTATGTGTAGAGCTTCCCTCCCTGGGGTTAGGATTCCTAAACGTAGGGCACATGGAGCTAGACTTAGGGTACCTATGGGTAGGGAACTTAGAGCTAGGGTTTGGGTTCCTATGGGTATGGCTTCACTCACTAGGGTTAGGGTTCATAAGGATAGGGCACTTCGAGCTAGAGTTAGGGTTCCTATAGTTAGGGCTTCCCAGCCTAAGGTTAAGATTCCTAAGGATAGGGCACTTGGAGCTAGCATTAGGTTTCCTATAGGTTTAGCTTCTCGCCCTAGGGTTAGGGTTCCTAAGGGTAGGCACTTGGAACTAGGGTTAGGATTCCTATGCATAGGGCTTCCCTCCGTAGGGTTAGGGTTCCTAAGGGTAGAGGACTTTGAGCTAGGGTTAGGGTTCCTATGGGTAGGGCTTCCCGCCCTAGGGTTAAGGTTCCTAAGGGTAGGTCACTTGGATTCAGGGTTAGTGTTACAATGGGTATGGTATCCCGTCCTATGGTCACGGTTCCTATGGGTTGGGCATTTGGAGCTAGGGTTACGGTTCCTATAAGTAGGGCTTCCTCCGATAGGGTTTGGGTTCCTAAGGGTAGGGCACTTGGAGTTAGGGTTAGAGTTCCTATGGGTAAGGTGCCCGGCCCTAGGGTTACGGTTCCTGTGGGGAGGCCACCTTGAGCTAGGGTTAGTGTTTCTATGGGTAGGGCACTTGCACCTGGGTTAGGGTTCCTATGGGTAGGGCACTTGGAGCTAGGGTTAGGGTTCCTAAGGGTAGTGCACTTGGAGCTTGGGTTAGGGTTCCTATTGGGAAGGCTTCCCGCCCTAGCGCTAGGGTTACTTAGGGTAGAGCACTTGGAGCTATGGTCAGGGTTCCTAAGTGTAGGGCACTCGGAGCTAGGGTTAGGGTTCTTATGGGTAGCGCTTCCCGCCCTAGGGTTATGGTTCCTATGGGTAGGGCACTTGGAGCTAGGATTCCGGTTCCTCTAGGCAGGGCTTCCCGCCCTAGGGTTAGGGTTCCTATGGATAGGGCACTTGCATCTAGGGTTAGGGTTCCTATGCATAGGGCTTCCTTCCCTAGGGTTAGGGTTCCTAAGGGTACAGCACTTGGAGCTAGGGTTAGGGTTCCTATGCGTAGGGCTTCCCGCCCTAGGGACCCTGGAGAGGCCTAGCGGCTCAGTTTCCCAACGACTTAGCATTTTATAGTATTTGCTGTGTTCACAGCTGATTTCCCACTGACCTCAGGTGCAGCTGGGAGTGCTCAGCATCTCAGACTGGGCACCCCAAAATATCATTTTCTACACTTCAAAGAATTCAGGAATTGAAAAAACAAAACAAATCCATCCTGTGGATCTGTATTGAACCCACATGGGTCTAGAGATAGCCACAGCACAGTCCTGTTATCACTGGAGCTAACAGAATAACTGGTAGCAGTAGTAGGCTAGTAACGACTATGTGGACCTGCTACTGGGGCTGGGGAGGACACACAAGCTTTGCTAGAGGGCTTCCCAGAGATTTGCTGGCAGAAGAGGAACGTTGAGCCTCAGGGATTTCGAGTTCCTTTCCATGCTGTGGAGCTAAGTGGGCACAGATCCTTCTGTCCCTGACCCCCGCACCCAGCCTTTCGCTGTTCCCTCTGCTCCTGTCACCCCTTCTGCCTCTCTCACCTCTATGGTGCAACGCCCCGACTGTCCCTAGTGCGATACTCCCCTCGTCCGCCAGACTTCTTCCCCCATCCCCAGCTCCTAACCCCCTCCCCACACGGTAACAATGCGGTTCTGGCGGGACCCAACTGAGAGTGACTATTCAGGACAAATCGCTTAAAACAGGGCAGTTACAGCCCAAGGCTGGGGGTTTTTCACCTCTAAGGCAAACTAAACCAGTCAGACAAAGAGGAATTTGGTTACACCCCACTTTCTAACCACAAGTCACACAAGCAATTCCCTTACACACTCCAGTTTCCCAGTATCACCACCAGTGCCACTCGTCCTGGGGATGAATGGTTATGAAAACCAACACCCCAATAAAGAAAAAGGTTCTCTCGATCCCAAAGAATCAAGCCCCAGACCCAGGTCAATATACACATCAGATCTTACCCATAAATCATGCTGTTGCCAATCCTTTAGAATCTAAAATCTAAAGGTTTATTCATAAAAGGAAAAAAGATAGAGATGAGAGCTAGAATTGGTTAAATGGAATCAATTACATACAGTAATGGCAAACTTCTTAGTTCAAGCTTGTAGCAGTGATGGAGTAAACTGCAGGTTCAAATCAAGTTTCTGGAGCACATCCCCCACTGGGATGGGTCATCAGTCCTTTGTTCAGAGCTTCAGTTTGTAGCAAAGTCCCTCCAGAGGTAGGAAGCAGGATTGAAGACAAGATGGAGATGAGGCATCAGCCTTTTATAGGCTTTTCCAGGTGTAAGAACCTCTTTGTCCTTAACTGTGGGAAATTACAGCAAAATGTAGTCTGGAGTCACATGGGCAAGTCCCTGCATACTTTGCTGAGTTATAAGGCGTATCTGCCTTCTCTCAACGGGTCAGTTGTGTAGCTGATGGTCCTTAATGGACCATCAAGCAGACTAGGAAGAGCTAACAGAAACTTGTCTGGGAAGTTTCCCAGAAGCACAGCACAAATTTGAAATACAGACAGTATAGAGCCAATACTCATAATTTCAACTACAAAATGATACATACATACAGACAGAATAATCATGACCAGTGATAAAGAAGACTAGCCCCCGGCCCAAAAGCCGGGTTATAATCAGGGTCGTAATCATTTCAAGGCCTTAGGCCTCAATCATACTAACATATAGCAGAGTAAGAAAGTGGATTTTCCACTAACCTGCCTGAGGCTCACTCTCTGATTTTACTATACACTATCCTAACACCACTATTATAACACTATTATATTACTAAATGCTGCTAAATCGCTGCTATATGGGGTTAAAAAACTGGAAGATCCCTAAAATAACCAGTCTACCACTGCCAGAAAACTAACAGCTGTTGGGTCATTATAGGTTATTAAGTAGCTCCTGCAAGCATAAAATATAAATCATAATAACTCAACTAACAGAACAAATAAGTATTTTTGGAACATAAGTTCCCCAAAATTACTTGAGAACCAGCTGCTTAAACCGCAAGTGAGGAATAACCGGGGTGTCAAGGTCTTGGCAATAGAAGGAGCTCCTAAGAGGAAGTAAAAAGGAACAAGCTTAGCAATTTTAGCTCTTTTTGCAATAATTGTTTTGAGAACATGTCATGTATCACCCAAATAAGGCAATGACAGATGTACAAGCTCATATGATAATTTGCGGTTTTAGGCTTTATAAACACAGGTATCTCTGCTGTAAGGTAGAGCGACTTACCTCTTGCTAGAGGACTAGTCGTCTCTCCATGCATATGCATGTATTCTCTGATTAATCAATAAAGGAGCCTCAGGCTGTCTGATCAACTCAACTCGTTGGTGGTCATTTTCCACGACACCAGCAACCCATAACCTGGTCTTAGACACCTTATATGACCCCCTTTACATAAGATTTGGTGCCACTACAGGACTTTGGTTGTAACCATGTTCTATATGGTCCCAGATTATATCAATAATGTCACATACATCCTGTAACGTTTCATTAGCAGATGGTGGCTGGTCCCCCTCTTGGTCCTTTTCCTTGCACACGGAAGAGAAGGGAGAGCTAGAAGTCCATGAACAGGCTGTGAGGAGGAGGGAACCTGTATACAGAACTGAGACCCAGTAACTGGAGCCATGCACATTCCTGGCTTGCACCTGGCCAAACCCTAGCCAGCACCTAGGGTGAGTTGTATTATGCACTGCTGGGAAGGACAGCTGTAATGCACCCAGAGTAGGGTGGCCATGTGCCCAGTTTTTGACCAGAAAGTCCGGTCGAGAAGGGGACTGGACTCCCGAAGTCCAGTCAGTACTGCTGACCGGACACCCAAATTCCAGTTAGTGTGTGCAGGGGAGGTGCTGGATCATCACCTGCATCCCCCACACACACTCAGCTGGGGCCACCTCCTACCTGCCTTGGGTGGCTGCAACTCCCAGTCCCAGCTCTGCAAGTGAGTCCCTCTCGACCCTGGTAGAGGGGAAAAACAGGAAGGGACCGGGGGGGAACAGGGAGAGGAGTGAACAGGGGACGGTGCGGGGAAGGTTCCGGCACTCCTACTGGAGTGTCTGGTTTTTTAATATTACAAAGTTGGCAACCATAACCAAGAGAGGAGAAGGCAGCCCCAGTTTTCTCTTCCCTAGTTACTGTCTGTTACAGTTAGGCGTCCCTCCTACCTGGCCCAGGAGATGTATCGTGGGTGAGTAGCTCAAGCCGTGTGGCTGAGGAGAGACAGGCAGAGCTTGAAGCAAGGGGTTCACTCCAGCTTGGCTGGGCTCTGGGCTAACCAGAATGGACTATGCTTTAACCTTCAGTTTGCTGTGTTACCCTACGGACTTTCTCTGCTGCGTTCCAGTGAACTAATAAAACCCAGTCGTTTGGCCAACACTGAGCGTCACTGCAAATGCTTGATGAGGTGCATTCATCCCTGAAGAGCATATGAGTTAACCTCAGCTGGATTCGCTAAACAGAGCTCACGGTGTGAAGCAGGAGTGCTGGCAGCTCAGATATGTAGTCTAAGGAGGTGGTGAAGCCGCATGGAAGAAGAGTGAGACCCCTTGAGGATCAGGCACACTGAAAGGTTTCCTCCTAGAGACTGTTCCAAAGCTGGGAGCATAGCACTGGTCCCGTGGATCTGTGACAGGCACTAGGAGGTATGATTTCTCATCCTTTAATCATTCTCGTGGCTCTTCTCTGACCCCTCTCCAATTTATCAACATCCTTCCTGAATTGTTGGCACCAGAACTGGACACAGGGTTTTAGCAGTGGTCGCACCAGTGCCAAATACCTCTCCGCTCCTACGCAAGGTTCCCCCCGTTTATGCATCCCAGGATTGGATTAGCTCTTTTGGCCACAGCGTCACCTTGGGAGTGCATGTTTATCAGATTATCCACGTCTCCAAGTCTTTTTCAGAGTAGCTGTTCCACAGGATAAAGTCCCCGCCCTCATTTTTGTTCCTAGATGTACATATTTGCATTAAGCCGTATTAAAATGCATATTGTTTGCTTGTACCCAGTTTACCAAGAGACCCAGATTGCTCTGAATCAATGACCTGACCAGCACTGCCAGCTCCGCTTAGAATAAGAAAGATTTCCAGGTCTCAGACCAGTGCACTACGCCAGCACTCGGGCATGTCAGGTGGCCTCGAGTGCCAATGTAAGTTCCCAAACCGCAGGATTTGAAGGTCCCATTTGGGTGCCAGTGTTTGCCGCCTCCACAATCTTCCCCTGAGGGCAAGCCAAGGAGCCAAATTCCTCCCAATTCTCAGCCGATCCTTGGGCGATGGGCAGCTTCCTTCAGATGGCAAGTCCGCTCAAGGGATTCTACCGCTGGACGTGGTGCTCTGCATTTTGTTTATAGCCAAGACTCTTCCTCTAGACACTGCGTCCTAAAGCTGGAGGCACCACTGAATAATTGACAAAACCACATGTCCCTTATCAGCAAAGGGACACCTGTGTTCCTGGCAGCACTGCTTGCATCTGCTGGGATGTCGTGAGAGGGGCTTTCAGGAAGTGGCAAGCAGCCAGCATATATCTGATGGCAGGCAGGTATGTCCTTCCAACCAGTCCTTTGTTAGAAAGGCCACAAAGAATGCAGAAGGCAGGATCCATCTCTCCGCCCTCCCCCGCACCTCAATACAGCGCTATTACGTCTCCGCCAAAGGCCTCCACCCACTAGAAGACATGCTGTCTAGCTGTGCTCACTCAGCGCACACAGCCCCCCCGGGTCAGCCGAACACAAACAGGAATTCCCAGCTGCACAGGCCTGCTAAACAATCCCCACAGCCCTGGGCCACAGGGAAAACAGGAAGCGTCTGGCACAAAAATGCTGCCGAAGGACACAGACCCAACGGGACTCATGCCAGGGGAGGGAACAGCTGCTCTGAGGGGACAGGCCACAGGACCTCATCTCACCCTTTGCTCATCTCACCCTTTGCTCTCAGGGCATTGGGATAAGATCCTCAGGGCATAGTAGGTTTCTAGCTCAGCAGGAGAAACAAATTACCCAAGCAGTGACTGTTCATCCAGACTGGCTCTGCATAGGAACACATGGATAGACCTTCTGCGTCACGGGATGACACCCAGCTGGGGCCCTTGTATCACGGGACTGCACCCACCTGGCCCTCCCACCTCATGGAAGTCAGTGCGGTCCATTTCAAAAACTGAGTGGCCAAATGAGAACTCAACATCAGCTGGCTTGGGACGAAACTTGCTCATTCCATAAACCGCCGGTCTGACCCAAGTGCACACATCTCTGCAGAGCCCTCATTGAGAAAACGAAACCCAAGGTTAGCATGTGAAACATTCTCAGCAAGCTGGTTACATCAAAGGGGGTGCAGACCCGTCCACACGCACTGTGATCAACAGCACTGTCGCTTTGCTCCTTCTCTGCTGAATACATCTGTGCAGCGTGAGCACAATCTCCTCATGCAAAGAGGCTAGACTCTGCACTTACTACCGCCTGCCACTGCATTACAGGCTGCCTTACGCCCACCCACGTCAACAGCCTCTGCAGCCTCACAGGTATTGCTCCTTGTGACACAAACCGGGAATTTGCTAGTTGAGTCGAGTGCACAAGGCAACGCACAGATCCAAGACATCCGCTTTATGAGGTAACAAGTCACAACAAAGTTTTCATGCCAATGTTACACCCCTAGCATTGTCACCCAGACAATGGCTTAGCTCTTGCAAAGAAGAGTAGAGAACCACCCTGTAGCCTGTGTACTCTGGCTCTTACTACCCCGTACAGATCAGTCCTGGGCTATATGGGGTGGTCTTAACTGACTGCACTGGAATTGGCTGGTCTAGAGACATGATCATCAAGTGGGGCTACATCATTGGCTCCATTTCCTGGCACTGCATCAGAGAGCCTCAAAATAGGAAGCATCTCCTGCGAGGCCGGCTGCTGGAGTGTGAATGCTCCTCCAGCGACCTGGGGAAGTGCAACGGTTCAGCAATTGCTCCTGCACAGATGTTGTGGGAAGCAGCATGAGGACACAAGAAGATGATCATGGGACCACGCCCCATCTGGGCCCTCCCCCGTGGCATGGGACCACAGCAGGGACCAGGCATGACATCTGGGAGGGCAGAGGCTGGAGGATTTTGCCCCTTTCCCAGCTGTCCTCAGTGGGACAGGGTGAAGCTGAGGGGACAAGCCTGCTCCCTGCTGTGGAGGTGCCAGGCCGAGGGGTGATAAGAACTGCTGTCTCCCTGTGATTGCTGCTAAGCCTGCAGTGGGTGGCTGTCCTGATCTGGCAGTGGCTGGTGACACCCTACACAGAGACAGGGGTGGAGGGGTGACTGCAGCTACATTCAGCAGAAGTGAAGCTTTCATTGAAAAACCACCATCTAGCTCTTGGGGCTGCAAAGCCCCTTCCAGTGGGGATGCCGGAACAGTGGGGGCCTGAGGGCCATGGCCTCCCACTTTTTACCAGTTGTAAGGGTGAGCGAGGGGTGGAGAAGAGTGAGCGGGAGGCGGGATTTTGGGGGGGGGAGGGGAAGAGGCGGCACAAGACCGGGGCCTCAGGGGAAGGGGCAGGTTGAAGGCAGAGGTTTGGGGAGAAAGGGCAGCACGAGGGGTGGAGCCACAGTTCAGACACTAGTGCCCCCCCCACACCCTTAGGAAGCTTCCGCTGCCTGTTCCAGAGGCACCAACTCCAGGGGTGCTTTGGGGTTCAAGTACCTCCAGAACAAAATAGGGGGTGCTTAGCACCCCCAGCTGTTGGGCAGGCTGGGGTTGGCTGCCAATCAGCTCTCGGGCAGCTGGCAGGAAACGCTCAGGGGAGGGCTGAGAGGAGTGAGCTGCGGGCAGGCCTCGCGGTGGTGGAGCACTCACGGGGGAAAATAGAAGTCAGTGTCTGTGCACTGATTGGTCCATAACCGCGCAAGCCCAAGGGGAAATGTGTGCTGAGAATGGAAAGAATTCCAGAACTTCTAACTACACTCAGAGAGCGTTTCACTCACCTTTTGGACACTCATTTGGCTACAAGCAGAGATGCGACATGGGAGACACTAGATAAAATGGCAGAAAGTTCTGAGCATGTGAAAAATCGGCAGATGCAGTAAAGCAAAGATTGTTTTCCAGCATTAACTGCAGCAGGTGCTAGTGGGCAGCACCCACCATTACGTGCCAGTGAAGACAAGGCACTGAGAACCAGAAACAAGAACAAGTCATTTTTCCAAACCACTGGTGCTTTTTTTCTATAGGGTGTAGATGAAGAACTAAAAATATTAGCACCCTAAGATGGCAGCTCCATACTGTGCATGCAAAATTAATGCTGAGCGCATCTTCTGCTGAAGACAGATTTACATCAAAATCCCCCATTCCTGAAACACACGGTTCTGCCCCTATGCTGGGATTCACTCTACTCTGCAGCTAATTTTCACAAAGAAGGTGCCTGTCCATAATAATCAGGGTTTATAGGGGAAAAGTTAATCAAACCTACCTATGTAGCTTTGTTTTTAACCAACTGTGTGTTAAAGCATAGGAATGGATTATTAAATACAAGATTTATATTTATGTAAAAGAAATACCTTGTGTTACTTGTGGAATCTTAATAAGAGTTTTGCATAATCACATGAAGTTGAATTAACGTATAAGAAATATCTTCTGAACGTAAATGAATTAGGGGCCAGATTCGGATCTCAGTTAAACCAGTATAAATCTGGAGTAACTCCACTGAAATTCAAAATTACTCCAGATTTACAAAGGTATAATTGATCTCAGAACCTGGCTTAAGAATATTTCAGACACTTAAGTACATCCTATGATTTTTAATGAAATCCTGCAAGTTGTTTATCTTCTAAAGCAGTAGTTCTCAACCTATTTCCTCCTGTAATCCAATATTCAGCCATATTTTCCCTGTTCTGATAAACAACCCAGAATCCTTTGTGCCACTTCTTGGAATACAGAGGTGAATATTAGTTGCTGCAGGTCAGATGTGCACACAGTGTCGTCGGGCTCCGTTTGCCACTCTTCTGGGTGCATGGGAAGGAAAAGGGAGTCATTTTTTTAACTTTCTAGAGCTGTTAAATGACAAGTCAGTGGTAGTCGTGCATATTATTACTTGGCATGATCGGACGTGTCATAATATGCACTTCAGTTACTGACGTGTCATGACATACTAGAAACAACAGACAAGTAATGGAAAATGAAAAAGAATCAAATAAATTTCAGAACAAAAAATTCAATCTGAAAAAAACCAAACATTTAAACTCTCCTAACATTATTTTTTTGAAATGCCCGTTTCGCAGGAGATTTCAATAATATTTCCATTTGCTCCTGTTTGGACTGAAACTAAATCTAGAAATGTCAATTTTTCCCCTGTAACAGACAGCCTGAGGGTGGAGCAGCTCCCCTGCAAGCCTGCTCTGCACTAGGGTTCCTCTGCCAGCAGGGCTGGTGGTGGGGTCCCAGGATCGTGACCGTGGAAGGGAGAGCAGCTGTCTCCAGAGACCCTGCACAAGACATGTTGCATTTCATGTGTGTGCAAGGCACACTGCACACCCCTAGAGCAGGACTGATGCAGCAGGTTGCAATATCCCTGAGTGGAAGAGCGGATGAGCTGACACAGCCTGCACTGAACACTGCCTGGCTCACTGGACATTTGCCTGGTTTAATCAGCTGCCTCTGCTAGGCTAGATAGACCTTGCAGCCAGACTTTCAAGTCTCTTTCAAACTGGGCACCTTAATCAGCCACCACCTGAGACTCATTTACAGGGACCCACGCACCTGCTGCTCCCAGCAGCTGCACTTGGATCTACGAGTATTCAGCACTTCTGAAAAAGCAAGTGCGACTGTTACCCCAAAAATGAGGGAGTCCAGCTCAGAGGCCCCTGGGAACCTGCTGGCCTTGTGGGGTGATGACCAGCACCCAGAAGAGCTCTGCTCCCACTCAGGCACTAACTGTAGGGCCAGATTCCGCAGAGCACCCAGCAGCTCCCCTTGTTCCCGTTTGCTCTCCGTTGTCCCCGTGGGAGCTGCTAGGGCCCGAGCACTTTTTAAATCTGGCCCGATCATGTTCTTGCATCTTCAGGGCCTGTCCTACTCCCACTGCAGTGAGTGGCAGAACTACCACTGATTTCAGTGGGAGCAGGCTGTACAGGCAGCTCCCCTGAGACCTGGGATGTGGGGCTCCATGGCATCAAGACAGTATGCAGCTTTTAACTAAATCCTTGATCTGAACACAGTCAATAGCCAGTCCCTGCTAATAGCGATCACTGGGCCAGCTACTTCCCCAAGCACCCCTTTCATGCCTCAGTTTCCCCAACAAGGGGCTTCTTAAACCAATTCTACACTGCCCATTCACTACTCCCCTTCTTTGGGTCTGCTTGGAATCACTTCACAGTAAACTCCAAGTGCTACATTAAAGTCCAACAAAAAGACATGCAAAACAGAAGTTTCTCTTCTCTTCCTACTCCCAACCTTCCTGCTTCGGGCCTTCCCTGTTTTGGCAGGTTCTACCTGGCACCACCATCCCCACTCTCTACTGACGGCTGCTCAGTCCTAGCAACTCTGATCACTAAACATTTCCTACTTCACTGCAGCCTTCAGCTTCTCTTTATAGGGAAATCATCTGATCCGTGGCCAGACCTGGCTGCGTTGTAATCAGGGGTAGCTGGCTGCAGGCCCCACGCCCTTAGGGCAGGGCCACCCAGAGGATTCAGGGGTTCTGGGGCAAAGCAATTTCGGGGGCCCCTTCCATAAAAAAAGTTACAATACTATAGAATACTATACTCTCGTGGGGGCCCCTGAGGGGCCTAGGGCAAATTGCCCCACTTGCCCCCCCTCTCCAGGGCAGCCCTGCCTTAGGGGGCAAGCCAGCTAGTTACAGCAGACGGCTCCTGACTTCAGGGTGGAGCCTTAACGAAGCACATGACATGCAGCTGTTAACAGTGTTACAGAAGAGTCACCAGATGAGGCTGTTACACAGGACGAGTTCTTTGCCTTCGCTTGTGAACCATGAAAAAGAAATGCTGCTTTGTTGCTAGTCGGCGATGCAGTCGCCAGAGTGGACAGCGCTATGTCGGCGGGAGAGCGTCTCCTTCTGACATAGCTACAGCCGCTCGCGGGGGCCGGAGTAGTGAAGCTGACAGGCGACGGGCGAGCTCTCTCCCGTTGGCTTAGAGTGGCCACACCGCGAGCTTACACTGGCACTCGCGTCCCTCCATTTTCACTTGGAAGGGTCCTAAATCCCTGTAAGGAGCTGGGCCCAAGTCTCTGCAATACACCCACTCCAACTCAGCACTTGAAGTGTACAAAGCATCTCACAGACCCTAGCTACCCCTCACTACAGCCCTGTGGGCTAGGTGAGTGCACTTGTCCCGACTTTACAGATGTGGAGACCAAAGGCGGGGAAGAGAGAGCGGGTGGCCAGGGCTATGGAGCTGGAGTACAGAGAAGTTGGTACAAACTGTGTCCCTGTCCCCCACAACTCACTACAACCCCACTGGGGTGAAGTGTCCCATAACCAAACTGCCCTTGCGCTCCTTCAGTTCCCACACCACTCCCGCTAACAGGCCTTCCCTCCTGGGTTGCTACCAGACCAGACCCCGCCTAGGCCATAGACCAATTTACTTGTGTGTGAAATACCAAAGAAATGTTAATTGTACTAGTAGCCATAGAGTAATTCACTCCGGTGTTAATAGAAATCAAAGGGGATGTTGATTGTATTGTTTTCACCTATCTATATCCTGTTTGCTGCTACATTGCCTGTACATTATGTATACCCTGTAATTAGCTAACCCTAGATCAAAGTGTATGTTAATGAAGGGGGTAATCAGATGTTAGAACTTCATGAAAACGAATGGACCGTTACTTGTATTGTTCTCATGTATCTATTCCTATTATAGTGCAATGGCAGGCGTTTACAGGATGTATATCCCTGTAACAGGAAATGCTCATTTCAAAGCAAGGACCCAGGGAGTGACCAAAAACACCTGTCAGGCTGTTATCTGGGGGAAGGAGATAGAAATACTGATTCAAAGGAATGATGCTGCATCTCTGGACTGTTTGCATTCTAACGGTGTGGAATATCTGGCAAAGTGGACAGAGATCCCTAGAGTTATTCTGGGTAACCCTGAAAGACTTTTAGGAAACCGGCAGATTACTACATCTCTGCTATCACTTTGGACTTACACGCTTTGACGCACCTGTTTATGTATTTTACCTGCTTTAACCTCTCAATAACTCTCATCTCTTTGTCTTAGTTAATAAATCCTTAGTTAGCTTACTAGAGAGCTGGCGTCAGCCTTGTCTTTGGTGTGAGATCCAGAGTACCAAATGGATCTGGGGTCAGTGACTGGTCCTTTGGGATTGGGAGTAACCTGATTTCTGGTTTATGTAACCACTATCATTAAGTCCAGTTTGTCTGGGTGGCGAGATAGGCTGGCAAACCTAAGGAGACTGGCTGAGACTCCCTGCTGAGACCGGAATAGAGATCCAGGAGTGTATATCTGTTACCAACTTGGTGAAACCTAATTATAGGAAATACCACCGCCCTGTTTTCTGACACTCTGCCCTGAGACTGGCACTCACATCAGTGAGCCACTCCAGACAGCGGGACACCTCCCTCCCAGCCACTCTCTGTCCATGTTCCAGCCAGCAACTGTGGGCGAGTCAGCTTGCAAGCACGCTGCACAGCACCATGTCAGGTCACATAGATGTCGCCGGGCTCTGGGGCTGTGACAGCCGGGTGACACTACAATGCCAGCTCCTGCCACCTTGTTCTGGCCCTGGGGCCTGACTCTGCCTGCATCGCTAGAATAGGGGAGGCTGGCGCTGTGTTCTGCCTAGGGCTAGGACACAGTGCAGTCAGCTGTGAACATAGCCACACACTGCTGTCAGGTGTGAGTGAATTCAGAGTAACTCCATTGGGGCCTGTGCCATTGCACTGGGCTGAGTGAGAGCAGCATTAGGCCAGTAGTGCTCTGAGCTCCCTCTCAAGGTAGTGCTACCTGTGGGGGCTCTGTATTTGTATATGAAATGCCACTGGGATTGCAGCACCCTTTGCAAAGGGACCACTCAGTTCAACAAGAACAACATTTTACTCACACGACTGCAGGCTGGGAACCTGCTGCTTTATTCCACTGCATTACCATGGGGAGGGAATGGACTCCCAACTACCCATGATACACTCATGCCTCGTTGCCAGGGGATGGTGTGAAGGCCAAAAGTATAACTGGTTAAAAAAAGAATTAGTTCATGGAGGGTAGGTCCCTCAATGGCTATTAGCCAAGACAGCCAAGGATGCGACACCAAGCTCTGGGTGCCCTAAACCTCCAGCTGCTAGGAGCTGGGAGTGGACAACAGGGGATGGATCATTGCCCCGTTCTGTTCATCCCCTTTGAAGCTCCTGGCACTGGCCAGTCCAAAGACAGGAAACAAGGCTAGATGGATCATTGGTCTGACCTAGTATGATCTTGTGTTAGGTTGAGGAAAGGACTCTGGAGCAGCAGGCGTGGGCTGGACCGCTGGCCATAGGCTGGCATAGGCCATCAGCCAACACCTTTTCTCTCTATTGACTTTGCTGATTCCTCTTGTGTTTACACCTGAGATTGTCTGAATTGCAGGAAGAGCCAGACCCCTGCACATGACTGGGTGCCAAGTGGCCTTTGTATGCGGCATTCCTCCCAGCTGCCTGGGAAGTTAAAGAGCGAAAGACAGCGAGCACCAACAGCCCACTGTGCTGAGCAAGGGTCTGGGGGTGCTGGTGGGTAGGCACTGCGCTGGCCCTAGACTTTGGAGGGCCCTGTGCAGGGAGACGCTACTTTGCTCCCCATAGGAGCAGACATGAGCAACTGTCAAGCATTTTCTGACCCAAACCATAGTTCATCAGAAAACAAGTTCAAACTAAAATGACATTTTTAATGAAGAAAAAAAATACCATTTTCAAAAGTTGGCGAAGAGTCCCGGTGGCGGAGGTGAGACTGGCCAAGAGTGACTTCTTTTGCCTGCTCTGACATGAATCCCTCAGAAGGAAAGGGTCACTTCCCTCTGAACACAGGAGGTGATGGAAGTGACTGTGAAAAGGGAACATGTCTCCTCCCCTCCACTGTCCCACACTTGCTGAATAGAAGAAGCTGGGAAACAGGGAGGAAGTGTGGGAAACTGGGGAGGAAAACAACTTCCCTGGGTTTTCTAAATTCCCACAGGAAAACCAGAATTTTCCCACGGGACCATTCTGAAAGGGGATGTTTTTTTCCTGTGGAAATTTCCATGGGAAAAATCTTGGTTTTCCCGCTAGGTCCCCTGGGCAATTCTCCCTGTCTTCAGCTCCCACCTGCCTGGGATCCCCATCTTTCAGGGGTTCATGAGCCTTATGGCTGCTGCTATACACTTACCCAGCCAAGGACATTGGGACAGTGCAGCAAAGCAGTGAGGGAATTCAGTTCCAGATGTTCAATGGGGCAGGATTAGGCCTGAGGCCACAGCGACATCAGATGCACTATGGGAGAGCCAGGCGTGGCTTGGGAGCCCACCAGTGAGAAGGAGCCATTCATGCAGCTCAGGGTAGAGGGGTTCCAGAGGCATGTTACCCCTCTGAATACCCTGGTGCCCAAAAGGGCAGGGCCAGTGCAACCACTAGGCGGACTAGGCGGCCACCTAGGGCACCAGGTGGTTGGGGGCACCAAAAAGCGGTGCCTCCCAAATATTTTTTAAACAGAGGAGCACAAGGCTGATGCTGCTCCCCGTCTCCCGGCTCCAGAGGGGCTGCCCGCGGCACGGCCAGTCCCTCTCCCCAGGGGAGCAGCTGGCGACAGAGGGGGGAAGGGGAGTGTCTAGTGCTAGCAGCTGCACCTTCTTCCCCGCACCGCAGGCCAAGCCGGGCTCTCTGCCGCCTCCGGGGCTCTCAGCGGTGGCAGCAGGCTCAGGCACAGGGGGGCTGGCTGCCTGTGCCACCGCTGAGAGCCCCAGGGGCGGCAGGGAGCCTGGTTTGGCCCGTGGCCGGAGAAGGCGGCGCAGCTGCGCTCTGCTCTTCGGGCAGAGAAGCTGGGTGTCTACTCTGCCTGCGAGGTACCTATCTGGGCCGCGGGGAGCCACACTGGCCCGTGGAGCATTGGGGGGTGGGCAGATCCAGTCCCTGGCCTGGGGAATGGTGTATGTGGGAGCAACCCAGGCACCCCTCCCTCAGCCAGCGCCACCCACTCCAACACCCACCAAACAGTTACCTTCTCTCCTGTGCACCCCCCGCCCCAACAACCCATCCTGTCCTGCCACTTTTGCCTCTGGGCAACCTCCAAACCGCAACCCCCCCGAGCCAGCCACGGTCTCCTTCATCCCTGCATCAACCTCGGGATCATGCCCCCTGCCTGCCATCTCCCTCCTGTCCACTCCTCCCTTGTGCAAACCCCTCCCTGCCACCTTCACCCCCTGCAACAACCCTGGGCACAGACACGCCCCCGCCTGCTAACTTGCAACAACCCCCTCCCGCTCACTTCTCCCTTGTGCCACTCCCTCCCTGCCACTGCACCCCCTGCAACCAGCCCTTTTTGCCTCTGTGCAATCTCTTCCCTGCCACTCACCCCCGCCCCCTCCACCTCTTGGCCACCTCCACCCCTTGCAACAATCCCATGCACCCACCTCTCTGCCACCTTCACCCCCTGGAAGAGCCCCTATACGAGCCCCCTCTTTGCAACCCCCCCGTGCCCCCTGCACTTTGTGAACATCTGGGCCCCTGGGGGGAACTTGGCTGTAGGAAGGTGGGGGCTGGACATCGTGGGGGGCACAAGGTGAAAGTTTCGCCTAGGGCACAAAATATCCTTGCACTGGCCCTGCAAAAGGGCCATGGTGCAGGAATGGGCAATAGGGAGGCTGCAAGAGGAAAGGTTATTTGTAACCTCCAGGACTTGTGCTGAAGGAGCGGCAGCAGCCCTGAGCACAGGGCCCGGTCCTGGTGGGATTTAGAGAAAGATGGACAGAGCAGGGAGAAAGCCAGAGGGGACGGAGAGTGACGGAAAGGAGCAGGAAATCAGGGAGGGACTGCGCTTGGGGGAACCACACTTTACACACTCAACACCCATCTTCTCACAACAGGGAAGTAGCGCAGAGTCTAATTTCCAAAGCAGAACGTCCCTCCCTCCTGGCCACAAGCTGACTCCACCCTCCACTGCGTCCACACCACAGTCACTAGCACATTCCCATTGCTGCGAGCTAAGTGCTTTGCTTTTAAAGTCAGTCAAGAGCACAGACAGGCGCAGCAGGAGAGGCCTGAGACTGGCTGAACCCGGCTTGTCAGCCAGGCCATTGTCTCAGCTCAGAAGCTGCCTCTGATGTGAACCCTTCACCCTAACCGCTCTGAGCCCGCAGGCCCATTGTGGCTCCCTATTCCTCCAGGAAGTGAGGGTGGGGAGGGGAGCTTAGGACACATGCCAGGAGCACAAGCACGCTGCCCTGTTTGCCTCAGGGAGGCTTCCCACACACACTCGCTGGCCAGGGCTAGGGCCAGTCGGTTCCAATCTGCAGTCCAGGCCCCCCAGGTGAGGGTGCTGGTGAGAAACCTGTTCTGCGCTGCCCAGCGTTTCTGCACTATCTTCGTTAATACACTAGTGGGGACTGATGCATTCGCAGCTGCTTGGAGCAGGGAACCAAGCCAGCCAAGTGTCTACAGGCACCATTGGCACACGAGCCGCTCCAGAGAAGAGCACCCCTGCCTGGGCACCAGGGATGAAATGCTGACAGCAGGAGGCTCCATACCCTAGCAGTGGGGCATTTCTGCTGAGGCCAGCTGATGGGCGGCTACCGCTCCTGCCAGACAGCAAGCTCTCAGGGCAAGAGCTCCATAATCTGTGCCCAAAGAGCACCCAAGCTGGCCCTGGCTACCTCAACATCTACAGCAGCATCTACAGTATCGCAGCAACTCATAACTGTAGAGCTAGGCGGTAGGCAAGGCCACCCCTGAAATGTAGCCGGTAAGGACAGCTGCCTTTGGACTCTCGCCAGTAGGCGACACTACCTCAGGCAGTAACGGCCAGAGAAATTGATTCTTAGACTCTCACCATTAGGCTCCTTGGGCTCTCGCCTCGGAGTAGCACCACTAGGCAGTACTGCCAGCCCAGAGCACACAGCCAACCCCTGACAATCACCATCTTTTCTGGGAAGCCCAGTGGAGCTGCGGGTGTGGAACGGGGAGCAGGGC
This sequence comes from Gopherus flavomarginatus, assembly GCF_025201925.1. Lineage (NCBI taxonomy): Eukaryota > Metazoa > Chordata > Testudines > Testudinidae > Gopherus > Gopherus flavomarginatus. The sequence goes on from NC_066619.1 coordinate 151,543,572, forward strand.
AAAGCCCTTCAGCATGTGCGTAGATCCCAAAGGTAAATGGCAGAGATGGTTCCTGTCCTGAGAGCTGGCAGCACGTGTGGGAACATGTACCTAATGGTCAGCAGAAGATGGAGAATTCCCTGGGCCAGCTGCTATTGCTGAGCCTGGAGACTCCTCGTGGGATGACATGACAGTGCCTCATTTTGGGGGTCCTGGGCCTGGTTTTCCAGCGTACTGAGGGCTCACAGCCCCAGCTGCAGTCAATGGGAGCCATGGGTGCTCTTCGCCTCTGCAAATCTGGTGCTAGGTGTCCCAAGCTGGGCATCCAGAAATGTAGGAACCCAAAGCCAGTGGCCACCTCTGGAAATCTTTAATCTTCCAGGTTCCAAATCAGTCCTTACAAATGGAGGCCATGTCTGGTCTCTGTGCCCCTGTTTGGAAGAGCAGGACTTTGTGCTGATGTCCCTGGCTGAACATTTACCCGCTCCTGCGCCATGAGGTATGTCACCTGGCTGCAGCACTCCACCCCAGAGTTGGCTGCATACCAGCAGTGCTGCATGGATACGGTTATAAAGGGCTTTAAAATCTTGAGGATGAATGACATAGATGTGCAAGGAGGGTTAAGAGATTTATATTTTTAGTTGATGGGAAGGGAATTGACTTTGGGTCAAACTGATTTTTTTAATAAGTGAAATGCCTAACGCTAGGATAAGCACACATGGGGCAATTAATTTAATAACGATGAATGCGTAGAGAGGAAGCTATTGGAATTCCAGCCAGCAAGATGCAAAATCCAAACACAATACGCAGCTTCCTGTTTCTAAGCAGTCAGGGGATGGGACCTGTCCCCTCCAGTATAGGTTGCTCTGCCGGGGTTAGGTGTTTGGGTCTGCATTCCTTACATTGAGACACACCCAAGCAGCAGATGAAGCCAGGCATGAGGATGTTGTTTTCTTCCTCAATGTTTGCTAAACATTTTAGAGCCAGAACACAGGATTCAGTTTAACCCTTACGTCCCCTCGGGATCCCTGCTGGGGAGAGTCTGGGACTAACTTGTCTTCACTGCTAAAGCCATTGTCGGATGCCTCAGGACAGTGGCTCTCAACCTTTTCAGTCTACTGTCCCCTTTTCAGGAGTCTGATTTGTCTTACACACCCCAAGTTTCACCTCACTTACAAACTACTTGCTTACAATCATCAGACATAAAAATGTGTCACAGCGCACTATTACGGACAAATTGCCAACTTTCTCATTTTTACCATATAATTATAAAATAAATAACTTGGAATATAAATACTGTACTTGCATTTCAGTGTACAGTATACAGAGGAGTATAAACAAGTTGTATGAACTTTTAGTGTGTACTGACTTCACTGGTGCTTTTTATGTAGCCTGTGGCAAAACTAGGCAAATATCTAGATGAGTTGATGTACCCCCTGAAAGACCTCTGCGAGCCCCCCAGAGGGGGAGGTGTACCCCTGGCTGAGAACCACGGCCTCAGGAATGTTTCTGCGGTAAAAACACAGTGAAGACCAGGAACTTTAGGCAAACTCACTGAGGTCAGCCCTATGCCCCTGCCTGCATTTGCTTCACTGTGCTGGACCTGTCCCTGAGGTAACTGCCACACTTTTTTAGCAGTGAAGAGGAGCCTAGACTCCTCTCCAATAAGGTAACGTCAAACGGGCCCCACTGCAAATGGTCCTTATCAGTGTGACACATCAGGGCATTATTTGAGGAGCTCACTCATTGAGAAGACTAGTTTGCCCTGAAATGCCCAGCTGGTCAATAGAAATGCTACACAGCCATGCAATGAAATGCCCTAGTCTAGTGTCCTGGGCCAGGTGGACATTGGCCTGAGGCCTCGTTAACCAGCCACTGTCAGCCAGCAATGAGGAAATGTTCCCGCTGGGAAACCAGCGGGTGGGGCTGATGAGAGCCAGGGTGTGGCCACACTGCACAGTTAGCCCAGGCGTTTAGCCAGGTTTTAGGCTCTCCCACCGGCTTTGGAAGCACGTTCTGCCTAGGCTAGCTGAACTGGCGGGGCGGGGCGGGGCAGGGGGGGCGTTACAGCCTGGGCTTTGCTTTAACTGGGGCTGGACCTCGCCCACTTTCCAGTACACAAGCTGAAAAATCACTCCGGTGCTGCTAATCCTCCACGGCCTCCCCACAGCTCTCCCTAGAGGACAGACACATCTGCCCACGATCCTTGGGAACCACTCCAAGGGGATGTCTGCACAGCAGCTAGACACCCGCGGCTGGCCCGTCCCAGCCGACTCGGGCTGCGGGGCTGTGTCGTTGCTGTGGAGATTGCTGGGCTCGGGCTGGAGCTGGGGCTGTAGGCCCCTGCGAGGTGGGAGAGTCCCACATGCTGACCCCACAATTAAACAGCCCCTTAGCCTGAGCCCCGTGCGCCTGTGTCAGCTGGTTTTTAGTTGCAGTGTAGGCACATCCCAAATCCTTACTGAGGCTCCTGCACGAACCGATTGTTTTCCACGGTGCAGCACGCTCAGCAGCGCTCCCTGGAGTCAGTGGCAGTGCCGGGTGCTCTGCCTGGCTATGTGCTGCAGCGTCTTCCCACTGAGTTGAGAGCCTAACTAGGACTCTTGGCCTGGTATGAGAAGAGTGGGAACAGCGGCACCGAGGCCAGACAGACCGTATAGAGCTGGGCTCGTACAGCTGTAAATCCGGTATAGCCACGCAGACCCCTGGACAAAGGGCCCTTTTATATCTGCAGCCAAGCGTCTGCTCTAACGTGGGTGGCGTGTTGCTCTACCCACAGCAGAAGGGATCCAGTCCTCTATTTACCTCCCCAGTGTGTGCTCCAGCTGGATCCAGGCCCCACGACGGGCCTGGGCACCCCCACACGTGCCCCAATGTTCCCCTGGGAGAGCACGTGATGGGGGGGTAACGTTTCCTGCCCAGGCAGATCCAGGCCATGCGGCCATCCTGAGTTCTGATTTCAGTGCGGCTGTGTCATTGTTATTGCTCAGGAGCCAAGCGCAGACCTTTGCTCAGCACCATTGAAACCAGCCACGCACAGGCTGGGAGCAGCAAAGGATTTTTCTGCAGTCACTTCACACCAATCCCCACCTGCCCAGTGATCATTCGTCAGTGCTTTAGGGCTCCTTCCTGGTTACTGTTTCACCTGCAAGGGTAGAGAAGCCCTGCCTTCCCCTCCCCTCCCCTCCCCTCCCATAAAATACCACCCAGAACTTGTTTGACAGCCGGGCTGGGTTTCTCTGTGCATGCAGTAGTTTCGGTCAGAGCAGCCAGTTTCCCTCTGCTGGGAACAGAGCAAAGAGGAAGCCGACAGTATGGCCGATGCCCCCTGCGACCGGGCTGGCAAACCCAGCAGGTGAGGGCTTGCGCAGGGGCTAACAGCGCTGGGCTGTGTGAGCAGGGCAGGCGCCAGGGCCAAGCAGGAGGAAGGGCCCTGTGCTGGGCAGACCACAGCAGCTGGCGGGGACGGACACAGCTCTATCTGCCTCTGAAGCAGTGCTGCTCCTTCCATCCCCGTGACTGGGTTCTCCTCTCCCAAGCACAGCGGGGCACCAGGGCCGGTGGTTCCATTCCTGCCTCCTCCCTGGGCCCTGCAACATGCGGACGCCGTCGGTGATGATTGTGGGCTTGGTGCTGGGCCCCTGCGGCCTGCTGCTGAACCTGGTCAGCACGCTGACTCCCTGCTGGAGGCAGGTGAGCAGTATATCCGGCAAGCCCATTGACGTGGTCTATCAGCAGGGCATCTGGGAACTCTGCCAAGAGACCCAGAGCACCCGCCAGCGCCAGTGCGGCCTGGCTGATGAACTCGGCTACTTCCCCACGCAGCCAGTGCCGGTGGCCAAGGGGCTGATGGTCTCCTCGCTGGTTGTGACTGTGCTGGGGCTGGTGGTGGCGGCTCTGGGGGTGCGCTGCTGGCAGGAAGAACCCCGCTATCTGCTGGCAGGCCTCTCCGGCCTGATACTCTTCGCCTCCGGGCTGATGAGCCTCATCCCCGTCTCATGGTACAACCACGACCTCAGCGCCCTGCCTGCGCCCGCAGGCAGCACCCTGGAGGCGGGCTACAGCCTGGTGCTAGGCTACCTGGGCAGCTGCCTGGAGCTCATTGGGGGCTTCTCCCTGGCACTCAGCCTCCACCAGTGCTGCCAGGAGTGCAGGAGAAAGAAGACAACTACGAAATATCTCCATCATAGCCAGCCGGGCCCCGCCACCGTATCTTCCAGAGACTTCATGCCCCGCAGCCAGAAGCCAGCTCCCAAGTCCTTCAGCAACCCCATGGATGTGCTGGAGGGAGAAAGAAGCGTCAGCCACTCCCTGCCCTGCGACTCAGACTTATAGCCCTGCCATGGCAGGCCGGGCAGATACAGCCCATACCAGCACGGACGCGGGCAGTGCAAAGGAGCTCCTGCCAGCGAGAGGCCAAGGCTGGCAGAAAGGGGAGCTGTGCCGAGCCCGGCTAATAGCAGCAAGGACCTCTCCCTGCCTCTGTGCAGATGGACCCTCCTGCTGCAGCAGCTGGGGCTGATGAGAGTTTGGGACCCAGTAGCTGGAACTGCAGCCATTTCTTGTGGGCTCTGGACAAGAGGTGGATATTTCTGTGGAAGCAGAGCAAGAGTGGCATTGTTGACGATTTGCACATTACTGCCTGGCCATGGTGACTTAGACAGTTAACAGGAGGTGGCAGATAAAATCTTCAGAAACAGCTATGTGACTTAGGACCCTCCAGCTCATTGGAAGTCAATGGGATTTAGGCTCCTAAGTGCCTAAATTACTTTGGATAAAATTTTCAAAATTTTCTAGGGCTTGGAGCCTAAAAACCTTTGAGGATCTGGGCCAAGTGACTTAGGAGCCTAACACCACATCCTTGGGAGATGCAGGGTGTGCAGTACTTTTGAATATGCATGTGTTTAGTTAGGAGTCTAACTAGCCACCAGCACAGGCAATTCTTGACCAGAGATATTACCGACAGAGTGTTCAGAAAACAACTGGGGTTATCGCAGTCTAGTTATTGTATCTCTACGTAATCAGCACCTTCTCAGCTTCAGTGTTTACATTGGGTACGCTGCTGATTTCTAGCATTCTTTCACTTCTTTGCACAGAGGCACGGGGAACAGGGCTGGATTTAGGGGCAACCGACCCAAGCGACCACCTGAGGTGTTGGGCTTGGCAAGGGGCGCTGGGCTCCGAGTGCTCTGTTCATTGTTAGTAACAAAAGGGAAAACAGAATGCGTGACGTGAAATGTTTTAGGTATTCTGTACGTGGGTTCATTTTTCACCAACCTCCTAGAATGTTCTGGACCTTTCTAGAATCTCGTGGAACCTTCTAGACTTTTCCAGAACTACATTTTCCCTGAACCTCCTAGATTGTTGTCAGCCATGCCCCCACGGGTATATACGGGGTGACATGGGTGGCACACATCATGGGGGGGGCAGGCTGTGCCTCCCCAAACAGCCCAGCATGGCCCTGCCTATGGTCTGTGCTGAGGCCCCCTCCTGCTTGTCCTTCCCCCTTGGCCCCTGCCCGGGCTGACTTCTCGTCTTCTGGAAAGCCGGTTGCTGCCGCCAGCCTGTGACCAGCCTGTGGGGTGATGCGGTGAGGGGGGGAGGAGGGGACAGGTGGGCACTGGAGCTATGCCACCCCGTGATTGGGCTGCCAGTCCTGTGCTCAGGGATACTAGGGGCAGATGGTGGGAGGTGCAGGCCCGGCCAGTGGCTATCCTCCAAAGTTAGCAGTTCACCCACCACCCATCGGCGCAGGGCAGGTGGCACCAGGCAGTCAGTGAGTTATAAGAACAAAGTCAAATGAAGTGAGAGCTCGGCTGCTATACTGTGGACCTTGTTTTCTTGTGTAATTGTGAAAGTGTACTTGTGTTTTAAGAGTTGAAGAGTGTAAGCAGCAACTAATAAAGGACATATTTAATGAGACACCAGAGATCTCTACTGAACTCCTATCTACACAGCAATATAAAAGAAATGCTGTTACTTCTCTTGCTGTGCTTTACACGTAACGTTTGGTGCCTTTCTAAGACTGCAGAACATAGACTTTTGTTCTCCCTAATACTGTCTGTTTTCCTCTGCAGAAAATAAAAGATGCCCCCAAGGAAGGCTTCAGGAGCTCAGTATAGGAAGCAGAAAGCTCGATTGCAGCAAGGGGCAAACATGATGGGAAAATATCTGAAACAGAACATAGACCAGGCTTTAGGCAGTAGTGATTGCCCCAGTGCAGAAGAAATTGAGGAATTTATTTGCATGAATAAATACATTTGCATGCTAGGATCTCTAAATTTGTATGTTATAGGACAGGGATAAATCATGCATCAAAGTCCTGAAATGAGCTACATCCGCACTAAAAAAATAAGGTATTCAAAAGTTTAATGGCAGCAGGCTGTGTGGGGGGGGGATGGATGCTGAAGCCATTCCTTGCCTGGGGTGCCATCTGGTCTAGGCCGTGGGGGCTAGGAGAAGAACTGGGGTTTAATTTATGCCTTTTGTATTACAAGTTTCAATTTAACTAGCAGGTTTCATGATCCAAGCCCATGTGTGTAATGCACACAGGAGATCAAGGAAACAAGCAGAAAACATACTGAGGGTAGGTGCATGAGTTTCCCATAACTACACAGCAATATTTAGAGTCTATTAAAGGCAGTTCTCGGGCCTGAGACCTCACTGGCATGACTAATGAAGTGACACACTACTGCCAGAAGTGATGATGGAAGTGGAGTGTTTTGTCCTCCCTCAACAGAGCTGTTCCTTGTGGGTGTCCAGAGAGCCAGCTGGTCCATACGGAGCACAGCGACACAAGCTGGGTCAGTAGCTCCTGTGGCGGCTGGCTCAGGAGAATGACTGGTGTGTGAGAAGGCTTTATGCTGAGCTACCGTCTAACCTGAGAACTGGGGGTCTCCACCGCTAGGCTGAGTCACAGTGGCAGGAAAACGCCCCTGTTCTGAGGGTAATGAGCACATCCCTCTTCAGGGCTGTCGGACTATTCCAGTGACTCTTTGCACGACTTAGTTTTTAAAAGGGGATGTTTAGTGAAGGCATTTGGTTGGTTTTATCTGTCTGTTTTGCAGTTAGACATAACACGCTGGTTTCAGAGGAAAAAACACACATCCCAGCTAGACTGTTGCTGGCTATGGAACAGCCAACTACATCCCCAGAGCTTGAGGTGCAGTGGGCTCCAGCACCCCACATGGGACCCCTTATCCCAGCACCCCTGGAGGATATGGGGAAGTTTTGAGGCTGGATTCCACTCACTGCCCTCACAGTGCATGCTGGCAAGTGCCCCTGCCCAGGAACTCCCTAGGAGTGGGAGAGCTCCCAGCTCAGCATAACCAGGGGAGAGCAGGGGTGACCTCCCATGCAACCCCACCATCCCAGAAGCCAGGGTCTGCCTCCCACCTGTCCAGTTTTGCTCCCTGCTCTGGGTGAGCTCTGAACAGCAGCCAGGAGGTGGCAAAGCTGCTGCCACTGCAAGAAGAGCAGGAACAAGGTTTGCACTCAGCTGGGCCGCAATGGTGCTTCTGGCCCCCATGCTGGCTGCCCGCAGCACTACTCAGCCCCCAGGAACTCTGGGATACATTGAGGGGCCATCGGGGACCCAAGTCAAGGTGGGACAGCAGGGACACATGAAAGCAACAGGGGTCAGACCCTGGCTCCCACCTTAAAACAGTCTCAGACTCCTGGACTCTAGGGCCAAACCCTTGCTTAGCACCACTGGTATGTGGATCATGCAAGAACAGGATTAGGCTGGAGCCTGGGCTGACATGGCTGTGTAGACATGACCCAGAGTGTGCATCTCTATTAGATGTACAAAGTCAATGGTCTGAATTGTATTGGCTGAGACTCACCCTGTCCCCAGTAAATGAGTCCCTTCAGCCCAGCACCTGGCAGGGGCTAGACACATTTCAGTTCACTAACAGCGATCAGCTGGCTGCTCATTGAGGCTAAACACAGCAGCCAGGGCCCTAGAGCTGGGAGCTGACAGATGCAGTAGGAGCTAACCCCCTCCCACTGAAATGGTAGCTTGTAAACCAAACTTGTCCCCTTGTCTTTGCTACAGATTTGAGGTTAGAATTAGGGCAGGTGACAAGTGTGTGTGGCAGAGGAAGGGGGGGTGGCTAGTTCTGCTTTTACAAAGGTGAACTCAAGATAAGTTGCACTGCCTGTTATCTTCTGAAGAGGAGTAAAAACAAGGACAACCCAACTGTAGCACAGGTCATTGCAAACTACAGGCACCATCTGCCTTTTGGGCCTGAAAAAGAGGTGGGGAGGTATGGGTTTAAAAAGGTGCATCATCCCAATTTGTCACTCACATTGTGTGCAATGCAAGAGACTGATTCAACTGCAGCTTCACTGCACCTTTTATCCTACACAAGCCTGCACTAGCACCTGATACACTTACAACTTCTGATCCTTCTCATGCCTCCAGTTAAACGTTTGCAAGGGCAAAAACCTGTATTTGACCAGTCACCAGCCACCCCTGCTCTCACAGGACGAGTACCGCAAGGTTCCTACCTGTGAGCCATGTGTTAGAGACTCATTTTAAGACAGTCAGTTCAGCCTTGCAATACTGCACCATTTCTCAGAGGGTCAAATCCTATAGCCTTTTCCTGCAGTGAGGCATGAAGCAGCTCCCTCCCTGCCCCCATCCCAATGAGCTTTAGTTTCTGTTATGGCTGGTGCTGTCTGTAAATCTCTGCCTTTCAGCACAGCTGCAACTGCTCTTCACATCCCCGCCAGTACTCTTCTACCCTATGTCTGATTCAGGCCCTGGGCTGCTGAGAGGCATTCCCTAATATGAATGTTCAGAGTGCACAGCTGAGTAAACCAGGACCTTTTACCTTTCTGTAGTTCCTTTGACAATAAGTATGGCAAAGATATGTAAGTGTGAACTAGGCCTTGTGGAGCAGGTTGTAGCAATAGCAGTGTTATTGCTCTGTTATCTGCTTTTAGACTAGTACTATTCTACATGCAACACCATTATGCTGGTGCAGTGAGATGCAGAGACAAGGAGTCTAAGCAGCTGGATTCTCTTCCAGGTCCTGCCCCTGACCTTGGCATTAATTCCCACACTAGCCAGACTGTAAGCTGTCTTGGGGAGGTAGTGGGGTGTGGAGAGAGTGTGGTGTCTGGCCCAATAGGGCCTTCTGAGGTCATATTACTGTACCACCCTAGAGTCTACTAGGAGTGCTCACTTTAGGAGTTCCTACAGGTCTACCATATGCCCTGGCTGGGGCATCTGGATGGAGCAGTGCCTGGGACCGGTCTAGCTGGAGATGAGCAGGCACTGACAGCTCATCACAGCTACCAGACAAAACCCAACCTCCCATCACATAGGAACAGGGAGAGGGTTACAGAGAGTAGCTCTAAGCCTGCTGGGGTAGGGGTACACACCCATCAAGCTCTGCTAGAAGCCTGAACTCTGGTTTCTCCCCAGCATGGATCCAGTACATGGGCTGTGTTCAGTGGGGCCCTTGACAGTTCCCTTGCATGGAGTACAAGATTGCCTTTAGAAAGGGTCCTAGCCCTTGTGGCTTCCTGGGGAAGCAACTGCCTGTGGGCCATTCTAGTGCTGGCTAAGGTAGCTAAAGCAGCTCCAAAGGTGGATTCCCCCCAATCTTCTGCTGTCTTAGTGCCCAAGCCTTTGTAACTCCTACAGTGACTCCATTAGATGGAGTGTTCTGCAAAGATCAGCTACCTGCACAGGGTTGAGAGGGTTGCCTAGACCTCCCCACCCCTGCTCATCTGGCTTCACATTGTCCCTAGGGAGATGGGCTTTTCCAGGGCCCAGCAGTCTGTTTCCACCTCCCACATCCAGAGTGGAGCTAGGAGTGGTCGTCCACACTGGCATCTGGACCCCCATGCCCATGTCAGTGGATTGTGATGTGCTGTAGTAATTATACCACCTTCCCTCTTAGTCCTGTGCTGCTTGTACAAGCTACTCTCCACCCCCTCTCCAGCAGGCAGGGCCATTCCTGCCCTGGAGTTCTAGCCCTACAGAGCAGCTCTAGGGCTTAGATAAAATCTCCAACCAAAGGCTAGAAACTAATGCACAAACTAGCACAGCTTCTGTAACTGACAGGCAGCAGAACAGCCTGACCTACTCTGCTCCCAAGCTGGAGAGCTTCCAGCTCCCACCCCCAAGAGCATGAAGCCAGCAGGCAGAGATTTGGCCAGTTTCCTGTAGCAAGCACACTGTTCACCTCCTGGGGATGGCATTAACCCTCTGCCTTAAAGCTCTTTTGAAATGAAAAAGAAAAAAGTTTCCAAAATGGTCAAAGCAAACTGTTTGGACTCCAAATCTTTTCACCCCAAAGCAGTGTTAGTTTTTGTTCTCCCAAAAATGTTTAGATTTGCCCAGCTCTATGTTAGATGACCCCTCCCCTTTGGGGAGGTTAGCACCTCAGGCAGGTGCTATGTGGGGTTGAGACAGCAGGTTTCAAGAGGTAGGTTGTGGTGAACAGTCTGGGAGGGAGAGGGTCCTGCTACAACAGCAATTCCCTATTGACAGACACCAACATCTGCTATTTGTACAGCTGCTACTGCCACTTCCCTCAGAAGGCCCCTCCCTCTCAGGGCAACAGCACCTTGAACCTCCAAGGTAGGAGGTAAGTCACCATCTGGAGTTGTTACAATTCAGATGGTGTCACAGATCCAGCTGGGTGTCCCCTTTCAGCCACCCACCAGAAAGCTGTGAAGGGAATCCAGGCCCCTACAGCCCCAGCTGTTCCAAGCCTCTTGGAGCCTAGCCCCTGCCCCAGTTGTGGGGTCCCAGCACTCTTGGGGTGCAGACCCCATCCTGAGACCTGACTCTCCTGCACTTAGACGCTCTTCCAGAATCCCACCCCAAGGGGTGAGCCTTTGGGTCACTGGTAACTCTCTAGTGGCACAGGGTACAAGTGAAGCATGCACATGTCCACACTGCACAGGCCATTTAGTGATAGCAACATCCTCTGCAATGCCCCTCACTAGCTCACCCTTTCTGGGAGGGGACCATCTGGGCTTAGGAAAGTATGCAGGGTTTCTAGCCTACCTGAAGCAGGCGAGCATGTAGGGTGGCCCCTTGTTCAGAGGGGTTTTCCCTCGCTTCCCTCCTGCCCAATGCTGTCTCTTGCTTAGAAGCATCCAGTCACCTCCATCAGGAGGCATCAGGCCAAGCTCTAGCCACATCTGTGTATGCATGTAGAATTCCTGGCTCCAATGGACCCTGAGCCTAGTTGGGTCTCTCCTTCCGTACTGGAAGTTTGGGGCATCCAGGTGAGATTTCATTCCCCACACACTGCAGGGCCTTGTTTGGCAAACTAGGACTAGCAAAGACTCACCCAGGTTGTCTGAAGGACCATTAAGCCACATTCTACTGAAGGGCAGAGGCAAAGATACATGCTCTCATTTGGCGAGTGTAGGTCTAAGATGCTGTGTACCCCTGTGACCTCAGAGCACTTCAAAGGCAAAAGTTCTCTAGACAAACAGTTGTGGCCTTGTCTGTTAGAAGCCTAGATGGTGCAGACCCCAGTTCAACTGATCAGACATGCTTGGCTAAGAGCCATGGGAAAAGGGTTAATTTTACTCCACTTGAAAGACACTGTGTGGCTCCCATTTCATTAGTATTGGCAAGGGGTATTCTGTACTGTTGGGGTTTAGCATCAGCTACCACCAGTACTGCAAGCTTACTGCTTACCCAGGCTGCTCAAGCCAAATCTACAGCTCTACTCTGGAGTTACAAAATCCAGGCTTTTCCTTCAGTTACTCTTGGGTAAAACACTGTCCTTGCAAAGTGAGGCTGACCCTGGACCTACAGAAAGCTATAGCCACCCAATTGCATGTCACTTATGCATATTCATGTTTTGTCACATCTGTACAAGTAGCCATATTTGCATCAGAACATCCATACCTGAAGAGGAGACATTGACCAGGAACTATTTACTGACCAGCATTTGCACCAATACTAAGTTGAAGGATGTGGCAAGACACTAAAGGATTCTGCAAATGTTACTTTATTGAGAGAATTTCAGTTTTCCAACATGAAGTTATTCTGTCTTCATAGGAGTTACCAGCGTCTGAAAGGAGATAAGAGAAAGCATTAGATTGGCATTAGTTTGTGTGCCAGAGGCACAATTAGTCTCCCCCACACTGCACTGCAGTCTGTTAGTTGGGGAGTGGTGCCCTGTGCCTGAGGACCTGGCTAGTTTACTGCCCATGTGATCAACCCATGCAAGGTTTTGCAGTAAGTGAAGAGCTGCTGGCCCTTGGTCTCCATCCAAGAGCTTCTTAGATGCAAGCCAAAATAGTGGCCATTTCCAGTCCTTGGAGCAGTTAGGGCTCCAAGAACCTAATTTTTAGTGGTGTAGCAGCATTTGCCTTAGGAAGTTCTGCCCCTGTAAGCCTGAGCTTGGATGCTCAGTGGTCAGTATCTTTGTTTGGTGCAGTACAGCTTTATCCAGTACAGGACATTGGGTGTGCATTTAAGCTACTGGGTCTTTTAAAAGGGCTTTGAGAAAGGTTTGATAAGTTCACAGGCACATTTAGGCCCTGTGCCAATAGAAGTAGCACTCCTTCCCCACCCTCTAGAAAAGGGGAGTCAGATATCCCATGTGTGGGTCTGCCTAAAGGTAGGTCAGGCCCATGGGATGCTTGGCTGACCAAGTCAGAGGTTCTGGAGTCTAGGAGACTCTCCAGTTGCCTTCTCACCTGTTCTCTGTCATAGGCTTCATTGATGAAGGTCTCATTGTTTGTGAGGTTCTCTTCTTCCCCGAGGTCGCTGTCCTTGTGGTAGCTGGTCAGAGTCCTAGAGGATGCTGTACTGGAGGTTCTGCATTGGGAGAGTAAACATTTCTGAAGCAGTTGTACTCCATTGGTTCCTACTAACTACAATGAGCTGTCAGTCCTATGTAGGAGCCTTGGACCAAAAACCTAGCATGAGAATTGCTATTCAAAATAGCAATTCAGGGACACCACAGGTGCAGGTGGCCTTTGACAGCAGGGCCCACCCCCCCACACCAAGCTGAGTCATGGAAGCACTGGTCAGTGTTTGCCAAGTCCCATTCTAGACAGACATGGGCCTCCTGTTGCCCTAAGGAGTCTTACCCCTCCCCACCACCAGCCATACAATCCTGCAGTGGGGATGGGCTTGAGGTGATGCTTGTAGGGTGTTAGGTTTAGAGCCTTTTGTTGCATCATATTGCAAGAAGCTGGAGTCTAATGCATTGAAACCCTCCCAATATGGATCTGGCATTCCATGATCCCCAGGTTAACTATTAAGTTGTCTAGCAAGATTGGTCATAACAGTCTTTAGGCCTGCAGTTCTAGGAGTATTTCTATTTACAGCTCTCCAGGAAACAAGCATTTGGTTGTTCCAATAGCATGTGTAAGACACGTTAAGAGCACATCTACATTTTAAATTGGAGGTATAGTTAGCATGTTAACTTGACCAGGCCTAGTACTGGTATGTCTCAAGATGGATACACAAGTTCTGGCTCTAATGTAGCTATACTATTAGCAGTACTTTGCCACAATTAGGGATTCAAACTTTACACCATGCTATAGAGATAATTGTGGCAGATGTCTTATGCCAGTTGAATTCAAGATTGTTCCCCTGACACTGCACTAAGTTCCCAGTAGTGCCAGTGAACCCCTCATGGTTGGCACATGGAGGATTGAGGGTTGGCAGCCCATAGGATTTTAGGACCTGGTCTGCAGAAGCAGCTGGGAAAGGCCCTGCTCTACACTGTATGGAGTAGGCAGCAGTCAGGATCACCTTTTCACCCTCTGACTTGGTATGGAGTCTCCATAGGAAGTGACAAGAACAGGAGACTGAGATAAAGAGGTGAAGGAAGCAACCCATTCACAGCCCCCAATCTGGGCCAGGTGACCTGGAGCTCTGATTTACTGATGTTTAAGAAGCTTGGATCTGACAAGCCTTGAGGGTGGCCTGGGGAAAGGCCAACAGCAACAGCTTTGTGATGGCATGGACAATATTTTAGTGCATCCAGCTTTACTCATTTAGAGCCATGCTTGTGCTTTGGAGAGTTTACTCTGTTACTATATCAACATCAAGGCTGCTCTTCTGCTAGATACCACATTAGGGAATAGGAAGGCACCCCAGCTGCACAAGGCTTGTAACTTGATGAGACAGCCCTGAGGCAGCCCCTGTTGGCATACACCAGGTTAGGCTGTTTGGAGAGGTTTTTCCTTAGAAAAAGTCCCAGGACAACCCCCTCTCCCAAACAAGGGTGTGTTTTTACTAGTCTGTGTGTGTGTAGGAGGCACCTGTTAGCAATACAGTCCAGTGTGGGCAACCAGGTCACAACTGCTTGCTACATAGAGATTCACAGAACCAGACGGGACTGTTATGACCACCTGCACAGCACAAAGTTAGACACCTTGTTTGTGCTTTGTGAGCAGTTCAGAGCATTTGGAGGAATCAGAACCAGGCTCACCCCCCCCCCCCCCAACGCATGCTGCTGTAATGTACACTGCACAGCATTTACTTTCACGAATGCTTAATACTGACATTTGGTTCAGTCAACAAGCTCCTATTACTGCTGAAGCTTTATTTTAGAGGCTGAACATTCAGGTAGCCAGCGATCAGCTGGTGGAAACAATCCTCATAAAAATCAAACATATGGAGAGTGTCTTACCTCTTTCGCGTGTGTTGCCTCCTCATGTAGACGAAAGCTCCCACCATTGCCAGGACTATTAGCAAGACTATAGCTATGCCCAAGATAATGGGACCAGTGGTAGATTTGACTGTGGTCTTTTCACAGTAATCACCACTGTACCCCAATATGCAGCTACACTTCACTCTGTCCCCTTCAATGGTGCAGTCCCCTCTCATGTTACAGGTTTCGCTGCTGCAAGGTTGGGGCTCTGAACCACTTTCAGTGCTCTCAGGTGAAGGAGAAGGTTCTTCTGTATATTCCCACATACTAGATGCAGTGGTCCTGCTTTCTCTGTATGGGGGCAGGGTCTGGATAGCTGGGGTTTTTCTTGTGGGGTATTTGGTCCCTTTTGGGTGCAGGTATCGGGTTCCGGTGATAGGTCTTCTGGTGGTTGTCTGGATACGTGTTGCTGCTGCTGCTTCCTCTTCCTTTCCAAAGCCCGGCTTTGCTGGAGTTGGGGCTGTTGTAGATCTGGGTTTCTTTCTGTCCAGGTAGTTACCTGGAGGAGGAGAGAGTATTCGATCCAGTTTCGTATCAAGAGCTGGTTTGGAGTTTAGTTTATCTTAAGTGGATTAAAGGATAAGCTCTCAGTATAGCTTGGAAGTGGGACAAGTAGAAGAGCTAAAAAGTTATCTGGGATAATGTACTGCATTACCTTGTGGGACCTCTCACCTTGTCTGTCTCACTGCAGGCAGACATGATCAGTGTCTTTGGTAATGAATCCAGAGGGGTTTAGTGTGTTTGGACAGAGGCTGGTGGCTACAGAAGTGTTAGAGTTCCCTGCATCCCTTGGGCAACAGGGATCAGTGTTGCACTCCAGAGACATTGCTGCCTACCACCCTATCTTCTGTTGAAGGATGCAGGTTTCACATTGCAGACCAGTGATACCAAGGCATGTTTGGTAGACATGAAGACTACTAGACTAATTGACAAGTAGCTGTTTTAAGCTACCAAGACAAATCCCATCTCAGAGAATGGGGTAGGGAAGATTTGGTTAGGGTTAGTATCCTTAAGCAGAGGGCATGAAACTAATGTTTACGAGCTGTTACAAGTCTCTAGTACCAGAACTCTAGGTGTGCCACACTGTGTGTGACAGAAGTTACTCACAAGCCAGCTCATCAGATCCATCCAAGCAGTCCTTGTGGCCATCACAAGCTTGCTCCTTGGTAAAGCATTTCAGACGATCTTTGCAGGCTTCAAGTGGTTCAGGGCACGTCACAGCTCTAGTACATTCAGTACTGTGCTCCAGACTGTACCCGACAGTACATTTGCAGACCCTTCCCTGATGGTTTGGCAAGCAGAGCTGGCTGCACCCTCCGTTGTTCTCCGAACAGCCGTTACTGCCTACGAATGGCAAATAAGTGTGACACAAAAGGGTGAAAACCATTCTTAGACAAGATGTCAGTCAGCAGGAGGTGGTCTGGACTGGGGTCCCAACTAGTATGCCTTTCATATGGTGGTGGTCATCACCTCAAGTGGAGGGAGACCAAGACAAGACACAGGTAGACCAACTTAATGCCATGGAGAGTCTCTAGGAGGAGGAATTAATTCTGGTTTTATCAGGATTTCATCCTTTTATACCACAGCACAGTTTTAGACTCACCTTGTTGGGTGAACTTGCTGTAGATTTTCAAGTCCACAATCTTCTGGTCCACTTGAAACCACCAGTTTTCCATGAGTTCCAATTTGCTATGCCACACTCTAGTTGAGCCTAGCAGACAGAAGGACACTGATTCAGTGCTACAAGTCCGCTTTCCACTTGCTCCAATTATACATGCAGGACCAACAGCAAGGTGTGCGTGCCAATATGATAAATTTCTCCTAGGGTAAAAGGATCTGCTAGAAACTGGCAGTTTGAGCCAGAAGTTTAAGATGTCTCCTCTACACATTCAGGATGGGTCTGCAGGAAGACATCCAGAACTAGAACTGTCTCACTCCAGCTTGAGATGGGAGAATTTACAACACTATGATCCAAAGGCCCTACATAGAGGTTCTCTGCCTGCCCAAAGGCAGGCTACATTAGGTACCACTTGCAGAAGTCCAATTTGTGCCTTTAGAGTGCAGAGTTTGTTACAACTACCCACTTCTTGTCCTAACCTAGAAAAAAACTTCAGTTGGAAGCCCAGTACACTCTGGCAGAGTGCCAGTATGCTCAAACCAATCCAAGACTGGCAGGGATCTTGTTAAAACCCACACCAAGCTGGATTAATTGGGCATTTCCCCCACTCAGTGGTCATAAGCCAGGGAGTGGAGTTTGGGGGAGGGAGAAAAGAGGAGACTAATTTAAGATTAAGCCCATGTTTGAATCTAGATGCAAGTTATCAAAGATCATTGGTAGGCACAGGACAACATGCTATCAATTTACAGAGTTAGGGACTCCCCTGACCCCAATATAGAGCTATCTATTCTAAGAGCTGTTCTCCTTGGACATGTTCCTTTTATTAGTTTAAGGGATGTTATGGAAGGGTCTGTTACTGCAACTGGCTTACCATTGCGGGTTGGGGTTGTCCAGACCATCATCCCTTCACCAGCCGCGAAGAGTGTGAGGCCATGCAGCCCTCCCCGAATTAGCCTGAACCTGGAACCATCCAGCTGAATGCTTTCGACAATACCTTTCGCTACAAGAGGAAACATCTTGTTCATGTTTCAGAGATGAAGACTGACAGATGTGTCAATGTAACTGTTATCCAGCTAGGCTGGATTAAAGATGTGAAGCAAGAGGTGTTAATGAACAGCACGTCTCAACCCTTAGACAGTAATGGGGTGCATGCTTGTGTAGTGTCACCAAGCCCTGGTGAGGCAGTTCTGTTTGTGACTTAGAGGCTGCAGGTAGCAGGCTAGTGTAATGCCCCTCAGAGTGAACTCACTGCTTTGCTGAGAGGCCTGGCCTTTCCAATGTCCCATAAGTCAGTGTGCTGTATCAATATCGAGCCACATACCAGCTGTGGCCACCAATTCTAATTTGGTCATGCTCCCAATTAGAGTATTGCATGCATTTGAAACAGGCTCATTAAGCTCTGCAGTTTGATTTTAAGATGCCACTCCAGCAGTGGTACAGCGTACCACTTTACACTGCTATATCCACTACATTATAGCCAAGCAGCATTTGGGTTACTAAGTTTGCAATTCTGAGCTGTGGTTTTGCCATCTTCCACAGAAGATGAACAGGCATTCTGTTTGGCTAAAGCAATGCTTGCCTACAGGAAGAGATGTGTTGGAACCAGACTACATGGTCTCAAATAGGCTTGTAAGAGGCCTTGCAGTGAACATGCACTAGTACACTAACCATAGCAAGAGACTCTGCCGTGGAGAGAGTTTGCAGCTTAGTGGAGCCACACTGGCAAGCTCCTGTTTTCTCCAGGAGAGCCAGGTGTCCTGTACTTACCATGGTCAGCCCAGTAGAGCCGGGTGCCAAAGTCTCCAAAAGTTAGGCCAACTGGCATTTGGGATTTTCTCCAGAGCACCTTCCTTTGGCTTCCATCCATGGAAGCACACTCAATCTTTGGGCCAGCACGATGGTTCTCCATACCCAAGTCAGCAAAGCACATCATGCTAGTAGGTGGGTGCAGCACAACAGAGACTGTGTGCTGGAGCTCCTCGCTGATCAGCACAAGAGCATAGCGGCCATTTGAAGTTGCAACTCGAATATCTGGAGTCTGGCTGTCAATCCAGTAGATGTTACCACTCAGCCAGTCGAGAGCTAGAGATACCACAGTGCCCCCCACTGGCACCACTCTCTTCCAGGACAGTTTGCCAGAATCCTTGATTCTCAACAGCCTGATGTAGCCATCTTCCCGATCAGCAAAGTAGAGGGACTTATCCTGCACTGAATAGTCTATTGCCGTCAAGTAATCCACATTGGTAAGAGGGAAAACTCTGTGCTCAGGAAACATTTCACCCCTGGCTGCAGGGGGTAGCTTTTTCAGATATACCTGGAGTTAGAGAAAAAAGATTAGTGAAATCTTAGTCCTGTTGTGCTTTAAGTCTGAGATTTACCGTAGGCTTTCTAGGCTTCCCAGGGAGGGGAGGGGGAGAGGGGAGAAAGTATGAGGATACATTCCTAGACCAGCCCATCACTGTTCTAGTCCTTTAGACTGCAAGGGACAGATTTCACTTTCTGAACCATGGTTTAGCAGATTATATATAGATTCACAACACAAGGGTTGAGTCTAGTTCTTCCCACTGGTGTTGGGCTCATACAGTGGTGATGGATAGGATCTGAGTTTATCTGGCTAGTCATGCAGAAGTACATGCACATTTCAAGCAGCACACACTAGGTTGTCTTTACTGAGGAGACCATGATAAGCAGGCAAGTTTACAAGTCAGCTTGCTGTTACTTCAATAATGCTGGAGCCATTTCTTGGCTCATTCTAGTAAGCTGTCGGTTAGAGTCTGTTCCAGGACAGAGCCACTGCAGGTTATTGTTACAGAATCCTCCCTAGTCATGTGTCTTGAGAGCTAGCCTATGGGACACTCATTTTCTGTCTGTCCCTGTAGCAAAGTGGTACCTGGGTAATCACTGTTGGGGCAACCAGGAACATGAACGCTGAATCCTTAAGAGGAATGCAGTTCCTCTCATCAGCAAGCACTTCTCCAATTGGACACCGGCAGCTTCCTGTGTGTTTTGGATTCAGCAGGCATAAGTGGGAGCAGCCAAGATCCCGACAAGGGTTAGAGGCCATTGGCTGTAGCACTTCATGCATTATCTAAAAGAAAGGCCTGGTAGTCAGCACTATGATTAAAGTGTCTCTACAGTGCAAGCCCTCTGTTCCCTTGTGTTTGTTTTCCTCATGCAACTAGACACCAGAAAGGCCACCTGGGGTCCACAACAAGAAGAGATTTGTTTACATTGACCTTTGAGTGAGAGGCCCAGCAGGGAGGGTAACTGGTGGGACTAAGTTTGAGGATAGTATAGAAGCATTTGGATGAGTGTTAGGGAAGAACCAGTGCAGAAGATGACCCATGCAAGTTTAGCTGCTGGAAGCTGGCCCTTGGCACCAGGAGACTTGAAGTTGTGTGTTCTGAGGAATCAGTTCTTGTGTCTCATGAGGGGGGTCAGATTGGACTAGTTGAGAGTCACCACAAGTGCAGCCACCAAGGAATCAGGCCCCAGGGAGTTATTTTGAATGGCAACATTAGAGGGTTAAAGGTTTCTCCCTAGGTTGCTTGGTTCCCCTTCAAGAGGCCACCCCACCCTTCAGGAACACCCTGCCTCATGCAGTTCCCAGGGAATTGTTTGGTCTGGGTCACTGGGAGTCAGCAGCAGGGCAGGTTTTGTGGGAAGGGAGAAGAGCCCCAAGGTGTAGGGTTAGTGGTGGGGGCAGGATGAGGGAGGAGAAGCATGTGTGTGTCGCACAGAGTTAGAGTCTGCTGGGTTGCAGGTACCTTCAGGCCATAGGGCTGTCCATGACGCTTGATCAGCACAGTCCTGTTCTTGCCAGTCCTTTTGTCCACTTTCTGCACAGTCCTGGTTTTCATCTCAGACCAGTAGGCATCATCTTCAAATACGGCTACTGAGAAAGGGCTCTTTATCTGGCTCAGCTGGAACACCTAGGAGACAGGTTAAGTCCATCAGACATGGCAAGTCTGATGCCAGGCAGGCCTGCCTCTAAGGCTGGCTGCACAGTACCTTTATGCCAGTGCCATCCAGGTTGGCAGAGCCAATGCAGTGAAGCTTGTCATCGGACCAGAAGATTTTCCAGCTCAAGAGGTCGAGAGCTATGCCAGTTGGCCAGCCCAGCCCTTCATCAATGAGGATTTTCCTGTTGCTCCCATCCATGCCAGCTTGCTCTATTTGAGGTTTGTCCCCTATTTCAGACCAGTACATTAAGCTATACAGTGAGGAGGAAAAAAAAATGGTATTTCAGCCACTGTATCAGTGTTGAGATCTGTCTGCAACACCAAGTTGCTCATTACAATTTGCAATGTAACCATTAAAGCAGATTGAGGGGTCTTGCACTTTGGACTGAAAGCAGAGCATTTCCATTATCTGAATATCACCTTTGCCTCAGACCCCTGGGTGGAGATTTTGAAGTAGAGTATTTCAGACTTGGTGCTTTTAGCCATGTAAAGCCAGCCCAGCCACTGTTGGAGGAAAAAAAAGTGTTCTCTAAATGGCTCAAATTATTGTAACTGCTGAAGATTGACTGTTCGGAGCAGGAATGCAGCTTGTCTAGACTAGGCTGGTGGTGTGTGCAGGGGCTAGTACAATTTTAATTAAGGGCAGACATGGGAAGGTAGTAGGGTGACCAAATGTCCCAATTTTATAAGGACAGTCTCAATTTTTGGGTCTCTTATATAGGCTCTTATTACCTCCACCCTCTGTCCTGAATCAGCACATTTGCTGTCTGGTCACCCTAGAAGGTAGTTTACCATCCATCCCTTGCCCTGCAGCCAGGAAGAAGCATTCCTTTCATCCCTACAGAGACTGAATTAAGCAAGGTCAAGGCTTGAGTCTAGCTGTTTTGAATCACTAGTTACTTGTTCTCCTGCAGTGAGGCAGCTACTACATTGTGTACAGCACCCTGAGTACCTGTCTAGTGTCATCACATGCCAGCAACAGAAGCTTTCCACAGCACTGAGCTCTGGAGGTCATTGGGAGCCAGTAGATGGCACAGAGGAAAGTACTGCAGTGGTGCTACCCCACCTGGTCCATGGGGACATGCAGTTGTGGCTGGTCAGAGGTTGAGGGGAGGCAAGTTAGCTGAGGCAGGCATGGTAGTGCAGCAAGCTGTTTAGTACAGTACCCAGCTTGGGGTTTATTCTCATCTATGTACTAAAACTTAATTGCCAGCAGGGTGCTAGTTTCAGTTGTGCACCACCAGTGGCTACAGAGAGATAGGCACCACTAGTTCTCATTTCCCATTGCAGCTCAGATTTGATAGCTTAGTTCACTGGTGGGGGGGAGGGAGTTGCAGCCCATCTTCCATTACTGCACCCTCTCCAGCTGGATGGTGGCTGCTGCATTGTGACTGTGGGGCAGGAGGTTAGAGCCTTACCCTTGCAGTGGTTGCAGAGCCAGTGAGTGAGGCTGATCTAAGTCTCCATCCAGAACCACGGTGTACTCTGGGTTGCCTCGCCAAGTGGCATTCAGCCAAGTGGCCAGCAGCTCTCCTGCTGTCCCATCTGTCCAGTAGAGATTCCTCCCAATCCAGTCTACTGCAATGCAGTCAGACCTGATGCCTGAAACCAGAGCCACTTACAGGTTAGTCTTTCTGAAGAGGGCTGAGGAGGACAGGACAGGAGTCCCTGCTGAGGTAGCCATGCCCTGGGTGAGGCAGGGAGGAGACATGGATTTAGGTACTCTTCACTCATGGGGCGGGGCAGGGCAGAGCACCAAAGCAGCTTTAAGGTTGACCTTTAAGGAGTGACGATTATGTTGAATGGGCTCTGGGGGCATGGCCCTGCTTGCTTTGCCAGGCACAAGACAGTGTGCCAAGAAGGGGACCAGTTTGGTTAGCCAAGAGGCAGCTGGATTTGATGTGCAGCCAGTAGTGTTGGTTTTGCCCGTCCAGGTTTCAGGCTGCTACAGACGTGTGGGGCACATGAGAGCAGAGCATTGCCAAGTCATCAGTGGGTACCAGAGGCCCTGAAGGGTCTGGAAGCTGTTGGGGGGATTTGGCAGCTAGGGGCAAGTTCGTGATCATGGGCTAAGCACACTGCTGGCCTGCATGCCAAGTGAGATGCCAGAGTGACTAAAATCTTTCTGCACTAGGCTTATACATGGGTGTTCACAGCTTAGCTGCCATGTCAGGCTGTCTGCAGTCTCAGGAAGAAGCAGCTCTGTTCTGGAAGTTTCTTTCCAGGAATACTTATATTTGGGAGCACAGTTCAGCAAGTCCTGGGGCTGTGGGACACTGGGCCCAGCATTCAGGTGATTTTACCCTGACAGCAGCTAGTTCCTTTTGCTGGGGCACCAGGTTTCTGTACTGGACACCATTAACAACTCTTAACAGACATGAGAGCAATGATACTGAACAGCTGACAAGCTGCACATCTGCCTGATTTAAGAGCCTTGGACACATCAGGCCTGATTGTCTCCAGTTAAGGGTGGGGTGGAGGGAGAGAATCTGTCACCCAGTGCAGGCTATGCCACTAGGCTACAGACTCTCCACTTGGAGTAACTGCAGACACAGCCAGTAACAGTCTTGGGCAGTTCTCTGGAATGTAAGGGTGCTGGAGGTACTGAAATCCAGTTGTGACCCTGCTGTAACTAGTTCCTGCAGCCTGGGGCTAGTGAGAATACGAGCTCATCTTGTCTAGGCTTTGTTTTCCCTTTGTGGTGCCATTTGAGGCAGGTCAGCCTGTTAAGTCTGCAGGACAGCCAACCAGCAGTTAGTGATTGCTGCAAGATTTGGGGAGGGAAAGTAGAGTTGTACACCCCACCTTTTACAAGCGTTCCTTTCTTCTTTGTGTTCATGGTTATCCACTTGATACTTTCTGCATTGAGATCCATCCAAAAGACCTTCTGCTCCACCAAGTCGTAGTCAATAGAGAAGATGATCAGGTTCTTGTCGGTTGTCGTCAGGACATCCTCTTTCAGACTCCTCAGCCCATACAGCAATAGCTCAGACTGGATTGCTACCAGCAATGTAGGCTCTGATCCTACAATCAGGCAGAATCCCCATGGACAGGAGAATGTTAGTTCCTCTAGAGCAGCTAGTGCATCTTCCCCACCCCAGCCAGACACCACTCCCAGCACTGGGTAATGAGCCTTGGGTAGATATGTGAACAGGTGAAACATGGCAAGGTGGTGGTGGTGGCAGCATCTCTGGTTCCAGGGAGCTAAGTTCCCATCTTTGAGAACCAGAGGACACTAAGGGAGAGTTGTGCTAACAGCCTAGAGACCAAAGGCCACTGAGTTCTGCAGTGGGCCAGCCCTACAAGGGAGGCTGTTCTGATCTTACTGACAATGCGGAAGGATTCCCTCTGGCTCCAAGATGTCAGTGGCCAAGCTGTACCCTAGGATCACTGGCTTCCTCTGGCGTCAGAGCCCTAGTATTGTATGAACTACCCCTCCATGCACAGGGAGGACATTAGCAGCTCAGTGTGCAGTCTCATCTGCAGAAAGCGGGCAGCAGCCTGGGTGCTGCCCAATTCACAGGCTGGGTATCAGCTGCTAGCCAAGCAGATTCCATAGCTGTGGGCTTTAGACCCACAGGCACAAACAGGTTAAAGCTCAAGGAGAGGAGCAGAATTAAGGAAAAAGGATGAGAAGCCCATGATCTGAGACTGCCCTAGTTGTTCCAAGGCTCAGAATGATCAGAGCCTGTGCAGAGTCCACTCTCCACTCAGATACTGTCAGAGAGGAATACAGAGAGATACTGTCTGTGGGGTTTGGGGCTTTAGACAGGGACAGGATTCCTGTGGGTTCCCTTGGGCTCAGGCCTCCCTGGCATGCTGAGTAAGGAACACCTCATACAGGGGCCACCAGATCAGACTAACCCCCCCTACACTGAAGGGGGTAGCGAGAGGGCTTTGTTGGAGATCTGCCCACGGAAGTCAGGTCCCTTGCCTGGGAAGGGCTCAGAGCCCTGTTCTGAGCACTGCAGGGAACTAAGGGTCACTGTGGTCTTACCAGTCACTTTACATGTGTGGGCATCTGGTTCCAGCAGGTAGCCTGGGTGGCAGGTACAGCTGTAGGTGCCGTTTGTATTGACACAGGTCTGACTGCATGGCTCATGCTCTTTGCACTCATCGATGTCTGTGCAGGAGACTCTGTTGCTGCTTAGTTTGAATCCCCGTTGGCAAGCACACCTCTGAAAGCAGAATTGTCAGCTTGCCACATTCCTCTAGCTAGTCAGGCTAGCAGAGTCCCCAGAGCAGAGGCCATTTGGGACTCAGGCTTGCAGAGCCTACAGTAGGATCCACAGACAGGGGCCTAATGGATGTTAGGGCCAAGAGCACTAATGAGGGGCTCGGACCAGCCCCATCACTGGGGGAAGGGATATGCTGCAGCAGCTGCTTCACCCCTTTGGGAGCCTGAGGGAAAGCAAGGTCGGAGTTCAGCTGGTGCTGAGTGGGTTGGCCAGCTACACCTGCTGGGGGCTCAGAGTGGGGCTTGCTGGTATAACATGGAGGGACAGATACCCCAGCTGGGACTTGGGGTCCTTGACTTTCAAGTGTATGTTTAGCCTGGGCTGGACACAGACTCCCAGCCATATGGTCACATGGGCATCTAGGTGGTTCAGTATTTGGAGAGGCAAGGCCTTCTGCTCATAGGGACAAGGCTGTCAGGTGACTGGCTGTCAAGGTGTGGCCAGAGGGACAGATTGGCTGCAGCTGCACTCAGAGAGATGAGCTTGCTCGAGTGACAAGCAAGCTCACCAGGAGGGGAATGGGAGACCTAGTCAGGGAGCCAAGTAGGGTGAGTTTGCTCTGACCCTGCTGGAGGCTCCCTGTACCAACACTAGGCAATAGGAGTTCCTTGGAGAGCCTTTTACTCACAGGTCCATCAGGTGACTGGTAGCAGGTCTGAGAACAGTGCTTCCCACAGGGAGACAGACACTTTCCACCTTCATCTGACCCATCTACGCAGTCCTTCTTGCCATTACAGACCAGGGTATAGTTGAGACAGTCATGAGTCCCACACTGGAATTCATGGCTCTGGCACTTTCTAGGCTCACCTGTTGAGACAGTGTTTTTAGTGGTCACCACCCTAGGACAGATGAGGGTGTTGATGCACAGGTAGATTTGCTGCTCAACACTACACTGAGGAGCACATCACAAGAGCCTGGTTAAATGAAGGTTTAAAACTTGTCGTGAGCTGTCACAGGACGACGACATTTATCTTAAAATGGATTAAGCTAATGGCTCAGTAGTTAGAGGCCTACGGGTCAGTATGTTGTAGTTGCCAGTACCTAGTATGTTACATGAATTTGTAGATTTACTACTAGCCTAGTGTTTCAAAGCATCTCAAGTATTGATGCTAGAACACTCCATTTAGTCATGGGTCAAACTGACTCCCATGGTCATGGATTAGAGACTTTGAGGGGGAAAAGATGAGAAACTGAGGAGAGGATATCACTTTGGCCTGGTATTAGAGATCAAGTAGTTTTGAAAGCCAAAGCCACCTTACGTTTTAGCATGAACTGGAGTACAAAATTGATTGTTAAAGGCCATAGTGTTTGTTTCAGGTGGTTCTCTCACTTGGGTTTTAATAAGTGAACTTTCCTATTGTCCTTTGGACTGGTCCCTGCTGTAAGAGGCAAGGCAGGTAGAGGAAGGAGGAATATCAGTACCTAAATACAGCTAGAAGTCACAAGATAGTGAGCTATGTATGCAAATTGAGGAGACCCCAGACATGGAAACTTCAAGTTTAAAGAGCATCTATCAAACCAACAGCTTTGTCAGCAGTGTCTTTTGGTGTAGATTGAGTTTTTAAAAGCTTCCTTACATCCTGTTTCATCACTGCCATCTCTGCAGTCTCTCTCCCCATCACAGCGCCAGATGTCTGGAACACACTGGTCTCCACTGCTGCAGGACCACTGCATTGCACTGCACTGGAGTTTCTCATGCTCACAGTCCTGCAAATTAATTACAATATTCTGTAAAGGCACCACAGGCTAGTGGATGGGACAATCAGAGCCTTGTAACCCTTGCTGGTCTGAGTGTATTGCATCTTAACCAGGGCAGGGGCTGTTCCCCAGATGCATTTTCTACTCCTCTGTCCCTAGCACCAGCATCAAGGGTGGAGAGTCCTAGATTAAGGACTTCAGCTTTTCAGAGGACTGAATTAGGAGAACTTATGATCCCTGGCAAGAGAATTTCTTAACAGGAAGATTAAGATGTAGGACACCAGGGCTTTTTTTTTTTTGGAGGCCACCTTTAAGCTTGCTCACTGTTTAGAGAAAGTGACAGTATAGGGTGAGTGTTAGTCTGCAATGTATTGGTAGAGGGTCAGCTATAAAAGAGTAGTTTAAGTCCCCCCTCCTCCCAAAAAATCCTGCATCAGCCCCAGATACTGGATTACGTGAAGGAATGCTCTACTGTAGGCCTTTGGTGCTGAGTTATGCTTCTCCAGCTCATCCTTCAGTGCTTTAAGGACCAGGACAAAAACTGCTTTAGAAGAGAATGTTCAGACTCAAGATTCTATTGGCCGGACCTCTCAGGTCCCCTTCATCCCTAAGGGCTATCAGCAGGTCTGAATTCAAGGAGGAGAGGACCCCAATACTGTAGACTCCCAGTGCCAAGAGTTTGGATTCCACACCCAAGCCCCTGGTAAGTTATGTAGTAGCCTTGTTTCCAATACCTGCTCATCAGTTCCATCCTTGCAGTCTACATCCTCATCACAGAGCCAGTCCTTCAGCACACACTCCCCACTTCTGGGGCACTTCACTTCCCCTGGGTGGCACAGCAGTGGTTTGGGCACTGCACAGCCCTCCTCATCAGAGCGGTCCTTGCAGTCATTGTCCCCATCACAGCGCATGGAGTAAGAGATGCATTGGCCACTCTTACACTGGAATTCAGATTTGCTGCACTCTTCATGAACTGCAAGCCAGAACTGCTGTTTAGTCTAGCTTGAGCTGGCTTCCCCCAGCATATATACAGAGGATGCACTAGTACATTGCATGTACGAGATAGGCAGGGACATATTAGCTGTGTAACAGGAGTGAAGTTTAGGGGAAGCCCACGGTGGGGCAGCCTAGAAGGCTAACTGAAGACTAGTGCTATTGGTACTCTGGCTGTCCTAATGCCATATTCTGCAGTGAAGCAGCCACATACTCCACTCCAGCTGAAGATTGAGGTGTGGGGTGAACCTAGTTCCCAGCACCCAGACTTGCTGCCTTGAGAGCCCTGTGTGGTAGTGGGGACCCATGAGACAGGATATCAGACACCATTGTCTTGGATAATTTTAGACATGTGCAATGTGCGGTAAAGGGACTGGGGGTTCTATGCTTCTCTAGGTGGTGTATTCCTGTAACATGCTGCTCTGCCAGGGAGAGGTACAAGCCAGCCCTGCAGTACCTGCTGTAAAGGAATGCTGCCTGAAATTCCCTTACAACCTATTACATCATGAGCCAAGGAAACCCAAACATCTCTGCTGGTCTTACCACAGCCCTGCTCATCTGCTTCATCAAGGCAGTCTGGGTGGCCATCACACAGCCAGCTCTCTGGGATGCAGCGCATGTTGCTGTCACAGCGTAGAGCACAGTCTTGGGTTGGCTTCCAGCAGCTGAGCTCGTCTGAGCCATCTGGACATTGCTGCACACCATCACAGTGATTCTTCTCCTCGATGCACTTGTTCCCACTCAGACACTTAAAGGCTCCTGGGAGGGAAGGCACAGTGTTAACCAACCATGCACATGTACTGAGTGAAGGCGAGCTTTGCTAGGCACTGAAGGATTCTGCATGATGAACAGGGCACTTAACCTCACTTGCATGTAGACCAAGCTATTCAGGTAGTTGTCAAAGCTAAAGGTTATTTCCCACAAGTTCTAGATAGTGGGGTTTTTGGGAGGGGGTGAATTATAACCCCTAGGCATTTTTTGCCTTAGACAGGAAGGTAGTCCTCTAGAATCAGTCTGAGACTGCTCATGGAAGAGACTTGTATCCCTAGAAGGATAGAGAACACGGCCAACTCCCACCTCCAGTGAGCAGGATGTCTGCTTCCTTTAGTGCCTGTGTGAAGCTGGTCCAATGAAAGATCACCTCACCCCTCCCCTCTAGTAGCCTTGCTGGTCCCAGGATACAATGCTGTACATTTTAGTGGGTGTAAGAAGGTAGAATTCAGTCCTGTTACTGAAATCCACAGCTCTTGCTGGATCACATGCTGGAAGAGGATGCAGTGCTCAGGAGAGGTTGAAGTGTCAGTCACTAAAGACCACAGTTAATGGTCCTCACTGACATGCAACTTCGATAGGACAAAGCCAGCTCCATTCAGAGCTCAGGCCAAGTCTGGGGGTCTAAATCAGAGGAGGAATGTCAGAGCCCCTTTCTGTGAGTTTGATACTCCTGCAATACAGTTAGTAACAGTGTTTCAGTTCTCTTGGGTGGCACTGGTAGCAGGAAATGGATTTTTAGAATAGGCAAGGAAGTCATGGAGCAAGGCTGCTCTAGTTTTGTTTGTGCCTCTGATAGGAGCCTGGCCTTCCCACAGTGAAGAATAGCTCACGTGTATGGATTACAGCCCCCTCCCTGCACACAGCTCCCAGTCTAACAGGGAGTAACCAGAAGTTGCTGCTAATGGACACCTTGTCCTTTGCCCGTCACTCCATGGTTAATGCTACTGCTATGTTTGAGCCCATGCAAACAGATTGTACCTGGAGTGTCACACAACTGAGAACAGTCTTGTTCATCAGAGCCATCCTTACAGTCCCTCTCCCCATCACACAGGTACTCATGGGCGATGCACTCCGACCCATCTCGGCAGGGTATCCAGGTGCGGGGACAAGACAGAGGTGACATTGCTGTTGTTTCCTTAACCACTGGGGGAACAGTTGTTCTCGGTGCAGATGGTGGAAGAGTCACTGGCTCTGGAACTAGAGAGGCTTCAGGTTAGCATGGTTCCCTTGTGATGCTGGGAATCAGCTTTGCTTTCAGTCTCTCCTGCAGACCAATATTACCCCCAGGACTGTCTGCTCTGGGGGCCACAAGAGTTGGTATGAATGACTTGAGCCTCCCAGCCCTGTCAGTACAGGGAACCTTACCCACTATGCCATGCTGCTAGCGAGCCAGCAGATGGAGCATGTGCCTCTTTCAAGAGCCAAGCATGGCTATTTGGCAGCAGCTGCGAAGTGCATTAATACCCTCAATGCCTGGCTAGCTTTCAGCAGCTAAGATACATCAGGGCTGGATAAAAATCTTCTGCTTGAGGGCCTGGGCAGGGCTGGCCGGCTGGCTTGGAACTGCTCTCCCAGCAGTAACCCCAGCCAGTAATTCCACAGGTACAGACTAGTAGACTCAGTTCCAGGAGCCATGTAAAAGCTTACCTGTCTCCAGTGGCATGGCCAAGAATGCTACTACTTTCTGTATATTGGCTTCTTCCACAGTGGTAAGAGGCTCCATTGTTCTTCTGTCCCATAGCAGGAGAGCCGTCTTGTTGATGGATACCAGGTAGGGTTCATAGGCAGCTGCTATCCCATACATCCAGCTTGTCTTCAGAGTGTCTTTTCGATGCTTAGCAAGACTCAGAACCTGCAGGCCTGCAAGACAGATCAGTGCTAGAGACTGCTCTTGTACACAGGAGGCTGCCCATTAAGCTAGTGCCTGTCAGGCATGTGTACCCAAGGGAACCTATGTATTGGCTTGAAAGCCATTTGCTTGGTATGTTTAGTGGTGGTCAGCACTCCAGTAGGTGCTGCTCCACAACTGTTGCTTCCTTCCTGCTGCTTAAGGAAGGACATGCTAAATGTTTAGCTACCAGGAGTTAGTGGATGCAGGTTGAGTGCCCCTTGGGATTCAGGCAAAGCAAATTAGGAGTTTCCTGATACATGAGGCTGCAAGATGCCCTTACAGGCTATTGCATCCTGGCATTTTATTTACATAACACTGTAAGTCTAATGGGACTGGGGTAAGACTTCCCCATATCCTGGCCATGGAATCGTCAGAGTAGGTTTGAGCATTCAGCTGCTTTGAGAACTTGATCCACTGGAGGCAGAGTCCTCTAAAACTTCCCTACATTAGGGGACAATGGCTTCCTAAGACAATCCTAGCCATTTGGGAGACAGATGACAGAAAAATGTATTAGGGGACTTCACTTATCCAGCATAGCTAGCTGGAATCAAAGCTTGCCCTTTGTGGGCTCTTAAAGTAACACCCCTCCCAGACCCTCTGTGCTGCTACTATCTTCAGATCAAGATAAAGTCTTTGCCTTGTTCAGCACAACATCAGTGTCTCTGGCTGCTAACCTCAGGGAGTGTTGAGACAAGCTTCCTTGCAACGTAGTGGCACTTACTCACTTTGAGTACCTATTGGAGATCCCAGCACAAGTGCCTACTGCTGGTGATCTTTGAACTAACGTTGCTGTTAAGGTGAAACTTTAGGAATCTTGCCTGCAACTATATAGAGTTGAGCCTCTTGGTAAGTGTTTACTGTTAGGGTCATGATGAGTCTAATCTAAGCCATCAGCCTTGCTAAGTCAGCTGCAATAGCATTTTTAGAACACTAACAATTCAGCTCTTACCTAGGTCCTCTGCACTCCAGAGGATGCTGAAGGACTTTGTGTCCAGAGCTATTTGAATGTCTCCTGACCAGGTTTCATTCCAGGCATCATGCACGTCACCTCCAGCCAGGCTCATCCGCTGGAGAGGTTTTCCATTCTCAAGCCAATAGAGGGTTGCTCTCTGCCAGTCTAGAAACGTGTGTGTTATGACGCTCTTGGAATGGTAGAGCACGCTGGTTGCCATGCCAATGAATCGAGTAACTCGGATGTCTGTTCTGTCACATGACAGCCAATAGATGTCGCCAGAGGGTACATCCACAGTGGCCGAGCAGACTGCAGGAAGAAACATCAATGACCAGTGACTCAGGCATGTTTAGAGTCCATTTCCTAGGGAAGGGAGCTCTGAGACTGAAGCACAATTTCCTTTGCCAGATGTTCATACTCAGACCTGCTAGACAGCAGGTCTGTCCTTGATTTGTATAGCCAGGTGCTATTACTAGAGAGCACTTGTCTGCTACTATGGTATGTTATGTAGGCAAAAGCTTTGTGTTCAGCCACTTCCCCACTCCAGTCTTCCCAGTGGACTGGGCACCTTTCCCACCCAGACCCCCTTACTATTGATACTGCTCCCAGTGTCACAAGTAACAGACCCTCTGCAGCCCCACACAGGATAGTCTTGGCTGCCCCCAGGCCTCCTTGTTCCCCTCCCAGTGCTTTGAGGGGGAAGGAGTGTTTGTATTGGACCCCCAGAGTCAGGACCTGGCTTCCCCTTGCCAAAAGGAGAAGCAGTTATGAGAGGCCATCTCTCCTGCAGGGGGAAGCCAGGCCCAGGGGGTTTGGCTGAATTGGTAAAAAGTAATGGCTAAAAGTCACAGGACTGTTCTTTTAAAAACCAGAAAGTGAAGGTACTTAGGCATGGATGTCAGTGGTTTGTTGTAGGATTCTTTGTAAAGTGCCTGTCCTATAAAAGAGGTGAAGTCTCAGCTTCAGTGTCTCACCTGGCAGCCCAGTCTGGATGGCTTCTTTCCTTCGTGGGTTCCTAGTGAAGCGCATCAGGTCCCCTTCATTATCTGTCCAGTAGAGAGCATCTCTTTTCCAGTCAACATCCTGCAGGTGAATGGTCTGTGGCCACTCCAGCACCAGGGTGCTCTTTAGAGCCAAACCCTTCGGGCCCACTTGCAGTAAGTAGATCTTTTTGTCAGTTGAATACATGAGGGTCAGCTCTGTGGGACAGGTTAGTGCCAGAGTTAGATCATTAATGCATGTCAAAGCCAGGATGCTAGCCTATTAGATTAGAAAGCCAACTAGCCTAGCCCCATCTAGAAACAAGCTATGTCAGTCCTTCCTACAGAGGTGGATCAGGTTTGGTTTCTTTGGAGCCAAGATGATCTCATGAAGAATGCTCCCTTTTAAACCTCAGGGGAGCCCCCCTTTGCCAGTTGCAGCTGGGTGAAGTGTTGGGAGTTTCAAGCTATGTAGGGCAAAGACTTCAGCTGAAAGCCATGAGCTAGCCAATGCAGTAGGAGTGATGCACTTAAGAGTGCACAGCACTCTTCTGTATTAAACTTAGCCTCCATTGCCAGAGGGATTTAAGTGGTCCACCTGGGGTGGTCACAGCAGCCTATGCTCAGGTTACCAGGAAAGGATGCTAGCCAGATCACACACTGGAGACATGGCTGTAGCCTCCAAGCTCAACATGGATGATACAACACCATCCTAATTATTGGTGCTACCTAGTCACTTAGCTGGGGGAGTGGCCAGTGGGGTCAGGTGTAAGAGCTCTGTGCCCTGCAACTCCCTCTGAGAAAGGTCCATGCCCTTGATGTCCCCAGCTGCCACACCCAACAAGGTGGGGCATCTTCCTGTTGGAATTTTATCCTCCTAGTTTGACTGCCCATGGGAATTGTTGGCCACCAGACTAGTTACCCTGCACTGCTGTAGAGGGCAGGTTGCTTTGAAGGAGTGTATTCAGATGTCCTTCATCCCATGCTGGAGCATCCTTTCCCCTTTAGAGGGGTTACTGGCACTCCTGCCAGTCATACTGTGCCTGACTGGAGCACTGACTGGCCAGAAGGATGGCCGTGTTGGGATGAGAGCTGGGTTCTGTGGGTGACACCATGCAGGGAGTGCATTGCTAGTCTGACAGCCTCCCAAGGCAGCTGTTGAGTGACTAAGTTCACACACCCCAACAACTCCATGTTTAGAGCCACAAGCCTACCTGCACACTTGCCAGAAGGCAGAAGGAAAGTGCCCTCTGGGCAAGCACACTTATAGCCCTTTGGATGGACAGGTGACAAGAGGCAGATGTGACTACACAGTCCTGGAGCACATGCCGTCGTGTTCCCTAGAGAGCAAGGCAGTTGGCATTAGATTACCATGACATTAAAATAGAGATTTACCCAGAGTCACTGGCAGTGGATTATTCTCTGGACGCCTATGACAGGAAACCTAGTACAGAGTCCTGGGACCTTCTTGCTCCAGGTACCAACAGCCTGTCCTGGAGCAGTGCTTCACTGGCCAGCCCAGGAGCCCACTAATGTTTCCTCTGGGCCACTCAGGCTGTCAGCTAGAGGCAACCAACCCCCCTCCTCAGCTGTAGTGCTGAAGTGTGTAGATATGCAGGACTATCTCCCAGCCACCTTAACCTAGTAAGAACTTCAGTCAAGTTCTGCCATTTGACCTGGAGTCTGAAGGATGGCCAGTGATTCTTTAGGCCCCAGTTCAGGTACTCCCCATTCTTGCTCAGGGGCAGGGATGGGATGCAAAGGTGACTCAAAGTGGCCTCCCCCTGTTGTGTCTGTGCAAGTTTGGAGCAGCCCAGAAGCTGCTCCAGTGCATCATGGTGCCCTTTACAGCCAACCCCTTAGGGCCCCACCTGCAGCAAGTACATCTGAGCATCCTCCTCCAACTCCCAGCAGAGTCTGCCCATGCCAGGAGCTGGGAGAAGGCCCAGCACGAGCACTTGGGGATATCCCTACTCTGACCAGGGAGGCCCTCTGCACAGGGATGGCATGTCCATGCCCTGTAAGCCCCACCTCACCAGAAGGCTTTGGCATCATTGACAGACCAGGAATTTACTGACTAATCAGATCAGAACTGTCTTCATACGTCATCTGAAGTTGCCCAATGCCCAGCTGATCCTTTGGGGAAAGGAACCCTTCTCATTAACATACAACAGGACTGGAGTGACTAGTTCAAGCTTTCAGTAGCTTCCTGCACTGAGAGTCACCATATGGGAGCTACTCAGCTAGCAGAGCAGGGAACTGAATTGAAGTAGTGCTGTTTGCCACTCAGCAAGTTACCATGATAGGTACTGGGAGCCAGACTCTGCCTTGTTGTAGAACTGGTGAAGTTGCTGCACCATAGCTGGATTCCACCCCCAACAGTTGGGGAAACTCTGCTCAAACTTACTTGGAGGCTGTTGGAGTTCATGCAGCACAGTGAATGCAGAGATGGTGGTGCTGTTGAACAGCACCACTTTCTCCCCTGGTGAGCTGCGGGAAGCATAGAGGAGTTTCTCTTGGTCTGACCAGAAGAACCAGTTCTCAAACACCATGAGTCCCAAAGGGTCCTGATCTTTCAGTAGCATTTCTGGAAAGGAATATCGCCCACTGCCATCCACCTTTATGGTTTCTATGGACTGAAAGACAGGTTGATGAGTCAGTACTGGGGTACCACAACTCTCCAGGATGACCTGTATTCAGTGATGCAAGAGTTACTCTATAAAAGCACATTTCCTTAACAGGAGCTAGTTGTGACATCTCTTTTCGTCAGTTTGTAGCAAGCTCCATGGACAGTTTAGTTTTGCCCACAAGTTACTTGAACTTCAGTCTGCAGGCAACTCTAGTTCATGCAAGATCTAGCAATCCTGCAAACCCTGTTCCAGCAAGAGACAGTTTGCAGGTGTCTAGTGAGCTAGTTACCTTGGAAGAGAAGCCATTTGTAGAGCAGAGAACAAGGCCTTCAGAGCTATATGGAGTTAGTTGTGTCTATATAATGTATAAGGAAAGGTGGAGTGATCTTTGTTGCCCTTTTAACTACACCTTTACTGCAGGTGTCTTTGTAGGCAGTTTAAGCTAGCCTTCATACAATATCAGGGTGGGAAGGGACCTCAGGAGGTCACTTAGTCCAACCCCCTGCTCAAAGCAGGACCAATCCCCAGGCAGATTTTTGCCCCAGATCCTTCAGTGGCCCCCTCAAGGATTGAGCTCAAC
This sequence comes from Gopherus flavomarginatus, assembly GCF_025201925.1. NCBI lineage: Eukaryota > Metazoa > Chordata > Testudines > Testudinidae > Gopherus > Gopherus flavomarginatus. The sequence goes on from NC_066619.1 coordinate 151,578,521, forward strand.
CCTGGGTTTAGCAGGCCAATGCTCAAACCACTGAGCTATCTGATCCCTGGTACTCCTATTTAATAGGGGTGAAGCAGCATGCTCCTTGCTATGTTCACCATTATGGTTTGATCTCACAGGGCATACTTGGATTTTCAAATAATATGTATCTGCTGATCTTGTTGCAGTGTCTAATACTGCATGTAAGAGTTAAGAAAATTCACTATACAATTGTCACTGAAATACATAGTAATTCTGGGTAGTGCCCACAAGCCATTTTTTGCAGAGAGAGGCATTGAGCATGCCAGCAAGGTGCTAAAGAGCCATTATCTACTTGTCCATTCATGAGCAGGAGGGGAGGTGTAGACAGGAAATCTACATTGCAGGAACTCTCAAACCTTGTGTCCACATGGGACTGTCACCATGACTCAGCAAGCATGTTTCTAGCGCAAGTTAAAGGGGAAGGAAGACACTTGATTGCACCTCTCCTCCCATCTCTGCTCATGAGAGCAGTGACTCAGAACTGAGCAAAGGGAGTAGCCATTCTAGGTTGGAAAGGGCAGAAGCCTGAGAGAGACATTTTGCTTTTAAGATCATTTAGGGATCTGGACAAATGGTCTGAAGTAAACTGCATGAAATTCAATAAGGAAAAATGCAAAGTGCTCCACTTGGGAAGGAACAATCAGTTGCACAAAGACAAAAATGGGAAATAACTGTCTAGGAAGGAGTACTGCGGAAAGATCAGGGGGTCAGAGTGGATCACAAGCTAAATATGAGTCAGTGTAACACCACTGCCAAAAAAGCCAAAAACATTCTGGGATGTATTAGCAGGACTGTTGTAAGATGTGAGAAGTAGTTCTTCTGCTCTGTATCAATTAGGCCTCAGCTGGAGTATTGTGTCTAGTTCTGGGCACCATATTTCAGGAAAGGTGGACAAATTGGAGACAATCCAGAGAAGTGCAACACAAAAGGATTAGAGGTTTAGAAAACATGACCTATGAGGGAAGACTGGAACAAAGACTGGGTTTCCTTAGTCTGGAAAAGCCTGAGAGGGGACATGACAGTTTTCAAGTACATAAAAGGTTGTTACAAGGAGAAAGAAATATTCTTGTTAACCTTTGAGGACAGGACAAGCAGCAATGGGCTTAAATTGCAGCAAGGGAGGTTCAGGTTGGACATAAGGAAAAAACTTGTCAGGGTGATTAGGTAGTGGAATAAATTGCTTAGGGAGGTTGTCAATCTTCATTATTGGGGATTTTTAAGAGCAGGTTGGACAAACCTGTCGGGGATGGTCTAGATAATACTTATCCCTGCCAGGAGTGCAGGGGACTGGACTAGACCTCTCAAGGTCTCTTCCAGTTCTATGATTAGCTTGTTTTTCTTGTCTTGTGTTTGTAACCAATCACTTAAAACAAGTTTTAACTGCAGCAACAGATTTTATTTAAACTTGTGTTTAAGAATCTCTACTTGGGCTGGCAAGTCTGGTGCACTATCCACCCACCATTGGAATGGACTATCCATGAGCTTGCACTGTCCAGGGTACTGAACAGCACAAGATGCACATTTCAGGGGAAGCAAGGCTAGGACTGGGGATATGGTGGTGTCACCCTGTATGCAATTCATGATTGACTTGTCAGAGCGCTTATTTGGCTAGGAGTAAATTTGCATGCTGAAGGCTGTAACCAGACCCTGGAGGGGTTGTGGCTCACTGCAAAGCAGTGTAAAAGGCATCCCAGGCTAGAGATCTGAAAGGGACTCTGCAATCCCATTAGCACCCTGGGGGATGTGTCACCCTGGCAGAGTAGGATTTTGGAAGGGTGGCTTAAAACAAGATTTAGAAATTGCATCAAGTGGTAACAGCTCTTCAAGCTCCTTTCCCCAGAGTGCAAAGCCCCAGAAGTGAGCAGTATTTTAGTGACCTGCCAGGGTTGAACTAATTGGGACAACCAGCTATTTCTGAAGCTGATCTAATCAGTTATTGTAACCAGGAGCTAGAGAACTCTTTGTACCTCCTTATACTCGCTGATCCAGTACAGTCTGCCAGTTATGGAATCCAGACTCAGCCCCAAAGGTTCTTCCATGGGGACAACAGCAAGCACTTGTCTGTCAGAGCCATCCATTCCTGCTGCTTCGATCATGGTCCTGCCCTTCTCACCACGATTCACCCAGTACATGTACCTGTGAGGAAGGTTACAGGACAATGCTGAGTACTGCATTCTGGTTTGCTATGCAGAGGTAATCGTGAAGCAGATTCAGGCTGCTCTAGGGCAAGCCACACAGGTGGATGGATATCCCAGCAGAGCTCTAGGCTTGTTCCTTACCAAGGTGATGGCTCACTACATTTCAAGTGGCCATGACACTGCTTCATACAGGTGCTTACAGCTGTTCTGTTGGCATCATGCAAACAGGTGCTGCCTGGCATGCTACTTACTAGACAGTGAGACTTCGAGAAAGTTGCACTCATGGTTTCTAACCAAGAATAAAGCCTCTTGGATGTTACATAGGCAAATGCAGACAGCTTTAGAGTGGTTCTTGCCAATATCTGGTTCTCACCTTTTTGCGGGATATACAGTCAGCTGCTCAGGTACCAAGTTCTTCTCCAGCACCTTTATGTATCCCCGGCCATCACTTAGACCAGCACAGATTGTCTGGGGGTGGCTGCTAGCCCAGTACAGCTGCCCGGTGAACCAGTCTACAGATATGCTGTTCACCCCTCGGACATCTAAGAGGCAAAAGGATTGTTAGTGATGAAGTCCCTGCTCCCTAATCCTCTGTACCCCAGAGGCAGCTACTAACCCCATGAAATCAGCGTCCCAGTGGAGAGTTCCTTTGTGTTAGATGCAGGGGAGGGATGAGCCTTGTGTACACAACTAAGGGCAGCACAGGACAGTATGGTCCCTGCTAGAAGAGGCCACCCCATAATTACTGACTTGCTGTCTTGGGATGAGGCAGCTTACACCCCAGCCAAGTTCTGTCTTGCAGATTGGACTCACAGGACAGATGGGATGAAGCTGCCCTCTATAGACAGAGGCACAGCCTGTTGAGAATTTCCCAGCCCTCCTGCTGGGTGAAGCACTGTACACAGACATCAAGGCTCATTGCTACCTTCAGCCTTCAGAGCTGAAAGGAGTTTACTGCATGCCAGTCTGAGGGATAAAGTGGTCCTGTGATCTAGTCATCCTCAAAGCCCATAATGCAGCACAGAGTGCCTTATTGCAGAGGCATTTACCTGGGTAGAGTAATGCGCTGCCCTTCCCAGGCACATAGACATGCAGACTTTTGCCTTCATCTACCCAATAAACAGCTGCCCTCAGCAGATCAGAAGCAATCACTCCAGGTGTGGTGTTTGTGAAGATCAGGTTCCGATGGGTGCGAGTTCTCACATCCAAAAGAACAAGGTGATGGCCAGTTGCTAGCAAGATTTGTGTAGCGTTGTCTACAGTGGAAGATGGAGTGGTTATGTGCTTGTTACTGAGCCAGCAGGCTCATGACCACCTTCCCTCCACCCCTGCTGAGCTGGAAGGAAAGGGATGCCAGTGGAGGGAGGGCTGTCATCTGCTGCCCATTCCAACATGGAGCTGGGATTCTTGTCAACCCCACAGTACACCAATGGTGGGGACAGCCTAGCATTAGCAGATAATCAGGATCAGACTGGGCAGGAGCAGCCAGTAGGAGGAAGGCCAGAGAGTGGGCAGGGGTGAGCAGTAGCTGCAACCAGAGGCTACAGGGCAGCCCCACTTATGCAGGAGAGGGGATACTAGCTAAGGCAATGCCTTCATGTGCTGGTATGGGCTGCCCTGGGGACTAGGGAAGGATCTTCTTGGCAAGATCAAGAAGTTCTGCTAAGGGTAGGGCACCTTGTACTGTCTGGCAGCCCTAGTAAAGATGTTTCCCACACCCAAAATGCAGCAGTGTTTATGGAGATACTACAAGCTGGAGCACCTGCCTGAGCTGGGGGTTTGGCAAGCCTGCTACTAGACTTTAGATGTGATGGAGCACTAGTGCCTGCAGCAGCACCTTGCACTGGGGTCAGTTCTTGCATAACTGGACATGATCTACTCTAGACCATTCTTGCTGTGAGTTAGGCTGTCTCTGAGCAGGCCTTTGGTATGGCCACATGTAGTGCAGCCAGGATCTCTTTATTGAAGTCTCACTGGAATGCAGCTGCCTCTGGATGGATTGCTGCAGGTAACTGGCACTTGTTGCACCAATGGTGCATGGGTGAGCTGTCTTAGGTCAGAGCAGGTTACATGGCAGTCCCTTAATTGCAGAAGGTTTTCCTAGCCACAGTTTGCATCTGGTTCCAGGAGTCTGATATTGCAAATTAATGCACAGGCATTTGTTTAACCCCTCTGGCATTAGAGCTAGAGGTCTTGTCTCATCTTACTTGATAGGACTTTGAGAACTGTTCTCCATAGCTAAAACAGGCAGGGGCTTGCTTGGATTCTGTACACAGCATCATGCATGACTATAACAGTGACAGCTCTGTGCCTAAACTTGCTTCAATGCTCAGCCCTCCAGGATCTCTAGAGACCTTGTCTAAGAGACTTACTGCCCATCTAGCTGGGGGGGTCCCTGCTCTGGGCAGTCAGGCTAATGCCTGTTCAGGACAGTGGCCTGTTTGAGCCTGTCCCCAGAGAAGGAGGAATGTGCACCCTTTACACAGGGTTTGCTGGGAGAGACTTCATGGACTGACTATGAAGGGACAGGAATTATGCTCAAGTTGCTAGTCCCCATAACCTTGGGGAGGGGTCAGTCTAGTAAGTTTGGCATAGCTACTACTTGCAGTATTAGCTAGACAGATGGGTTACCAACTATGACAAGCCAAAGAGTAGAATCATGGCCACACTCTTCCTAGCAGTAGGAAACCAAACACTGTTAGCCTGGCTTTTGACTGGCACTTGGAGTACAGTCCCACTACCTGTGGTTACCAGGTGTTACTTACCAGCAACTTCACAGATGGTGCCAGAGTGGAGCTGGTACCCCCTTACACAGTCACAGGTAAAAGAACCTAGTGTGTTCTTACACAGCTGGCTACAGGGACTATACACAAGGGAACATTCATCCACATCTGTAAGGGAGAGAGAAAGAATGTCACTAGATTAGGAAACTGAACAGCCAGTGACTCAGCCTTTCTAGGCCAGTCTGTATATTTCTCTTTAGAAAAGCTTATGACTAGGAGCATCAAGTGTCACCACAGCATTTGTGGAATTTAGATCTGAGAAAAGCTATTAGTCCAAAGCTTCTCTGCATGTAGGCAGCAAGACCACTGTCCAGTACCTGCTCTTGCATTCCAAGGTGTGGAAAATGCCTGCTACCATGTGTGCGCAAGTCTGAGGTGTGTGGTGTGGCCAGACAAGAAGTTCCCTACAGCAGCAAGCCAGTATGCCTACAGAAGCAGATAGGGTCATACCAGCCAGCAATGAAGTATTTGGCTGTTAATTCATAGTGGGCTAAAGCCTTGCTCACTATAGGAATTTAGCCCCAGTCAGGTCCCATCTTTGAGAACAATACTGCCTTCATGCTCTAGTGACCATATGCGTCTTGTGCCCTTCTAAGGGAGACAAGATGTGTAGGCTGCTGCATTTCTTCCTTCTCCTCCAGGATGGAACCCTGGCTGGGGCAAGCTCAAGAACTCTTAAGGGGAAGACACAGTATACTGGCCTTTGAATGTAGTAACACTAATACCCCTGGGTAAGTTGTAAGAAACAGGTCTAACATGGGACCTCTGGATCTTAATGCACAAACCTCTACTGCCAGAGCTAAGATGGCTCTTAGCCATGGCTGCATCAGACCATGATTGGCTGGCTGCCTGTAGAGACCAAACTGTACAGGTGACCAGTAGTGAGCATTTTCAGGGTTAACTGGAGTCCCACCAGCCATGGACTCCCCACTGTGGAGTAAGGGAAGAGCTCCCTGCCCTGCCATCCACAGAGCAGATTGCTACAGTTGATGAGCGCATGCTCTCAAGTTGCTTTTGGAGACTCCCTCACACCCCTTTGACAATCTCCCAAACAGGTGCAGCTGTGCCCATACCAGTACAGTTCTGTCCATCGGCCTGGAGCTCCCAGCCGACACCACAAGAACACCTGACACCAACTGGGGTGTGATTACATTTCTCCATGCAGCTGCCGTTGTTCAGAGAACAGTTTTTGCCTGCATAACAAAGGGAACAAACTTCAAGATGTGAAGTTGTGTTTAGAGGCTTCCTCACACAAGGTTACATTTCTGACAGCAAGATGCAGCAAGCTGCTACGTTACCACAAGTGCTGAGCTCATCAGTTCCATCTAGACAGTCTTCTGCCTTGTTGCACATTAGCGATTCCAGGATGCATTTCCCCTCATCACACTGGATCATGCCTTCTGGGCAGTGGGCTGTATGAGAAGATATCAAGTTACAAGATGCTCTGCTACTGCCCTCACTTGCAAGAAATTGTTGCCACACAGAGGTTGTGTGACAGACTGCTTGGGCAGAATTAAAGTTATGGTTTAAGAGCAAGTTGATAAGAACTTTAGTTTCTGATGCTGGCTATTTCCTGCCTGAGGCTATGCCAAGACTGCGGAAGTTTGTATTTGGAGTCTTGATGCATCAGGGAACTTTCAATTAAAATATTCAATTTGTTTTTGCTACTGATTTAGCAAGATGTGCATGAAACACTTCCAACTGTGCACTCCTGCTGCTTACTTCTAGGATAGGTCATGGTGACATTACAACAGATTGCTGTAAAAAGCAAGAGGTCAGAAGTTCAACTCTCATTTCAGATTATAATTGAGTAGATGCTCACATCCTAAGCAAACATGGATACAGATGCAGCACATGGCAAGAGTGGTTCATCAGGACTGACTGCTTCAGAAGTCAGCATGTGGTCCATAATCATGGACCACAGTATTGAGGTGCACCTCAGCTGTCTGAGGACTAAACTTACTCCATGTAGTAGGAATATGGATGTAAGAGCTAGAGTTGACTATGGAGAACAGGCTTTCTAGGCCTGTTGTGGAAGTTCTCCACGTGGATGAAGTGTCCAGACACTGAAGGGGAGAATGCCATTTCGAGTCAGGTTATTTTTGTGGTTTCATTTTTCTACCCCTAAAAGGGGGTAACTTAGCAACAGCACTTTGTTGGGGTGTGTAATACATTTGCCTTGTTACCTATTATCTCAGAGGCTGTCCAGAGAGATTGGCCATAAGCAATAGCCAGGCTGACAGGACAAGTCTTAGTACTGTTTCATTAAAGTGGTGGCAGGTACTTGAAAATCATGTTAAGTCAGATTCTTTCCCCATTCCCCAGACTCCATGGTGTGGGTCTACACAGCATTTGAGCTAGTGGGAGTAAATATCCCATCATGGGTTGCTACACTTGGGTCGGCAGGGTTCAGACAGTGTTTTGGGCTCTGAAATTAGTCTCCTTCCCTAGGCTTCAGAGGAAGAGCCCTGGCCCAAGCTGCCCTTAAAGTACTGTCTGTACAGACATTTTACAGGACTAGCCCAAGTCTAGTTAGCCCACGATGGGTGGCTCACTCCCATTAATTCAGATGCTGTGTAGACACCTCATTACTCAGTTTTCCCTTCTGACCCCATCACAGCAAGATGAAAAAAGTTTTCTAGCTTTTATACCTTAATGGCAATAAGTGAATTCAGCACAGGATTTTAGGTAAATTAAAGATGGCTATGTGGCTGGCCAATTACCTCGTTCTTGTACATTGTCAACAAGAATACCATTACCAGTTACATACCACAGACTTCTTCATCTGAAGAATCTCCGCAGTTGTTGATGCCATTACACTTCCAGTCTTCCATAATGCACACTTTGTTCTTACATTGCCATTGTCCTGGTAGACAGTGGTTCTGGGGACAGTTTGCTTCATCCGAACCATCTTCACAATCTTTGTGGAGGTCACAGATTTCCCAAGGATCAATACATTGAGAACTCTCCAAACATGGAACTTTTCTGTCTCCACAAACTATCACAAGAGACAGCAGGTTACCATAACAGCAGTTTACCAATTAAGTTCTGGTTTGATCAGGTATAAGGAGACTAGTGGCTTTTTGGATAAGGCAGAAGTTCTTTGAAATCTCTTATCTGTTCTGTGAACATACGATCTATTTCATAGACACTGATTTGTAGTTTGAGGAAGACTCCTTCAACAGGATTTTGGCCATGTCAATTTACGAGGCACCCTTGATTTTCTGAGCCCCAATCACTACCTTGAAATTCAAGCATCTAGTCTCTGGAAGCCTCAAGTTTTTGGCAGAGACATAAGCAGTTGCAATGGGTCAATATCTAGTTACTAGACTCCAGAAAACAGCAAGCAAGAACAATCCTACAAGCAAGTGAACCCCAGGAAACTTGAAGGTTAAACCAGTTGGAAGGGTTATGTTTGAAGAACATTACTGCAGTTTCTTGAACTCAGCCATGTGCCAGACTAGCCATCCCAGGTGATGAAGCACCCTGGGGTTCAGTGAAGTAAGTTTACAGGGTTGAGATTTGCTTCATTAAGAGGCTCCCACTAAGTTAGTAATTGAAGAGTTTAATACTGTTATTTATCTGAATAAAGAACCCTCACTAAATATCAGGTCAGCCATTGGTCTTTGCCTACAATCCAGTTACAAGCAAGTCATTCCTTGTGGAACATGGGAGGTGCAATTTGTTCATACTGAAGAGCTCAGGCACTCACATCTGACTCCAAGTTGGGAGCTTTCTTCTTACACACACCCCCCCCGCCCCCCAACCATGCAATAAACAGCCTTCTTGCCTTCAGGGAGGCCATTGTAGTCTTGGACTCTTCCTTCCCTGGCTCCCCTGCTAAAGAGCTAACAGTTCTCAAGCACCACTCTGCCAAGCATAGTGGAGAGGCCATCATTTCTCCACCCTGCATATGGGCACCTATACCACTGGTCAGCTTTCTGGGGAAGAGCCCTGCCATGATGCACTATTCACAGATATCAGACATTGGTTATTGGCTTTCTGGATGAGGTAGCCCATGTTGTCTGGATTTCTAGTATTGAGGGGACAGAGAAAGAAGCAGACTCTTTCCTTCTGCATTTTACACATTAGGACCAGCCACATGAACATGAATTCATAGAATCCTCACTCCAGGGGGAATTTTTTAGTGGGAGGAACAGCAGCTCAGCTAATCTAGTTCCAGAGGTCTGCAGCAACTGAGCATGCATTCAGCAGTCAGATCTTTGCTGTTAAAGCAAGTAGCAGATGTAGTTCCCAAATGCTCTATTTCTAGACAGAGATACTTGGAGGCAAAGTGTATTGATAAGCTTAGGGCAGGGCTTGGCAACCTTTCAGAAGTGATGTGCTGAGTCTTTATTCACTCACTCTAATTTAAGTTTTCGCATGCCAGTAATACATTAATGTTTTTAGAAGGTCTCTAAGTCTATAATTTATAACTAAATTGTTGTAAGTAAAGTAAAGACTTAAAATGTTTAAGCAGCTTCATTTAAAATTAAAATGCAGAGCCCCTAGACCAGTGGCCAGGACCCAGGCAGTGAGTGCCACTGAAAAAGAAAAATCAGCTTGTGTGCTGCCTTCAGTGCATGTGCCATGGGTTGCCTACCCTGGCTTAGTGCAATACATACCACAGTTTCTCTCATCTGAGCCATCTAGGCAGTCATTGGTACCATCACAGATCCAGGTACTAGAAATGCACCTTCCATTGTCACACTGCCAGGTATTGGGGTCACCACGACATGCTGCTTCTGAACAGCAGGAAGGAAAGACAGGAAAGTTGTTAACAGCTGTGACATAGCAACTCAAAGTGATGCAAGGCAAGTCACTATTGCTGCCCTGTCAATTGCAAGATACTTGGCCATGCAGGACCCTTCCTAAGTCTGGAGAAGAGAACTCAAGCATGTAACGGCTAGACTAATGCCACTAGCATCGTAGCAGTCTGATTTGCTTCTGCTTGTCTGTGACCAGAATCATTCGAAAAATACCAAACAACCCACCCTTGTAGGAGATTTCAGTCATTGTTTGGCAGGGTTTGAAGGAGATCTATTTTCTGGGGAAGTTTCCATCACACAAGATGAAAGTCAAATGCTTGCCAGCCAGTTTGTGATGAATACAAATGTTGGCCAATAAAAGTGGCAAGTTTTGGCATCAATGTTTGTTGCCAGTCTTTAAGAAAGGGCAACTTCAATAGAGATTAAAGCAGCCCTAGTAAACAGCTTGGCAACTGCTCCATCCTAACAGATTCCAAGGCACACTTTGGTCTGAAATTTAGGCTTTAGAGTCCAAGCTTCAATGAAGACTTTTCCACAACAGAATGAAAAAAATTGGACAGCCACATGGTTTTAGAGTGCAAGACTACAGTAACTCCTCACTTAAAGCCATCCTGATTAATGTTGTTTCATTGCTGATCAATTAGGGAACATGCTCATTTAAAGTTGTGCAATGCTCCCTTCTAATGTCATTTGGCAGCCATCTGCTTTGTCCACTGCTTGCAGGAAGAGCAGCCTGTTGGAGCTAGCTGGTGGGGGCTTGGAACCAAATTGGACCAGCAGCCCCCCCCAATCAGCTCCCCCTAAGTTCCCTGTGCTGCAGCCATCCAGTAGGCTAACAATCAGCAGTTCAGCTGTCCCTCCCCACCCCCCCCCTTCCATGTGCTGCTCCTGCCCTCTGCCTTGGAGCTGCTCCCAGAGACTCCTGCTTTTTCTGCAGGGGCAAAGAGTGGGCTAATGTCAGGGTGTCCCCCCTGCTCACTCTTCTCCATATAGAGCAGGGAGGGGACATGAAGGAGACGGAGCCTGGGGCAGCAGCTGTCTCAACTTCCTGAGCCACTTAATGCACTTAAGAGTGGGTCGGCTTACTCAGAGGGGCAGTGCGCATCTCTTCCCCCCCCCCCCCCACAGGATGTCTGCTATGCTCTCTCCCTTCCCTCCTGTTCATGCTGCCTTGATGAGAGGCTACACCAATGTGTTAACCCTTGAGGGATCAGCCAAGTGCTAGTTCATTCAGCAGCAAGGCATTCCCTGGGAAATATCCCTCCCTCTTCCACCCTCTAATTTCACCACCTCAACCAAGCTTCACAATCATGATAGCTGTGAAAAATAAGTTTTAAACAGTTTTGTCTGGTGACATTTTTCCTGGAACCTAACCCCTCCTCCCCCATTTATGTTAATTCTTACAGGGAAATTGGATTTGCTTAACATCATTTCACTTACAGTTGCATTTTTCAGGAACATAACTACAACATTAAACAAGGAGTTACTGTATTAGACCTGCCTCCCTCTTTGTCCATCTACTCCAATATTTCATAGATCTGGAGTACTGAAAGCTAGATGTAAGCTTCTCCAATGACTGAGATGGTCCTTTGTTCTGGAGCCCAAGGATGTTTCATTGCCAACGAACAAGTTAGGTTACAGATAAAGCTTCCCTCAGCCCATGATAGTTCAGGTAAAGGCTAGGGCATGGGGCATTCTCGCCCAGCTGTTGGGGAGGACTTTTAATAGTGTTTAGTGGGAAGCAGAGTCAAAGGGCTTGTGCCCAGAGCTATGCAGAATACCAATCTTCATTCAAGAGGTGCCCTTCATGGTCCTGAATTGTAGACTGCAGGCTTCTATAGCTAGAGGAAACCCAGCTCATGCAGACAGGCAAGGCTTTGGTATTTGCAGCCACTTACTGCAGTCAGCATGCATACTTCCCTCTGGGCTCAGCAAGTGTTAGTCCTGCTAGACAATTGTGACTGCCACTTCTCACCACATCCTGGTGATGCAGGGGTCCTGAATATAACATTTTGGACTACAGATTCTCAGCTGAGAATTTGCTATACAAAAGCTAGTTGTTCCTGCTTTGGCTGAACTCTTCAATTACTTTGATTGCTCTTTGCATTAAAATTTTAATCACTCAGTTGTGAGAGCTAGCTGAACTGCAGAGCAATTTCACAACTCCTAATAGAACTCTTTAAGCTACTTGCCTGAGTTAACACTAGCAGCAAATTTGGAATTTCATTTAATGCAGGAGAGAAAGTGCCACAGGGGTTAACATGTCTGTGTATAACAGAGGGTATCAAAACTTGTACAGAACACACAGCCACCATAGTCAATATTCAGGGTAGTGCAATTGAGGTTAGCAAGTTTAGTTTCCTCTGGCATTTGAGATCTGACAATCATCCTTTCTGAACAAGGCAAGTGAAATTCCATAGGATTCCTCCATACACAGATGCTCCACTTTATATTTAGGGGCTTGTTGGGCAGGAAATACTCCTCTGTAATCAAGGAAGGAATGCCCTTTGAGAAGGGGACAAGAAGCCTACTCCATTTGCAATTAAGGGGATCAGGTCAAGTTCACACTTTTACAGAGCTAACCTCAAATAAGCATTACCACATTTAGATAACAAAGGCTTCCTTTGTTATCTAAATGCATCCCATGAAGTGGGTATTCATCCACAAAAGCTCATGCTCCAATACATCTATAAGGTGCCACAGGACTCTTCGCTGCTTTTAAAGGAAGCCTTGAGTAGATTACAAGCCTGCAGGCTTGTAACCAAGACACTAACATAAGAAATGGTGCTAAAATCTGAAACAACCTTCAGTATTTTCATTGTTCCAAAAATGCAGTGGAGTTACATTAGACTGAAGCCCATCAATCAAATTAAGAGTGGTAAGGAAGTTTTGCTAATGTAGTTCCAGATGCTGGAAAGCATGCTGATGTGGTACCACCGCTAGGTAGAACCCAGCTTTCATTTACACTGGTAGTCCACCACAGCTTGTGTCTAACTGCTTCAGCTGGAGAATCATTCCCTATTACCAAGAACTTGAATCTGTCCTTTGCCATGCCCTAATTTTCTCATGCCCAAATGAGATATTAGTTTGGGTCAAGTTTTCTGGATTATAGTAACTACTATTAGTTCAGTAACAAAGTTACTACACTTAATTCATTCTTGAATGCATATCTGATGGTTCGAGATGGCATAGCTGGAGAATTTGTCAGGCTAGGAAAGAAGTTGCATTTAACCATCTGAAACCTGAAACATACCTAGTGTGTTTTTTTGGGCTTCCTTTATTTAAGGTCAGTGGGTTTTTGTACTTTGGTCAATATTCAGCCTTTCTATAAGCTGAAGGGCTTTGGTACAGGAGTCTCTTCCCCAAGTACTCAGTGTTGTAAAAATGAGGCTTCTGGCTCTAGCGGCACATCTGCAATGATGCAAGTGGGTTGCATTTCTGTGGAGTGCACCTCTCTACTAGGAATGAAGCATTGAAGTCACAAAACTCACCACATTGTTCATCAGTCCCATCTGGGCACTCTTGTTCTCCATTACAGAGCCACATGAAAGGAATACATTTCTCTCCACACGCAGCCTGCTGCAAGGCATGACAATTTCTTTCACCTGCAGAGAGACAGAAATACAAGGCTGGAGTCAGAGTGTAGGCAGCCTGCCAAGTTCAAAACACTTGAGTGTCACTCAGTTGTGAGCATTCATTCCAGCAGGAGCCATTCCTTGCTGGAGCTCATAGGAAGGTCAGACAGGGCAGCCCTTCGAAGCATCTAAAGAGAGACAACCTGGACTGATCTTTGAGAGGAGGCAGCAGAGCCACAAGGGCACCACTGGGTCACATGCTAGTTACAGGTTAGAACTGATGGCTATCCCTGGTCCTTGGGGAGGAGGCAAGTCTTCACCTGATACACCATGGCATCCCCACAGCAAGGTATTAGTCTTTAATAAAGGCTCCTTCTTCTGCACTGTGGCATTTACCACATACCCAGCGGTGAGAAACAGGGCCAGCTGGTAGCTTTGCTGCAGAAGTGTCTGGAGTTTGAGACGTGCAATACACAGGCTGGGAGTTGGATCTGATAGACACCTCCATTACCATCTTCATGAGATTTTACCTGCACTGCCACTTGAGTTAAAAGGAACGCCTACAACAGTCAACCTGGTCTGATTATATAATCCAGAAAACAGTCTGGTCAGGACTTCTAGGGTCTCCTGAGATTAGAGCTGTTTAATGCCCAAGCATGATGCCTCAGTGAGTGAAGTAAGTAGCATCAGTGAGCCAACAGCCATTTGCACCATACACCTGCTAAAGGTGGCACCCAGGGCACTTGGCTCCACAGCAGAAAGTGCTATCTCTCTATCAGTCCCATACCAGATAACAGCCCAAGGGGCAGCCTGGATAGATTCCTGTGAGCCTGGAAGCAGGATGCAAGAGATAAAGATAGTCACACACTAATGACTGGGAAGGTTCCTCTCTAGCTAGCATTTGTGCTTTCCTGCTTTATCCTCAGTCACAAGAGGTTTGAATGGGCCTTGCTGTGCTATTTCACTCCAAGAGCAATAGAACAGGTCAAGGTAGGGGTCTCCAATTCTAGAAATTAGTAGTGTTCCACTAGAGGTCAAATGAACTGCTACGTTGCCTATTATGCATGGTCAGCCACATTAAGAGCCACTTTTGATATAGGCTAATTAGGGCCAGGACCAGCTCTAGGTTTTTTGCCACCCCAAGCAAAAAAGTTTTGGCTGCCCTGCACTCCAGCCCCAGGCTCTCAGCCCCCCACCTGCACCCCCTGCTGCCCCAGCCCTGGGCTCCCCTTCCAGTGCTGACTCCACCCACTCCCCCCACACCTCCAGCCAGTCCAGTACTGGCAGGGTCAGGGTAAGCAGTGGGGCTCCGGAGCCATACCTCAGCCCAGGGTTCCTCCAGGACTGGCCAGGACCTGGGAGGGCAGAGCCAGGGGACCACCCCAGCAGGGGGTGGAGGAGTTGGGGCAGGGTAGCCCCAGAGGGAGCAGAGCCCCAGAGAGCAGGACACAGGCCTTGCATGGCAGCACCCCACCCTCTATGACCCCACTGCTGCTGCTGGCCACCCTGCTGCAGTCCCTTGGTGGCTCAGGCTGCTTTGCTCAGCCACAGCTGTGGCACTGAAGAGTGACCACCCTGCAGCACCTGCAGGCAGCTCCCTCTGCCCTGCAGGGCAGCTCCCAGCCTGAGTGTCCCCTGCTCGGAGCCTGACCAGCCCAGCCACAAGGTGCAGGCGCTGCTCCCCACAGCAGCCCCTGGGCACTCCCACGCACAACATGCTGCTGCCACCAAGGCTGGCTCTAGACTTTTGCCACCCAAAGCAAAAAATAGGGAGGCCCAGAATGCCATCCCAAGCACATGCTTGTTTTGCTGGTGCCTGGAGCCTGCCCTGGTTAGGGCTACTGACTAAAGACAGCTGCTCCTTGTTACAGCCTCTCAGCACCACAGAAGTAATGCACCTGGCTTGAGCCAGCCCGGTCACCTCCCAGTGTGCCTGTTATGCACATTGGCCTCAGACTGACCTCTCCTAGCAGGAAGGCATATGCTACTTGCCTCCCTCCAGCAGCCACCCCAAGGAGCAAGTGGGAAGAAAGCAGAGGTGGGGTATCTCTTGCCTTCTGGAAGCCTACAGCCAAGTTAATGGGAGCTCGTAGGGGCTTGGTGAGGTCCCTGCTTGCCCTGCCATACAAACAAGTGTTTGAACCCTCAGTAAGTTGTACACCACACAGCAGTGGTTCTCAGTCTTTTCATTTTGTAGATCCACAAAGTTTTTCCAGTGGAAGCAAGGACCCTTTTGGAAATCTTAGATTGGTCTTTAGAGTGCCAGGTTGAGAACCACTGCAGTACAGCACACCTGCCTTCAGATACAGCTGCGCTGTTGGATAGCAGTCACTGGACATGGAGTCCTTTCCTTGCATTTGGCATACATAAGGGCTGCACCTTACATGATAGAAGAGCACTGCGTCTGCAGCGGTTTTCAACTTTTCTTCACTTGCAGACCCCTTTGGAAATCTATATCTCACAGACTGAAGAGAATTCAGCTTTCAGTCTTACATCTGCCAGAGCCCCCTCCAGCACAGTCTGAGAGCCCACAGGTTAACCCACTGGTCTAGGACACTTGGTGTGTCTCACACAGGGATTGCCGGTCTTGGGAACACACCTGGCATCTGCTCAGGACAGTCTTCACCATCAGCCCCGATCACAGGCCAGCTCAGGGGCCCTTCACCTTAGACAGCTGACCGTGCAAACTGAGCAGCAAGCCCCCGGCGCTGCCCCAGGACCCGACAGGGCCCCTCAGCAGGAGCCTTGCTCGGGGAGGGGGGCCCAGGGCCACACGCGGGCGGCTCAGGGTTACCCCAGCCCTGCTCGAGCCGCCCCGAGAGCTCCCAGCCCCCGGGGAAGCGCCCGGAGCCAGATGCCAAGGCAGGAGCCGCGGGAAGCAATGGGGCAACCCCCCCCCCCGGGGCCGAGCCCCGCCCCGCTCACCTGTGCCGGGCAGCGAGCGGCAGCAGCCGGCGGCGAGAGCCAGGAGCAGCAGCCGGAGCGCGGCGCGCCGCATGGTGCGGGACCGGGCAGCGCGGGACGGACGGAGGGAGCGCGAGGAAGTGGGGCTCGCGGCGGGGTTTTATCCCCGGGCCCGGGCCCCCATTGGGCAGGGCCGGAGCAGCCGGGCGTCAATCACCGGCCGGGCCCCGCCGCTCCCCGCTCTCCGCCCGTCAGTCACAGAGCCGGGGGCTGCCCCCTCCCGCCCCGCATCCAGCTGTGCCCCCACCGCCAGGGGCTCCCCCCCGCCCCGCATCCAGCTGTGCCCCCACCGCCAGGGGCTCCCCCCGCCCCGCATCCAGCTGTGCCCCCACCGCCAGGGGCTTCCCCTGCTCCGACCCGCCCCGCATCCAGCTGTGCCCCCACCGCCAGGGGCTCCCCCCGCCCCGCATCCAGCTGTGCCCCCACCGCCAGGGGCTCCCCCCGCCCCGCATCCAGCTGTGCCCCCCACCGCCAGGGGCTCCCCCCCCCGCCGCATCCAGCTGTGCCCCCACCGCCAGGGGCTTCCCCTGCTCCGACCCGCCCCGCATCCAGCTGTGCCCCCACCGCCAGGGGCTCCCCCCGCCCCGCATCCAGCTGTGCCCCCACCGCCAGGGGCTTCCCCTGCTCCGACCTGCCCCGCATCCAGCTGTGCCCCCACCGCCAGGGGCTTCCCCTGCTCCGACCTGCTCCGCATCCAGCTGTGCCCCCACCGCCAGGGGCTTCCCCTGCCCCGACCTGCCCCGCATCCAGCTGTGCCCCCACCGCCAGGGGCTTCCCCTGCTCCGACCTGCTCCGCATCCAGCTGTGCCCCCACCGCCAGGGGCTTCCCCTGCTCCGACCTGCTCCGCATCCAGCTGTGCCCCCACCGCCAGGGGCTCCCCCCGCCCCGCATCCAGCTGTGCCCCCACCGCCAGGGGCTTCCCCTGCTCCGACCTGCTCCGCATCCAGCTGTGCCCCCACCGCCAGGGGCTCCCCCCGCCCCGCATCCAGCTGTGCCCCCACCGCCAGGGGCTTCCCCTGCTCCGACCTGCTCCGCATCCAGCTGTGCCCCCACCGCCAGGGGCTTCCCCTGCTCCGACCCGCCCCGCATCCAGCTGAGCCCCCACTGCCAGGGGCTCCCCCCGCCCCGCATCCAGCTGTGCCCCCACCGCCAGGGGCTTCCCCTGCTCCGACCCGCCCCGCATCCAGCTGTGCCCCCACCGCCAGGGGCTTCCCCTGCTCCGACCTGCTCCGCATCCAGCTGTGCCCCCACCGCCAGGGGCTTCCCCTGCTCCGACCCGCCCCGCATCCAGCTGAGCCCCCACCGCCAGGGGCTCCCCCTGCCCCGCATCCAGCTGTGCCTCCACCGCCAGGGGCTTCCCCTGCTCCGACCCGCCCCGCATCCAGCTGTGCCCCCACCGCCAGGGGCTCCCACCGCCCCGCATCCAGCTGTGCCCCCACCGCCAGGGGCTCCCCCCGCCCCGCATCCAGTTGTGTCCCCACTGCCAGGGGCTTCCCCTGCCCCGACCCGCCCCGCATCCAGCTGTGCCCCCACCGCCAGGGGCTCCCCCCGCCCCGCATCCAGCTGTGCCCCCACCGCCAGGGGCTCCCCCCGCTCCGACCCGCATCCAGTTGTGCCCCCACGGCCAGGGGCTCACCCCGACCCACATCCAGCTGTGCCACCACCGCCAGAGGTTTCCCCCGCCCTGCCCCATCCTGCATCCAGCGGTGCCCCCACTGCCAGGGGCTCCCCCCGCCCCGTCCCGCATCCATCTGTGCCCCCACCGCCAGGGGCTCCCCCCACCCCACCCCGCATCCAGCTGTGCCCCCACTGCCAGGGGCTCGCCCCGCCCCGCCCCTCATCCAGCTGTGCCCCCACTGCCAGAGGCTTCCCCCGCCCCGCGCCACCCCACATGCAGCTGTGCCCCTGCTGCCAGGGGCTCGCCCCGCCCTGCCCCACCCCACATCCAACTGTGCCCCCACTCCCAGGGGCTCCCCCAGCCCTTCATCCAGCTGTGCCCCCACTGCCAGGGGCTCTCCCTGCCCCACATCCAGCTGTGCCGCCACCGCCAGAGGTTTCCCCCGCCTTGCCCCATCCTGCATCCAGCTGTGCCCCCACTGCCAGGGGCTCCCCCTGCCCATCCCGCATCCAGCTGTGCCCCCACCGCCAGGGGTTCTCCCCGCCCCACCCCACCCTGCATCCAGCTGTGCCCCCACCGCCTGGGGCACCTCCCGCCCCGCCCCACCCCACATCCAGCTGTGCCCCCATTGCCAGGGGCTCCCCCCGCCCTGCCCTGCATCCAGCTGTGCCCCCACCGCCAGGGGCGCCCCCTGCCCCACCCCACATCCAACTGTGCCCCCATTGCCAGGGGTTCCCCCCGCCCTACCCCGCATCCAACTGTGATACCCCTGCCAGGGGCTCCCCCCGCTCCACCCCGCATCCAGCTGTGCCCACACTGCCAGGGGCTCTCCCTGCCCCTCATCCAGGTGTGCTCCCACTGCCAGGGGCTCCCCCCACCCCACATCCAGCTGTGCCCCCACTGCCAGGGGCTCCCCTCACCCCACCTGCATCCAGCTGTGTCCCCACTGCCAGGGGCTCCCCCCACCCCACCTGGTATACAGCTGTGCTCCCAGTGCCTCTGAAAAAAGATGGCTAAAGAAGGGCGTCCAGCCTTAGAAGTCACTCCTGAGGGTTTGAATCCCTGCTCCCTGGGCAGGTGTGGGTCACAGGGCATCATGCTGCTTCATGATTATCTTTGTGTCCAGTGTCATGGCCTGGATCTGGGAAGGGTCTTAGGCCTTGCAATGCTGGGGGTCACAGCACTGAACATTTAGACCCCTAGAAAGTCACAGGCATGGCCCTGAGATCCACAACTCTGAGTTTGGTACCCAGGCTCCCGAGACAACGAATGGGGGGAGATGGGCACCTGCCAATGAGGTCCACTGAAGCCAGCTCACGAGGTGAGGAGCCACCTCAGCCAGGCAGTGGGAGATGTCTAGGGGAGAAGTGTGTCCTGAGCCCCGCCCCATCTGGGCTGCAGGAGGTGTCTATCTCTGCTAGGGATCCATAGCCGGGCGCCTCTCACTGGGATCAGGTGGTTTAGGTGCCTAAGGCGTTTCTGGCAAGGATGAATTAGGTGCCTGCACCAAACAGCTGGAGGAGGAGCTGCTGTTGGTGCCCCCTTATAACTGTTGGCCCAGTGGTTACTGCACTCACCCTGGTTGTAGGAGTCAATCCCCCTCTCTGCTTGAGCGGGAGGATTTGAACAGAAGTCTCCCACCTCTCAGGACAGTGGGCTGGGCTACACGATACCACCACCCTGCTCTGACTGTGCCTACTAGATCGGGCCCCAGAGGCAAGTAAGGCAGAGTTTGGGGCTTGTCTATGCACCTAGAGGGAAGCAGCAGTGAACATGCTGTGAGGCAGAAACGTAGGTACTGCGGGAACTTTTACCATGAAAATGTAGGTATCGAGTGAGCTAGGCACCTACAGTATTAGGTGGCAGCCAAATGGGGGCTTGTGGATCACAATGGTGCCTAAGACTGGGACTTAGATGCCTAATGCTGGGGTTTTGGAACCAGTTGTGATCTGGGCCCACGTGGCTTCTCTTGCAGCACTATCATTCTAACTTTGAAATAGACAAACAAGGGACAAGAGCCTTGTGGGCAGAGGCTGAGCCAGCCCAAGGGATATTGCTGCCGGGGCATGTTGGTAACACCACTAGTGAGGACAAGTGACTTCCAGCATCGCTATTTCACTCACTGTTAGGGCCCTTCGTTTTCAGTTGTTATTTCGTTTAACATTTCCCAGGAACTTACCAGTGCTTCTTACAAAAATTAAAAAATGCGTGAAACTTGGTGCAAGACATGAACTTAGCCATTTTCTGGGTAAATATCACTCTATTCTCTGGGTTTTGCTTTTTAAAACGTTCAATAAACGCTGTATCTTCTAGTTGGATGCAGTGTTTGTTTTCGACCCGTTTTAGCAAGGAAAGTAGTTCCCTGATGTTTGTTTGCTGTGAATGCTGCTAACTATTCACACTATCTGCAAGCTGGCAACGTGGTGGGTGTGGGATTGTCAATGGTACGTGCACCAGCACTCAGATCCTTCCGGTACTTTGGATCCGGCTCCCTGCTCCAGAAGAAGCCACCGTCTCTCCTTCCAGAGCAGAGAGCCAAATCTGGTACTTCCAACACTTCCAAAATTCAGGAGAAAATTGGTTTAAAAAATGCATACTGGTGTGATGGGGTGTCACAACCCCACACTGGTGAGGCAAGGGTTAAGCAGCTGTTCAGGACACAGGAAGCCACACTCTCTTGCCGCTGCTGACTGGGGAGCAGAGCAGTTGAGTGCAGCTGCCTCCTGCTGAGAAGCTGCTGGCCAAGTGACTGGAAGCCCATTGACCAGGGGAGCTGAGAGTCATGACTCGTGTTGTTGGGGAAGGGGCTCCATAGACAGACCTGGGAGGAAACCAAGGCCAACCCGTGACACTGACACAGGTATGGAAAACAAGGGTAGGAAGTGACCCAGGAAGGGTGAGTAAGGGTACCAGACCCAGGCGATGTATATGGCCTACTGCTTTGAAGGGCCCTGGGTTGGGATCTGGTGGAGTAGGGTGGGCCTAGGTTCTTCTACCCAGCCCCCAGAGACTATAGGCACTTGACAGTGTGGCCTTTGACCCTTGCCTTTGGGTGACTTGACCATGGACCCTCCGACAACTGGCTTTTGTAAAACGTGAGAATTTCTTGGTAAATATTAGTAAAAACTGAAAATGAAGGGCCTTATAATCTGGGACAATAAAGCCTCTCATCTGTTCATAGACAGGAGATCAGGACTGGAGCTGTGGATAGCATCTGGGGATACCCTGACTTGGCAAATTTCTTGCTTCATGGATATAAGAGCACCTGGAGTGTGGACAGTAGCTGTAGGCATAGGAGGTGGTGTCTGGTGGTGAGAGAACAGGACACAGAATCAGAAGGATCTAGGTTCACTTCCCATCTCTGAGGCAGACTCCTTGTGTGGCTTAATCTCAGCTCCTTTCTTCCTGTACTAGACCATTATTAACTTTTAGCAATGACCAATGTTGGTTATTTGGTCTCTTGAATATGTTTCATAATGAACCGAGTGGTCAAGCAATTTACCAATGTTCCAATAACACTTCTCTCCTCTGCAAGGGCCAATTTATCCATGTTTGCATAGGGCCACATTAATAGATAGAAAGTACATTGCTCCAAGCGTGAACTAAGATGGAATCTAATAGGACTTTCCAGTCCCTCAGATGTGCCGGACATTGCATTTCTGTCTCTCCCTGTCGTCTTGCATTCTGAAATGAACCATGGTCTTGGCAACCAAAGGGCCAATCCATGACAACAAATCAGCAGGTCTTGATAACCTGCATCCAAGAGTTTTAAAAGAACTGTCTGAGGAGTTCACTGGACCATTAATGTTGATTTTCAATAAGTCTTGGAGCACTGGGGAAGTTCCAGAAGACTGGAAGAAAACTAATGTGACAATTTTTTAAAAGGGTAAACGGGATAACCCGGGTAATTATAGGCGTGTCTGCCTACCAATCCCAGGCCAAAATAATGGACCAGCTATTTAACATCTTTATCAACAACCTGGAAGAAAATATAAAATCACCGCTGATAAAGTTTGCAGATGTTGCGCAACTAGAGGGAGTGGTAAACAATGAAGAGGAAAGGTCATTGGTTCAGAGCAATCTGAATTGCTTGGTAAATTGGGTGCAAGCAAACCCTGCATTTTAATACAATGAAATGCAGATGTATGCGTGTGGAAACAAAGAATGGAGGCCATGCTCAGAGGATGGGAGACTCCACCCTGGGAAGCAGTGACTGTGAAAAAGTTTTTGGGGTGGGTAGATGTATGATCTGCTCCTGGTGAGACACTGTGGCCAAAAAGGGCGAATGCAATCCTGGGATGCATAAACAGGGAATCTCAAGTAGGAGTAGAGAGGTTATGTTTCCTCTATATTTGGTGCTGGTGAAATCACTGTCATAATACTGTGTCCACAATTCAAAAAGGATGGTGATAAACGAGAGGGTTCAGAGAAGAGCCACAGGAATGGCTAAAGGCAGGGGTGAAAGTAAGTTAAAGCACTTACGCCAGAGGCCTTAGAATGGGCGTCGCCTCAACCGGAAGAGGCTGGGCCTCAACCGGAAGAGGCGGGGCCTTCACATCAAGATTTAAAGGCCCCTGGGGCTCTGGCTGTAGCTGGAAGCCCCAGGGCCTTTAAATCACCCCCAGAGCTACCGGATGTAGAGGCAGCTGGGAGCCCTGGGGCTCAGGGGCAATTTAAAGGGCCCGGGGCTCTCGCTACCACAGCGGAGCTCTGGGCCCTTTAAATCACCCACAGAGCCCTGTCGCTGCTACCCCGGGACTCCGGCAGCGATTTAAAGGGCCCGGGGCTCCGGCGGTGGGGAGCCTGTGGCCCTTTAAAGTGCCACCCGAGCCCCGCAGCAGCAGGAGCCCTGGGCCCTTTAAAGGGCTGCCTGAGCCCTGCTGCCGCTACCCCAGGGCTCTGGCAGTGGGGCTCGGGAGACGACTTAAAGGGTCCGGTGAAGCCAGTCTGATCCGGACCGGCTTACTTTCACCTCTGGTTAAAGGAATAGAAAACTGGACTTATGGTGATAGTCTCAAAGAGCTCCATCTATTTAGCGTCACAAAGAGAAGATCTGAGGGTGACTTCTTCCATTGACAGATTTAAGGTCAGAAGGGCCCATCATGATCATCTAGTCTGACCTCCTGCACATCGCAGGCCAGAGAACCTCACCCACCCACCCCTGTAATAGACTCTCAACCTCTGGCTGAGTTACTGAAGTCCTCAGATCATGATTCAAAGACTTCAATTTACAGAGAACTCACCATTTACACTAGTTTAAACCTGCAAGTGACCCGTGGCCCATGCTGCAGAGGAAGGCCTCCCCAGGGTCTCTGCCAATCTGACCTGAGGGAAAATTCCTTCCCGACCCCAAATATGGTGATCGGTTAGACCCTGAGCATTTTGGCAAGACCCACCAGCCAGACACCTGAGAAAGAATTCCCTGTAGTAACTCAGAGCCCTCCTCCACCTCATCTAGTGTCCCACCACCAGCCACTGGGGACATTGGCTACTACCAGTGGCAGATGGGCTACATGCCACTGAAGGCAGTCTCATCATCCCATCCCCCTCATAAACGTATCAAGCTCAGTCTTGAAGCCAGTTAGGATTTTTGCCCCCATTGCTCCCCTTGGGAGGCTGTTCCAGAACTTCGCTCCTCTGACGGTTAGAAACCTTTGCCTAATTTCAAGACTAAACTTGTTGATGGCCATTTTATATACATTAGTTCTCATGTCTACATTGGCATATAACTTAAATAACTCCTCTCCATCCTTGGTATATATCCCTCTGATGTATTTATAGAGAGCAATCATATCTCCCCTCAGCCTTCTTTGATTAGGCTAAACAAGCCAAGCTCTTTGAATCTCCTCTCCTAAGGCAGACTTTCCATTTCTCAGATCATTCTACTAGCCCTTCTCTGGACCTGTTCCAGTTTGAATTCATCCTTCTTAAACATGGCAGATCAGAATTGCACATTGTATTCCACATGAGGTCTCACCAGTGCCTTGCATAATGGTACTAACACTTCCCTATTTCTACTGGAAATACCTCACCTGATGCATCCTAGGACTGCATTCGCCTTTTTCATGGGTCATAGTCATCCTGTGACCAACCAATACACCCAGGTCTCCTCATCATGGGTCACAGTCATCCTGTGACTAACAAATACGTCCAGGTCTCCTCCTCTGTCACTTCCAACTGATAAGTCCCCAGCTTATAACAATAATTCTTGTTGTTAGTCCTTAAATGCATGACCTTGCACTCTACACTATTAAATTTCATCCCATTTCTATTACTCCATTTTTCAAGGTAGTTCTTCCTGCATGGTATTCCAGTCCTCCTCCATATTGGCAAAATCTCCCAATTTAGTCACATCTGCAAATTTGATCAGTACACTCCCCCTCCTGTTGATGTTTGTAAGGCTCTCTTCAGCAACAGAGGTGAGGAAGGTTGGTCTTGTGGTTAAGGAACTGTGTTTAATCCCCAGCTCTGCCACCAACTTCCTGTGTAATCTCGGTCACGTTACTTAATCTTTGTGCCTCAACTTCCTATCTGTGAAATGGGGATAATGTGGGGCTTCTTTTCTCCCACTTTTTGTCAGTCTTGTCTAATCAGTTTGTAAAGGACTGTCTCTGACTGTGTATAGAGTGCCTGCCAGACTGGGATCTCCAGGCACTACTGGCAATTCCTCACCGGGCACACAAGGAACCAGTGAAGCTGACTATACACAAAGTTCTGCTAAACGCACAAAAGTGAACTAAAAAAAATCTACTAACTTATTTTGGTTATAGCCATCTCGAGCTACTTTTAATTATAAGAGGTATCTGATTTTCAACCAAGTATGAGTTTCAACTTAATGGATCTTCAGCTTTCTCAGTTTTAGCTGGTGAACAGCTATGATTTTTTTTTTTTTAGCATCATTGATTACAGTGTAGCTACATGGGGAATGAATCGTTACTGATGGGATTTCCAGTCTAGCAGAGAAAGGTCTAACAGGATCCAACAGCTGGAAGTTGAAGCTAGACAAATTCAGACTGTAAACAAAGGACACATTTTTAACAATGAGTGTAATTAATCTTTGGAACAATTTACCAAGGGTCATAGTGGATTTTCCATCACTAGCAAGTTTTGAATCAAGATGGGATGTTTTTCTAACACATCTGCTCTAGGAATTATTTGCAGAACGTTTTATGGCCATTGCTATACAGGAGATCAGCCTAGATCGGGGGGCAAACCTTTTGGCCCAAAGGCCACATCTGGGTGGGGAAATTGCATGCAGGGCCATGAATTGTAAGGCTGGGGCAGGGGGCTGGGGTGCAGGACGGAGTGCGGGGTGTGGGAGGGGCTGCAGTGTGCAGGAAGGGGCTCAGGGCAAGGGGCTGGGGTCCAGGACGGTGCTCAGGGCAGGGGTTTGGGGTGGAGGACAGGGTTATCATAGCATTCCTTCTCAGATCTGAACCTTAGAGTTCAGAAAATGAGATACTAGCACCTGAATCCTCCAAGCATAATTACCAGCTTAGATCTGATAGCACTGCCACCACCCAAAAATATAGTGTTTTGGGGCACTCTGACCTCCCCAACCTTCCCTGGGGACCCCAAGAACCCAGATCCCTTGGGTTCTTAAAACAAGGAGAAATAAACCATTCCCCGCACCTTTCCCCCTCTCAGAATTTCCCTCCCTGGGCTATCCTGAGAGATACTGATCTAACCTCTAAATCACCATACAGGGAAGCATCTGCCTTCCCTTCCACAAAGAAGCAAACAGATTCAAGGAAAACAAAGAGAGATTCTATCTCTCCCCCTCCCGTCTCCCCCCCACCCGTCCCGGTGAGTATCCCAATCCCCTGGAATAACACAAGGGAAACAAGGAAGAAAAAATCAATCAGGTTCTCTAAAAATAAAAGAAATCTTTTAACAAAGGGAAGGAAAAAGTAAAGAATTATCTCTGTAACTTCAAGATGTAAATCTTACAGGGTCCTATAGCTTACAGACACCAGAAAGAGACTTTCCCCCCAGTACCAATACAAATCAGAATATTCCCAGCAACTACACATATAAAAGTTAACCAGCCAGATCCACAATTGCCAATAGAGTAAAAACAATCAAAAAGCCTAAACCGCCTGTTTTTACTTACTATATGAAAAGAAACTTAGAGAGCCTGTAGTAATGTCTGGTCTCTCTCAGACCCTCCGAGAGAAGAACACACAACACACAAAGAACACACACAAAAGCTTTCCTCCGCCCAAATTTAAAAGTATCTTGTCTTCTGATTGGTCTTCTGGTCAGGTGTCCAGTTCCCTGCCTGTATCCTTTTACAGGTACAAGAGACATTAACCCGTAACAATCTGCTTATGACAAGGGTGCAGAGTGCAGAAGGGGGCTCAGGGCAGGGGCTTGGGTGCAGGAGAGGGTGCGGAGTATGGGAGGGGGCTTAAGGCAGAGGGAGCTGCAGGGGGGCAGTGCCTTCAGGCAAGGGCAGCACGCAGAGCCCTCTGCCCCCCTCCCCATAGGGACCGCAAGGATGTGGTACCAGCTGCTTCCAGGACCGGCATGGGGCCAGGCAGGCAGAGAGCCTGCCTTAGCCCCACTGTGCCATGGGGCTGGCAATCCTGCGGGATGGATCCAAAGCCCTGACGGGCCAGATCCGGCCCCCGGGCTGTAGTTTGCCCACCCCTGGCCCAGAGGATCACAATGGTCCCTTCTGGTCTTTCAATGAATCTATGACAAGGCCAGGCTGAGAGCGGCCCTGCTGGGAACTGGATGAATGCAGGTTCCATTTCTGCGTTCGAGTGGGTACTGAATAGTTAGCAGACGCCAGGCAATGTTTTCCTCTGAACATTTCTAGCACTGGTATTTCTCAAGGACCCTGTCCCTGCACTCAGTTGCCTAGAAGGCTCTGTGCTGTATGACATTAAAGAATATGCTGCTGAGTAAATTGGATGCAGCCTGATTCCACTGGAGCTTCAGTCTGGAGATAATTGATGGGATACAGGAAATCACTATTTTGAAAATATTTCTGATCCCTGTACCCCTTGCTGCCCACGCAGCACCTGCTGACCTTCATGGCAGCAGTATTGGGATCGCTTGCATGTCTGGAGCCAGATTTCAGCACTGATATTTAAACTCGGTTACAAATGCACTTTTCTTTAGCTTGCTGGACCTGGCTTTTTAAATACCACCTGCATGGTGCATTCAGAAGGGGGGAGAGGGAATGTCAGCAATGATTAATATTGGGCCATATCTTTAGATTTTACTTGGTTATTCAGGCAAAGCTCTCACTGAAGTCCACATTGCTAATTTTCCTGACTGTTGAGTACGACAGCCTAAAAAAGTTGTTTTTTTTCCCATGCGGTGTGGAGGAAGTGGTGTAGACAATGGTGGGACACGTCTGAAAAGGTGTTCTCCAAGCCAATGAGAGTGTGCCGTTATCTGACTGAAATATGACCATATAGATCATTGTTGCAACCACTGTTATATATTTGCAACAAATCTTGTACAAAGGTTCTCAAGTGATGCGTCTCTGAAAAGGTTATGATTTGCTGGCTATGATTACGCTGTCTGTATGCATGTTTCATTGTTATATTTGAAGTTATAAGTATTGGCTCTATACCTGGATTTCAAATGTTTGCTCCTGGGGTACAGCCCACAAGGTAGCTAGCCAGCACATCATAGAGGGACTATTCAAATTGAATGGCCCATCAGAAGGACAGTTAACTCACAATGGACCATGGGAGACACCCATCTACACTGCGTGGACTGTCCTGTGAATGTGCTGTCTGGAATATAGGTAATGGCTTCCTGCAATGAATGAATGAAATTGGGCATGAATATGTGACTTGCCCATGTGACTCCAAACACTATCTGCTCACCTGTGATTCTCCACTAGCTAGGCTGAGTTTTTTGTTTGAAACAATGGGTTTCCCTCCACATGGCGGGGGATATAAAAGGTCCTGGAAACCCCTCCATTTTGCCTCTATCCTGCTCAAGCCTCTGGAATATGAATTTATACTAATGGGAGCATCTAACCAATGGACTGAGGATCTTCCAATGATTTGGAAGCAGCCAGAGTCTTATTAAGCCAGCAGTTTATTCCATCACTGCTACAAGCCTGAACCAAGACCTTTGCAATTACTGTATGTATTTGATTCCTTTAACCAGTTTTAACTCTCACCCTGTCTTTCTTTCTTTTTATGAATAAACCTTTAGATTTTAGATACTAAAGGATTGGCAACAGCATGATTTTTGGGTAAAATCTAAGTTATATATTGACCTGGGTGTGTGGCTGGTCCTTTGCGATCAGAAGAACCTTTTATCTAATGAGACTGGTTGTAAAGAACCACTCATCTCTGAATCCAGTGTTTTTGGTGGTGATATGGAATGTCCAAGGAAATTGCTTTTATGATTTCTTGTTAGCTAGTGCACTGAAATAGGAGTGTACTTTTTTGGCTAGTTTGGTATATCTTATGAAAGAATAACCACCAATTTTGGGTTGTGTTTGCCCTGTTTCGCAGCAGTTTGTCCTGAATTTGGCATTCTCAGTTGTGACCCACTGAGGCACGGTTACAGGGAGCTACCAGGCACTTGGGGAAATCCAGCCCTGGTTGTAGGGGATGGGAACTCTGGCAACCTGGCCCTCCAGGCTTAGCAAAATGTTCCATCTCAGCGCATCTTCTGTACTGCAGCTTACTGAAGAAACACTGCTCTGGTCAATGCAATGACAACACGGATGCCTTTAACCGGATGGGACAGGTGGGCTGAATTGTCTCCTTCACCATTTATGGGAGGGATTGTATGACAGGGTGGTTTGTGATGGTAGGGAGCAGGGCTTGGCATTGCGGGGGGAGGGGGGGCAGTTCCTCTGCTGGAATATGTCTCATATTCCTAAAGCTCATGCTTCAGGGCTTCAGCCAGCCACTTGCAGGGGTTAGGAAGGGATTTCACTCCCCAGTGTATTCTGGGACATTGTGGGGGAGGAGGGACGTTTTTGGTCTCTGTATGCTTGTGGCCCTAGTCACCAGCTGAGGATGAACTCAGGTTACTACCTGGCTGGTATTTGACTGGCCTGGCCAGATTGTTTATGAATTTTCCAGTTGCCAGAAAAATAATTTAATCTGCTGGTTTTTTTAAGCCCAGGTCTAAAGATTTGCATAATTATCCCGGTGCAGTGGGAGATCTGATGTTAAAGATTTGAGTCCAGCTAAAGATTCTGCAGTGTTCCCACTTCTGCAGTTTAAGTTCTAACAGATCAAAAGTGTTAAAAATACACCAGCTGTCTGCCTGCCAACACACAAGCACATCACGCACATGTGAGAGAGGGTTTGAGTCATGCGAGAACGAGGAGATGTGCGATGTTAGCAATCTTAGCTCTGTGTGTTCTCTCTCTAGATGCTGTTGAAGGGGGGTTGCAGGGTTACCGGGGGGTTGGGGTGGGCTTGCCTTGTGGTTGGGGGCCAGGTTTTTTACATTTCAGGATAGGCAGCCAGCCATGTCCGGGTTAGGGTTATGTCCCTTTCTTTGGGGCTCAGTTTGTCTTCCCAAACAAAGCAAGAAAAGCAACACCAACAAGTGTGGTTAGGGTCCAGGGACCATCGGTCTTGGGGTTTGCAGGGACTTGCCACCCAGGGACTTGCTCACTGTGGGTGGAATAGGAGCTGAACTCAGACAGAGGACCCCCACCCCTGAGTCCTGGGGTCTGATTGGTCCAGAGCCGCTGTCTAAACCCAGCACAGGCACACAAAATTGTCCGTGGAGCTGGGCTCCACCTTGCTCTGAACTGTGCACTTCCAACGCCTCTGGCTTGACTTCCTGGTATCCTGGCTTGGCCTGACTCTGGTTATTGATCTGTGGTTCTGCTCCCAAGTTTGTCTCTTGCTCCTGAGCTCTCGATTTTGTAACCTGACCCTGCCTGTCTCCTGACACCTGACCCACGATTTTGCCCTTTGACCTGCCTCAGATTCTGATCTCCTGGTATCGGACCTGGCCTGACTCCTGCTCTGGCTGCTAGCTCAGACAGCTCACATCCAAGCTGTGACACTGGGTCATCTGGCAGCTAACAGATAGGGCCCTCTCTGACCTGCTGCAGCCTCCTGCTCTATGTGCCAGAAAGTATCCTCTCTCTTGTCTTCCCCCTCTGCCTGAACAATCGCCTGCTTGGCTTTCTCCACCAGAAACCAGCGTGGCAGTCACGGCTTCCCCCACTCCTTCATGGCTGAGCTCGCCTTCATTGAGGTGCTGAGCAGCTGTGTCAGCTGCTTCCCAGCATCTCCCTGCTGGGCTGCTCTGTGGGGTAAGGTCGGCTGCTCCCTGTCCCCTCCACTGGGCTGTTAAAGGAGCAGATCACCCTGTTACGGTCTCCTTTCTCTGAAGCTTCAGGGATGGCCATGGCTGGAGACAGGGCACTGCACAGGGAGGACCAGAGCTGTGAGGTGGCCCAGAACATTCAGTCTCGGGCTTGGCTGACAGGTGTTTGCTCACATGTTCAGGGTCTCACTGGTCGCCATGCATGGGGTCAGGAAGGAATTTTCCTCCAGGTCAGATGATTGGCAGGAACCTTGCGGGGCAGCCAGGTTTCACCTTCCTCTGCAGAATGGCGTGAGGGTCAGTTGCTGGGAATGAGCTGAGTGTAGGCCTTGCTGGAGCCCTAGGCCTCACTAACCCCGAAGGCTGTGGGACTGGCCTTGGCAGTATAACAACACACTAGGTGTTGGGTACCCCAGGGAGCACATTGCTGAGCAGAGAGGCTGGTACAGGAACACCCAGAGTTCTCAAGTAAAGGCATGAGGAGGCGGTATAGGAACACAAGGATAATGGAGGGGGATGCTTCATTCGAACTTGCAGGTCTAAGGAGAAGGGTAATAACGAACCGCATCAGGAGTATGATATGTAACTTGCTTGTCTCAGTCCATAAAAGGGGAAATCCTAGGAAAGGCACCTTTGGCCAGCCGAGGGGGCAGCGTCCTGGTGCGCTGACTGAGCTGGTACCATTGTTGCAGGCGCACACACATCTACAGCTCCTATGGGGCGTCGGCCGGTACCGTGCTTTGTCGACAGTAACTCTCTCCAAGTGCCCGCGCCCCTGAACCGAGCCTGGGCTCTTTCTTACGAGTAACACGGAGGTCTGCTGAATGAACATGCAGCACGGCCTGCTAGTGCAGATGGCACCGGAGTTCTAAGAACAGTAACAACATTCCTCAGTGCTTAACAACCCTGGGCACATCTCACTGACTCAGGTCCCTGCTGTGAGGGGGTGTTCGCCTCACACCAGCACCTGGAAGAGGCCCATTAACCGTCACAGTGGCCCCTGAAGACAGGGCCGGCTTTAGGCCTCTTCCACCAGTTCCCCCGAATCGGGCCCCGCGCCCAGTGAGAATCTCTTCCCTGGCTAGAGGCACCTTCTAAATTTTTACTCACCTGGCAGCGTTCTGGGTCTTCAGCAGCACTTTGGTGGCGGGTCCTTCGCTTGCTCTGGGTCTTCGGTGGGACTTCGGCGGTGGGTCCTTTAGTGCCACCGAAGACCTGGAGCGAGTGAAGGACCTGCCACTGAAGACTCGGAGTGCTGCCCGGTGAGTACAAGCCCCACGTGTTTTTTTATGTTTTTTTTTTACATTTTTTTTTTTAAAGTCATCCCTGCCGGGGCCCCGCCAAAACTGTTCAAATTGGGCCCCGCACTTCCTAAAGCCAGCCCTGCCTGAAGAGAGCCCTGGGTATTTAGAAACGCTAATGGCAGATGCCACCCAGCTGAGGGGGAAGCTGGATAAGGACGATAGAGAGGAAGTTTGTAGCAGCAGGAGGCGTGTTCATAGTCACTCTCTGGTGAGACTTTGATACCCCGGAGCTGGGGGGACCTCTATTGTGACCTAGCCAGAAGGCTGAGTCACAAAGAAGGAGAGCTTTGAATTATGGGAAGAGAGGCACTCTGTGGCTGTGGTGTTTTATCGGCTGGAGGTGCCATATGGGAAGAAAGCTGCTAGTCCCAGGCCTGGCTTTGAAGATGCGCCCTTGTGGAGAGTGAACCTGCCAGGGCAGGGGTGTCAGGCATTGGTGGCAGCTCGATCCTGAACAGTCTAGTCTCCCCTGGGCTGCAGTACTTTAATCGAATGGCAGTTGTGGGGTTTCGTGCAGGGGTGCTGGTGGCCGTGGTCTGATTAGATGAGCTAGTTGTCCCTCCTCACTTCACACTCTGACTCCATGTCACCCCAGGACTGTGCCAAGCTCTCTGTGGGCAGCAAGCCAGCCGAGGGGCTTTCTCAAGGGGCAGAGCACGCTGTGGGGAGACAGATCCTGTTCTGTAGGGGACAGTCTGCTGTGTGATGTGAACCTGGCTCAGGGGCTCCCATATTCCTGTTCCCTACAGAAGGACTTCTGGCTGAGGAGATGGAGAGATTTTCTTTCTGTTTGGTTTCTCAGATGAAACTTTTCTCTCTCAGCTGCCTCGGTCTGTTGAGCACCTGATACTCTCCATCTCTTGCTGTGCTCATGGATGATGGCCCTAGGGAACTGCTCTTTCTGCAGCAAAATCTTCAATCTTATTGCCATGAGCAACCTGATGCGGTACTAGAGGCAGAATTTGAAACGTCTGCTCCCTCATTTACCTGGAGCCCTCCCATCTTCCCCTTTCTATTGTTTTCCTTTCTTTTTAACTGGCAGGTCTCTTCTCAGTGCTGAGCTGTGTTCGCTTTGCAGTCCCACTTTGCTACATGTAACGAGCCCGCTGCTGCTGCTGGCTGGCTTCCATCGAACTATTGTCTTAACAAAGCCCAGCTCTGCCCTGTGGATCCCGAAGCACTTTACAAAGGAGACCATGTACCATTAGCGAGGGGGAAACCCAGGGAAAGAGGAGTGAAGTGACTTATCCAAGAAGCCACAAAGCAGAGGGGAGAACCCAGCCCTGCTGAGTCCCAGGCCAGTGTTAGCCAGGCTGCAAAGCTCCTTTCCTAACTCCCCTCCTGATTCAAAGGCCACTGTTCCAAACACACCGGGAAGGAGCATGCAGGGGAGTTGGAGCCCTCTACGGCTGCCCCCCACAGTGCAGGGAGGGACTATGGTGCAGAAGGTGTACAGACGGTTTGCAGGCTGAAGGCCCCCGCCGCCTAGGGCTGGCTACACCTGTACACACTGCTGTGCCAACATACCTGCTCTTGATTCCATCCAAAGACAGTGCCCCCATCCCCAGAATAACCAATGGGTTAGTGAGCCACAGGAACAATGCCCGTGTAGGTGGCTGAGCTGGAGGGGAAGGGGGTGGGGAAGGCCAGGCTGGTGCAGAGGGGAGCCAACGGCAGCGATAGGGGTAAGTGTTAAGAATAGACAGGGAAGGAAAGCCTTTCAAAGCCTCATGGTATTAAATGTGCTGGCAAAATGCATAACTACAACCCTTCCTCCTGGCGAGGCAGCAAGGAAGGTGTCCGGTTCTGGGCCTGGGCCCGGAGCCTGTAAGCACTCATGTATGTGCTTGACATGGCTGGGCTGACTCGTTCCCTGGAAATCAGTAGGGTTACTCACAGGAGTAAAGCTAAGCTTTATGTGGGTGTCTGCAGGCCTGGGGCCTTGGCCCACCCACATCCATCCACTCTTCATATGTTTGGCTGGCAGCAACCCTACCTGACCGTGTTAATCATGGTAGGAGCCCAGACTCCTCACTCTGCTACACTGCTTAGGGCAAAACCCAGCGGCCATTCCCTGGCTCCACTGGCTGGACTGCTCTGTGGCCTCACAGCAGCACAACGCAGCCAGGATACATGTGGGACCTGGCCTGGAGATTTAGAATAGGAGACTCATTTGGAGCAGAGGTGGGAAACCTTTTTTGTACCAGGAGCCACAAGCACTGAGGAGCTAAAATCACTTAAGTCCCATTTTCAGAAGTCATTTAGGAGCCGATGCCATTCATGTAACTCTGAAGCGGCAGTGATCTAGCGAGGATGGGCACAAGGCTGGGACTTGGGAGGTCCTGAATTATAATTCCTGCTTGACCGCTAGGTTGTCTTGGGCAAATCACTGCACCTCTCACTTCTCCATCTGGGAACTGGGGCTAAACCGCCTCCCTCCGAAAGCTCTTGTCAGAATTAGCTAACCTCTGTAATGGGCAACGTAGTGCTACTGGCTAGTCACTGAAGGCCTGACCCCAGCAGGAATTTGGGTGTGTGTGAAATGCAGGAGAGGGCCTGGCTAGCTCCTTCTTGTACTGCATTGATGGGAGCATTTTGCAGGACCTTGTTTATACTCCTCTTCCTGGGGCTGTTGTCTGGTCTGATGCTGCCACCCACAGACATATTCTGGTAATGCAGTGTGGCGTAGAGCAGTGGTTCTCAGAGCAGGGCCGCTGCTTGTGCATGGAAAGCCCCTGGCGGGCCAGGCCAGTTTGTTTACCTGCCGCGTCCGCAGGTTTGGCTGATCGCGGCTCCCACTGGCCGCAGTTCATTGCTCCAGGCTAATGGGGGGCTGCGGGAAAGAGCAGCTAGCACATCCCTTGGCCCGCGCCGCTTCCCACAGCCTCCATTGGCCTGGAGCAGCGAACCGTGGCCAGTGGGAGCTGCGATCGGCCAAACCTGCAGATGGGACAGGTAAACAAACCGGCCCGGCCCACAGGGGCTTTCCCTGCACAAGTAGCGGACTGGCTTTGAGAACCACTGATCTAGAGCCAATTAGCAAGATCGATAGAGCTGCCAATCCAAACATGAATCCAACCCCCAGCCCACATCATGAGATTTAAAAAAAAAATATTGATTTATCATTTTGGTCCATCTTCTGAGGCACCCCGGCCCCTTTCCTCAGTGTACGACAGACAGTGACAGCACTGCTGGCTCCCACAAACTAATAGTGAGTGAGGTCATTTTGGACCCTGCTGAGGGGTGGACACCCAAGCTGAGACCAGGACGCTATTGTGCTAGGTACTGTACAAACACACAGTGAGACAAAGCGATTCAGGGCACTAACAGTCTAGGGCAGGGCCAGGGAGGGAGTTTGTGATCAGGGAGGGAGGACCCACCAAATTCATCTCATATGGGAATCACCAAACATCCATTAGCTGGGAAGAACTTTTGATCACTCCTTGACATGATTCAGAGCAGGGCTGCTGCGGGGGGTGGGGTGGGGGGGGGAAGGGGGGCAATTTGCCCCGGGCCCCGCAAGTCCTGGCCCGGCGGCTGTCCAGGTCTTCAGCGGCATTTCGGCGGTGCAGAGGCCCTTCAGTGCTGCTGAAGACTTAGGCTTAGGGTTTTTAGTTTGTGCTATTCTGGTAAACAAGGCAAAGCCACCTGCACCGCCTCTCTGTGAGGGAGAAGGGCTAGCAGCCTTCCTATGAAGCTCACATGCATGGTGTCTCTTGCACACAATAGAAGAAGTGCATGTATTTAGTCCTGCATTGTTGGACTGGCAACGCTTTGGGGTTTCTCCCACCTAGGTCTTTGCTTATAGACTGCAAAAGGCTCTCCCTGCCCCCACCATGCCCCTCAGACCCTGACACGCTCCGTTCTGTCCCCAGCCCACTAGCACAAACGTCCTTGCACACGAACAGCTCCAGCTGGACCCAGCCACTTTGGGCCTCTGGAACAGCGCAATGTACAGCGCAGACTAGAGAATTTGAATTGCACGAGATCCTGCTTCCATGGAGGGAGGTAGCAAAACTCCCCCTGCCTTTAGTTTGCCAGAAGCTGGGAATAGGCAACAGGATGGATCACTTGAAGATTTACCTGTTCTGTTCATTACCTCTGGGGCACCTGGCATTGGCCACTGTTGTAAGACAGGACATCAGGCTAGATGGACCTTTGTTCTGACCCTGTATGGCTGTTCTTATGGTCAGAATTTCACAATGAATGTTAAAAGATTCATTATGAAATTAACATTGCTTTGTTAATAACACAATGTTAGTGAATGTGTCTGTATAAAACACAGCTTCTACAAATCTCCACTATTTTAATGTATTGACTCCTCAAACAACCCTTCAGTTATGGTGTTTTTAAGTTTCAAAGAATTTGTGCCACTTATTTTCCAAAGAGAAAAAAGGTAGCACTAAAAAAATACACATTTAATATTGTTAACAGATTGTTTTACTCTGCCTAGGCAAAGAACTACATTAAATGAGCTGCTGGCCCATGCGTGACACTGCAATATGTCTTTTTGAAAAAAATCATTTAGTTCATGGTGAATTTCAGTCTAAAATTGCAAGATCATAACTTTTTCAAATTGGGTTCGAGCATTTGTAAAACTGGTTTAAAGCAAGGGTTTGAAACAATAAATCAGATGAGTTACACGATTGATTAAAATCCCCAGGTCCTGACAAGTTCTCCTGGCAGAGAACACAGACATTGCCCCTTCTTCCATGGAAGTTTTACTGAGGTGTGGTCTAGTTTGTTGCCTTTTTAATTTCCAACACCATTCATGCTGACTGAACATAGCTGATTGCTGTTTTTTGTTTGGTAAAAGATACCCAGCAATGTATCAAGCCTCCAAATGCCATCAGCCCTGTGCTCCGAACTCGGCAGACAGAGAGAGTATGACTAGAACAAAGTAAGTTCTGGTAAAGCCATGTGCTTGGAGTCAAAACCACATGGCTGTCTGAACTGCCACCAGCAACGACAGAGGGAGATCTACTCCATGACAAGCTTCCTTTGAGGAAAGGGATATTACTGGTGAAAATTTAAGAAGGTGCAGGCAAGGACGTCAAGATGGAAATATTGGATGGATGCCTTCCATCACCTGCTCCTATGGACAAGATTTCAAAGAGAGACTCCCTCATTTGGAGGAGGGACAGCACAGTGGTTTGAGCATTGGCCTGCTAAACCCAGGGTTGTGAGCTCAATCCTTGAGGGGGCCTTTTAGGGATCTGGGGCAAAAATCTGTCTCAGGATTGGTCCTGCTTTGAACAGGGGGCTGGACTAGATGACCTCCTGAGGTCCCTTCAAACCCTGATATTCTGATTCACATGGGAGTTAGCTTAAAAACACACAGCATTACCCTCCTCCATGTTTAAAAAATCCTGTCAGGACCTAAAGATTCTGACATTGGCTTAGGAATCATGAGCTTTTTAAAGAATAAACAAACATGAAGTTCATTTTCAGCTGTTTAAACCCCTGCATGGCTGCTGGTGGTTCCATTTAAGAGTCACTTGTTCTGGCTTTGTTGAACGGCTGATGCCGCTCTGCATGTAAAGGAGACACCCTGAGGGTTTTAGGATTTTTTTTTCAATCATACTGGGATGCTCATGCATTCACCTTGTTCCAGTAGCCAGGGCTTCAAATATTGCAAGACACAATACAGTGATGAGCATGGGCAACGTGCATTAGAGCTGCTGGATGCCTTCAGCAGGCTTTGGGTCAGTCCCATTGTGCTGTGTGTGTTTAGGGTCACATATCTGGGTACATAAAAGCAGGCATGGGGAGTCCCAAGTGCATTGTTTGGGGGGAGTCTTCACCCAAAACCAGTCAGTCCCCTGTGATCTGGGAGACCCAGGTTCAAGGCCCTGCTTTGACCCTCTAGAATAGCTTGACTATTTCTACAATGAGGCTCTAGAATTTCATCCCAATTCAGAACAAAAGACAGTAATGAAACCTCTGTATTGTTTGTGAAATGGAATTCTTGTTTCCCAGCCAGCCCTTCGGGTGACCTGGTTCTTCCCCACCCCCCACAGCTTTTCCTAGCCTAGCTTTGCAAGGCCTTGTCCTTGTGACTGGGAGCTCAGGGCTGCAGCGCACTGGCGGCACACACAGCCTTCCTCACCAAGGAGTTCCTAGCATAGCTCAGACGCTGGGATCACTGAAGTCTCAAGCCATTATTAGCCCAGCTTGGCTTTGTGCCCTACAGCCGTCAATAGGAGAACCCTGAACACTTTATTAGCCACAACAAGAAGCATCCCCAGCTGTTATCTGATTATCCAGCAGGTATTTTGATGAGGTCAGGGAGGGGAGAAGAATCAACTTTACAACAGGCCTTCCTGAAGAGGCAGATGTATGAGCATGACCATGTGAATTAAATATGTGCTGTTCTCACCCTGTTTGCTGTGCTGACATAGATTCAGCTCTGTAGCAAAACACAGACCGCTCCAAACTGGGGGCTGTGAGATTGACTGCAGCATGCTAAAGATGCATGTCAGAATCCTCCTCTTCCTCCACATCTTTGGTTCGGACACAGGGCTTTACTAGACACCCGGCAGGGTGGTGACGTGGGAGGCTGAGAGGAGACAGCAACTCTGCTTTTCCATCATTAGCCACCGAGCTAGTAAAATGTGACAGTAATCCTTTAACGTGGGCCGGATTAACCTTGTCATTTCACAGGGCAAAGACACTTGGCTAACACCGTTATTAAGGTCTCATACCAACTGTATTCTGAAGAGAACCTGCTCTCCCATCTCTGCTGGGGGCTATATTTTGAGGCAGGAATGCGATGGTTAGGTTGTGTGCCTGTAAGAGTGAATGGGGTGAAACAGCTGTGTGTGTTTCTCTAGTCTAGTCTTAGCCACTAATACCACATAGGCACACTTTGCCCTGAAGCTGCTGTGTTGTGAAGAGATACTGAAAGCTCCCACTCACTGAAGTCACCCAAGATGTGCAGGATCACACCCACGTTTTGTTTAGTTCTCACCTCTTCGCTGCATATACAAATTAATTCTTCACTTTCTCCTCAAAGCAAGAATCTTTCACATCTTTCCTCCATAACCTGCAGTTAGAGCATTCATGGGCTCTCGTTAACGCAAGATCAGCAGATACTCATTGACCTTTGGTGAGTAGTCTTTCTAAGCAAACTTCAGCCAACCCTCCCTTCGCAGAGATTAAGCAATGCTTTTGTGACGTTATTGATATAAACTGGGACCATATAGAACATGGGTTGCAACCAAGGTCCTGTAGTGGCACCAAATCTTATGTAAAGGGGGTCATATAAGGTGTTTAAGACCAGGTTATGGGTTGCTGGTTATGATTATGCTGTCCCCATCATTTTGTAGTTGAAGTTTTAAGTATTGGCTGTATACTGTCTGTATTTCAAATTTGTGCTGCATTTCTGGGAAAAATCCCAGACGAGTGGGTGTTGGCTCTGCCTAATGGCCCATTAAGGACCATCAGCTACACAATTGACCCATTGAGAGGAGGCAGATATGCCTTGTAACTCAGCAGGTGTGCAGGGACTTGCCCATGTGACTGCAGACTCTATTTTGCTGTAATTTTCCACAGCAAATATACGTGTTGTGTGTGTATGTGTGTGTATATATATATTTGTTTTAAATTCAGTAAACACCAATATGTCATTTAGCTAAAATTAATGTAATCAAATTGTTCTAATGAATCCTGCTTAGTATTCACCTCACAAGCCCCAGCATCACATTACTGCTTTACACTGAGCTGGTGTAAATTAGCAGTGTTCTTACACCTGGAAGAGCCTGTAGAAGGCTGATGCCTCATCTCCATCTGGTCTTCAATCCTGCTTCCTACCTCAGAGGGACTTTGCTAGAAGCTGAAGCTCTACACAAGGGACTGATGACCCATCCCAGCGGGGATGTTCTCCAGAGACTTGATTTAAACCTGCAGTTTACTCCATCACTGCTACAAGCCTGAACTAAGAGCTTTGCCATTACTGGATGCAATTGATTCCATTTAACCAATTCTAGCTCTCATCTCTACCTTTTTCTCTTTATGAATAAACCTTTAGATTTTAGATTCTAAAAGGATTGGCAACAGCGTGATTTGTGGGTAGGATCTGATGTGTATATTGACCTGGGTCAGGGGCTTGATTCTTTGGGAGTGAGAGAACCTCTTTCTTTTATTGGGGTGTTGGTTTTCATAACCATTCTTCCCCAGGACATGTGGGACTGGTGGTGATACTGGGAGACTGGAGTGTCTAAGGAAATTGCTTGTGTGACTTGTGGTTAGCCAGTGGGGTGAAACCAGGGTCCTCTTTGGCTGGCTGGTTTGGTTTGCCTTAGAGGTGGAAAAACCCCAGCCTTGGGCTGTGACTGCCCTGTTTGAGCAATTGGTCCTGAACTGGCACTCTCAGTCAGGTCCCGACAGAACCGCATTGTCACAGCTTTGTTTTCATTAGGCCATATCCTGTCTTATTATTTGAGCTATACGCTGCTGCTGTCGCCTGTAACTATAGCTCTAGCATCAGTAGCTAGTGAAGCTGGAATTCAAATACCAATGCTGCTATGGGAGAGCTGCCATAGAAAAGCCTAGTTTCCGTGATTTGGCCTGGAATAGCAAGATACCATCAATATGGAGCAGACTTAGCTAGGGAAGGCACATGTCCTCAAATCACAGAAATGATGTGGCCGTCTGTGGCTAACTCCATTCCACACAGATGATGATCTCTTGCTTTTCTCAGCTGTGGGGGTGGGAAAATGGAGCAGAAGGATAGAAGCCATGAGGGGTGGGGGGCAGGTGGGATGACACACCCGCCCAGATTTCTGCCTTCTATTTAGCCCAGAGGTTTGCAAACTGTATTTCGTACTCCTCTAATTTGAAAACCTCTGGGCTAAATGGAAGGTAGGAATCTGTGAGGGCGCACACGTGCGTGCTCGCCCCAGATGCTAAACTGCCTAGTTACGGCTCTGCTGCTGACCA
Organism: Gopherus flavomarginatus; assembly: GCF_025201925.1. NCBI lineage: Eukaryota > Metazoa > Chordata > Testudines > Testudinidae > Gopherus > Gopherus flavomarginatus. Next base: position 151,618,913 of record NC_066619.1, read on the forward strand.
TTGGGAGCTGATCAACTTTTCAACACCGTTAGAAAACAAGGTGAGCTGGTCATTCAGCGCTGATCAGTTTGCAGATATTGTAAATGGGAGAGAAGTCAGGAGTAAAAGCTCATCATTAAGGCCTGATCAATTTGGTCAACAACGTAGATGGCAAACAATTTTGGAGTCACTGCTGATGTTTCAGCACTCATCCGTTTGTGGAGACTGTAAATTGGAATGGAATTCAGGAGTGACAGCTGACCATTGAGGGCTGATCAATTTGCCAACAGTGGTGATGCAAAGAACTGAGACATCACGGCGACCACATAGCGATGATCAGGTTACTGAGATTGTGAATGGGAAACAATGAGTGATCCTCGAGGACTGATCATTTTGCCGACAATTAAGTCAGGAGTCGCTGCTTACCATTCATCACTGATCAGTGGTTGTGCTGGTCTTCTGCAGTGCCAACGTACTTGGTACTAAGTCTCTAGATGGCTCAGTCAGTGCCACTTTAGAGGAGCTAAATCACTGTCTACTGCTCCTTTCCCCCGATGGTACCGATCTTCCCAAGCCTGTGTCCTTAGGCTCTTTAGGCTTACTGGTGGTACTGGTATCTGAGGATCCTGCAGTCTTGGGGGCACCCAGTTGAGGTTGGTGGGTACTGAGGTGGTTGACCTTGTCGGGGACCTCTTTTTCTTGGTTGATTCCCTACTCAGGGGGCTTGTAGCCTGCTTTGAGATGAATCCAAAGATCTCCTCTTTGCAGTCACCGGAAAGTGCTGAGCTGAGGACACTGATGGAATCAGCCTCATCAGGGACTGCTATACGGGGGGAAGGGGTCCTGAGGGCTGGTCTAAGTGAACCTTCCATCATGAGCAGTTGTAATTTTAGTTCACGTTTTTTCCTAGCCCTTGATTTTAGTTTGCGGCAAAAAGTGCACTTTTGAGGCACATGTGACTCTTCGAGGCAGCGAACGCAGCAGGAAGGTCCATTGCTACCTGGAATGGCTTCTCAGCCAGAGATCCAACTTTTAAACCTGGGAGAGCCAGGCATACCTTTTTTATTTTGGGGAGGGGGCGCGGGGCGGGTTCACTTCCTGAGGGAGAAGAAACAAAGAACTAAAGACAGGGAGTTAGCTATTCTAACAAATTAAAGAGGTTTTTTTATTTCTTTTATTTAGAACAGAATGGGAGTATTAGCCCAAACGGAAACTCTATGAACTACGCTACTAATGGAGAAACAAAGAAAGATATAGATAAGGAACACTGAACTCTGGCTCTGTCTCAGGCCAAAGACAGTTGAGAAGGAACTGAGGGAAGTCTGCCCACACAGCGTTATATAGTACCAGGGAGAGCACAAGATGGGGAATGTTCATGAGCAGGCCGAAGGGACACCACTACTTTACATCTCCAATCCAAAGGCGCAGGAACACGAATATACCTAGAGTGGAGCACCCATAGAGAGACTATTCGAAGACAAACCACAGCTTTCCTTTGAGCGACACACTGACATTTCTGCTTAATTCCACTAGTAGCAGCAAATGGCTGACCACATTTAAGCTTTCCCAGCTGCTCATATTGTCTTACACTCCAATATATATGGCAATCAGAACAATGTCAGGACAACTCGCTTCTCCCCTGACTAAGAGAGGCGTGGTTATTTTGCACCACTTAAAGGCAAACCACATTGGCTAGTTAAAGTGAAAGACCCTCCAAGATATGGTACGTGGTTTTAGTGAAGGATGTGATAGGGTATTATATATTCTGGGTCAACAGGCTGAAGAATTCATAGTGCAGCCAAGTGTACTTTAAAATGACTACTCAAAAACGCATGAAGCGTCACGCAACCTGAAAACCTTTCACAGAAACTCTCCTTTTTGTCAATACGGCCCAGGACTCTACTTTGCCATGGCCTTTGATCCTTACTCCTCTCCCACAGACTTCAAGGAGTTTGAGTATAAAGGGATTGCAGGAGCTAACTCTCTTTCTAACTCCTTATTTTAGGATGGTTCCACCTTAACCCATACGTGAACTGTTACCCAGCAGGTAATCAATATATACAAGAGAATTTTAAAATGTTTCTAATATAACCAGCCAACCATTTTCATTCACTTGTCTAAATCTTACTTGTTTGGCTTATGATATACTGCCCTGGGCTATGAAAGCATCTTGGGAGAATCCAAGAGAAACTTAGCAGCAAAGAGTCCTGTAGCACCTTGTAGACTAACAGGCGTTTTGGAGCATGAGCTTTCGTGGGTGAATACCCACTTCGTCGGATGCATGTAGTGGAAATACATTCATTTGTACAAACTGCTAAACAGCTCAAAAAACTCACTCTTCACCATCAAGTCAGCTTGACAAGCTACAAAACCAGTACCTTTGCGAGCACTCTTTTAATCTATCCAGTCAGAATGGTGTTTTTAAGCCACTCTGCTTCAAATGAGCAGTAAAATCCACAATTAAAAACAACGCAAGAGAATTAAGTGAATGAATACTAAATGGACATATCTATTTTTATTACCAAAACATGAAATTTACGCATTGTGTATTAATTTTGCTCTTTTAAAATCTATTCTCTTATCTGCTCTGCACAAGAGCCAATAAATTACATAAATCAGTTGTATTTTCATTTCTTTACTCAAGAATATAAGGAAATCATTTATGATGATCTGGTAGCACATTTAATCTTTTGGATGAGCGGTGTTTGGGTTTTTTTTTTTTTAAAAATATAGAGAAGTTCAGCTTAGAAATGCTACCATACCGCTGCAAGTTTCTATGCCACTCCCTCCTCGTTGTTAGCATAATGGTGCAGTTTCCTTGGGTTTCTTCGCTGAGGTACAGACTGCGGTGCAGCCATTTCAGGTGTCAAGGCACGTGACACTGTTCAGTTCCATTTGTTTTAGTACACTTGAATCGGAAGCTGCTGGGTGTGTACAATTCCCAATTCACCCAGCCCCCCCTCCCCAACATAACCACTTATTTTAAAGGAACCTATGAATTCTGATTAGCTCCATGCTGAATGTAGAAGCAATGATTCCATTCAACAGATGTTAAACCAAATACATATGTATTTAATCACCTTAGAGTTCCAAAGAAACATTAAAATGATAGACAAATGCACAGAACTTCTGTAAACGACAATGAACTAAGGCAGTAGCATTGTCACCCTCATGCTTTAAACAGTGTCTAAAGCGGCTTCTAAACGGTTAGAAGTTGGGATGCTTTTGTTTAACTTAACACTGATTTTTGTTTCACCTATGATGGTTTCCAAACACTTCACTTCAGAAAATCAGAACATTATTTTCCCATTTGGTTCCGTAAGTGGATGTTTTACTTTGTAGGTCAACAGCATTAGTTTAATTTTGTATTATAATGCAACCCCTAATGTTCTCATGGTGACACTAAAGCACTATTAGTCTTCCTCTTCCCCATCCTCTTCTTCATCTTCATCACCTTGGTCTCCAGATTCAATATCATCCTCATCTTCCACCTGAAATAAAAATCAGGGATTTCTTTTGAGAGAAGCAACATTTGAGAGAAGTGTGAGCCAGAGGCCAAACAAATTGCAAAGTAATGAAAAACAAGCCTAAAGCGAACCTAAAATTATCATACAAATTGCATTTATATCAGTATTTCAACTTCTAGGCATCAGCCATCGTGGATCACCACACTGCTCCCGACATCAAAGCTAAGAAGTCAACTCCAGAGATCAGCGGGTTTTATTTGACTCAGCCCTGAGGAGAGGAAAACTGTTGTCTGGAGTGAAAGCAGGAGATTTGGGCACAGACCTTCCCAGAGTTGTCACTTATTGTTGTGCCCTTGAGTAAGTCTTCCTCTGTGCCTCAGTTTCCCCACCAGTAAAATGAGACGACCTACCATACTGATTGCTGAGACTTAATGTCTGTGCAGTACTTCGAAACCCTCTGAATGAAGCCACTAAGTGTTACGACCTCTTTTGTAACTTGATGACCCACAAACTTTCTACAGAATGTTGAACGGATCCTCTCTACTTAAACTTGGCCCCAAGTTTGTAGAAATATTGAACAGAAACGTTTCCACGCATTTCTTTCAAAACTGACTTGAGTTAGGACATTACAAACTGGTGTAGCATGGCCAAGAGGAGTATTATGTGCTACCAATGGCCTTATATTGAGAACCCATTTAGAGACACATATGAAGTACTTGTATTCAAATAGGAAATCTCACCAAAAGTCACCTGGCCACTACATAAGCAGCAGAGTAACAGTTACTTGTGATCTGATGCACAAGCCCAGTTGTAAATTACAGTGGGTTTTGTGAGAAGCAATGCACCCTGAAAGGGACCAATCTAGCATGCGCACTTGGTGGATTACTATCCGGTAGTACCGCATGTATCGCTGGGACGTACCTACTCGCAGACGAAGGACAGAATAGCCATGTGTGGTTTTGAAAGACAGGTTTCTGCACACTAGAGCTATCTGGACCTATTTTCTAGCAAGCATGCGACGACAACATGCTGAAAGCTACTAGCAGTTATTCCTGTCCATGAACCTCCCTGATTATGGTTCTTATAGAACATGCTTGTGAGGAGAAGACAAAAAGATGGGCCTTGCAATGTCTCCAGATGGGTAACAAAATCCAGGCTCTGGAGGAGCAAGGTGAGCGTGGGGGAGGCGAGTTTCAAAGCTGAGTGTGTCCCTGTTTATAACTGTGGCGATGTGTCATGGAGAGAGACAGCCAAGCAATCAGGTCTGAAGCCACTGGGCTATGTATGTTAAAACCAACTCATTAAATTCCACACGTAAGATCACTGGAAGCCAGTGCCAAACACAGGGCACTTCTACTCCACTTAATACGCAGGCTGCAGCTTTTTGAGCTGTAGCTTTTCAATGGTCCAAGGGTGGTAGCTATGGAGAATGCAATACAGCCAGCTAACCTCAAGGTGAAACAGGCAGGCAGGGTTGTGGCAATGCCCCTGCATGGAGAGATGGTCACATGCTCATTGTACCGGGTGCATATGGGGGGCAAACACACCTACTTTTGACCCAGTTGATACCAGTTTGGCCCACAATCTAACTGCATCCCTAAGCTATGCACCTGCTTTACTAATGGCAAATAGAGGATATGTCTGTAAGTTCAGCCAACTCTTCTGTCTGCTTCCACAACCGCTAGTCTATACAATGTAGACATTGGGAGCGACTGTAGGCAAGGGGAGTAGCTACTGGGCACTCGGTAACAGCTCACTCCAATCCTTGAATGTTGGAACTTACTTCACTGAACACTTATCTTACCGGTTCCCCAAGTTCCTTGAGTTTGTTCTTTAGTGCCAATATTTTCTGATCCTGATCAGCGAGAAGTACCAGGAGGTCGTCCTGTTCTTTTTTAGATTCTGCAACTTCTTGCTGGAGTTTGCTCTTCTCATTTTGCAAGACAGCAACTGTACTGTTGACTGAGTCCAGATGCTGCTTTAGCAATGCTTTTTCCTCAGAAAGTGCTTTAACTTCATTCTGGCAAGAGTCACGAAAATAAGAAAGTCACTCACACCCCAAGTAGTCAGTTCATTCAAGTCACTCAAGTGACCGACCACGACAGCTCAACATTCCTGCCTCCACTTGCCTGGAGCTTCAATTCTACAATCCCCACACTGTGGAGTCTGTCCCTCGTCAGCGGTCAGGTCATGTGTAGAGGTTTATGAACCCACTACTGCCTTCAAGCTAAGAGCTGGTCCTTTAGCTACAGCCCATGCTTTCAGATTTGGAGAGTGGAGATTAAATTACACTTTGTTTTCAGAAGGCTGCTACGGGTCACTGTACTCACCACTCCCAAAGGGGGGAACTTCAGGTGGCTGAAGCAAGTTGGACCTGCTGCGTTAATCGCGGTTGGTACACAACGTGCCATGGCCCTACCCAGTCTGAGTGGGAGAATTACAGGATTCCACTCCAAAGAGGTAAAGACACAAGACTTCATACCTGGGGGGTGGGGAACTCTGGAGACTAGAGAAAGGGCTCAAAGCTTTTACCAGTCACACCCAAGTCCTGGCTGCACTCTCCAAGGCAGTCCAGGCAGGACTGCTATTACAACTACAACTTCCGCCATTTACCACAGTTACAGGTGACCCGGATGACACTTTCAAGTTGAGTTTTGCTTTACAATGTTTAAGGAAGACTTGACAGGTACCCACGCATGCACCATTTTATTCTAGAAAGTTCGGGAGCACAAAGCCCCATCTACCCCAATTTTTCTGATTGCCTCAGAAGAAATATTTTGAGGAGGTTAGTGCTCAAACATTAGAGGCCCAAGAGCATTAAATCTTCAATAAAGGCTTGCTGTCCGCCCGTCACTGAAGTTTAAAACTCCTGTTTTCGTAACATGTATTTAACGTCAACTAAAAATGCCTTTCCTATCCTCAATTGTTTAACTTTCATTTTGACTCTTTAGATCACTTCTCATGCTCTCCAGACTAAATCTGTCAAGGCAGACAAGAGCTGGATTTCTAATGTGAAAACTCAACAGGAAAAAGCTTAAGATTTTTTGATACAGTAAAAGAAAATCAATTCCCAAAAACTTGAAGCACCCTCAAAAGCCTTCCCCACCTTTGTAGGTCACCTTTAATACTGAAGCACTTCACGAAATTATGACCATAACTGAAAACTGTGTATAGAGTTATTTCAGGTTTTGTGTTTCGCCAGTGACCAACCTTCAATTCTTTTATCTCCTGCAACAATCTGCCCTCCAATTCACTGTTCTTTGCTGCTATTACAGCACTGCTGTCGCCCAGAGCAGGAACCGAAGCTGTATTCTGTGGAATATATTCAGTACCAGGAACAGTTAGTGTTTCAATCATAATCACAGTGGTCAATGTAATGTTCACTCATCCAACTGTAGACGTCCTCCCACCATATAGCCAGCGTGCTGGAACTGTGTACAACTTGTGTGCTCAGATGAAAGCAAAGACAGGCTGATGCTCTGAGGGGCTCTAGACTGTCAGACAGATGGAAAGCTCACTAATGGGAACTTGCACATGCCAGCACTCAAAATAGCAACAGGTTTCTGTACAGCCAAGATAAAGGGCTTCTGAGATGCAGGCTGGCTGGCAGTCCACAAGCATATCCCACAGAGCAGACAGGCCAGGCATCCATTTTGTTACGCACCAGGCGCTAGCCAGGGTGCTAAGAAGAGCAGGCATTGCTGACAAGAGTTTTTCAGCTCTGAGCTTTTCCCATACATATGGCTCTCTTGGGAGGAGAGAAAAGTGACGACATGGTTAATACAACAGCAGGGCAGGCAAAATGGGAACAGTGGCCCCAATCTATAAAACCTCCAAACTCTCCTAGAGTTTTGTAAGTTTCACAAGTAGAAGATTTGCTGGTAAAGCCCTATATTATGACAAAGCCAATGTAATTACTTTTTCCAAGGTCAATGAATTGCCAGTTAAATGTAAAGTATTACACTGTTGTGCCTGCTAGTCTTTTACATGTCATAATTACATGTCCACTTTTCTTACCCATTTAAAGTAATTATTGCCCATTTATCTCATCAGTATATTGACTGAAATGAGAGGAAAATACGGACTCAGCATTTCACTGAAGTTCGCGGAGTTACATCAAGGTAGTGTAAAGAAATATATAATGAATTGTGTCAGATAAATGTATATTAAATAATGTTAGAGAAGTGTGTGTGTGTATAATCAACAGTCTTAAGAACATGTAAAAGGGAACTTTTCTGCTTTCTGCACGTGTTTTGTTGATACAGCTTTCAAAGGTTGTAAAAAATCAGAAAGTTGGTTTGTGTCTTATCTACAGTGGATTCTTGGACTATGTAGATAACAGGGCAAAACAGACCCGACAAATGTCTGATTTACCAGCCTGCAAACCTCCCTAGGAAAACTGACTAGGGAGGATGGATATTGACAGAGCAGAACTAGCCAACACGTTACTCCAAGGCCACAAGAAGCAGATATGTAAGAATGAGACAGCTGTTGTCAGAAATAAGGGAACATAGGAAAGCAAGGAAAAGACAGCTGGACTGAGTAAGGAGGAGGATAGTGATCGCTAGAAACAGACAGATAAGGAGGTACTAATTAAGAGTTTTAGCAAGAAAAGTAAAAATCTATCAGTTTAAAAGGATTTTGGGTTACTGTGTGTGACATATATTTAGAACAGAATGTTTATAGATGTTTAATAATCTGCACCTATGTGATGTTAAGAGACAAGAAATAAAGGATGTGCGTTTAAGAAAGGAGGTTTGACAACTCAGGATTTATACCAGATCAGACCAGTATGGATATGATGCTTGAAACAGCCTACCTGTGCCCCAGGAATAGGCCGTTCATCATTATGCTATCCTGCTCTATCTGCTTTACTTATGCTTTAGGCTTGATTAAGGTGGTGCTATATTATCCTAAAACTCAGTATTAAAGATTTAAAATAGTTCAGCTTAGTACCTTTGCTTTTCCCCAGCAGTAGGGCGTGGTTCTGAACAGGCCCTGTATTGTTATGAATGACGACAAAGAGTAAAAGACATTTTTCTACAGTTAAATCAATAGGGCCAGGATCAGGAAAGGCTGCAAGAGTCCTACTGAGTTACCATTTGTTGTAGCAGCTCCTGTTTCTCAGACTGAAGTTTAGAGATGTCCGAAGACTGTGACTGTATTTGGATCCTCAAGGCTTCTAGTTCCTGTGTCAAAATAAAACCCAACAGAATTCAGCTGCTTTGAATAGGGACTGTTAAGTAAGGACAAAAGTTCAATTTATCTTTGGAAGTAAAAGCTACAAACGTACCACGTTATTTCAAGCTAGTTATGTGAGGCATGAGAAGCATAGGTGGTGGAACTAGGGGTGCTGCTGCACCCCCTAGCCTGACGTGGTTTCCGTCATATGCACAGTTTACAGTTTGGTTCAATGGCTCTCAGCACCCCCACTAAACAAGTTGTTCCAGCACCTCTGGTGAGAGGTATATTCATCCACCAATATCACTTGTCTAGGCACGCTGACAGAGTCCTCAAGAGTACCACACCAGCACCATTAATAATCTCATGTAATTTTAAGTAGCCAAATATTTTGTATGGAGTGCAAAACTTCTTAATCTATTTGAGATTTGTTACATTTTTTTAAGCTTATCCAACCACATCTTCATAACCCTCCTGGCTGCTGGCGATTCTATAGGCATCTTAATTTATGTTGCAAACCTTCCAATGCAAGTCATCTTAGATAAAGCATTTCTCAATCCAAGTCCTGTACCTATTAGTGTGCTTTCTAATCGGGATAAAATTAATAGTGAGATACTTTTAGACATCACAGATTTCTTCATTTGGTCATTTCCTAATATAGGTGCTCTTTTCCCCAGTGGAAAGAGCTCAGAACACTATATATTTATAATGCATATCAAGATTTAAGTGATGTTTTCTGTTATGCAACTGCAAATAGGCAGTCGGGCATCTTCAGAATTTCTGTGCAAGTTTCTCCAATGGCTTAATTCACCTCAATACAAAAGTTATTCTGATTCTTTTCAGGACTTATGGTCTCGATGCTCCAGGATTACTAAGAGCAGCTCATAAAGTATAAATATTCACACACTTTGGAACCAATCTTACCAGGCAATAGGAACTTGGCCTACAACCATCTCCCCATCCTCTGCTACTACTAGCCATAACAGGCAGCTTTGCCCAATGGATGACCACACACAATTACTCCCAAGTTACAAACAAAGGAAATTTGGACTCAGTATCTGTCAAAGCATCAAGAACTCACCCTATGTAGTTCGTTACCATGCTCCAATCCAGCAGTTATCTGTGAGGATTGCTCATTTGTTCCTGTTTCTGACTGCAAAGACTTCTGCAACACGAGAAAAAGTAACCATGAAACTAGATTTACTAAGTGTTATCTCACAGCTAAAAGGGTTCCTCACCAGTATCTAAAGGAATTCTTTGAGATAGACCTCACACTTTCACACGCACAGAGGATACAGTGACAGCACAGCCTGCATCTATGGAAACCTCTAGTAAGCAGTACCCATCATAAGGCCCTCTGCCCCTCACTGATCCACACACAGTGTGGAAGCATACCAACCTCCTCCTTTCCTTCCACAGCCTCCTCCCCAAAGCCCAGCTGGATTACTAGCACTCGGGGGGGGGGGGGAGGGAGGGAGGGGCAGGGCGTGCAGTGTGCATCTCAAATGTGGTTACCACCAAGTGACATGCATTAGTTCTTTGAGTGGTCTCTGCCCATGCCCACTCATGGACTTGGGCAAGCAGTGTCCTCTCTCGGGAAGGTGGATCATGACTACTAGAAATACCACTCTGCTACACTGAGCATCATACTTAGGAACTAGTGTGTTGCTGTCCACAGTGACTCGAGCGTGAGTACTAATCTCAGGGCAGAGTGTTAGGAAGCGAGGCACAAACCCTCAATTGGTTGTGTGTTCTGTACTTAGATCTCTCCAACCAGTTATCAAGGATGAACTCCTCAGGCTCTAAATCAGTCTTAACATGGAGTGTCACGGCATTTTTAATAAATTCTTCACTCCCCTTCTAAAAGCCATCCCTATATCATTCACTAGGATTTCCTCCTGCTCCACCACGGCCTCTGGAGCAATGACAGTGGCATTCGTTTACCACAAATTTTGGCCAATTTAGTTCTATATGGTTGGAAGCCCCACCCACAGTGATGGCAGATCACTGGCCTTTCCTTTTCAGAAAGGGTTTTAAGCCCTAAGCTCCCTTGGCTTTTTCTCTTTTTAATTCAAAGTAGCAGCTAGGTTTATTTTCAATCCCCTCTTCCCACTTAACCTGGGTGATATGGGGGATTTCCCTTCCCCTGGGATTTGCACCCTCCCATGGTCCATTGATTCAACATTTTAGCAATTTCTGCAGCCTCTAAAACTGTGGATTAATTAATTATTTTTTGGTCACATGCTGCCTTTACCTCATCTGTAATACCCCTAACCATTGCTCCTGGGCTCTCAGATCAAACAGTTTTCCATAATCACCTTCAACCCTCACCTCATTATCCATTTTCTCAGAAACTACAACATTTTATGTACAGATTCAATATATTATCATCAAACATTCTGAGGTTTCTGTACGTTATTCCATTGGTTTCTGGGGTAATCTTTACAATACATTTTCTTTAAATGTCTTGTACACTTTAGCATCTCCCTTCTCCATATCATTCAAACCTCGCACAGATGAGTTCCCAAATGAACTTTATAAAAAGCTCTCTGAAACTTTAACACCTGGTTTACTGAATATGTTCAATGAGGCCAAGAAAAAGCAGACTCTCCCACCTTCTCTAAGAGAAGATGTAATTTCAGTTATTCCTAAACCTGGGATAAGAACTTGGACTCAATAGTAATTACAGGCCAATTTCTTTAATCAATTGTGATGCTAAGTTTTTAGCTTAAGCTCTTTCTATGCGACTGGAAAAAAGTTCTCACACACATCGTGAATTTATTACACAAACAAATCAGATAAGTGTCCTTTATGGCTCAGATAATTTGCGTCAACTAATGGATATTATTACTGCTTTGAGAGATTCTAAAGAACAGTTAGCTGTCATTTCTTTAGATGCCGAAAGGGCCTTTGACCACATAGCCTGGGACTATCTTTTTCAGGTGTTAGCAAAATTTGTATTTATAGACTCAGACTTTAAGGTCAGAAGAGACCATTATGATCATCTAGTCTGACCTCCTGTACAACGCAGGCCAAAGAATCTCACCCACCCACTCCTGTAACAACCCCCTAACCTATGTCTGAGTTACTGAAGTCCTCAAATCATGGTTTAAAGACCTCAAGGTGCAGAGAATCCTCCAGCAAATGACCCATGCCCCATGCTGCAGAGGAAGGTGAAAAACCTCCAAGGCCTCTGTCAATCTGCCCTGGAGGAAAATTCCTTCCCTACCCCAAATATGGCGATGAGTTAAACCCTGAGCATGTGGGCAAGAATCACCAGCCAGCACCCAGGAAGAATTCTCTGTAGTAACTCAGATCCCACCTCATCTAACATCCCATCACAGACCACTGGGCATATTACCTGCTAATAATCAAAGACCAATTAATTGCCAAAATTAGGCTATCCCATCTTACCAATCCCCTCCATAAACTTATCAAGCTTAGTCTTGAAGCCATATATGTCTTTTGCCCCCACTACTCTCCTTGGAAGACTGTTCCAGAACTTCACTCCTCTAATGGTTATAAACCTTCATCTAATTTCAAGTCTAAACTTCCTAGTGTCCAGTTTATATCCATTTGTTCTTGAGTCCACACTGGTACTAAGCTTAAATAATTCCTCTCCCTCCCTGATATTTATCCCTCTGATATATTTATAAAGAGCAATCATATCTCCCCTCAGACTTCTTTTGGTTAGGCTAAACAAGCCAAGCTCTTTGAGTCTCCTTTCATAAGACAGTTTTTCCATTCCTCGGATCATCCTAGTAGCCCTTCTCTGGACCTGTTCCAGTTTGAATTCATCCTTCTTAAACATGGGAGACCAGAACTGAACACAATATTCCACAATATTTGGTAAACAATGTATGACATAGATTAAGCTTTTATACTCTACCTCAGCTTCCAGGGTTGTTACCAATGGTATTGTTTCTGTCCATTTTCCATTACTCGCAGGTATGAAGCAGGGCTGCCCCTTTCTCCTCTTCTGCTTGATTTACCTCTAGAACCTTTAGCCATCGCTATCCGAGCAAATCAGCATATTCACGGTATCAAGGTGGGCCAAACAAAGCACAAAAAGTATCCTCCATGTGGATGATGCTCTTGTGTTTGTAGCTAAGAGCAAGGTCAGCATTTCTAACCTGGATTTACTTGGCCAGTGGTAGCCTTTTACCATTTTCTGGCCCCCCAAAATTATCAATCTTTGGCAATTTTAGAGTTCCTTGGAATAGAAATTTGGAAACACAACTACCTCCAACCCAATGGAATACAATTAGATCTGTGATAAGGATTCCTAGGGTACAATCTGGAACTGTGGGACCGCTGTGCCCATATCATATCATAAGGGTGAGTATCATACCACGTATCACAATGAGATCACAATGGTGAACACGGTGATCCCAAGGTGCCATTTTAAGATACAGAGATACAATTTAGCAGTGGTAGGTTTGGATACACAAACTCTCACTCACAGTTTGAGGCAGAAAAGCTCTGTGCAGACAACTCAAGCCATGTTGGCTATAATCAGAGTTTAACTGGTTATAACAAACCATTGTCTTTCTAGTGCTGACAGGGCCATAGCGAAGAATTTCTAGCCTCATGAAGGTAATATTTTTAAGTAGCTCTGCAACTGTGAACTGAAAGCCCTTCTGAAGCAGTCACTTCTTACCATGTTTTCAATCACAGAATCCTTTTCTCTCAGTTGTCCCTGTAGCACTTCATGCTTATTTTTCAATTCTTCTATCTCCTGTCGCAATTTGCTGATTTCTTCTGGCTGAATGCCATTCATCTGAAGCATATCGCTGTGGGAAGTGTGATGCTGATTGTCCTTTCCTAATGGTCAGATATTTGAAAATTAGTATTAAACTTAATAGCACAGATTTTGCTTACACATTTACTACATTCACACAAGGTATCTTCTACAGTAATTTGCTTTCCCCCCATAAAGAAATGGAATTACAAAATTATTCAAGATTAAAAGATTATATTCTACCGTGTTCAAAAATCTACCCCCAAACACACATGTACGACCTTCAGAAGCTTGCCGTTCCTTTAAAAAAAAAGAAACTGTGTGTGGTTGTTTCCGCCTGCTCAACCAATGAAAGAGTGAAGAGTCTAAGTGTAGGACGGAGGTGTAGGTCTACCTTTCACCACAAAGATCCCAATGCAGAAAACTATATTCAAGTTCACTCTGTGTTTGGACCTAAACGCACAAAGTTTAAAATTCATTTCTATTTCGACAGATATAAGGAATGTGTTATCCTAGGCTCAAGATGCCTTACCAGGTAACAACACTCACATCAAGAATATGAACATAAAATTAAACAACCCCCTACATAAAATCAGCCTGTTCGCAGATCTGTAGCTCCCCACGACCTGGAACACCTGCCTAATCCCTCCATCCCAGCATGAAAAGTCCAGAATATCCAGACCTCCAAACCCTACACAGACCCCTGAGCCTCAGCCCAAATACATGGGATTTGCAGCCTGTCCTTAAGGTTAACAGATATGGGCTATTTTGGATCAATGGAGGTAGGGGAGCTAAGACAGCATCTACGAGCAGTTCCCTTATATGCTAAGGAAAACAGGAATGCAGGACCTTGGAACACGGACATGGGCCCTGCATGGCCTCATACTTTGCCCACTTGGAGTGGTGGTGGTAGGGCAGCAGCACACAGCTCCCTTCTCTCCTCAGGTGCGACAGTGGGATCAGCGAAGTGGTCCGCCACTTACCCCCGTAGCTGGGGTTTATCAGTATGTGGCCCAAGCCCACTGCCCTCGATTCTCTGCTGGGATGGCATAGGCAGGGACTTTATCGTCCCATTAAGACCCGTGGGGCAGTTCATGCCTTTCAGGGTTACTGTTTCAGGAGCCGACAGGTGCAGGCACACATCGCTGTATGCTCCATGCTCTGCCCAAAGTCTTCAGCTTTTCTTCACAACAGTTACTGCTACAAACGTACGTTAATGACGAACGCTTCAGATTCTGATGTGCTCAGATAACTGCAGGGGCTGGATCCCAAGGCACAGGCCTATTGTGTCTGTCTTACCCTGCCTTGCCAAGGAAACTAGCATGAGTGCCCACACTGGGCTCAGCTGTAGCAGTATGACAGGGAAGAGCTTGAGACCTGCCAGCCTGAGAGTCTGCCTCTCTGCAGTCTCGTAGGCCAAAGCCAACACCACAAACTGCAGCTAGGCATCCACAGCGACCAGTGTAGATTCCTGAGCACTGGTATCATATATTCAGGGCTAACTGTACACAGCAGGTAACCTTTTCTCAAGTGACTTAGGAGCCCAGATCCCACTGAAAGTCAGTGGTATTTAGGTGCTTACATCACACTGATGCATTTTATAAGCTTCATCTGTACAGAATACATTAGTTCATTCATGGAGCAAATTTTCATTGTGCAACCCAATGATAGAACATTTTCATCCTGAAACATCTCTAAAATCACAAGTGTGTATTCACAGAAATGTAGGGCTGGAAGGACCTTGAGAGGTCATCTAGTCCAGACCCAAATGTTGAGGCAGGACCAAGAATACCTAGTCCATCCCTGACAGACATTTGTCCAACCTGTTCTTATAAACCTCCAATGATGGGATTCCAAAACCTCCTTTGGAAGCCTATTCCAGAGCTTAACTACTTTTACAGTTAGAAAGTGTTTCCTAAAAGCTAAATTAAATCTGTCCCACTGCAGATTAAGCAGAATACTTCTTGTCCTACCTTCAGTGGACATGGATGACAATTAATCACCATCCTCTTAACAGGCCTCAACATATATGAACACTGTTGACAAGTCCCCCTTTTCAGTCTTCTTTTCCCAAGACTAAACACGACATATTTGTTTATCCTTTCCTCAGAGGTCAGATTTTCTGGACCTTTCAGAATTTTTCCTGCTCTCCTCTAGACTCTCTCCTGCTTGTCCACATCCTTCTTAAAGTGTGTCCAGTTTTGGACCCTACAATACTCTAGGCTAAGGCGTCACCAGTGCCAAGTATAAGGGAACAATTACCGCCCGGGTCTTACATGTGACACTCCTGTTAATACATTCAAGAATTATATTAGCCTTGTTCGTTGCTGTCTCATTCAATGTGTGACCCCCTCTGCCCCCCGTCTCCCAGAACCTTTTCTGTAGTACTGCTGCCTAGCCAGTTAGTCCCCATTTTGTTGTGCATTTGATTTTTCTTCCCTAAGTGAAGTACTTTGGGTTTGTGTTCATTTAATTTCATCTTGTTGCTTTCAGACCAATTATCTAATTTGTCAAGATCACTTAGAATTCTAATCCCGTCCTACAAAGTGCTTGCAATCCCATACAGTTCCCTCACCCTTGTCAATATCTATTGCGTTGAAGCAAAATAGGCATTAAACACCCCAGCCTTCTTGATGTCATCCATTAGTAGCTCTCTTTGCCCATAAAGCAGTGGACCTACACTTTCCTTCATCTTTCTCTTGCTCCTAATGTATTTAACAGAACCTCTTCTTAATGACTTTTATGTTCCTTGCTAGGGGTAACTCATTTTGTGCCTTAGCCTCTCTGATTTTGTCCCTACCTGCGTGCACTATTCTTTTGTACTCATCCTTGCCAATTTTTCCACATTTCCACTCTTTCTAGGATTGTGCTGAATCCATTAGGCCAGTCTTTAGTAAGAAAAGGCTTGCTGTAGCACTGCAAGACCCTCATTTTCCTACTCCATAACCCACTGTCACCCAAAATGGGCTACGATTTAATACCAGAATGTGGTAATGAGGCCTATAACTGATTTTTTTAATACACAAAATCATTAGAATTCTTTTATATTTCATAACGAACAAGTAAATCTTACTATGCTTGACATGGCAAGCAGACAGAATCCATATAGCAATACAGTATCTTGCTAGTTTGTTAGACTGGGTTAGCTGCTTTGGGTCCCCCTACAGTCATGAATGAGATTTTACTGTACACAATGCCCCATTTTCTGCTTTTTTACAGCAGTGCCGGCAGAATCCATGCATAGCTGGGCAATTTGGCTGCAAAATGCAACTTTTTGTGTTCTCAGAAAAGTTTCTAGCCTCTGATTGCCAAGGCTGGCTTCCAAATGTGAACCAATATGGTGTTTTCTTCCTGCAACGCCAAACATCCAGAACGATAGCTCTGACAAGTATGGACTACCCCATTCATTTCAAAGGGACATCAACTGTGAAACCTAAGGACACCTGAAACTGGTGGCACTTCACTGCTGATCATTATGCAGGAGCCTCCAGTTCATGTACTTTTTCTGAAACAGCATCCAACAGGAATGAAGGAGCACCAAAGCAGCTAGCTGCTGACTCCTCCACCTTTGTCTAACATGTTCAGATAGTACAGTGAGAAGAACCATAGACGTCAGAATTCAATGAATGGCAGGACGGAGGGAAAAGGACACATTTCCTCACCGTTTCCTAAATCTGAACCTGCTGAGTGCTCACCTCTCAAGCTGCTCTGCCTGCAGCTAAAGCTGCCAGTTTCCCTTTTTCTAATGCACTTATCAGTTGTCCATACAAAATAGTCCATCACCAACAACTGAAAGTTTGGAGGCAGTATAAAAAAAATGTAGACATTGATATTTTTATCTAGTTTAACAAATTAGATACTGGTAGAAATACTGTTCTAGCTGCATTCTTTTCTAATGCTGGAAAAAAAGTCCTGTTTTTTCATTTGTGTGAATTCTAGTGTGCTGCAGAATTTAGGACAACACGCTGCTAAAACGGGAAAGGATTGATTTCTGCAGAATTTAGATTGCTTGCCATGAGCTGCACAGAGAACTGGACATATGCTATGAAGCAAGGATAGATGTCAGTGTTTTTGTGAAGTATACCTAGCTGTACTTTAAGGAGATTATACTGGTCCTTGTGCTGCTGGATTTGAGACACTTGCTGCGTCACTGCTGTCTGAAGCTGTTCGTTCTGGGATTTTAAAGTATTAACTTTCTGCTTTAACTCTTCAAGCTGCTGATCCTGTGAAAGAAAAGAAAATTGGAATTCTGCTTAATTACTTGTGGGAAATGAATCAATGGGGAGACATGCTGCAAAGCAATAAAATCAATGCATTAGAGTCAAGAAATTTACTCAGCCTACAAAAGATATTTTACATGTGCAGTGCCTGTATCTTGTGGACTGCTGATCTGCGCAGGTAAGTTTCCAAATTTGTTATAGGCAAGGCTGGTAGCACTGCTTATTATTAAGGTGCCTGACACTTCCCCAAGTTATCTGAGCTGGGAAGCCTCTTCCATGTTTTGTAATATCCGGTCTGGAATTCTATTCCAGCATCCCCAAAAGCCAGTTAATATGATTTTCCCCCAACAGTATATGTGACTGTAGGTGTCTGCTACAGCGTGTATTTACCTGCTCCCTAATGACTTTTTTATAGTGAGTCACAATGTTGTCATGCTGTTCCAATGTCTTCTTCACCTCCTCTTCCTGTTTGTCTTCTTCACTAGACTTGTAAATAGCTTTAGTTATGATACCTGTCAAAAAAATAGTGCATTCGTTATTCAGAACACAGCTCATGCATTCATATTCTCACAGCCTCCTCAGCTTAGATAATCGTGTTGCACCAGAGAGAATTTATCTGTTTTTAAACAAAGTTATTAGTCACCCATGCTGATTTAAATGACTAGATGTCAAACTAGTTCTTAGAAGCTGACTTCAGGAGGCTGTATCAACAACTGGGAAAAGTTTATCCATTAAAGTTTCAACAGCCTCACTTTTCCATTCAGGACCCATAAAGTTCACCATTCATACTCTTTAAGGTTCCCCAACCTGGTTATTTCTAGTGTAAAAAATAACATTTGTGATCACATCTTTTAGAAGTTTGTCATTCATTACAGAAGGGGCACACATCCAGTTCCTTTTCACTTCATCTATAAGGAAGCTGGGGAAATGATGCACTATAATCAGAAGTAGCGCTTGTGAAGCGAATTCTTGTATACTATGATTTTATCTGGGGGGAGGGGCCACCTTCTCGTGCATCATCCTCGAGTACAGACCTGATGGCACTATATAAGCACAAGTTCAAAAATTTGCCATTACCAATAGCCTAATCAATAACATGCACCAACAGCCAACTGACTTAACTGTGCGAAGAAGCCTGATTAAGTACAAAACCCAACACTGCACGAGGAGCAGTCACATAAAACATCTGAACTGCAAGCCATGGTGTACTGTAACCTATATCCAGGATTACAGTACAATCCTTCATACCACTTACAGAATTTTAGGTTTCATCGTACGACCTTTAAAAATCTAAATTCGAAATGGGTGGTAATTCAATCATAGCAAGCTGAAGTGTACAGCAAGTGACAGTACAAAAAAAAGAGTGTAACATATCTCACCCTCCAATTCCTTTACCAGTTTAGTAAATTCATGATCAAACATCATGTGGTCTGGGCTAGAAAAACTAGGCTGAGGTTTCTGAGCAGCTCTAGAATACAGTTCATGTTTGCTAATGAAACCTAGTTTCTCGATGAAGTTCTCCTTGCCAATCCTCTTCTCTATCAGCTGTTTTAGTTTCTCTCTGAAAGAAGATGATGTAGTTAGTATGGCACATCAGGCAAGACTGTGCCTAGAGAAGAAAACAAACAAGCAAAAACGGAGAGCAGTGAAACACCACCCTTTTTTACTTCCCCTTCAAAGGGTACTTTTTTTGGTCAGGAAATTATCTGTAACAATTCCTTTTCCCCTGTCAAACAATCAGACTTTTCTTGGCACTGGAAAGCTGATTGTTCCCAGTCTGTCACTATCAGCCGTTCACATGCCACAGGTGAAAGGAGACATGAAGAAGGTATTAACTGTATTTCTTGTTAAGAATGGCTCAGATGCTTTGCACTGTCTAAGGGCTGTATCAATAACTTTTTCCAACCGATTAGCATGGAGAAACCATCTCACATTTTCTAGCCATACGTATTCCCTCCTGTAAGGAATAAATTAAAAGCAGGGGGCTAGAGAGGTTGCTAAACTAAGAATATCAATAATATAGGTTGTGTTGTCTTTCATTTAGAAACTTCTTCCTAGTTTAGGTACAGCTGATAGCCTGCACACAAACTTTCACCTCCCCTAAAGTCTTCAGTTAGTCCTACACCATACTTACTTCCTACAATTTTCGAGGGAATTGTCATTGTAATAAATGCAAATTCCCAGCAAAAGTGCGCACAGGCCTTGAACTAACTGCTCCTCTTCTCCAAGGTTTTCGGCTATCTGCCCAGTGAGCTGGAACATTTGCTAAGGAAATTTAAACATTTCATGTGCAGAATATACAAAACATACCTTTTCCATTTCAACAAGTAATCTCAGCCTAAACTTATTACATCTTTAATTAAATATGTAAAACCAATTTCTTTACCCATTAAAACCATAAGCTTAATTAGTAATATTAGCATGCTACATCAAATGAAACTGCTCATACATTTAGTTTGTTTTAAGGGATTTGTACACTGTGCATATATATTGCTATTCAAGATAACTCAATGTAATATTTAAAAGGGTTGTCTGTACCCAAACCCAGTTCTCTTTCATATGTTAATCGTGAAAGTTTTTTGAAGGCACTGTCTACCATTAGCTAGTATATGATGCTTAACAACTGTCAATTGGATTAAGTTCCTCTTCAGAGAAGTATATTTATCATTACAATTCATTGAGATTAAGACATATTTTCCCATTTCTGTGAGATTACATATATGAGATTCTTCATACTGAAACTCCATGAGTTTATCTGCAGTGACACACACTACAGGCATATCCACACTGAAATCAAGGTGTGCTAGCAGCTTGCATAGGCATACCCACGGCAGCTTGAATCTAGCAAACAGCTAAAAACAGCATCGAGGACATGGCGGCGTGGATCCCAGCACCGTCTAGGAATGCAAATATGTACCCAGGGTCCTGGGCAGGCTTGTATAGCGCGCACTGAAGTCTGTGCCTCCCCTTCTTCATTGCTATTTTTGGCATACTAGCTAAATCAAAGCCAACGTGGGTATTCCTACCCAAGCTGCAATCACTCCAATTGCAATGCACATGTACCCAAAATTTGCAAAACCGCCCAAAAGCTTCTCCAAGCAGTAGTTACCTGTGCTCAGAGGAAATACATGCCATGTCTTTTCAAATTCACAGATTTGATTATGCTTTGGTGAGTGTCTACATGTTAACATAAAAGGAACACTACCTCTTTAAGCCCCACACCTACTATTCTTAAATATGCTGCAGCATTCCTGCAAGTTTGTCTGCATTTTTAATATTAAAAATATTTTTTTCCATTCAAACTCCTGTATTCTGTAAACATTTCAAGGATACAAATGGAATATTGGCGGAGTTGTGCAGAAAGTGTGTGACAGCAATTGAACAATCGCTTAACCAGGTACAAAGCAGCATTAATAATCCAACTCTTGTCTGCACTTTGCTGCCCTGAAATGGAAAAGCTGGCATTAATTTCTTCATATATAGCGTTCAATGAAGTGCTTTAGGGTTGTATTTACTTCAGAACCCACCCACGTTCAACTTTAAGGATAAAAAAAGGAAGTTGAGGCTTCCAAAAATACACATTTACTAGGTATACTTAATGTCGCTTTAGTGCTTTGATGGAAAGGATTCACAGAAGTCTAGCAGTCTTCAATGCATGTCAAACCAAGACAGATGCAAGGTGTGACTCAACACAAATTAGCATTGGAACAAAATCATGACAAGTTAGTTTGCCTTTATAAATGCTGGGATAACAATATTGTTAAGTGGCAAAAAATACATGCAGAACCTTCTGGGCGAAATGCTGCATAAAGTACACAATTAGCACAAATCAGCTGCAAACTTTTAAAGTGCCCCAGCACCAAAACGCTGTCTTCATTTGCTGAAAATATAACGTATATCATGACTGATGTATTGTACCACCAGTTGAGATTTTATTTCAAGGTGATAACGGATTGCTACAGGGCAGTTTCTTTGGTGATACAGTAATACACAAGGTAAACCAGACACAAGTGGACTATTCTAAATGCAGCCGTCTTGTCTTTCAATTTAGTATGCTAGAAAATTAGTTTTCTTCTGAAGGTTATTCAAATTAATACATAAGATATGTGTGAAATAATACTTTTCAAGATTTTGTTAAATCATTGTAAGTGTTTTAAATCCACACAATTAGGCCAGGAGGTACCCTGGACAATGGTTTTGAGCTGTTCATTATGTATATTTTGGTCCTTTAAAGCAGATGTTTTATTTAACTTAAGATTTACCTAGTATTAAGCCTCAGTTTGCATCAACTAGATGAGCCACACATTTTCTAGGCCCATAAAATATAACTATTTACAGAATTCTCTGGCGTCTACATCTATACTGGCTAATTCTCCAGGCTCCTGAAAACGAAAATGCCCTGGGAAGTTGCATTAAGGCAGGCATGCACCTCCGTAAGAAAAAGTCAAACATCTGACACAGCAACCAAGCAAAAGTTCTCCAGCTCCCACAAAAAAGCTTCACATAAGCATGTAGTACATCAAAGAAAGTAACAAAGGGTTAAAAGCCAGAATCTGGAGAGCAAATGGGCATAAAAAAGGGCTTTGATCTATCTAAGAGAGTAAAAGCAGAACATACTCTGGAGGGGATGGTCACAAGAGATTCAAGGCAGCGGAGAAAAGAGTTACATTTGGCCAACCCCAAAGGAGTCCTTAGTTAAGTCTACACTGCATTTCTACTTTTAATTCCGTGTTTCAGCCACTTTAAGTTTTCCTTGACTTTCATTTCACTCCATCCTCCACTCTGATGTTCACTGTGCTTAAGTACTGGAGACAGCGTTGCTTTGAGCCCTAAATGAGCACGACAAAAACCAGAAGCCCTTAAAGTAAGTCTTTATCTGCCTTTGAGAACAGCCATGCAGAGCAGCAGCAGTCAGAAGGCAGGTGGGAGGGCAGGCTCCCAGCTGCTGCGTCTGCCTCCAGCACCAAAGTGGGTCACAAGGTGATATCAAAGTTACCACAGAAGGAAACTAAGAGCAGAATGTGCTGGATACAAGACCTTTGGTGGTCTGAAGAGCTGCTGGGTGGAGATACCACCACTGAGGGGAACAGCCTCCTTAAGACTAGAAGGTAAAGTATCCCATTGCAATTGTAAGGCAGGCTATACACCACATCATCTGTAAAACCCCACACCAGTCTGCTGCACATTGCCTCTTCACACCCTTTTGTCATCTCCCTCCTCCTTTACTTTGATCTTTGGGAAAAGAATCAAATCGCCATTACTAGCCTAGCTGGCATTCATGTGTCTCGTTACCCCTTTTCCATGATCTGTATGTACTATACTGTGTCAGCTTTTCATTTTGGGTATTCACTCGATAGTCTCAGAACTGCTGAACTGTTTCACTTGTGCCAAACACGTTTTTGATGGGGACGGGTGGAAGTTTTGCCCTAATCTTTCCAAAACGCTGCTGCAAACTCCTACTCTTCTTCCACTGCTCAGGCCTTATCATTCTCCTTCACTGGCTTCCACCTGCATCCTGTGTATCATGTTCTACTTTTTGGTCCTCACTTCCAAGCCCCTACAGAACTGCTCCTGCCTCTTTCAGCTCTCATGTCTTCCTACTTCTTCCTCCGCTGCTGTTGCTCAAGTCTTTCGCTTGACAGCTCATTCTGTATTTCCACCCCCACACATTTTTGTGCCCCTCTGTCATGGTATAACCCCCACTCTGAATCTTAGCGTCTAAAAGATGGGGTACCAGCATGAATTCCTCTAAGCTTAATTACCAGCTTAGAACCTGTAGTGCTGCCACCAACCAGGACTTGCAGTGCCTGGTACACTTTGGTCCCCCCAAAACCTTCTCTGGGGACCCTAAGACCCCAAACTCCTGGGGTCTCACAACAAAGGGAAATAAACCATTCCCTCTCCCTTCCTTTCTTCCTCCCAGATCCTCCCCTCCCTGGGTACACTAGGAGATCACTATGATTCAAACTCCTTGAATCTTACAACAGAGAGGAATGTCACCTTCCCCTCTCCTCTTTTCCCCTCACCAAGAGGTAATACAGATTCAAGCTCTTTCAGCTCTCATGTCTTCCTACTTCTTCCTCCGCTGCTGTTGCTCAAGTCTTTCGCTTGACAGCTCATTCTGTATTTCCACCCCCACACATTTTTGTGCCCCTCTGTCATGGTATAACCCCCACTCTGAATCTTAGTGTCCAAAAGATGGGGTACCTTTCCCAGAATAAACAGAGAGGAATTCCACCTTTCCCCCTCCCTTCCCTCTTTTCTCCCACCAATTCCCTGGTGCATACAGACTCAATTCCCTTGAGCCTAACAAGGGGAAAAATCAATCAGGTCTTTTAAAAAAGAAAAGCTTTTAATAAAAGAAAGAAAAAATAAAAATTGTCTCTGTAAAATCAAGTTGGAAAATGTTACAGGGTCTTTCAGCTTATAGACACTAGAGAGAAGCCTCCCCCCAGCACAAATACAAATTAAAATCCTTCCAGCAAAATACACATTTGCAAACAAAGAAAACAATCAAAAGACTAAAACCGCCTTATCTACCTAGTACTTACTATTTTGAACATATAAGAGACTGCATTAGAGAGATTGGAAGGAAACCCAGTTGCACGTCCGATCACTCTCAGAACCCAGAGAGAACGCAAAACTCCCAAAAAAACAAACAAAGGCTTCCCTCCACTGAGATTTGAAAGTATTTTGTCTCCTGATTGGTCCTCTGGTCAGGTGTTCCAGGTTCACTGTTTGTTAACCCTTTACAGGTGAAAGAGACATTAACCCTTAACTATCTGTTTATGACACCCTCCCTCACACTTAACCAGCTCCTATCCCACGTAGACCAGACCTCCTTAAAAAAAGATCCCTTCTTCCAGAAAGCCTTTTAATGAGAACCACAAGTCAAGTTGTTTAATAGATGTATATAGCATCCAGAATCTGCACACAGAAAGCTCTGTTCCCCAGAGAAAAGTAGCCTCTGAGTTGTATGGCCCTTCTGAATCCTGAATGGGAGGGGATGACTCATGTCACGTATACTAAACCTCATATCTGGCAGACCTTGAGACAGAAGAGTCATGAATGCACATGAAAGATATATGCTAATGTTTTCTAAGGACATGTTTATCCCTAGTTGAACTCCAGACTCCTATGCCCTGAGCCTGGACCCACTGCAACTACTCATTCAGTGCTATTTCCAGATTAGCATGGACAAGAAAAGTCACACGAGCCAGCCAGAAGCTGGTAAACTTTATCAAGGTGTGTCAGTCCACATAAATATTACTGCTAGAGAAATGGCAGTTTCCTCTGGAAAGACACTGATCCTAGCTACATATGTTATAATCAAGGCTTCTGAGTTCAGGTTTTAACTGATGACCACTGGAAAAACCCACAAGGAATGGCTACTCAATTCATGTTGACTTCACCCCTCTCCCAGTGCAGTTTGTTTATATAGGTGATGACCCTGATCCCTGGCTCACATCTAAGGGCTTGTCTATATGGAGCAGTATTGCAGACTACAAGGGTGTTAGGAAGGTTTAGAACTCACATGTTGCACATTAAGTGCTCCATATAGACCGTGCTGGGGCATAATGAAGGTTCCCTAGCACGCTTTAACACTGGTTGAAACAGTACTGCCTGTATGCACAGAGAGTACGCCTCAAAAAAAAAAAACCACCCAGTTTTGGACATCTACATAAAACTCAAAACTGCTAAAAATAATCCCCCCGCAAATGAATTAATCAAGCCAACAAAACGAAGCCTCAGTGATAAGATTGTTGGGGCAGAGATTGTTTTTATTCTGTGTTTTTACAGGTCCTAACACAAGGGGGTCCCGCCCCATGACAAGAGCATAGGCACTAAAGTAATACAAAGAATAAACAACAGCTTACTGCCATCTGTGAGAAGACTAACTCAAAACGTATATCTGACTGGGCTTTTACAAGTAGAGATGCTTTTTTCTTTCTAAATGAATTGGCTAGTTGCACTGATTCAGAGGTGTTACCTTCATCTCCAAGGTTAAGACAGACCCCAGACTGACAGGCACTAAAAACGCTCCGAATGGCGCCCCGGCCCGGAGCATGTTTCATTTTTCCTGTATAGAGTTTTTACAAATATGCAATTCATTCCATTTTTCTAAGCAAGTACCATCTTGTGCAAACCAGAGTCTAAACCCAGCATAGGCTCTGCAAATAGCCATGCTTCATATGTTTGGAGCCAACACCCTGGAACATTCCCACAGTGCAAGTGGGCAGGCTCTTAGAACACGGCTACATGACAGCATGAGCTGCACAGAAATTACAGGGTTAACAGGACTGTCTTTCCCTCACTGTTATACAGCTGAGCTATAGCTTCATTACACAGAAACACATTAAAAGAACACTAAGGATCATAGATTAGTAGATGCCAAGGCTAAGAGCAGCAAAGAGTCCTGTGGCACCTTATAGACTAACAGACGTATTGGAGCATGAGCTTTCGTGGGTGAATACTCACTTCGTCGGATGCATGTAGTGGAAATTTCCAGATCCAGACTAACACGGCTACCCCTCTGATACAAGGCTAAGAGCGGCCACTGTGATCTAGTCTGACAGGCCATAGAACATCCCCAAAATAACTTCTGGAGCAATCTTTTAGAAAAACGTCCAATCATGACATTAAAATGTTGCCAAGTCAAGCACCCAAGTCAGGAAAAGCCAGAATGAAGGAAAGCCGTGCCACCTTAATTCAGCCTTCTTATGCATACGCATTATGATGCAGACTTATTACATGGTCCTACACTGGTATTTTCCACAGGACCCAGGCCTCGTTCAGTGACTGGGTAGTTATCCAATATTTCCTTTAATTATCCACAGTCGATGTTTGACCCCAGACCTTATTTACCACACACCATCCAAACCCTGCACGGATTTCAAAGTTACACACCTTCTAACTTCTCCAACAAACGAGGCAGGAGTCCTACACACAACAGTCCCCACAACCCTGACTCATCCCCTGAATGAGGCAGAAGTCCTGTGGGGAAAAACAGGACGTGATCATGTAATAAATAAGACTATCAGAATGCACTGGTGCACTCATGCGTGTGCTTAAGAGGCCTTCCTCAATTCTGGCATTTCCTAACCTGAACGCTTGACTCTGCAAACT
This sequence comes from Gopherus flavomarginatus, assembly GCF_025201925.1. Lineage (NCBI taxonomy): Eukaryota > Metazoa > Chordata > Testudines > Testudinidae > Gopherus > Gopherus flavomarginatus. The sequence continues at coordinate 151,645,627 of NC_066619.1, forward strand.
TAATATTCTCGTACAATAGTTAGGATGCAATTTAATACATTTCTAAAAGACTTCAGAAAATTTGGATTCCTACTGATGCCCAACTTGGTCACCAGCGGAGTTCAAACCTTCAGATCAGCACTGCACAGACCTCTACCACTTAAGCCACAGAGTACCTGGTACGAAAAAGAGGCTGGTCTCCCCTGTGGACCCGTCACTTGCTGACAGAGGAGGAAAGTGAAGACTGTGGACTCGGGTTCAATTCTAGGTCCTGAAGGGGAGAGTTCTCTAACGGTTATAAAGCCTCCTTCCCCGTGCCCGTAGCTTGTCTGCGCCCTTTGGTTCCTATCCAGCCCATATCTCTTGACTCCTGCTCACCTTCCCCAGCAAAGGCCTTCCCCATGCTCCCTCTGCTGCTACTCACGCCCCCCCCACTCCTTCCAACTCTCTGGCCACTGCAACCCCCTCTCCTCTATACTGTTTCTCATCCTCCTCCCTGCTGCCTCGGTGCCAACAGGTGGAGCACTGAAAGCACAGGAGTTTCCCTGTTCTGTTCCTGTGCCTAGTACGACAGTGGCCTGCAGTACCAATTGCAGTGGATGTCCTGGCCAGCCCCTGCACCCCTAAACTGAAGCCTGCCCAGGGCAGATAGACTCTTCAGAGAATTTAGCTGCCACACTAACAAATCTGAGCATGTGTAAACAGACTTCTCAGAGGCTCAATTTGGACAATTTTCCCAGGCACAGCAAAAGGCTCATCTGACCCCAGGGCAACCCCCTTGCCAAGTTTCAAGACCTTGCTCCAGAGCATGGAGCTGCTACAGCTTCTGGGGGGAAAAAATGGTTACGCGGTTTAAAACCCCAAACCAAAGCATTGGCGAGACAAAACATATTCTTCCTTACTCATTCTGGGAAGCTGCTGAAACATTTTAACTGAAAGTTTCAAAAACAAAACACTTCAGCCTAACAGTTTATCTGGCGTTATAAAGCAACAGTGAACACTTTTAGACTCATAGGCTCTATGAGTCTATGAGACTATGGTCTGGTCTACACGTAAAACTTAGGCTGACACAGCTAGGACATGTGGGGGTGTGAAAAATCCATCCCCCAGCACCGCAGCTATGCCAGCCTAACCTCTGGTGTAAACGCAGCTGGGTCAGCGGAAGAATGCTACTGTCAGTTTAGCTGCTCTCGCTCAGGGAGGTGCTGGAAAAAACCCTGTCACTGTAGGCTGTGCAATATGGACACAGCTTCTGTCCGGCAACAAGCTCAAAAACAGACACATACAGCTAAGTGCTAGCTTCAGAATTGCTTAGTAAAAATCCCATCCTTGATTACAAATTAAGACAACTGAGGATAAAATTCTGCAAAAGAAATTATCACTGGAAATGTGTAATATGGATTGACTGGAACACAGATAGAGGACACTCGTTGCACTAGCAATTAAGGGCCAAAATAGTATATATCTGCTACAGGTCATGCCCACCTCTTTCTACTGGGAGGGATGAAAAGTGTTTGTAATAGTTCCAAATACTGATTCAATATCACACAAAAGTAAAATTTAATTCACATTATGAGGAAGTGTGAACAAAATTTAGTACATTTCAGAGCAGCTGGTGACTGCAATGCCCCATTGGAAAGAAAGCACCCATGGCACCCAAGATCCTTATCCCAGGAACACCATGCCAGAATCCCATGGAGACACACAGAGAGAGCTTATTATGCTAGACATAAAAACTGATTGCAATATGAAACCGTTAGTGGAAACACTTCAAAAAAAGCAGTTATTAAAATCAGCAAAACCCAAGACAGAAAAGGCCCTGCTTGTGACAGGAAAATGCCTAAGCTATGCCAAGAAATACATACCCGTCTGTCGATCTTATCACCCTGTAAATCATACATTAAAAAATTCACACATATTACTTATGAGTTTTTTGTAGAGAACTTTAGAAAGCTCAAATTTTTCTTTTAAGATCCTAGCAAAATGCAAAACCAAAAATTTAGTGGCTATTTTATTGAAACTATTATGTTGAAATGCATCTCAGTTCAAGGAGTGAGTAAAACAATTTTGAGATTCCAATTTTGGCTATTTTGAGAGAGGGGCACATTTAAAAAATAGAGAAGTCAACATCTACAAAACCTGAGTTTCTTGTACTCAACTATCATAATTTCAGACACAAGATCAAACCAATAAAATAGAAACACTTAAAAAGTTGATGAGTGATGCCTGAATCATGCTTTGGCTTCGAACTACATACAGTACAGTGAATACAACTTTTGTGAGTGGCAACATAATACAAAAAGGTTACCATCAACTTACATTTTAGTCTTTTAAGAAAGTGAACAAACAATAGTTTCAGGTGCTACATCTGCCTTTAAGTCCCTCTGTCTACCAGTCGTTTTATCATCATTTGCCTTTCCAAATGAAATAACTGTTTCCCTCCACATTGCTGAATGAAAGACCCCCAACAGGTGAAACTGGGCATTTGACAGCACTCTGTATTGTCTACTTAAACGGAAACAAGTGTTACAAAGTTCCTCCTCTACCTTGGTGGGTCCTGCGCTTATTTGCGATTTGCTCACCTCAGTGATCTTCCCCACAGTCTGGATCAACTCCTCCTGTGTCTGATCAGGAGTTGAGAGGTTTGGGGGGAACCCGGGCCTGCCCTCTACTCCAGGTTCCAGCCCAGGACCCTGTGGATTGCAGCTGTCTATAGTGACTCTTGTAACAGCTGCATGACAACTACAACTCCCTGGGCTACTTCCCCATGGCCTCCTCCAAACACCTTCTTTATCGTCACCACAGGACCTTCCTCCTGGTGTCTGATAACGCTTGTACTCCTTAGTCCTCCAGCAGGCACACCCTCTTGCTCTCAGCTCCTTGTGTCTCTTGCTCCCAGCTCCTCACACGCACTTCCTCTCCTCTAACTCCTCCCTGCCTGACTGGAGTGAGCTCCTTTTTAAACCCAGGTGCCCTGATTAGCCTGCCTTGATTAGCTGCAGGTGATCTAATCAGCCTGTCTGCCTTAATTGGTTCTAGCAGGTTCCTGCTTACTCTAGTGAAGCCCTTGCTCTGGTCACTCAGGGAACAGAAAACTACTCATCCAGTGACCAGTATATTTGCCCTCTACCAGACTCCTGTATCCCACTGGCCTGGGTCTGTCACAAGTAATATCCTTCAGTTACAGTAATCTTTGGTGTTTCTTGTAACAATTGTAGGCAAATCATTTCCAGATTGTTTTAGTTGGTACACTTTCAATATGTGACTTGCATTCAAAATAGCGATGAAACAGGAACAGACTAGAACAATGCCATTTCAAATCTAAGGTGCTGGACTCATGACAATGGACAAAGCAGCTTCAGATGGCACTTTATGATGGCGGATCTGCTACACTTCCATTTTTACGACAAAGGCACTCTATGCTGTAGAGTACAGTAACAACTAGCACTAAATCTACTATCGAATCTCGCTTGTACTTAAAACTGAGAAAATTAGCATTTTTCTTTGAGCCACTAATAGCAAGGGAACATTTTTCTTCTTAAGCAAACAGAACCGTGGCAATGATACAGTACCTGTGAAAGAATGTTGGTGCACTGTTGCAGCAAAGACACTGGAGGGTTACCAATACTTGTTGCAAGCTGAACTCTTAGCAGTTGCTCTTTCAGAGTTGCGTTATCTTGTAAAGCATGGGCCAGGGCCACGGCGGCGCACCAGTTTGAGAGAGAGTCCGTGGAAAAGAGTCCGCCACAGAGCAGTTGGCCAGCCGACACAGAATTACCTGTAGCTACAATAATGACAAACAAATGCTGTGGCACAAAAGCAAGCCATGATTAAGACTCGTAAAGTAGTTATAATACAGTAGCACAGAGGGCCCCCAACCAGGATGGAGACCTCAAAGTGCTAGGTGCTGTTCACATACACACAGTCTCCACCTCAGAGCTTTAAGCTCCACATTCATCTGAAGACATCTTAAGTTCTATAAAACTTTAGGAATAAAAATATGGCACCTACATAGTCGTATAGGGGTAACGCAGTGGAAGATGACTGCTTTTTCATGCGGCAAAGAGAGAGAGGGTGTCTCATGCTATTGCCAAGCACTCCCAGCTAGGCCCTCACCACACCTACAGTCTCAGAGGAACCCTTGGAAAGATTCAACTTTCAGAGAGAATAAGCTGTCTGCTAGTTGGGAGTGCTACACTTTCATTAACAACAAATCCGGTCGTAAGGTCAGGCTTGACGAAGCCCTGGCTGGGATGATTTAATTGGGGATTGTCCTGCTTTGAGCAGGGGGTTGGACTAGATGACCTCCTGAGGTCCCTTCTAACCCTGATATTCTATGATTCTACCTAACATTACAACAGGTTTCAGAGTAGCAGCCGTGCTAGTCTGTATCCGCAAAAAGAACAGGAGTACTTGTGGCACCTTAGAGACTAACAAATTTATTTGAGCACAAGCTTTTGTAGTGGGCTGTAGCCCACAAAAGCTTATGCTCTAATAAATTTGTTAGCCTCTAAGGTGCCACAGGTACTCCTGTTCTTTATGTAACATTAGACATTCAGAATGTTCTCTCAAATCCTAAAAAGCCACACACAGGCGGTCAATAGGATGGCTCATCCCATTTTTCTGTGGGAGGTAATGTGATCAGTGAATGAGCCTGGGAACTGGGAGACATGGGTTCTAGTCACAGTGCTACCACTACCGACCTGCAGTTACTCTGGGCAAGTCATTTAACCCCCCAGCATCTGATTCTTCCTGAGTAAAGGGGATGCCACTTTTGGAAGGAACTCTGAACGCCACAGATGAAAAGTACTGACTAAGTAGTAAAGTAGGATGACAGATGGAGCTTGCCAGAAAAGCTTTTAAAGATCTTACTGAGTAAATAATTAACAAGAATGTACTCCCTGAAAGTTTGAATGGGCCTCAATACTCTGACAAGGTTAACAGCCTGAGTTTTGACAGGCAAATAATTAGTAAAGGAGCTGGAGCCGTTACTTCTAAGTATCCAGCCTAAAATGGATAAGACAGACATTGCGTGTGTTAAAATGGTTACAGGACAGCCTTTGTGATCTTTAATGCCTAAAATAATGGAGTGAATCCATCAAGCACAGTTTGTTTTCACACGTGCACATTCATGTAGTACTAGCCCACGAGAGTTATGGCAGAAAAAGGCCTCAAAATCCAGCCTGTACAACTGGAAGACTGTAGAAAGCCTCTTGGTTTAACTGTAAAATAAATGGAAATTTGACTGTTCCCCTCATGTCAAAAGTTGCTTATACTTGGCCCAATGTCTATAAATGGGAAGTTACACAGTGCAACAGGAGGTGTGAAAGAGAGACTGTTTTAGATCAGAGACTGTTGGATCAGAAAAAACACCTTGTGGCATTGACAAGCAATGTGTTAGATTTCCTTCCCATCATTTTACTAGTATGTTATATCCCTTTTCTTGGAGGACATCTGCCTTATTCTCTGAGACACACTTAGCAAATGTTGGATGTTTGATAAATAATGAAAAGAAACGGGGCATGGTCATAATGCCTTTTTTCAAAAGTGAATGTCATTTCACATGTCATACTAGGGAATGCAGCTCCGATATTGCTGTTTGATAGCTAAGATTTTGTATTTTATTAAAATACTAGTCTGGTTCTCAGCCTTCTTGGCATTTAAGTTGTCAGGAAACATTTTCTCACATATACATCTCTCTGCCTACTTGTAAAGTACAAGGTTGAAAGTTATTGCTCAAACTAGAAAGTGAATGTGTAAATTATATGCCAAAGAACAAAAAAATTAATGTTTTAGTACAAATCAGCATAGATTCTAACAAAACAGAAACAACCCCTCCATGTCAACTCCAAGCACAGATAACTAACCAATTTGGTATCTGTCCTTATCCTGCTACAGCATAAATAATTTTAACCAAATTTTACAACCTGAATTCTTGTACCTTTAACACCTGAATGTTATGCATTGTCAGTTAAGTTCAAATAGAATTCAAGTCAAAAAATCTCAAATTAAAACACTGTTCACAAGGTGATTTTTACATCCTTGTTCTTGGCACTTCACTAAAAGTATGTAATATTTTAGAGGAAACCTTGATGATGCATCCAAATGGATGCTAAAGTGTGATTTGTTTTTGAAATTTTCAAGCTGCATACCGTCTATGGTTGACGGCAGAAGTGTTGACACGATTTCCCCTTGTCCTTTTTGGTTTTTGTATAAGAAACACTGGAAACAGTAAAGGACAGCGCAGCGCAGTACAAATGGTTGCCTTTCATTCACCATGGACATCAGAAGTACTACGATTGCAGACCTGTTTTGAAAGAAGGAGACAGGCCATTAAAATAAAAAAGTCACAAAATAAATACAATTGCTGTTACCGTACAGGGTAGGCTCAGGACTGGGGTAGCAGTAATACTGAAACCTTAGTTGTAGGTGTATCAACTGTAGTGAAACCTCTGTTAGCTCTTGCCTATACTAACAAAAATCAGACTTGTAATACAGATAGACTCTGCTCTGGTGCAGGACAACAACTGATCACGATACAGGACCACAGCCTGAATGCTTTTAGTGGCATGTTTGTATGGAAATGTGTATTAGCCGTCTATAATCCATATTTTTTTTTAAAAATCCAATATAACAAGTACCACTGGAATATACACTTGAGGGGCTGATTTTCTCTAGCTATAGAAGCAGCGAAGAATCCTGTAGCACCTTATAGACTAACAGACATTTTGGAGCATGAGCTTTCGTGGGTGAATACCCACTTCGTCGGATGCATGTGACCAGCTATAGAAAATCTCTTAAAAAGATGGTCCAAGAAACAAAAGCAATGTCAAGCTTTTAGTATGAAAAGTAAAATCTATATTTTTAAAAACTATGTTGTGGGGGTAATTGGTGCAAAGAACACTGTTGCACTCAATGTTATGATTGCAGTAAGCCGATGTGTACCATCAGATGTATTTTTACAACTGAAATGGAAGATTCTGCATCTAAGAAGCTGAAGCAGACTGACCTGCTAGGCCAGTTAGGAAAGAAAGTTCTGCGCACGTTAACAGATCATCACAGCCACTCTTTCAGGTGCTGCTTCTACTTCAATATAACTTGCCCAAGGAACTAAGGTATAATCAGCTTTAGTCCTAAATAAGATTTACCATATATTTGGATATTTATCTTTAGGGGTAACTTGATTTTCAGGTTTAACCCTAAAATATTCTCTCTCAATAAAGTACATTTTGCTCCTTATGTTTATCATGGAGCAAGACCGAAGAGGCCTGTTGGATCATACACGCCACCTCCTTGCCAATACATGTCTGTTTCTTACAGGACTTTTCTATAGTGCTTAGTCCTGTCTAGTATCTAAAGCGCGAACAATGAGGCTTTTTCACTGCCTAACAGATCTTGCTATAATGAAATTCTTCTCATCCATTACTCTGACTAATTGTACCTTCAGGTACAACACTGGATTCCTCTCCCTCCTTGGTGTTTCCATCATTCAAATAATTGGTAGACTTATTTTTCCCCTTCCTAATCACTTAGTCAAGTTATTCGTATTATTCCATTTTCATGTTTTACTTGAGATCAGTCTGTTCTGCTCTGATAACTTGTTATTGTTCTCCAACATGTCAACATCTTTACAGTAGGACGCGTTCACAGCTGAATATAATACTCATGTGCAGTCACATCAGAGCTGGATAGAAAATCTTACTTCTCTACTCTAGGTCATGAAGCCTTGCCACAGGCAGCCCATAATGGTACTAGATTTAAAAAACTGCTGTATCATGTTGCAAAATCAGGTCCAGTTTACTGCTGTTGCTCATCTCAGGTTTTGCAGCGTGTGTGGTGCAGATTAGAGAAATGTCTCCTAAATAATTTAGCTTTCCTCCTCCAACCCACCTGAATCAGGGTCATTTTCTGTCTATTTTTCCAATGTCTGCACTGCAATTAAAAACCAGTGGCTGGCCCAGATCAGCTGATTCAGGCTCGCAGGGCTCTGACTAAGGGTCTGTTTAATTGCGGAGTAAACATTCAGACTCTGCTGGAGCCTGCACTGGGGGAAGGGTCCTAGAGCGTGGGCTCCAGCCAGATCCTGAACGTCTAGACAACTAAACAGACCCATAGTCCAAGCCTGGTGAGCCTGAATCAGCTGACATGAGCCAGCTGAGGGTTTTTAATTGCAGCATAGATATACCCTGAGTCGCTTACGTATTCTCTCTCCTTTCATTGGAGCTGACTGCTCCCCAGTTTGCACACATTTCATTAATGTACTGTTCGCTTCCTTTGCTAGATCATGAAGGAAGGTGTTAAGTGAGACCAGTTCAAAAGCCATCTAGACATTTTCACACTTCAACTAATGCACGTTTGATAATCCTGCCACTGCGAAGCTTTAATTTGGCATGACCTACTGTAGCTTTAAATTATTAAATAAAAGACTCCCTTTCTGACAGATGAAAGATTCTAAATGGAACCTCTTTCCCATGCCAACATATCTGTGCTTGGTGAATGGTTAAGCATTTTTCTTCCCCTACCTCGGTGGATTTGAAGGTGCATTTACAGAAGCAAAGTAGTCTTGGTTTATCTGGCATCCTCGAATGACTTCTGACACAGTGTTGATGGTCTGAAGGAGAGTAAGACAATCCACACAAAGTTGACATGGAAATCGAGATACCAAAACATCAATAAACTAAACCCATCAGCAATCAGAATATTTATGGAATACATTGACCCAGATATCAACTTTTAAACATAGTGTTTGTAAATATTGGGGCAGACCAGTATATTCAAAATTTAGAAGTCTTTATTTAGATGAGATAGTGCTTTCAAAGCAAGGAAGCCAGATGTCCTGTGGTTTTAATGCTATTAGTCATTTAGGAAAGTAGACCCTGAATGTATCTCAGAAAGGTGTAAATTCTAGAGGGAAGTTGCAAATTAGGATGCAGGGAGGTACAAGATGGCTGACCTGCCCCTCCATTTATTGAAGGACAACATGTAACAGAAGAAAAGTAATTTCAGGAAGTGTCACATGGTACATAGCATTTTCAGTAGCCTACGTTACTTGGAGTCAGTTTATGAGGTTACCAGAGAAAACTAAGCTAAAACCAGGTTTATGATGGAGGTAAATTAGGAAGAGGTCAATGGTGCAAATGAAGTGATTTACTCAGCTATATCTTTTTGGAAAGGTAGCCAACACTAAAATGGAGGCAACTCCCAAGTGAAATAGGCTAAAAAGGTTGTTATATACCCTCATCATAGGTGAGGCTAGATTGAAACATCTTTTGGATACCTAGAGTTAGAAACGCAACTGTTATGACAAACATGTCAAGCCCACTTGCCAAGGCTGCTAATATTGGAGGTGGGACAATCACTGGGATCCACCTGACCTAGTTAGTATCCTCAGGTAAGGGATTAATTGCCCTCACCTTAACCTGGTAAAGGACTTCCCAGAAGCTAGAAAAATATATCTATTATTGCAGCTGTGGAAACTCATGCTAGCTTGTTCACACTGGCACTGAAGGTCAGGAAAAAGACCAAGGACTGAACTGACTCTGGAATTCCCTAACCCCACAAAAAGCAATAAGCACATCAAATTCTGTCCAGTAAATGTAGAACATATACACACATTCACATACACACTTCAAGCTGGGATTTAAGAAGCAAAGCAAGTTTTACATTCGATTGTTTTACAGAGCTATAGCTGTAAGGAGCCACTCTAAACATATATCATTGCTTGGGAAAGAAACTGAAATCTCTCGGACTTCCAAAACTGATAGTTAAGGAATATTAAATTCATCTAATATGATTCCACTGTATGGCTAGAGAGTCTCATCTACAACTGCTTTCCTGTTTCTTGGCTACCTCCTCTCCCTGCTTCCTCACCCTCCCTTACCTCGGTCAGAATGTCAGCAGGAACGCCCGTTGCCATCAGGATCGTGCAGAGCTGCTGTAATAACCCACAATGAAACATAGTTTTTTGACAACTACTGGTGGCACCAGGTGGGTTTGTGGGGGACACCAACACCCGCACAAGCTGCAAAGAAGAGAAATGCACATTGGTCTAAGGAGAGAGGGAACCCTGGCGTTAAAACACTGATTTCATGCATCTGTGAAAAATGAAGGGGGGTGCTGCATCTCTTCATTAGGCTCGCTTCACGTGGTGAAGGAGAGAAAGTAAACATTACTGTACAAAACTGTCAATACCCAAGTAGCATTTGAAGGCTAGTGACACTGCAGAGAAAATTTAAATTGGAATCGAGCCAGGACATGCAAGTCAACTCTACTCTTCAGAAAAAAATGCGGCTTTAATTCCCACAAACGGCTAGAGACTTTTTTGTGTTTTAAAGCTGCCGCTGGATTAGAAGTTAAAGTAAAACTCAACACTTGAGGATTTCTTCAAGATTCTGAAATGTCTGAGCCCACTGCTTGTGCTGAAACTAAGTCAGGAATTTAAGCTACAAATGCAACAACTGTGCTACTTGTGCACACAGTTGTGTCATAAATTGACTCTAGCTACTTTTCACAAGAGGGCAGCATTCCTTCCGAATGAATTATCTTGTTTCACTGTTCTTAAAGCAGTTGTCATTAGTTACAGTACAGAAAAAAATTGTAACAGGCACCTCAGTGAAAACGGAAGTGCCAATTATGCAATTAGCCCAGTTACGAAATTCACTGCGATAGCAAATTCCATAGAGTTTACAAAGACATCATAAACACACAAGATGTATACTTGCAAGAGCGCCAAATAATTGAGTCTTTGCCCAAAGAAGTGTTGTCACTTGTTTCATGCATTCATTTTAAAATAAGTATAATGCTAAACATTAACACATTTTAAAAAGTAATTTATTAAAGAGTTTTTAAAAATATTTTAAAGAGCATTTCTGAGCTGAAAAGTGATTAAAAAACATAACTTTCATATCCCATTACATAGTGCTAAACAGGGCCGGCTTTAGGCACCGCGGGGCCCGATTTGAAGGAGCTGCCGCTGAAGTCCTGCTGCTGTCTTCGGTGGCAGCTCAAATGCTGCCGCGGACGAAGGTCCCTCAGCCAAAATGCCGCCGAAGACAGTGGCAACGACTGAGCTGCCACCACCGCTGCCAGTGCCGGGACTTTGGCGACAGCTCAATCGGCTGCCAGCGCCTTCGGCGGCATTTTGGCGGAGTGACCTTCCTCCGCGGCAGCAACTGAGCTGCTGCCGAAAGACAATGGCAGGACTTCGGCAGCAGCTCCTCCGGGACATTGCGGGGCCCTCGTAGGGGCACGGGGCCCAATTCTGGGGAATCGGCTGAATCGCCTTAAAGTCGGCCCTGGTGCTAACTAACACTGCTGGAATGAGTTGATTTTTTAGTTAACAATGGTAGACCAACACATTTTTTTTCATTGAAAGACACAAACTATAGTTCTGGTTTAACAGTTTCTGGAATACAAGAGACGCACAGTGTGCATGTGTAGGTGGAAATGAAGCAGTCAAAACGAATTAGAAAAGGAAGCCTACCATTATACTTCTAATAGTTTTGAAAGAGACCTTTTGTGTTCATTTCTTTTTCCTTTATACTATATACTTTTCAGAACGTTTGTATTAGGAGTATTTGACTTTTCTCAAATTCCAGTTGTGGATAGTTTTGATAGTTGATATTTAACATATTGATAGTTACAACTCCAGAAAAGGTTCCAGGATGTTTATGTAGTGTAGTCTACACCTCTGTAGTGCGGAGGATGGACTAGTAACATGCATATGACATTCAGTAATATTCTGAATCGAGAGACTGTGTATTCACACTGGTATGCTGAACACATCCAGCAATCCAGTATCACAGTAATGATGCTACTCCCAATATTTGGCTTCCACAGGCTGCCAAGTCTGTGCGCTGTACATTTTCACTTGACATGAAATTGAATGTCATCTTTACTCCTGCACAATTCAAACCAAGCACTGGAGATTCCACTCTTACATTCTTTGAACCAGGAGTTTATTTGTAAAGTAGTGGTAATGCTTTCAAACTCTACAGGCAAAATTTAACTCTGCCCATTTGAGATGCTGCTTGCAGCAGACAGTGCAAAATGTTTCAATTATGATCACATATAATCTGCTGAGATAAGTGATCTTGGACATCCTCTGCTGACCATGGGGCTAGATTTAAGATTAAAACACCAAATCTTAAATTAGGAAATGCCCATACAAAGTAATTAATCATGCAACTTTGAAGTATGCTTAACACAGTTTTATGCATATAGGTCATATGAAAGGCAGAATGAATACAGCCTTAAATCAGAGCTGAGCGATTGTATAGCATCTTGTAAGCTTTTGATAACACAAGATCAAAACTCTCTTCTGTGATCTTGGAGAAACAGAAAAACTCCCAAGAACTTGAAAAAAGAATAAAACACTCTTTCACGTGGGAGTTGATGAGAAAGTCACACAAAAGATTACTGCTAATTGAATTATTAAAAATACTTGGACATTTTCAGTTTACTCTGGGGATCTGACAGAACTCTATGCACAATTTTACTGTCTGATCTTACACACTGCAACAGGAGAGAGAAAGAGAAAGAAAGTTATCAAACCATAAAAGTTGTCAGGAGTGCTCTGAGTATGCTACTTGAAGATACGTTTATTCTGGGGTTTGGGTTTTTTTCAACTGACTAGATTTAGTCTCTGGCTTCAGACACTTTCCAAAGGAAAAAAACCTGCAAACAAACAGCTGGCCACGAAAGCAGAAAAATAACGATTTAGGAAGCAGAAGGAAGTATGCAAATTCCTAGCATTGTTCCACCAGTAAATTGCAAGTTGTTTTACCTGCAACATTAGATGAAGATTAGTTACTTTCTGTGCAGACCAACCAGAGTTGTCATCTCCAACTTCAAACCAAGGTTTCATACGCTGAATGTACGAACCTTCTTTAAAGAAATTCTGATTGGAATTATTGTTCTTTAACAAATTTTGTAACAGGAGAAGACAGTCTTCCACTACTATTCCTGGAAAGACAAGTTGTAAGGCATGGATTAACTGAGAAAGTGAAAGATATTCCATCTCCAGAGGTCTAACACCTTTCAGGTATAGCAGAACAGAATGATACTTTCTGTCAATTCTTAGAAGCCCAATATTCTAATGGGGACAAATTATGGTTCTTCCATAACTCTCAAATGAAACTTATTTGTTTAGAGAATGTGCACTGCATATAATACAAAGATTTCTTGTGGCAATGAAAATTCAGTCTTTTGGGGGATTTTTTAATGGCTTGAAGTAAGTATGTGTCTCTATTCCAGGAACAGGCTTCATCAGTCTCCTTTACTACTGCAACAGTGAAGAAAAATAAAGACAATCCTAAACAACACTAGTGTGATGCCAGTGACCCAAGATAAGGGTTTTACTACAGTAATTCTTACTGGGTAATCCGTAGCTTTATTCAGACTCAAACAACATTCTCTCCTCTCATTCCAAAGTTATTTCTAATTCAAATTTCTGAAAAGAGGAAGCAATTCTTAGATCTAATCAGCGAGATAATCCAATCCTCTACATTGCACTGCACTGAGGACACTGACAACAAGCAATAATGCCAAAAACCTATGCACAGAGAAAAGGGATATAACAAAAACATTACGCTGGGAAACTTGGACCAAGAATCTGAATGAGAGGAGTAGACTGACTGGTGACAACACCCTCCTATTTCTGTGCTGGCATCAAACCTGGTCTGCTGATACAGAGGTTTAAAGGTTAATTCCCTCAGCCTGTGAAAACAACAGGCATGGGTGTGTAGCATTAAGGCATGGAGCAACAGAGAGAAGCTGTTTGACAGCTTTCCCCTGCTAGCCATGCTGTGGACAGTAATGCTCAGCAACCCAAGCCTGAGGAAGGTCATAGTGAAGATAAACTTGAAGCAGAGAAACAGGAGGGAAGAGAAAGGAGAGTTTAGCACTTCTGAAAACAAGTGCCCTCTCTGCAATTTGCTTGTTCACTTTTCCTTTCCTCATAGCTTTAGAAATATTTCTCATGACATCATGATCTGCTCAACAATATCCTTCCAGTCTAAACATTTTTGACCCTTCTGTCGTAACCCTTGCTATCGCTAAGCTGCCTATGAGCAATGGCCTGTCAACTTCCCTCACGCCTCATGTGCAGGTGCTGTTACTGCTTGTTATCCCCTGGGTTTTTTAGCATCACACAGCCTCCTTTCATTGACTTCTGTCTATGACAAGTAGTATGAATATGCAGCGTGTTCAGCCTCACGTTTTAAGCTGAAGACACAAGGAAAATGGACAGCACCTCTTATGCCAGCTGTCTGGGATGGTATTTGCCCTTCACCTTCAATGCCACAGATTGTTTAAATCCAGAATGGCCATTTTTAGAATAAGGGGTAGGAGGCAGCACCCTGTTATTCTGTGTATTTACCAGAGGTAAGAAGAACGGTGACTTCCACTGTGGTAACCATGGTTCTCTGCAGTGTAAACATGGATCCCACTGTAGGCATGTATGCCCACGCATCTTATGTACGCAAGGTCTGATTTTTGTTTAACAGTTGTGTCTCTGGGGGCAACACATGCACTCTTTGCCTCTTCATGCTGCCATGTGGGATTGAAAAACATGGAACAGCTGCAACCTCACAATTCAAAGTCTGTGGTAGCTGAGGACTCAGGAAGGTGGTGATGGAGAGTGGGTCGTGAAATATGCAACCACAGCATATCGAAACCCCCCAGTTACTGTAGGGGAAGTGACTGTTCAAGCAGTGTCCCCTCACGCTGGAGGGAATGAGGAGTTTCAGCTGCATCCGTCAAATAATGATTGTAATACTGCTTTCCTGAGTATGGCATCCAACCTAGAGACTCAATCCAAGACACCGTACAACAGCGGGTTACACCACACCGCTGCCTTGCAGTTTTCTGAAACTGGCACATTCCCGAAGCAGGCAGAGGAGGTTGCTTGTGCTCCACTAGAGCGAGCTTTCACATTCAGTGGAAGAGGTACAGCACTGTGTTAGTCACTTTAATATTCTCTGTGAAGAGGTCACTGGATTTTTAGAATGTCAACATGTGACTACCAACATTGGTCCTCTCCATGCAATAAAGGGAAGTCCTGTGTAATTTCCTCTCCCCCAGAGCCGAATTAGCTTCGGGAAGAAGACAGGCAGGTTAATTGACTAGTTTAGATGACTCTGGGTGACATCTGAGCACCACCGTGTCCCTATGGAGTCTCTTTTAAGGAGGTTCAGCCATGAGAAGCTTACTCATCCTTTTGGCTGTCCATTCTTTTGCACATGCACACTCCCAGTGGGATCCACGCAGACACATTCAAAGAAGAAATTAAGTTTGCAAATCTCTAATGGAAGGCCTCAAATCAGAATCCAAGAAGATCCTAGAAGTTGTATACTTGCTCATCCCACCACTCTTACTATGATCCTACTCTGTGTACTTGGTCCTTTTACCCATCCACATAGCACTGGTAACACCTGAAAGTCACTGACTGTGACCATCTGCTGTTCACTCTGTTGTTTCTATATTAAACAGAAAAAACCTTGAGATTCTACTAGGATTGACACAAGCATTGCAACAGTCCTGGCATTTTATCTCCATCACCACATCTTGTGAGTAAAGCAACATTCAGTTCAGACTATACCTCCATCACTGTTCCCTTCATCTGTTACAATATCCAGCAGTCTCTCAAAGGCATTTTCAAAAGCAACTATTTTCTGAATGGCGGCGTTGCTTTTTGTCAGCTGCTGCAGTAACAAGACTCCCTTCAGGAAGAAGATAAATATAGTGACTAGACAAAGCTTTACCAGAAGAGGAGCGTTAGCTTTAAAGAAATGCCCTCCTTGACAATTACAATACATTAGCAGTGTAAAACCTTGGTGGCAATTACTAGATACAATTGTACCTAATGCATGCGGCAACTTGCATCAAACCCCGTGTGAAGCAGTGTTATGCTTCAAACTTAGCTCTAAATGGGAATGTAAAAAACTGCCAAAAGAAAGAATTAAGACAGGAAGTGGCTATAAAAATCATATACAGAGCAGCACTCCTCAGTAATGGGGGAGGGGTGGTTTTGGTCATCTCTAGATATACTGCTTCCCATAGCTACGCTCCTGCATACACTCATGGTGCTTTGTGGTTCCACGAGCTACTGATGCAAATACCATCCAGCATAAAAACTGAATCTGTCTCAGGAACATGCCAACCCATTCCTTCCCACCCACCCTTTCATGTCTCTCCAGAGCACACACGCTCTGGAGCAGCAGGGCTAAGGGGAGGTTGAGTGCAGCATTACAGAAACAATGCAATGGAGAGCTTCTAGTTATGGAGAGGATGAACAACTCTAAACGTATGTACAAGCATGATCACAATCCCTTTGTTCTGTACTTACGTCATTCCGTATCACCTCCCTAGAATCTGCGAGTAAATCCATGAGCCTCGAGACACCTGAAAAAGCAAACAACCACATGATGTGAATTACCATAAGGAGTTTACTATAATCCCATTTTGGAAGTTCCTTCAAGAGTAGTTACAACGCTCGGTTAGAAGTGTCCTTACCCATGGGACTGACAAGAATTATCTGCTGCACCTGGGGTCCTTGCTGCTTTAACAATGATGTAAGAAGTTTCACTCCAGGCCAGCGAACCTGGAAGTCAAATTCCTGCAGGGATATAGAGAATGACAGCAAACAATGAATCCAGGAGCATTTCACACTCTTGCAAATGTCCTACACAGTGACTCTAAAAACAGGACAGCTATATGACTAGGTGCCAAATGGCCCTAATGTAGATGAGCATTCATCACTGTGGACAGGTCCCTTTCCCTGCTCTGCAACAGCGAACATGCTGTAAAGTCAAATCTCACCCCATGCTGGTTTTTTGCTTTAACAGTAACATAACTACCACTAGCTTCAGCTCCACCCTTCTCTCCCCATTTGCAGTCCTGCTCTGCTTCTAAAAGGCAGCACTTTCACCTATCCTATTGTGAGATGTTGCCTTCTTCATTCTGGAAGAGTGATTTCATGCCCATAGTCACCAAAGTTTTTCCTAAATTGCCTCAAGTTTAATTTGTACTACACCAGAGATACACAACCATGAAGAATCAAACACCCACTTTAATGTTTCTGCAGCATTCAAAGTACACCTCTACCCTGATATAACACACCCTCATATAACACAATTCGGATATAACGTGGTAAAGCAGCGCTCCAGTCGAGAGGGGGAGAGGGGCGGGGCTGCGCACTCCAACGGATCAAAGCAAGTTCAATGTAACGCAGTTTCACCTATAATGCGGTAAGATTTTTTGGCTCCTGAAGACAGCGTTATATCAGGGTAGAGATGTATCGCATCACTACTAACCTCTAGAAAGGTCAACAGGAGAGTGACATTTTCTTGCTGTTTAATGAAGATTTCTGTAAACTGTCTTCCCAGATCATCAACCTGTTTTTGTGAATTTTCTTCTGTAATGTTCAAGAAAAATTTGTTATACGGTGACATTAAAATAACTGTAGAACTTCTTTTAACAGGTTGCAGTAAACACACACCCTACTTATGAGTCAAGCTCCAAAGAATCCTTATTGCCATATTAAATAATAAATGTATCTTTTTTCCCCCCACAGTAATCATTGCTAGAATCCGTGTGCCACAAACAATATTTACATTGGTTTAAACATGAGAGAGAATCTGAATGTTTCCTATCCCAAAGTCAGAACAGTAAATGAGGCGCTAATTAATTTTAATAATGGAAAACCATAAATTCACTCAGTAGAAGTGTGATTCAGCTTTCATTTAAGAGGATGGTGTCTTACCATTGACTTTAATGGGAATCAGATCAGGCCCCAGATAAATACTTCATAAAATCTAGACTATTTTTAACTGCACTGTTTACAAGAAATTCTATTTTCATCAGTCACGTCTGCTCAGAGCCACACTTCTCATCTACAGGACCACACACTCAAAATGCAAGCAAGCTCCCAAGTGATCAAACAGCTCTTACAGAGCAGAGAACACCTGCCTTTCCGAATGAAGGACAGGAAGCAGCCTTGGGGATTTAGTGTTTGCATGCAGTTGAAGTGAAGTGTACAGCTGAACAAGTGTGCCACAAAGATCATTCAATACCTTCTTCAAAGAAAAAGTAGATTTACTGCTCCCTCCTTCAAGGCTTTTAGTTTAGGAGTAAAACCGTCTAAAGTTGGATGTCCAAGTACTTATTTACCCTTGAAAAAGGATTTACTTATTTTTTGGTTCAGTGATGGAAAAAAACCCACATGCACCAAAAAAAAAAAAAAAAGGGACATTCGTTTTAAGACGTATTGATGGCAAAATAACCGCTCAGATCATTTGGACTAATTTTATAAAGGCAAATCACTGTCATCCTGTTATCTAGCCTTTGGACTAGAATTATTAAAGTTCTGCACAAGTAATTCAGTCTTATAATTGTTATTTAAGATGTTCATGTTGGACAGACTGGAGAAGTACCCATGATGGCACCAAGAATGTTGAAACAGCATGCCAGATATCATGAATACTGTTGCATCCTGTGTATATTTTCCCATACTGGGCAACGCCAACTATCATTCAGATATGATGGAAAAACAACTAAGTTTAGATAAGACTTTGGATAATCAAGGGATATTAAATATAAGAATCGATCACAAAGCGATGTGAGTCTGTGGTACAACCATCTTTCAGTTAACAGAGGTTGTATTTAGTTAGATTCTGATATGGTCTCTGATAAGCCTTTCAGTTGCAGATCGCTGGTTCAATCCAATTCCTGTCAGTAGCAGCAGAAATTTGTTACAGTACAGTACTATTTGATGACGTAAGTGAAATGACTTTGTCTCCATACAATCTATGGACAGGGGCCTGCCTCACAGAAACCCGTCAAAATAAACTTTCTTGTTGCTCGCCTAAGATTCAGAAGAACTGAATGTGCACGAACTAAACTTGTCACAGTTACAATTGCTTCCTGCATGTCAAGCACAATGGCGGAATTTGGCAATGGTAATATGTACCATATTTTTCAATCTTGTATAATTACCAAATGAGAAAGCTAACTATTCAAAGACATTAGATCTCATGAAAATCTATTGAGTTAAACTGGATTCAGCTAATCCTTGACATGCTATTACAAAAACAATCCTGCCAAATGTATGCTAACCCTCATGATACTCCCTCCTTCCTGCTCTGTGTAATGGTTCCACATGCACTATGCAGGTCAGATCACATTCACCATGTGGAAAGCCCCACTGCAGACAGTGCACAGGGCAGGGAGGGCCATGCTATAGACGCAACATGTAGTTTTACAAAGTTTCACGGTTACTTCCTAAGCTGCATCCAATCTCTGTGGATTGGATGCTCGGTGGCAGATGCACCAAGACAGTGGATATGTAGGCATTACAATGAGCAGAAGCTGGAAAGTCAGGGTCTAATCTGGCAAAATGTTTTGACAGTGCCCCTCTTACTTTTTGGGAGCATTCAGTGCACTACTCACTGAATGCTGAACTCTCTGAAGGTTACCTTCAGAAACAAGACCTGTATTTTTCTATAGCAAGACTATGTTAATGAAACAGCCAGCAATTAGCAGTATCTAATCTAGGAATACCAGTGATCCTCCCTTTGTTAGATTTTAGAAGAAAGCACTGTTTTGTACCTAATACTGAAAGAATACATTCTGCACGTACTCATTGATAGGCAACTCTGGGCTAATTACAATATTACAGACTCTTAAAAATATATTGAATGAAAGTGTAGTTTCCTAAGTTGCATTCACTCTACTTGTCCCCAAAAAAGGTACAATGGGAAGAGAGTTGCCGGGGAGAAATCATTGGGTTAGTCTTCTTACATCCTGCAAGAAAAACTTAACACTTCTCCAACCCGGATATGGTAACTGAATTTTACTCAAAGTTACATAATATGATCTACTAAGAAACCCATTCCAATAACTGAAAAGAACGTCTCACCTCCTGTGTGCATATCTAATGTAGTAATTGGAAAAGTTACCTTTGGCGTTAATGGTTGCTAGACTGCATCATCCACATAAAAACCCAAGAAATAAGCAGTTAAGTGTTTCACTGCAATGATCAGTTCCCCATCTAGCTTCAGCTACCTCCCTTCCCACAGGCCATGCCTGGCCACCTTTATCCTGAACAATTAACAGGAACCCTTGAGCTAAGAGCACAGGTGTTGGTTACATGCTTTGGCACTTAACATCCATCTTGACATGGCTTTCATAAATAGATCAAAAGCAGGTCTCTGTTATTTCATACTGGTGTATTACTGCAGCATGGTATCAGACTGCTAATGGTGACAGCAGAGTGACTTACATTCTCCTAAACATTTCTAACAGACATGTGAATGGGTGATTCAGGTTAGTGACCTTTCCATGCTTAGGTGCGTGTAAGTTACAGAATTGAAGTCTGCACATTGTGGGCATGCATTGGTTTATTTTGCTTATGGCAAGAGTTAAGCCTTATTTTTCCATTATGTCCCAAGTGGCGGATGAGGCTGAGAAACAGAACTGCTGAGTTCCCCATCTACCTCCAGCCCCACAGAGATCTTCCTAGTCATACAGCCCTGTTCCCCCTCCTACACCTTATGTCTAGCCTCCAGTGTACAGTTCCTGTTCCCACCCATTCCCTACCCTACCCCCTTAACCATGACATGCTTCCTCCAGCTCCCCCCCCCCGCCTCTATTTTAAACATCAATACATATCAATGCTAAGAGCACAATGTGGTAGAACCGGGTACATGTTAGGGTGTGGGTGAAGCAAATGCAAGAAAGTAGGGGCATGGGGTTGATAAAGGGGAATTCAGGCTGTGCATGAGGTGGATGAAGGAGACACTCTATTTAGAGAAGTGGCACTCTGGTGAACAGGTGATTCAGAGCAAAGCCCCTTTACCCTCTCCCAAGCTTTTAGTGTAAACCCAGTCTCCCACCTATCCCCACATTCCTACATCCCCTTTGGTTTCCCATGAAGCTGACTCATGATTCATCAAGTAACCAAGGGACGAGCTAGCAGATGGGTGATCAGGTATGGAGGCTGGGGTGGGTGGAGAAACAGCAACATTTTAGTTGGGCAGATTGGGATGTAGGCAGAAGACCTGTGGCCGAGGAGGAAGGAGCGAGAAAAGGGTGAGTGAAGAGAGAGCCTAGTGTCCACCTGAAGGGCTCATCTGCTCAATGAAGCTGCAACCTTAGGGAACCTTTCAAGCACCAATCTCAGCACAGCCAAAAGGCACTAACCACATGCCTCCTCTCCTGGATACAAGCCTCTGTCCTTCCCTACTCATCTGAAGCCTGTTGCTAAAATGCTCTTCCCCTAAAGCCTCACTCAGCCTCTCATGCTCTCCCAAGCCACACCCATTCTCTGTGCTGCCCATTCCCACATGACCTCAGATCCACATCTCCCCTGACAGCACCCCAGCATGCTCCCGGCTGCCCGACCTACTCCCCAAGTGACTCTGCAGAGCACAACTAGTGCCTCGGCAGGACTGCCCTCGTTAACAGAAGCAGCTAACACACAGTAATTCTGTCACCACCTAACCTTGGTATAACTCAGCTGTTATCCTGAATATGAAGAAATTTGTAAGTGTTTAATTTTAACACGTCAAAAGTGGCCCACCCCAAGAAGTCATCAATTAGCTCAAGAAGAGTTTGTGGATTATTGGTGTCAAACTAGAGGAACTCAGAGTAACATGCGGAACACAGGGCAATATTGTGAGAGAAGCAGCTTTATACGCTTCATCTGCAAACATTAAAGATTTTACGAAGCACTACACAGAACACCCTCTACAGAGCTACTGAATTCTTCGGCCAAATTTGGCCTATCAGTCGAGGTCAATTATTTGCAAAACTAAAGTATTTTAGTTCTGCTTTAATTGCAAGTCTCCATACAGACTTAACTATGGAGTTGCTACTGCTGCCTCCATAATTTAGAGATCTGTAACATGGTGACAAATTGCCCACGACCTTGAGTTCTGGCACACAATCTGGACAATGGGAGAACAAGAGAAAGATGTTTACCTTTGATCTCTTCTTCAAAGGGCACAAAAGCCAGCATTTGTTCAAGCACTGAAGTGCCCTTTAGAGTCTAACTCTTGATTTGCTAGGTTTTTCCATTATTAATTGTTGGTGACAGAACTGACCAATTTAAATTTTTATCATAGGTTGCCAATCATCATTACTCAAATATATACACAAGTTAAATGTATTTCTTCCAATGAAGCAGTAATTTTGGTGCCACTAATTTGGAAAAAGTAGAGTCATCTAAGGTTAACTGTTCTCTTTGAGACTTTAGTCTAGGAAGTTGTTAACTCTTCCCTTTCCTTCTGATAACCATGAAAAATTGTGTGTGTACACGACTTTACAAAAACCCGATAAAAACAGATTTTATAGCTGAACCCAGGCGAACCTGACACAATATTCTCATAGACCACAAGGAGCCAGACTTTACAACTTGAAGTTCACCTACAGCTTTCAGAAAAAAACCAAGTTCAGTTACCAGCAGACTCACATTAACACATGCCCTTGTTTTTCCATTAAGTTCTAGCGTCTTAATGCTCAAGAGAGTTCTGGAAGGCAAACCCAACATCCATTTCCCTTTATCAGCATGCTGAGGGGTCTATTTACTCCAATAGTTTTGTTCTCATTCAATATGTCCTAGACGAGTGGTTCTCAAACTTCTGTACTGGTGATCCCTTTCACGTAGCAAGCCTCCGAGTCCGACACCCCCCCCCTTATAAATTAAAACCACTTTTTAATATATTTAACATCATTATAAACGGTGGAGACAAAGCGGGGTTTGGGGTGGAGGCTGACAGCTCGTGACCCCCCATGTAATAACCTTGCGACCCCGAGGGGTCCCAACCCCTAGTTTGAAAACCTGTGTCCTAGACTTTCATATGCAAGGGTCAAACTAAATATAAGTTACCAGAAAAATCATAAGACCATTTAAGAAAATATGGAAAAGGAAAACCAGAAAAATTAAACTGAAAGTTAGAATGGAAGGGAAAGCTGAAGAGGGCATGAGGAAAAAGAAAGAGGTAACACATCAAAAGGATACGACTTCAACTTTGATTTTCCACACTCTGGTCAATTACATTACTGCAGATGCTCTGTCTAGACTGGCTATTGTTATGTGAAGTCATGCTTAAGTTCTGCGAGTGGAGGGGAAGAGGGATCTCTGTCTATGAAGATTAGTTTTAGCTGTTTCAGTAACAAATACCGCTTATCAAACGACCAGTCTTAGTTGATTTGTTAACACACACTAAATGCATCCCAGAATTGGGAGAGATTAAATAGATGAGGAACAAATAAGTGCGTAAGTGGGCAGCTAGATCCATGAAAGGAAAATAATAATGCCATATTCTTAACGTGTATTACTTAAAAGGGACACTGTGAAGGCTGGAAGGTTCAAAGCTTGACTTTTGTTCTGTGTAACAGTTTCTCTTAAGTCCTTCAATGCTTCTTCTAGACACCAGAACGCTATGCGTCCACACTTGGTCGCCAAAATCTTGTGCTGAGCCCTGGTATCCACTTTCATTAAATAGTTAACCGAGAAGTATTTAGACTTTTGGAATGCCAGTAAGCCCACTTACAATCATGGGACAGAATAACACGCCCACAAACTGATAAGTGCCTGAGCATAATGAGAAACACACACATTTCAGGTACAAAAACAAACTTAAGAAATTGAGTTTTAAATCTGAGAGAAGAAAGATTATGACAAATTTTTAGTAAGGATTATAAAAATGTCTTACAGTGTCCTTTTTAACAGTGAAGAGAGCATGAAGGTGAAAAATAACGTGATTAGCAACTATGACTAATAAAAGCAGCATGCTATATAAATTGAGGTTTTTACCTTCCAAATCGTCTGTAAAGGTAGACAAAAGAGGGGAAAAAAAGAAGAGAGAGGTTCACAAGTAAAACAGCTTTCCATGTAGTATAGCAGAACTAATAATGGATTTCAAAGGCAGCCATCTTGGAATTCTGCCACCACTATTACTTTAGTTGTCACGGAAGTGGCAGAACAAGACAACCCTGTACTCCTGCAGTACTTCTGATCATATACGTGATACTAGGCCAGTAGTTCTTTGTTTTTAATGGCCGTTTGAGCACAACGTTCTTATGTCAGAGCCCCCTCCTTTGCGGGGTATTCTACCAAGGCCATTGACAAAAAACTCCATGCACCTGTGCTCCCTATTTGTTCAGTAACTCCAAAATTACAGCAGTAGATTTTACTAGAGGTGCCTGTGCCTTCGATAAAGGAGACTGCACAAGAAGAGGCAACTGAATAAACTTGCAGGAATAGGAATAAGAAAGAGCGGGAACAATGAGGTAGGAATTTGAAGATTCCCATATATCATATTAGTTTCTTTGAGCATTTTAGGCTGCAAGTCTCATTCAGCAATGCAAGGGAAGGCACAATTCTAGAAAAGTGCTCAAGCACATTTCCATTTCTGCCCATACCTTGACATTACATTGAAGTTATATGTATTGGGCAACCTACGTACCTTCCATCAAGACCTCCCTTCTGGTCTCCACTGCTCAAACTTTTGGAGAACTTGTGTAAGGAATTGTTCTACCCCAAAACCCAACGGAGTTGGCAGTATCAGCTTTTCAAGTACAAAACTGAAAAAAATCCAGCAGCACAGTAGCAGTGCTACATAGAATTGAAATCAACAACCAGGTTGTGAGTGTCCTCTGGTTACTTGCAATGCTCTTGAGCTGTATGATGGATGTAATATATGATGAACCCATGGATATTTAGCATGCCATGAATTTTGGAAAATGCATTTATACCTAAGTTTCTCATTTTCCTAAGTCTGCTCCGTTGCATATGTTTTGCCCATGAGCTGACCCGGCCTTCAGACCTTCTTTTGTTGATTCGGGGTGATGTGTTTTCTTTAAAATCCCCAAAAGTCAATAAAGTGGTTTGATGTGCTTGACACTTTAATTTTTAAAACTAATAGTGAGTATGTATGTGGGTCTATTGGTTAGATTGTTTAAACTAATAAACTAGGTCTGGTTTTCTAATGAAAGCAGAAGCAGCTACTTGTGCAATTGCAAAAGGCTGTAACAAAAAGGAGAAATGCAGTCTCTTGGAAAAGTCAATTCAAGTGTTTTGCAGCAACAAAACTGTAGTATGTTTTACTATGCAGCCCACTCTGGCTTTATTTGTTACATTAAATTGCTGTCTGTTTTTCTGGCGGAGGTAGCTGTCTATGAATTATTTGACTGAAGCCAGGAAGTCCAGACCCAATCACTTCATTCCTCAGTTGCCACAAACTGGTTATTAGAGCACTAGAGAAGTCTTACTGACTGATGCTCACCCTCAGGCATGCGGAGAAGTGCAGGCATTATGTGCATGGCCAATATGAGCCAGGCCTGTCTCCCTCCTGTCTGACTGTTCATTGCTATTGTGCCAAATGCCCTTCACTCTGCCCAACAGTCTGAAAAACTTGAGATCTTCACTTGACGGGATAGCTGTTTTACCCCATTCTAAGCAGCAGGGATTTCCCCAGCTGCTGCGGTTAATAGTAAAAGAGAGCAAATTCCAATACAGTCTTTAAGGTGAAGTACACTTTTCCCCAAATCCTAATTATGATTCACAGTAGATTCTCGTTAAAGATTTTATGTTTATATTAGGCTATTTAAGAATCATTTTTAGCAGTAATCATTCTGCAAGATTGTCAACTTTATCTACAGCTCAAGAAAAGGCCTTCAAAGGCCTCCAACGACGAACCAAATAGTCTCGTTCTAAATGTGCCTAGGTGTGATTTTATCATTTAACACACAACTGGGAACCCTCATCATAATGTCTATTCCTCCTATTTGATCCATTTGTTACCATTTTCTTCTTATAAGCTGTTATGACAATGAGCAGCTAAAAATATCAAGTTTCAAGACCAAATGTATTATGTCTCAGATAAGATATGGAAATACTGAGGTGGGAGGGGAAGAGGTGCTTGTTGGGTTGTATTATTAATTATTATTATTATTTTTTCCATCCTAAATTGACAGTCATGGCATGGCTGGCAATCAAAATATTTTCACACTCATGCACAGCCACCTTTAGCTTTTAAGGAATCCATGTTTTCTAAGAGACAGTCATTGATAAGTGAGCAAAAAAGCAGCCTATCATTTGATCAGGGCCACTCATCTCAGTTTTAGCTTGAATTACCAGACACTGACTAATCTGCAAACACAATTTAGGTCTAGTGTCAGATAATCCTTCTGTGGAACATTGTTGTATTTTAGTATGAAACTACAGACAAAATCCCCACTGAAACATACTTATTCCAAATATTACTTACAGAAAGAAATGAGTTAAAGGATTTCATATTACGGCAATGCAAGTTACTGTTGACCAATATTCCTTGCATTCAGACAAATGACTGTAGTGGTACTATCCTAAGAATGGACCCATTAAAGGAACAGTGTTTAGTAAACTGCATACTATTATATTTTTATCATTTGAACGTAAATTATAGAGTAAATACGAAAGTTGCATTTAACTTCAGGGGGTGACTACAATTGCTACTACTGCAGGCTTACCTTGTTCTTCCTCTTCTAGATCATTCGATACTATATTGAAGAGAGTGTCCAAAGCGTAGCCAATTATTTCGGAATCTGAACTGTGAACAGAAGTAACACTTTTCTTTAATGACTTATTTCTTCTTTGTATTATTTCTTTCCTAGTGCAGACACATTAGCAAACAACTGTAGTAAATGGAAAGGCTATGTTGTCATAGGGTATTTTTTTTTTACATTGGAACACTTTGCAGATGTGGAACTGTGTAATCACTGTAGACTTCAAAATCTTCTTCCCTACTTTCATTCCCCTTGGGTGTAATCACTTCAGAAATTAAGAGCCAGTACAAAAATGCTCAGCAACATAACTACCACCATGCCTTTCATTTCAGAAGCCATTCCATCTCTTCTGAGTATCTCCAAAAATTTCATTTCAAGATCAACTATACAAGTCGATCAGCATGAACAATCATTTGTTTGCTCTTTTTTCAAGTTCAGTTTGATGCAGTGATGTTTGCTAATCACTGCGGTTGCACTGAACCTGGATCACGTATCTAGATTAATTCCTTTAGCACATCCGTTAAAGAAATCTCTTAAGAAACCAAGGTATTTCATGGAGATTTCAAGATCTCAAGAGTTTTGCACTTTAAGATTTTGTACTTAATGCTGTAAACAAATTTAGATTTAAAATAAAGGGATAGCTTTCCAAGGCTATAGATAATACAATACAAAATTCCAGAAGCAGAAGTAATTTCACCAGGAACTTCACTAGCCAGACAGCTGGACTCTTTCCCCTACTTCCAAGTTGTGAGACGCTAACCCTCAGGCCTCCCCAAAACCCCATCAAACATTTGTCACTTTTGCAATGTGCCTTGAAAGGCACCAAGTTCAGGTTATTTCAGACCTAAGTAGGGAGCAATGGGCAACCAGTACAGATCCCAGAGCAATGGTGTCACGTGCTACCAACAAGATGCACTTCTCAATAAGCTTCAGTCTCTGAATGGTTTTATTAAGGAGTAGACCAATGTAGGGAGAATTACAATAGTCTAATATTGAAGAAATAAAATCATGGTTAACAATAGCCAGGGACACATAAGAAAGGAAAGGCAGCAACCTCCTAACCAGACATAGCTGGTAAAAAGATCACTGAGTTACTGCTGTAATGGAATTGCCAACAGTAGCTACAGGGATTTAAATAACCCCTCTATTTATGGATCAAGTACTGAATGGTGGATGTGCTCTCCAGTTGTGTCCCCCAACCCACCCTCACCATCTCAGTTTTATCTAGATTAATCCTCATCAGCTCGCTTTCATCCATGCCATAATCTCAACTAGACATTGACTGAAGTGTTGAACTGCACTGTCCAAGTCAAATGGAATAGACATACAATTGGGTGTAAGCAGCTTATTGAAAACACTGCATTTCCATGCTCTTCTCTAACCCTTAAAATGCACCCCCTCCATAGATTGGAGAGAAGGGGTGACTGAATGACACTCCGTAGTACCCCACACTTCAGAGTTCCTCAGGGAGAGGAGCAAATTTAAATTATCTACTTAAGTAAAACTAAAGGAACTTTAAAAATCAAGTTTACTTTTCACCATTTATGGTTTACATTCTGTACTGCGTTCAGCTTCCAGAGAAAAAACAGAATAGCCAGTTCTGTTTTATTTGCAACCAATAGCCAATCAGTTTCACTTTCAGATTCTCAGATATGAACGCTCACATGTGGATTGCAAAACAAAAGAACTTTACACCAACCGAATGCTACTGCCATTTAAGTTAAAATGGAAACATATGCTGATATTGTTTTTTGTAAAAGCCTGGTTTTACAGATCATTAAGTGCTGACTTTAGTGTTGCTGAGCTTTAGGACAGCAGAACTTTTGATCATATGTAGCCACAGCATTAGCTCAAGAAAGCAATTTTCTGTAGAACAAAATTAAGTGTTTGTATTACAATCAGTCAGGGAATTGAGCATGATGGAAGCCACAGAAAGTAACATGTTGAATCTATGGTTTCGTCTACACTAGCACTTCTGTCGAAAAATTTTTTGTTGGTCAAGGGTGTGAAAAAACCACACTCCTGACCGACATAAGTTTCACTGACAAAAGCGCTGGTGTGGGAGTGGTTTAATTACACCAGCAGGAGAGCTCTCTCCTGCCAGCAAAGAGCGGCTATGTGGGAGACCCTATAATGAGTGATACAGCTGTGCCATGTAAGGTCTGTAGTTTAGATATAGCCTACAAAGAGACCAAAGGAGGAGTGGAACAATACGTTTACTTGAAACGCAGAAAAGGAACATTTCTGGGCTGGGATAAAGAAGCCTAGAAGCTGGAAGAAGCAACTCAGATCAGAGAAGATGAAGATCGTACTTGGACAGGAGAAGTGCAGAAGAAATGCAACTCATCCAGTAACACATGACAATACAAACCAAGATGACATTTTTCTACTAAGATCAACATATGAAGCTACATACGCCACTCACATGGCTTTATTTCCACCTAGATAGTGCAAAGTGTCAAAGTGTGCTCAAGTGGAAAGATGGCTATGCCCTACAAATGATCACCTAGTTTACAAATCACTATTTCCATCAACATGAATAGTTTCACACACTTAAATAAAGAGTAGCATACTGGAAGTTTAAATTTTATCTCTTTTTGCTATCTATCTGACTGGCAGGAAACATATTTCTCAGCATGCAGAGGTAATATCAACATGCTATTCTGTTAAGTTACATCACAAAGACTTTGTCAACAAAAGTGACTTTCACACCAGACCAGTGGTTCTCAAACTATCTATTACTGCAGGTCACGTATGTGGTCCATAACGTTTTATGTGGGCCGCATCCAATACTAGCTGTATGTCCCTGAGGACGTCACATGGGCCGCAGCTGTGTGCTGATTGGGCCGCAGCTGTGTGCTGATTGGGCTGCAGGTTGAGAACCACTGAACTGGACATTAATAATGAGCTCACAATTTCAGAAGTTAGCACTGGAGGCTAATCATTCCTGTCAAACTAAAGTTGCTTCAATTGCTTTTAAGCAGTTATAAGACATCCCAAAAGGAAAACAGAAAGCAACTTAAATAATCCTAGAGACGGTAGAAATTGTTGTGAACATTCCCATGTGCAGGTTCATTAAAATAATTTAGCAAAAGACACCTTTCCTGAAACAAAGCACAGATTTAGAACTATGAACCTTTACCTTTCTGTCACTAACCTCTTAGTCTCAGTTTTATAGGGAGAAATTTACTCACAACTGGCCACCCTCTCCTCCAGCCAGGGGCTTCCCTAAACTTCACTGAACCTTTCTTGTTGCTTGCCCCTCCCACAACATCCCTTCCAAGCGTGAGCCAATCCCCCAAGCATTTTTTATTCCCCAAGGCCTGGGATCCACGGCCCTTCGCTAAAAGCCAGCAAGTTATTCCCCATTTTGCTACTCTGTCCTACCCCAAACAAGTCACATTCCTGCCTGACAAGGTGCTTTTGTGTCCCCATGCTTATGTTAAGTCACAGAGAGGGTTACTACCAAGGCACAGCCCAAGACAAGTCTAGATCAGTGTGATGGTGCAAGACAAGTGACAAGCACTATGCCTGCATGACTCCAACTTCCAGCAACCCGAGCAGCAAAGTTAGTTTTCAAAGCTGAGTCCCATATCTGTGAACCAACCTAAGGATTATCTAAATGCAACCTTCCTCTACACTTCTCATATTCTCTATTTTCCTCTGTATATAACTGTCTCGACTCAGAGCTAGCTGCTGGGGCTTTGGGCTACAGTAACTTGTGTACCAACCGTTTCTATCCTACAGGTCAGACAATATTCAGATACCTGTGGCGGTTGTTCTTTCCCTCCAGGAACTTGTGACCTGTGGATTTCAGTGAGCAGGGGAGCCTTCTTAAAAAAATCCTATTTCAGAATTTACCTGCCTCTGGTACCTCATGCCTTTCTGTTGTTTTCCTCCTCTATTTGGGTAGCAGAGAGCAGCAGGAAAAGTGTACATGGGCAACACAGCAGATGTGAATTAGGAGAGCTGGCCCTCCCAAAGTGAATGCCCCACTTCCAGACTGAGGAGCCGTCACAAGCAAGCCCTCTGCTCCTACTGTCTGTCTGTCCTTCGGTCACATGGAGAGTTCCAAGGGGAGAAATGCCTGCTTGTTTCCAGTTTCTGATATTTCTCTGCAGCCATACCAAAAGGGCCAGCAGGGTCTCTAGCTCACCACTGCTTGTTTTCTAGCCCTGTACAATATATTTCCAAGGGGAAGCCACCAACTCTTGGTGCCAATATCTCGATTCATGAGATTATTGACCTGCCCTGGCATTCGATTCCCTCTTTTTCTTGGTTCTGATGTAAGAAAATGCTCTTCTGTCTACCACCCTCCTTACTTCCACGTGGGAATCCAAGGTCCTCGTGTGGGCAACGTACAAGCTGGACACCCTTGTGATTATTTCTTACCCTAGTTCTGTGTGGAGATGAAGGTGGGTAGGAGACTACATTATTATATGCTTCCAAAGTGGAAGGGAAAGAGCAGCATATGATGGTGATGCCACGGTAGTGGATGAAACTACAAAGAGGAAGTTATTCCACACAGTGCTGCCAAATGTTATAAGTAGATCAACTGGTGAGGCAGCTGTATGTAAAAAATCTATGTTTTTCCTTCTGACACATGAACAATTTCAGATGAATATCATTTTTCCCTTAACAGCGGCACTTTCAACACCAATAAGCTGTAGTTATTCCATTATACCAAAGCCTTCACCTGTAGAAATGAACGCTGTTCCATATAAAAAACATTGTACCAACTCACCAAATCATGTACATCAGTAAATAAGACTGACTGATTCCATACTTAGTCCTCCTAATTACAAATTGTTAAAATTATATCTTAACCTCCTTTTGCCCGAACACATTTGTTAATATTTATATACGTGATTCTTTAGTCTATTAATATCATGACTTCTGATTTGTCAGTAGTCCAGACATGACAAATTTTACATATTTTAAAATTAGCAAGTTTCTGCTGTATTTACACACACTTCTGTATCGTCATTACTTTATCGCTATTATAATTTGCCATCCCTAAATTTCCTCATTTCCTACTTCCTTATTTTATATACATGTTTGTAAGCAGGTCCTGCAAGCAAAATTTAATCTGCCAGGAGAATTACTAATAAAATTTAGCATTCTGCACACATTAATTACAGGTCTGGTTTAGTTTTATTAAATACCATTTCAGGATGTAGTTTGAGAAAAATGCCACTTAAGAGTTCATTTTTAGAAGTTAGAATGTGCTTACCGGTCTGTCTGGAGAACATTGATAAGATGTTCCATAGCCTGGAACCCCACCTCCAGACGATATTTCTGTCCAGAAAATAAAACATTAAGAGTAGTATTAAAAACTATATTAGCAATGTGGTGCAAACTGAAGACAACACTTTTAAACGGAATGCCACAAAAAGCACTGTATACGTTCATGGCACAATAGAAAAAATACAACACACACCTTTGATAATGACTTGAGAGCACGTACAGCATCCCTTCGATCATCCAATAAAGTAGATGAAGCGACACGATCACAGAGTTTCTGAATCTAAAACAAACAACAAATAGGTGCATCAAGAGAGATCCAGGAATAGTAATTCTATAGCAAATTCAGGATCCTCCACAGCTAGCAGCTCAGAAAGCTAATATGAGACAACAGACTATTTCCCTATTGCTTCTGTTCAGATGGTAAATTAATTCACTGCAGAACAGAACACTTCGAAAACAGAATATAATGACTGAGATATAAACATCTAGACTGAGACAAGGGTGAACTCAAAGTTCACCAAGGACCAAAGTAAGAACCAGTAGAGATTCCTAATAGAACATTTAATTTTAGAAATTCTGCCGAACGTGCCAGTTCTTTCTACCCCACTGCACTTTTTAGAGAGAACAGCTTGTTTAACTGAACCTTCACATACAGATGAACAGTAAAATGACTAACTCCCACCCAAAGTGATCAGTATTCAACCTTCCCTAAAGCCAAACCCTGCACACAGTGAGCTTTCTGATCTTCTGGATCTCAGTGCGCACACACAGAGGCGTAGCCACAAGGTGATCTTTAGTTACAGAATACAGAAAGCTCTCCTTGGACTGTTGGCTTTGTCTGTGCAGTGACTTTTTGCACCAGTGCAGATACAGTGTACAGAGCAAGGATTTTCACTACTGCAATCATATTAGTGTAGGCACACTTGTACAAAAAGCAACAAGCATACACATGACCAACACAAATCTTGTGTTGACTCATGCAACTTTAAAGAAAGCCTCTTTGGTTATTTAACTCAAGAAGGAGCTGGACAATGGTAACCTCATCCTGCCCCAGTGACATTATTGTTGGTACCTTATAGTATCTAAAAACCATCCTCCTTTTCAATCAGACACTACATTACTTATCTCGAAATTAAACCTTTTCCAGTTACATATGAACTAATTCTACCTTTACAGGACCTGTACTCTGAGCATCCCCATGGACTCTAAAGTTACTTGACCAAACTTATATACAGCTTTAATATATAAAGAACAGGAGTTAGTATGTTAGTGTTGTCTTCATACCGACCCAGAATGCATGTACCTGGCCATGCAGCCACAGAACCCTTGTAAGCAGTACTGGCTACAAGAGAGTACACAGGTACTTGACCCTCATACCCTGCATTCTATCCTGTAGCCACTCTTAATTCCCCCATCTAAACCATCTCTCAGTTCCTCTCTCTCTCTCCAGGAGCCACAGGATTTAAGCTATACAGAAGAGGGAAGGTCAGCAGGGCTTTGTGCAGAACAAGTGTTACTCTGGTTTGTAAGCTCTTCCTTCTTGTATTTGTTTGCTCCACAAAGCCTCACTTTGACATTCCTCAGTAAGCGGGCTGAGGAACACTCCTAGCTGGATACTGATGGAAGCACTTCTTCTCCAGAATCCAAGTCTCATCTCAATGCAATATCCAGAGAATAGCAATTCACAAAGGTGCCAATGGAAAGCCGTACATTGATTATACAGACCACTGATAAGCACCTGTATGAAATAGATGCCTCTAAAGCTGCCACTCTTGGCTAATCAGGTTCTTACATATTCAGACAGACTTTGGCTAGAGGAGGTTGAGTGTAAGCCCTTTTCACAGTCATGGCAGACCTACATAGGAGCCATGTAAACCTCAAAGGCACAAAGGACAACTTTGTAGTTGTTGAAAGTAAACGACATTTAACGTAAAGAACAAGACACCAGATCGAAACTTCTGCGCTGGATGAACCTTCGTAATTTAAACGGAATGCATATAATGAATCTCTAATCTAAGTTGGTAAAGACTCAACTTCAGTAAAATTTTAAAAAGGTACTTCTAAACTGTAGGAAAACTGTCCAAACAGGGGAGTCACTATACTGGTTCAAATCCGTGATTAGACAAAGCCTCCCTTAAGTGAGCTTTTCAAACCCTCTTTTCATATCAATGCAGCGAAAAAGGTCACAAGTCCAATGGGCTGTTTGGCTGTTTTTTAAATACATCCTTCGGAAGCCAATTTTAAGAAACATGATTTTTCTTTTCAGAAACTTGCTCAGTGTCTGATATTTGAAACTAGCAAACTCTATCTATGGAGAGTTTACACAAGAAGAAAAGTTGTCAGGTGTGGGGATTTATTTATTTATTTATTTATTTGGAGTTAGAGGGGAACTGAAAAACAACAACTGCCCAGATTAGAATAAAGCTTTTCATGTGAAAAAGCTTCTATGTGTTTTCCCTGTCAAGAGCATTTACACAAAATTTTATACATTAGTCTTGATATAAAAATGTACTTCAGCATCCCCCCGTCCTCCGATTTTGGGTTCAGTGAAGGAGAATTGAGATTCATTCTGAAATAATGGCAACCTCACAATCATTTTGATGTGCTTGCTCAGTCTTGAAAAAAGGCACACTTCAAACATCAAAATGTACCCATGTTTCAAATCTTGGCACGGTAATTTATTTGGTCTGAGGCACGAAATTGGCAGATTTCTAGGAGTAGCCATTTAAGACAATTTCAAAAGTCATTTTCAACAGTATCTGGGAAAAATAAATCTACTGAGACTATTAGCTTCTTTACTGTTGAAGTTAAAGGGGAGCTGGGAGTCAGCCTTATAATGAACTTTGGTTACAGCATTAAGTATGGAGCTACCATCTATTCTCCATAGTGGTTCTTGCCATCGAATCATGTATGTCCAATCATAGTTGCTACACTGGTGGAAATAATTCAATCAGGTTGCCAGGAGGAGTAATAATTTCAGTGGCAGTGCTGACACTAGTGGTTGGCCAAAAGGCATGGGTTCCAATTTGGACTGTGCTAGTAACTTGCACACAAAATCCTACATTGATTCCAGGACAAATGTTTCCATGTATAGAAAAATTGGAATATCCCAGAGCACATACCACATCGTGTATTCGTACCACCTCACTGACTAAATTTTTTTTGGACCAGTTGGGTCCAGCCTCTTTTTGTGTTGTTGCTATCGATTGTAGCACAGCATTCATTCACACAGCCACCATCCATTATGTTTTGTACAACAAGCCTGATTAATTTCTAAGCCAGTTTCAGTTACTAGGCACACCATGGGACAGTGCTCTATGTAAGTACCATTTACCAAAGTTCCCACACTGTTGGCATAGTACACTCTGATTGGCCAAGCTTGTAATTTTAACTGTAATAAGCTTGGCTTGATGCAGGAGCGGCGCCAGGGTTTCTGACGCCCTAGGCGGACGGCTATTTGGCCGCCCCCCCGCGGCCCCGGTGGACCTACCGCAGTCATGCCGGCAGACGGTCCGCTGCTGGAAAGACTCCGGTGCAGCTGCCGCAGTCATGCTTTAGACCAGCGCACCGTCCGCCGAAATGACTGCGGCAGCTCCACTGGAGCCTTTCCAGCAGCGGACCGTTCGCCGGCATGAATGCGGTAAGTCCACTGGACCTGCGTGCCAAACCCACCCACCCCCGCCAAAATAGGGCCCCCCAAAAATTCTGGCGCCCTAGGCCACTGCCTAGATCACCTAAATGGTAGCGCCGGCCCTGGCTTGATGATTTCAGTGAATCACATTGGGGTCATCAGTGTTGTTAGATGCTCGGCCGTGTGTGTGTGTTCTCCCTGTGTGCTGCCCCAGCTCTGTGCAGACAGCCGGCACAGCAGACCTTGAGCAAACCACCCAATGACCACAAGATCTGTTAAGATATGAAGGCACCCGGCCAGGTTTATTGTTGACAAAGCATGGTAATAGCACCTGGCAGACTCTATGAGGATAAGGATACTAAGTCATATATGTCCATGACAATGGATGCAGCTCAGCGAATGGCAGGACTTTCCATTCCTCCCTTGGCTGGACCAAGACACTCTCTCAGAGATATCTCTTTATACCCTGATACAAACAGGTTACGTACTGCCTCTCTGACATAGTTAGTTACTGCCCCCTGACATAGCTAGTTGTCACCCATCTCCTTTCACATGTTGGTTCAATTAAAACATCTCTATTCAACACACTGTCATCCCAACCTATCTTTCATGAGGGGTCGTTGTGCTCCTGTCATCCTTCGGGAATGTTTTCATATCATCCTTGATATCGGGATGTTCTGGTACCACTCTTCTAGAATGTGTATGCATGAGTACCCTGTGCCTAGCGCTTCTTAGGAATGTGTATTTCAGCAATACTGGCCCTGTTCTTGCCAGATTCTGTGAACATGCAAGCAGGCAGAGCCTGGCATTGCTCACAGCCTGACTTTTGCTAACTTTGCTTTATATCGGCAAAGCCTGCCCACTACTTTAACTCAGGCCTCCTACCAGCTCTTTAATACCAGGGCTTATATCTCAGGTTCTCTTCCTACTACAGCAGAAATTTAGAGTTAGGCTTGTTTATAAAATTTGGCTAGATACTGTATCATGTATAAGGCTATGATTGTGTCATGGAGGACACAAAAGTCACGATATCCGTGACTTCCAGAGACCTCTGTGACTTGAGACCTCAGCAACTGGGAGCTGTAGGGTCTCTCACCACAGGGTCTCTCGCCGCACCTGGTAACTGTGGGGGTCCGAGCAACCAACGACAGAGAGAGGCAGGGGTGCCCTGCAGGCAGCTCCCAGCTGGGGCAGAAGCAGGGGCACCCTGGAACTCAAAGCCACCGTGGGCACCCCACAGCTCAGAGACCCAGGCTTGGAGCCGCCACGGGCGGTGGGGGACCCTGCACCTCCGAGCCAGGTCCTCCTGAGTGACGTGGAGAGGCTGCAGCTTCCCATTTTGTCATGCATATTTTTAGTAAAAGTCACAGATAGGTCACAGGCTTCTGTGAATTTTTCTTTATTGCTCATGCCTTTTACTAAAAATATGTTTGACAGAATCTTAGCCTTAATCACGTATACTGTAAACATATTGCAAGAAAAAAATGAGCAATTTCTTTAGGTGAAGCATTACAATGTGAAACTCGCCAGGAAATGACAAGGAGGAGTACAAACATGAGGCACAAAATGGAGCTAAATTTTAAATTGTGTAAAGGAAAAACCTCAAAATCACATACTGTAAATAAGTTTTCATATGAAACAGGTATCAGCTATTAGAAGTTATTTCTCCCCAAAAATCAACAGCCCCACTGGTATCAAAGTTTGTACAATCTTCATTTTTTCCATATTCTGGTTGTAAAGGAAAGAGCACTGTTTTACTCACCATATAATGCAGTACACAGTCTTTCACGCAAGGATCTCAAGTCACTTTACAGACATAAATTAAGTCTTGCCACCTATAGTATATCTTATCTGTTTTTAACAGATGGGGATGCAATGGAGAGAGAATCGTACAGCGGGCCAGTGTCACAGCTGGGACAAAAACTCCTGACTTCCTTTCTCTAGCTACTCTCTTCTACTTCATGAAAAAAGTCACTGATTTTAATAAGTTTACATAATTTAGCTGTGTTTTGATGTACTCCTTAGACCTTAACCTAAGGAAGTTTTCCCCGGGTTTATTTTAAACAGAACACATGAAGGTTTGCATAACTAACTTAGCCTTACCCTAGTAACTTCAACAATTTCATCCCAATCATAAACTAACCGCCTGCCCTCCAGAACAAGGACTGTAAGAAATACAGCAAATAAGGCAGGTGATAACCGCATTTTCAAGCCACTGGAGTGATTTTGGCTTGTCTGTGACCATAACTAGCCTGAAGGTGTGGATTGTCCACTCTGTATGTTCCTTTCTGGATAGCAGAGAGTGTCAGAGGGCTTGTCTAAATCACAAGATTAGGTTCACTTAATTTAGGCTGACCGACAGCCACCTCAGTAATTCAATAGGCTGTTGGTGTCCACTCTACCCTCCTTCTGTCGGTAGAGCAGTTCCTCATCAGAAGAGCTTGAACTGACTGAAGTGGGGCATTGTGGGGCACTGACAGCCCCATTCGGCTCACAACTGGAGCCCCCACCCGCCTGGGGTGACAGTCCCAGCTCAGTTTCACAGCACAGAGCCTACCAGAGGTGAAATTACCTGCTGTGAGCCCTTGCTTCTGACAGAATGACAGCCAACAGCCTATGTAAGTAGTGCAGTGTCTACAGGGATGCTGCCTTGCTCTATGCCTCTTGTGGAAGTGTAGCTATTATGTCAGTGTACCAGGGCACTTACTTGGGTGGAAGAAGCATTCTAGTGTAGACATTGACATAATTAGGTCAACATAACCTGCCTTACATGGACCTAACTCTGTAGGGTAGACCAAGCCAGAAACATACAAGATCCTGCTCTTAAGCACAAGATATTTGCCAGTTTCAGACCACCTGCTTCTTTACAACAGGCAAGGCAAAGAGATAGCAGAGCATGCAAGCATCCCTGAGCCAAAACCAAGCTACCTAGTCTATTTTCAGAGACAATAACTTAGAAAATGTTTCTGTAATAGAAAATGTTTCTGATTAGAGGTTCTTTAATACTTTACCCACAATTTAATCAATCTTTTTTTAAGATCAAAGAAACCAGAGAAATGAGAATTTTGGAGGGTATTATTACATTTTGAACCTTGCGTAACAAGTCAGTTGCTAAATTCTGCACTGAAACCTTTTAACCCCCACTTTCAAGAACTAGTCACTCTGGTGATGAACTTTTATGGTGACTGAAGTGCAACTTGAATTTGGTCTATAGAATAAATGCAAATTGTAATTGAGCTATTTTCTCCAGAGTGTTACTCACAAGGGGCAGAAAAGCACGTTTCTTCCTTACCAAAAACAATTTCTGTCTCTCCCTGCAGATTAACACAGATGTATTTAATAGCCCAATCTGAGTTCATGTTTGAAAAAATGCAGCTCATCAGGGAAGAGCCTTCCAACATTGCTACATAACCGAAGTGCATGGTACACACAGGATCATAACCAGAATTCTCAGTTTCTTTCACAACCACTGTCACAGGATTAAGAAATAATTCACACTCATTCAAGCTACACTCCAATAGACTGAACGTCAATCTGTTTAAGTGCCTCCCGCATACAACACGCCCCCCAGTCAGGGTAACCAGTGGCTCATGCTTAAATTGTAGCGTTACTAGAAACTAACCGTGTCCCTGTAAAAAGCCTGGTTACAGCAACAGGGTTATCTCCCGTCTCCGGTGCAAGCCACTATCACCTTTCAAGGCTCAGACCACACCTGCGTTGGGAGCCCCCGCGCTGCAGCGATGGTGCCCAGCAGGGCCCAGGCTGGGGGCGGAGGAGGACGCAGCCCTTCGGCCCCGAGGGGCCTGGGGAAGGGGCGCCGCGGCAGCTCGGGGGCAGAAGGACGGGTGGAGCCGGAGACCCAGCCCGATCCCGATCCCGATCCCAAGCCCGGAGCCGGAGCCCCCTGTCCCCAGCACCCTGGGCTCTGCACCGGGGCGCCCCGGCCCCGCAGCGGGTAGGAGGGCGGCGGCGGCAGAAGCCAGCGCCGGGGCTGTGTGCGGTCCCGAGCGCGGCGCTGGCGGAGCCATGGAGGCGTCGGGCCCAGCGCTGGGGGACCCGGCCCGACTCACCGTCTCGGCCCCGGAGGGCGGGGCCCCGGCGCTCGGCCCCCCCATGACGCCCCGCAGGAAGTTCATGGCTGCCCGCGGCGGGCCCGCCCCGGCCCGGGGTCGCGCTGCCCTGGCTGCGGCCCCGCTCGCTCCGGCTCCCGGGGACGGTGGCAAGTGCGGGCCCCTCCCGGCTCCACCATCCGTCCGCGCCGGAAGCAGCCGCGGCGCCTGCGCCGGGACGTGGCAGCGACGTGGCCGCTCAGAGGGCGAGAGAGGCGGGGCGGCTGCGGCCCCGCGGGACCCGGCCCGGCCTTTCCCGCGATGGACGCCCGTGGGGGGAGGGCTGCCGGAGGGCGCGGGGCTGAAAGGGCGTTGGGAGGCGTCGGCTAGGAGCGGCCCCCGCCCGCCCCCGCAGTTCCTGAGTCCTCCACCTACCCCCACAGCACCTGCCTGCACCCACAAACCCCCCCACCGATACTAACACAGCACCTGAGCCCCCACTCTAACCTCCCCAGCACCTGCCTGCACCCCCAAACCCCCACCAATACTAACACAGCACCTGAGCCCCCACTCTAACCCCACCCAACACCCCTGACCCCCACAGCACCTGCCTCCACCCCCCCACCAATACTAACACAGCACCTGAGCCCCCACTCTAACCCCCACAGCACCACCCTGCACCCCCAAACCCCCACCAATACTAACACAGCACCTGAGCCCCCACTCTAACCTCCCCAGCACCTGCCTGCACCCCCAAACCCCCACCAATACTAACACAGCACCTGAGCCCCCACTCTAACCTCCCCAGCACCTGCCTGCACCCCCAAACCCCCACCAATACTAACAGAGCACCTGAGCCCCCACTCTAACCCCCACCCACCCCACAGCACCTGCCTGCACCCCCAAACCCCTCCACCAATACTAACACAGCACCTGAGCCCCCACTCTAACCTCCCCAGCACCTGCCTGCACCCCCAAACCCCCACCAATACTAACACAGC
This sequence comes from Gopherus flavomarginatus, assembly GCF_025201925.1. Taxonomy (NCBI): domain Eukaryota; kingdom Metazoa; phylum Chordata; order Testudines; family Testudinidae; genus Gopherus; species Gopherus flavomarginatus. The sequence goes on from NC_066619.1 coordinate 151,686,081, forward strand.
ACCTGAGCCCCCACTCTAACCCCCACCCACCCCACAGCACCTGCCTGCACCCCCAACCCCCCCACCAATACTAACAGAGCATCTGAGCCCCCACTCTAACCTCCACCCACCCCACAGCACCACCCTGCACCCCCAAACCCCCCCACCAATACTAACACAGCACCTGAGCCCCCACTCTAACCCCCACCCACCCCACAGCACCTGCCTGCACCCCCAACCCCCCACCAATACTAACAGAGCATCTGAGCCCCCACTCTAACCTCCACCCACCCCACAGCACCTGCCTGCACCTCCCCACCCCCCCACCAATACTAACACAGCACCTGAGCCCCCACTCTAACCTCCCCAGCACCTGCCTGCACCCCCAAACCCCCACCAATACTAACACAGCACCTGAGCCCCCACTCTAACCCCCACCCACCCCACAGCACCTGCCTGCACCCCCAACCCCCCCACCAATACTAACAGAGCATCTGAGCCCCCACTCTAACCTCCACCCACCCCACAGCACCTGCCTGCACCCCCAAACCCCCACCAATACTAACACAGCACCTGAGCCCCCACTCTAACCCCCACCCAGCGCCCCGGCCCCCCACCTACCTGCACCCCCAAACCCCCACCAATACTAACACAGCACCTGAGCCCCCACTCAAACCCCACCCAACACCCCTGACCCCCACAGCACCTGCCTGCATCCCCAAACCCGCACCAATACTAACACAGCACCTGATACCCCTACCCAGCACCCCTGCCCCCCACCTACCCGCATAGCACCTGCCTGCACCCCCAAACCCCCACCAATACTAGCACATCACCTGAGCCCCCACTCTTACCACCACCTAATGCCCCTGACCCTTACAGCACCTGCCTGCACCTCCAAACCCCCACCAATACTAACACAGCACCTGAGCCCCCCCACTCTAACCCCCACCCAACACCCCACCCTCCACCTACCCCACAGCACCTCCCTGCACCCCAAACCCCCACCAATACCAACACATAGCATCTGAGCCGCCACACTTACCCCCACCCAGCTCCCCTGCCCCCCACTTACCCCACAGCACCTGCCTGCACCCCCAAACTCCCCACCAATACAAACACTCAGGGCCGCTGACCCCCACCCCCACCCACTCAGTGCCCCTGCCCCACACTTACTCCCACAGCACCTGCCTGCATCCCCCAAATCCCCCACCAATACCAACACATAGCATCTGAGCCCCCACTCAGTGCGTGAGCCACCACCACCCCTGCACAGACCCCCTGCACAGCACCTGAGCACCTCTCCATGCCTGATTCCTGCCTCCCATCCCCAACCAACACACAGCACTTCCGCTCCCACAGACCTCCCCCCAGTGCCTGAGACCCCCCCACCCTGACCAACACATTTCACCTCAGCCTCCACCACTGACTGACACCCAGCACCGGAACCCCCTCACTAACTCCCCCCGTACAGTGTCTGAACCCCACCCATGGCACTTGAGCCTATCCCAGAACTGACCCCCCCACACACACCCAGCACCTGAGCCTCCCCAGCCCTGCTCAACACCCCCCCACCCCATGCACAGCACCTAAACATCCCCCAGCCCTGACCAACACCCACATGCAGCGCTGAGCCTACCCATCGCCGTGCAGAACCTCTCCCACAGTACTTCATTGATCAGCACTACAGACGCACACTGACCAACCCAGGCAGAGACTCCACACACACCAAGCCTCAGGGCACGTCTACATTACAAACTTAAGTTGACCTAACATAGGTTGACTTACAGTAATTACTGCGGTTATTCATGTCCACATTACCGTCCTGTCAGTGGTGCACGTCCTCCCCAGAGCTCTTCTGCCAACTGAAGTGGGGCAGTGCAGAGGTGGGCACCCAACTCAGAGAGCCCCAGGGGATGTCTGAGGTGTGAGCCAGGGGGTTCACAGCAAGGAGCAGACAACCCTTTATTATTAATTTCAGGGCTCCAGCAGGCAGCTGTGTGAGATTGACAAGACTGACAGCCAAAAACTGATATAATAAGGCAGTGTCTACAGGGACACTACGCCAACATAATGAACCCGATGCCTCTTGTGGACATGGAGTTGTAAGTGCCTTGTTCCACCAACACAAACCCGATGTCTCTCAATGCAGGTGAAATTGTGTAGTTAGGGCATTACAGCCTTGTCCCAGCCTATGTAAGTGTAGACACAGACATAATTAGGTCGACCTAACTTCATAGTGTAGACCAGGCCTCAGTCCGACACACTGACCAAAACCCCAACCCTCATCTTGCACCGTACGTTCCCACATATGCACACCACATCCTTCCCTCAGTCACACACTGACCCATCCCTTGACACAGCTTCTCCACTGTCCCATACGTACCCATTTTGGGCAGCATCATGTATAGGATACTGAATTAGACAGGCTTTTTGTTATGTTCTTTCCCATTGAGAAGCTTGGTGACTATTAGGAGAAGCACACTCTAAAGAAATCCTTTTTTTCTTCTTTGAATGAAAGGGTAGTGATGGGTTTTGTTTTGTTTTTTAAATACTGTTACCTCTTCCACTCTTTTTGCCACTGTGCTCTAGTTTCCAAACTGAAATTGGCTCCTTTTCTGAGGGTTTTGGTTTTGGTTGAGGATTACAGAAATTATACCAGCTGTTATCTTGAAATTTCATTTTAATTCTGTTTTTTATAGCCTTCAGTTTGCAGTAGACTGTTTAATAAGCTGAAATCTTTAATCATTTGGTATTGCTCAAAGCAAGGAGATATTTACTCCTAATTAAAACTTATTACATATAGCAGTTGTAGTGAGAATCAGAGAAATGTTACACCTAACTCCAGCTGAAGTCTTTACTCCTCTCTTCCTCTCTCCCCCCACCCAAAAGTCTGAGGACTTCCTGTCCATTCTGAATTCTTCCATTGTGCAGCATCACCCTTTCCCATGGGCAGCATCTCTTCTCCCTCAAACTGGGACCAGATCAGGTACATAAGGAGACTCACTGCTGTATTTACTTTTATTTGGGTGAAGAAAGGGAAGAAGAGAAAACAATCCAGGTCTCTAGAAAGTTGTAGTGACAGCTGGGCTCCAGCAACTTTGAAAACTATCTATGAAAGGAAGAAACAAGTTTAAAATGACATCTCAAACCTTTACTAGACCACTACTATGTCAACTCTTGCTTAAAAAAACGCAAAACAAATGAAGGAGTTTTAAAATATCTGTACTTCCCTTCTTAAGGTAGGGGAAGTTAGTAGTTAAAAGCTGATTTGTACATATAGTAGTCTTACTAGTTTTGATTCAATTTAAAGTTGTGCAGGACTGATGTAATTTAATTTTCCCCACGTAGCAACTTTCTAAGTACCTGTTTTCCTCTGTATGCAGATTGGATCAGACGCGTCCGATTCGTACTCAGATTTCTCTATCAAGGTGACAGCTTCCTATTTTGTTCATATCTAAAATACAATAAAAACTATTTTATTAAATATGTAATTGGAAAGAATAAAACCTAAGTGACTAGATTAGAATATTGCATTAATGTCACTTCAGAAGAAAGGTACAAATTGAGGATTAAAGGCTCCCAAAATCATTAAAAAAAAAAAAACCTTGCAAGTTTGAAGATCAGATGTTTCCTAGTATTGTGATTTGAGAGCCAAACACTGCAGCAGCAATACATCTAAACAAAATCAGTAATTCAATTTCTTAACTGCTATAATATTCCAAGCTATCTATGTTCACTGTGCTAGAAATAGTGTATATTCAACTTTGACAGGAGTACCCTAAAAGGGTTTGTTTTTTTTTAAATCACTTCTATGACTCAACAAAAACGAGGAGTCCTTGTGGCACCTTAGAGACTAACAAATTTATTTAGGCATAAGCTTTCATTGGCTAGAACCCACTTCATCAGATGCATGGAGTGGAAAATAGAGAGGAAAATATACCAGGAGCTGGTATAAATACATGAAAGGATGGGAGCTGCTTTATCAAGTCTGAGGTCAGTCTAACGAGACAATTAATTTAACAGTAGGATACCAAAGAAGGAAAAATAACTTTTGAAGTGGTAATGAGAATGGCCCATTTCAGACAGTTGGCAAGAAGGTGTGAACAACAGTAGGAAGAAATTAGGTTTAGGTTTTGTAATGACCCAACCACTCCCAGTCTTTATTCAGGCCTAATCTGATGGTGTCCAGTTTGCAAATTAATTCCAGTTCTGCAGTTTCACATTGGAGTCTCTTTTTGAATTTTTTTTTGTTGAAGAATTGCCACTTTTAGGTTACTAAGTGAACAGAGAGACTGAAGTGTTCTCCTACTGGTTTTTGAATATTATGATTCCTGATGTCAATTTGTGTCCATTTATTCTTTTGTGTAGAGACTGTCCGGTTTGGCCATCATACATGGCAGAAAGGCATGGATCAGTTGGCTCACACTGAACACTAACTTCTACATATGCAATGGGAGGAGGGGGGAAGCATTTGGCTCTGAGATTGAGGTACTGCCCTTTTAAATTTCCTATGGCCCGGGGGAAGGGTGTGCCATGTGCCCCAGGCCAGAAGTACCACCTGTTGGTGAGGGTCCAGCACTGCTCTGCCTAGTAGCTACAGTCCCCGGGGGGAAGTGGAACCCCAGCCCACGCTCCTTTACCAGGTTCCAACCCAGGGCCCTTCAAAGCAGTAGGCCAGATGGCCTGGGTCTGGTACCCTTATACTCACTCTTCCTGGGTCATTTCCTACCCCAGTTTCCTGTACCTGTGTTTGTGTCACAGCTTGGTCTGAGATCCCTCCTGGATTTCTGCCAGGTTCATCTACAGCACCCCTTCCCTCAGTGACAGTGAGCCATCACTCTCAACTAACAGTCAATGGACTTCCAGCTGTTTGGCTAGGAGGCTCAAGCCTAATAGTTTCTCAGCAGGCAACTGCTACACCCACCTGCTCTCCTTCTAAGTCAGCATACATCCTGAGATGCTCCCTTTTGAATGCTTTCACCACCAGGAACATGTCCAGCAAAGGCAATGGGGTGTGGCTTCCTGCAGGCAGAGCAGCTCCTTAACCCTTGCCTCACCAGTGTGGTGTTGATACACCCATCACAGACCTAAGATTTACTAAGCTTTGTTTTTGTTCCAAAACGTTGTTGGGTATGCAAGACAGTTCTGATGCTCTGCTAATGGCTGGAAGGAAGACCATATAGGTCTTTAATAAAAAAAAAACTGTTTGCAAATGGTGCTTGTGATGAAGCAGAGAAACTGCCAGACAGTACAAGGGTTAAAGAGAACCTTTGGCCCCATCTAGCCCCACCCCATTATACCTGCAGCCAATGCCAGGCATAGAGGGGGAAGAAAAGGAGAGAACCTGGTTCAGTTCAGAGCTGACTGGTGAAAGGGCAGGAGCTAGTTGTCTCTCTAACTGAGGGGATGGATCACTAGCCTGCCCACCAAGGTAGTCACCTAGGGCCTGGTCTACACTACGCGTTTAAACTGATTTTAGCAGCGTTAAACCGATTTAACGCTGTACCCGTCCACACTACGAGGCCCTTTATAGCGATATAAAGGGCTCTTTAAATCGGTTTCTGTACTCCTCCCCAACAAGAGGAGTAGCGCTAAAATCAGTATTACCATATCGGATTAGGGTTAGGGTGGCCGCAAATCGACGGTATTGGCCTCCGGGCGGTATCCCACTGTGACCGCTCTAGACAGCAATCTGAACTCTGATGCAGTGGCCAGGTAAACAGGAAAAGCCCCGCGAACTTTTGAATTACATTTCCTGTTTGCCCAGCGTGGAGCTCTGATTAGCACGGGTGGCGATGCAGTCCCAAATCCAAAAAGAGCTCCAGCATGGACCATGCGAGAGATACTGGATCTGATCGCTGTATGGGGGAGACAAATCTGTTCTATCAGAGCTCCGTTACAGAAGACGAAATGCCAAAGCGTTTGAAAAAAATCTCCAGGCTACACAGTGCTGCGTGACAAGCGTAACGGAAAGCCAAAGAATCAAATGGATGCTCATGGAGGGAGGGAGGGGGTACTGAGGACTCCAGCTATCCCACAGTCCACAGCAGTCTCCGAAAAATATTTACATTCTTGGCTGAGCTCCCAAGGCCTGTAGGTTCAAACACATTGTCCGGCGTGGTTTAGGTATAGCTCGACAATTTACTCCCTCCCCCCCACGTGAAAGAAAAGAGAAAGAAATCGTTTCTTGACTTCTTTCAATGTCACCCTATGTCTACTGAATGCTGCTGGTAGACGCGATGCTGCAGCAGTGAAGAGCAGTATCCGTTCCTCTCCCCTCCCCCGTGGCAGATGGTGCAGTAGGACTGCTAGCCGTCCTTGTCATCAACCCATGAGTGCTCCTGGCTGGCCTCAGGTGAGGCTGGCCGGGGGCGCCTGGGTAAAAATAGGAATGATTCCCGGTCATTCCCAGTAGATGGTACGGAATGGCTGGTAACCGTCCTCATCATAGCAACTGGGGGCTGAGCTCCATCAGCCCCCTCCCTTTCCTGTGTAAAGAAAAGATTCTGTACTGCCTGGACTATCATAGCAGCGGGATGCTGGGCTCCTCTCCCCTGCACCGCTTAATGTCCTGCCTGGACTGTCATAGCATCGCGAGGCTGCCTCCCGCTCATTTTATCTCACTAACAAGTCACTGTTTCTTATTCCTGCATTCTTTATTACTTCATGACACAAATGGGGAAGACACTGCCACGGTAGCCCAGGAAGGTTGGGGAGCAGGGAAGCAACAGGTAGGGTTGTTGCAGGGGCAACCCCCGTGAATGGCATGCAGCTCATCATTTCTGCAGGATCTGACATGGAACAGCTGTGCTCTCTGATACACTGGTTCTCTAGTACACTTGCCCCATATTCTAGGCAGGACTGACTCTATTTTTAGATACCATAAAAGAGGAATTGACTCAGGGAATCATTCCCATTTTTACCTTTGTGCCCCTGGCCAACCTCAGCCAGGGGCACCCATGATAGCAGCAGACAGTACAGAATGACAGATAACCATCATCTCATTACCAATTTACAATGGCAGGAGAAATTACAGAACAACTGATAACCGTCTCTGCTATCATGCAAAAGCAAGTGAATGCTGCTGTGTAGCGCTGCAGTATCGCCTCTGTCAGCGGCATCAGGTAGACATATGGTGACAGTAAAAAAAAAAGCTGAACAGGCTCCATGGTTGCCATGCTATGGCGTCTGCCAGGGCAATCCAGGGAAAAAGGACGCGAAATGATTGTCTGCCGTTGCTTTCCCAGAGGAAGGAATGCGTGACGACATTTACCCAGAACCACCAGCGACAATGATTTTTGCACCATCAGGCACTGGGATCTCAACCCAGAATTCCAAGGGGCGGGGAGACTGCGGGAACTATGGGATAGCTACGGAATAGCTACACACAGTGCAACGCTCCGGAAATCGACGCTAGCCTCGGACCATGGATGCACACCACCAAATTAATGTGCTTAGTGTGGCCGTGTGCACTCGACTTTATACAATCTGTTTTACAAAACCAGTTTATGTAAAATCGGAATAATCCCGTAGTATAGACGTACCCTAGGAGGAAGCAATGTTACTTCAGCTGCAGGAGAACGGGGTGGGGCTACCTACAACTCATGTTTCCCTTAGGAGGCCTACCCCATAGTTTGAGAACGACTGTCCTATGCCATGCTACCCTATTCTAGTTATTTTTTTTTTCATATAAGTGAAGCCCCAGTGCATAAAGCAAACAAAGAGAGCAAGTAGTCCCACTATATCGCAGTGGCAGAACCCAGGCTAATAGTTCCATCCAGGACTCAGTACCATAGCCTTTAATCCCTGCAGGACAAAGCTCCTAGTCTCTCTGCCATGAACCTTGGGAAAGGGGGCAGAATATAAATATTGCCTGCTTTCCTTTCTCTAGGAGATCATGTGCAGGGAGTTGAAGCTCTTGGTAATCTGGTGATAATAAAATGTTATTTCATGGTTGAACCTTGAAAAGATTTTTTTCTTTAATTTGAATTTTAACATGAAACTTTGCAGTTTACTAATATGAAACTTAGATCACTGGGAGGAGCATGGACTCCCAGCAGAGATTTCTGGAGGGGAAAAACTTTCTGTAGGGATGTTTTCATCTTTCAAACGTTATCCAAAACCTCTTATTCAGTTTGTTGCTAGACTTTAGCCATTTAAACACACAAAAATGCACAGATTTAACTAAAATCAATATTTAAACTGAGTTAAAACAGTGAAAATTCCCATGTGAACACAATAAAGCTGCCTTATAACTAGCTTATACTGATTTAGCTTAGTTCAGTCAGTTATTGTTTTAAGCTGGTTCATATAGTAACTGAACAAATTAGATTGCTATAAAGCAGTTTTAAGGCAGTTTAGAGTGTTTTCCCCAACCCCTCACATATACAGGGTTTTATGCTATCATAACAGAAACCGTGTCTTCACTGCAAAAGTGCTTTTTTACATCAAGATGTCTATTGCAATATAACATCCTAGAGAAGGCAGGCAATTTAGTTTTTACCAAGAATTAGTTGAGAAAAAGCCTACCTCTGCCCCTCCCACTGAGAGTTCACCTAGACTGGTTATGTTGCCTGGTCTTTACAAAGATTTTACATAGTGATAGGTACCTTGATAGCTGTTTTTTTGCTGTGAAGAAAATAACAGAACCAATTAAAAATACTGAAGTTAGTTACAATTCCTGTGCAGAGGCCTGCTACAAGCTGACAGGGACCATCTGGCTTTTGGGTGAGAGCTTTTAATAGTGGAATTGCTCACAACAGGTCAGAATGAATGTGCATGTTTTCAGTGCAGGACACCAAACCTAATTTTTCTTCCTGATACCTTACATACATTTTCTAATGGAAATATTGTTGCTGGGGGAATATATTTTTCCAAGCACCAGCAGTTGAACCAAGAAGTGGAGGAAGAACAGGGTCCTTTGTAGATAAATTTGTATTTGGCACCTAAATACTCTGGTGATGGATGAAAAGCCTAGTGTAAAGTGGAAAAAGCAATGCCCTTCCTGAAGCATTATCTTCTTGGCAAACAGCTAGCTGCTTCTTGTTCAATTGCTTCCTATCCCCAGGGGATATTCTGTCTCCTGGTTCCTCTATGTTTCTGTGGTTTAAATTATTATATAAACATATCCTGACTCACTATTTACCTTGTTCTGCATAGGCAAGACCTCTTCCCTCAGCCTCCCTTCCCCAAAAGAAATTTCACAAATAAATCACTAGTTTCAAAGCCGAATCTAGTTTGCAAAATCATTGTTTTTAATTAGACAAAGAATTGCCACTTGGAAAGCACAGGTACTGGGGTTTTTTTTTTTGTGTGAGCTGCATCTACATCTACATTCAGCGGGCCACCCTTGGCCACAAGACTGCAAATTCCTCCCCCCAAGCCCAGAGCTCTCCCCCTCCCCTTAGGGCAACTGCCTACAGTTTTGCCACTTCCCAGCTCCACCAGTCTCGTGGCACTGCCCGGGGGACTGGCACTATCCCCACGGCTCAGACCAGTGCTAGGACAGCGAAGCCCCCTCCCCGGGCTGACTGGGTTGGAACACAGCTCGTGTCACCGCCCAGGGCTGAGAAACCCCCTCTCATTGGCTTGGGACGAGCCGTGCGGCGCGTGCCGTTGCCCAGGGCTACGAAGCCCCCTCCTCTTATCGCCCCAGCTGGCTGGGCTGGAAGGAGCCTCGGCGCCCGCGCGAGGTCACGGGGTACTAAGGGGCCCGAGCGCGCGCAGCTCTTCCTCACGCGGGCGGAAGCGGGTCGCTGCACTTAAACCCCGCGTGCGGTTCGGCGGGAAGTGAACGTTCCAGAGGCGTCACAACGAGCGCGCCGTTGATTGGCGGAGGCTGGTGACAGGGGTTCCTGCCCTGGAATGCAGGGCGCAGGGGCGAGACAATAAGGGAGACGCGAAGCGAGAGCCCGGAGCCCGCGCCGCTGCCCCTCTCCCCAGGCTGCGCCGCGACCGTGCCCGTGCCCGGCCCGCGCCGCACCCATCTCCCTTGGGACCCCGCGGGAGAGGCCGCGCCGCGCTCCGCCCGCCCCGCGCCGGACACGTCCAGGCCCCGGGGAGCGCCCTGACCCGAGTCCCGCCGTAGGTGAGTGCGGGGCGGGGCCGGACCTGCCGCCCCGGGCCACGGGAGGCGGCTTCCGGCCAGGCGGCCGCGCTGCACTGGCGTGAGGCGAGGGGTGGGGGGCCGAGGCCCTGCGAGCCGGCCCGGGCTGCGCTTTTCCCCGTGGGCGGCTCCTACCCTGCCCCGGCTGAGCCCGCAGCGCATCGGGCGGCTGGAGCCGCCGGCGGGCGTAGGACGGGCGGTGGCCCGCGGGCTGGGTCACGGCGCGGCGCAGTCCTCGGGTCAGATGGGGCTTGCTCCATATCCCGGCTCGCCTGCCCCTTCCCTTGGCCGGCAGAGCTGCCCACTACCCGGGGGCATCGCGCCTCCCCGCCCCGGCAGTGTCTCCCCTCGCCTTCCAGCCCGGGCAGTGCTGCTGCCCCCTCCTCACACGTGCAGCCGTGTTCCTCCTCCTCCTCCGCTCGCTTGGGGCCCCCTCGTGTTGGGGTTGGTTCAAAACTAGCGGCCTTGTTCCTGAATCCCTGCCTGGATATGCTGTTCTCTGCCTCTCTGTAACGCTGGGCCCACCGCCAACATGGCTACACTTGGTGTGTCAGACCCTTTTCTTCTACAGGTCCTGACACCGGGCCGGGAACAGCTTTCCTGCAGGCTTCAGCTAAAACAACTCTGCTCAGCATGCCTGGCTTATGGTTCTGGGCCCACTGAACTCAAAGGAGCCTGAAAACGGCCAAGGTAGTTTTAGGCAGTGTATGCAGAGGGATCCCAAAGTAGGCAGGTGCTAGTTTTTCTGTTTCATTTCTGATCACCTCTTTAATATTCAGTTTTTAGTGCCACTCTTGGAAAAAGTGACAGACTGGAGAGCTGTCAGAGGAGAATACAATAAAAGGGTACGGCTAGGCTTGATTTGAGGAAAGATTTTTCTCAAATCTGTCATGTGCTTGTGAAAGGGTTATAAAGTGGCACTGGGGCAGGAATAGGGGGAGGGAGGTTAGTCTCCAAATAGCAGAAAGGATTATACATCAAGGAGGAAGAGGTATTAGTTGGCATACGTTGAAGTATTTAGGATGCAAATAAGAGAGAAGTTGGTAGAGAAGATAAAATTCATGAGCTGATGCCAGAAAGAGCACCTGAGTAGGAATCTCAGCATACTCTTCCCTTATTGGGGTGAAGCTGGGTTATTCAATGTGGCATTGCCCCATAAACTTCCTCGTGTGGCCTTCTACATGGATTTGAATCTTTCTGGCTGTTAATTGCATAGTAAATATTTCAAACCCCGCCTATCTGTCCTTCTAGCAGAAAGACTAGAGGGGTAGGCTCTGTGGGAGAGAGCTGCCACCTCAATTCGTTTTCCCCCTCCTTGAATCTCTCCTTTGTTCAGTAAAGGTAACATCAGACCGTGAGGGAGGTGGTGGATGGACTAGCTTCTTTTTAAACAAATTTGCCATATTCTCCTCTGTTCCTTCAAGGAGCTCAGTTGATCCTTGTGTTACATTGGGGTCAAAAGGTATGTCCCCTGTTTATTACACCAGATTTAACACTGAAATTGACAGATACCTATGTGGATTAGAAAAGGTCCTCCCTGGTCACCCTGTACAGGGTTAGAAGGTCTGTGCTGTGACTGTTTTGTGCATATTCAGAGTAAAATGCTCCCTCTCCTGAAAGGTCAGCTTTTTTTGCATCTCTTGTCCAGCAAGTTTTCTCTTTTGTTTATCCAGTATCATTTACATGGATGAAATATTTGTCCATTCATAGATGAGTCTTCAGACTAACAGTACAGTATCTCTCCGCTTACAGGGTGTTTATACTGAGGAGACATGTCCTTGACCTGAAGTTTTAAAGTACTGTTTGCTTTCATTGTACTGTATTGTACCTGAACTCCATTAGCAACACACTCTACCAATGGCATTCAGTTTTCACAAATGAAAAGCCACTTGGGTCAGTGAATGGAGCTGTGGCAAGACTAGCATTGTTAAGAGATTTATGGTGAAACTTGTAAAATGGTATTTATTACTCTAGGTGCCTATAACATACTTAAGAGCTGCCAGTTCTGCAAGAACTTAGATATGTGAATAGTCCCGTTGACTTAAATGGTACTTATTAAGCATCTGTTGCTTTAGGGCCTGATCATGCAGGTTAATCCACCAGTAGCTCCCCAGAAAACTCTTGCCCACAACCATACAGTCCCATCAAGCTGCTCCCTGATACGCTTTTCAGTGTGCCATGAAAGTCAACCAGTCTAGGCTATGTAGGATGAAGTGGGGAATAAGAAGCTTTAAAATTAAGGAATCTTTTAGAACATAAGAACGGCCGTACCGGGTCAGACCAAAGGTCCAGCTAGCCCAGTATCTGTCTACCGACAGTGGCCAATGCCAGGTGCCCAGAGGGAGTGAAGCTAATAGGCAATGATCAAGTGATCTTTCTCCTGCATCCATCTCCATCCTCTGATGAACAGAGGCTAGGGACACCATTCTTTACCCTTTCTGGCTAATAGCCATTTATGGACTTAGCCACCATGAATTTATCCAGTTCCCTTTTAAACATTGTTATGGTCACAGCCTTCGCAACCTCCTCGAGTAAGGAGTTCCACAAGTTGACTGTGCGCTGTGTGAAGAAGAAATTCCTTTTGTTTTAAACCTGTTACCTATTAATTTCATTTGGTGACCCCTAGTTCTTGTATTATGGGAATAAGTAAATAACTTTTCCTTATCCACTTTCTCTACATCACTCATGATTTTATATACCTCTATCATATCCTCCCTTAGTCTCCTCTTTTCCAAGCTGAAGAGGCCTAGTCTCTTTAATCTTTCCCCATATGGAACCCTCTCCAAACCCCTAATCATTTTAGTTGCCCTTTTCTGAACCTTTTCTAGTGCTAGAATATCTTTTCTGAGGTGAGGAAACCACATCTGTACACAGTATTTGAGATGTGGGCGTACCATGGATTTATATAAGGGCAATAATATATTCTCAGTCTTATTCTCTATCCCCTTTTTAACGATTCCTAACATCCTGTTTGCTTTTTTGACCGCCTCTGCATGCTGCGTGGACATCTTCAGAGAACCATCCACGATGGTGCCAAGATCTTTTTCCTGACTTGTTGTAGCTAAATTAGCCCCCATCATATTGTATGTATAGTTGGAGTTATTTTTTTCCAATGTGCATTACTTTACATTTATCTGCATTAAATTTCATTTGCCATTTTGTTGCCCAATCACTTGTGAGATCTTTTTGAAGTTCTTCACAATCTGCTTTGGTCTTAACTATCTTGAGTAGTTTAGTATCATCTGCAAACTTTGCCACCTCACTATTTACCCCTTTCTCCAGATCATTTATGAATAAATTGAATAGGATTGGTCCTAGGATTGACCCTTGGGGAAGGCTTGGAGAGGGCTGGCTGTCCAAAATGGAGGTAGATCCAGTTTGCATGCTTCCATTGATCTCGTCTATGGGAGATTACCGCCCTCCTATACTGTCTGGATTGAGAAGCAATTAATCTGTTACAGTGAACACCTTTGTTTGCTGGTTGTAAAACATCTGCATTTTTTATTGTACTTTGAGGAGAATATCACTCTGTTTCCCACCTGGTTAACATAAGGAGGAACACTTCATTTCTGCTTCCAAGGGATCCTAGCATCTCCTTTTCTATTCCACGCTGCATTATGGAGTATGCATCTGTTATAACTGGCTTGGAACCTGATATTGAGTGAAGTGCACATCAAAAGCCTGTTGCAGGTGGTCCATGCACAGCTACACATGTCTATAGAGTCAGAGTAGAGTATTGCTGTTCTACACCAAAGCTGGACTGTGGTGTTTAATGGCTGTATTGTGCTAGCTGTCCTTGTTAAGAGTACTTTAATTGTTGGAGCTTTGGTGATGAAATTGTGGGTATGAAGAACGATGCTTTAGTAGTCTTTGTATGTCACAAAATATTGGTGTGCCCAACGTTTTCTTCATAGAAACAAATGACAAGATTTTCCTGTAGTAACCATCTTCTCCAAAGCATACAGGCTTATCTGCCTATTATGGCTGTGGTAAGACAGGCCATATTTTTTACTTTTAGTTGCACTTTTCTGAACCTCGTTCATAATTCGTGCCTCTACGTTTCAGTAACACCATCAATGGATACAGCTCTTCGGATGAATCATCACCAGGGTTCATTCAGTACATTTGTGTTGTCTATCCAGACACACATACATGGTCTTTGGATCTTTAGTGCTACCATGAATGACTCTACATAGGTCACATTGAGCTAATCATCTGTTTTATAGATCACTGCCCTGAGTTGTTTAAATCTCTCTGGGATTAATCTGTCACTAAAGAGATTTATGATTTTTGGTCTTGTTTGCAAACTTTTCTTCTCTGCACAGGCACAACAGCCCAGTGCCGATTTCTGAAGTACCTTACTGATGGCTTATCTCAGACATGATATCTTTCACAATTTTATTTATACACATTTAGTGGAATAACGTGAAGGAAGGATCAAATATTTCAATATTTTAATGGCAACTTTGATTTATAGGAAATTTGCTTATCAAGTGGCATCCAGATCTATTAACGTTTTGGCTGTGCAGCCCTTAATGATAATAGCAATTTGGCATTTTTTATCAAACATAGCACTGCTACTTTTATAGTTCCATGTGGAACTAATTTTAGTGAAAGAATTAGATTTAATCAATTATAAAAAAAAAATTCTTATACGTAATAAAGTTAATGCCTAGTGCTGCATAACTTCATTCTGCATGCCAGTTGTGTATCCATTTACAGCATGAGTTATAATCATGGAGTTTTGGCCAGAAGGGCCCACTAGATCATTTAGCCTGATATCACAGGCCACCTGCACCAGGCAGGTCTTGCACACTAAACCCAACACCTGAAAGGAGACCAAAGCATTACAGTCTGCCGGAGACTAGACTACTATCTGCACCAGGCAGAGAACAGGACAGACTGAGGTGTGCCAGTGCTTGAGGCAGCCCTGTAATGGCAGGAAAATAAATTAGTTATACCCAGATAATCCCAGAAAGGGACAGGGACCTGCACCCACACACTGCAGAGGAGGGCGAAAATGCCCCACAGTCAAGTCAACTGGGAGAAAATTCCTTCCTGATACCACATGTGGTGATCAATAGACCCTGGGCATGTGAACAAGAGCCAGGTAGCCAAGCACCTGTGACACAGAATGCGCAGTGTGGGGTGCCTCTGTCTGCAGGTGCCTCCCTCGCAGCTCCCATTGGTCATGGTTCCTGGCCAATGGGAATTGTGGAGCCAGTGCTCGGGATGGAGGCAGTGCATGGAGCTGCTATGGTTGTTCCTCCGCTTTGGAGCACTGACTGCGGCCAATGGGAGCTGCAGGAGCGGTGCCTAGGAGCGGAGGTGGCTCACAGCTGCCTGGCCATACCTCCACATAGGAGCAGCAGGGACATGTCGCTGCTTGCGGGGAGCTACCCAAGATGAGTGCCACCTGGATCCAGTACTCTGATACCCCTCCCCCGAGCCCCCTCCTGCACCCAAACTGCCTCCCAGAGCATGCATCCTGCACATTTCCTGAAATGCCAGTTTATAGAGCTTTCTGGTTGGTAAAGTGCCGGATAACTAGTGCCCTACCAAATTCATGGCAATGAAAAACACGTCACAGGTCATAAAATCTGGTGACCACCATGAAATCTGGTCTTTTGAGTGCTTTTACCCTATACTGTACAGATTGCACGGATGAGACCTGCATTTCTCAAAGGGTCCTGAACCAAAAGGGAGTTATGGGGGGGTCAGAAGGCTATTTTAGGGGGGCTGCCCTATTGTTACCCTTCTGTGCTGCCTTCAGAGCTGGGCAGCTGGAGAGCAGCAGCTGATTGCCAGGCACTTAGTTCCGAAGGTGGTGCCCTGCTAGCAGCAGTGCAGAAGTAAGGGTGGCAATACCATGCTATGTCACCCTTCTGCACTGCTGCCTTCAGGGTGAGTGGTAGCTGCTTCCTGAGGGCCCAGCTCTGTGGGTAGCAGCGCAGAAGTAAGGGTGGCAATACCATACCATACCATACCATGCCATCCTTCTGCACTGCTGCTTGTGGAGACTCTGCCTTCAGAGCTGGGCCCCTGGCCAGCAGCCGCTGCTCTCCAGCTGCCCAACTCTGAAGGCGGTGCCACCACCAGCAGCAGCATAGAAGTAAGAGTAGCAGTGCCACACACCCCCAACCAATAACCTTGCTACCTCCTCACAACTGCTTTTTGGGTCAGGACCCCTACAATTACACCACTGTGAAATTTCAGATTTAAATGGCCAAAATTATGAAATTTACAATTTTTAAAAACCTATGACCATGACATTGACCAAAATGGACTGTGAATTTGGGAGGGCCTTATGGATAACCCAGCTTTTACTGTGATGACATACAAATCAATGTTACACTCATCTTTTCAACTCTTGTCTCTGTTTCAAAGGAGGTAGCAGAAATAGTGTGTTCAGAGAATGGTCACAGTAGTGATAACAAGCATTGACAAGCTCTTATATGAAGGAACTGAGAAGAATGTGATTGCTTGCTTTAAAAAGGGGATATAAAGGAAGAAAAAATATATGGTGAAAGTAGAACAGTAAGTTCTCTTCATCCTTTGTTGTAATAGAAGAATAAGGAGATGCTCAGTGAGATTAAAAAGGAGCAAATTGAAAATGATAAAGGGAAACACTTCTCTCTCTCAATGCATTACTTGTACTTAGTGCTACAGTATGTAATTGAGGTTGAGTGCAGCAGGATTCAAGTAAGACTGGACTTTCTTATCGTTAATATGAGTATTGAGAGTATAGTAAAAATGTTAAAAACACACCCTCATATTTCAGGGCCTAAACCAGTCTTTGACTAATGGGGGTTAAGGAGGAACTTGGTGGGTTGCTTATTGCTTAACTACCTTCTGCAGGGTTTCTTGAATCTTCCCCTCAGAGAGCTGGTACTTGCCACTGTAAGCCATGGGATTTTAGGCTACATGATTCACTAGTCTGTTCCAGGATTGCATTGTGTTCCTGTGGGCAAACCTAACAGTGCTTTATTTTGTACTTAAGGTATTTCTCTTGTGTTTGTCTATGGCATATGAAAGCCTTTGCTTTACCCTATTTATACCTGAGAACATAGGGCTGGTTCTTATAAATCCCATACAAACTTGACATTGAGTGGCTTCCATTGACTGTACTTGTCCTACGGTAACTTTAAAAAACCACCACCACACAGTGATGATGAAAACACAGTGTCCCCTCCTTTTGCATGAAAGGAGTTTTTTAACATATTGAAATCAAGCTCCATGCATTTCTAAAGTTAATGTCTATGGAGGATTTTTACTTCTGTGTTGTGTTTATCATTGTGAGTCAAGCTGGGGAGCTTCCAAATCCATTAGACACCCTGCTCCCCCCATACATACCCCTTCAGGACTGTGTAGGCCGACTTGAGGGCCCTGTCTTACTGAGCATACTCTATCCTCAGTCCTTGGAGGCCCCAGAATGTTCCAGGCAGTTCCTTTTTATATGTGATTATCAAGAGCTCCTTATTGGTGCTTCCAGCAATTCCAGCTGATGCGGTTTATTGCTGCATGTCCTGTTTGGAATCTTACGTTTTCTGTGATAATTGAGCATACCGTTCTCCCTTTGGCTCATTATCACAGTTTTAACTGATCTAGGTATTTTAGGTTCAGCTCTGTACCAGCTGTTTATCTTAGAGCGTTGGGTTTTTTTTAAGGTACTGCCTCAAGTATGATTTTTTTTAAGTCAGTTTTAATAGCTAGCAGTCCTTGGCATTGACACTTGGCTTGGAACTCTGTGTCTGATTCTTGTTTGGTGCTTCGCTGAGCTAAACGGCCTGAGACTTCAATGGCTGACAAATATTTTGTTTCACTTTTGTAGGTTGTTGTTGCTGAACCTGGGATATTGATGACAGCTGTTCAGCTGCACTTCTGACTTAGCTTTGAGTCTCTGGGCAAAATCGGTTTATCAGGTTGACTCTCTTCCGACTGGACTCTTCACAGTGCTTCAGTAGAGGGCAGTTCATTTGCAGTTAGCTCAGGACTCGAAAATTAGTGCCATGGCACACTGAGTGTGGCCCTTCTCAAAGCAGAAAAGGTCATGTGCTTGTACTCTGTTCTAGTCAGTGCCTTATTGTAAGACAAGCACACTGATGTGAGGAAGGCACCTGGGATCTAACAAGACTGGTGTTATCAGCATAGCCTATCATTGCATCCATGAGAGTGTATATGTGAGGCTCCAGAGCCTTGTAGAAGTGTAATGGTGTCTTGTGTCATGGCTCTTTCTGAGAAGCTTCACACTAATTGTCATTGGAAAGCAGGCACTGGGTCGTCTAGAAGCTGAGATCAGGTGTGTGTATCAGGAAGAAGTTTTATGCCAATGTCAGAGGCGCTCCTGGAAACTCATGTGCTTTCTGAGAGTTAAGAGGGTGCCATCTGGATAAAATAGAAGTTGCTCTTAGTCTGGTGGGAGGGAGGGATAGCTCAGTGGTTTGAGCATTGGCCTGCTAAACCCAGGGTTGTGAGTTCAATCTTTGAGGGGGCCATTTAGGGATCTGGGGGAAAAATCTGTCTGTGGATTGGTCCTGCTTTGAGCATGGAGTTGGACTAGATGACCTCCTGAGGTCCCTTCCAACCCTGGTATTCTATGATTCACAAACCTGCCACCCTGTGACATGGTATTTTGAGAGGGTTGCATGGGGGTGCTGTTGACTTGGTGGGCTGGAGCAACTGCCCAAAGCCGTTCTCTGTTGTTGAGAAGTATGAGGCCTGGTCTACTATGTGTTTAAACGGAATTTAGCAGTGTTAAATCGATTTAACCCTGCACCCGTCCACACAACGAGGCCCTTTATATCGATATAAAGGGCTGTTTAAACTGGTTTGTGTACTCCTCCCTGACGAGAGGAGTAGTGCTGAAATCGGTATTGACATGTCGGATTAGGGTTAGTGTGACCGCAAATCGACGATATTGGCCTCCGGGCAGTATCCCACAGTGCATCTTTGGGACCACTCTGGAAAGCCATCTGAACTCGGATGCACTGGCCAGGTAGACAGGAAAAGCCACGCAAACTTTTGAATTTCATTTCCTGTTTGGCCACCGTGGAGAGCTCACCAGCACAGGTGACTACGCAGAGCTCATCAGCGCAGGTAACAATGCAGTCTCCTGAGAATCGAAAAGGAGGTCCAGCATGGACCGCATGGGAGGTACTGGATCTGATCGCTATAGGGGGAGAGGATTCCATGCTAACAGAACTCCGTTCCAAAAGACAAAATGAATAAACATTTGAAAAAATTTCCAAGGCCGTGATGCAGAGAGGCCACGCCAGGGACTCAGTACAGTGCCATATGAAAGTTGAGGAACTCAGACAAGCCTACCAGAAAACCAAAGAAGCAAACGGAAGGTCCGTGGCAGTGCCGAAAACATGCCGCTTCTACACTGAGCTGCATGCAGTTCTCGAGGGATCCGCCACCACTACACCACCCCTGTCCGTGGATTCCGAGGTGGGGGTGGTAATCTCAGCCATGGCTGAGGATTCTGCGGACGGGGAACATGAGAAGGAGGAAGAGGACAATGAGCTTGCAGAGAGCACACACGCTCTGTTCTCCCCAACAGCCGGGAGCTTTTTCTCACCCTGATGGAATTGCCCTCTCAGGCCACTATCCCAGACAATGAAGCCATGGAAGCGACCTCTGGTGAGTGTACCTTTGTAAATATAAAACATGGTTTAAAAGCAAGCATATTTTAATGATTAATTTGCCCTGAGGACTTGGGATGCATTCGCAGCCAGTACAGTTATTGGAAAAGTCTGTTAACATGTCTGGGGATGGAGCGGAAATCCTCCAGGGACATCTCCATGAAGCTGTCCTGGAGGTACTCCAAAAGCCTTTGCAGAAGGTTTCTGGGCAGGGCAGCCTTATTCTGTCCTCCATGGTAGGACACTTGACCACGCCACAAAGCCTTGCTGCGTGTGGTCCCAGTGGTTGCTGGCATTCAAGCAACACCCGTTCTTTATCTCGCTGTGTTATCCTCAGGAGAGTGATATCGTTCATGGTAACCTAGTTGAAATTCAAGAATTTAATTAAAGGGACAGATGGCCATTCCTACTGGGCTGTTTGCCTGTTGCTTAAAAGAAATCCTTCCTTGCAGGTAGCCGAGCGGGGAGGGGTGATTGGCGCTCAGCTTTTTTGCCTTTGGCTAACAGTGATCTTCCATGATACCAGCCATGCAGTGGGGGGAGGGGTAAAGCAATCATCCCAGAGAATTGGAAGAGGGAGTGGTTTCTGCTGCTGCATGTTAACAGGAAAGAAGCAGCACTGAACGGGATTTGCTTGGTATTTGGGAAAGGAGGACACTGTGTATATGAAGGCTGCAGAAGCTGAAAGACAGTGGCTTACCATGGACGCATGCGAGCTGAATTCTGCTGCCCGGACCTGTGACTGTAAGATCTCTAACATCAGAGCCGCAGGCACTCAATATTAAGATGCAAAATGCGACCTTGTAGTGAAATCACATGTGCTATGTAAGGTGAATAGTGTTGTTCACCGTGAAAGAGTATAAGCATTGTTCTGTAAAATGTATATTTTTAAATACTTCTCTCCCTTTTTTCCCTCCCTCACGCAGCTGCAAATTTTTCAAGCCTCCCTACTCCATCCGGAAGGCTGTCTCAGATAAGGCGGTGGAAAAAAAAGACGCGAGATGAAATGTTCTTGAAAATCATGGAAGTGACCCGCAATGAAAGAGCTCATCTGAATGAGTGGAAGGACGTAGTATCAAATTACAGGAAAGATGCCAGTGAAAGTGAGGACAGAAGGGACGCTTGAGATGAGAGGTGGCGGTAGGAAGATCAGAGGTGTAGGCAGAAGCATCCTGCCACCGCTGATCTAATGCTGGGGCTGCTGCGTGATCAAACTGACATGCTTCGGCGTCTAGTGGAGCTTCAGGAACAGCAGCAGGATCACAAGAGTGCCACTGCAGCCCCTGTGTAACCATCCTCACCATGTTGCATATCCTCCTCACCCAGACGTGTAAGAACGCGTGGGGGAAGGCTCTGTGCACCCGCCCACTCCACCCCCTTGGACAGCCCAATGAAAAGGCTGTCATTACTTTGAAATTTTTTTAGTGGCCTTTTCCTTCCCTCCTATCCACCTCCCAAACCACACCCGGGCTATCTTGTCAGTTCTTTTCCTCTTTTTATACTGAATTAATAAAGAATACATTATTTTTAAATGATAGTGACTTTATTTTCTTAAGCAAGCTGTAATCAAAGTGGGAAGGTGGGTTGCTTACAGGGAATGAGTCAATCAAGGGGGCGGGGGGGTTCATCAAGGAGAAACAAACAGCAGTCAGACCGTACCTTGGCCCGTGATGAAACTAGTTTTCAAAGCTGCTCTGATGCACACCACTTCCTGGTGTGCTCTTCTAATCGCCCTCGTATCTGGCTGCGCATAATCAGTGGCCAGGTGATTTGCCTCAGCCTCCCACCCTGCCATAAAGGGCTCCCCCTTACTCTCACAGAGATTGTGGAACACACAGCAAGTAGCAATAACAAAGGGGACATTGGTTTGGCTGAGGTCTGAGCGAGTCAGTAATGTGCGCCAGCGTGCCTTTAAACGGCCAAATGCACATTCTACCACCATTCTGCACTTGCTCAGCCTGTAGCTGAACAGCTCCTGACTACTGTCCAGGCTGCCTGCGTATGGCTTCATAAGCCATGGCATCAAGGGGTAGGCTGGGTCCCCCAGGATAACTACAGGCATTTCAACATCTTCAACTGTTGTTTTCTGGTCTGGGAAGTAATTCCCTTGCTGGAGCTGTTTAAACAAAGTAGTGTTCCTGAAGACGCGAGCGTCATGAACCTTCCCCGGCCATCCCACATGGATGTTGGTGAAATGTCCCTTGTGATCCACCAGTGCTTGCAGCACCATTGAAAAGTACCCCTTTCAGTTTATGTACTGGGTGCCCTGGTGCTCCGGTGCCAAGATAGGGATATGGGTTCCATCTATCGCCCCACCACAGTTAGGGAATCCCATTGCAGCAAAGCCATCCACTATGACCTGCACATTTCCCAGAGTCACAACCTTTCGTAGCAGCAGCTTAATGATTGCTTTGGCTACTTGCATCATAGCAGCCCCCACAGTAGATTTGCCTACTCCAAATTGATTCCTGACTGACGGGTAGCTGTCTGACATTGCAAGCTTCCAGAGGGTTATTACCACTCGCTTCTCAACTGTGAGGGCTGCTCTCATCTTGGTATTCTGACATTTCAGGGCAGGGGAAAGCAAGTCACAAAGTTCCATGAAAGTGCCCTTACACATGCGAAAGTTTCGCAGCCACTGGGAATTGTCCCAAACCTGCAAAACTATGTGGTCCCACCAGTCTGTGCTTGTTTCCCGGGCCCAAAATCTGCGTTCAATGGGTAGAACCTCCCCCATTACCAGCAGGATCTCCAAAGCGCAGGGGCCCATGGTTTGAGAAAATTCTGTGTCCATGTCCTCATCACTCTCATCACCGTGCTCTCGTAGCCACCGCCTCCTCACCTAGACTGCACGAGAATGCGTGAGGTGTTTACAACATCCACGATTGCAGTCTTGAGCTGAGCAGGGTCCATGCTTGCTGTGCTATGGCGTTTGCACAGTTCAGCCAGGAAAAAAGGCGTGAAACGGTTGTCTGCTGCTTTCACGGAGGGAGGAGTGAGGCTGTACCCAGAACCATCCCGATAATGTCTTTTGCCCCATCAGGCACTGGGATCTCAACCCAGAATTCCAAGGGCTGGGGGAGACTGCTGGAACTATGGGATAGCTACCCACAGTGCAACGCTCCAGAAATCGACCCTAGTGTTGGTACATGGACGCACACCGCTGAATTAATGTGCCTAGTGTGGCCGCATGCACTCGACTTTATACAACCTGTTTTAAAAAAATGGTTTCTGTAAAATCGGAATATTCCCGTGGTGTAGACATACCCTGACAGTGTGAGGCACTTCTCAGAGCACCCAGCTGTCATCTGTGCTTTTGGGCTGAGAGAATGCAGAGCTCAGATGACAGGGGACCTCACCCTAGACAATACCCTCCATTCTGGTGCATTAAGGGAATGACAGAGCAAAGAGACTGCTGGTTCCTTTGCTTCCCTGACATGCCATGGTCACTGCAGGGGTTGTGTCTGTGCAGTGCCTTCTTCCTCTGTGGAGATGTGCCAGTGGGATTACAGAACCTGGGAGCCAGCTCCCTGTAGCTTGCTCATCCCCCTGGTGCTCCAGGATAGCATTGGAGTGGAGTGATGTGGTGGGCAGGGCAGCAGGGTTCTGAAACATACAGGGGATTCCGTCCCCTGTGCTGATGTATCAAGGTGACAATGAAGCTGAGGGCCTGTGTACGAATAGTTTCATTTGCTACACTGATGTGATGAGAAAACTTTCCCTCTCATGTTGAGATGTCTGGGATTGGGCAGAGTTGGGCTGGAATGCATTGCAGTACCAGCTTCCTGCCTGCTGGCATGCCAGTACAAGGAGTATAATGTTGAGGTACTGTTGCTTTCTCCATCCACCTTTTTCCTGAGTACTAATTCTCTGATAGACTGTCAGTGATTTGCTGAGAGGCAATGGTATCGATTAATCACTACAAGCTTGACTCAGAAACATTAGCATTAGTTGCAGGTGCTGGGTATTAGAGACTCTGTGGGGCAGGACAGGATTTACAAGTTACTGAAGTATCCAGCAGGTTTCCGTTATTTTAGTTTTGTTGTACATCTGTTGGTCTCCAGACCTGTTGCCATGCCACCAAGTTATGCCATCTGTTTCACCTTCTAAGAGTCACATGCCTTTGAATTTCTCAGTGTTAGCTCCTCCTGCAGCCCTTGCATTTCTCACACTTCCAATTTCTTTGGGTAGCAAGCTGAAGTGTCTTTAGGAATTGTTGAAGTTCTGGTTTCACAACCGCTTTCTCATGAAGGTACCACTTCAGTGTGTTTAATGCTCTGTCTTCTGGGGAGATAGGGACATGGAGGGTCATGTGATAAGAAAAGATTGAATTGTATCAATTCTTCTATTACTGGGCATGACTTTTAAGACTGAAATTGATGTCTTAGTCAGCTGGCATATATACCCAATAGTCAGCATAGTGGTGTTTGCTTCCCAAAGATGTTGGATTGGGACTGTAGTGGAAGTTACGTTCCTGTTGGCTCATTCACTGCTTGCTGCAATGTGTATATTTGCTTATTAGGTAGGAGGGATGCTGTGTAGGAGGGATGTGGAGACCAAAGGGTGTCCATAGTGGTGGCTTGTGTTTAATAACCTCCTCGTGAGAATTTAATTGGCCTCTTCAGGTTTTGGTGGAGACTAATAACCGTCTGTATCTGAGAACAGATAACCTCAATACTACTTCGGTCCAGGGACGATGCTCACAACAGATTTTCCAAAGTTGGTTCTACTAGGATAACCATATAGCCTGTTAAGGGAGTTCATGTAGGAAAAACACAGGAAATGTTTTGCCCAGAGCAGAAACTATGCATGGTTAGTTTCTGGGAATTGGGAGAGTCACATGCACTTCAAGGACTTTGAGTTCTGGTAGACCAGGGAATAGTCTGCTTGTGTCTTTGCTAGTGTTCAAGAAGCTTTAAATCATGGTCTTAGGCACCGTTGCCACAGATACATACTTGTATAGTTCTTCTCCTTAGATTGACTATCTGTGGAGGAATTCTGCTGTGTTCTTTTTCCTCAGAGCCTGCTTCTGAAGTAGAGAAATTTGAAATTCCCCCATTCCCCAAGTTTTGGTATCTTACAGGATGTTTCTTACTTGATTGGGCCAAATGTATCTGAGTTTGAGTTCCTACTCTTAAAAGGAGCTGGCCTGGAAAATTCAGAGCCATCTGAGGTTAGAGCGTGGTCATTAAAGCAAAGCTGCTGAACCTCCAGACAGGTACCTTGAAACATCAGATAATTCTAATAGCTAAGGAATTTCTCCCATGACTTGTGTTGAAGGATAATTCCTTTTGGAAAAGCAGACTTAAAAGGTAGATAAGTTTACTGTATTAAAGGTGGTGAGCTCCTCTTAATAAGTTTTTTGCTTGAGTGCAAGTACTGCTGTTGAAAGATAAAAAGACAAAAGGACATAAGTAAGTAACATAATCTTTCATATGAAACTTTGTTTTAATGACTTTAATCACCCTCTTGCTAATAAAGGGTAAACTAATTGTAATCGCCAGTATTTTGGATAATTTTGTTGTATTTATTTAAATGAATTTAACAAGTATAGCTTGCCTCTTGTCTGTCTCCACTGAAACTAGTGTGCTTGCTAATTACTTAGAGATCTTGAAAATTAGATCAATTTGTCAAGATAATGAATGATTGAACTATAGCAGTCTTGAGTTACTCAGGTATTTTTAAGTCTGAGACTACATGGTGGTGTAGTAGTTTCTTACCAAATGGTGATTCCTGTTTTACACAGGATTTCATAAAAATCCATGTGAGGGGATGAATGGATGGACGTATTAAATTGCAGGGTTGTTTGTAAAGTAATTTATTAATTTTTGTCTAATTACAGCATTTGACACTCTGTACCAAAGAAATGGTGATGGAGAAGCCAAGTCCCCTGCTTGTAGGGCGGGAGTTTGTGAGGCAGTACTACACTTTGCTAAATAAAGCTCCTGACTTCTTGCACAGGTAATCTTTTTCTGTGTAAAGTAATTTATGTATTCTTGAATATAAGAAGCAGGTTGTATTTTTGGATGAATGTAAAATAAATTTATTGTATCTAAATTTAAGAACTCTTGGGGTTGGGTGGGGGAGTTGAAAATTATTCCCATATCATTTGAAAGGTAGGTAATTGCAGCTATACTGAAAGCTATTATTTTATAAACTTCGTGTGCTTTATTTGAGTGTGTCATTCTATATAGCTATTCAGGCAGATATATATACTGTATGTTCATTTGGGTATTTTTTACATATGCACAGATGTGGATGGAGCAAATGATCCTTGTAAAGTAGAATTCTAGATGAATTTCTTAAAACTATAGTAAAGTTAGTAAGACAGCCCCTGAAATCCTAGGTAAAAATCAAGTTTCCAGTGTCCAGGTAGTGTAGGGGTTCATTTCACTAATGTTAGTTGGACACAACTAGAAAATCCTATTGCTGTCTGAGACTTTCGTACCTGCTAAGGCCTGCATAACTGAAAGATTACAATAAATATTGTTTTTGCTAAATTTATTTTGTACATTTCATGGCATGGTGTAGTCAGTTTAATTATCTTCCCCTGTATAGTTAGTTTTTCTGAGTTTATGTAGCATTATTCACATGGCAACAAGGTAGAGAAATGTTTAGAAAAAAAGTCTGTAAAACAATAAAAAAAAAAAAAAAGAATCAGATGTAGTACCTTACCAAGAGAGCTAAAAGTTATAGTTAACTAAGCTTTATGTTGACTGAGAAACTCCCATGAGAAGTGCAGTAAAAGCTCTTTTATCCAGCATGTTGGGGGAATGGGAGATGCTGGTTAACTAAGAGGGAGGGAGTTTGGGTGCAGGGTTAGGCCATGGGAGGGACTGTGGAGCGTGGGTTCTGGGAGGGAGTTTGGGTGCAGGGGAGCCTTGGGGCAGGGGTTTGGGGCACAGGAGGGGGTGCTGGATCTAGGGGCCGCTCATCTCTGGCAGCTCCCCACAAGTGGCGACCTGTCCTGGTTTCTGGCTCCTCCTAGGCAGAGGTGTGGCTCGCGGCTGTACCTGCTGCCTCTGCCTGCAGGTGCCGCCCCTGCAGCTCCCACTGGCTGTGGTTCCCAGCCAAAGGGGGTGTGGGGGGGCAGCATACAGAGCCGCCTGCTGCGCCTCTGCCTAGGAGCAGCTGGAGTCCGGGACAGGTCACGGCTTGCAGGGCATCCCATCCTGCAGCCAAGCTCCCTATTCTCATAGCTGAAGTTGCGTATCTTAGATCGATTTCTTTCACCACCATCACCTCCCATCCCTCAGTGTAGACCTGGCCTGAGAGGTGAGTGCAGGGCTGGCGTGCTCTCACACACACACACAGCCTCTGCTTTGCACCAGACGTGTTTGCCTAGGGCCCCGTGACCCACTGGTGAGTCAGGACTCACCATTTGGGAAACACTGCAGTAGACAACTTGCAGTGTCCAAAGTGAATATGAGGTAGGCTTGGGGTGTTTGGCACCCACTAGATGGAAATAAACTCCCCAAGCAGCTTGCAGGACATCACCCTCTTAGAAGAAGGGATTGAGATTCCTTTCATAGTGGGGTGCAGTGGGGGGCTGGTTTCTTCCCTGGTCAGTGTGGCAGCCCCATAAATACTCTTTTGTCTGATAGTTGCTATACCTTGACAGTTAGCAGGGCTCAAGTTATGTGAGCATGCTATGCAATGCCACTCTTGACGCTTTTTTATGAGGAGCAGCAGCAGTGTTCTGGCACTTGTATTTTGGGCCAGAAGTGCATAGTGGTACTTCCTTTTTAGTACTGACTTTAAGGTGTCCGGTAAAATTTTCAAGCCCTGTGTGTAAATAGAGTGAATGAAGAGAGATTGGTGTTCAGAAGAGCTGGGAGAAAGAAAAGGGAGGTTAAAGTCTAACAAGAGGGCAAGGATAAGGGGGCAGAAGGAAAGACAGAAGAGAGGAAATAAACTGAAGACAAGATGGGAAAAAAACACACTATGATCTCTTGTAGGTAAGAAAGTGGAGTGAAACCAGAAAATGAAAAATTGCAGCAAAAGTGAGAGGTGTAGTAAGTTACATTTATCAAGTTATTTTTTATAAATTTGATATGCACTATTACAGTTAAATACTGTGCACAGTTGTTCCTTTACATTGCAGAAGACTTTTTTTTTTTTTTTTTTTAGGGCAAGGGTGTGATGTCACACCTCCTTCTTCACTTTGGCTCTTCACCTACTAGTCCAAGGACTAGGCCTGTGTCAGTTTTTAAAGTCTTGCAGAAAACTGCCTTATCTAGAGATGTAATGATATAGCTGGAGCTCTGATCACATGCTGCTCTTTAAGCAAGATACTGGGGTCCTTCATTCAAACTCCAGTCAGTCCTTATTCTTATTGGGTGCTGCTTTAGCATTTGCATAGAAGATTCAGTAGTTTTGATTTTTGGGTTTATAATCTGCAGTTCAACACTTTTCTGGAGTTGGTGTCTGAGTCTTCAGGTTTTTGATCTAACCCTTCCTCAGATTGACACTTGATTTGTTTTAATTCTGTTCCTGTTCTCTCTGATTCCTCTGCTCCTCTGATTCTCTCTAACTGCCCTATAAACTGAGCTGATTGCTGAGACTGTTTGCATGTTGGTGAAAAGTGTGGTGCTTTAGGGGGAGATCAGTGGTGGGTAATTGTCGACTCTAGTCACAGAAACTCAGTGTGTGCTGCTTCTGTGAAAAGCAGCTCTCCAAGTTATCCTGTATGATAGTACATGTTGACAGGCAGCAGGAACTGTTGACACTGAGGATTCTGTATCAAGGAAGGACCCTTAACAAACTGCGTACAGATGTGGTCTCACCTCAAAAAAGATATTCTAGCACTAGAAAAGGTTGAGAAAAGGGCAACTCAGGGTATGTCTACATCTACAATTTTGCAGCGCTGGTTGTTACAGCTGTATTAGTACAGCTGTATAGGGCCAGCGCTGCAGAGTGGCCACACTTACAGCAACCAGCGCTGCAAGTGGTGTTAGATGTGGCCACACTGCAGCGCTGTTGGGCGGCTTCAAGGGGGGTTCGGGGAACGCGAGAGCAAACCGGGGAAGGAGACCAGCTTCGCTGCGGTTTGCTCTCGCGTTCCCCGAACCCCCCAGCAAACCGCAGGGAAGGAGACCTGCTTGCTTG
Organism: Gopherus flavomarginatus; assembly: GCF_025201925.1. NCBI lineage: Eukaryota > Metazoa > Chordata > Testudines > Testudinidae > Gopherus > Gopherus flavomarginatus. Next base: position 151,714,920 of record NC_066619.1, read on the forward strand.
GGGGTTCGGGGAACGCGAGAGCAAACCGGGGAAGGAGACCAGCTTCGCCGCGGTTTGCTCTCGCGTTCCCCGAACCACCCTGCAAACCGCAGGGAAGGAGACCTGCTTGCTCGGGGGTTCGGGGAACGCGAGAGCAAAACCGGGGAAGGAGACCAGCTTCGCCGCGGTTTGCTCTCGCGTTCCCCGAACCACCCTGCAAAACCGCAGGGAAGGAGACCTGCTTGCTCGGGGTTCGGGGAACGCGAGAGCAAACCGGGGAAGGAGACCAGCTTGATTACCAGAGGCTTCCTCAGGTATGCTGGGATACCTGCTTATTCCACGGAGGTCAAGAAAAGCGCTGGTAAGTGTCTACACTTGATTACCAGCGCTGGATCCTCTACACCCGAGACAAAACGGGAGTACGGCCAGCGCTGCAAACAGGGAGTTGCAGCGCTGGTGATGCCCTGCAGATGTGTACACCTCCTAAGTTGCAGCGCTGTAACCCCCTCACCAGCGCTGCAACTTTGTGATGTAGACAAGCCCTCAAATGATTAGGGGTTTGGAGAGGGTCCCGTACGAGGAAAGATTAAAGAGGCTAGGCCTCTTCAGCTTGGAAAAGAGGAGACTAAAGGGGGATATGATAGAGGTATATAAAATCATGAGTGATGTTGAGAAAGCGGATAAGGAAAAGTTATTTACTTATTCCCATAATACAAGAACTAGGGGTCACCAAATGAAATTAATAGGTAGCAGATTTAAAACAAATAAAAGGAAGTTCTTCTTCACACAGCGCACGGTCAACTTGTGGAACTCCTTAGGTGAGGAGGTTGTGAAGGCTGGGACTATAACAATGTTTAAAAGGGAACTGGATAAATTCATGGTGGCTAAGTCCATAAATGGTTATTAGCCAAAAAAGGTAAAGAATGGTGTCCCTAGCCTCTGTTCATCAGAAGATGGAGATGGATGGCAGGAGAAAGATCACTTGTTCATTGCCTGTTAGCTTCACTCCCTCTGGGGCACCTGGCATTGGCCACTGTCGGTAGACAGATACTGGGCTAGCTGGACCTTTGGTCTGACCTGGTATGGCCGTTCTTATGTTAACCAGAGTGTAAAGCATAATTACTTATAAGCCTCCTTGTATATATATATTTTTTAATGACCTTCTAGTACTGCCAATGCATGAGGCTTGATGAACTCCTGGGAATGCTCCAGGATTTTCAGCAGCTAGTGTTCCTTACAACAGGTGGTATTCTGAGTACAGATTGCACCTTTGAGCACTTGGTGAAAATGCTGGACTGTCTCGCCTCAGCTGTTGCTCTGAACTGGCACAGTTCTGCAGGGCAACAGAACCACTTTAAGATATTGTGGAGATCTCTAACCACAAGCTGACCCAGTTTTCTTAGCTTGGGACACTGGATGTGGCCTCTTGTGGAGGACACTAGCATCTGTCAGAGTTCCTCTTGAAGCATAGGCGCCAACTTTCTGTGGTGGTGGGTGCCCGCACCCCCCCACCCCAACTCCACCCCATCCCCACGCCGGCCCTGCCCCCGTTCCAACCCCATCCCCAAAGTCCCTACCCCTATTGGATCCCTTCCCTAAATCCCCGCCCCGGCCCTGCCTCTTCCCCCAGCGTGGCATTCCCTCTCCTTCCCCCTCCATCCCTGCCCCGCGAATCAGCTGTTTTGTGGTGCAAGCGGTGGGAGGGAGGGGGGAGAAACAGGATGCGGTGGCATGCTCGCGGAGGAGGCGGAGGTGAGCTGGAGCACTGGGGCAGGGCCACAGGGAGCTACTGGTGGGGGCTGAGCATGCACCAATTTTTTTCCATGCCCATGGAGTCAGCGCCTATGTCTTGAAGCAGTTTTTGTGTGCTCCCTGTGCTGTTTGCCTGATCTATAGCTGAACTATTACATCTATAGAGGCTGTGGTTTTAAGGGCTTGACAGTGTTTGACATACATCTGAAGGAATCGTAATAGTTCCACAATGACTAGAGAGGAGTTGGACAATTAGCATTTACGATCTTCCCCCTCCCTCGCCCCCATCCCCCAGTAAAAGCTTCAGGGCAGCCCCAGAGATCCTTGTCAGTAGGCATCCTCAAAAACTCAGCCAGTAGTCCAGCTTCTTCGGGATTTAGGAGTGCTACTCCAGATAGCTTTGTTGGTTATATGGTTTGAATGGGAGTTCCATCCTAGATGAACCTCTATGGCTTTGCTGGTGCTATAGCTTCTGTGATCTGTTATGGATGGAAATTATAGATTTGTGTACGTGGGAGCTAAACATTTATTCCCCTGATGTAGCTTTAACTTCTAGTTGGAAGCCGTATCTTGGTCGATAGCTCTGAATGATCAGCAGATCTGCCCCTTAGTGGGCTCTTTACTCAGCATGTTCAAGGACTGCAAGGCCAAGATCTGGGGGAATTTCATAGTTCCACATGAACAGGAAATGTACATCTCTCATGACTTCCCCTGGTGTGGAGGTTGAGCTCCTTGCTCATGGAGGGTTATAATTTAGATCTGTGTGGGAAGTTTTGCATGATTTGCTCATCTCTGTAGCTACCCTTGGAATTGGGAGTTAGGCATGATGAGGTGCTCTAATCTGCTGTACAGGTGCTTATGCATCCATTGCATGTCCTTTGTTCATCTTCAAGTACCTAAGAATTTTATTTTCTTAATTTCAAATTTAGAATAGCTCATTTCTTACTCCTGAAAACAATTTACTAGAGTGTTCTGAGGCTTCTAAAGTATGTAGTTTTAGAGCATATTTATTAAGGTACAGCCCTTGGACTGGCCTGCGGCTGCTTCAGAAGGTCAAATCTTAAGAATTAAAGCATTTTTTTTGTGAGATTTATACTGGAGGCACTATTTTCAGGAGTGATAATCCAGCATAATTATTTTCAGAAAAGCAGGTTGTTTCCCTTGAACCTCAGATATGCATGAATAGTGTCTTATCAGAGTATTTGGTGTATGCCAGCATTCCTGAAAATACTTTTATCAAAAATACTTGCTAACTCTCACACATGTATAATAGAAGAATAACCTAAAGTAGTAGTGGGGGAAAGTGCTAGCCTAGTGGAGCAGCAGTAGCAACTCATAGGTAAGATGTTTCTCTCAATACTTAATGCAAAGATTCAGTCAGTTTTGCATGGTGAATGATACTGTCTCTCTTGTCCAAATACATATAAAATAATGTGATAGATTTACTAGAAAGTACTCAAGAAAATTCTGTTTTCAGTTAGTTTGCAACATTAAAAATGCTCCTTTAGAGCTGACCCTTCTGAGTCTCATCTTTCTGACCCCTCTAGGTTAAAGTCTGAAGTCTGTAGGAAAGCAGATATTTGCACAGTGTTTGGGTTAGGGTGTCTTTGGGGAGCATATTTCTTATTGGTGAACAAAAATTCTAATAACTTGTTAAAAGTGAAAACTAATGTGCAGCAGTAACTGCTGAGTGGATAAAATGTTCCAATTTGAAAGACTAATTGAAATTAACTTTGTAAATTCTGTCATGCACTGAACTGACTCAATCCAGCTAGCAGTAGAAGAAAGTTAGTGTTTTGAAAAGTGTGTGGAGGGTATCTAACATTCAGTTCCGTAACTTTCCATATGTAGATTACTATTTTGTTTTGTATAAAAATGTATATAAGGGGATTGAAATTCAGTTGCTTTATCCCTTTCAGTGACTACATTGCTATCCAGTGGTGTTCCATTAATATATCTTATTGCAAATACACCATTGTTAAATACTTTCCACTGGAAAACATGCATTGGCTAATGTAGACTCAGTTTTTCACTCATCTAGTTAGCAATGTAACTTCCAAAATTAATACTGTTAAAAGTATGCATTTGGAGTAAATCTGTGCTTACTAATTGCTGAAACTGAAAGATCATAAATCAGTGAAGTTTAAAATGATTAAGATGATACACATCTGTACAAAATTGTAGAAGAAATATATATTGCATGTGATAAATTATGTGGTCATGGAATTAGACTACTGGAATGCGTATGCAGAAGGGAGTAGAATTAAGATTGTACAAACAACCTTAATTTGGAATTTTGACTTGAGTGTTTTTTGTTTAATTTGTAGAAAAATTAAGCAGTTCTGTACAATTAGGGTGAGTTAAACAGAGTCAAACATTACATTAAGTCCTGTTACGGTTGTGCAGTACATCATTAACTGAAACATTAACTTCTCCAGTTTTCTGTATTCCAAGGACCCAAATGAATATAAAATTAAGTTCCATCTTTGTATTTCAGTTATAACTAGGGAAGAATTTATCTCCCTTAAATAGATACTCAGATTTGTTTTTTGGTCAGTTGACTTCTATTCCTCTGCCATGATTTTCGGTTTGATCTCAGCCTACATCTGTTTTAGCTTCTTGGAATAGTGGCTCCTTTAAATCGTATGTTATCATGGGTTTCTGAATTTTGCAATGCACTTCTGGTCACTGATGCTGGGGAAGCCAAAGGGCAACATAGCGAACAAATGTTTCAATGTAGATTTAACTTGGCCAACCTGTTTGTATAGACTGAAGCAGTGAAAGAGTGGCTCTTCCTGCACACCAGCTTTGAAGGAGAATACCTATTTATAGAATGCTGATAAGGATCTAGTAAGGATATAAAAGATGTTACCAGCATAGCCTGAAATCTTAATTGGACCCTCTAACACAATCAGTGAGAAGCACTAACTTGGGCACATTTCAAGCTCAAATGATGATAGGACTTAACCACGATTATAAAAAACAGCCAAGTATGGTCGGACTCATTAGAAACACAGTAGTCATTGTAAATAAGATGGAGGATGTAGAAAGTAGGTCTTGTTCTTCCAATACTCAGGAGTTATAGAAGCAGCTGAATGCACAAATGGAAGCATTTTTGCAGAAACTAATTTAAAAAAACAAACCAAAAACATGCCTAACGCTACTACACTGGACTTAAACAAATGGTGTCTTTGACTTTGAAATTGGTTTATTTTACTGTCATAAGCCTAAACTTGAAGCTTCCATGTTTTTGCAGGTTTTATGGCAGGAATTCCTCTTATGTCCATGGTGGACTGGATGCCAGTGGGAAGCCCCAGGAAGCAGTGTATGGCCAAGCTGTATGTATCTAAATCAATTGCATAGTCTTCATTTTAAGACTAGTAACTGTGATACTAATGTCTTAACCAATCAGTTTTGTTTTTTCTTATATTATACTTTTCTTGTCCAATAAGCAAGCTATTATGAATCAGTTACCACCTCTTTCATGTACTATATAATGGCACAAACTTACATCCATACTTGTCTGAGTTGTTTTGGCTAGCTGTTATTACCACTCTATTTACTGTATGCATTTTGTGACATGGCTGTTTCCACTGTAGATAAACGGGTGAACTATCTTCACCTTTCATGCAGCTATGTTGATGTGGGAGGTTAGGGGGTCCACAAAATTCCCTACCTGGAAAACTGGCTTGTTTAACACCTTCAAGGAAGCTTTGGGAATGTGTAGACTGATATTCAGTGACCTTGACTGATGGATAAAAGAGCTATTTGACACACTCCCAAACGGCCTTGCTTGGAGCTCTTATTCTGTCAGATTTGGGAGCTCTGAATCAGATTCCATTCCCAATCGCTCTAGTAGTGTCTGCTATAATCTGTTTTTGTGAGAGGAGGGTTTGAAGTCCCTAATTTCTCCTGCCTTATCCAAGTAAGTAACCTCTCATTTGGTGCCTGGACAGATCCCACACCATGAAGAGGTTCCCTGTTCATCTCTCTGTTCATCAAGGATGCCAACCTGCACACACGAGTTTCTGATTCATGATTCATCCATTCAGGGAGTGCTGTCCTCTTTCAGAGAAGCTCCACGTCAACATCTTGGCACTCAGGGCCATTGGGCTGGCTTGAGTCTTCTCCCTGCCAGATATGATCAAGTCAGACAAGGTGGCCTCGGTAGCCTTTTTAAATCAAGTTGGGACCCCAGAGTGTTCATTCCAAAAGGAATCACATGTTTTCTTTCCTGGGCAGAGAGAGAGCTGAGTTCTTTCAAAGTGCTACATCTATGTGATCTCCCAAATAAACCGTCTTCCACTGGAAACTCCTGTCTTGGGGAATGGTTTACCACTACCCTCTGCAGGAGCCCTTCATCGAAGTACTTTCCTGATCCCCATCTCTCTTGATGGACTTCTTCATAACAAGTGGCAGAGCCCTAGTTCCCAGATATTGTACCTGATGCCTGGGTACAGGGTACTTTCTCTGTATCATTGATGGGGGAGATGGTTTATGCTTACCCTCTTTGCCGCTGGTGTGGTTCTGCAGAAAGTCGAAAGGATTTTATGCTTTCAGACTTCCTTATTCCCAGGGTGGCAAAGATGCACTCAGTTGTAGACCACCTCTGTTCTCCAATGATTTTGGCCAGTGATTACCCAGGAAAGTGTATTCCAGGGATTTTTCTGCCCTTCCCTCCCCTCTCCCCCAAACTCCCTCCTTTCACAACTAGCCATCTCTGACCTGACCTTCTCTATTTCCACAAAGGATAATTTTCTGTGCTTGTAGGAGGGTGGCTTCTCTTTACCTTTTGCCTGCAGATTGTCATCTCTGCAAAGAAAACCACTATTCCCTGCATACTGGCATTTTCCAAGATAGGTTTGAGGGTGCTTTAGCACTTTTGATGTTCAGGCACCCATTCTTAGGCTTCCCCACTGTCTTCTACCAGGGTCCTTAAAATAAGACACTGCTTTTTACTAGGGCTGTCCAAAATATTTTTTTAATCTCGCAATTATTTTTTTTTAAAGTTGCAGTTAATCACACTATTAATAATAGAATACCATTAATTTAAACATGGGGGTGGGGGAAGTGCTGGGGGAGTGCTGCCTCTTTAAACAAAGCACTCAGGAGCCTGGATGCTTTTTGAGCCAGCAGCAGGTGCTGTCGGCAGCACTCACTCCTCAGATAGCAGCAGTGTCTCTCCCCTTGTCCCCCAGCTCAGTAGTGACCGGGTACCGGGTCAAGGTAGGGAGACACCCCAACATCAGCCCTCCCTGCCCCCATTCTGTGCAGCAGACAGGAGGCAAGCTCCTGGTCTGGAGCAGCTTGGCTAGGGGTGACTCCATGACGGGGAGAAGAGGCAGGGACAGCAGTGGAGCAGGCAGTGTGAGAAGGGGTACTTATGCCGTGAGGGTGCGCAGCAGTGCCCCCCGAGCATGGTGCCTCCTGGGTGTGATTAATGCTTGTTTAATTCAAAACAAATTAACTTTTTAAATAACGTATTACTGCAATTAATTGATAGTTCTAATTATTTTTTATTACAAAGATTTGCATTGTGTATTATTTATTACTATTGTTTTACAAAGTATATTTTGTGTAATTGAAATCAATATATTTGAAAATGTAGAAGAACATGCAAAATATTTATATACTAAATTTAAGTTGGTATTCTGTTACTTAAGTGTGATTAAAACTGATTAGTCATGACTAATTATTTTCATCTAGATAATTTGTTTTGCATTAATCTCTTGAATTCACTACTTTTTACCCCTTGTCTTAACTGCATGCAAACAGTCCTGTCATGGAAAGTGTCTGCTGTTTAGCCTAGGAAGCTGGGACTTGCACAGTGGTGTAATCTCTTCCTATTTCATGTCTCAAGAAGAAATGTGCCCAAGTTTTCTTCCCAAGATGGTCTGATTTTCCTTTCTAGCCAGGATATTTGACTCTAACATCTTTCCCAAGATCAGAGTAGAAGTAGGTGGCATTCCTTGGACAGTTGTTCAGTACTTGAGATCTACTTATCCACAAGCAAAGGTCCTTGTGCTTTTTCAGAGCCTTGCAAAGGGGAGGAGTTGTCACAATAACTCTTCCCTGCTGAATCAGGCCCTGCATCTGGCATTGCTCCTCTGCAGAACTCTCCTGACCATAGAACCTTCATGATTCATTTGAGTGGTGGCCACATGCTAGGCAAAGCACCACAAGCCCTCTGTTGACAAGCTCTGGTGGGCTGCTTTCTGGTGCTCAGATCGTACCTTCCTGAGGCCCTACTGGAAGGATTCGATTGCATCAGCTGATGCAATGCTTGAAAGGGTCTTTCTGCAGCAGTTTTTAGCGCTATTGCCTTGTGAAGGAGGCCCGTGTACTCCACAGTGCTCTGAACAGCCTTCCCTGCCCCTTCACCTCTCCTTTTATTAGCCAGTCTTAGCTTCTCCCTAGTTTCTCCTTCCCTTCCTGGTCATTGCTAGTCAGATCCTTTCATCCATACAGATGGTGGCTATGCATCACCAGAGTCCTGTCTCCACTACATCCTTCACCATTTATATCGGTGGTGGAGCAGCTGCAGTGATGAGCTACAACTCTTAAACTGGTCATTGTAAATGAGGCCAGGACTTGTGGACTATCTAAACTATTTAGCTTTGTATTCATTGGTGCTTAAATTAACACCACTGCAGTTGCACCTGTTGACTACAGGTACAGAATGTGCTCATCGGATTCTTCATACTTAATCAGTTGTCAGTGATTGTCTTAAAATGCTATAGGTATCCTGTGAGTTTCAGGTACAGTGGTGAGTTTCGGATGCAGTGGTGGTGAGAATTTGTTCAACCAGTCAGTAACTGGATAGCTATATGTAGCTTCATGCTGCAACAAAGTGACCGTGCACACCTCAATCTGCCTGATCTCCCGCTCTCCAGGTTTAACCGTTTCAGACAGTGCAGAAGTATTTCTCCTCTGAATAGAATTATTGCGTAGTTTGGAACATCATTGTTTCTGTTCTGCTTTGTGAAGCATTCATCAATTGCTACTGGTGGCAGAGAGGTTACTGTTGTGTTCTAGTCTGGCTGGTAAGAATTTCCAGAAGTAAGGCGTAGGCTTGCTGGCTCTGGGCCTCACCTTGCCAGGTGCCGTGCATTGAGTAGCTTTTACTGGCAATGTGTACCTGCTTTCATTGTCAGTAATACTTGCAATGTAACGTTTAGAGGATGAAGGCAATGCCAAACCCTCTGTTATCTTCCATACTACAGGGTGATTGAAATCCTTTAAGAATGGCCAAGTGGACTGGGATTAAGGAAAAGTGTAAATATTAGATGTCTTGACTCCATTGGCTGTCATTGGAGATGGCTGATACTTAATGTTACAGGGTTCAAAATTGTTAGCAAAGAAGGCAGGGAGAGGTTCAAGAGCTCAGATAAGTGCACGGTTTCTGGTCCGTAAAGGAAGCTTGCTGTCCTGGGGCAAAGTTTCTCCTTAGAATTAGTATCTCTCCATGGAATGCCCTTCATCACAGGCAGTGTCTAACTCGGCCACATTGGGCAGTCATGCTGTACAGAATGACTGTTAGGGTAAGCTCTAAGGACAGGCACAACAGAGGTGAGGTGCTGCCCTGGTGTTTCTAAAAATGTGTGCATATATGCCATCGTTGAAAGGAAAATGAGATTGAGACTGAGAATCAACCTAGCTTTGTGAGACAAAAACAAAGGAATGGCAAATAGGTCAAGCAAGCTATTGACATGCGCACATAATGCTAAACCTGGATGCTACGAAAGCGCTATCAAAATTATATGTAGGCACATTGGTCCCATACTCCATATCTTTAATACAGCTGTAGGGATGGTTTCCACTGTTAGACCATGTTAAGAGGGGGTAGCCTAATATTGCTAATAATTCAAAGTCAGACTGTTCTTTGCTATTGGATGTGTAATTATGGAAGTGGAGTAGGTATCTTAAAAATTACACTGACAGTTAATTCTTCTTTGCAACTGGTCTTTGTAAATCTGTTGTAATATTAACTGTAGCAAGTTGTGTTGCTGTTTTGCTTTCCTAAAGGGATATTTATTGCATTAAGTATGTTAGTGACTTCTTTCATAGTTACAGTTAAAACATACAGTTCTGAGAGGGGAACTGGTGTTTTTCTGGAAGTATTCAGCAATGTGCCAGATGTCTGCAATCCAGACATGCACCATTATGCAGGATTTTGACATCACCCATGTTTGACTGACATTAGAACTATAAATATTAGGTACAAAATGTCTGTATGTGTATCTGCTGACCAAAGAGATAATGCAAGATTGATTCACGTGTTTCTGTACACTTCTGGAATGTCTTGTCAGGTTCTAGATTTTCCCATTGGCTTTGTGGCTATGCTATTTTGGTTTATGAAACATTTAAGTAAAACTTGAGAAAATAAGCTTCTCCCCCACCCCATGCCTTTGTTCCTGCCTTCCTGTGGGAACATGTCTGTTGACTTGACACTCCCAACTCTGAGTGCTGTTGTGAGCCCAGGCAGAATGTGGTCACTCTTTTTCTGTCCAGTACTTTTTCTGTCCAGTACTTTCACACTTCTAGGTAGGAGAACTCGGTAATTACAAAGTAGACATCATATAGTACACTGGGCTCTTGGATAGAATGTATGGGATTCAGATACTTCTGTGATGGGACATGTACAAATACCTTGGAAGAGACATGGTGTGTCTTTGTTTGAAGAGGAAAAAAAAAAATAAAAAAATATTCATTTGACTCACTGGTTGGTCTTGGAAAGTGAAAATCTTATCTACTGCCTTCAGCAACTTAGCTGGAAAGTTAGGTAAAAATGAGCTTTACCAGAGCTTTTTCATTCACAGCTAACTCTGCTGGAGTACCTGGGCAGGAGCCTTTTTTTTGAGCTGTAGCCTCTGTTTCAGCCAGTAGCGTTTAGTAAGTTCCCTTATCTCCTTTTGAGTTGGGAGGGAGTGGTTAGCTCAGGGTCATATAATTAATATAACTAGTCTTATGAGCTCTGTTTAAATTCTAGTTGCACTTAATTTTAAAGTTAGATCTTTATTTTTATTTCCAGGAGATTCATAAGAAGGTGATGTCCCTACAGTTCAGTGAATGTCACACTAAGATTCGTCATGTTGACGCACATGCAACCTTGAGTGATGGTGTAGTCGTGCAGGTTATGGGGGAACTGTCTAACAATGGGCAACCAATGAGGAAGTTTATGCAAACTTTTGTTCTGGCTCCAGAAGTAAGTACGTACTGGAATGTGATTGCCTTGAACTTGATGAAGGCTGAGGCCCTGGGGTTTTTCACCTTCCTCTGCAGCCTGGGGCAAAGTTCACTTGCAGTTTTAAGCTAGTGTAAATGGTAGATTCTCTGTAACTTGAAGTCTATCAGTCATATTTTGAGGACTTCAGTGATTCAGCCAGAGGTTAGGGGTCTATTACAGGGGTGAGTGGGTGGGTTCTGTGGCCTGCAGTGTGTAGGAGGTCAGTAGATGATCACCATGGTCCCTTCTGACCTTAAAGTCTTTGAATCTGAGACAGAAACCTGGCCTGTAGGTAGGGTCTGGCCCATTAGATTGTAAGTAGTACTTCATAAGGCCTTGACTTTTGGAGTCTTAGCCCACAGACCATAATTCAATGTAATTTGTCCCTTTCACAAAAGGAATTTTACACCCTTGACTTAATCTTATTCAACTCATTGTGCTCCTGTCATGTTTGGGTAATGCAAAGTCACTGGAGACAAACACACAAGTATTTGGTTTAAGCAACACAAGTCATGACTTACATGATCCTTATATAAGGGAATGCAGTACGAAAAGGAATCATTTCCTATTCCCAATGCTTGTATTCCTTTTTATTAGAAACCTTTATTAGATTCTTTGAACTCTAATGTGTGTAAAACTTACCTGTTTTGAGTAGCTCCTTTAACTTGTACATTTTTTTTTCTAAGTAGAAGCAGAAATAATTGCCTCCATTTTAAAATAGCTTTTTTGGAGAGAAGCAGGGGTGAAAGTAGAAATAGGGACTTACTGATATGGGGCTGGGTTGGGGCCAGCTCTGGCCACTGGAAGGGGCAGGGCCTTGGGTTGAAGGGGTGGGGATGGGGGGGTCAGAGCCAGCCCTGGTCCGCCTTGCACTGGTACGTACCCTTCTCTGATGGGGTAGCAGCGGCAGCTCGGGGCTCCAGCAGCAGTTTAAAGGGCCCAGGGCTTAGCCAGTGCTACATCCCTGGCCCTTTAAACCACTGCCAGAGCCCCCAGCTGCCACTGCTACCCCAGGGCTCCGGCAGCAGGGCTCAGGGGCTATTTAAAGGGCCGAGGGCTCCCCTGCCTCTACTGTCCTGGGCCCTTTAAATAGCCACTGGAGCTTGCTGGAGCCCTCAGGTAGCAGTGGCAGCCGGGGGCTCCAGCAGCGGTCTAAAGGGCTGGGGATGTAGAGGCAGCAGGAGCCCTGGACCCTTTAAATAGTCCCTGGAGCCCCGCTGCTACTCCAGGGCTCCGGGGGCCATTTAAAGGGCCCAGGACCCCCCTGCTTCTATCGCCCTGGCCTATTAAATAGCCCCCAGTGCCCTGGGGTAGCGGCGGCGGCGGGGCTCTGGCAGCTATTTAAAGGGCCCAGGGCAGTAGAGGCAGTGGGAGCCCCAGCCCTTTAAATAACCCTTGAAGCCCTGATGCTGCTACCCCAGGGCTCCAGCAGTGGGGCTCTGGCGGAAATTTAAAGGGCTTGGGGCTCCAGCCGTTGCTGGGAGCCCCAGGCCCTTTAAATTGCTACCTGGGGAAGCCAGGCTGCCCTGGTAAGGTGCACCGGCTCTTGCTGGTACACCATACCAGCGCATGCCAGCTTACTTTCACCTCTGGAAAGAAGTCTCTCAAATGAGTATCCATGAAATAAATGAATTTTTATATTCAGTAATTAAAGCATAAAGTTACTGTCAGTATAAACACTCAGGACTTATCTTAATTCTTGAAGTTTTTTGACTGATTCTTCGATCGCAGCTATAGGATTTGGTTATTTGTGTAGTTTAAAAAAAATAGCTACATACAAACCTGCATTAATGAGATGAGTAGACATCAAAGATTATTTTAAAAGTACTGAACTTTATGTAATTTTATTGACGCTTGTATTATGGGAGTGGCCGCACTAGAAGTGTGGATCTGAAGTAATGAGTGTTGTAACAAAGCTTACCGTTCTAGTCAATCAGCAGTAAAGACCACTCATCCATCTGTTCAAGTAACTTACAAATGTGTACGCTTTTCCCTTCCATAGGGATCTGTTCCAAATAAGTTCTATGTGCATAATGATATATTCCGCTATGAAGATGAAGTATTTGGAGACTCTGAGGCTGAACTTGATGAAGGTGAGAACGTAATTTCTGTAGGCCTTGGCTTCATTTGTACTTCTCTTCATTTTCCTTGGCAAATAGCCTCTTGTTTCACGTCTCTAGACAAATAAGTACTTTCTCATATGTGCTTCTGTATATTGTACAGAATTTTTGTTAGAGTTGAAGTCTTAAGGTTATAATTTTGCTCCTGTGATATGCAGAATGTCTTTTGTAGTACCCAGTAGAGATATGGTTTGCGTATTGATGGTTGCACTCTTACATCTGGGAGAAGCTTAATTAAGAATGGAAATGAAATGAGCAACAGTGAATTTGGAAATTAAAGTATCACTTCACCTTTGGAAGTTTAGCTATACTGTTTGTCAAAAGGCATATCAGTGAAGCAAGTCAGAGTGTAATTGCATGTTTTACTCAGCACTGTGACCTTAGCCCTGAAGCTGAATCAGATGTTTGAGTGCCACGGGACAGTCCTCCACTCCTCATTTAAATATACAGCTTTCCGCAAAGTATGAACCCTCTGTTTGATAATATCCAGCAGGGATTTGCAGGGGTGGTTTCCTGAATGAGCACCTCTGCTCACTTACCAGTTTAGTGGGCAATTTAGAGTAGGCTTGCCATGTGTCCAGAGTACATGCTAACCTCAATGCTCTGACCATTGGAGCCACTCACTTTCTCTTTTGTGGATCCAGATATTTCATGCCCTCTACAGAAATAGTTGTACCCCTTGAGCACTCTCAGCTCTTTCCAACTGTTAAAGGCAAGATCAGCGCTCCCTGTCTCATCATTGGCCAAATTTTTTAATCACTTTAAACAAGTGATCAACTAATGGGTATATTTAGTGTTAAATATGTAGCTTTATTTCACTCCCAGTAGCTGGTTGAGATACAGCATTTCTTGTCCCATTTTTTTTTTCTGCTAATTGCTTTGGTTCTGTGACATACTGGAGAAGTCTAGGTTCAGCTTGTGTGCCTCTTGTTTTGGCAAGATTTCCACTCCGTACAAACCTACTTTGTGCTTCATCTGCACACATGATGAACAGTATTTAGAGAGATTCACAGCCTGTATAGCCTTTACTCATGTCTAGAAAGACTGCTGGCTCTCTCCCTCTCTTTCTGAGGAGCTTTAGAAGGCGACTTGGACCGGACTAGAGAGTGTAAATATATCAATCCTTTGACCCTTCTTGGCTGCCAGGTCTTGGGTCAAGTTGGAGGCTGAGTCTTAGTGGCCAGAGACATCCAAGAAGCCCAGCAAGTCTGGAGATATGTTGGGTGTGAAGCCATCTGCTTCCTCTCTTGTCTTGAGACAGGTGTCGAAAAAGCTTATTGCCCTCTTCCTTCTGCAGTCTTGGTGGCAAAATATTACCTAGGAGTGCCAGTGAAATCCAAATACCTAGGGCTTGCCTGAATATAAAGATGAGGTTTTTTTAAATGAGATTTTAATCTGATTTTTTGAGCTGAATTGCTGTAAAAGGGGGCATAGACTTTTTTTTATTTATTTAAAACAGACTTGTTCTTCTTCGAGTGATTGCTCACATCCATTCCAGTTAGGTGTGCGCGCCGCGCGTGCACGTTCGTCGGAAACTTTTTACCCTGGCAACTCCAGTGGGCCGGCAGGTCGCCCCCTAGAGTGGCGCCGCCATGGCGCTCGATATATACCCCTGCCGGCCCACCCGCTCCTCAGTTCCTTCTTACCGCCGTGTCGGTCGTTGGAACTGTGGAGCGCGGCATAGCTGTCCTCCACGTCGCTAGCTCTCCTTGTTAACTACCGTTATTGTTACAGTTGTTAGTTAGATCGTTAAGTGTAGTTAGTTAAGTAATTAGGTGTAAATAGTATTGTAGATAGTTGTTCGCCGGTCTGGGCTGTAGCCCTTTCCGGCACCCGGCACCGGGCTCATGCCTGGTTCGCCGGGCTTTAAGCAGTGTGCGGCCTGTAAGAAGCCTATGCCTACCAGCGACCCCCACGACGCGTGTCTGAAGTGCCTGGGGGAATCGCACAGGTCGGACAAGTGCCGCATCTGCAAGGCTTTTAAGCCCAGGACAAAGAAGGAGAGAGACCAAAGACTCAGGACTCTCCTCATGGAGGCGGCACTTGACCCGGCAGCTTCACAGGCCGTGATCTCGGCGCCGGCACCGGATCGCACCGGGAAGACTCCCCGGCACCGACCTTCCCCGGCACCGGGTGCAGAGGCGAGACCGTCAGCGTCTGCTACTCCAGCCAGGCAGACCCGATTGGAGCGCCCGGCATCGACATCGGCCGCGGCACCACCGGCACCGTCGACTCTGGGCCCGGTGGGTCCGTCGAGTCCGGTGCCGCCAAGCTCCCCCATAAGATCTGGGGTTGAGCTATTGGTCCCATCCACGCCGGAGACCTTCGCCTCGGCACGGGACCTTATCGCCCTAACTGAGTCTACTCAGCTGCCACCCCCGGTACCTCCGGTGCGGGTCGCATCTAGAGGCAAGCCCATGATGACGGCACCGTCTCGGGACTCATGCTCGCGATCCAGGTCCCGACGCCACGGTCGCTCGAGATCCCGCTGCCGCTCGCAGTCCCGGCACCGCTCCCCTCGGCGGTACCGGTCGCACTCGCGGCACCGATCGACCTCCAGACGGTCGCGGTCTGACTCCAGCCGTCGATACCGGCACCGTGACTCCAGGAGCCAGTCCTGCCGTCACTCGCCGCGCCGGTTGACCTCCCGGCACCGAGCTGGTGGCAGGTCCCGGTCCCGGTCGACCTCCCGGCACCGAAGCAGCGGCCGGTACCGGTCCAGATCCCGGCACCGAGACAGAACCCGGTCCCGATCCCGGCACCGCTATGACTCCTGGTACCGATCCCCAGCACCGAGAAGATCTTCGGTGCCGACCCGTGCAGACCCTTACCAGCCGGGGTCGGCCCCGCCATGGCCTTCTAGGCAGCCGTCGGTGTCTTCTCAAGCAGACAGCGTGTATGCGCTGGGCACCGACAGGCAGGCGGCATTATTTCAAGATCCTCCGCAACAGGACCAAGGTCCGCAGCAGTGGGGGTTTTGGACCCCCTGGGCATACCATCAAGCCCAGGGCCCCCAACAGCTTCCGGCTAGGCCTGCAACGACGGAGCACAGGGTACCGGAGGCTTCGTTGTCTCGCCCCCCTCCCTCCCCGGATGGAGAGGAAGGATCCAAGCAGCAAGACCCTGCTCTTGCTCCTGAGACAGGGGCGAGGGCTGAGGGAGACCCCCCACTGGACACTTTCTTGCCGGGGGTCTCCTCATCCTCCTCCCCTGATGAAGCGGTGGCTGGCACCTCCTCCAGTAGCCCTCCTCCGCTGGATCTCAGGGCGCACCAAGACCTCCTTAGGCGAGTAGCTCAGAATCTGAGCCTGCAAGCCGAGGAGGTCTCTGAGATCGAGGACCCTATCGTCACCATCCTCTCGTCTGATGCTCCCACCAGGGTTGCCCTACCCTTCATTAGGATGATCCAGGCCAACGCCAATACAATCTGGCAATCACCGGCCTCCATCCCCCCTACGGCGAGGGGCGTCGAGAGGAAGTACATGGCCCCCTCCAAGGGCTATGAGTACCTCCACGTCCACCCGACACCGTGTTCCCTGGTAGTGCAGTCGGTGAACGAGAGGGAGCGTCATGGGCAGGAAGCTCCAGCCCCCAAATCCAAGGAGGCCAGACGTATGGACCTCCTTGGCCGCAAGGTCTACTCAGCTGGGGCCCTTCAGCTCAGGGTTTCAAACCAACAAGCCCTGCTCAGCAGATACGCTTTTAACTCGTGGGTGGCAGCGGACAAATTCAAAGAGCTGCTGCCACAGGAGGCCCGCCAAGAATTTGCGGCCATTCTGGACGAGGGCAAGAAGGTTGCACGAACTTCGTTGCAAGCTTCTTTGGACGCTGCAGACTCGGCTGCCCGCACCCTCGCCTCGGGGGTAACGATGCGCCGTATCTCCTGGCTTCAGGTCTCTGGCCTTCCACCGGAGCTCCAATATACCATTCAGGACCTCCCGTTCGAAGGCCAGGGCCTGTTTTCAGAAAAGACAGACCCCAGACTTAAGAGTCTCAAAGACAATCGGGTCATTATGCGCTCCCTCGGGATGCACACGCCGGGAACGCAGCGCAGACCCTTCCGGCCACAGCAGCAACAGCAGCGCAGGCCATACCCCCAGTTCCGCCAACGGCAGGACCTCAATAGGCGCCGGGGCAGGAATGGAAGGCGTAGGCATTCGGGGAACCGGGGGGGCAGAATCAAAGCTCCTCTAAGCCCCCGCCTGGACCCAAGCCTTCGTTTTGAAGGTGCGCCCGAGGGCGCAGTAACAGTTTCCCCCACGGATCCTTCCCCCCCGTTTTCCAACCGCCTTTCGTTTTTCCTCCCGGCGTGGACCCAAATAACATCGGACCGCTGGGTCTTGCGCACGGTGCAGACGGGATACCGCCTGCAGTTTATATCGTTTCCTCCTTCCCACCCCCCTTCCTCGTCCCTCTTCAGGGACCCCTCTCACGAGCAATTCCTTCGACAGGAGGTACAGACGCTCCTCAACAAAGGAGCTATAGACGCGGTTCCGGAAAACGAGAAAGGCAAGGGGTTTTATTCCCGCTACTTTCTGATCCCCAAGGCCAAGGGAGGCCTCAGGCCTATCCTCGACCTGCGAGAGCTCAACAAATACCTAGTGAAGTTGAAGTTCCGCATGGTATCCCTGGGGACCATTATCCCATCCCTGGATCCGGGAGACTGGTACGCCGCCCTCGACATGCAGGACGCTTATTTTCACATTGCCATTTGGCCGCACCACAGACGTTTCCTTCGATTCAGGGTGGGCCGCCTTCACTATCAATTTGCAGTCCTCCCATTTGGCCTTTCTACGGCTCCGAGGGTATTTACAAAATGCATGGCAGTCGTTGTGGCACATCTCCGGCGCAGTCGTATCCACGTGTTCCCTTACCTGGACGATTGGTTAATTCGGGGCACATCGGAGCTACAGGTTTGCAGCCACGTCCGCAAGATCACCGGCCTGTTTGCTACCTTGGGCCTCATGATCAATATAGACAAGTCCACCCTGCTCCCCACGCAGAGGGTGGAGTTCATCGGGGCCGTCCTGGACTCCACCGTGGCCAGGGCTCTTCTGCCGTTACCGAGGTTCCAGGCATTGTCGGCGATCGTTCAGCGATTGCGGGCAGCCCCCTTGACATCAATACGGACATGTCTAACCCTGTTAGGCCACATGGCAGCATGCACATTTGTGACCGGTTACGCTCGGCTCCGCATGAGGCCCCTCCAGTTGTGGCTCATTGCACATTACCGGCCGGCAAGGCAACCACTAGACATGCTGATCACAATCCCCCAGGGGGTGTTAGATTCTCTCAGCTGGTGGCTAGACCAGTCCATAGTGTGTGCGGGGCTCCCTTTCCACCCACCTCAGCCTTCGGTGTCCCTAGCAACGGATGCCTCAGATCTCGGCTGGGGGGCCCACCTGGGAACCCTGAGAACACAGGGCCTGTGGTCCCCGCAGGAGGTGAAGCTGCACATCAACATGCGGGAGTTGAGAGCGGTCCGCCTTGCTTGTCAAACGTTCTGTCACCAGCTTCGAGGTCGTTGTCGCGGTGTTTACCGACAACACGACGACCATGTACTATATCAACAAGCAGGGCTGCACCAGATCCTCTCCCCTATGTCATGAGGCGATGCGACTATGGGACTTTTGTGTAGCCCACTCCATTCACCTCACGGCTTCCTTCCTCCCCGGAGTACGGAACGCGCTGGCGGATCGCCTGAGCAGATCCTTCCTGTCACACGAGTGGTCCCTTCGCCTGGACGTCGCCCTCGCAATTTTCCAGAGGTGGGGTTATCCCCGTGTGGACCTCTTCGCGTCCGGGGGGAACAAGAAGTGCCAGGCGTTCTGCTCCTTTCAGGGCAGGGAGCCCGGGTCTATAGCGGATGCCTTCCTTATTCCGTGGACGACCCACTTGTACTACGCTTTTCCCCCGTTCCCACTGGTCCACAGGGTCCTTCTGAAGGTGCGCAGGGACAGGGCTCTCGTGATCATGGTAGCCCCGGCGTGGCCCAGGCAACATTGGTACCCCATGCTGCTGGACCTGGCCATAGCCGACCCAGTTCCCCTGCCCCTTCACTCGGACCTGATTACCCAGGAACACGGGTCTCTCTGTCACCCGGACCTGCAGTCGCTGCACCTAGCGGCGTGGCTCCTGCGTGGCTGACCGGTTCTAAACTGCGCTGCTCCACCCCGGTACGGGAGGTACTTCTGGGCAGCAGGAAGCCTTCCACTAGAGCGACATACTCGGCCAAGTGGAAGCGTTTCTCCTGTTGGTGCGTGGAGAAAGGTCTCCGCCCTATGGAAGTTTCAGTGGCCAATATCTTAGACTATGTTTGGTCCCTCAAACAACAGGGCCTGGCGATATCGTCCTTGCGGGTCCACCTGGCAGCTATCTCCACCTTTCACCCGGGTGGGGATGGCCGCTCCGTTTTTTCCCACCCGACGGTGGCTAGATTCCTGAAGGGGCTGGAACGTTTATACCCTAACGTCCGTCTCCCTGCTCCAACCTGGGATCTTAACCTGGTGTTATCTCGGCTCATGGGGCCCCCCTTTGAGCCGTTAGCTACTTGCTCCCTACTCTATCTCTCTTGGAAGACTGCTTTTCTAGTAGCTATCACCTCAGCTAGGCGGGTGTCAGAACTCCGGGCTCTCGTGATAGACCCCCCGTATACAGTCTTCCACAAAGATAAGGTGCAGCTGAGGCCACACCCTGCCTTTCTCCCCAAGGTGGTCTCGACCTTCCACATCAACCAGGAGATACTCCTCCCGGTTTTTTTCCCGAAACCTCACTCTTCAGGCAGGGAGCAACAGCTCCACTCGCTTGACGTCCGTAGGGCTCTCGCGTTCTATGTGGAGAGGACCAAACCGTTCCGCAAATCCCCCCAACTTTTCGTGGCAGTAGCGGAGCGCATGAAGGGGCTTCCTATCTCCTCGCAGAGGTTATCCTCATGGGTAACGTCCTGTATCAGGACCTGCTATGAGCTGGCCCATGTTCCTACGGGCCGTGTGACTGCGCATTCTACCAGGGCGCAGGCGTCGTCGCTGGCTTTCCTCGCCCGTGTGCCCATCCAGGAAATCTGTCGGGCAGCGACCTGGTCATCGGTCCACACCTTTGCTTCCCACTACGCCCTGGTCCAGCAGTCAAGAGAGGATGCGGCCTTCGGATCTGCAGTGCTCCATGCCGCGACTTCTCACTCCGACCCCACCGCCTAGGTAAGGCTTGGGATTCACCTAACTGGAATGGATGTGAGCAATCACTCGAAGAAGAAAAGACGGTTACTCACCTTTGTAACTGTTGTTCTTCGAGATGTGTTGCTCACATCCATTCCACACCCGCCCTCCTTCCCCACTGTCGGAGTAGCCGGCAAGAAGGAACTGAGGAGCGGGTGGGCCGGCAGGGGTATATATCGAGCGCCATGGCGGCGCCACTCTAGGGGCCGACCTGCCGGCCCACTGGAGTTGCTAGGGTAAAAAGTTTCCGACGAACGTGCACGCGCGGCGCGCACACCTAACTGGAATGGATGTGAGCAACACATCTCGAAGAACAACAGTTACAAAGGTGAGTAACCGTCTTTTTTCGTTTAGGTTTAAGTCAGTTAAGGACAGGTTTAAGCTCAACTGAAATAAGCCACTCTTAAACAAAATAAAAATGTGCACACAGGGCTTTGCACCCATCTAACTAAACTGGAAATCAATGCAAGTTTGTGTGCAGACACACCCTCATGGTTCATGCTACTTACAAAATGTTCCCAAAGGCTAAGATGGTTTGGAAAGTCCATCTCAACCACTCATTCTTTTTTTTTTAATTAGAAGTTAAGTTTGTTTTCTTAGTCCTGTTACTTGCAGGTAAATTGTTTGATCTCCCCTTTTTATCAGCCACATATAAAGGTGTTGGTTGTAAAACAAAGCAAGCAGCCTGATACTGCAGCACCTATAGTCTCCTCTTTGTGGAAATGTAAAGGTGAAAAGCATCCTTGGAGAGCTTAAGTGTCCTGCCCTTTTCTGGGTTAAATGTCTTGCTTACAGTGGTGAAGTACGACATTTAGTTGTCTCTTATTACACATCCTGGTTTTGTGTTCATGTCCATTGTTTTGTGCCATGAAACTGATTTTCACCAAGGAAGTGACATCGACTTCTTGAATCTGTACTCTCTCCAGTGAGCAGAATTGAACGTGCTCTAAAAATTGCTTGACATTTCCTTGAGCACTGATCACAAGTCTTGTTTGGTCTGTCAGAATCGGAAGAAGAGGTTGAAGAGGAGCAGGAAGAAAGGCAGCCATCCCCTGAGCAAGTGCAAGAGAATACAAGCAGTACATACTATGAAAGCCACCCTGTAACGTAAGAAGTCCATGCTAAACAGTAGAAAACAGTTGCTTTGACTGCTTAGTCCTGAATACAGTTAATTCCCTAATATATCTGTTTAACCAAACTAATGCACGTATGGTCCTAATATATGCCAGAACTGTGTGTGCTGAACTTTGTTTAGATTAAATAGGTGTGTTTGTGGGATATTGTAACTCATTATTTTTAATCTTATCTCTCATTTGTAAGTGTGAGTGACAAATGTGAACATAGAGTTTAAAGTGTCAACACATTGATTTGGAATTTAAACTATTCCCTTAGTTGTAATCCACCCATTTATTATATAAATACCTAATATATTACAGTAGCACCTACAAGCCCCCACTGAGATCAGGGCCCCATTGTACAGATATGCAGTAAGTGTGTGCTTTGCCTAACCATTTTAAAATCTAAATAAGACAGACAAAAGGTGGAAGAAGAGACGCATTATTCCTGCTTGACACATGAGGCAGGCAGGCACAAGGATTGAGCACAAGATTTTCAGAAGAGCATTGCTCCCATTTAGGTACCAAAATATCTGGTCGGTTTCTCAGAGGAGTTCAGGTGCTGGATGCTGTGCTCTTTTGAAAATCTCCTCCAAGTGTGTCATTGGGGGCTGGGCATTTAGGAAAACGCCTTCATTTAGTTGCCTGAATGGCAGGAATCTCTCCTGGAAATCTGGCTTTAAGTGACTGGCCCAAGGTTATATAGGGAAGGAAACATGGCACTGCTGAGAATTGAACTCGGATTTTAGTCCTAGTCCAGTGCCTTACCCACAAGACTATTAAATGTTTCTTTAGACTAAATTAGGCCCTTAGAAACATTGGCAAAGGTGGCACTGTCTTCACGCGGGGTTGCACAGGTGTAACTGGCTGGAATTTAGCAAACAATCCCGTTCATGTCCAAGAAGGAAACTGTTCACCCTCTCAACTGTTGGCTCTTACAGAGCTAAAGGGAATGAAAAACAGTCAACGTATTTGAGGACTTGTCTCTTACACTGAGCACACCCAGAGCAGAAAAATAAGGTGCTGTTTTTTTCTCTAGAATAGAATTATGCTTAAGATTTTCAATTGGTAACTAGCTTTGTTCAACACACTCTCAAATGAGATGGAAACCATAAATATGCATGTGTACAGTCAACGCAGGCACTATTCAGAGCCCAAGTTTGCTGGTACGCCTCTTGTCAGAAATGCTTCTTGCCATTTCTAAGTAGCAGATGTCCAGCTTTTCAAGTCCATTCCTTGAAGGTGATGCACGCATAGTGTAGACTTGGTAATATTCACATTATAGCTAATGGTAAAATTACCTTGACTTTAATAGAACCACAGTGTGGCTTTGTGTGCAAATAAAGGTAGGGGCAAAAATAGTCTCTGCCTATCCTGTAAATGCACAGGATGCATGGTAGGAAGCTGAAAGCCTATTCGGGGGAAAAAATCAGCATTGCATGTTAGCAAAACTTCATCATAAGAGCCTTGTATTTTACGTTGAACAAAATGCCTCTAATTCTAGTAATGGTATGGAGGAGCCTTTGGAAGAATCCTCTCATGAGCCTGAGCCAGAGTTGGAATCTGAAACAAAAACAGAGGAGCTGAAATCTGAAGTAGAAGAAAAGAATCTTGAAGAGCTAGAAGAAAAATCTCCATCCCCACCTCCTGTAGAACTTGTTTCTCTACCACAAGAACCACCAAAGGTTAGTTCAAGTTTAACTTCATACACATGAATGAAGATGATAATCCAAAACACTGACTGTTCGGTGTTATGCTGAATGTGAACCGCTTTCTCAAGTGCCAGATGGACAGATTTTTTTTCAGTGTCCTGCTCTCTGAACCACAACACTAAAACAAGTTCACATGTCAAAAAGATTTTTAAAAGATGAATGTGAACTGCTGTACAAATGATCTGTTTAAATGTAGTGCTCTGCCTATGAAGTGTGTGCGTGGGTGGTTATGAACTTAAACCCTTTTAAATGTAGTGTTAGATGTAAAACATCTAAATGAATTTAAGTGGGAGTCGCTGCCCTTCTTTAAAATGAAAGGAGTTACCTTTTCACCTGCAGGATCACTAGCAGTGTAGCTGTAAAAATGAATCTGAGGGTTTTAGCTGTCTCCCTCTAGGCGGGATGCAGTATTTCCAAAAACCATGCGCCGTCTGGTATGGTTAGACCCACTTAGTTCGAAAGGATATGGAGGAAGGAAACAGAAACGGGGTAGAGGTCACTTACTTAGCATGGGTCTTCAGTACTGTCGGTCCTGGTCTCTTTTCCTGTTTAGCTTTAACTTGTGACTTCCACATCTCCTTTCTTTCTTTCTTTCTTTTCTCCAGAAGACAAATTTAGGATCAAAAACTTACCCTGTAGCTGTTACGGTTTTGTCTATCAACTGTTGTCTTTTGGAAAGCGGTGGTTTGGGGGCATTCAGAGAACTGGGGTTCAGTTAGGTAGTGTACCTGAGTACAAGTTCTTGCTCTGCACTGTTGGAGAGACTGGACAGTTACAACTGCAAACCCATCAATATCTGTCTTACTGGCATTGTTTGTTTATGTTTGCAATCCTGGTACAATGATTACTGACAGCTTAGATTTGACTCAAAAATGTATGTTCAGCAGACTAGTTTCCCTCTAGGAATGTCAGTGGTTTGCCATGATTAGTAGCCTAGGTTTGTTGCATTTCTGCAGGCTTTCTCTTGGGCTTCAGTGACCAGTAAAAACCTGCCTCCTAGTGGTACTGTTTCTTCCTCTGGAATTCCACCCCATGTTAAAGCACCAGTCTCACAGGTAATCAATCTGTGAACTCCTTGGATTGTCTCGTTACCTCTGCAACTACTTTAGTCTTTAAACTAACAGATCAAATTGTAATGATGTAAATTGCACAAGTTCTGTCTTAAATGTTAATGCACTTACCTTAATGTCGCAATTAAAAATTAATTAAAAGGCACATACACTTAACAGGTGAGAGTTCTGGGTGGTGGTGAGAGATTTAAGTCTGTTCACATGTAATCAAGAAATGACACTTCTAAATTTTCTGACATTCTATTTGTTTATAAGGTTAAGTGTAACAGTAATTTTATTGTAGTATGTACAATAGGGATCATTCACTGCCAGAACTACCAATCCACTTACCCTGCCATTGGGAAATAAAATTGTTCCTTTTGAGAGAGGAACAGAGCCTCTCCTAGTAAGAGAGAAAAATTAATATTAAAATTCCCAATTCTATGTTTATATGGATTAACTGTACTGCTATGGAACCCTGTACCAACTTATGACTGTGAGAGGTGGGAGGGTTCACCTTTGCTTGCCAGCACAGTGGGCTCTTCCAATTCCCAGACTTTCTGTGACAGAATAGTAGTATACATCATTCAGGTACCAAAGACAAGAGGAAATAGCTAGTCAGTGGGAAATTCCTAGAGAATTTCGAGAGAATTTCATTTCCTCGAGAATTTCTTGTCCTCCATATATCCAAAAACTGACTTAAAATAAAGAGACAATTTTGAAAATGTTAATGTTCTGTAGTAACCTAATGAGTTACCCAAGGACACTTGAGGTAGCTCATTTCTAAACTGTAATGGGCCACAATTTTCAGTAGGACAATTCAGAAACCATTGTCGCAGCTGTTCCTACCACCAGTTTTCTCTCATTTTACTGCCTCGCAGAGGAAACTGGCTAGGATCACCCTTCTGCTAGCTGCCCCTGGAATGCCTTTTGTGATGCTGCCTTCTCTGTGACGGTTGTCATGGAAATCTGACTCCTGCTCTGTAATGACTAGGAAAACCTGGTTAGTTTTAAAATGCCTCACATTGAGGGGGCAATAAGCAGTCAAGACAACCACTCTTGTTTGCACAGAACAGTGAGCTTGAGTTCCTATACAGAACCAAAGACTGCTTCTTTGTGCCATTTCAATTTAGAGAGCACTCCGAGCACTTATTTTATCTGAGCACTTTGATGTATTGTTTACATATGTCAACAAAAGCCAGACAATCAAGTATACTTTCATTGTCCCCTTCCGTCTTTCACTGTATTGCCATATACAGTTTGCCAATGGCAGAGAAAAGGCATGTCATGTTTCGTTTCCTTTCAGTGGGATTCTGTGTTCAAGTAAGTCTGCTCAAACATTTTCAGATAGGACCAAAGCAGATTTTTACAGACAGTCTTAACACCATTATATCTTTTGGGAAGTGGATAGATAAATCTCTCTCCAGGCTCCCTTTATGTGACACCTTAAAATCAGCACTTGGAGGGTTGGTGGGAAAGACAGTTACTTTATTCTAGAAGGCATTTTCAAGCATTAGCTTTTCCTTTTCCCTATCTTGTCAGACTATCAACATCACAATCACTCTTGTGTTTATGCAAACATCACCCCCCATTTGAATTGTTCTTAAACATTTTTTAAACAAGTCCCACAAAATGAGTGTGTGGGAAACTCTAGGATTCTCCTCTGCCAACTCTTAACTTTCAAATAAAGTACCTATTATGACTCCATATCTCTTTAAAGAGGTGGCAATTAGTAAGTACCATTTTAGATTTAGTAACTCATGGTCACAAAAGTAATTAATCTATGGGCCTGGTCATATTCAGCCTGTAGTACCCAGGGACTAACTTGTGCTTTTCTTCCTTCTTTGTGTTCAGAGATAAACGCTGAATATCTGTCTAGAGAATAATGTAGGCCATGTCTTCACTGCTAAGAGAAGATGTGGGTTTGGGGTTTTGTTCTGTTTTTTCACCTCCAGGTAACTAATGCAGATGAGCCATCCCCAGGTAAAAACTACCCTGAAGGCATGGCACTATACCCTGTCTGTGGTTGTCTGTGCCTAGTTTGCTTTGCGGTGAAACTGAACTGCCATCCCTTCGTTGTGTGTTTAACCGTGGGATAGCTCACATGCGTTAGAGTGTAAAAACATATATCTCTTCTGAGCAGTGAAGACAAGACCTTAAATGTAGTTTTGTCTTCCGTTTGAGTTGAAGCAGTGATTACCTACCAAGGAAAGGGATTAAATAGTCACTAATTTGTATTGAATTTGGAAATTCTGAGAGTTCAAACTAGTGCTGCATTTGGTGACTGACAGTGTTGTTGCCTTCATGTCTCCAGAAGCAAGTCTTAAAAGCTTTTCAAACTGGAATATGACTTTTTCCTCTTGAGGACATATATACCAGGATATGTGGATGAGATTTTTCCAAGTATTCTAAGGATGCAGAGTTAGTATCTTTCTAGGCAGATGAGTAAATCTGAAAAATTAGCTAATTCTTCTGGGTCTAGGGATTATTGGTTGTCTGGCTCAGTGGATATCGTAAAACCACAGGCCACAGCGGGAATCTTCGATCAATATTAGAAGTCTAGGCCTCCGTGTGGCTTAATTTTTCCTGTGGTCTATTGGTGAGAATCAAAGTGAGTTATTTCACAGAAGTCAGTGCGGAGACAATGCTGTAGCAAGCTGAGGTTCTTATCTGTATCCCATCTAATTATCTTTCTTTTGCAGTAACAGTGTGGCAGGCATCTCATGGTCTGGGAAAAACCTTCAACTTCAAGGGATAGAAGTCTTCCAAAGCAGATCCATTCAGTTTTTCCATATATATGGTCCAATTTGAGTAATGTGTGTCTAACACATGAAATGTTAGAATTTGAGGGCAAATAAGTCTTGTGGCCTTGCTTCTTGTGCTCTTTTTGCCTCTGAGTTTCAAGCAAGATGACAATCACAATAGCAGAAGATAGTCCTGTTTAGTCCTCATTTCTCCTCTTGTGGATTCCCGGAGAATGGAGGCATTTCATTTTCTATAGAGTCTATGCCCAAAGGGACAAACAGCTGCAGACTTATGAATATGCTGCATGGGCATTACCAGAAACAAATTATTTGCTAATCATTTTACAGTTCCAAGGGGAGAAGGATGTATCCCTTCTCTCTTAGGCATGTTGTAGAAATATTATTATTCTGTGGCTTCCATTGTAGTTCATGCACTTTCCGGGAAACAGGGCTCTGAGGAGATTGGTGGATGGAACAAGCAGTTCTCAGTTCCAAGGGCAGTACTATGCCCTCTCACAGTTTGGTAGGATGCTAGTTTACAGGACTGCATGCGCTCTCCAATGTTACCCTGCAAGCTTGGACTCTTTAATTTTGCAGTGTGTACAAAATTGAGGCGGTCTGTATGTCTTGTGCTGGAGAAGGCCGATAGTTTGGTATTGCTGGTCTACTTATCATAAACCACGCACTGGTGTCTAGTAAGGCTTGCCCTCTGTTTCTTTGGACAGAGGCACTCTACTTGTTTTAAGTAGGCATCTGAGGTGAATGATTGAGCCAGATAGACTTTCTCTTGACACCTCCCCCCCCCCCCAAAGAATTAAATCAAGTAACTTTGAAGGCAGGGTAGCTTGCTGTTCAGGAAAGAAAAATCTGTAATTGTCTTTATAGCTCCCATGTATTTCTATGAGCTGCTTTTAGTTGTATAACTTTTTACGCATTAAAACTTTAGGAAAATAAAATATCACAATGGTGCTGTTGCGGCCCAAGAGGTGCTGCTGCAGAAGTAGATGCCAGTGCTACACTCAGACAAGCTTTTCTTTATTTTTTTCTAATTCTCATAATTTAAAATGCTCAGTCTAAAAATATTGGCAAGGAAGCGCCTGGTAGGGTGCCACTTCAGTGGTAGGAAGGGTGAGAGGTTAGTCTTCAATGTAATATTTGGGCACTTAATAGATAATCTTTCCCAGAAAATCTTCTCTGAGCACAAATATTGCGGTTAAGTCACCTGGTATCAGTAGTTTGTTTACAAAGGAAAAGCGGTGGGAATCTCTCCTTAATGTCACTTGCTTTTGAACTACTGAATCCATATGAGCATGCAATGGTACCTATGACCATTCGTTTAGTGAAACACCCCTTTTGGATTTTAGTTCTGCAAGCTCATCTCCGAGACCCTGATGATAGGAATGTGGGCTTTGTGGTGGTAGCATTTGTTTGGCTACTACAGGTGAACTGAATGCTTGTAGATGATAGCAGCAATTTCGATAATACACACAGTAAATTTTCAGTCACCTAACTTTCTTGTTCTGTAGCTTCCTACCCCTTTTTGAAGGCAGTTTTTGTATGCAGATGCTGGCGATCATTTGTATGTGTTTAAAGGTGTGAGCTTTTTGACTAGTAGGACAGTTTGTGTGTGCTCCCATGTGCACAGGCTTGGCATAGAGAAAGAAAAGGAAGATATCTAACTTGTGCACTGTAGGACTCTTTATCTAAGGTATTTTCTCTTAGATCTCCTTATTGGAGAAGACTGTATTTAGAGATTTGTGAACTTGCTTGCTTTTTCTGTTACGATGTGGCTGTTACCTGTAGTTGATGTGTATTCTGGAAGAAGAATCCTCCAGGCACACACTAACTGTAATTCTGTTTCTTCCATACATATTAATCTAGGGCTAATCTGTGCAGTCCAAGCGTGGCACGGGAAATGCTGCAGAAATTCTGTTTTTTAGCTGGATTTCTGTATATTTCTTTGTACCAGTTTTGAGCACCTGCTGATATGTAAAATTATGGAGCTACTTGGGTCTCAATTCTGTGCCTGGTCAATTGAAGATAATTCCCTCTAGCCATGCCCTTGGGCAAAATAAGATTAGAAAGAGAGCTCTTAGTCTTGATTCTGAGAGGTTTGTGTTCTCTACCTGCTGGCAGAGAAAGGCAAGCCCTGCAGTCCTGGATTGGTACAGAGGAACTTGTAGAAAATTTTCATGTATTCCCAAAACACTCTTCCTGTGGATCTGTATCTTCCAGAATTGTTGCTATGCATGCTAGTGTTCTGTAGACTGCTTTTATTTCAGCTTTTCTTTGGTATCCGGTGTTTAACAGTGTGTTCTCTTGTTTCAGCCAAGAGTTGAAACTAAACCTGAAGCTCAGTCTCAACCACCCCGTGTGCGTGAACAGCGTCCAAGAGAGCGACTAGGTTTTCCACCAAGGGGACCGAGACCAGGTAAACTTTTCTTTGTCATAGTTCAGTGTGTGACGGTGAGAAGCTGTGTATCTGTTGTCTTTGGATTCAAAAGTATAACTTCCTATGATTGGTTGGTATAGGATTTCCTGTACCAGACCTTTGATCCATCCTGTTTGATGTTCTGCTTCTACTGTTGGCTTGTACCTGGCCTTTAGGAAAGTGAAAATCCTTTATTCTCTGCAACTAAGGGTGGAGGAATGAACCCTTTCCTGAGCCCTGTTTTGTGATGAGTTGCTCTGAAGCATGAGAATCATCCCTCTAACTGCAAATGTTCCATTTATCTAATTCTTTTTTAACATTCCTGAGTTATTTGCTTGTATCATGCATCAAGGAACTTCTTCATATTGCTTAATGCTGTTTAAAACCTCTGTTCTCTTGAGACAGACACTGATGGCTTCTGAATTTTGAATGTCCTCTAACTCATGTTCAACAGACCGAATGGGAGCACTTAAATAATAATAATAGGAGATATACCAATCTCCTAGAACCAGAAGGAACCATGAGAGGTCATCAAGTCCAGCCCCCTGCCTTCACTAGCAGGACCAAGTACTGATTTTTGCCCCAGATCCCTCGGTGGCCCCCTCAAGGATTGAACTCACAACCCTGGGTTTAGCAGGCCAATGCTCAAACCACTGAGCTATCCCTCCCCACTTCCATTATCTCTTACAATGTGCTTCTCCTTTCTGAACAAAATCTTTGATCATACATTATGTCATGTGCCAAATGCCATGCCATTTATTCTATTGCAGCTTTTCTCAGGGCATAGTATTGTCTTTGAGATCGTGTTACCTCTCAAATACGGCTCAGTTTTTGCTACCTCATTTACACCTGTCAGCTTATAACATAAGCAGTCCTGTTAATACATCGTGGTCAACTCTTGATGAGCACTGTTCGGTAAGTCCCCATTTGAGCTGTGCACAACATCTAAATCTGTTTATGGGGATGCACCTCAAAAGTTGTGTACAGCTTGACCTAGTGTACGTTAACTTGCAATTGTGAATGGTGCAGTAGTGTACAACGGGGTGAGTGACTCTGTAGGGTTTCACCTCTGGATGTTAACATTCAAGTTCTGGCAAAGATCAAGAGAAATGATTTGACCTGTTAAGAGAAGCTCTCTGCACCTTGGAACAGCAGAGTATCTCTGATCAAAGGCCTGGAATTAAACGTTATACAAGGGAATTTTAATGTTGGGTGGAGTTGTAAAACTTTTAAGTGTTAGCATAGAGCAGACAACGGTTCTCAAAAGTGACTTAAATGGGTGCAATTGAGATTTAGTGGAAGCAAGCCTTCCTGAAACAGATCTATATTTGCATTTACGCAGTTGTTGATGTTGTGCAACTGCACCAGATGAATGTATGTACCAAACTTTCTAATCTACACTGGGGTTAGAAGTACTTCCTTATTCCCTTGCTTCCAACAGCACTGAAACGAAATCTGTTTAAGATGGCTAGAAAGTATTCCAATGCCTGTTAGAAATCAGATTTCCTTTCTTAAAGACTTGATCTGTACCAAGGGCTGAACAATTAAAATTTCATAAAGGTTTTAAATCTAGGCAAAACAGAGTTGTTAATTGGGCATATTGGCTATCCCATGACTTAGCTGCAACTAAATCTTAGTATGGGTCTTGTTTATATCTGGCTTAAAGTTCTGACTTCTCATCTTGCTGTTTGAGTAATTGTAAAGGTTGGATTTTGGGGAATTAAACGTCTCAGGATACTGGGATAGATGAAAGTTACCATCTGTCACTACTTTGCATTCAGCCCAAGCTTGACACTGGCCGGTAGTTGCTATAGCATAACTGATTGCTATGGCATGTTAATTATTTTGGATAATACAGTTAGCTGGTCTCAAGTTCTAGTAGACGTTGGTTGGGAAATGTATTGACAGTCTGTCGAGAGACTAGAGAGTTAAAAAGCACGGCAAATACTTATCTTAGCTACAGATGGCTAGAAATAAGGGCTGAAATGCAACAGTACAGAAGTTTGTTCTGCCAGCTGCCTGTCTGAAGAAAAATAAGAGATCAAAATGCAGGGGGATTGATCCAGTGCATTTAAAACTCAGTTAAGATACCTAATACATAACCACTGTTTAGGAGCTATAGGAACTATCCTGTACTGTTTAACTTTTGCTGCCAGAGCTTACAAACACAAATTCCACATACTAATGGCAGTTGGTAAAACCAGAAAGTAAAAGCAGTGTTACCTGCAAGCTGCAATAAAAACGTGAACTAATGCAAATTGGAAAGGCTATTGTATGTAATAGGGAAAATAAACTTGAACAACCTTACAAGGAGAGTGGCAAGAACTCTTGGATGTCTGAATCAAACACTACAGTGCTAACAGCTGAGAAGTTGCTTAAATACAAAGTAAAGTTTGTCCTCTGAACTCCCCTTGTACACAAAATGATCTGTAATGAAAAATCCTACAACAAGCCCGCAAGGTTTTGTAAATCAGATCACGGAGGGGAAATTTTTCAAGACTTATGCCATATATTGTTGAAGAATGGAAAGGGATGATGATCCTGGTATTGTGTCATATCAGAAGATGCAGAGCTAGACAATGACCTAGTAATATGATACAGGCTAAGATTTCATATCTCCTGTTAGTTAAACCTTATATCGCATTCATGGAGATAATAAAAAATGCATCCAAATCGTTGCAGTACAATGGGAAAAGCTCAATAGCTCAGTAACATCAGTGAGCTTTCATATGGGGGGTGGGTTATGTCTGTTTAATACAGTCTGACAGCCATAGATGAATATATATTCTAGCTGAGCTGAAGTGGAGTAACTGGCAGTCTTGCCGCCACTAGAGTAGATAACAAAACATTTAACTTTCAAAGCTGTGCTCCTCCTTTGAACAGTCATGTTGAAAGAGGAGGGCTGGAAGAAATGGTTGAAAATATACAGTAAATACTAGTTTTTCAGTTCATTTGAAAGGTTACTAGAAATGTCTTAAATAGCTAACTTTTTAAGTTGGGTAAGATGGTAACTTTGAGACTCTGGAAAATAATAGACGATAACCTGTCATGAACGTTAAGCTTTCCTCATTCTTAAGAAACTCCCATGGGTGTTCAGAGTGGGCTGTTTAATATCTTTTTCTGTGTACTGTTTCCAGTTTTTGGGCAGGAGTGAACAGGTAACTTACATTTCCAAAGGTACAATGAGATGGACATTCATCTTAAAAACTGGTGGTGAACAGTGTTGCCCCTGCTCTGAGTGTTACAAAGATAGAGTAGTTGCAGTCATGAAGTATGCTTGCTTGTTAACAGGTTTTGTTTTGATGATGTATGACACCAATTGGATCTCAGCTCCCAGTGGATAGATGTTGCAGTTTTGGTGGTATGGACAAAGGAAGTAACTGATGGTCATGTTAGCAGAAGCCCCCGCTGAGGAAGTAGATAGACTTACTTTTCCGACACATGGAGTTGTTCCCTCAGGTCAGGATTGAGATTGACTGACGTGGAAGCTTGTATGGCTGCTGCCAGTGCAGGATAGTCTTCAGATAAGTCTCTGCGGCTGGCAGGTCAGCACTTTCCATGAAGATTAAAAGCACATGAGAAAACTTAAGTATAATCAGTGGACGTGTTTCTCTTGAAAAGCACATAGCTGAGTGATATGGCTTGTATGTGAAGAAAACAAGAAGCTTTTGATATCCCAATTGGGCAGAATTAAACTTTTAAAGGCACTAAATATGCCTGCCTTCCCCAGCAGAAAATACCTGAAGACCAAGGGTGAAAATGGCTCAAGTGAATGAACTGAAAGCAGATCATTGTGTTGCTAGATGTTCTTAAGTTGTTCAATACAAATCCTAAAACTGTCTGTTTTTGTTTTGAATGGACACAGGTCGAGGGGATATGGAGCAGAATGAATCTGATAATCGCCGAATAATTCGTTACCCAGACAGCCATCAGCTCTTTGTTGGCAACTTGCCACATGATATTGATGAAAATGAACTGAAAGAATTCTTTATGAGTAAGTGATGGGCTTTTAAATAGTTTGAAATTCATCTACTGGGTCTAGAGGATGGAAGTGAAGCTTCAGCCACTGAACATGGTATATATTAACTTTTTAAAAGCAAAGTAACAAACTTTAACATTACAAGAGGCTTTTGAGAATAACTAAACCAAATAGGCTTATTGCAGGGCCTTATTGCATAACTTCTTTTTGTATTGTGCTTTCACAGGCTTTGGAAACGTGGTGGAACTTCGCATCAATACAAAAGGAGTTGGAGGAAAACTACCAAACTTTGGCTTTGTGGTATTTGATGATTCTGAGCCAGTTCAGAGAATCTTAGTTGCGAAAGTAAGTTTGGCCATGTAGCATTTGCATATTTGTCATAGTGAGGGAAGTAATGCTACTAAAACATGAATGATGCAGTGTCCTTAGTTCTTACTGCACTTCACCAGAGTTCAAATTTCCCCTCTGATCGAGGTCATGGAACGTTTATATTTTGTTCGTAGCATATTCTGGTTCCCACTTCAGTTCTGTTCTTTAGAAGTTGCTGTCTTCTGATGGATGCTTGTAAGTTTTTAAAAACTGAGTTCCAAGTTTTTGAACAGCACTGCTTTCATCACTAAATCATAGATCTAGGGCTTCTCAAAGGATCAAGCTAAACTTGAACTGAAGTGCTGGGATTAGGGGGGAAAAAGGAAATTATAAAATTACCAAGATCAATAGATCTCAGCTTCCTTTAGAGATGGCAACTTTTCAGTCCTAATAGTTTGAGAATTGAAAGTAAAATTGCGACTCCTGCAAGCTAGCAGTGGTTTTGTGGCACTGACCATAGCAAGTCCCATGTCTAATCAAAGTATTTTACTAACTTATCACAGAGTGTTCTATGGTCTCTACAGATATGTAGGGTTACAAGTTGCAAGTCACAAACTGGTCGTGAAATTTGGCATTAAGCTGTGTGCAACTGCACTGCTAATGACAGAATAGCATGTAGGGATTACTGTTTCCATGTGTTTTATATCACTGGGACTTTATGAAATGATGACTAATTTTGTCTTGTAAACATTTTCCCCTTCTAAGCCCATTATGTTTCGAGGAGAAGTGCGCTTGAATGTAGAAGAGAAAAAAACAAGAGCTGCCCGTGAAAGAGAGACCCGAGGCGGTGGTGATGATCGTAGGGATATTCGGCGCAATGATAGAGGGCCCGGGGGTCCCCGTGGAATAGTGGGTGGTGGAATGATGCGGGACCGTGATGGAAGAGGACCTCCTCCCCGGGGTGGCATGGCACAGAAACTTGGCTCCGGAAGAGGAACCGGGCAAATGGAAGGCCGTTTCACAGGACAACGTCGCTGAAATCCTCCACTGTTGGCAGACAGTCTTGGCAGTGGTACATTATTCGTCGTGTTTGCATTCTTGTTAATTTTTTTGGCTTTGGAATGTGACACAGCCTTTTTGATCATTTCTTTGATGTGAAAAGCATCCTTTGGTTACCAGTTTAAATTGAGGTGGACATGCTTTCCCAAATTTCACAACAGGAGTCACACTGTTAATTTATAAATTTAGACTTGGAGAATTAAGAACAGAGAAATGACCATAAAACTATCTGCAACAAAAGTGGACTAAAGGACATGCCCAATTGAATTCAGGTCCTTTCAGTCAAAAACCCTCTGCTGCACATTTTGTGTAAGTGTTACTGTTTCTGCTTATTACTGTTGGAAACGCAGTTAGTGCAATCTGTGCAATTGGAGAAGCTTGCCTTTTTTTTTTCTTTTAGAACACTTGGCTCAAAACAAACTAACTTGTGTTTATGCACTCATCAAAATGCACTAATGGGTACTCTAAACTCATTTACATTGACATCTACAAGAGGCATCAGGAAAAAAATCCTTCATCTTTTTTCAGACAGAATAGCTTTTGAAATGATGCGGGCATCTGATCTGCTTGCTGTGACCAACATGTACACACACAAACCTTAACAAGACTACAAGTATGTTCCAGAAGGAAACTATTTAGTGGTAAACTAAACACAATCCAGAACTTCAAAGTTATGGTCCTGAGTACAAAACAAGTTTGATAGCTCATATCTAAGATTTTTCTACCTGCCCCTCTTCAGTACAGGGATGGCTGGCTGCTCAACACACACCTCCTCCCCCTTTCCCCTTCTTTAAGCGTTGTACAGTGAATTGTCTTTACTGTATTTGAGTTCTCTAGTAATGTAATAAGCATGATGGTGCCTTCTATTAATACATCATTCCAGTCTTGCTGGTGATTTTGTACAGTATAGTGTATGAATTGCAGTGCTGCAAAGCCAAACAGCTGCAAAATGTTTAAAAGAAATCATTGAAGAGTTGTATAAAAAATTGCAGTAAGTTACTAGAATATCACTCACCTCGCCCTTCAGTTAACAACTTTGGCTTTTTATGGAGGAGGGGAAGGGAGGGAGAAGGTAACTGAGTAGTCACCAGATTGTCTCTTCTCTTTATCAAATGTAGAATTTTTATGGATATGAAGGTGAAATTTCAGTTACGCATCAAAAGTCAGCTAAGAACTTGGTACACTTTGCCAGCTTCTAATATATGCTCATCTATAGGCTGAGGGTTCAATAACGATACTGCAATTTTCAGAGAACAGATCAGCAGCTCTAAGTATTTGCATTTTCCAGGTTTTTGAACTTACTCATTTTGCACAAATCTTTGAACTGATGTCGACACCCATCAGGCTGTGAACTTAAGGGTAGGGGGAGACATCCTTTTATGTATTTTTACTTATAGATTCTTTAAATCTGTGAGAGGTTTGCTATTTCTGGATTACTGTCTGCCTAGATGCAGGTTCCAGTAAACTGCAAACATAGCAAACGATACTGTCTAACTCCGTGCTGGAGAGTTCAGCAAGCACCAAGCTCTGATGCTTCAGGAGGGGAGGGAGTGAGAGTGTGACCACTTAAAAGCTGCTTCTAAGCATGGAAGACCTCATCACATTGCAACTAGTAACAAATATGGCATAGTAGCGATTTTGTTTCTGGATCGTGCAACCATTTGTGGTTTTCAAGTAAGCTGGAAGATGTTGCACACGTTTGTTTCTGATGTATTAGGCAAAGCAAGATTGCATCTGACTGTTTTTCCCCAAAACTTGAGGTCTTCCATGTTTGAAGGTAAGTCTTGCACTATTTCCATACGTTTTCTAGGACACATTGCTCAGTTTCCATTTTTATGTTTGTTTGTTACTCTTCCATTTTCAGATGTTACCTGGAAACATAGTACTTGAACTCCTTACCACAAAACATAACTTGACTTAAGTTTGAAGCTTTTAGTCAAACTGCTGTCTTCAGCAAACAGTTTACCACCAGTGTTTGTGTAGCTTTTTTAAATTTTAGTGCTATGATATCACCCTGCCATCTTCTAAATTGTTATGGCAAATGGCACTGGGGAAAGTGTAACTG
This sequence comes from Gopherus flavomarginatus, assembly GCF_025201925.1. NCBI lineage: Eukaryota > Metazoa > Chordata > Testudines > Testudinidae > Gopherus > Gopherus flavomarginatus. The sequence goes on from NC_066619.1 coordinate 151,751,674, forward strand.
ACAATTAGAAGCGCTACTGAGCCATTCAATTTCTGGCTTGCTTCTTGTTTAAATGCCATGAAATAAAGCTAATGGAACATCATACCCAGAAGTTTACATGGTGATTGTTCACCTACTGTACTGTGGACTCTAATGTTCTTGTCCCTCTTTCAGTAAATGTACCTCTTAAAGCAAAGTAACGGATTCATTGACCATTACTGTTAGTTGCTGATTTGTGGATGGTGGTAGTATTCTATCATTACAATCCTATTTCAACAAACTTGGCTTGCCATCTTGGCTTTAGTAGGTATAAAAGACAGTGGATTACCATCTTTATTGCTGTAATGTGTTAAGCATTATATGCTAGTAGAATCTAGTTAATTGTTGCAGGTGGAAAGTATTTTTACTTTTAAGTTTCCATTCTTGAATGTGTTTTGACTAAACATACCAATAAACTACTGATGTCTGCAGCATTTATCAATGTCGCTAATTCTCTCTTGAATGTAGGTCTATTCTGGTGTAGCATTATTTCAGCCCTTATTATGTAAAAGCCAATTTTTAAAAAATGTGTTACTCAAAATGATGTAGGATCAAAAGCTACTCCCTTTACTTGCATGTCATATGCTTCAGTAGAAACTACTTACCTAAGTAAAGCAATTTTTATATAAAGTGCGCACTCTCGTGCATGGAGTGTGTGTGTGTGTGTGTGTGTGTGTGTGTGTGTGTGTGTTTGTGTATTTTAAAAAAAAAACAAACCTACACTGATGGTGCTGCTCCAAAAACTGCCAAGCAACTGTTGAGGTTATGTTTGACTGGTCTGTGAACACCTGCTTGTAATCTGACAAAAAAATGAGCCCTGAGCTTGAATAAGTCTAGCATTTACCCATTTTTTGTTTGTCACATAATTAAATGTCAAGAACAAGTTTACAAGGCTGCTTTTGTTGCACAGGTATAGCAAAAATTGTTGCATTATTTACAAGTTTGTCTATCTGATGCTAGCACTACTTTAAGCTTGCAATATTTATTCTGCTTAACAATATTTTTAAACCATTGTTAAATGTGTTCAGCTATTTCCTGCTGCCAAAAGTGATTAAAGGGTGGATGGTGGATTATTACCTGGGATTTGTTTAACTCCTGACATCTTAACTAAAATCTCTCTCTCCGGGTATTACACAATTCAGTCTCTCAATGGCCCTGTATGATAAGTCAACACTTCTATATTTGAGTAATTTTAGCGTTCTTTCCAACTGGTAAATGTAGCTCAAATTGGGATGAGTATTGTAGTCACTAACCCGTACTAAGTGACAACAGCAAAAATGTTCTTTTGAGTATAATTATGTCGTTACCCAGGGTATGGAGAAGGCAGATGTTTAAAAAACACTTAAAAATAAAACTTTCAAGTGGACTACACTTTCTTGGTACTGGCTGCACCACCACTTATTTTATAGTGACGTTGGGCACTTCATTTTACATTGCATGATCTTTCCTCTTCTGGCCTCACTCACATTGCCAGATACTGGCCATGCCTGTGTTAATGTCAACTTTTCTTTTTTTGGAATAATTGTCCATATAAAGTATTAGGAAAAAAAATGTTCTTAATGCTAGTAGTCAAGCAACGTATTTATCGTGGGAGTTGCGTATATAAAATTCCCACTTTGATTATGCTACTGGTAACAACTGTGATGTGTGGTGGGGTTGAATGTTCAGAGTGTAATGTCTTTTAATGTAATGTAACTTTTTTTCATAGTAGGAATATCTGAGATTAATCAGAATAGCCCTTTTACGTTTAGTTGCTAGGCAAGTTCATGGAGGATCAGTCTATCAATGGCTATTAGCCAGGGTGGGGGGGGATGGTGTCCCTAGTCTCTGTTTGCCAGAAGCTGGGAATGGGCGTCGGGATGGATCACTTGATGATTTACCTGTTCTGTTCATTCCCTCTGGGGCACCTGGCATTGGCCACTGTCGGAAGACAGGATACTGGGCTAGATGGGCCTTTGGCCATACTGGATCAGACCATTCTTATGTTCTTAATTCAGTTATTGACTACGATAAAATTATTTAAAGGGATCGTCACAAGCTCAAAATATGTACCCAATCTTAAACACTATTCAGATAGGTAAACCTTTAGCTTCCTGCATTTCCCCCCCCCCTTTTTTTTTTTTAAGACAATCCTGCCAACTGAAGTTTTAAAACAAAAAAGCAACTTGAAATTTCTTGGTGGATGTTTGTATACAGGCTTCTGATTCATTAGAGATGGTGAGAGGCAGAAGAAGCAGATACTTGCTAAATGTGAAGGGCGGAGAAGCGACCATGATTTGCAGGGCCCAGTTTCCAAGCTGACATGACATACAGTAAGGTTTAAAAGGAAAAAACCCAGAATGTCTTGCCAGAGACTTACCCTGTAGAGCAATGTAATGTTAAAACTCTGTTTATATTTTTAATCACTGGTTGTTTCGTAACAATGGCAGATTACCTGACATTTGTCACATTGTCTGGGGTGGCTCACGACTGAGAGACCCCCCGATTGCTGGTGTGTTCTATGATGAGATTTCACCAACCCAGTCACAAATGTGAACTCCTAAAGTACCACAGTCTTACAGTGGAGTCACAGACAGACCCGTTAGACACTGCACTCCATCTTGCCACCCAGGCAAGCTGGACTATGTGATAAACGGTCACTTACACTAACAATCACAAAATACCCATCTTACACCCAGTCTCAAGAGACTGATCACTCACCCAGCTTGAGTTGCATACTAGATCTCACACCAAAGACAATGCTGGCAGTTCACACTATAGTAAACTAAAGGTTTTTGAGCCAAGAAAAAGAAATGAAAGTTGAGAGGTTAAAGCAGGTAAAAATATATATACAAGTGAGTCACTGTTTATACTACATCTCTGCCACCTTTTGAAATTAAGCTGCCAATTTCGCAACAGTCTCTCAGGGCTATCCAGAGTACTCTGAGATCTGACTTCTCATTTGGCTATTCTGCCCTTTTAGAATCTCCAAACAGTCCAGAGAGTATTTTTTCCTTATGTCCCTATTTATAGCTGCTTCGGACAGAAACCAAGCAGACAGGACGTCCCCCACATGGGAGCTTTCCTTCATGATGGGAAAGAGAGTAATGCACTTAGACATTGATCTTTGATTCCCCCACACAATGACCATTTACATGAACTAGCACTTTAATAGGAAAGTTCATTTGCATTATACAAGGCTGCTCGTTTAATGGGTTACTTGGTTACAGAGATACAATGCAGATATTTGCTATTACATTATAACAGGCTGCAGATACCTGAACACTGTGCATGCAGCATCCCACCAGTTTTTAATGAAGTTTAAACACTAAACACATTCTTATACATTTTTAACATATACTTTGTAGGATAGTAACAGGAAATGAGCTGGTCTGTCTTCCAGCTGTGAGTTTGTCAGTTCTTAGCTGACAACTGCAGCCTTGGCCAGAGCTGGTACTTGGCTTACCAGCAGCACAACTGCTGTTTTGTGTTATCTGTGATTGTGGGTATTTTATTCTTGGGAGCCATAATAGGCAGAAGAAAAAGTTACTGCTCCAGTGTGCTTCTGTCATATTTGGAGTTCCACTGTCAGTGGATAGAAATACAGCCTTTAGTTAAACTGTGTCATAGTTATGCAACAATGGTTCTTATATTAGTCCTGGATGACATCACATTTCACCTGCCTGGTAGTAAAGTTGGTATGAAACTACTCTTATTAAAATGTGTTCCAGGATCATCAGCCCTCAGGGATAGGATAAACCCATGGCTGGTTATTTATGGCTCTCCTATTCATTACTCTTAATGCTCAAAGGCCACAGTAGACAAGGTTTGAGTATCACATTACCCCTTCACTGACTTAAGAGGCAAAATATCTTGTCTTTGCTATTAAGATGTCTAAACCTGTTTATGCTGGCATATCTGCAACCTTCTGAGTACTCCCAATACTTTAACTTGTGTGTAGTTTTACAACAATCTTCCCCAAATGTAAGTGCCTGTAGTTAGATATGTCACTCGAGTTATCTGCAGATACCTTGCCTGAATATGAAGTGGTGTGATCTCAAACTGGTAAATTGGCTATTCTGCATGTTAAAAGGATGCAACCAAAAATAATAGTAAAAGTGGGGGATTAAAAGCTCAAAGGGCCTTTTTATTCTAAATTGCTCTTTAACCATTTCAGTGTTCATTATGGGCTGACACATCTCATAAGATGGTCACATTGTAGCATAACAAGTTTTTTTAAATATCTAGTGCTTGCAAAGATTGTGTAGGATGTCATTTTTAACTGACAGTGGGGAAATTTTGTAAACTTAGTCTAGTCGCTTCTTGCTTCGCGCAGGGATTCTATATCTGTCTTTGAAACTAAATTGAAGTGATTGTTAAAAGTGGCTATGGAGGAGATGCATCAATTATCTTGTAAGGATCTTCATAGTATGATATGCCAGAACATATAATTATCATAGTACTGGTGTGATTTAATTTAGCTTTGGAAGATAGTGCTTGGGGGCTGATCAGTACTGAAAAGATTTAAACTTTGCTTTTTTTTTAATGCTCTAACATTCTAATCTTGAATATTAAATTCCTGGTATAAAACACATGTCAATTCAATTAGCTTTGTGTCCAGAGGGCTTCAGGTGCTGAGTCATATACATGAGCCATCACACTGCGTTCAAATACATAGGTTCAAATTATTGTGCATTTTAAAAAAGTTGTTGACAGTGGCTGCATCTCAAAATTAAATCCTATTAACTATCAGAGCAGGGTTTTGCTCTGTTTCTCAAAATGTGAGTTGGTGACACAGACCAAATGCAGGAAATCTTTCAGTGTAAGCCATGCATTCTTTGTTATGTAGAGTAAATGTTTAGTTCACTTGGCAATATTGAAAGTGGTGTCTTCTGTGTGTGGCCCCTTCTTGAACTTGTATATGTTGTGCAGGTCAGAGAGGGTTCCAGATGTTAATATCAGAATTGTTTAATAATCCTGTTTAATCTGTTTATAAGCACCTAAAGGATAATAAGGTAATAAGTAATAACCCACATGGATTGTCAAGAACAAATCATGCCAAATCAAACAGGCTGCCTTGATTTAAATCAACTTTTTTTTCCTGTTTGTACTCCTTACCTTGTAAAGAAAGATGCCTTCTCATTGGTTGGTGTAACCATTAAAACATGTTGATATACAATTAGTGCCTTTACACTAGATTTGGTACACCTGTTCGGGAAGGTAAATTATAATTCTATACACTTAAGCAATTACATAGCTTAATATTTTCAGACCCTAATTGTACACTATTAGTACATTAGAAAGTAGTGAGTGATATATTACTTATTTGCAAACTTTTTGCTCATGATTTGTTAAGCTGGAATTAAACATACAATACAGCATATAAAATTTATTTTTATTAAAACAACCTTAAGAGTTTTGGATACATAAACATCTTATCAAAATATTTCACATTTACAACTAAATGACCTATCAAAACAAAGGGCTTAACTGTTGTCAGTGAACTAGACTGATTATTTCAGGTTCACCTGGGAGAATTTTCAAACTTGTCTTAAGTGAAAGTTACTGGATTTTACGTTCTTGCTTAAATCTCTTAGACATTCTCCGGGTTACTTAGGCTGTCCTTCAAACTTTTAAACTAGTAGCTTTCATCTACCCACTCATTTTTATTCATTTTAAGCAGGTTTCCTTTTAAAAAATAAAACATTTTAAATCAAATAATTCAATGAATACTAAATTAATTTTTTCATTAATTTCAGGGTAGATACAATTAATCTAATTTCTGCCTTTGACTGGATTACTGGCCTAATGCATGAGAGAGAGGCTGTTGACACAGTCCCATATGATAGTCTCAGCTCACTCGTGGTCAGAGATCCCATGGTGGCCAGAGGAAACACTACAAAGACACACTGAAAGCGTATCTTAAGAAAATGGTGGATGTCACAAGCTGGGAAGAGCAAGCCACCAACCGACCCCAATGGCACCATATCCTCCATCAGACAGTGGCCCGCTTCGAGGAGAAGCGCCTTGGCCTCAAAGCTGAAAAGAGGGAGGAAGGAAAAGAAATAACTTTCTCCCAGCAGGCCGCTGGCTTGCCACAAAATGTCTGTACCTACTGCAGGTGGATTTGCAGTACCAGGATCGGACTCCTGAGTCATCTCAGGACCCATATGTAAATTTGTGATAGAGATCACCCTTGAATCAAGGGATTACCAATCAATCACACAATAGTCCCATAAGCAAACTAGGGAATGTGATCTATATGAAGTTGTTATAAGGTGGGTGAACAACTGATTGAAAATCTAGTTATCATTGGTTTGCTGTTTAAAATGGGGGAATATATCTAATAGGGTCCCGTATGGGTCAGCCTTGGGTCCAGTACTAGTCAATGTTTTAATTACTTGGATAATGAAGTGGAGAGCATGGTTATAAAAGATGTGGATAACACCAAGCTGGGAAGGATTGCAAGCACTTTGGAGGACAGGATTAGAATTCAAAATTCACACATTGGAGAATTGGTCTGCAGTCAACAAGATGAAATTCAATCAAGACACAAAGTACTACGGAAAAATGAAATGCACAACTGCAAAATGGGGAATAATTGGAGTGGTGGTAGTAGTGCAGAAAAGGATCTGAACTGAACATGAGGCTTAACATCTTGCAAGGGTGTATTAACAGGAGTGTCATGTAAGACACGGGAGGTAATTCTGCTCTTCTTGGCACTAGTGGGGCCTCAACTGAAGTGCTGTGTCCCGTTTTGGTGCTACCCTTAAACTGGAGAGAGTCCAGAGGAGAGAAACAAATGATCAGAGGTTTAGAAAACCTGACCTGAGGAAAGGTTTAAAAAGACTGGGCATGTTAAGTCTTGAGGAAAGACTGAGGGGGAGGGGACTTGGTAGCAGTCTTCAAATATGGTAAGAGCTGTTTATAAAGAGGATGGTGATCAATTATGCTCCAAGGCCACTGAAATTAGGACAAGAAGTAATATAATTAACTTATAGGAGGGGAGATTTGTTAGATACTAGGAAAAACTTCCCAACTATAAGGATACTTAAGCAGTGGATAGGCTTCCAAGGGAGGTTGTGGCTGTTTTTTCAGAAGAGGTTAGACAAACAACTTTCAGAGATGGACTTGGTTTACTTGGTCCTGCCTCCGTGCAGGGGATTGGACTAGTGACTACTTGCGGTCCATGTTGCAGCTCTACATTTCTGTGGTCAACTGTTTTTATTGAGTGGTTACAATGAGTGATCCTCCTGAGGGGGGCATAATTTAAAAAATGAAGTTGTATCAAGGAGACTGAAGATTAAATTATGATATGTGCTGAGGCTTTCAGCAAAACAGTCCAGTTACTTCATTGCATACATTTACTTACAAGCCTTTGAACTATTTGCTCGAGGAAAATGTTTTTTTCAAGTGTTAATGTCTTTCTTGCAGTTTGCCTGTAGAGCAGTCTGGAGTGTTTCTCTTCCTCTACTATGATTACAAATTCTGCATTTTGGCATCAATGTAGACTTGACTGTGAGTAGTCAGTCTCCTTTATCTACTATTTCAGTGTGTGAACACACCTAAAACCAATCTGGGGTACTGAGAAAGATTTTGGCTAATGTGACTTCAAGTGACCCACCTTATTTCATCTAAGGTGTCTTGATATTTCTTACACCTTCCAGATGTGACCTGTGCCCAAGTCCATATCTATGTGCTGGTTGGTGTGTGTGTGGGTTTATTTTATTTTTTTGCATTAGGTTGTTTGTTTCTTAAAATAGACTGGTTTAATGGCCTTCGCTATGAAGTGAGTCCTGATTGCCTCTCTTGCATGAGACAGTTGCCAGTTTTCCCTCCATACAGGTTTCTTTATGCCATGTTTCTAATATCTGCCTGTGAATTAATAGCTTGGCCTTTGGGGTACTCCGACTCCCTGTATGTTTATTGCAAACACGTTTTGATTGTATTGAACTGACAAGTGTTTCACGAACATTGTTCCACTCATTCCCACAGCGGAGCTGTTTTCCCACAACCTGTTTCTGTATCCACCCTTCTTGACAACCATGTTTTGTTTGTGTGCCTTCTCTTGACAGGTGAATGCTGCTTTCATGCTAACATGTCTGCTGCAGCTAACAACTTCTGGGGAAATCCAGCATTGCTGCCCCAAACTGTGTAAGAGGTTCTGAGTGTCCGTTTAGCAATGTCAGTATTCTCTTGGCGCCCCAGACGAGTCCAGCACGGATGCTTGGATGGGGGAGCCTTTTCTTCTGTTTGCTATTCTGGTACAGAAAGGTTCAGGTTGCTCAAGGACAGAAGTGGTGGAGGGGAAGTCCTGAATTCATCTCCATGAGCCAGTGCTGCTCACTAAAACACAGGGAACAAGGAAGGTCTTGCAAAATGTCACTATGGTAAGGATGGCCCAGAGCTAAGGGAAGTATTCAGGTGCGACCAGGACTGACCATTATATTTGCCTGCAGCAGCATTGGAGGCACTTATCACACTTCTCCCTGCTTTGTCCAACTGCCTCTAGACTGGGGTAAGCCCTGATTGCCCAGTTAGCCTACTTGTTGGAATATATGTTAGAACATGCAACAGTCTGTACTTGCTGATTGATACGAAGTTTTGGTCAGTCCAGAACACCATGCCCCTTGCTCCTGTTGCCTCTTCTTAGCTTGGCTCATCCTTGCCCTTTGCCATCCTTTCTCATGCCAATCCTTTGTTCACCTTTTCCTCTGGCAAATGACCTGTATTTGCATCCAGCAGGCCACACTTTCAAAATCTACAGCTTCTGGATCTCCAGGACCTCTGGCCTCATTTCCTGCTGCAATGGAATGTATCATGTAACTTTTTTTGTTTTCTTCCCATCTTGATCTGTAGTGGGATACGAAGCTGGTTGCTGGTTTCCAGTTTCCCTTTAAATCAATGAGTAGTAGGTGATGCCCCTTAATGTAACTTCAGCTGTCTCCCTATGTTCATTTTGTTGGGTGAGGGTGACGGTAATAGGCTGTTGCCTGTGTGAGCAAGCATGCTGGGAGGCCAGATGCATAGTGTCTACTGTAACTTTGTTTGAAGCACTCTTACAATCATTTCCAACTGAAAAGCTAAGGTTGCTCTGTTGGTACCAGGGGTGGTACCAAGAACTTGCGGTAACTAGGTTATCATAGGCTATCCCTATGGCTGGAAATCACTTCAGCATTTGTATGCAATAAAATAAGGAAGAGAAAAGTTCTTTGTGTAATATTGGGGGAGAGCGATGCCAAGGAAATAATAGGGAAAGGATGGAAGGATTGAATAGTTCTAACTGTGGCTTGGCTGGTTGCAGTCAGCTACAGCAGGTGGCTCTGATTACAGCCCCCATGCTGTAGGCAAGCAATAAAACAATCAAGGACTTTGAGTGTGTGCCTAGAGTGAGGTTAATGTTTCACTGTCCTAAAAAGGCTGTAATGCATAACCAAGGCCCCAGGTACCCTGCTGCAAACTTGACCTAACTTCTGCAGTCAACGTTCCTTCACCCTGTTGTAGACTAGCAATTGAGGCGCAGCTGCCTTGATGTAAAGCTTGTATTTTGATCGTTTGAGAATATCAGCATAATTGGTTAATAACACAAGAGTTTCTTCTCTTTTAAAGTTCATACTTCATACTTTTAAAGTTTTTCATGTCATAGTAACTGTTTTGTCTCACGTTGCTGTATCTTATCACACGTGTGTCAATTCAATGTGCAAAAACAGGGTCCCTTGCTCAAGACTGGTGATTGTATTTCACGTGACCACACCTTTTTGAAGCCTTGTGTCTGAGAATAAAATGCTGCAAACTGTCTTGTAGTAGGGTTTACTTAGCTGCTAGTTACTCTAGTTTCTTATCAGTCTTTGCTCCCTTACTCTAGTGGCTAAGCCTCAAGTCTCTTTCAAGCTTATGTCCGTATGCCAAGGCAACTGTTTTTCCACTGATATTAGTTGGTGACCTGGGTGCTTTTATATAGGCAGAGGTGGAGATTAATTTAATGGTTTATATCACTGAAGTAAGTGTAATGAATAAGAGGACACTACTCCCAACCAAGCTACATCCATTTGCAATAACTTCCAAGGATCATGCAAATCTCAGCTTGGCCTATTCAGTTAGATGAGACATTGCAAGCCATCTGCATCATCGGCTGCAATTCCCATCATCTCTTGCCAATGAAAGGCTGCTAACAATTCCATATAGCAATTCATAATTCCCAAAGGGCAGCACTGGTCTGCCCTCTAGCTCTTCTTCACCAAGTATAGTGAGATTAAATAGCATGGCCTTGAGCCTTGTGTCCTTATCTAATAGTCCACGTTCCCCCGCAGAAATGAGGCTTATGTAAAAGGTGATAAATAGATGCTGACAACAGCATAAGGGTTGCAGGTGCTTTCATGCCCTAAGGCAATCGTTCTCAAACTTCTCTACGGGTGACTCCTTTCACACAGCAAACCTGGGAGGGTGACACCTCCCCTCTTATAAAGGTAATTTTTTTTTTGAATATTTAACACTATTATAAATGCTGAAGGCAAAGTGGGATTTGTGGGTGGAGGCTGATAACTCACCTCCCCCTTCCCCATAAAACCTTGCAACCCTCTCAAGGGTCACAACCCCCCAGTTGAGAGCCTGTTTTCTAGGGCATGGACTGGACTTTAAAATGGTGCAAAAAAGCATGTTCCCTCCATACCTGCTGTTCAGGCAGAGGTGAAAGTAAGCCGGTCTGGTCTGGCATACCGGCAAGAGCTTTAAATCCCGGCCATAGCTCCAGCGGCTGGCCTGGGGCCAGGATTTAAAGGGCCTGGGGCTCCCCTCAGCAGCAGGAGCTCCGGCTCCTTTAAATCCTAGCCCCAGCATGACAAAACTCAAGGTCCCTGTCCCCCCCCCCCGCCCCTCCCGGCGGGGGCTCCTAAGCAGCTCTTCAGCTGGGTGCCCCTGGTTACTTTAAAGGCCCTGGGTCTCCCAGGCACAGCTGGTGCCTCAGGGCCTTTAAATCTTAGGCCATGCCTCTTCCAGATGAGGTCACACCTCCCAGGACTCCTAGTAAGTCCTGTAAGTTACTTTCACCCGTGTGTTCAGGTGCTGTCTCTCCATCCTCTTTCTAACTATGCTGAATTAGATAGTTTAAATCTGTCTAGTGCAATCAGGCAGAAGAGCTGATGGATTTATTTACGTGCAAGGCAGTTGATTTAAGGAGCTAGGAGGACAGACAAGCAGGTTTCATGTGGTAGAGGGTATAATAGAGGCTCTGGAAGGAACACGTCTCACCCTAATCTCTTTAGAGCTATTATGACCATTATATGTTAATAGCTGTCTTCAAGGAAGATGCAACTCAGTTTTTCCTCAAACTTTTGTACTAGTGCCCCCTTTCACATAGCAAGCCTTTGAGTGTGACTCTTCTCCCCTCGCCCCCCCCCATTAAAAACACTTTTAAATATATTATACACCATTATAAATGTTGGAGCCGAAGTGAGGCTTGGGGTGGCGGCTGACAGCTCGTAACCCCCCATAATAATCTCATGACCATGTGAGGGGTCCCAGCCCCCAGTTTGAGAACCCCTGATGTAACTGGAATGGTTTTGCGTAAGTGATTACCTATACCTAAGGGTAAATAGACTTTCTGATGATCCTGTAGGGTGACCAGACAGCAACTGTGAAAAACTGGGACATGACGTGGGGCGTAAGGAAACTCTGTAAGAAAAAGACCCCAAAATCAGGCCTGTCCCTATACAATGGGGACAGCTGGTGCCCCTATAACGCTGATAGAGGGAAAACCCTTGTAACTGTATTAAAACATGAAAGGCTCCGCAGGCCCCCACCATAGTGTTGCAGGGGGCAGCTAGAGGAGGTGTCAGTACTCTGAGCGCAGCTCCGAGCAGGGGCGCGGGGCTCGCCCCGATCTCCCTCGCACACGCTCGGGGTTCAGCCAGGGCTGCGTAGAGGCTCCGGCTTGGGGGGTGCGGCCTTCCCCCGCCAGTTCCGCGCGCACAAGGCGGAGGGCCCCGGCTCGGACCGGGAGCCTCCCCCGCGCGCTGCCGCTGGGGCTGGCCCCGCCCTGCGCCCGGCCCTGGCTGCGGTGTGTGTACAGCTGAGCCGTTGCCCCTGGCGACCGCCGCTCGCGCTCGCTGCCTGCTCGGGCCCTCGCGTGCTCCCGCTGGCAGGCTGCTCACGCGCAGCGGCCGCGCGCCCGCCTCGTAGCGGCTGGTGTCCCCGCGCGGGCTTTGCGCCTGGCGCGCGGCCGCTCCGCTCCCCTGGGTGAGCGCGCGCGGGCGCGCGGCTGGGGGAGAAGCGCTCGGGCCAGGTGGGTGACAAGGGGCAGGCTGCTCCTCACGCCGCGCGGGGTCCGGGCAGTCCTGCCTCGGGGAGCCCAACCCAGGAGCCGCTCCTTGTCCGCGCTTGGCAGCCAGCCTGTGGGCTGCGCGGGGCAGGGGGCTGGGTGTAATGGGGGCTCCCCCTGCACTGGGGCAGGTGCTTGCTGGGTGTAATGGAGGCTCCCCCTGCATTGGGACAGGTGCTTGCTGGGTGTAATGGGGGCTCCCCCTGCACTGGGGCAGGTGCTTGCTGGGTGTAACGGGGGCTCCCCCTGCATTGGGACAGGTGCTTGCTGGGTGTAACGGGGGCTCCCCCTGCACTGGGGCAGGTGCTTGCTGGGTGTAATGGGGGCTCCCCCTGCATTGGGGCAGGGGGCTGGGTGTAATGGGGCTCCCCCTGCACTGGGGCAGGTGCTTGCTGGGTGTAATGGGGGCTCCCCCTGCACTGGGGCAGGTGCTTGCTGGGTGTAATGGGGGCTCCCCCTGCACTGGGGCAGGTGCTTGCTGGGTGTAATGGGGGCTCCCCCTGCATTGGGGCAGGTGCTTGCTGGGTGTAATGGGGGCTCCCCCTGCATTAGGACGGGGGGACAGGTGCTTGCTGGGTGTAATGGGGGCTCCCCCTGCACTGGGGCAGGTGCTTGCTGGGTGTAATGGGGGCTGGTGCTTGCTGGGTGTAATGGGGGCTCCCCCTGCATTGGGGCAGGGGGCTGGGTGTAATGGGGCTCCCCCTGCACTGGGGCAGGTGCTTGCTGGGTGTAATGGGGGCTCCCCCTGCACTGGGGCAGGTGCTTGCTGGGTGTAATGGGGGCTCCCCCTGCACTGGGGCAGGTGCTTGCTGGGTGTAATGGGGGCTCCCCCTGCACTGGGGCAGGTGCTTGCTGGGTGTAATGGGGGCTCCCCCTGCATTGGGGCAGGTGCTTGCTGGGTGTAATGGGGGCTCCCCCTGCATTAGGACGGGGGGACAGGTGCTTGCTGGGTGTAATGGGGGCTCCCCCTGCACTGGGGCAGGTGCTTGCTGGGTGTAATGGGGGCTGGTGCTTGCTGGGTGTAATGGGGGCTCCCCCTGCATTAGGACGGGGGGGCAGGTGTTTGCTGGGTGTAATGGGGGCTCCTCCTGTATTGGGGAGGGGGGCAGGGGGCTGGATGTAATGAGGGCTCCCCCTGCATTAGGGCAGGGGGCTGGGTGTAATGGGGGCTCCCTCTGCATTGGGGTGGGAGGCAGGTGTGGGGCAGGGGACAGGTGGTTGCTGGGTGTAATGGGGGTGCCCCCCTGCATGGGGGGGCAGATGTGTTGCACTGGGGGAGGGGGTTGCAGGATGTGGCCTGGGCTCCCCCTGCAGAGAGATGGGGGAGAGGTGTATAGTATGCAGGAGAGGTGTTATGTTTGATGTGGTGCCCCTCCACCCCGCAGAGGGACAGTGGGGTGGGGAGATGGATGGGGAGGTTTGGGGGGTGTAATATGGGACTCCTCCTACAGAGGGATGGGGGAAGGAGATACAGAGGTGTCGGTGGAGGGTCTATATTTAAGGCTTTGGGAGATTTGTGCCTGAATAAGGAGTGAACACGCACATACATCCTCTGTTGTGGGGGTAAGGGGGAGAGATTCAGTCACTGTGATATTAACCCCTCAATATTGCTGCAAACCCTTCCCCAGCTAAAGGTGAAAGCAAATCACCCCCAGCGCTACTTGTGAAGGGCTTGGATGCTGCGGTGATGGGCCGGTGCCCCATCGGTGGATGGAACGCTCTTGGCTGTATCACGGCTCCCCCTCACCAGTGTTAGTTCTCCTCACTCTTTCTGCAGGTTGGTGGTTTTATGTATTTCCTGGTCAGGGGGCTGTAGTGTGAGGGCCAGGGAGGCATAAGCATTGTGGCACTCTTGCTTTGAGACTGGCTCACGCGTGTCTCGAACACAAGACCTTGCCTGCCTTGGGTAATTGAGGATTCAGTGAGTGTTTTGCATTTCCAAAGCACAGCACGCAACATTCCCCAGTTACAATAGCATTGGGATGTAGGGACCATCCTTAGTCTTATTAATGTCAAGGGCAAAATTCTCATGGATTTCTGTAAGAGCAGGCTCATACCTAGCAATAAGAAATGATCTAAGCTTTTGGAGTCTGGGATTGGCCACTTTTGATTGTGTAATACAGTCATGGCCATATATTGATTCATATTTTTGTTGATATTTTTGAAATATTTACATCTTCACTTGGACCCATTAACAAGCCTATGAGAAACCAAGTGCAAAGAGAGTTATAATTGCATAAACCATCTTATTTAAGGCTTCATTTAAACAGAAGAAAATGTGTGGAAACAGCAAAGAAGATCTAAATGGAATTATTCCTACTGATGTTCAAGAGACAGCTCGATCGTGGGTTAAGTAGTGCCAGTTAGAAATGATCAAAATGAAATTATCAGGTGAAAAATGAGCTGAGTTTCCTCCTCTCTGTGGTTGAGACGACATGAGTGATTGCTTATCTTCCTAGAACAATGTCAGTTCCAACCCTCTTCTGTACAGGCTCAATCAGCCATTCAAAATAAGCTATTAAATGCAAAGTATTCTGTAATCGCTGCAATTTTGTGTTTACTTTTCTGATCAGTCATATGTACATTTTTTATTAAAACAAGTGTGTAAAATTCATAGCTGTTGCTTTCTCATAAAGATGCACAAACAAAAATATTTGTGCTTTGCATAAATATAATATTTTGCCAAAAGTCTCGCTACTACTTTGTTAACTTCAGTCCAGGCTTCTGACCTTGTCCTGCACAGACCCTTTCATTTCCATTAAAAAATGTGCTGAGACATCTCAAACAATACAAACACTCTGCCTGCTATGTTGTTTTTTATCTACTGTCTCTCATAAGGACTCCTGGGAGGTCACAGAGCACAACTTGAGAAGATTATGTTTAAGTATGTGTGATGATGGGGGCCGGGGGAGACTCATAGTAGTAAAAGCAGTGGAGAATTTGTCAGAAATGTAGACCTTGTGGTTGTGTATGCTTATCTTGGTTTATGGCTTTCAGCACAAGACACAGCTGTTTCGGAGTTAAAATGGAAAAGTACGAGACCCTTGGGCTAGTCGGAGAAGGAAGCTACGGAATGGTAATGAAGTGTAGAAATAAAGACAATGGAAGAATAGTCGCCATCAAGAAGTTTTTGGAAAGTGAGGATGATAAAATGGTTAAAAAAATTGCCATGCGAGAAATCAAACTACTCAAGGTGAGTTCACATACAAAGTAACATGCAGACGCTGGGTCCATTTTACCCAGTGTGCGCAGCAATCACTTACAGTAAATACGTTCTGTATGAAAGTCCCAGGATAGTCTAGGAATTTAAGTTTTACAGATGCTGAAACAGTTTGAAGTAAATGGTGGGTTTTGATGCATATTTTGATTGTCATTCTTCTAAGAAAGATAGCTTTATATAAGAGGCACACCATCTATTTAGATAAGTTGTGTTACTGAAAACAAGTACAGAAGATTTTTTTGGGACGATATTACAGTAATATAGTAGCCTCAGCCACCAGGATTAAGACGAAAAGTATTTTCTGGTCTTAGATCCTGATTCAGGAAAGCAATTAACTACGTGTTCTTAAATATTTTCTAGAATGGGGATGCTTTCCTATATCAGGGTCTTAGATTGTCACATTTCGCAGCCCTCGGCAATTCAAAAGTGCAAAAACTACAGTAAAGCTAGTAATTATCCATCATCATCTGTTTGTGTAAAATATTCACAACTATATATCACTATCATTTTGGACGGCTTTATAAATGTGTATTAGGGAATATTCTTTTAAGCCTTGCTAAACTATGTATTGAGAGATCTTTAATGAGTAGTGTCTTGTCTCTGTATTGAAATTACAGGATGTTTGTGATCTTAGAATTTGAATTACTTTTGAAAAAAATTAAATTTCTAGTGGCAAGTCATTTTATGTTTACATTTAGAATATAGCAACAATCTAGATGAAGCAATCTAGGTATGGTCAGCTACCATTGTTTTTAAAAATACTAATGGTAGATTGATTTGGCAGTTAGCCCAGATCAATTGGGAGTTACTTTTCTGTTTGGTTAGGTGCTGTTCTCAATTGGTTGGCTGGCATTGACTTTGTTAGGAATGTGTTTGTGTGCTCTCTATTCATAAGGGAAGAATGAAAGGAAATGAGACACAAATGAAGCTGCAAACTTGATTCCCCCTTGACTGCAATTAAAGGTGTGCTGTTGGCAGATATTCTCTTCATCTGTCAGTTGGAAACATATTAATATTGTCAGATGACTGGAAGTGGAGCATTGTGTGTGACAAATTAGAAAAGGGACTTCTGACAGCAAGAGATGTACAGGAGCACAACAGAAGTGTGTGACACCGTACCTAAAACCACAGGAGTTGGCATACCAGTTCAGAGCAGATATATATGGATCCTATCTCCAACAATGGCCAGTATGTGATGCTTCGTTGGAAGGTGCAAGAAAACCTGCATCATGGATAATTGTGGAATAATCTACCCAGAGGAGTAAATTTCTTTCCAAGCCCCATCAATTAGTGGTTGATTTATGCCATGCATTGAGCAGCTTTATAATCCATGCATCCGACGAAGTGGGTATTCACCCACGAAATCTCGTACTCCAATACGTCTGTTAGTCTATATGGTGCCACAGGACTCTTTGCTGCTTTTACAGATCCAGACTAACACAGCTACCCCTCTGATACTTTATAATCCTTAGATTTGTTTGTTCTTTTTAATGCAACTGGATATTCTCTGTTATCCATACACATTTCTAATCCTTTTTGAATCCTGCTGAGCTCTTGGACTCTGGGATAGCTTGTGGCCATGAGTTCCATAGACTAATTATACATTGTGGTTTATTAAAACCATTTTCTGTCCATTTTAAATTTTGTCACTTTCCAGTTTAATTTACTGTCTTCTGTACTATAAGAGGGTAAACAGGACCATCTGATTTACCTTTTCTGTGTCATTCAGTAATTTATATACTTTTTTCACATCCCCTTCCACTCATTTCCTTTCTGAACAAAGAGTCCCAGTCTTTTCCATCTCTCCTGGTATGGAAGTCTTTCCTTGCCTCTAATAATTTGATTAGCCCCAGTGGTGTGGATTATAAGGGATGATGTAATCCCTTAGTTACTTGGGATTGGCAGCCAGTACAGAATACAGAGTCTGCCCAGTTCACAATGTGGGCCATCGCTCTGTGTACTAGCCAAAGTTTCCTTGCACTCTACAAGGACAGACCTAGGTATAGGGCATTGTAGAGGATAAAGTATTATCCTGGGTCAAATGGAAACCAACTAAATCCTGATATTCCCTTGTCCTCTCCCCACTCATAACACCAGACTAAAATGCTCTTCACATTATGTTGTACAGATTTCCACAGTGGGCCCTTCCCTTTGACTTGTACAATTTTGATCAGCAGTGAAACAGTCTTGTCATTAGGCTTCAGTGTCATCTCCTCCTATTAAATGAAAGGGTACAATTTACACCTACTACAGGGTTTTTGTTTCAGGCTGTCAGCAGATTCAGGCAGATATGGCTTCATCACCTAACCCTGAAAATGTGAAATGAATGTAATCATCACAACCATAAGACACAACTATCCTTTAAAAAGTTTGTTAAATGAAAGCTTAGATGCTGAGCATAAGATACAACCACTGGGGAAAACTTCTGGTTCCCCAATCTACTGTGAGGCAAGCCAGTTTGACCCTGGGTTTTATCTGGTCCATTAGCAGTCATGCTTTGTGGTATCTAGCCCTGGGCATACCCTGCTCCCAGGTATCTTAGAAATTAACTTTTGTTCCTGGATGAAAGAGAGCTTGGCAAACAGCTTTTTATTATTAATATGCCATGGTCCAATATATGTAGAAGTCAGTGAAAATACATGTTAGGAGAGTTAATCTTGTTACGTTTCATAGAATGCAAGCTCCACATGGATGGAGTCTGGTGTCTCTAACAGCTGTGGAATTTTCTCCAGAATCTAATCTTTAATTAAAAAACAAAACAAAAAAGACAAAACCCTCTTTAGCTCTTACGGCTGTGAAGCAAATATTCCTGTCCTAAGCAATGGGTAAACCCATGCTTGAATCTGTAAAAATCCTGAAACTAGAGCTGCAGTGTTACCAGCACACTCTAGGACCCCCCACTTTTACCCTTCCCTGGGCTCAAGGTGTAACCTTGTTAATTTAGGCACCCTCACCCTTACCCAGTTCCTAGGGCTCAAGGTGTAATCTTCTGTGGGTTTGCGGGGTCTTTTACCAGTGAAAGAGCCTTACGCAATAATATCCGTAACCTCTATTAACAATCACCATAACAGAATGCACATGCTAAGCATGCAGTGCTCCCCACTCCCAATAAGGCAGACATACTTTTCTTGATGGCTAGTCAAGGTTAGATTGTCTGGGGCTGCAACTTCTGCCTGGTATGGTTGCCAGGGTGTTGAGGTCTGGCAGCTCTGATCTTGGGCTGTGTCCTGGACTTAGGTTCCAAATAACTTCCTTTTGGACCCCATATAGTTAAAACTTGGGTCCTACTTAGCTATATCTTAACCAATCATTTTAAACTGAAGTACTACAAGCCAGTATTTCTCACCAGTCCTAGCCGACTATGAAACAATTCTTTAACCAATCAGACCCCACCACCTTAGTTGATTTAAATCTTGCAAAATTAGTTATGCAAGAGTCAAAGAATCAGACAGAAACCATGCAGATAAACAACAGAGAAGTAAGGACCATAAAGGCAAAACAATAAAGAAGTATAGATTTCACATCACAAATGTTAAGTGACTCCTTGCCGGACAGAATGCTGTCAAACAAAGTTTTCTTTAAACATCTTAGGATCTGTTTCTTTATCTGGTGCTGGTGCGTACTGTTAGGATAGGAGCACCTTCTTAACAGCCCGATAGGATAATTTAGATGGAATGTGAGGCTGTGATTCTTTGCTTCTTAGCTCATGGCTGCTGCTGTCCTACTGCGGCTGCTGCTCATTACTGCAGAAAAAGGCCTCAGACCTTACAGTAGGATAGGTGTGAATTGTGCCTCTTTGTTTCAAGAGGTGTTGATTCTGAAACCTAATAATGACAAATTAAATATGAACATGAAGTATTTTACTGCCGATCATTTTCGCAGGAACAGTCAACTAATGTACTTACCTATCTTTGTTGGGGGTGTGGCACTTTAGGATCCCTGGCTGCTGTCATGGGTAACCTGGGGTGCCAAGGCAGCTCATGCTCCCTTTTCCACAGATACAAAGTCACTTTTCCCCTTCCCTGCAAAGAGGTGAGACCCCTGAGCTGCCTCTCCTCTCCAATACCTACATTCTGCACCTCTTGGGTACCAGAAACTCTAACCACCTCCCACAGCTTTTCAGCTGCCCTCCACTCGGATGCCCTGAACTCCTACTTACTTCTGGCAGCTACCACTGTGCGTTTAGCTGTTCTTTGGTACCATGAAAACCTGATGATGGGATAACAGACACATAATATCTTATTAAGAATACTGTGCCGGGAACACTATGCTGATTGAATGAGTCACTTTCAGAGTGAATTTTATAAAAGCCTCGGTGTTTGAAAATGCCAAGAATATTGGCCCAGCTGAGCAGGACAGAAGCCTGTATATCCATGATGTGGAATTTTAGGCCCCGTTTTCCAGAGTCCGTAGGACTTATCCAGCAGTCAATTAGCAGGCGTCTGATCTTAGGGAACGTGTGTTCAGTTTGTTATTAAAAGTAACCCAGCACTTGGCTCAGTGTAATAGACTTAATTCCACTCTCTCTTTTGTAAAATGCTGCTTAACTGAATTGATTGATTTTGCTGTGAATGGCAGACCCAATAAAAATAAATTCCTCTCCATAAGTTACAACAAATCTGTCCTGTTTAACAGGCTATTGATTTAATAAAGCAGCTCACCCAGTTACAAGACCAATGATTAGATTTAAAGTGACCTGAAATACTGACTAAAGAGTGAACAGTGCTATTCCCAGCATTTCATCTGTATTTGATCGAGTTCTTTTACTTTGTCGTTCAAGTTCTGTATTAGTAGACCGGGCGTTAGAATTCCATGCCTGCTGTGTCTGTCTAATGCAGGGTTTGTCACCATCGCATCTAAGTACCACGTGCACAGTTCCAAAGTTGGAGAGAATTCCCCCGCTGTGTGGTCCTTCTGCACCTTCTGGGGTGGGCTGTAGTCATGAGCTGGTCCTAAATCTCATTCCATCCCTTCACCCCAGCCTCACTTCAGTACAGCCTCAGCTGTCCTCGAATGTTTTCCTCTTCTGGGCCCATCCGGTGCATTCCCCTTTAATCCATAAAGAGCCAGAAGGAGCTGTTTCCTAGCAGAATAGCTAATAGGACTGGAGTATTAGCGGATATTTTGCATGTGTTCCTGCGCTCTTGCATTTGCATATTTACCTTCCATTGTTGTTTTGGTAAGTGACAATGTCAAGCATTATACTTCAGACTTCACTTCCTGCATGATTGCAAGGTGGTGCTGTTCAGATGGACTGTTAGGCTCAGCCTGCATGGTTTTTGTACTAGTGTCACTGTGGTGGTTTTTTTACTGATAGAGTTATACGGTACAACCCCTAGTGTTGGCACAGTTACGATGGTATGAAGGTGCATTATACTGGTCAAGAGTATTTCCCTTCCCCAACAGGAATAAACTGTGCCAGCCTAAGGCCTCGTATGCACTACAAAGTCTTGTCAGCGTAGCTATGCTGGCTAGGAGTGTGTGTGTGTGTGGGGGGGAATCTCCCTCCCTCCGGCAGACACAGCTATGCTGGCAAACCCCTCGGTGTAGAAACAACTATGCCAACAGAAGAGTGCTTTTATCAGCTAATGTTGTTAGGACAGGTGCTGTAGATATGCCAGCAGAAGAACTTCTGCCAGTTTATGCTGAGTCTATGCTAGGGGACTCTGTCCACGTAGCTGTTTCAGCCAAGACTATAGTGCAGACAAGCCCTAAGCCCATTTATACCGGTGTAACAGCATCCACAGTAGAGGGATTGTACCACTTTAGGTATGTTGGTATAATTGAAGCGGTAAGACTTGTGTGTTGATAAAGCCTTAGATACTGTGAGTTTTGAGCTTGGTGTTCATATGGTAGCTTCCAAATAAAACACCTTGAAAATGTCTTGTATGATTTCTTGAGTACTTTTCAGAAATATTAGCAACTGCACCGTGGATTACAACTCTCTCTTAGCAGTGTGGGTTTGGTTTTGTTGCCTCTACAGATGATAAGCTAATAATACAAATGTAAAATGCTCTCGAGATGGACGTTGCTCTTGTTAGACTATGGCAGTAAATTGAGTAGAAACAAACCTCCATGGCTTCATTTGCAGTCTTGACTTACCCTTTCTCTAAACTATCATTAAAAAAAAAAAATCTCAATGGTGCCTCCATCTCTTTGGTATGTTACTTTTTAACCCGACCGTACCAGGTAAGACATAGCATAATGAAACCTGTTTAATTGTTAACAATATTTTAGGGAAGAATGCTGAAGTTTGAACTCTCCATTTGTGTTTAGTTTAAAGGTATTGCAGCACTATTATTATTTGTTGTAAATATTTACATTATGGGAATGCCCAATGGTCCCGGTCAGGATTGGAGCCCCATAAAGTCACAGAGAAGAGTGTATCCTGGCTGCAGAAGGTTTACAGTCCAAAAACACGTGCAGCCAAAGGGTAAGGTATGGAGTTAACACTTACAAGCACGTGAGTATGGTGGTGAATTGGCACAGCTCTGTAAGTCACATTATTATAGACACGGTTTTTGTAATTGCAAGTGGGCAGGGGAATAGGAAAAGGAAAGGACGAGAAGAATTGTTTGATTTTTGGCAGCGCCTTACTCTTTCCTGCAACAGGTGAAGGAGAGGATAAAGGTGAAGTATTTTATCTGTGTAAGCCCTTCCCTCAGATACAAACACTTGCCTTCAGCGGTTCCTGTAACAGAGCTGCTGTGATTCACCAGTAGCATCCCTGGAAGACTCTGTTTCTGTAGACTGGCAGTGATGAGTGGTTGTGAACGGCTGGGGCCCGTATTTGCTAGATTGTGTTAGAACATGACTCTGAGGAGCCAGGCTAACCAAGACAATGTCGAACATGACAGGAACAAGCTGTGTTTAACATTGTGTTAGCTGTTTGTGGGTAATACTGTGGGTCTGGTAAGGTTTGTTCCTGGCCAGCCGAGTTAAGGTTAAATATGACTGCCCCTGTCTATCCTGAGCGGAAAGTCGTGTTTGGCAGCATGTTTTTTACTGTAATGCCTTGAAGATATGATCTAACGTGGCTGAATTTTCTAATAAAAACTAGCCCCCTTGTCATCTATGCTAGAGGACTTCTTGGGGTTCTGGTTTGCCCCTACAGGGGCAGAAATCCTTCACGTGGACAGGTCTGTGCAGGATTTTATTGTTAGGGTTATATCCTGACCCAAATACTTAAGCCCATACAGGTCTGTCACATCTTACGTGCATTTAACATGCGTGATTTCAGCTTTATGCGGTCAGCAAAAACAAAAGAAAAAGAGAAAAATAACCTTTTAATACTGTACCTGTACTGCGGACGATTCCGCCCACCATTCAACTCAATGTAATTTTGACTATACACAGTTTTCACTTTACGCGCTAACCACGGAACGGAATCTACGCGTAAGATGAGACTCACCTGTACTAAACTTTATATATTGTGAATAACTCCTTTAATTTAAGTGCATGCTTATGTTTACGCACTCCCTGAAGTCTTTGCAGGATTGGGGCCCAACCTTCACAGGGACAGGACTCATGCACTGTTCAGATCTAAATCTAGTTGCTGTGAACTATGTACCAAAAGCGGAGGTGGGCTTTGAAAATTCCCTTTATGAATACAATCATGAGATTCCCAGTGTCAGCCTTTCTATTGTAAACTAAATATGGATGTGTATTAATCAGTTGCTTTTTCTGGCTATGGTTAAATGTGTACATGTGCCTGTTTGACTTATGAAATTAAAGTTATTTTCTCTGGAGAAGCATCTGGCACTGGCCGCTGTCAGAGACAGGATATTGGCCTAAATGGACCATTGGCTTGACCCAATATGGTCGTTCTTATGAGACCTGCGGGACCCAATTTTAAACGTAAGTCAGCAGGAGTGTCCTGTCAAAGACGAGAGGGTGTTTGGGATACCAGGCGTATTGCAGTTAAATTTTCGGGCTCCAGGTCTCTTATGCTGCTAAATGCTGATATGTTCTCCTAAAGTATTTATTGTTTTATAACAGCAACTTCGACATGAAAATCTGGTGAACCTGCTGGAAGTGTGTAAGAAGAAGAAACGATGGTATCTGGTGTTTGAATTTGTGGATCACACACTCCTCGACGACCTTGAGCTGTTTCCACATGGACTAGATTACAATAGAGTTCGGAAATATTTATTTCAGATTATAAAAGGAATAGGATTTTGTCACAGTCACAATGTAAGTAGATTGATGAGGTTAACTTTGCATTTAAGAAAACAACAACTTGAGTGGATGAGTAGCTGCTAAAGTACTTATTTTAAGTAAAGCTTCAACTAGAAAGAAATATGTTAAGTATGCAAATGTTAATAGTGACAGTATTTCATAGGAATTCCCTGAGTGACTCAGACCCAAGGTCCATCCAATCCTCTAGCCTGTCTCTGATTTTGGCCAGCACCAACTGTTTCAGAGGAAGATGTAAGAAATCTGTTGTAGGCAGATGTGGGATAATCTGTCCTTCACATAGGTCTCATCCTGGTCTCCAATGGTTAGAGATTTATTTAAGCCCTGAAGTATGAGGTTTAATAGCTCTTAAAATTTTATTATTGTTGTTAAATTTGATTCTGGATATTCATAATGTCTCTAAATATTCACTTTTTAAATTTTGTTAAATTGTTGGGTTCAACTTCCTGTGACAACAAGTTCCTCTGTTTAATCTCACATTGTGTGAAGAAGCATTTTCTTGTATATTTGGGAAATTGATACTGCTTTAGTGCATAGAAATTTTTTACTTTCAGCTGCATGATAAACCCAAAGCATTGAGATATCCCAGCACAACACTTGACCATTTATTTAAAGAATAAAAGTTGTAAGGCCAGATTTTCAAAATCAGGCACATAAATTGTGCCTGCAAAGTATCTGTGCTAGGTAACTTCACATGCAAAGGACACAACATGATAATTTGTATGCAAAATGAGTGTTTGTGCACCCACATGCATGTTTTGGCACATGCTTTGTGCATGGATTGTGTATGCATGAACGTCTTTTGAAGACTCAGCTTAGGTATCCATTGTGGAAGTGAAAGCTTAGTTTTTACATACATACAATGGCACTATTTTTTTTGGTGGGTCGGTCTACAGAATGTAAATTCTCGTGATAGAGAAATAGGAAATTCTTCAATTATACTTTTTGCTTCTCTTGTTAGATAATACACAGAGACATTAAACCAGAAAATATATTGGTCTCTCAATCAGGAGTTGTAAAACTCTGTGATTTTGGATTCGCTCGTACTCTGGCAGCCCCTGGTGAAGCTTACACTGACTATGTGGCAACGCGATGGTACAGAGCTCCAGAACTGTTGGTTGGCGATACCAAGTATGGCAAGTAAGAAAATGGGCAGAAGAGATTGCAGAGGGTTTTCCCTGCTTTGCAGACAAATTACAAGGAGGCTTTTCCACCATAACTATAATAACACAACAACAACTCCTCTTCCGAAACATCCTCTACCCCACAGTACAGTTTCTATAACACACAAACATAGACAAGCCAGAGACTCAATGAAGTCCCCTAGGGGCCTCCCTATTGCCGATCTGTTTTACATGGAAGCTGCTTGGGTACTATGGTGATGGGCGAAGGCAGTGGAAAATCCTGAGATGGATGGATAGATCCTTCCTATCATCTTCTGACAGAAAGATGCTAACAGCATTATGGATTCTGAAGGCTGCAGGTTGTATAGTGGAGGAAAATGCTAATTAGATAGGTGACAGGCTCCTCAGAACTTGGACCGATACGTGGGGGGCCCTGATGGGAGGTGTGTGGAATTAATGAGATTTCTTTGCATTGAGGATCAATCCTGTAGACTTGGTCAGTACTCCCATGGACTTCAATGGGAGAAATCCTGGGTTGGTCCCTTTACATTTCTAATGCTGCTTGACATACCTCTTTAAAAATGTATCTACATATTATCTCTTTCTTTATAGAACCTTAAATCCACCTTCAGCAAATAAATCTTAAAAACAAATCCCTCCTTAGGAAAGAGCTGCTCAGCTTCTGCCTCATTAATAAGGGGGAAAATACTACAGTGTGTTATACATGAGGGTGGGTGGCATCATTTGTGAACTAAGGTTTTGATTAAACGGATCTTCACTTTTTTTATGCGTGGTTAAAACTGAAAACAGTCATCCTGCCGCATGCCAAAACCATATGCTGTCCTGGGCAGTGCTGCGTCAGGCCACACAGCCTGCAGTGACCTTCTGGGCGATGAACACCAGCAACTTTGGGCTCAGATATAAGAAGGAAAATACCCGGAAATGGTTTTGCTGGAGCTGGTTTCAGTATTGGTACTTTTCTTTCAGGGCTGTGGATGTGTGGGCCATTGGCTGTCTGGTCCCAGAAATGCTTACAGGAGAGCCCCTGTTTCCTGGGGACTCAGACATTGACCAGCTGTACCATATCATGAAATGTCTGGGTAAGAACGTCAGCTTTTTTCTGTGTTTAATTGGCAAAGGCTTATGGTACGTCGTGGCAATGAAAAAAGGGCGGCATTGGGAGTAGTGTAAGCAAACACTGTGCAAACCGTCTTGTCAAAGCACTTGATTCTTGCCTTAATGCCCTTATGCTGTTTCAGCCGGGGGTGGTGGTGGTGGTGGTAAAGTTGGATGATTGGGCCAAAACAGGGTGTTTTTTTGGTCACGTGGACAAATATCCTCTCGCGCTTTGGTGAAGACCCCCAGATGTATTTCATTTCACCTCTTGCCTCCTAGGCTGGAACGTGGATATTTTTTGTTAAAGATTACAACACTGTAAGATTTGAAAATACCACAATCTGTCCTCTTCTGTATCTGACTGTGACTGGTTAGAAGCAAGCTGGTCTTACGTTATTAGCAGCCAAAGGTTATGCCACGTAGATGGGGCCGTGTCCACATCTGATAGGAAGCAGCTTCGTTGCCAAGGGAATATTTAAAATAATTCTCTAGGCTACCACAGCCATCTGGCTAGGCAGAAGCTGCTAGGTTTCTAATGGCACCCCTAGACTGCAGACTTCAGTAGCCAAAGTGCCCTCAGTTAAAGGGACAGATAGTGCATCTGCTGTCTCCTTGAGTTTTTCCCCCCATCCCACTGTTCTCACCTGTATCGTATCCGGACTGAGCCTCAGCTAGCATGCACTCATCCGAGCCACAGACCTTGGTCAGACACAACGGAAGCCAAAAGACCACAAGTTGGAGCTGACGAAAGGAAGAACTTGGTCAGAATGCTGCAGGCACCCCAGGCAGTCTCCCTAGTGGCCTTACGTACGGTACCCTCTGAACAGGAAGGATGAGAGTGGGACCCTGACATGGCCCCTGCAAGAGAACTCTCAGCAGAGGAGCACGCTCCTGCTGCTGCTGGCTGGGTTCTTTCAGAGAAATCCATGGCACGCCCGCACCTGTAGTACTGCATGGAGTTGTGGTCACCCCATCTCAAAAACATGTGTGTTAGAACT
Source organism: Gopherus flavomarginatus (assembly GCF_025201925.1). Taxonomy (NCBI): domain Eukaryota; kingdom Metazoa; phylum Chordata; order Testudines; family Testudinidae; genus Gopherus; species Gopherus flavomarginatus. Next base: position 151,778,641 of record NC_066619.1, read on the forward strand.
GGAAAAGATACAGAGAAGGACAACAAAAATGATTAGGGCATGGCACAGATTACATATGAGGAGAGATTAAAAGACTGGGACTGTTCACCTTAGAAAAGAGATAACTAAGGGGGGATATGGTAAAATCAGGAGTGGTGTCAAGAAAGTGAATAGGGAAGTGTTCTTTATCCCTTCACATAACACATGAACCAGGGGTCACCCAGTGAGATTAATAGGCAGCAGGTTTAAAACAAACAAAAGGAAGTACTTCTTCACACAGTACACAGTCAACCTGTGGAACTCATTGCCAGGGGATATTTGGAAGGCCAAAAGTATAACTCGGTAAAAAAAAAAAAAACCCTCTAAGTTCATGGAGGATAGGCCTATCAATGGTTGCAAAGAATCCTGTGGCACCTTATAGACTAACAGACGTTTTGGAGCATGAGCTTTCGTGGGTGAATACCCACTTCCTCAGATGCATCTGAGGAAGTGGGTATTCACCCACGAAAGCTCATGCTCCAAAACGTCTGTTAGTCTATAAGGTGCCACAGGATTCTTTGCTGCTTTTACAGATCCAGACTAACACGGCTACCCCTCTGATACTATCAATGGTTATTAGCCAAAGTGGTCAGGGGCACAACCCCATGTTCTGGGAGTCCCTACACCAAGCCTCCAACTTCCAGAAGTCAGAACTGGATGGAGGAGATGAATCACTTGATAAATTGCCCTGTTCTCTTCATTTCTTCTGAAGCATCTGCCACTGGCCACTATCAGAAGACAAGATGCAAGGAGATGGATCATTGGTCTGACCCACTATGGCTGTTCTTATGTTCTTAGAAGCAGTAACGGTCACTCCAATTAAACTGCCCGTTCCTGCCAAGGTTCATAGCTGAACTCCTGGCATCACAGGCAGTGGCTAGAGCTAAATGAATCATGACATGAGAAGTGATGACTGGGGTGCTGGCGCAGCAGCATTTTAAGAATATTAATTCCTTTATATGCTGTAAAAGGGACGGGGGGGTCTCTCTTAGCTTGAAAATGGAACCACAGTTAATTTTGCTTGTAGAAGGGAAGAGAGACCTCAAAAGACATCACTGAAGGGTCTCAGTCTCTAAGGTTAGTCTGGGCCAGGTTGAGCAATAGATTTTTCTCAGCCAAGAAAAGCCTTTTCGTATCGGCGGCCTTTGAGGTTCTAGATCCAAAATGTCTGGTAGGATAAAGAACCACAGTGAAACCGCTGAGCGCTTTAGCTAGCGTATGGACAATGGTAAGTGTTTACTGGCACTGACATCCTGCCATCTACAATCAAGCAGAGGGCCACAGTCTGTGCTAAGCTTTCTGTAGGCATTGGTGATATCATAACAATATAATCTATCCATTCCAGGCAATTTAACTCCACGGCATCAAGAGCTGTTCTATAAAAATCCACTCTTTGCTGGAGTGAGGTTGCCAGACGTCAAGGAGGCCGAACCTCTTGAAAGACGGTATCCCAAGCTCTCTGCGGCAGTGTTAGATTTAGCCAAGGTAATTAATTCATTTGGAAATGCCTTGGTCTTCTGTTTTCTCCTTCTGTCCGTCTTCCCTTTGCTCTTAAGGTTCTGTGATTTAGATTGTGGGGAAGAGGGCTCAAAAATGCAAGGGAGAGGCTGCATCTCAGGCTTTCTGTCGGTTCCCAGTCTAATTAACCATTAGCTGGGTTGGCAGGAGAAAAAACATGGTGCGCAGCCCTCTTCCTTCAAACAAAACACGCTGCTGCTTCTAGTATTTACTGTGTCCTCATCCCCTTGTCTGTGCTTTCTGCTTCACCATTGGCTGTGGTCCTTACCCTGGGTCAACTGAGTCCTGACTCCCTTTGTGTCGCCCCACTTATTGCTTCTGCACTCAAGGGCATCATTTGCCAAGGGGACAGTTGTCTCCCACAGACGTTTCATAGCTCTATTTTCTCCACTGCCCTGTGTCCCCTGCACTTTGGATAGGCTCTGTACCTGCCACTGGCAGAGGGAGGATAGGCTCTCTTGTTGTCTGCTACCTCATTGGCTGAATGGGGATGGAGCTGAGTCCCCCACTTCTGGTGGGGTTGGTGATGGTTGGGGAAGGAGGCTCTGAGCTGCTTTCCTTCCTGCCTGGATCCATGGCCACTGAGCAGAGGGAGCAAGAGCTGTGGTCCCTGCTCCACATGCTTTGTTCCCCTCTCACGTTGAGCAGCTGCTAGAGTGGTGGTGGGAAGTAAGGTCTTGTCTGGCTAGTGATTTGGAGACCCCATAGGCACCAAAATGGCTAGGGGTGGCCCTGTCTACCAGACTCTTAAGTGGTGAGTTGGGCACGGAGCGGGACAGGTAACACATGCTGACCAGTGTGTTACAGATGCAAAATCCTAGCAAGGAGCAGTTAAAACACCGCTTCTGTCTTGTATGTGACTTTATATTATGTGGGCATGTGGGGAGCAACTTTCTCTCCCTATAGCTAGTTGCATTCAGTGTGCACAATCTACAAGCCAGAGAGCCACTTCCCTGTAACTCCTGGAGTCGGTAGCTTTCCTTGTAAAGAACGGAAGCAAGCAAGTCTGTCATTTGATGGTGGGGAGGAGTAGACAGGAGTCTGCCCTTCATCTTCCTTCCCAGAATTTTCTGCCTCTGTTACAATGGCAGTTAGCCTCTAGAAAACCCTCAATTTTGCCTTAGCCACTTTAGATTTTTAGTTTTGGGAAAATATGTATTGAACATTGCAGCTGCTACTTTGTGTGTGTGTGTGTGTGTGTGTGTGTGTGTGTGTGTGTGTGTGTGTGTGTGTGTGTTTATGCCTGCGTGTGTGGAATACAATAATTTTATTGGCCAAATAAAATAACACTTTGAACACGACTCATTTGGTTTCTAATGTTAACATTGTCCATACTGTAAAATCCTGACCAAAAAATTAAAATAATCAGAATTAGAGAGATGGTTACAGTTTAGGAGAAAGCGGATTGATGTCTGTTAGTGAAAGGCAGCAATTCCATATGGATAGAGTTTCCAAGCAAACATTGTTAAATTCGTCCAGTTTGTCCTCCCTGGTTACATCCCTTAGTCACACTGTAGCAGTGTTTTCTTCAATAACTTTGGACCTTGTTTATTTGTTTTCTTACTGTCTCTTTAGTGACTTTTATTTAGACATAGCAATGATTTTTCATTTGATGCTACTGCAGTTGCCTACCAAAATTTTCCTTGATCTTTTAGAAATGCTTGCAGATTGATCCGGACAAAAGGCCATCCTGTGCTGACCTATTGCAGTGCAATTTCTTTAACAAAGATGGATTTACGGAAAGGTACATTGTCTGTTAGCTTCTTGGTCAAAATGGCCATGTGAGAGAAGGAAATAATGCCACTGAGCTGTGTGAGGTTCTGTGCTGAATTTGCAGGGCTGGCAGTTAGAAAAAAACAAGACTTGTACACTGAGCGCATTTGATATGGAAAATGCCAAACAGTAAACATGGAGCCCTGAACAGTGCCATTTTTACCTAGTTATTTTGTGGAGTAGAACTGCCCTTCTGGATAAAGAGCAGCCTTCAGTGTGGTTAGCATTACACGAGTGTAGTACTTGATGCATGTTTGGCAGAAAAAAGAAAATTAGTGTGCCCAGGGAAAGTTAGTGAGTTTCCTGTAAATAAATATTCATCGAGTTATTGCCATAAAATGCACAGAAAACTTATTAGAAATAGGAGTGTGAATTATTTGGCCTTGTTTGTTCAGCTTTTTCTCAACAAAATTTGAGTAATTCTAGATCAGGGGGTCTCAAACTTCACTGCCCTGCGACCTCCTTCTGACAACAAAAATTACTACATGACCCCAGGAGGGGGGGACTGAAGCCTGAGCCTACTGGAGCCCCCCTGCCCTGGGCGGGGAGAGCCAAAGCCCAAGCTCCTCTACCCTAGGCAGCGGGAAGTGGCAATGCCAAAACCCAAGGGCTTCAGCCCCACGTGGGGGGCCTGTAACCTGACCTTGATCTTTGGCTTCAGCCCAGAGCGGTGGGGTTTGGGCATCAGCCCCACACAATGGTGCTGGGCTTGGGCCCCAGCAAGTCTAACGCCAGCCCTGGCAACCCCATTAAAACGGGGTCATGACCCACTTTGGGGTCCCAGCCCACAGTTTGAGAACCGCTGTTCTCGATGATTAAATAATAAAACACAATTATACTTAGATAAAGTTAAGTGTGGCAAAATACTGTAATCCTAGTAAGTCAGATCCCGAGTGGCCTATTTAAGTAGTACAGTATCAGCACCACATGGCTGCATATACAGCACATTCCACAGTCCGTTAAAATCAATGGAATGCTCCCATTGGCTTTAGTGGGTTTCAGTTCAGGCCCATGTACGCTCATTATGTTGAGTCTTGTGTTACTTGCTAAGTAGCAAACTAATGTGAATAAGGATCGCTGGTCAGGATCGACACCGGTTTATATGCTTGAATTCTTGTGCAGGCAGGTGCTGAAGTGGGGACACAAAGGATATTGCCTAATTTCTGATGCAGAAATTATGTGCATCTTTTTTCTAAGTGACCTTTTCTCTAAAATACCAGGAGAGAGTACCACCAGTTTCACAGAAGCGTTTAATCCGGCTCCTACTAAAGTCAATGGCAAAACACCCTTGGCTCCAGTGAGAGCAAGAGCAGGCCCATTGATTGTACAATGGATGCTACTTAATAGCAATCCTGATGTTAACAACTTTCGGTTCATAACAACATTTTTCTGGGAACCAAACCTTTCCCGTTGACGGTAAGTTAGTAGGATTCAGAGACTGGCCATAGGCATGCTGCTTATTGACAGCTATTTTTGGAAGAAAGGCCCTGGCTGCAGGCAGGGTTGTGGGGCTGCGACCAGGAAAGGCGCGTCCCAGGGCTGCTTTTGCTGGCTGCAGCCGCACAAACCTGCCTTTCGCTTATTGGCGGCCTTCAAATATATTAGCAGCTTTTTGCTGAGAATGGAGAGAGACTGCGAATAAGCGGAGTCCATAGTAATTCCATCTGTTGTCCCAGAGCACAAGAGCAAGTGTCCTCTTTAATAATGTTTCACTAATATCCATAAATGACACAGACAGCATTTTACATTACATCAGTAATCGTTGCATGCAGCACGGAGTCACTGAACTGGAACACAGGACATAATTGCCGTGTATGTTTTGTTAGATGTATATTTCCAGGCCATACTAACTTGTGAGGCTTTTTAATGGGTAAACCAGTTTGGCTAATTTTTCATTTTAAAAAAGTATAATAGTTTGACTACTTATTCAAAAGAGACATAATCTGACTGGGCTTGGGGTGAACACCAAATTGTGTAGATTTTGTACTAATGGAAGTTGCTTTGTTTTTGATATGGATTGTAGATTTGCTCAGGAGCTTAGGTTAAAGATCCAGAAAGATGCCAGGGACCATCCTTTGCCAAAAAAATCAAAAATTAGCAAAAAGGACAAAGATGATTCTTTAGGAGAAGAAAGAAAAATGCTTGATATCCAGGTTAGTAGATCTTGTTTTTGTTTTCTATAATAGTATTCATGTAATCTTTGAAAAAATCCATCTCTGTGTGTGCATATGCCCAACTTCTGAAATTACATAGAGAAATATATAGATATTTTTATTTTCCATTATTAAAAATGCACCTTCTTTCATCACTTTCTGGTAAGCATAATTCTTGGAAATACGCTTTTGTGCCCTAGAGCTGTTGAAATTTTTTTCCAATAAATATGGTCGATTATCAGAAACAATGTTTTATGCAATTACAGCTTTTCTTGAAAATTTTAATCTTTTGCAAGTTTTTGACCAACTTTCTTCATTTATCGTTTTTTAGCATTCACTTACCAGGTTTGGTTTTATTTTTCTCCATCGCTACATTTGATTGGTCAACTAAGGTGCATTGGAAAATTTCAATTATAAAATAGAACAAAAAATTACGCTTTTAAAATAGGTGAAAATTTTGATTTCAAAAATAATTCTGAATGGTGAAAAACTGGCCAGTTTAATAAACCAGTGAAATGAAATTTTGAAATTTTCATTTACTTTCCCTTACCCCAGCTGTATTTCTTATACTTTATTTCATCACGGCTGAACGCAAGACAAGGCTACCCTTGTAGGTCAGTCTGAATCTATAGTGGATACAGAAAACGTGCACCAGCTGGGCAGTGTTAGTCTTAGGCAGTATATTAAACCTGCTTCCTATCAATTCTGTTGCTGGGTCACATACAGCATACAGGCTGTGATATAAAAAACCCTCAGCTTCATTCTGGGCTATTTGCTGTGGCTGTTGAGATCAGCTGTGGTGCTTGGTGCTGTATCATTTCGCAGGGGTAATTCTCTGGAGACTGGTGACAAGACAGATTTTCCAGTGACTGGTGATTTTGGGTGCCTCGGTTCTTGGGTGTCCTACCTGAGACACCTGTAAGGAACGTGATTTTCAGAGCATGGGTTCTCTGTAAGGTCTGCATCATTTGGCCCTGCATCAATGTGTGTACATCATTCTCCTCCCCACCCCCCATTATATTATTCTCTCCAAATTGTGGTCTAGGTGAGCATCTGCCACTTATTTTGAAAAAAAGATCTTTGTGTATAATTTCAAAATTATTCCAAGTGCAAATGCTATAGAAAATTCATGCCATTTGATAATTGTACATTATCCAACACTTTTATAGTCCACAGTTTGGTGTCTATAAATACTATTGCTCATAAGCTTTGTACTCTGAGGCAATCCCAAGGCCTGTAAATTAACATTTTATTCACGAGGAAAAAAATATGGCTAGGATAAAGTCTGATTTAGGTTATTTTTTAATTGAGAAACACACATCTGTGGATTGCTGATAACATTTAAAAGTACATGTGTTTTAATTCAGTTGGTGTTTATTCCAAAGTGTCTGAAATGAATGAGCTAAAAAGAGAAGTGACTTTCATTTCTGAGCTGCATTTTATTTCAGTTAATGGTTAAGTTTGTTTTGCCTTTTTTTGGTACTTTAAAGTTTAAAGGTCTCATAACTGCAAGCTGCACACACATTAATCCCGTTTTATTTGAGACACGTGCAGAATTTGTTAGGAAAGGAATTTTTCTGGATTCATTAACATGCAGTGCAACACTTCTGTTATGTATTCCACGTTAAATGATTTCAAAAGGAACAGATTAGATGGCAGCTGACTCTTTCAAGGTCAGGTGAGAAAAAGCTATGTAGTGCTCAAGCTTTTAAAAATATAACTGGTGCAACAGACATCTAAGGAAAGACATTATGTAGCCCAGTCATTGCTCTTAGCCAGGCAGCGAATGTCCAGCAAACTTACTGGACTAATGGACTGGCTTTCACTTACTGCAAATAGCATCCGTCCAGAGAGCAGGAAGGGGCTGTGCTGGGTGAAGCATGCTTTTAAAGTGTATTTGGCTAAGGAATTCCAGAGCTCATGTAAAGCCTCCTGTGAATTATTTCTTTATGTGCAGAAATGTTGGATATCCTTTTGGCTTCCTTGCTAAGCCCCAGAGGAATCTTTCCTCCTCCTTTTCAGAGGTGGCTGGAGTGCTAAACTCTGTATAGCAAAATGACTGTCTGGAAGCAGCATCTCCAGATACCAGGGTCTTATTGTAGGTCTAAGCCGTCACATACACCCTCCTACATGATGTGTGTATAATGTACGTTTCCCTCCCCCGCCTTTGCGCCAGACAATATTAAGTGTAGTTCTATCGGTACTGAGATTGTTGAGCACTAGGGACGTGAAATGTGGCCCTTGGAATCGGCAAACCCTGAGCATTAATCCTATCTCTGATGCAGACTCCATCTGTGGTTGTGAGCAAGTTGTTTAAACCATTTCCCTCAATTCCCAGTGGGTAAAATAAGGATGGTGCATGGTTACCTGCCAACTACTAGAGCTGCGATGAGGGTTCATTAAAGTGTGTAAATCAATTGACCGTGCACAGCATTATGTTGCATCGCTGCTCAATTGTTGCAGATCCCTGCTCCAGATGTACAGATTTTTGCTGTAAATCCCACGCTAGGGACTGGGATCTGCCTCAGTGACGCTTATCTCTGCTCTTGTTCCATTTCTTTGGAAGTAGGTCAGGATAGCTCTATTTTTCCTTAGACTTCTCTGGCCTATCTGCCTCTTCAAAGCACCTGTGACTCCAAAAGCCTTTGCCCCATCCTCCTTTCAGCCCTCTCCTGTTCTCAAATGGGTTTCTCCACTGGGCAGCTCTAGTGAGCTGTGCCTTCCAAGAGCCTGGGAGGTGTCTTGTTATGCCCTCATGCGTGGTACCCAGGATTCCTTTTGTCTCAGAGTCTCTGGCAATGAAAAGCTGTAGGTGTCATGCTAGTATCAAAATAATGGGTTGCAGCTTTTGTTAAAAAAAACAACAACCAACCAAACAAAAAAAAAAAACCAACCCCACCACCAACCAAAAACCCACTTCTTGCCACTACCCAGCTAACCCAGCTGTAGTCATGTGCCATCCCTTAAGGGAAATCACAGTAAACATTTGCTTACCTGTCTCTTAGGTATGTCAAAACAGGTGTGAAAATGTTGTGGCTGAGTAGGCTGACGGTGCTTTCATACCAGAGCCTAGAAATGTGTGTTGCCGAAGCCCTGACTGATGTGGGGTCTCATTCTCCGTGATTTAGTCCATCAGCTTTGTATGCCTTTGTATGCCGCCTTCGTGGTGCATGTCGCTGCACTTTTGGCGCATGCTAATTTCAGAAATATTACGCTGCCCTAGTTACTGGTGTGTTGCATGTACCTTGACCTGCTGGGAAGGGATGCTCAGCTGAGTGAGGAATAGACACTGGCCTGGTCTAGACTTAAAAATTTGATCAACCCAGCTACGTCACTCAGGGCTGCAAAAAATGCCACCCCCAAGCGCCATAGTTAGGTTGACCCAACCCCTTGTGCAGACACAACTAGGATGATGGAGGCATTATTCTGTTGAGCTAGTTACCATCTCTTGGAGAAACAGATTAACTACACTGATGGAAAAACCCTTTCCAGCAACATAGGCAGCATCTGCACTACAGCGGGACAGTTACATGCTACAGCTGTGCCACCGTTGCGTAGACCTGTCCTGCAGCATGATTAGGCCCAGCTAGTGCTATTTTACTAGGCACCTAGTGATGAGAGAGAACATGCCCTTTAATTTTCCTAAACACGTTAAAAACCAAACCAAACCAAACCTCCTGCATTGATGGGATGTGGTAAGATAACTTATTTACCTAGGATGGTGAGACTTGGTAAGTCTTTTGTGAATTATGAACTCTACCTTCTGCTGATGGAAAACGGGAGTTTTCTCCATAACATCACTACACTTCTACCCGAATCTCACCACTTCTTATGAATGTCTGTCTTCTGTTCTTTTTCCACACATGCTGCTGTAAATTAATGTTAACGTCCGTCCTAACCCCCAATAGGCAGAGTGACACTTCTCTTTCTAAACAGGACTTCAACATTGATCCAAAGAGCAAAGATCCTAAACTGTTCAAGGTGAAATTATCCAAAGCTGAGGTGGAGAAAGCTGACAGATCTTCCAATATGAGCTGCCTGTATGACAGTGGAACCAGTCAGTTCAAAACAGTCCCTCCGACAAGCATGAAAGACTCCAGCAGCAGCTTGGATTACATAAAGAATCCAGGCATGGTTATTCCTCCCATTACCCCGAACCTTGCCACCATCACGCCCAATATAAGTGTTAACTCTGGGATGGGAACTATGCCTGGAACCCATAATTACAGGTATGGAAGCTAAATAGAACAGTAGAGGAGCTTAGCAAATGCTCCTTAAGGGGGAGTGTCATGGAATGACATTGTTACAATGAAGGGGGTTAAATGGGTTTTGGGCAGGGCTGGGTGAGTGGTAAAAGATTTTCAGCGGTATGGGGGAGCAGCTGTAATTGTATTTTGAGATTATGGAATTTAAGAGTTAGAATCTCTGCTTTCCTGAGTTTATGCCATTCTCCCAGCTTCATGGAGCATAAAGGGAGCTGGTTGTGGCTTCCTGATTCTCTCCCTGGCCCTGATGAAACTTCATGGCTGCTGTAATATATGCCAGTAGGCAACAGTCCTCATGGGACCAAACACCAGTTAGAGATACCCAAAGCACAGCATGCTCTGACCACTCATGCTCGCCCTCTCGCACTCCTTCCACCAGGGCCCTGTGAATAGGGTGGCATCAGGACTGGCTGTGACAGCTCTGGGGACTCTGCCATGTCATGTTCTGCCTTATTTGCACCACATTAGCAGCACAAAGCAGAGCAGGGAGAGGACTGCCTCTAGGAGTGTAACCACAAAGGAAGTTAAAAGGCAGTTATCCTAAGCAAGTTGATTTGCTCTTTTTTTTTTATTTGGAGATCCCACCTGGTGTACACGAGTTCTTGTCTGTAATTCTTACTCCTGGGGGAATTCTGTGCCACAGTGCACATGCAGAATTCATGTCCCCCTGCAGTTTTTTTTTCTCCGCAGAAAATATATTCAGTTTACGCCTTTCGCCCACCAGGGGCTGCTGTGGCACCAGAACAGAGAGCAGCTGCTCGCCAGCCGTAACAGCTGATAGGGAGAGAGCAGAAGCTGCATTTCTCACAGCGCCCTGCCAATGGGGCCAGGTGAGGAAGCACATATTGGGGGAGTGGGAAGACAGAGCAGGGCACACGGGGTTGCTGGGAGGTCACATAGACTGGAGTCCAAAAGGGCTAGTGTGGGGGACAGACTGGGGTGGGGACTGAAATGGGGTGGGGATGCAGGGCCACATGGGATTGGGGGGGCAAGGGTTGGCTGAGTGGGGGTGCAGGGACATATGGGGACAGGGAGAAGGGTGCAGAGACGCTTGGGGACGGGCAGGGGGTGCAGGGACACATGGGGATGAGGGAGGGCGTGCAGGGACACATGGGGATGGGGGAGGAGGTTCAGGGACACATGGGGATGCAGGGACGCATGGGGACCGGGGTGGATGTGCCTAATGAATGAGAGAGGCTGGGATCAGCCAGGGTCTGCATGGAGGGAGGCTACCCCACCCCATAACTATCCTTCCCCTCCCCCCACATCCTATACTTCTCTCAGCCACATCCAACAACCCTCCAGGTTCATTCCCAGGCTCCTTCCCTCTCTCTCAGCTCCACCGTTACCCCTGACTCCCCCAAGCCTTTGCACTGCTTCTGAGGAGTGTGGGAAATATGTTTCTGTGTTGTAGTTTAAATGAATGATTACTCAAAGTTCTGTATTAATATGCCTAGTAAGGAATCTATTTGTCCAAAAAAAAAAAAAAAAAATCCTGAATCTTTCATTGTATGTATTGTTACAGACATACTTGTTGGCAGGTATTTTGAAATAAATTATCAAAATAATTGAAACTGACGTGATTATATTGTGTTATTTTGACAAATATGCAGAATTTTTAAATATTTTGGTGCAGAATTTTTAATTTTTTGGTGCAGAATTCCCTCAGGAGTAAGTTCTTTGTTAGCAAATATTGGTTTTTCAGCTATTCTGGAAACATACAGACATGGATAAGTGTTGCCGTCTGGTGTATTCCTTGCTGTAACAGATATTTAATAATTATGGGCCAGACAGAACCCAGGGTGTAGGGGCATGAAAGAGGGAAGGTGCAAAGATCATCTTCCTTGTCCCTTCTGCACAGGAATCTGGGACACACACACTCACTTGAGCTCTGATTTGCAGGGCTAACAGTAACTGTCTCAAGGGGGGCAGGTAACGCGGTGATCTCAGTGCCTGCTGTAGCAGGGAGATCAGCCTGCACCCTCTTTAGAGGTGCAGTAGCACCTGTGCTCCATCTGTCTCTGGGTAGCTGCAGGAAGTATTGTGGCTCTGAAGATTAATGTTTCTTGGGGCTCCTGAAGGGGCAGTTAAAGGGCCCCACACCATCCCCAAACACAGGTCTGTGCATAGAAGACACAATAGTGAGCCCTAAATACAGCTATAGTAGGGAGAGAAGAGAGTGACTGCAAAGAGTTTTGCATCAGAAAACATGAGTAGGAGATTAAAAACTTAGACAGGCAGTATTCTCACTTGAAGTCAATGGGATTCCAGGATTTTGCTTGTGTGTGGGACGGATTGTAATCGTCCCCACTGTGTGTGTGAAATCACTTAGTATGGAATCTAGAACGTGTATCAAAAATGGTGAAAATGTGTATGCCCGCTCACAAGCCCTCCCCCACCACTTACGTGTGACCCAGCTTTGATGTCATGCTACATTCTATCAGTGAAGAAGGATGTGGGATTCTCCTCTCTGGTCGGAGTAACTAATAAAAACCCTTGCAGGATACTGGCAGGCTAGTTTGCCAATAACAGTCCTAGATACCAGCCTTATGAATGGATTCTTGAAGTGAGTCCATGGCAGCTGTTTGTCTGTATCACAGTGCCACACTGTTCTGGGAGAGACCAACCTTGATTTTCATTGCTCGACAGGCCCAAGACTAATAGCAAGGGTACACTTCTGATCCGGGTGTAATTCCCTGGCAGCGCAGTGTATAGGTTTGAGACCAATAACTCAACAGCTGATTATGTCAGGGCTGGATGTCTCACGCTGCAGCGTTTTTATACAACGATGTTGCCAAGAGATTATTGCTAATTCTGACTGGAGTCTTGGATTTTTTGTTTTTGTTTATAGAGTTGATGAGAAGACTAAAAAATACTTAACCCCTTTTATAAAGCAAGGGAAACATTCACCAGCAGGGCATTACAATGTCAGCTTGGGCACATCGGTAAGCATCGTCCTTCTCCTGTAGTGAAAACAATGTATTTTAAACTTCAGTATTTACTTTCATGTCATTAATACCTTTCATTTCAGCCTTCTCTAGATATATTTCCCTTCTTTGGTTTGGGGACATCATATATAATAGTTTACTCACAGTCATGTTATGTGAATGTATTGTCCTGGAATATTACTTAAGTTAGAGGCACTCTCTAAGAGATCTAAATGATAGACATGTATTCTTCTAGACAAGTGCAATTACAGTTTCTGGCCAGGCTGGGAGAAGAGACTATGGTGACCAGGTAGTTCAGGATTTACATTTAGAATTTTCTGTGGACAGACTGTAAAAACGAATGACTCACTCACTTAAATGAGTGGCTAGCAGCTCCCACGGAATTCTCTTTGAAAGGCCATGCCGATTTAAAGCCTGATGCTATAGTCGTTATCCAGGCAAAACTCCTCTCAAGATCAGTAGGAGTTTTGCCTGACTACAGACTGCACAGTTGAGACCACTTTCCAGTTTTTGGTGTTCTGTGTAAGTGTAGGTGATTTCCTAAAGCTTGTCTTGAGGATTATTGAACAGAATGTTTCTAGGAAAGAATACAGGCTGTTTTGGTACTCTGATGCTTGAGGAAGTCTCATAGCAGAGACTCTCACTTCTTTTAAACCTGAATAATGGTTTTACTTTTAGTACCCCTAGCTTTGCTATATATTACTCATGTAAATCGATCCCTTGCTATCAGGTCTCAAATGAAAAGAACATTCTTCAGGCAAACAAGAAAAGATGGGAATTCTCCAAGACAGATGTGCGTTTGCCCGAGCTAAACTATAACCATCTCCCTGAACTGAAAGGAATGGACGGTACGAGGTTTAATTTGCTGTTAATTAAAACTGGATGATAAATAAGTTATAAAGAGCAGTGTAAGTTGCATCAAGACATTTAATTTTTTTTAATATTAGCATGTGACAGGTTTTCTGAGAAGGAAATATTGACACTGTATGCTTAAACCAACAACAAAAATCCACAGCAGTCAGTGCATTTATTTATTTGTCTTCTGCAGCTCGAAATTCCAGATTTGTCAGAAAGGAGAACAAAACAGTCTCAGAGTCTCGCATTCCGTCCCTTGCCACCATCGATCTTCACAACCCGAGCCTGGCTTTGCAACAGGTGATGATCCAATGAAATGCTTTGCGTTGTTCTACTTGGCTTTCTGCCAAGGTTTTCAAAGCACGTTGCAAAGCAGCAAGAGCACAAAGGTTCCAGTCTCTGTGCAGCACATTACATTCCAGGGTGTCTGAGTAGCAGCAGCATACTCACTGGAGCAATTTGTTTTAGGACAATCCAGTAGTTTTTTGAGCGTGATGTGAGGGGTAAAGAACCATTTTGGGCAAACTTCTGGCCCAAATTTTATGACCTTGGGATTATCCTGGGGACAAACCCGGACCATGTTTGAGGTTCACAATACAACCACGATTCCTGTTTCCCGTTTTCAGGATTTGTTACACACAGCACATGGCTCACAAATGGGTGAACTGAGATTCAGAGGCTACAGACCAATACCCATGGTTACACAATGAGTCAGTGGCAGAGTGGGAAATAGAACCCAAAAGTTTGAGCAGAAATGGTTTGGCCAGTCTAGGCAAAAAGAAAAAGGAAAAAAAAATGGTGAAGGATGGGGAAAACCCCATGTATGCTCATTGGCAATATGATCAATGAAGAACCTGCCCATGTTCTACTGATATTGCACTTGGGACAGGCAGAAGGTTATTGATGATCAGTTTTACTAGGTCATGCTGCTTTTAGGCTGGTATGTTAGGAATTACATGAATATTTGTTTTCTGACTAGCAGATATCGGGAACATCACTGCCAGATGCTTCAGAAGCCAGCTTCCCTCGAGTAGAACGCTAGCCCGGAGAAGAACTGAGGAATTGGGTACATTTTGCCTCTGAAGTGTATGTATTACTTTCTGCAGCGTAGCCTCTTGTTGCCTTTCAGAAAGAACACTTGACAAGGGCTGATACCTTTTGTGGGTTTACTGAAGAGAGAGCCTTCCAATGTTCGATATCGCCATTTGCAGCATACGCGTGTTTAGAACGTATTTGTGCTGTTGCCAAGCAGGAAAGACCAGTGCATGACTTTGTGAATGGGTCCCTTTTCCTGTATCGTGCCGTGTAGTTCCATGCATATGCATCTTGATCCTAAGTGGATTTTTTTTTTTGTGAAACTGACTGGAGGTGTTTGGCATTAGAGAGGGGGATGGAATGCATTACGGAATTGTGTCTCTTCTGAAAAGATGGTTACCCAACAATGAAACTAAGTCAGTGTGTTAGGATACTGACCAACTCCTGGCCTGGGGAGAGGAGCTGTACCCAGAGGTGGATGAGGTTTTGTGGGGCCCTGGGCCAGAGTAAGTGTGGGTCTCTCCTCACCACTTCTGCATGCCGTGCCTTTCTTCCCCCGGCGCTCCTGCCAGGGAAATGGGGTTAGAGCGCGTGGGCTTATCCCACCCTGCCCAATGCTCCTGCCGGGGGCTGGGGGATCACCCGCTCCCTGGCAGGAACACCTGGCGAGCAGAGCGTGGTCAGGATGCATGCCCATTTTTCTGGGGCCCTCCCAATTGGCCAGGGCCCTGGGCACGGGCCCAGTGGCTAATCCACCACTGGCGGTACCAACGGCATCCAATACAGTTATCTTGTAGTAAAGTATTTTTCTTTAAAAACAACAACAAAACCATATTTATGGCCAGTGGAGAGCCCCAGGTCTCAGTGAGAGAGCGCAGGGTTACCAACACTTATGAGCCAAGAACAGATGATAACTCCTGCACTTAAACCTTTTTAAAGAGAGAGAGAGCTGGCAGATTTAACAGACCCAAAAGAGAGTGACGTACGGGAAACTTAGATAACGGAAGAACAAATTCACTGAGACTACATGTTAAAGAAACACTGTCACCATAAAAATTGTCAATGGAAAATGTATCAATAACGCCTACATTTAAAAGTTAAAACTGAATGAATTTTAAAAATCTAATATACTTTTTGTCATGTGTTTACTGTTGTCATTTCACTAATTTTGGGTAGTGAAACGTGAAGTGCTCGCTTTCCCTGATTGGTTCCCAGGCTCTGGCGTAGAGCTGGTGTATTTTGATTTCCAACTCTACAGGGGACTGTTGAAATTTTAATAAATCATGTTTTTGTGAAATCTTTACAAATCATCAGTATAGATATACTTGTGTTGTGGTTTTTTGTAACACCCTGTTTAATATGAAATACTAATTTTGGTCCTAAACTACTGACAACATCACTAAAATATCAGAACTGTTTGAAGATAAATTATTTGTGCATTGCCTGCATATCCTCATCTGTGTACCTCACCCCGTCAGCATCCTCCTGCAAATACTGACCCTGCTCCTGAACCAGATTCAGTTGTTGGGAAGGGCTAAGGGATTACAGTATATAAAATCCACTTCAGGGATTGTTACCATCCGAAATCAATTAAATCAAGAGATGTCTCTAGCGTTTATATTGAGAATTTTTGAATGGTTTAGGATTCTCTAGCATTAGTGACTATAAATTGTTGAAATGGATCTGACAGCTGCTTAAAGAAACTGTCAAGTTGAAATCTCGTCAATTAAAGGAAGTGCATTAAAACTAGTTTCTGGTGTTTCAACTCTACCAGTTGTTGTTATACAGTCACATTTTCCTGTTTGTGGGTTGTGTGTGTAGGTTATTTTTGTGGGTTTTTTTTATATATCTTCCTTCTTGCTGAAGAAAAGACTTACACAAATAGGGGGAACTGACTGACTTTGCAGAGCGAATGGTAAAACTGATTATACACACACTGCTATCAAATGCACAAAGTAAATAAACTGCAAAAAGGAAGAAATCATGTTTGCTGACTACTTTCAGTTATAACAACTGTTTTATAGGTTACTTTTCTAACTGGGCTACAGTGGGAACTGCTAGGGGTTTAGCACTCTTGAAAAGCCTGTTACTTGTTTAGGAGCCTAAGTAAGGACTTAGCCTAACTTCTTAAGCTGGTGTCTTTATAAAGTCCTCACCATAGTCATGGATACAAACTATTAAGACAGAAGCATGACTTTTAAATTGGTGTCTCTTTTTTGCCAGGGTGGGGGTTGTTTTTTACTTTGCATTATGACACAATTTCCCGCCGTTCTTGGTTTGTTTTTTTTTAACTCTGAAGTCCTAGGTGCATTTTTGAAATAGCCTCTCAGTGTAAAGGATGTGTGCAGGTTTCTGTCCAAAAGGAAAATGTATTTCCCATTTTGAGAAAAATAAAGATTGTTCTAGTCTGTGCAGATTATTATACTGTACTTGTCACCATAGTTCTGAGCACCTTCTGATTATGCACTGAAGTATGTGACTTACATCTGTCATGTGTGGTTTGTTCTCTTTCAGCCTATCCCCAGGTGGAGAATTGTGTGCGTAGTGTACTGTTTCGTTTTGGTAGGATGTTTTCCTTATGTGCACACTTTTCTATATGTGTGTCAGAGAGGGCAGGTCACAGCAGTGTGCCTTGTACTTGGAGAAGAAGGTGGTGAGGTTTGGAAGGTCCCTTAGTTCCTGGGTGGAGTTTGTTCCTCAGTCTCAGACCAGCTTCTTCAGACAAAACTCTGTGTCCTGGGCAAACAAGCTTTACTCTTAACGGTAGAAAGTTCTGTTGTGCCAAAGGGGCGGAGTTATCAACCATGGTCCTCCTGCCAGGGCTTTGGGTGATCTTTCATTATCCTGGGCCCAGGCCATGGAGTGCCTTGAAGATGGGGACTGAGACCTTGAACTTGATGTGATATTCTCTGGGAAGCCAGTGTAGGGAGTGGTGACCGGGCCTGAGATGTTTTGTGGTGGCCTGTGTTGCTGAGGAGATGCTTTCTGTACTAGTTGGAGTTTCCTAAATGTTGAAGGCTTCACGCCCAGGTATATGGCATCACTGTAGTCCAGATGGGAGGTGACAAAGGCGTAAGTAACTGAAGCCCGATCATCGTTGTCTGAGATGGAATGCTGTTTCCTAGCCAATCGGAGGTGGTGGTAAGCGTTAATCACAGTTGCTGCTATATGAGAACTTTGCGTTAGTGAGAAATCCAGGACCCTCCAAAACTAGACTGCATTGACCAGTTGTGGGTGTATGCCTTCAACCCAAGGAGACCGCACCACAGCTACAAATTCTTCAAAGTGCTTCCCTCTGCCCACCAGCGTCGCCTCTGCCTTAGATCATAGAATCATAGGGTTGGAAGGGACCTTAGGAGGTCATCTAGTCCAGCCCCCTGCTCAAAGCAGGACCAATCCCCAGATTTTTACCCCAGTTCCCTAAGTGGCCCCCTCAAGGATTGAGCTCACAACCCTGGGTTTAGCAGGCCAATGCTCAAACCACTGAGCTATCCCTCCCCCTGGTTTGGCTTCAACCAGCTGTCCTTCATCTGGGAGCTGATCGTCTCCAGGCACTGGGGTATCTTGGAGGTAGTGGGGGTGGTCAGATGTGGTGAAAGACGGGTAGAGCTTGTGCCAGTATTAATGCTTTAAATGTAATGTGTTCTCAACCCAGAGTGGATGAGGTTTATTCATATTTGGAGGATGGCATTTGGTCTTGCCACAACACCTGGAGATTTAGTACACAACCGAGTCTAGCAGTTCTCTAGTGGGACGTCGATAACATTTATGATAAAGGAAGCAGGCGTTATGATTGGCCTTGAGCTACCATCGGGCTCTTCTAGCACCCAGCTCTGCCCAAGGACAGAGGGCTCTCCATTAGCAGGTTGCGATGCAGGATTGGGGACTGCATTAGTAAATTTATGAGGACACGCACCTTCAGATGTGGCAGCTCATTTTCCAGAGTGGTCCTAGAGGTCTTTCTGTAGCTCATTTATCACTGGGAGTTGGTTTGGGCTATGATGCCGGTAATCATGGAACTGAAACTGCTGCATATTAGCTGCTGCTCTTACAAACAGCCCTGAGGCTTTTGATAGCTGCTGTTTGGTACTGGAGATCTTCAGGCGGACACTCAGGGTGTGGGTACCAGTGTCCACAAAGTGTTACAATAAGAACATTGAGCCCTTTCTCAAAACGCCGTCCAAAGGTGGCTGTGTATTGAGTAAATGGCATGTGCGAGGTGACATAGCCAGTTCAGTGGCTGAGCTGGGAACAGAACCCAGGTTCTCTGCTCCTACTCCCATGCCCCAGTGGTCTGTGAGCTACTGCCCTTACTGCTACATCACATACATCAGGTTGGTTTGTCTTTTACATTTTGCTTTTGTTCATTCTTCCTGTACCTGAGGATGAGATCTCTGACCCAGGAGCCTGAGAGGGAAGCGATGGACAGTAACTCCCCAAGTGTATATAAAAATGTGCTGTGTATTTCATTATCAATACTTGGATGCAAATATTTATCAGTATGTTTTAGTGATATTCTGTTAGTTTAATGCAATGTTACCAGTTTTGTATTGTGCCCCTTATAGTTCACTTCCTTGTTTTTTGTCATAATTCTTGGACTCTGATATCAGTTTCCCTTTTTGAGGAAGTGGAACAGTCACTGTCTTTATGGGGTGTTCTTAGCTTTGTGCCTCAGCACTGACCTGGGCAACTCCTTGCTGAAAAACGTTTCTTGATCTTAAAATCAAAGGTGGTTTGTTTTAACTCTGCTCCCAATGTATGTCTAATGCAAATGTGCTTGTAGATTCCTTCATATGATCAGCCACAACGTATGATTCATTGGAAAAGAGAATAAAAAAATGATAGGGTTTGAATGGGATAAAGAACAAAAATAAGAATGTTCCCCTGTGTTCACTTATCTATGGAGAGGTTAGTTTCCTGTGCATAGTTTGGTATGGGTAAGTGTGTGTGGTAAGTGAAAACAAGAGAGCATATTCCTAAGGCAAGGCCACTGCATTGATTTATTTTGTCTGTCCATAATGGAGTCCTCTCTTCTATTCCTCCACAGAGAGGGAATTAACACATGTGAGCGAATTGGGGGGAATTATCCGTGAAAGCCTCAGGCTACTTGTGATGCGCAGAGCCTTTGCAAAAGTGAGGTAGATTCCCCTGATGCTTGCTCTGTGGATAATGCAGCAGGCTGCAAGTCTCTGGGTATCCAGTCAAGATCCAGTTCTGTAACCATCCTACATACAGCGCTCCTGCTGCCGTCAGTCGGCGGGATTATTGCATCAAACACAACCATAAACTAGCGTCTTCCTGCCCAAGGGCCAATCCTGACCGGTTGCTCAGAAGGCAGTGGTAGCTGTTGGTGTGCAGCAGGGGCAGAGTGTGGACTTCAGTTTTGAAGAGACATGGCTAGTCTTTCTGATTGTGAAGGGCAGGATCTCCTGTCTTTTTCCCGGTTACAAACAGCTCGGAGATCATCTTCTGCTAAGCACCTTGTGTGTTTTTTTTTCCCCACAGTGTCCTCCCCACACCCTTTACAGGCTTGTGCAGGCCCATATTTACAGTAAGCCACAATCCTCAGCTAGCTTGGCCAAGGAAGGGGGAAGATGGAAGGGATCTTCCCCTGGCAGATTCCTCTAGGCTCTGGCTCTGAAAGCCTTTCTGTCTCCCGCTCTTCCTTCCTGTGCCTATTCTACTTTCTGCCTAACGAGTCTCTTAGCTCTCCTCAGCCCATCCCAAGCCATCGATTAGGCACAGCTCTTCTTAATTGGGTCTCCTCTAATGCAGCTAATCAGAGCTGCAGTGACCAGATGCTGGATCAGATGTTGTTGCCCTGTGTTCAGTGGGAGTCAGGTGCTTAGATATTCCCTATCAGCATAGTATCTGAGGCCCAGATACTCAAAATATTTAAGTACCTAGGGGGAGACACTTGAAATTGGCACAGTCTGGGAGAACATTGCTGAGATGTTGCGATCTCAGGCCTTTAACAGCCACTCTGATTAGTGTCAATATGGAGAGGCGCTGAAAGCCGCCTTTTAGCCTTGCTAGGGGCTGGAGTTGTGCTGCTCACCTTGGCTTGTGCCGTGGCAGCGCTCAGGAAGGAAAGCTGGTAGTGCCAGTGTCTGGGAGCAAACTGAGCTGGCG
Organism: Gopherus flavomarginatus; assembly: GCF_025201925.1. Classification (NCBI taxonomy): domain Eukaryota; kingdom Metazoa; phylum Chordata; order Testudines; family Testudinidae; genus Gopherus; species Gopherus flavomarginatus. The sequence continues at coordinate 151,799,338 of NC_066619.1, forward strand.
GTGCAGGGAAACACGGCTTTGCATGGAGCCGGGGGTTCAGGCGCCAAGGGGAGCAGATTCAGCACAGGCTGAGAGAAGGCTTACCAAGAGACTGGCAGTCACCACTGAGTCAGGGTCCCCTCTCCCAGGCGGAATGCAGACATGGTTCAGTTGCAACACTCCAGCTGTATTTTAACTCCCCTCATCCCTGTCCCTTCAGCTTGGGTTAATAACCCTCCGAACTCACCAGTGCTGACAAGCATCCCTGAGCTGCCCAGACGGCACAGCCTCCCACGTCAAGGCAATCTGGGGGAGGGATATCTGCCTGATGCCCTGAATGTTCTTCCCGCCGAGCGTGGTCTCCCAGCCATATCTGGGGCGGAAGCTTAGAGTAATGCAGCTTTTTAGTTGTGTGAAGGATCCATGTCCAGCTGTCTGTGCCTGGGGGACAGTTATAATACTCTAGGGCATGTTATGGAGGCAATAAGAAAAATAAGCCCATATCATGTCTTTCCATTTTTTACTGTCCCTGCTCATCATAAATAGATCATTGTATTAAAAACATAGGAAGTATCTTCTAGATTGAATAAAACACCTGTTTGAAAATATTTAGGGAAAAGCCACAAGCATCTAGCCCCTTTTCCTGCTATCAGCATAAGGGTGTTTTTTGTGTGTCTTCTCCTAAGAGCAAAGGATTCTTAACAGCCTAGATCCTGAACCTAGAAGCTATCATGCAAATATGGATATTGCGTGTGTGAATTATCAATGCTACTGCATAGTGCAGAAACTATATACAGCGGAAGGCAATAAAAGTTGCCTTAGGTGCATTCTTACTCTGCAGAACACTGTGGGCTCCTGTAAATACATTTATACTGGTTTTATAAGAACTATGGATGCTGAGCTGAAACAAGTGTTATTAGTATCTTCCCCGTTGAGCACACTACACCCAGCCCTTGAGCACTGAGTTCATACGTTGTTTTTTAGCTCATGCTGTACTTCAATCTCCCGTCTAAAAAAACTGCCCAGAATAGCTACCTCTTTCCCACCAATGCTCTTTGCAAAGGGCTTACGTTTCCTGTTCATAATGCACCTGAACTCACTCCAAATTGATGCAAATCTTAGACTAGGAAAATCTTCTGGAAAATGCCACGTGCTGACTGCAGAATTAGTGACTGATGCCTTACACCTAATACACGCACGATAGAGAAGAACAAATGATCAATACAGGATCTTAAAACATCCTGGGGCAAACTTCACCTGGACCCCTGAAAGAACAGCTGAATGTGAAATCATAGGAATGGGATGGACGTCATAGAGTCCAGTGCCCTGCTGTTGCAGACAGCCACCCCGTATAATTCCATTCATAAATTTATCAAGCTCCATTTTGGGAGCTCTGCACATGCACTCCAGGGTAGTAAAGATCCAGATTAAGGCTGTCGATTTAATCGCAATTAACTCACATGATTAACTCAAAAAAAAATTGCGATTAGTCGCAGTTTTAAACACATTGTTAAACAATAGAATACCAATTGAAATGTATTAAATATTTTTGGATGTTCTTCTGCATTTTCAAATATTAATTTGTTACAACACAGAATACAAAGTGTACAGTGCTCACTTTATATATTTTGAGTACACATATTTGCACTGCAAAAATGATAAATAGTAGTATATTTCAGTTCATCTCATACAAGTACTGTAGTGCAATCTCTTTAATCGTGAAAGTGCAAGTTACAAATGTAGATTTTCTTTGGTATATAAGCACACTCAAAAACAAAACAATGCAAAACTTTAGCACCTACAAGTCCACTCACTCCTACTTCTTGTTCAGCCAACTGCTAAGACAAACACGTTTGTTTACATTTATGGGAGATAATGCTGCCCTTTTCTTATTTACAGTGTCACCAGAAAGTGAGAACAAGTGTTCACATGGCACTTTTGTAGCCAGCACTGCAAGGTATTTACGTGTCAGATAGGCTAAGCATTCGTATGCCCCTTCATGTTTCAGCCACCATTCCAGAGGACATGCTTCCATGCTAATGATACTCATTAAAATAACATACATTAATTTGCAACTGAGCTCCTTGGGGGAGAATTGTATGTCTCTGGCTTTATTTTACCCGAATTCTGCCACATATTTCATGTTATAGCAGTCTTGGATGATGACTCAGTACATGTTCATTTTAAGAACACTTTCGCTGCACATTTGACAAAATGCAGAGATAGTACCAACGTGAGATGTCTAAATATAGTTACAGCACTCGACCCAAGGTTTAAGAATCTGAAGTGTCTTCCAAAATCTGGTGTGGGATGAGGTGTGGCACTTGCTTTCAGAAGTCTTAAAAGAGCAACCCTCCAGTGCAGAGACTACAGAGCCCGAACCAGCAAAAAAGAAAATCAACCTTCTCCTGGTGGCATCTGACTCGGATGATTAAAAAAACATGCGTCGGTCCACTCTGCTTTGGATCGTTATCAAGCAGAAGCCATCATCAGCATGGACACATGTCCCCTGGAATGGTGGTTGAAGCATGAAGGACATATGAATCTTTAGCACATAAAGTAGGCAGTATTATCTCCTGCAAATGTAAACAAGCTTGTTTGTCAGAGCGATTGGCTGAACAAGAAGTAGGACTGAGTGGACTTGTAGGCTCTAAAAATTTACTTTCTTATTTTTGAATGCTGGGTTTGGGTTTTTTTGTATATATAATTCTACATTTGTCAGTTCAACTTTCATGATAGAGATTGCACTACCAGTACGTGTATTAGATGAAGTGAAAAATACTATTTATTTTGTTTTTTTACAGGGCAAATATTTGTAATCCAAAATACATATAAAGTAAGCACTGTGCACTTTGTAGTCTGTGCACTGCTTTAGTCCTGATTTGCACTCTTAGGGCCTCACTAAAGTTCTGCATTATGATATCTAAGCTAGAGGTGCCTCACCATGCTAATCCGACAATTGTTTACATTAATATATTGTCTTTTGTAGCTCGCACTCCTGACCACTACCACAGCTCTCAGAGACCAAGACACCTTGTTACATAAGGGAGCCGTGTCCCAGGAACAAGGATCTTGCCCAGATGGTATCTTTAGAGAAACGGCTTCTCCAAAGATCTGGCTGGTCCTGTTCACTGAGTGCTGATGGCCAGCCTAAAACATCCCACTTCTGAATGTTGAGCTTAAGGAGCCTTTGCAGCTATTCCTGCTGCAGTTACTTCAGTTGATAGTCTTCTCCTGTGTGCCTGCCTCACACCACTCCCAGCAATAAACATCCAGTTTACAGGCTGTTTCAGGGCTGATTAGACATTTGTTCTCCAGTTCCCGGATCACCGTCCTCAGTGATTCCCTGCGTTGTCGTTCTCTGTCTAAAGTGTTCCTCAGATGTTCCTTGGCCTCTTCGAGCTCACTGATTACCTGATCTAATTTACACTTCAGTTTCTTTGGACTGTCCATTATGCTGTAACTGTGCTCCTGGAAACAAAATTCAATACATTAGACGTTCTCACCTTTCCCAAAGATCTCAGATTTCCACATGTTCTCCCCATTCACCAAGAAGGGGTTAAAAGACTGTTTAAAAAGCCAATCCCAACTCCCATTAGCAATCACTTTTTGCAAAACCATGTGGAGTGTGTAAAACCAATCCTTCTAGCTAGTTACTCCACTACGGCTTAATGGTGGAACAATGTATAAGCAGTGGAACGGCCCTTACTGACCTCTGGTGAATAGTAAATTTGAGGGAGATGCTTGAACTGATGCTCTAACACAAATGAAAACAGGGACACTGAGCCAAATGCACTGGTGACCTAAGAGGATGCCATTCCCTGGTGTTACACTGGTGGTGAGTATGCCCCACTGTGTTGAAAGTCTGCTATGTTTTGGTGGGTTCAAATAAGTCACTTTACTTACCAAGATGAATTGGGAATGAAATTCTCCTGTACTGGAAGGCGAATCCACAAGCTGGTGGTTATGAACTGTTACTGGCAGTGTTTTCAGTGGGGTGTTTCGTCTGCCATGAACTTTTCCTCGTCTCCGCTGTTACAAATATATATTTCACACTTCAGTTATTGAGACAGAAACATCAGAAAGAGATGGGATTGTGCAGGCTAATGTGTGGCTGCGATGTGCTGGAAGCAGGGGGAAAGGTGAAGTGAGGAATAAATTCCACGCTGAAGTGGGATGCTAAAAGCTATTCGTTAAATAGATCTCTAAGGTGAGGAGCTCTCCTGGGTCCCATCTAATCAGAGCTTTCCAGCCCAGTCTTTTTGGTATGTTGGGAATTTAATGATACTGATTTGTATTAGGAAGCCTAGTAAAGGATCAGGACCTTATTATACCAGGTATACAGCAAATCCCCACCCTGAAGAGCTCACAGAATAAGCGTTTGGCTAGATTTGAGATAATCAGTTTCACTTCTCATTTTATGTACTTGACCATTTCTCGTTCGGATTCACAATGGTTATTAAAAAAAAAAGCCTTCAAGGACATGATCCTGCACTGTTTCCTCAGGCAGGTCTGCCTGAGTATTGAGAGACAGAACAGGCCCAGAAAAATGCTAATCTTTGGGCACAATATTTTTCCACCTCTTCTCCTGTTACCTAGTGATAGCTAAAAGAAGAAAACATCTTCTGAGTTCTATGTAAAGTGCAGGGAAAAGCCTGCCCATGTTTGCCAATACAGTTAAACACAGGAACAATCACCTGTAGATTATAAAGACCAACCTGGAAGTGAGAAGGCAATTCAAAAATGGAAGGGATGACTCCAGGTTTGAGCCTGATGTTGGGACCTCTTGTGTCGAAGTCTGACTTCTTAAAGTGGCGCGAACATAACACATCTGTTTTCTTAGGCTCCCACATGCCTGCAGAGTTCACATCGAGCCTTTTTGTGGCCAGCACCCACCTTCTTTTGGCCTCCTCATCGGTGGGGAATCTAGGACAAGTGTGCAGACAGGAAAGCAAGTTGAATAGATAGCCATAGACTCTCTAGCTTTTACATAAGTATCTGTAACTTGTGATTTGTAAAAGGGCAGACTTACAGGTAGCTTTGTGATCGCTCCTTCAGGCAATGTGTCACCTGTGTGTGATTTTATGCAGGTTGCCACCCACGCCCTATTCTACCCAGCTATGCCCCTCTGAGGTATAGAGCACTGCTAGCACTGCCTAGCAGACCCCTCCTCGTGCTCTGGTTACAGAGCCAACCATGTTATGACCTTCTGTGCAGGAAGAAATGGGCTGTGTCCTCCCCAACAAGCTTTTGAGTCAAATTAATTCACTTGAAGCCTGTTTACAGTAATAATTCATCAGTTCTCCAGGAACTGACCTGGTGAATACAAACTGACAGGTGGGTTCCGTTCTGCAGCCAACATCGTGACTGTTTCCACTGACTATTTCTATATGGCCTTTCATTTCAGAGATTCTGACACCTCACATTTCATAAGACTATGAACTGATTTCCCCAACATCAATTTTGGGTAGGGTAGAAGTGATTAGTTTAGACACAAATATTCCTCACTCAGATGATATGAAAATGACTGCTCTATTTTAAAGGATGACACATACGTAGTGAATCTTTTGAGGTATCTAGTTCTGTGAGTGGAAAAAAACACATTCAATGAAGTTTTTAAAATTTCCACAGACCCACACCTGAGTCTGGATTATTTTGACTCTTATTACCAGCATTACAAGAATCATGTTACTTTGTGGCTACAGTGTTTAGATCATTTCTTTTGGTTGAGTCTGGGATGAGACAGAGGAAAGCCTTAAAATGTTTCTTTGGATAATCATGGGATACACATCCTGTGATATGATTAAGTTTTCTGCACCCTTTCATTGTGCTAATCATTATTTCTAAGATACTATTATTGCCCAATGGGACAAGCATTTGAGTTCATGTGTATTTTGGAAAGAAAAATACAAAATACTATTTTGATGGCAAGAAGCAGCCACTCTAAATGACTGGGTTTGCAAACAAGGCAGTATGTACAAGTAAGGAGAAGAAATGCCAAGTGAATGAGTTACATAAGATCGGCCATACTGGGTCAGACCAAAGGTCCATCTAGCCCAGTATCCTGTCTTCTGACAGTGGCCAATGCCAGATGCTTCAGAGGGAATGAACAGAACAGGTAAATCATCAAGTGATCCATCGCCCATTCCCAGCTTCTGGCAAACAGAGGAAAGGGACACCATCTCTGCCCATCATGGCTAATAGTCATTGATGGACCTATCCTCCATGAATTTACCTACCGTATACACATGTTCATTAACACGTTCGTTAATAAGTCAACCCCCCAAAATGAATAGGTAAAAATAGCAAAAAACTGTATGACCCTTTCATAAGCCGACCCTCTATTTCAGGTGTTGGAAAACTTTGGCTCCCGGCCGTCAGGGTAAGCTGCTGGTGGGTTGGGATGTTTTGTTTACTTGGAGTGTCTGCAGGCATGGAGCCCCTCAGCTTCCTGTGGCTGTGCCACTTCTCGCAGCTCCCATTGGCTGGGAACGACAAACCGTGGCCACGGGGGGAGCTGAGGGGCTCCATGCCTGCAGACGCTCCAGGTAAACAAAATGACAGTGTATTAGATATTCAATTCAATGATTCCCTAGAGTTTAAAATCATCAAATTTTGGTGTAGACTCGTTTATAAGCCAACCCCCGCTCTTTGATGTGTCACTTTTTTACCTAAAATATTCAGCTTATGAACGAGTACATACTTTTTTGAACCCTGTCATAGTATTGGCCTTCAAAACATCCTCTGGCAAAGAATTCCACAGGTTAACTCTGCACTGTGTGAAGAAATACTTCCTTTTGTTTATTTAAACCTGCTGCCTATTAATTTTTAGTTGGTGACCCCTAGTTCTTGTTAGGAGGAGGACTAAATACCACCTCCTCATTTACTTTCTCCCCACTAGTCATGATTTTATAGACCTCGATCATATCCCCCCTTAGTCGTCTCTTTTTGAAGCTGAACAGTCCCACTCTTATTAATCTCTCCTTGTATGGAAGCTGTTCCATACCCCTAATCATTTCTGTTGCCCTTTTCTGAACCTTTTCCAATTCCAATATATCTTTTTTGAGCTGGGCAATCACATCTGCACGCAGTATTCAAGATATGGGTGTACCAAAGATTTATAGAGAAGCAACTTGATTTTTTCTGTCTGACTATCTATCCCTTAATGATTCCCAACATTCTGTTCATTTTTTTTGGCTAAGAGATTATCTTTATTGGAACAAATATAGACTACTGTGGCTATTGGCAGAGAAGGCTAATAGCATGTGCAGAAATAGACCCTCTAGGGCAAGGGTGGCCAGCCTGTGGCTCCTGTATAGACACCGACTCCGGGGTTAGAGCTACAGGTGCCAACTTTCCAATGTGTTAGGGGGATGCTCACTGCTCAGCCCGGCTCTGCCACAGGCCCTGCCCCCTCCCGAGCCTGCTGTGCCCTCGCTCCTTGTCCCCGTCTCCCCCAGAGCTTCCTGCATGCCATGAAGCAGCTGATTGGGAGGGAGGGGGAAGGCACTGATTGGCGGGGCTGCTGGTGGGTGGGAGATACTGGATATGGGTGGTGGGAGCTGCTGATATATTACTGTGGTTCTTTGGCAATGCACATTGGTAAATTCTGACTTCTTCTCAGGCTCAGGTTGGCCACCCCTGCTCTAGGGTCTATTTTAATCCACGTTTGGATAAAATTTAAGATAACTGTATTCTGGGGGTTGTGTTAAGGTGGGCAGAACGTAATGCAATAGCTAGAGTTTGTTTGGCTGATTCTGCTTTCAGGTTCCCCGTGTGTAGGGCAGGAATTAGTTAGAAACTTTAATATCAGAGGATTTCTCCAGCCTGCTCACCTCACTTTGCCTGAGACCTTCACACTGGTGGAATAGCAAACCAGAGAGCGATCGTTCCCCATACACTCCTCTAGCAAATGGAGACAACCCTGTCAGGTATTCTGCAATCTCTGACCACTGTCCAGAATGGAGCAGAGTTATTCACACTGCCCACTCTGAACAGAAGGTACTTTCTATAAGTTCCTTAATAAAAGCGCTCAGATGGGGTAAAGGGCCATGTTTAGTGATGAAGGCAGCTTATATAGTTTTTTGGATCCTATGGACCTATCTTTTGTTGTTAACACTTTCTCTGTCTTTGGGTTTCCACCTAAATGTCCAGTTTATCCACACCCAGCTTAACCCTAATCTTCTGTTAGATAACCAGGAGAGAGAAAATAACCTTCTTTGTTCACTTTTAATCAATTTGATTATAAGTATCTTGACTTTATATCTGACTCCATACCCAAGACGTGGTGAAAGTCAAAGTATCAGAGCTCTGGGCATGAGCTATTTTAATGGCTAATAAAGTATCACTGAACTGTACCAAACTCTCTCTTTTTGGAGCGTGCTCTGTATTTCCAGTAGCTTCCCCCTTATAAAGGTTGTGTTACTTTAACACTCTAGAAGCCAAACATTTTCAAATGACTTTACTATGAAATATAAACATTTGACCCTCTTTGCACTGCAGGTGAAGCGAAGCAGCTTGAGCACAGAAAAATCTTGACATATACAAGATTAAAATAGGGCAAGGAACAAAAACAGTGGAATGATACTTGGTGTGCTAATTATTTCCTTTCTATCTTCAAAGAGATTTACAAAGTTTTATTATTTTCCAGATGAGGTAATGAATGTGCAGAGAAGTGGTAAGAGTCCAAGGATACAAAGCAAAGTCCTGCTCCTGCAGGGGGAGGTCCTACCCCAACATGGACCAGTTCCAATGAGCAGAGTCCAAACCAGTAGCAGCACTGGGATTAGCACCCGGATTTCGTAACTGTAGCGTGGGGAGCATGGAACTGGCTCACATCTGCCCCTAGGTTCAAAGGTAGATAGGGATCTTACTTTTAAAACACATGCAGAGAAGGGGTAAAGCAGCGTAGTTACACAAGTCTGAACCTTACACGTGAAACGTTAGTCCTCGTAACTTGGAATTGGGCAAACATCTAGACGCACATCCAATAGCCGCGCAGCTCTTCACCATGGCACTGGCGGCTCATCACAGCACGGGGGGCGGGGGAAACTGAGGCTGGGCTGGGAAGGAAATGGCGTGAGTCAGTGACGGCACCACTGAGCCCAGCCCGTGCCGGAGGGCAGGCAGGGTGACCAGGCAGCAAGTAGGAGAGCCGGGGCAGGGGGTGATAGGAGCCGGGGCAGGAAAAAGCCCCAGAAGCGGGACACCGGGTCACCCCAGGGGCATGACAGCCGCACGGACCGGACCGAACGCAGCCCCACGTGTTCGGGTTTCATTTGCTTTTAATACAGCGGGGGGGGGGGTTTAGTCGCGTGCTAATTAACAGGCTGCAAATCAGGTGGGCGCTGCCCCGGTGACTGCAGTGACGTCACCCCCGCGCTGCTGGAGACGTTACACGGGGGCGCGGCCCGGCCGGGCCTGGCTTCGGAACCGCCGCCAGCCCCGCGTGTGGGGGCAGGGAACCGGCCCGGCGCGCGGCAGAACCCGGGCGAGGGCGGGGGAGGTTCCGGGTACCTGGGGGCAGCGGCGCTTCCTCCTCCGGGCTCCTCGCTTCCGCCCCGCTTCCCCCACCGGAAGTCGTTGGAGTCGTCGTCGTCGCTTCACCATAGAGACGGGGCGGCCGGGCGGGCAGAGCGGTTCCGGTTCCGGTGGCGGAGCCGGGCTGTCCGCGGCGATGGCGGAGGCCGGCGGGGCGGGCTGTGACCACTATCGCCGCAGCTGCCTGCTCCAGGTGGGGGCGGGGCCCGTGGCGGGCAGCTCGCGGGGGTCTCCCCGGGGCTCGGAGCGGGGCCGAGCCCGGCGCTGGCTGCCCCTCAGCCCCGGCCTGCGGCGCGGGGAGCGGGGCCGGGCTCGCTTCGCTTCGCTTCTCTCCCCGCTTTCCGAGCCCGCCCCCGCCGCGGCTCTCCGGCAGCGTCCGAGTCTGGCCGCCGGGCCCGGCCGAAGAGCCGCGTCGCGGGACAGGCCCGAGCGTGGGCAGCGCGTGGCCGCCCCCAGCGCCCCCGATTCCCGCGGGCGTGTCGCTGAATCCCCCGCAGAACGACGCGGGCCGCCCCCGCGGCTTCTAGTGCGGCGTTCAGCGGGGCAGCCCTGGGAGCCTGTGCCGAGAGGCCGTGCTGAAAGAGCTGCTCCTGCTCTGTGATTTTATTGTTTCTTCTGTATTTTCTCCTGGACTGAGCGAGGCAGGTGTCAGAGCTGCCCCCTGTGCTCCTCGGACTGAAATAGGTGGGAAATCCTAACTTCAAACCCTCCCCTGGTGTGTTGTGAGGGCCAACCTGCTGCTGAGGCACAGGGCAGTCACACCCATCATTCGTCTGTCGTCCCGGGGAGATGTACCTTTAGGGTTGGAAGCATTTGTTGATGGGGAGTATACCTAGCTTCAAGCATGCGCCAATGTACACTCTCATTTTCTGTCAGTGAAAGAATACCCTCCCTTTTCCTCCCTCTCTGTTCCCAATCGTATCAGGACATTGCTCTTGGGAGCCAAAATCAGATCATTTCTTCCCTCTGATACCTTATAAAGAAGAGACCAAGCTTGTGCTGTCACTAGCTCCACCAAGCTGACGTAGTCCAGTGTTTTGAAACACTAAAAGGGTAAATGAAATCTAGGCATCTTCATTAGCTGTAACTTAATTTTGGTTTCTTCAAAGTTTGTCTCTTGTTTGTTTCAGGCTCCTTGCTGCGGTAAGTTTTATGTTTGCCGTCTGTGTCATGACAGCAAGGAAGATCATCAGATGGATCGTTTTAAAGTAAAACAAGTGCAGTGTACAAAGTGCAGAAGGATCCAGCAGGTAATGGTGTATACTTTAATCTTTAATACTCTGTGACTATAATTGTTATAGTCTGAATGGGATTATAAAACACAGATGCTTAATAGAGGGCCTTAATTTTACTCTGCGTGCGTGGGGGTGGATTTCTCCATTCCTTCAAATGGCAAGATAAGACTAAAAAGGAATTCCTACATTTTAGGGGAAGGTTGCATTTATCCTCTTTCCATACCTAGCCAGTTAACATTAAAGGAGGAGAAAGACAGTTTCAGCTCCTAGCAAAACTAAACACTCTAGCCTAGCTACAGAACATGGTTATAGACTGAAACTCTTACAACCAGGTCCCTTGGCTTTGTTACATTTGTAGTGTGGACAGGACCTTAATGAGTCTCCTGTAGCTTCTGATTGTTCCTGTGTTTCTGCAGGTAGTACTTCCACAGCAGCTTTAGTAAGTGTGGAGATAGGTGCTATAGAAAACTCAGCTAGATAATGAAACTTAAAGCTGTATCTGTTTCATTCTGCTGTTTTGGTGTTTGTGGACCAATGCTGTGTACAGGATTTGTGTCTAGATTTGATTTGCCCTTCCAATATACTGCCACAGTAATAAGAATGTAGGCGGGGAGGGTGATGGGAGAATATAGGACTCTATCTTGTGTCCACCCAAACTACGTGGCTTGACCAAGGATGGCAAATCCTATAGTCCTATTTCTTGAGCCTACTCTGTGAGACAAAGTTTGAAGTCTAATTCTGTAGACAGCGTGTAAAATGTCCCCAGAGATGACTATTTTTGATTAAAAGAATAAGGAAACTTTATAAAAATCCTGTCAGGATTGGTGGGTGTAAACACAGATTTACTGTGACACTAGAATTGCCCGTCTAAAATGTCTTAACTCTAAACTTGCATATATGCATCTTTTTTGTGGGCGGGAGGTGGAATGGGGCACAAAGCTTTATAAAATCCTGAAAGTGTAGGCTCTGTCATGTGGGACAGCAGACTGTGCTCAACAAGTCTTAAGTTTAACCCTAGTGACAACGGGCCATTAAAGTGCTAGCTTGAAGAACTAAAAGAACCCCCCTTACCCAGCAATATGTTGGTAGTTGCTTATGCAATGTGTATGTACTTGTAGGCTCAACAGAGTTGTGAGGATTGCAGCAGTGTGTTTGGAGAATATTACTGCGGTATATGCCACCTGTTTGACAAAGACAAGAAGCAGTATCACTGTGAGAAGTGTGGCATTTGTAGGTACTGTATTTAAAATTATTAATATTTTTTCTTCAATGTTTATTCATGTTTCCAAGTTTACAAAGCAATTCTGCTTAGGTTGGCTTAAATATTGGTAACTTTAAGATATAGTATTTGAAATTGAAGTTATGCATTGTGTTTAAGAATTCAGGAGGCTAGACGGCAGCTTTGAGTTTAAAAATAGGTCTTGCTTAAAGAACACTTTAAAAAGTCATTCCATTATTTGCATATAATTTTTTGCCTCTGTAATGTAGACATGAGAAAGTTTAGGGGGGTGTCCTTTTATACTGACTTTGCATTAATAAAGGGAGAGTTATGTCAAGTAATGACTTGTTTAAAAGCTTTCTGTTGCTTTTAAACGCCTAATTAAAATAAATTTTCCTAAAACAATTCTGATTGTAGGTCTTAAACTTCATGATTCCCTTTTGTTCACTAAAATAAATCTAGTGATGTTGCACAGGTTTAATGCAGTCAGGGAAGGGAAAAATTTCCCCTCGATCCTCTGTTGCATATTCTGCACTCATTTCATGTGGAGAACACCAAAAACAGAATATGCAGTAGAGCGCTGTACTTTGGGTAAGATCTGTAATGTTTGTTGTAGGGGGGAAAAGACTTCTTAATTTCCCACTGCTGCAAAAAATTGTCCTTTAAAAAGATCTACACAAACATCTTGAAATCTTGGTGGCTGAATTAAGTTAATATTGTTCTGTGTTTAAATTATAGCAGCATCCTGCAGCAGACCTATGCTATACATTTTCATCTAACTCCTATGTACCACTAATTAATATTAAGGAAAGCAGTCTTAGAATTTCTGACTTCCACAGCTATAAACATGTTGGTTCTAATTTCTCCTCATTTTAGAGAGAACATTAACATGATAGTTCAGAGTCTTTGTTTCCAGAGATTCCTAAATGCATGACTTTTGAAGAGATTTGAACTGTGTTTATGTAATAGAAAATGTGTAAAACAAGTGTCTGTTTAACCTGTGCTAACTATAGTTACTTAGATCTGTTGTTACTAGGAAATAACAGGGGTAGCATCTGCAAATCTGAGACTAATAGTGGATTTTTTTGAGCCACAGGGAAGCAGGCTGCATGTTGGAGATAAGCTTTTCCTTCTGATGTAGCTCAAAAATAGTTAAGGTTTGATCTTTAAAAATGTCACTGAATATATAATGGTGGGGAATGATTTTAGTACAGGTACAGGCATCTGTTGAAGCAGTGTTTTTGCACTGCAGCTATTGTAAATGTCTGCCACTGTGAAAATTAATAAGTGCTAAAGAGGGGGGAAAGTTGGTGGCGACCATAAAACAAAGGCCATCATCTTGAAAATATACTTTATCTTAAAGTTGCCCTAGTTACTGTTAAATTAAATATTCATAAGTGTCACTTTTAAAGGCTCGAAGGAAACAGTTAAAAATAATGAGCTTTAGACAGCTCTTTGTGTAACAAGTTTAGCTTCTTAACTGCATAAAATGTCATAGTCCTTTTAAAATAAAACCTTTTCTTGATCTGGGAGAGAAATAATCTTTTCTAAGTGTGTAACTTTTCTTGCAGATATTAAAATGTAAATTGTACAGGAATTGGCAAACTATTCCTAACCAACTGCCTGTCTCTTTAGGATTGGTCCAAAAGAAGACTTTTTCCATTGTTCAAAATGTAACTTATGTCTAGCCTTGAGTCTTCAAGGAAAACATAAGGTATGAATGTAATACTCTATAATTTCATTTAAAAAGAACACAGCTCCCCCATCACTGTGTTTATGAAAACGAGAGCTGGTACGTCCTAACTAGATCCATGTATAACACACACCAGTGCTGTGCATATTTTCCTCCATCCGCCAGTATATCGCAGTCCTGAACAGCAACACTGATGAGCATTGGACTTCTGTATTGCTTCCCTTGCAATGTGAATCCCATGAAATATACTCTTTGACATTTCATAGCACATCTGGAGGTCCCCGTATCAATGATCAACTCTTCTAGAAATGTTTTAAGATTCTGTCAGTTTGATTTGCCACTTTCCTAGTGTGGTCTAGTAGTTTCTTTTTTGGAAGTCCCGTAACAATTAAAAAAAATTAAAATTGGAAATTTTAGCATTCACAGATTTTACTGGAACCCCCTTTTTTGGAATTTGAACCCATGTTTGGGGTAGTAAAAAGTTTTCTAAAACTTTTATATATTCTAAGGAACTGTAGATCCAAGTACTTCTATTATGCAAGAATCTACATTTATTTTTCTTTCCTGTTAAGCTGCCTTTTTTTCCTTTCTTTACAAAGTGCATTGAAAATGTCTCCAGGCAGGACTGTCCAATATGTTTGGAGGTATGGGTTGTTTTTTTAAAATGTTTCAACTATTAAAAGTTTACTTGAAAATAAATTCTATAGCTTAATTGTGTACCTACTGAAATATTCTTTTTTTTCTCTCTTGGCTTTGACTTTAGCTTTCTGGGTGTGTTTGGTACTTGGGAAAATACATGCTAATTCTTATGTCTTGAAACAGGACATTCACACCTCCCGTGTCGGAGCCCATGTTCTGCCGTGTGGACACCTTCTTCATAGGTAAAACTATTTCCATAGAATCCTCGATATCCGAGATGGAAATATCTGTTGTATCTTCCAGTCTATCTCCTCACTAATGCAAGCCTGATTGTTCTCTGCTGTCTTCAGTCGTGTTCCGAATGTCCCAAGCAATGGGGCTTCTCTCCTTTTCCTTGGAGACTGCTCCCCAACCCAGTAAAACTTCCTGACAAAGGTGCTTCCTTGATGTTCTTCTTACATTTTCCCTTGCTTAATTTATTCTTGTTACCACTTATACTCCAGCATATCACTCTAAATAATGTCCTCCTTGGTGCAGTCTGTTGTGCCATCCCCTCACTCTGGCCCTATAATGAGCAGCGTGTGACGAGCCCCATGAGGAGCCCAGTTGGCTCTATGAAGGTACCCACTGTAGAGCTTTTTGGAGGGGCCAGGACTCAAATTGTCTCTTAACCAGTCTATATATATCTCTTAATTTTCATCCTGCATTGTCCTGGCGTCCACTGAACATTTCTATTGCTCTAGGAAATCTTTCCAGTTTGTCATTAATTTTTATGCTGACATGGTGCTCAGAACTGAATACATCACTGCCGGAGGGTGGTCGCAACAGTGTCATGTATTTCCTTCATGTCCTATGAATCGATGCAACTGTATATTCAACCCAAAATGTCCTTATCCCTCTTTTGTTTCTGTTCGCTATTATGTCTCACTGGACATACCTTTGAATTTCTTCTATTCCTAGGTCTCCTTCTTCATTGCTGTTTGCCAGGCTCTCCCCACCCCACTGACTGTACGTTGTAGATTAACATTCTCCAGATGGAGCTGCATGAATCTTCCCTAACTGAACCTCGCTTTGTTCTGTTCTGCCCATCTCCCTGACTCTCTCTGACATAGTTCTCTGTCAGTGTTGTTTGGAGTGATCTCGAATCATCTGCAAGTTTCATTCCCACGCTGTTGACTCCTTCCTCCAGTTCACTACTGAAGATGTCAGAATAGGACCTAACATGTTCTGGTCTCCTTGGGTCCCTCTAAACACTACGTGTTGGTGCTTAGTTCCTCTTTCCACTACCATACAAATTATTTTTTAACCATATCTCTTTGGCTAGCTAGCTCGCTCTTCCTTCAGTTGAAGCCAGCCCCACTTTTCTGTCCAGAGGGTTTAAAGCACAGTGACTTCACTTTCCTTGTGTAGCTACTAATGTGGCCTTGTATTTTCTTTTTAGAACTTGTTATGAAGACATGTTAAAAGAGTGAGTATTCTGACCCCACTTCTTCCTAAGTACCCTGGCAATGCAGACTCCTGAGCTGGAGAAGTAAAGATTGCTTTGCTTTGCCAGTCCAGGGCCAAGTGATTTAAAGGCAACTGTTAACAAAGCAGTCTCTCCTCGGCTACTTCCAACAAATGCTGTGCAATTTGTCCACGTTGTACATCACCTTTCTCATTGACTACACTGTCATATAATCCCATTCATAAATTTATCAACTACATCTTCAAGCTAGTGAGGTTGTTTGCCCCACTGCTCCTATGGGGAGGCTGTGCCAGCCCCTCACTCCTCTGATGGACAGAAGCCTGCTGCTCCTTCCAGCTTAAATTTATTCATGGTCAGTCTGTCCCCGTTGGTCCTTGTTCCAACATTGTCCTTTACGTTCAATAGCTCTTCTTCTTCCCTGGGGTTTTCCTCCCCTTCCTGATGTATTTAAACTGACTGTGCCACACCAGCATCTTCCTGACTTGTATTTTGTCTCCTTGTCAGAGGTTACCGATGCCCCTTGTGCATGCACTCAGCTTTAGATATGTCCAGGTACTGGCGACAGTTGGATGATGAAGTGGCGCAAACCCCTATGCCCACGGAATATCAGAACATGATGGTGGAGGTAAATAGCAACACTTTTCTCACTGTGCCCCCTTCCAGTCTCCCTCCATTATTGGCCACTCTCTGCCCTCCTCTTAGCCGGAGTAGAGAGCAAGCGGCGCTCTCTCTCTGAAACAAAAGGTAATGTTACCCTTTGGCATGATGCAGAACAATTGTTTCTCATGTTCAGGGGATAAGGTGACCAGCTAGGTGAAGAACAATGTTGTTCCTTACCCATCTGCGCCTGGTATAGCATTGCACGAGGTGGGGGGTAAGGGAGGCCAGGGGAATTACTCTTCTGAAGCATCCGACAACACCAGATCAGGGAGCCACTGTCCTCTGCAGGAGCTGGAATGTATGTTCTCGTCTCATTTCAGAGAGAACATACTGTTTGTGCAAAGCACTCAGACGTTTGCCAGTGTTCGAGTGGTAAATTGAGTGCCGCTATTCTAGCCAAGGATAACTCAGCCTTTGACAGCCACATTGGGCCTGGCTTCTGCTTGCTAGTGAGACTTATATTAGGATCAGGACTATGTAACTTATTACAGCCGCACCCACAAAGCCAGCCCAGATGCCCCACTTCCCTAGTGTTTCTTGGACTAAGACTGGTTCTGCTTTTTTAGTTGATGTAGAAAAGAACGTATTTCCTAGACTGGATTATCTGAAGTCTCATAGAGCAGTATCAGGGAGCCCTCACAGAGGGAATTAGTGTAACCAGAGCTTTGTGTCCTCTCCTGTCTTCATCTGCTGGATTGTCTGGGAAGGCCAGATTTGTTATGCATCTAATGCAAAAAATAAAAAGGTAATCAAAGTTGTTAAACAGCACACTTATCTAAACCATATTAGTAAAAACCAAAATTCTTAATATTAAAAGAGAAAATTTGCAGTTTGAAAGGTCCTAAACCTAGGGCACCACATGAAATTAATAATTCAACTTTGCCAATTATAATTGCCGTTTAAAATGAACAGGAAATCATTAAAAATTATTATCTGTAACAATATAAGTACAATAGAAATTAAGATCTATAACCAGTATTATCCCAGTGTAAAAACAGAAACCTAAGGGAAAAATAAAACAAAGACAGCTTGCTGTAAACAAATCAAGCACAGATGGTTCCGTAAGTGCTCAGCTGAAATAAACCGGACCACCAGTGCGGGAGTTTGGACCCAACTAGTCATTAGAGAGTTCAAGGAGGTGGTACCACTAGGGCCACGCTATGTGCTGTGAAATATCACAGTTTCTCGGCGGAGACACCATGCCAGGGGAGCCTGAACCTCACCTCTCTGAGACTGGGACCCATGCCTTACGGCCACGTGTAAAAATAAAAATGTAACAGAAATTGTGACAGACAGTGAGAATCACTGGTGGCCAATCTCGTGGCACCTGTCCCTCCCTTGCCCATTAACACCGCTGACTTTATACAAAGGAAAATAGAGCAATTGGTGCCCATTGTCCAACTAATAGCCAGGCAACAGACAGCTGAAAACAATACTGTACCAAAGGAGGTGAGTTTGGGGCCCCTGGTTCATACGTTAAGCCTAATATTAATAGACATTCAAATAATTACCACCACTGTGGTCTTAAAAATGTGCTGCTAAATAATAAACTTAAAAAACCCCATAACACCCCCCCAAAGAATACAGATACTACAAATACTACTATAAAACAAAATATAGCTAAAATGTAACCCAACATGAATAAGCACAGACAAACCGCTCATTTAAAAAAAAAAAAGAATTAAAAATATCAAAAACAAAATATATTAAAACACCTCTACCCCGCTGTAATACGACCCGATATAACACAGGTTTGCATAAAGCACGGTAGCAGCAGGGTTCCGGCGGCACTTTAAAAGGTCTGGGGCTCTGGCTGCTGCGGGGAGCCCTGGGCCCTTTAAATCTCACTGGAACCCTGCCGCTGCTACCCCAGGGCTGCAGCAGTGGGGCTCACTGGTGATTTAAAGGGCCTGGGGCTCCCCGCAGCGGCTGGAGCCCAGAGCTCTTTAAATCACAGCCGGAGCCCTGCCGCCCCAACCCCGATATAACGAGGTTTCAGCTATAACACAGTAGGGATTTTTGTCTCCCCATGACTGCGTTATAGCGGGGTAGAGGTGTATCTAAACCAACTAAAATAAAAGACACAAACTGTTTACTATATATATATATAAATAAAACAAAAAGACATCTAGTAGTAAGCAAGTTTTGTTCTAGCCGCAACATTTTATTCAGCCTTCTGTTTGTCTTATGGCCACTCTCTTTTATTACAGATCCTTTGCAATGACTGCAGCACCCGGTCCACGGTACAGTTCCATATCTTAGGCATGAAGTGTACAAGCTGTGAATCCTACAACACTGCTCAAGACGGAGGATGCAGGATGGCTGTGGAGCAGCAATGACTAACACACACATCATGTGTTACTGGAAAGAAAACCATCCTTGTTTGATATGGCTGCTAAGGCACACTGCAGTGTCTCATAGTACAAATGGTTTCTCTGTTCACGTCCTATCACAAAATCCCAATTCAGGCTCCTTAGGAGACCATCACTCTCTGCTGTTAGCATATCCTACGATTCCCCCACTGCAGTGGTTGTGAAGTGCAGGTCCATGTCAGAGCGCCTGTGAGATCTCACGCCTCTGCTTTCTACGGTGATGCTCCGTGGAGAGAGTTCTTGTCTGGTGGAACTTCCCCTTCCATGGTGCTGCGCATCACACAGTGTTAGTCCTAGAGAACTGCAAGCTTTAGAGGAGAGCTCAGCTGTCTTTTCCACACTGTATAGATACATATTTCTAATAAGATGATTTGTAAGCAATAGCTGTCAGAACTGAACTGATTCTGTGGCATCTGAGGGCTCTGACCAGATTCTGTGGAGGCTGTTACTTCCAGGAAGAGAGGGCAGCAAGAATGGATAGATACCCATTCTGCATAGAAATCCGTGCAGAAGGTCAGTAGCTTGGAGTGCTATCTTAAGGAAAGCTTAAGGATTCAATCTTTTTGGTAAGTAGATTTTGTAAGTTTATTTGTAGGTGGATGAAGTCTAGAAAATGGAGATGACTGTAGATGGAAGCGCTGTGGTGGTATAAATCATTTATCTTCATCTACAACTCCCATCCACAACCTGCACAAAGTGAAAACAGGCAGGTTTATTAATGTAAAGCAAGGCTACTGTGTGTCAGCT
This sequence comes from Gopherus flavomarginatus, assembly GCF_025201925.1. Taxonomy (NCBI): domain Eukaryota; kingdom Metazoa; phylum Chordata; order Testudines; family Testudinidae; genus Gopherus; species Gopherus flavomarginatus. The sequence continues at coordinate 151,818,890 of NC_066619.1, forward strand.
CAGTGTGAATATATTACACCTTAAAAACGGCTCAAAGCTGCTGCTTCTCTACTGATTTCTCGGGGGAACTAGTTTCTCCACATGCTAGTTCTTTTCACTTGCTGCAATTACACTAGCTATTGATTTCTGTCCACCCCAAAGGCCCTGATGCTGAAAGTCTTACCAACGTGCTTCCTTTAAATGTGCCAGTGGTCTGTTAACTTCAGTGAGTCTGTTCAGGTGCAGGAAGTTAAGCATGTGCATTTGTCTTTTCAGGATTAAGGCCAAAAATAGATCCATTGATTCTGCAATTTTACAAAAATTCTCCAATTTAGGGACACTCTCAGGTGGCTTAGGCCCAGTCTTTGCTTTTGTGATTATGTTTTCATGAAACTAGATCTTACAAAACAATTGTTAAAATATACTGAAAATAGTTCCCTCCAGAGCGTTGGCAGTCTGAATACTGCGGGATGGCCCTCCTTTGTGAGAGCCAGTGTGTGAAAGTAGCTCCAGGTATGTATGAAAGATCTTTGTCTCTTTCTTTGTCAATGCAGAAAATCACAAACCTAGCTTCTCACGATATAGCTTATTTTTTAAACTTGTTCTGATTATCTAAAGGGTCACTAAAATTTTATTTTTCGTCTGGCTTGTCCCTTTATGCTAAAAAATACTTCAACTCTTAAGTGGTGTGCGGTAGTATTAGTGTATCCTGCTACTGAAATCTAAGTGCATATACGTAGGTATCTTTTTCTAAAGCACTTTTCTCAATGCCATAAATTAATGTATTTGGATGTACAGTAATATCTTTAATAAAGCAGATTATAGTATATCTTCATTATTTTGGTGGTCTGTGTTCCTGGGAAGTGTCAAGTGAGTTTGAACTAAAATAGGATGTTGTAAAAATACAGTTTGACAATTAATGTCAGTGGCAGTGATGGATTTTTCACTTCTCTAGATGCTGGACCCACTGGTGTGGGAGAATGCGATTGCAGCTGGAATACTGCTTGACTCAAAGTTTTTATACTAGATCTGTGCTGTGCTTTTTGACCTGCACAGTTGTTTACGTTGGAAATAGTTTTCCAGCAGCTCAGGTTGTTCCTCAGTCTCTCTGTGGCAGTCCCCACAGCTACACTGGACTCCGCATGCCTCCCTCATGAGGTAATTTGACGTTTTCTCTGCAGTTATGACAGTGTGCAATAAATGTGACGCTAATAGTGCTATGGAAGGTTGCAACATCCATAGTTAGTAAGTTGAAAATTAAGCACAGACAGTTACCTTGACCTCTGGGGTATGTCTAGGCTGCACTCTCCTTTCAGCAGCATTACAGTACATAAACGATACACACCCCGAGCATGGATACAGGTAGAAGTATAGACAGTGAGACACAAAGACAGTCCTGAATGCTGTGGGTTCATAACCTACTCGACTCTGCCCAAGTAGTGCAGCCCCATCTACACTGCTGTTTTAGCAGCGTAATGTCCCGCTACCTCCTAGCTGCCGGAGTCTTTCCCCGTTGCAGGGAAAGGCTCAGGCAGCTGGAATGACTTCCTGGGGGATGTAGTGGGGAAAGGCTCCATCAGCTCTCCACTGCCAAGTCTTTCCCTGCTTGCCCTACCCCCACCAGAGCCTTCCGCTGATGTGTGTAACGGCACCCACAGGGTGGGCTCAGCCTGCTTTTCAGTCTGGCTTGTAGCTACACAGGAAACCTGCATGCTGCTGCGAGGGGTGTGCAGTGCAGATGTAGCCCTTGTGAAACACCATTTTAACTTGCTTAAATCCAACATTTGACCTGCAGCTCCCTGACCCCACTTACTGCTGGATACTAAGTGTATTCATGTGCCATCCTCTCGGGATCTCTGGAACAGTAGGCAGGACTAGATGTACTTTTTTGCAGCACAGGTGAGGAAGGTGGCTGCTACGGGTGGGGGTGGGTGTTAGGCAGTAGTGAAGTGGGCTGATGACTCCATTCTTCCTAACTTTGGTAAACAAATCTGTTCCGAGACATTGAGTTCATGTGCACGGCAGTGGGGAGGTGTAATTCCTGACGTGAGTAGACAGACATGCACTAAAAATAGCAGCGAGGCCAGGAGTCTGTACCTAAGATCGCTGACGGAATTGTACTCGGGTGACTAGCCTGAGCTGCTGCCCATGCTGATCAGAGCTGGAGTGGGTACGTCTGCCTGAGCTGGGAATTACAGCTCTTGGCTGCAGTGTAGGTCTGTCCTTATCAGTGACAATTGCCACCATTGTAGTTCGAAACCCAAAATGCAAATTAACAGCCTTTCCCTGTGGTACTGTGCTAAGTGTGTTGTGGTAGTTGACGGCAATTGACGAAGCAAACACCACTGGATGCTTTGCCTTTTATTTGAATAAGATTTGGGGGCTGTTCCAGTAGCAGAATAATGGAACAGAGGGGAGCCTACAAAGACAACAGTGAAGAAAAATCCTTGGTTTTATCAGTCAATATTAAAATTTGTTGATTGATTGACCTACTATGCTCTGTCTAGCTTGGGAAACTGCAAATCAGTTTCTCTTTTTTTGTATGTGTGTGTTTATCAATCAGAGTAAAGCTTTTTTTTTCTTCTGTCCTTAAGGTCTGATCTTTAAATCGGTCAGTACAGATCCAAATAGTCATACACGTAATGTGCACAGCCTCTATGCCAGCGGTGTGAGCTGGGCACATGGGTAAACAGCCTTTTTTCCATAGGACACAGAGGCAACATCTGTTATGATTTGCTCCATGTTGCTTTGGAAACATGCAAAATTAGCATTCCAGCAGAGGCTAATCAATATATTTCCTGGCAAGGAGAAACCTTTTGTCTCCAGATCGTGCTCCTGCCAGAATTTTGCAGTGATGGAATCACAGGCTTGGGACGTCACTGACTAGTCTAGCAGGAGAACTGGATGTTTTATCTGACGTGACAGATATGTTGGTGGCCGACAGATGGGCCGGGGGCATTGCCCTCCTAAATGCCAGTACTGTCGCCATTCAATGAGGGCAAGCTGCAGCTATTGACAGAAAGATAGTAATTGCACTGCTGAAGGGAGACTCGGCCAAGTCAAAACGCAACTGTTTGGGTCTGCCCAGCGACTGATACCCTCATCTGGAGCTGTCACTGCTTGTGCTGAGTAGAGCAAGAATTAAAAGTACTACTCCAGGCTCTAAGAACAGCCAGACTTAGCTGCGGGGACGTGCTCTATATTGCGTGAAATATCTCTGTTTGCTACTGATGCCAACTCCTTTCTTTAATATGCAGAGTCGTCTTAGAGTTAAGAACCGTTAACTTGGGCCAAGATTTGAAAAAAATGGATGCCTATAATTAAGCTCCTCAATAAATGTCTGGATTTTCAAAAGAACTAAGCCCCCCCAGCGGCTCCCACTGGCTTCTGGAAAGCTCGACTGTGAGATTTTTATTAAGAATATCGGTGTAGAAAGCGTCTCAAGAGCAATGTGAAGTGCAAGTTGCTGCTTGTTCATTAGTAGGATGTCTTAGCGTGTGCTGCAATTTATGCAGAGTTACTGAGTTAATGTTCTTAGCTGCTTTCTGCAGGGCTTGCCTCGCTCTTCTTTATTTTCCATTCTGATGATCTATGTAGAATTGGATGCTGAACTTTGATATTTTTGTCCCTCTAAAAGAAGCCCCTATGTATGTACCTTCCTGTTCTAGCTATGGCCACTGCTGCTCAGTGGAGCTTGGGGTGTAATCATTGCATGAAGCAGGCAGAAAAGAATAGTGATATGGGATTGAAAACTCTCATGTTAGGGAGAATATTTTATGTTCTAGCTGTTTTAGGAGTAGAGGAACATACCTTGCAAATAGCAAGAGGTGTCTCCAGAAGACTCTCTTGAATCACAGTATCCATGAGCTGAACCACAGGAGGGATAGCTCAGTGGTTTGAGCGTTGGCCTGCTAAACCCAGGGTTGTGAGTTCAGTCCTTGAGGGGGCCATTGAGGGAACTGGGGCAAAAATCTGTCGGGGGATTGGTCCGGCTTCAAGCAGCAGGTTGGGCTAGATGACCTTGTAAGGACCCTTCCAACCCTGATATTTTATGAGTTAGGAATACCTTTCCTATTTATGCTTGATTCAAAAACAAAATGACAAGGGGTTAAATAATAGTATCCAGGGATCAGGAGGGGTTTTTTTTATGGATGCAGGAAAGATACAAAAATTATATTTTCCTTAGAAGAAAACAGGTTACATCTGAAGAAATACAGGTGCTGGTGGGGGCTGCAGATCAGAGGAAGGACAGCAGAAGTCACATTGCCAACTTAGAAAGCAAAGTTCTGGGGCAAGGAGCTTTGCCCTTGGGTCTAAAAATTGTGCACATGCCTGTATTTCTATAGAAATGGGGCATGGAATGGCAGTGGTGGCATGGATAGGAGGTGAGTGGATGGTTACATACAGAAGCTAAGGGCAGCATGGTCCTTGCATCCCTCTGTGCAAAGAGGTCAAACCTTCAGGAATCATGTGATGAAATAGTCCTTGGACTGACTCCTGCTGCTGCAGCAGTTAAAGAAGTGAATGGACATGAAGTGATAGAGCTTGCTCCAGGAATAGGAAAACTATACAGAACTCTTACACCTCTGCTAAATGCTGCAGAAGCATTACCTGTTCCTCACGTCAGCCTGCTCCCAGGGGACAGCTGGCCATTTTCTCATGTGCAGTTCTGTGGGAACTGTTTTACAAGCAAAGGAAATCAAGTTCCCATTGTTCAGGCCAGGAGGGGAACGCTCTTCCCAATGTGCATAAAGACAGCAGCTGGAAAGCAGGGATTTCGGTGACAGGATGTGGAGAGTCCAGCTGTTTATCCCGAATCACTCATTGTGCTGATGAATCTACCTTGCAGTAGCTCATGTACGCAAATCCTGTGGTGGTGATGGATTAGCATCTTACAAAATAGATAATCAGAAGCAACACGCACATAAATTGCGGGATAACTACATAAAGCTATTGCCAATTGTTTTTCCATTCTGTTAGTGATATCCTAGATCACGGGTGTCAAATGTACAGGCCTTGGGCTGGGTACGTGGTTTAATGTAGCTGAGGCCAGCACAACCTATTTAGACTAGAGAATCTGAACTTTTCTTTAAATCAAAGTCAGTTTCCGGCCCTCCTAGGTGCACAGATGTGGCCTCTGTTACTAGCTGGCAGGGTAAGCAATACCATGGTGTCTTCCTGAGTCTGCAGCAACAGCCAGCGTTACAGAGGCAAGTCTGCTCTCTCAGTGCACAATCAGCCATTGACATGTGCCCATGGCCAGCTAGGACCGATGCTGGGGTACTGTGCACCTCGGCCAGGGCGTACCTGATGTTGAACGTGTGTCTTTGAAGTGAGGGGGGAGGAGGGGAAAATCTGCCTTTGATTCAATACAGTCCTTCTCTGTTTAGCACAGGCTGAGGTATGCGACCCTGACCTGTCAGGGCAAGGGTGGACGTTTTGTTTCTGTGCTGTCCAGAATGAGAAGGGAATGCATATGGGTCCCCTCTGCCCATTGCTTGGTTTCCTTAGAGAAATATCAGGCTTCTGCATCAGTGGCACTAGCTGCCTCTCCAAGTATCTGTAGAGTACAGCTGGCTGGAGGAGGGTCATGCATTTTTGTGGAAAAATTCAAAATTATTTTCATTTGCCAGGTTTAGAAGAGAAATGAGTTCTTGTTATCTCGATAACTTTTGTAGACATTTGTAGACAGGGTTTCCTTCCTATTTCTACTTTCTCCTCCTCCTCTTCTGTCACAGAAAAAAGGAGACAAAAGAGGGGTGAAAAGGAAAAAAAGGAAAATATTTATTTACCAGTTTTAAGAAAGCAAAAAACCAAACAGAACAAACAAAATCCTGCCCAAAAACAAACTTTAGAAACTCTTCTTTTTTCTTTTTGGTAAAAGTTTGTTTTTGATAAAAGGCCATTTTTCAAGAACAACCACCAAAGAAAAGATGTTTGACAGGTCTGGACCAACTCCATGTTTTTGAGAGTCAAGGTGCTCTCTGAGTGTTCCCTGGCTTTGAATTGCTCCAAGCAAATCTGAGAGGATCTGGACAGGTGTCCACCTATGCCTTCCTGTATACTTCACCCAAGTGAAATAGCTAGACCCAATCAAGGGCTAGGCATTCTGTGCTCCTTCTTCCTTTGCCAAATTCCACTGTGCTAAATAAACAAAAATGGTAAAAGGGGTCTTCTTTTATTTCTTTAGAGTCATATGATGTTGTTAAGGCTTTTGAAGTTAAATAAAAATATGGATCAAAAAACTATCCCTCCAACTAGATAAGTCACGCCTGGCAAGCTAATCCACCCTTCCCCTCTAGCTCTTCAATGTCTTCAAAGCCATGGGCCTTAAAGGCCTAGGTGTGTTCACACCAAGTTGGGAGTTGTTACCGAAATATTGGGTCTGCCTAGCTGAGAGCCAATTAACAGCCTGACAGGGATAAGGAAAAATGCTTTATTTTGCAGAAAAAGGAGAGCCTGTACCTTGGTACAAAAGATTTTGTTTTACACACATTTTACAAACCTTCTATACACATTCAGACAAAGATCCTTGCGTGTTAATACTTGATTGATAAGTGCAAAATCTCATGTTCCCCTTATCTGGGTAGTACTGACTGGTTTGGAGCAGGATCTTCCTGCTTTGAGGCAGAGGAAAAGAGATAGTGAAAAAGTTCAGGCTACTGTGTCCATGAGCAGTACTCACCCCTTCCACCTACTGGCCGCTTGTAATCTATTAAGGGGGGTTAGCCAGCTTTCACAATCCCCCCCCTTCGGGCCTGGCAAGCCCAGATTGCCAGGCCTGTTACGTAATTTACGATCAAGCTGAAGAGACAGGTAATGAGTTGTATTATGGACAGCAGAACCTTTGGTTACAGCATTATACAGACATTTTTTACTTAAGCAAATGTGTTAGACTTTAGTATGTTACATTTTTTTGATTTGTTCAAACACTTTGTATTTTAAGTTGAATAAAACAAGTATTTGCATTTTAATTCAACCCCTTTGCCTGATTTTAAACCAGACCATTTTATGAAAATATACAAATACCCTTGTTGATTTCAGGCAAAACAGAGGAATTACCCCATATTTCTTTGTATTTGTTTTATAGGCAGCCCAGGTTTCAGTGGTTTCTACCTTATCCGTTAGATAATTCGCATTAATATAGATGCTTTTTGGCTTGCTTTTGGATCCAAAGCTATCCACAGCTTAAAGATTTTTACCTTAAAAGGGACATAATTAACTTTACCAGAATTGTGATTGCTTTTTACTTTTAACTTTTGCTTTTAAACACTGAAAGAAAACATTACTACTTATAGTGCCCCTTAGAGCCTAATAAAATTTTAATTACATAGAACTGTATATATTTCTTTAGCTAATTTAATTAAATTGTTTATAGCCAAATGATTGCAATCTAATAATTTTTTTGCCTGAATTATTTACAAACATTTTAAAGACACTAAGAACTTTCCTTTTTAGCATTTTACAAAGTTCAACTGCTGTTCCCTCCAGTAACTACAGAGTTAACTTCTTACTTTTTTTTAAATCGCTTGTTTTTCAACAGCCACTTTTATTAACTTAAATTACCATTTTAAGATATTGTTCTGGGTATTTGAAATTTTTATGCTTACACTTACTTTTTTTTTTACACTATACTTTTAGAATTTTTAATCTGTTTTTTTAATTTTTTTGTTTGTTGCCTGCCCGCCTGGGCCTGATCCTGCTTTTCTTGCTGAACTGCCCCTTTTAGGGGCACCAACTTGTTTTACTACCAGTTTAGCTAGAGGATGGGCTTCTCAACTAGCCCCCACCCTTCCTGGTCTCTTCCCTTAAACATTTTTACTTACAAGACTACTCGAGTCCTCCCTCGTGAGGCTTGCCACTTGGGCAAAAATGCATGGTCTATTGGCGTTTAATTATTTAAATTTGTTTTGACATTTTTTTTTTGAATACCAGGTAAAGGCCATTTACTTAACAAATAATTTAAACTCCTTTAGAGGGTTTACCCAGAGACCCACCCATTTGTTTGCTGATGCTCAAATGGAAAAGAGAAATACATAGAGAACAGAGGGAATTACAGTCTAATTCAGGTTTTTTTACTTTTATTACACTGACCGCTACAGGGGACAGGACAGAAGGATCTCAGTTCAACCTTAGAGCTTTCTTGCACGCATGGCTTCCACTCCGAGGAATTACGAACGAGAGGTTTAGTTCCACCCACACTCCTAACGCCCAAATGTATACAGAGCAGAAAAACAACAGTAACCAGTTAAACAGAACAGAACCAGATAGTGCACCAGAACCAGACAACCAGATAAGAGGCCCGCCTCTAACCAGAACCAGATAGTATTTCCTTATCCTATTAGGGCTCACCTTATCGGATCACGAACCCCAGGGGCTGCGGAGAAGTGAGGAAGAGGGGTTAAGCACCCCTGTGGCACCGCTCCTAGTTCACTGCAGCTGTCCGGAGTTCAATGTCCGAGCTAGGAGAGTCCCATCTGGGTCGCCAGAAACTGTTACCGAAATATCAGGTCTGCCTAGCTGAGAGCCAATTAACAGCCTGACAGGGATAAGGAAAAATGCTTTATTTTGCAGAAAAAGGAGAGCCTGTACCTTGGTACAAAAGATTCTGTCTTACACACATTTTACAAACCTTTTATACACATTCAGACAAAGACCCTTGCGTGTTAATACTTGATTGGTAAGTGTAAAATCTCATGTTCCCCTTATCTGGGTAGTACTGACTGGTTTGGAGCAGGATCTTCCTGCTTTGAGGCAGAGGAAAAGAGATAGTGAAAAAGTTCAGGCTACTGTGTCCATGAGCAATACTCACCCTCCCACCTACTGGCCTCTTGTAATCTATTAAGGGGGGTCAGCCAGCTTTCACAGAGTGAATTCCAGTGCTCTGGCATTCTCCATTTATACCAGCAGGGCTTCAGTTCAGGTGCTTCCGCTGATCTTAGCTGTGGAAAAAGCAAAACTCCCAGCTGCTCTATGCGACCTTAACGCTGGGGTTCCAGAGGCGTGGCTCTGTCTGACCCATCTTGTTCATCTGCACTGACAGCTTTGGCCAGTACAGGCAGCTGTCAAGGTGCTTCAGAGGGGTTTGACACAGGCCCAGATTTTGCCTTGTCAGATTTACTATGTTTATAAGTCCACTAGCAACAATGCTCATCCTTTACCAGACACCTGTGTCTAGTGCAATACAGGCATTTGGAAGGGACCATTGTTATCACTGCATCTGAGCTTCATAGCACTGGCCAGAGATTATCGGCCAGTGATTTCTGCATCAGGGCCAATAAGCGGGTGAGCTGTAGTGTAGCAGATAGATACTAGGTACAGTTGGAGGTAATGTGCCAGAATAATTGTTTATATCATTAAAAAGTGAGGCTGTCTCCTGTGGATTTCTTGTGTTCCCCATTCATCTTGCTTGCTGCCTGCGGTGCAGGCCCACTGGGTGGTGGGGAAGATATACCACTAGGTCTGATTGGAAATTTTCCAACAAAACAGGTTTGTCACATTCCAAATTCTCCTGAAAACAAGTCAGCTTTAATGAACTTTCAGGGAATCCCAGGCAGGGTTTCTGCATAGACTTGCCTGCCTCCCTCTGTCACGGCTGCCAGCTCTCTGGGGGAGCTGAGGAGGAGAGCCTGGTCATGTGGGACACTCCCAGGTTTCCTGGTGCTATGACAGGCCTGTCTTACAGACTGCCAGGGACCTTGGGCTTCCAGGGTCTGTGGCTCTGGAAGTCCTGGCTTAAGCCAAGGGTCCTAGCTCCATGGCAGGAAGCATGGAAGCCCCAACTTTGATGCGGGCTCAGCTTCTGTCTCTGTAGCAGGAAGCCCTGAGATCCCTGCTCTAGCCAGGGTTCTAAGACAAGGCCTGGCAATCCTGTAGGCAGGTTGCCCCTGTGGGACACCCAGGGTTAAACAGCTGGCTTGCTTTCTGAGTGGGCCTCAGTCAGGGCAGGTGAGCCTCATCTCCTAATCAGAGTCATCCCAGCACGGCAGCCACCTGCTCCTCTCTCCCTTGCAGGCAGTGCTGGGAGATCAGAGCAGGGGAAAGCACAGAGTGGGGGTGAGGTGGCTTGGAAAGGAGTTTGGTAAGTACTTGCTCTTTTTTTAAATAAGGGTCAATAACTATGTTCTTGTTTGTGTTCCCTGCTGGAGTCTGAGCAATGCAATGCTCTGCTGCCTGCTGAACAATGAGTTTGTAAGTCATCTCTGATGGCCTCTGTCCCGGCTCTGGGTACATCCCCTCAGGCGAGAGGCCATGGGCCTTTATTTCTCCAGGGGTGGAATACTGCAATTCTCCCTCTCTCAGCCTGGGCCCTGGGCTCCTGCACCTTCTGTATCCTCCCTATTTACCCAGCAAGTCCCACTCTGTCCAGACCACGTGTGGATCTTCCCTGTGGGAGTCTGTGAGCAGGGGCGAGCGCAGCGACCAGGCAGCCTTCTGAAACCACAGGTTGCTTGTCCTCACAGCAGCAACCCAGCATAAGAGAAACAAAGGCTTTTAAAGCAACCAAGAATCTACCCCGCCCTCTGTCCCATTCCCCCCCATGCTGTGATGGTGACCTAGGCAGGCCTAAATTCTTCTGCCAGTCCCCAGCCCTGGGTGTCCTGCTTTCTTCAGCAACCCCTGGGGCTCTGGAAACAGGGACTCCCACTTCAACCAGCTGGAGTTTCTGTGCTCTTGGCAGTTTTCAGGCTTTTAGCCTTGCTTGTCAAACCAGGCTCCTCAGAGCCACTGGCTCTGCCATTGTCCTGTAACAGCCCTCGAGTTTTTGTGGAGGGGTGACTTATCTTGAGCCAGTTTTTTACCTTCCTGGTTGGGTTTTCCTTATATTGGTTTCATTTTATGGGGGGACTATATTAATACTACAAAATATCTTAATAACCAGGGCACTGTTTTCCTACCTCATTTCAGGGCAGCTCTACTTCTGCTACAATGTGCATCATAGCCTGGCCTGTGGTAAGGCGTCTTCCCAGCCCCTCCCTCCTCATTCAGTCCCGGAAACCCAATAGGCAGTCACTCCTCATTCAGCTAATGCAGGGTTAACCCTTTTGTCATTCTTGTGTCCTGTAAGAAATCTCCTGTTGTTTGCAGGGAATATTCACTCTCTTTTTTCTTTAAGACTAGAAAGAAAAAAGAAAAGGTGGTGGTGGTGGGGATCTCATTTTACAACTAACTCCCTCTGAGCTTGGTGGCTTGTGTCTCACCAAATCCCAGTCCAGCGTTGCCACCTGGGCTTGTGAGTTCCTTGCTCTGGTGATGTCCAGCTTGTCGATCTTAGAAACTCTGTCTGTCTGGTTCAGAAGCGTTTGTAAATTCTTTAGGCTGTGAGGGGGTATTTGTAAGTGCCCCTGTTGCACCTAATGGATGGGTCATGTTCAGAATGGGTATAATCCCCTAGAAAAATACCTCTCCCTGGGTATGGAGTTGTTGACTTTGACCTTAAAGACTGAACTCACTTTCTTCAAATGTGACCTGGTTTTTAAAGCTTCTCTGGGCTAGCTCCAACCAGCTGACTTCAGTACCATTACCCCTGGCTAGAGGGGGGTATACTGCTGCAATCACTGGGGCTTTAATGTATTTACATAGGGGGAGCTGAGAGTCCATTTGGTTGTGGGTCCAGAACTCCTGGCTTCAGCCGCTTTGGATTGTGTGAGCCCAAACGTCCAGCCTGACCGTGGCAGAGGGAAGTGTGAGGGTTTGTCTGTGGATTCTGTCCAGTAACCCTGATAGCAGAACTGGTCTAATTCAAACTTTCCAAACCTTTCAATGTGATTCCAGGCCTTGAAAATTTCAGCTCCCCCACCCCCTAATTTGTTTGGTTTTGATTAGCATGTGAATAGGGGCAAATGGAAACAGCTTCTTGGCTTCTGTTGGGGGCATGTTGTCTTGAGCTGGGAATTGCATATTAATCCGTTAGGGTCTGTCTACATTGCATTGTAAACCCAGGTCTGCAGGCCGTGGGCTTGGTGTTTACTCAAGTGTGGGTTTGGATTCACCCTGGGCTGTAAACCTGGGCTTACAATTTCTTGGGCCCAAGTCTCTGAGCCATGCTAACTGTGACGCTGCACTCTGTATGAAAGTGTGCTGATGAGTGTGAATATAATGGACCTGGAATATGCTTCATGCCAAAGGTCTCTTGTAAGGTATCATTACAAAGCTGCTAATCTACGGAATGTGGGCATCATATTTGTATAAATGTGTCATTCTTCTAGCAATACGAAATGTAACTTTGAGGCCTTGTTGTAATTATGCAAAGTGTGGGTCATTAGTGGTGGTTTGGAATCTAGATGGCTCCCATCAACCAGGACAATTGACTGTGGATGGCTCTGTTTGCAGGCAGACCTTCCTGTGAGTCAGGCAGGGAGGAGTGAAGGGGGTCTTACAGTGACATGTGACCATGTCACCTGGTACTGAAATCCATCTTAAGCCTGGTGCTTTTCCGTTTAGAAGGGGGGGACCCAGAGAGACACAAGATTCCTGCCTTGTGCCAAAGATGTATAAGGGGGTGGAACAGAACAAAGGAGGCTGCAATCATGAGAAATCCCCTAGCTACCACCTGAGCTGGAACAAGGGCTGTACCGGGGAAAGGATTGTGCCCAGACTAGGGAGACGTCCAGTCTGTGATAGAAGCTTATTGAAACATCTGAGGGTGAGATTTTATCTGTATTTAGTTTTCTTACTGTATTAGGCATAAACATGCATGTTTTGTTTTAGTTTGCTTGGTAATTCACTTTGTTCTGTCTGCTATTACTTGGAACCACTTAAATTCTACTTTCTGTATTTAATAAAATCACTTTTTACTTATTAACCCAGAGTAGGTATTAATACCTAGTGGGCAAGCAGCTGTGCATATCTCTCTATCAGTGTTATAGAGGGCGAACAATTTGAGTTTGCCCTGGATAAGCTTTATACAGGGTAAAATGGATTTATTTGGGGTTTGGACTCCATTGGGAGTTGGGCATCTGAGTGTTAAAGACAGGAAAGCTTCTTAACCTGCTTTCAGTTAAGTCTGCAGCTTTGGGGAGTGTGGTTCAGACGCTGGATCTGTGTTGGGGCAGATGAGTGTCTGGCTCAGCAAGACAGGGTGCTGGAGTCCCAGGGTGGCAGGGGAAAGCGGGGCAGTCTTGGCACATCACTTGGCAATCCCACCAGAGGGTTTCTGTGATCCAACCCATCACACTAACGTGTCCGCACTGCACTACCAGGGCTGCCGAGGATTCAGGGGGCTTGGGGTCTTCGGCGGCAGAGGGCCCCTGCTTCTGAATTGCCTCCGAAGACCCAGCAGTTCGGCGGCGGGTCCCAGGGCGGAAGGAGCCCCTGCTGCCAAATTGCCGCTGAAGACCTGGAGCGGAGGATGCTCCAGGGGCCCGGTCCCTGCGAGAGTTTTCTGGGGCCCCCAGAGCAAGTGAAGGACCCGGCTTTAGGGGCCCCGAAAAACTCTCGTGGGGGCCCCTGCAGGGCCTAGGGCAAATTGCCCCATTTGCCCTCCCCCTGGGTGGCCCTGGGCACTACCCAGTCCTTCTGACTCAACTCTGCAGCTTGACCTGTGTCCCCCTGCAGAATGACAGGATTTGGACTCAAGTCATGGCGGAACTTGGGCTCTGACCTGCCCCCTAGCAGAGTCACAGGACCTGAGCCAGGTCAGACTGGTTTGTTGGTAGATGGAAGGGTGGCTCGGTCTCAACCCTGAGCACAGCCTGGGCTAGCATGCAGTGTAGACACACCCTTAGTTACCAGGTCTGTACATCTAGCCTAGACAAGGCAGAATTGCTTGCTGCTGGCTGTGCTTAATCCTAGGTTGCATACAATGGGTGTGTCCTGGAGCACCAGTTTGTCCTGTCTCTGTTATACTCCAGTCCTTTTAGTGGATGCCTGTGAATTAACATGTGTGAGAACATTCCTAAAAGCCTGAGCGTAGGTGAGCCCCTGGACTGGGGATCTGCCAGCCCTGCTGGTGTCAGGCTCCTGCCCCCGGCATGCCAGCACTGGCTCAGTCGTACATGGGTGACCCTGGGTCCTTACTGGCACATCAGGGCTGCGCAGACATCCACGGTTTTGCAATGTTGCTGGGGTGCTGTGAACCCTGGGCCTTTTACACGCCCTGGGATCAGGCCCTCAAGTGGCATACGATTTCTGACCAGTGACAGGTGCTATTGCCCCAGCCTACCAGTAAATGCAGCTACTGACCAGGTCCCCCTCTCCCGTGGCTTCCATGATGGTCCCTGCTGGCCATTGGCCCACCACTGTCCTAGCTACCAGCTTCCCCAGCTGCTGTAGGTTCTACACACGCTGCTCAGCAATCTCCTCCAACCTGTGGCCTCTCCCCAGTCAATGACTAGTGCTGTCTCCCAGAAACCACAGCATTTCTCCCCCCCGACCCCTCCAAGCACGCTGTGCTCAGCTAGCTCTCAGGGTGCTGGCTCCCCGTCCTGGGAACGGAGACGCTGACCCTACAGAGCGCACAGCGCTGCAGGAGTTCACTTTGCTATGAGCTGAGCGGAGCAGGAGGGAGAGTGGTGAGGCTTCCCCAGGCAGTCTGGAGACCCTCAGACTTATGCAGGCTAGACAAGGGATTCCTCTGCTGACTCTGGGCTGGAGCCCTCCGGCTGCCCTGCTCCCGGTGGGCAAAGCACAACAAGAGTGGGGCCGCCTCAGTCCCCCTTCCTCAAGCCCCAGCCTGGTCTGTGCACCACCAACCCACCGCCATGGCCTGGGCAGCGTGGCCTAGCCCTGGGGATTACGCGCTTGAAGGCATTTCCAGTGAGGAGGTTGCTGACTCCTCCCTGGCCACACGCTCATCCTGCCCCAGTGGCTACTAGGCGGGAGCTGAACTAAGCAGAGGAGGGAGGTCACTAGGCAGTGGGGGAGCTGTAGAGTATAGCTTTTCCTGTGCTACATGGCCCCGTTTGGGTACTAGGGGAGCCTGCTGGTTACAGGACAGGGGAGTGCATGGCCCTTAGCCCAGCTAGAAACTGGGGGGGCACCATTGATTCCTGCCAGCAGAGGGCACCCAAATGCTTCCATTGCGATGAAATGTGTTCCCCATGGCATAGCCGGCTCCTGCCCTTAGCAAGCTGGCTTCTTCCTCAGGCTCTGGCCTGGAGGGAGCTCGATTGTTACTCTGCATAACAGCACCCAGAACAGGGCAGAGCCAGCACGCGCTACCCACATCAAACAGGCCTCGGCTTCCATGCTCATCCTTCAAGCAGGCCAAAGGAGCAGCCCTTCACGGGTCACCTGCACCATTACAGTATTAACCATGGGTGCCTGCAGGGGGCATCGCCCTGCCCCACCCCAGTCCCAGCTGCAGAGAGGTCCGTATGCCCCATTCCTGGAGCAGGCGAGTCTGCAGTGTTCTGGAGGTGGACAATGCGGGAATCCTGCAAAGGAAAAGCTGCTTTCAGCTTGAGAATATTTGAGGTTGAAGTACCCGTGAGGGGCACCCCTTCCCCCTCCCTGCTGTTCGGTTTCTTTGAGGATGCTGGTGCACCAGAGGAGTGTTGGGGTGTTTGATGTGAATCCCTTGCTAGATTTCAAATACCACTGCATTAGGGTGACCAGACAGCAAATGTGAAAAACTGGGACAGGGGGTGGGGGGTAATAGGAGCCTATATAAGAAAATGACCCAATAAGCGGGACTATCCCTATAAAATTGGGACATCTGGTCACCCTGCACTGCATTGTGTGTCTCATTTCCAATTCATCCAACAGGTGTATCCAAGTGGAGTAGCTGCTGCCAGTGGTGTGGAGGGCACTCTTGGCGCTGGAAATCCCTATTTCCTGGGGTCTGCGGCCCAAAATCCGAGGCACTCTAAGTGATGGTGCTGGGGAATGTCAGGCTAGGTGGGTCAAATCCTGTTTCCATGATGTCAAAAGCTGAACTCCCATGTGTGAGACCGGATTCTCTTGACCCTGAAATCGGTGGGAGTGGAGGTCCCAGTCAGAGGGCGTGGAGTTGCAGCAGCCAACAGGAGAGCGGTGGGTACTAGCTTTTGGCAGTTAGAGGCTTTTATAGCCTAATTTTAATTGTTGTCCTGGTCCGGCTCTGACGCTGCGCCCTCAGCGTATTAGTTCCCTCCCGGCGGACTTGTGCTGAGCTGCTGACATGGCATTTGCACTGACACGCTCTTCCCTTTGAACTTGGCCCTGCAATGCTAATGTAAAATGAGCCTCTCCAGGGGAGGTCTCCATCTGTGGGGAACGCCGTCCGTGAGCACCAGCTTCGTGGCCCCAGAACTCGAACTCAGCACTCTCTTGTAAAGTAACGTTTGTCAAGCCCTACTGACCCCCTCATATCGACTGATTAAGTCACAGGAGGAACCTACCTTGTAGGCTGTGTGAGGTGTTCACGTTTCAACTCTGGGACATGGGGTGGCAGTGCCTGCAGAGAATCTACCTGGTGTGACTCTGCCTCTTACCCAGTTCACTCTACTCTTGCAGGAGAGCCAGCATAGCTAATGGTGTCTCAAAGGTCTGTTGCTGGTTTGTGATGCTCCTCTTCTAGATCAATCAATAAATGGCCATTTGTAGCCGTGTGGACTTTTGGCCTGGAGGTCACAAATACCCGTTGGCGGGGCATGACCTCGCCCTTCCTTACCTCGTGCTAAAGGAGAGGGGGGTTCCTGGCTGGATGGGAGGGTCTGGGTGTCCCAGTGTGGCAAAGGTTAAGAGTTGTGTGTCTAGCATGCGCTTAGGAGCATTATGATTGTCATAAACAGATGGTTAAGGGTTAATGTCTCTTTTACCTGTAAAGGGTTAAGAAGCTCAGTGAACCTGGCTGACACCTGACCAGAGGACCAATAGGGAGACAAGATACTTTCAAATCTTGGTGGAGGGAAGTCTTTGTTTGTGCTGGTTTTTTTGTTCGTTGTTCGTTTGTTCTTGGGGCTAAGAGGGACCAGACGTGCAACCAGGTCTTTCTCCAATCTTTCTGAAACAGTCTCTCATGTTCAAAATAGTAAGTACTAGCTAGAAAAGGCAGATTAGTCTTATGTTTGTTTTCTTAACTTGTGAATGTGTATTTTGCTGGAAGGATTTTTATCTCTGTTTGCTGTAACTTTGAATCTCAGGCTAGGGGGGAGGGAGTCCCTCTAGGCTATATAAATCTGACTATCCTGTAAACATTTTCCATCCTAATTTTAAAGAGATAATTTTTACTTTTTCTTTCTTTAATTAAAAGCTTTCTTGTTTAAGAACCTGATTGATTTTTCCCCCCTTGTTTAAGACCCAAGGGGATTGGGTCTGAACTCACCAGGGATTGGTGGGGGGAAAGGAGGTGGTGGGGAAGGTTAATTCCTCTCTGTTTTAAGATCCAAGGAGTTTGGATCAGTGGAGCCTCTCAGGGTAGCCCAGGGAAGGGAAAGTCTGGGAGGGGGAAAGGAGGGGGGATGGTTTATTTCTCCTGGTTTTAAGACCCAAGGGGTTTGGGTCTTGGGTTCCCCAGGGAAGGTTTTGGGGGAACAGAAAGTGTACCAAACACTATAGTTTGGCTGGTGGCGGCGCTATCAGATCTAAGATAGGAATTATGCTTAGAAGGGTCCATGCAGGTCCCCACTTTTGGACGCTAAAGTTCAAACTGGGGGAAAAATACCTTGACAATGATATTTCTGACCTTGGCCAAAACATGGCCCTTAATCGGGAGAGGTCTTCCTCGGCTTTGCTCGAGGAAGATCAGGCAGGACCTGTCATTCGCTGTATTGCTTTTGAGGTCTGTTTGAAACAGCTTCAGTAATAATTCAAGTCTAATGTGAAATTACTCTGCCTCTGAGATCGTGGGGAGGACATTTGTGTTTGTACCAAACCGTAGAGTAGCTGGGCTGTAAAACCCCAATGTAATACACAGAGTGCACGAATGCATCTGTCAGTTCCCAGGGCTGAGGGAAGGGCTGGGAATTCCTGATGCTCTGAACCATTCCCCACAAGACAGGCTCTGGAATCAGGCGAGCTGGAGTCGTTTGGGATCAGACAAATCCTTATAGAGGATGAGGGAGATCTTGCGCCAATAGTAAACAGGCCAAGTTTGTCCAAGGATAACCATATCTGTCTTTCTCTCTCTGGTGGTTAGAAATGAAGCTTAGGGTGCGCAGGGAAGGGCAGATGGCTGTGCTCTGAGCGTGCAGGAGGGGATACTCCTTGAAAGCAGCATTTTCTGCTTTCCTTTTCCTGTGTCAGCATCCACATTTCTCTTGGGGAACAGGCCACTGAGGCCTGTTGGTGCTAAGGCATGTCGCTAACAAAAATTCCCACCGCTGCTATCATGATGGATGGCTGCATCTTTCTGAAACGGGTTGTTTTCCATTTAAACAAAACGGATACAACTAGACCCAAACAGGCTTCCACTCAGCTTGGGTCCCAGTTTTGTCTGTTTACTCACCACCCCACCCCTGTCTAGCATGCCTGATGGCATATAGCACTGGTTCTCAACCACAGGTACATGTATCCCTGGGGTATGCAGAGGTCTTCCAAGGGGCACATCAACTCATTGAGATATTTGCCTAGTTTTACAACAAGCTAGATAAAAAGCACCAGGGAAGTCAGTACAGACTAAAATTTCATACAGACACTGACTTGTTTATACTGCTCTATATACTGTACACTGAAATGGAAGTATAATAGTTACATTCCAATTGCTTTATTTTATAATTCTCCTGGAAAAATGAGAAAGCAAAGTGTCAGTAATAGCGTGTGTGACAATTTTCTATTTTTATGTCTGATTTTGTAAACAAGTAGTTTTTAAGTGAGGGGAAACTTGGGTTACGCAAGACAAATCAGACTCCTGAAAGGAGCCCAGTAGTCTGGAAAGGTTGAGAACTGCTGGCATACAGTGAAATCTAGTGGGTGAATAACATACTACGGGTAGACATGACTGTTGCTCATGCTAGTTCAGCCATCTCCTCCTTGCTCTGATCCCCAGTCGCTGTCTCTCTCTTGCCTGGCCTCATTTGAGCCCTGTGGGGATGGTGCTTCTGAAGTGACAGACTCTCTTCATTAACCTCGGTCTGAGTGAGCAGTCCCTGATCTGACGCAGCCAGGGGGCATCGCTGTACTGGGAGAAGCATGAAACTGGAGTAGGGAGGCCAAGCCACAGGGTGTTAGCTCTGCTGGAGGCTGTGACTCCACTGATAAGGTAATCCAGCCCTGCTGCTCCTGGAGGGGGGACTGGTAACTCACTCCCAGCCAGTGCCATGGAAACAGCTGCATTAACCCTTCAGACTGGAGGATACAATGGATATTGGAGGGGGTGGAAGATGTAGAACTTGGTGGCCAATCCACCAAGGGCCTCTCAATACTCGGGGTTTTAACCCTTAGCACTGTAAGTGCCTTCCTGGGGCCTCACTAAGCCCTGTGAGGCCCCTAGCTAGAACGGGGATTCTCCTTGTATTGGCGTTGAGTGGGTTCCAGCTCCCTGTCCAGTGGGGAGGTGCTAAGCATGCCCGGCTCATGCATCTCCTTCTGAGTGTAGCAGCAGGTCTAGCTAGCCCAGCATCCTTGAGGTCTGGGCTCCCTCTGGGCCCACGCAGAGCCCGGTGGCCATCTGAGGCCTCAAAGCACAGAGGCTGCCAGTTCTGCCTAGCCTCTCTGAGCTCTTGGCTCTGCTGGGCCCGGGGTACCCATGTCTATGCACGTCCTCCCGTGAAGGCCTTGCTTGGACAGCGGGTCGTGACTTGGTCCCCTGAGACTGCCAGGCACCAGCAGTGGGCCGGGCACAGGGTGAGTCATGTCCTGACATGAAGAAAGGGACAGCAATGCAGAGCCACGTGTGCGCTTTTGTGGAGAAATGCTGCAGGGTGTGACCCTAATGCCACTTGCTAGGTGCCTCCCCCTTGACTTAGTTCCTTGCCCTCCTCCTACTGCAGAGACCCTGGGGAGGACTGCGTTGTCTGCTCTCCCAGCCTGTCCTGGCTCTGGTCGCCATAGATATCCATCCATCCATCCTTCCGTTCTTTCTCATGAACTCCAGGAGCTTTTTGAAAGAGAAAATGCCTCCACGCGTGACTGCCTTGCCCTAGCCAAACCGTGTCCGAACCCCTAACTCTGCTCAGGTGTGTTCTGGTAATAGAGGCTGACACCTGCTGGTCAATGCCAGCATTGCGTTAGTGTCCCCTACTCTCCCAGGCTGGTCTCATAATGCCCAAGGGGAACACCAGCTGTGATATGGGGATCCTGCACCTCCTGTCTTCAAAACTAGGTCTTCCGGATACAATTCCCTTCTCACCAGAGGGGCGCCAGGCCGATATTTGAGATGCTCCTGGGGAGGAAGCAGGGTGTGGCGGCGTGGCCGCTGGACTAGAACCTGGCTTCTATTCCTGGCTCTGCCACTGATTGGCTGTGTGTCCTTGGGTGAGTCATTTCACCGCGCTGCCGGTTTCCCCCCTCACCCTTTGCCTTGTCTAGTCTGGCTGCAGACTCTTGAGGGTGGAGTGGCTCTCCCTGGGCATGTACAATATCTAGCACAATGGGGCTTTGATCTACCTTACGCTGCCTACAAATACAGCATCCTCCTTGTGTCTCCAGTACCAGGCGCGCTAGTGTCGCGGCATTAGGGCTTGCAGGCTCTGTAGGCTGCAGCTACCAGAAGGTGACCTGCTCACACGTGGATGTGAGTGGGTTTGACATTTCAGCCACTGCTGTAATATAATGAACTTCCTTCAGCATTTTCCCTGCGTAAAAAGAGGTGACACTCTGGCTTTCCTTGCAGGGGCTGGGGTTTGAACGGCGTTGGAAGTGGGGGAGCAAAGACAGAGGCTCATTTCTGGGAATGAGAACAGCCAAGCTAATTTTTGACTGTCCCTCTTGTGTCTCAAAGGCCTGGGTAACAAGCACCTGAGATTAGGGCTGGAACCTCTGAAGCAGATGTAGGGAGTTCCAGAACTGCTCTCCCTCAGACTATCAGTAAGGACACTCCTTTTCCAAAGGAAGCCGTTTAGCACGTTCTGGGAGAGGGTTGATCTCTCCTGAAAGATACAAGTTTAGAACAGGACACCTTCTTCTGTGGTGTAACCAGGTAACAAAACCCAGGCTCATGTTACTTGGAAATGAGGCATTTCACGTAATGCAAGCGTTGCCAGGGTTATTATCTGTGTTTAGTATTTGGGAGGTCAATACATAGCTAAAGCAAGGGAAGTCTTGACCCAGGTCATTCTGCACGGGACCCAAACCTTTTCAGAAACAACTGCTGGCCCACTTCCAGCAGTACACTGCGTGTCTTTGCAAATCAATGGTGTTAAAGGACAGACATGGGATGAGTCCATCTTGTCCCCCTGCCATGCAGAGTGTGGTCCTTTTACCTAGGACTTGCACTAAATTTGATGGTGATTTGTGAGCTGTGACACAATGTCAGCTCTTTGCTGTCTCCTTGTGGTGCCATGCAGCCATGAGACACAGCTGTGGGGGACAGTCTGCAGAGGAATTAAGTCCCCTAGAGGGGAATGATTTTTCCCTATATTTTATTCCGTTGATGTAGGGGTGACGGGTTGCCCATGGAGGTACCTAGAGGATCCACGTTCTGAAGCTTTGGCTCTCCACAGGACCCACAACGGATAGAAGATGTTAACACAGATGCCCCTTGCCTCCTCTCCATTGCCCTGGCCCCAAAGTTAGGTGCTTTGCAAAAAAAAAAAAAGCGCCACCAGCTGGGGAAAAGGCAGGATTGCTCTGCAAAAGACAGGTTTCCTTCCAGGGGCGGGGTCAGAGGAATGTAAAGATGCCCAATTTTGGCCCTGGGATTTGGCAAAGCAGAGCGGCTCACTGAAAAGGGTCAGTTTCCCCAGTGCTAGGGAAAATGTGTTCTCGAAGCCCATACTAAATAATGGCAGCATGACTCATGGTCCTGTTACTCCCCAGCCAAAACTGCTCCATCTCAGTCACCCCACAGAGCGGGAGTAAAGCAATTGTAATCAGACACCTGCAAGATCAACATTTCCTGTCTAGGCAATATGTCTTGGCTTGAAGTTTGTTTTCCTTTGGCATTTATCTGAGGCAGCCATTGCTCTATGGCAAGGGTCTGTTCCTCTGACATTGACGAACGCCAATGCAAAAGCATTTTTGTATTTATCAGGGTTGAAAACGGGCATCGAGGAAATGCCCTTCTGTTAATCTCTTCTTGGTCAGTCCTCGTAACGCGCCCCACGCTGTGATCAATCACTGTAAAATCGTGAGAAAAACCTCGTGTGTGTGTGTGTAAATAAATAAAGCGACTGATATGACTTCATCCCCTTTGTATACTTGCCAACAGTTCTTTTTCCTCCTCTAAAACACAATGAAATAAAAATCCCCTAAAATATTTGTGTATTTAAATTAAAATGGCAAAAAGCCTTTGACCAAAAACTAGAATTGAAATATAAAAAATCGACTGCCTGGGGGGAAAGGCTTTGGGCCCTGATTCAGCAAAACACCTTAAGGATGCATTGAAATCTTAAAGTTAAGTGTCCAGGGCCACCCAGAGGTTTCAGGAGGCCTGGGGTCTTTGGCAGTTGGGGACCCCGCTTCGGCGGTAATTTGGCGGCAGGGGGTCCGGCAGCGGGTCGCGGAGTGGAAGAAGTGCCCCAAAGACCCGGAGAGTGGGAAGTGCCCCGAAGACCCAGAAAGGAAGAAGCTTTGGAGGTCCGGGCCCCGTGAGAGTTTTCTGGGGCCCCCAGAGCAAGTGAAGGACCCCGCTCCAGGGGCCCCAAAAAACTTGTGGGGGCTTCTGCGGGGCCTGGGGAAAATTGCCCTTCTTGCCCCTCCCTCTGGGTGGCCCTGTAAGTGCCTTCCTCAAGGTTTTGATGAACCTCTACAAGGCATAAGAGATTTGAGTGTCTGTTTGATTTTCATGATCAGATAAGTTGACAGGCTGCTATCACAAAAGAATAAATATTGGTCAAATCTGGTCTCGGTCTTGTTAAAGCCATACAAATTTCTCCATCTGCTTTTCCCCAAATAAATGCTTCCAGTCTCTCTTCTCAAACAGAGCTGTCCAGGTACTTTACATCCAGACTATGAATTCTTGCAGCTGTCAGTACAGAGCTGGTTAGCTGAGATCCCTGCTTAACTATGCATTGGTTGTACGGATGTCACAGCCCAGGATGAGAACGCTGGCTGGGTTTAAAGATGCTGCATGCTTGGTATTGCGATCCCGATGGTGGTGGTGGTGGCGGCATCTCACTTGCTATGTTCTGAAAGCTTTTGAATCTGCTCTCCGTTCTTCCAAAACCATGTTGGTTGAAGGCTTTCTGGTGTCCTTCACTGTTAGGCCAGTACTGTGTGTTTACACTGAGGCCTTGCTCCTGCAACTCAATCCATATCTAGCCAGGTGCCTGTACCTGTATGGAGCTTGCGTGGGTGCCAGTATCTATCTGCTCATGTCACCTTGGCTACTCTCGAAGAGGGACTGGGCACCTGATAAGTCTTCCAGTATGTTCAGGGCTGTTATAGAGAGGATGACGACCAATTGCTCTCCATGTCCACCGAAGGCGGGGCTAGAGGCAGTGGGCTGAATCTGCAGCAAGGGGGATTTAGGTTGGAGAGTAGGGAAAACTTTCTAACTACAAGGGTAGTTACGCTGTTAGAGACGGGAATCCCCATCACTGGAGGTTTTTTAAGAGCGGGTTGGAGAAATACCTGTCCGAGATGGGCTAGCACAGGTGCCAGCTTCCTCCTTGTCCCAAGGGTGGTCAACCCCTGCTCAGCTCCAGGCCCTGCCCCCACTCCACCCGTTACCCCAAGCGCCTGTCCCCTGCTCTGCCTCTTCCTGCCCCAGTTCTGCCCCTGTCCCACCCAGTTCTGCTGCCCCCCCATCCCCGGGGCCTCCTGCTCATCTCGGAACAGCTGATCATGGTGGGCAGGAGGCACTGGGGGGAGACCAGGACTGCCCAGAGAATTCAGGAGGCCTGGGGCAATGCGGGAGAGCTTTCACGCTTGTACTCACCGGGCGGTGGTCTGGGTCTTCAGAGGCATTTTTGCAGTGGGGGGGCCCTTCAGTGTGGCCAAAGATCCAGACCACCACCGGGTCAGGGCTCGCAGGGCCCCTGTGGGGCCTAGGGCCTGGGGCAAATTGCCCATCTTCCCCCCCACACACCTTTGGGTGGCCCGGGGGGGGGAGGGGAGGAGCTGGCTGCCAGTGGGTCCCAAACACCTGCTAGTTTTTTTCCCCTGTAGATGCTCCTTTGTGGGCTAGGTTTATTTGGTCCTGCCTTAGAGCCAGGGGCTGGACTTGGTGAATTCTTGAGATGCCTTCTAGCCCTGCATTTCTCTGATTGCAGGACTGACTATATGTTTCTTTAACAGATTTAGCCATTCCTAACTATGCCCCAAGCACTTCATCTAACGCTTACTGAGGTGGTTCCCCACCGTGAATCGAATGCTCGCTGAAGGCTAATGTAGTTTCTCACAGTATCTCCAAGTTGCAGGGAAGTGGAAGAGGCCAAGAATGCTAAATAACAAAGCAGTGGCTCCCGTAAGGCAGCAGAATTCTCACTGGCACGTGCGGACCTGGCAGACAGGGTTGCGCTGCCACGTTAGGATCCAAACTTCCCTTTAGGTAGGAGCAGTTCAGGTGTGGGGTTCAGTTTGGGCTCGCCCCCAGGGTAAAGCTACTGATACTACAGTAGCTGTCCCAGTCGGGGCCCTGCTTTGCCAGGCACTGCAGAGGAACTCTAGGATTGATTGACTAATAAACCCAACAGCACTAATCACCTTTAAGCCGTCCGTTTAGAATGAATAGGCAATTCTATCTCGCTATGACAATTCCAGAGGGTAGCTAAACATTCTGAAGTGAATTTGAAGGTTTAGTGTAACTTCTCTATGACTGTCTAGCTAATTTTAGGTATGTATATGGTTCCCATCACTGTGTGATCTGATGTATTCATCCTCACAATTGATCCCATTGTCCAGATAGCCTCCGTGCCTCAGTTTCCTAAGTGACTTGCCTGAGGTCACATAGGAAGTCTGTGGCAGAGTCAGGCCTTGAACATAGGTTTACCAAGTCCTAAGCTAGCGCCTTAACCACCTCCTCTCTATTTAGGGTGACCAGAACACAACACTAAAATATTGGGACACATTGGGATGCTGTCAGCCCTGTCCACAGTCCATCCCTGCTCCTCCCAGGCTCTGCCCCCACTCTGCCCCAGGTCCCACCCCCTCCTCGCTCGGCTCCTCCACCCCTACCCCTTCTTTATCCCCCTCCAATCCCCTGCTGGCTTGCTGTGTCCCTCCTCAGTCCCCCACCCACCGCTTGCCTCCTCACCCCCACCCTTGGCCTGCCCGCCTGCTTGCCGCTCACTCACCTCTTCACCCTCCCTGCCCACCACTCACTCCTACAGCTCTGACTTCCTTCTGCCATATGGGTGCTCACCCCCCCCGCCTCTTCCTGGCCAAGTCTCCACCCCCTTCCCCAAATCCCTGCCCCTGCATCCCCGTTCCTCCCTCCTGGAAAGTGCTAAGTGCCACCAAACAACTGTAGGTGGCAGGAAGCACTGGGAGTCGGGGGAGGAGTGGAGACGTGGCGTGCTAGAGGGACGGGGGAGAAGGAGGCGAGGTGGGGGAGCTTGGCTGCAATTTTTCCCCGTGTAGGGTGACCAGATGTCCCATTTTTAGGGTCTTTTTCTTATATAGGCTCCTATTACCCTCCACCCCCCGTTCTGATTTTTTTCACACTTGCTGTCTGGTCACCCTACCCCCATGGATGTTCCAACCCTGGAGCACCCACGGAGTAGGCACCTCCCTCCCACTCGCCTCCTTACCTGAATATTGTGAGAAATGGTGTCCCGATCGTACATTGATCGGACATGGGACAAAGGGTTAAATATGGAGACATCTGGTCACTCTATCTCTGTTGATGTCCTCGGTCTTTGATGTAGTAAGTTTTCCCAATCTCTACAATAGGCTTGTATGTAGCGCTCAAGAAATGGCTTGTAATAATTCTGTGCTTCCTTTAGCCCTGTGATTGTTGTGCTCCAGGTGTTGTATCTGGGCACTAGGTTGCCAACCCAGCCTAACACTTAAGCACGTGCTCGCTAAAAATACTGCCTACGATTCGAGGAGCTCTGGCTCCAGCAGGGCCATAACCAGGGCGGGGTGAGCAGGGCAGCTGCCCAGGGTGCAAAGCCATGGGGGGTGGGGGAATTGGGTGGAAAAGTAATGAAAAATGCCTGTAGGATTTGCAAATATGCTTGCTTACTCCAGATGCTAAAATGCCTAGTTACAGCTCAGGGCTCCAGGGTAGCAACCCCTTCTCTGAGCAAGGCCAACACTTCCATGGAAATGTGGGGTGGGGCAGGGGAAGGGGCAGCAAAGTCTGAAATTGCAGCGTTGATGTCTACAGTCTGCTCCCCCTTTCTGCAGCCGACACCTGTGCTGCTGCTGTTCCCCCCGCATGCAGGCTGGGTGTGAGAGACACTTCTCTGTTGCAGGAATGCATTGAGCGTGAGCCAGTACAATCACTGTTTTCTATTTAATGTTCTGATGAAGTACGGATTTAAAGAGGCAAGAACTCTGCCTCCAGTCAAAGCCCTTGATGAGCAAAATTTATCCCAGTGCCAAGCTTCATAACCATGGGATGATGCTTTCTGGTACCCCATTTCTGTGTCAAGGGGGATACGATGAAAGTGCTGACAAAGGTGCTAGTGCGAATGGGACCAGCATTGGGGTGTTCGCATCAAACGCTCCAGCACTGGTATTGGTACACTTGATAAGTGTAAACGGTGCTATTCTTGGAAGCCGATGGTACCTATTACTGATTTGAAAAGCACCATATAAATCATCTGAAATCTCCAGTTTGCACCTCTGAGTAGGGTGTGTGTGTGTGTGTGTGTGTGTGTGTGTGTGTGTGTGTATGCATGCATATTGTGTGTGCACTCTTCTTTAATTTCAGCTTAATTTGAAATGAATGTCTGTTTCAGTCTGGAATGAAGACGCATTTCACCTTTGGAGGGGAGGGGGGAACATCTTTGCATGACTTTGGCAGTTTGAGGACACTGAGTTGCAAATCAAATAGAAGGGTCATTACACATTAATGAAGGGACTTTACAGGGAGGTGCTAAACAATGTACTGTATATATTTATGGGAACTGTAGAGGGCTGAGAGATAGCCACACTTGTGTGTTACAAAGGGTAATGCTGAATTAAAACATGCCTTCTAGCAACCATTTCCATAATAATCTTAAGAAAATGATTTCCTGTTTTTCTGGGAAAAAATGTTAATTCATTTGTCTAGCAAATTATATAATTACGGTCTCACGCACAGCAGCTGTGAGGAAGCTGCAGAAGACTGGAGAGCCAAGTAACCTTTAACTGAGTTTGCTGCTCATTATAAAACCAAAGTCCAGAACCAAGCAAGCTTTAAGCTAGGCCTTCGTAGTTTCTGAACAAGAGAAATTCCTCTGGAGGCTCCATACACAAAACGAAGTGCTGAAGGATAATTATGGTTCACCTGAACATTGGTTCCTTTGGCAGAAAGCTTCAGGACGTTGTCAGGTTCAAAAGCCTGTGTTTTAAGGAGCGGCTTCCTCGCTGCTTTTACTAACATCTTAGATTGAAACTGAAATTTGACTTTCCGCCAGCTACGCTGTTTAGTTTTTAACATTTCCCTCTACCTGGGCAGGATGGAGATTGAGCAGTTTCACTTTGTTCTCTCAGCCTGGTGATAGCTGCAGCTTCAGCTTGTCTCACCCTCATGTGCACGTCCACCCCACCCAGGTAAAAAATTACGCAGTGGAAACACTTGCCCATGTGGCGCTAGTTTCTAGGCATTAAGGCTTGTTCTAGGGTGGAGCTCCGTTTCTCTTACAGCTATCTTCAGTGAAGGGTGTGTTCACACCCAGGAGTGTGTGAGGTTTAACCCAACCCATAACAATACCAAGGGGATGGGTACTCTAGGAGAAACCATACCGGAAAGGGATGCTGGGAGCAATTTCTTTAAAACTCTGCTACTTCATTGAAGGGAGGGTTGGGCTGATACCTCTCTCTGGTGGAGTTGCCCATTCTCTGGATGTTGCTAATGTTGCCTGCCTGACTGATAGGGTGCAAGTGAACCTTGTGGACCTTGGTGAATGAGGGGTGTAACTGTGCCTCAGTGGGTCACAACTGAGAATACCCAATTCAAGACAAACTGAAGAAAAATAGGGCAGAAACACCCCAAAACTGATGTATATTCTCCCATAAGATATACAAAACTAGCAACAAAAGTAAACTTCTGTCTCACCGCACTGGCTAACGAGAAGTCAGAAAAGCAGTTTCCTTCGGTATCTCAGTCCTTGTATCACCACCAAAAACTCTAGACTTTAAATTGGTTTTAAAGAACCACTCATCTTTATCAGATAAAAGGTTCTTCTGATCCCAAAGGACCAGCCACACACCCAGGTCAATATACAACTCTAGAGTGACCAGACAGCAAATGTGAAAAATGGGGATGGGGGTGAGGGGTAATAGGAGCCTATATAAGAAAAAGACCCAAAAATCATGACTGTCCCTATAAAATCGGGACATCTGGTCATCCTATACAACTCAGATCTTACCCAATAATCACACTGTTGCCAGATCCTTTAGTATCTAAAATCTAAAGGTTTATTTATAAGAAGAAGGGTGAGAGTTAAAATTGGTTAAAGGAATCAAATACAATAATTGCAAAGTTCTTGGATCAGGCTTGTAGCAGTGATGAAATAAACTGCTGGCTTAAGTCAAGTGTCTGGTTGCTTCCAAATCACTTGAAGATCCTCAGCCCTTTGGATCTGTTTCCAGGGCCTTTTATAGCTACGGCCAAGTGAAGGGAATCCCATTGTTCTCACTGTGGGAAAATTGCAGGTAACAAGATGGTGTTTGCAGTCATGTGAGCAAGTCACATGTCCATGCATGGTTTCGCTTAGTCATAGCAGAAGCCATTAGCTAAACTCCAGATGGAACATTCACAGGCAAGTCCATTCATTAAGTGTAGATGGGCACAGTGGGACACTGTGAATTAAGTATTCCTTGATGAGCCACTTGATTTGAATAGTTCCTTCAAGATGTCCAGGCTAAATACCTTGTGGGCATTAACACAGGAGCAAACATATTTGAAATCCAGGTATGGAGCCAATGCTCACAACTTCAAATACAAAAATGATACATGCATACAAATAGCATAATCATATTTAGCATAACTCTTCCATCGACACCTTACTTGACATCATTTGTACAAGACTTGTTACAATTATAGAACAATGGTAGCAACAATGATTTACATGGTCATATTTAATATTAGATAACATCACAAGGGGTTAACCTCAGCTCCCTGCTTACTCTCTTGATACAGATGCTGGGGAAGGACTGCAAACTGGCTGCCTGGGAGATGGTCCCATGCCTTTGGGAAGGTAGAACTTCACGTCTACACACCTTGTTTGGTGTTGAACAGTGGTATGTTCTGCGCACTCTTCTTAGAGGAGGAAGTCTTGCTGGCTTTCTTATCTGGAGTGATGCCACTTGTCCTTGGCCTCTGAGCTCTAATACAAAGGGTTTCTCATAGCTTACTGAGCGGTGGTGATTTCTGTGGCAGCCTCTTGTTACAACAATGGTGGCAAATCACGGGCATCTTATTCCTACTGAGATAGGTGGCCTTGGGGTGCTGCTGTTGCTATGGGCTTCGAAACCCACACTTGAGGAGAGACTCCAAAGTCTGCGGGGTTGGCATCCCTGCTGATAGTCCCCAGACAGTTATGGCAGTAGTAATAGTGTGAACAAGCTTTCCCACATGGCTTTGCCATAGCCTCTTCCTTGTAACTTGCAGCAAGATCAGATTTCTGCTATTCCAGTCTGGGGCTTCTCTAAGCAGCCAGGTGCTTGGCTTTGTGACATGGCTGAACATTCACTTGTAAGTAGCTCGAAAGGACCAATTTCATTTGCAAACTAAAACTTATGAACTTCTATTGCTGCCCCCACTAAAGTTGCTAAGATGCTCTTGTTTCCCTGAAATCAATGAGTGGTAACGTGTACCTCGTACAATCCATGCCCCAGCAGATGCACTTGATATGTTGGCAACGATGGAGCTAAACTCCAGTTCGCAAATGTGTTAAACTGGTTTATTAACCAACTGCCCCAGCAGTCACTCTGAGTCATGCCGTTTCCGTTAACGTGTCATCGTTTGGGAAATGA
This sequence comes from Gopherus flavomarginatus, assembly GCF_025201925.1. Taxonomy (NCBI): domain Eukaryota; kingdom Metazoa; phylum Chordata; order Testudines; family Testudinidae; genus Gopherus; species Gopherus flavomarginatus. Next base: position 151,848,965 of record NC_066619.1, read on the forward strand.
AATTGCTGTAGCTAGCGGTCCAAAGTGACAGCCTCCTTCCTACTGGTAGTATAATGTTTCCATGAAAAACAAGAACCAAAACGGTAGCTCCCATCTGTTTGGAGGAAGGCAGAATCACCGACCTGCTGCAGGCTACCAAAACTCCCCCTGTTCAGAAGAGAGAGTGTGTTCTGGAACAACAACCTCTGAGTTTGTTTACACTCTTATGGGGGCCCAGCCATGCGAAATGGAAGGCTGTAAGATCAATGAACTTCACAAGACACCTATAGAGGAGGGACATGTCACTCATGGGAAAGCTGAGGTGTGGAAACTGTCATTGATGGTATGTGACTTTGTGGAAGTCAGGAGTGGACCATACACCTCCCAGCTGTGAGTCCAGAGTCTTCACCATAAGACTCTTTCCTCCCTGTGCCTGAAGTGGACTTTGTAACAACTCAGTTGGAGATACATCACCCACCCAATCCAACCCAAGTTTCACGTGAGAACCAGCAATGCACTGGGGCTATAATCTCTTAAAATTCAGTTAGCTTCAGGCAGAAGATCGGAACTTGTTCATTTCCAATAAGCCTTCACATCATGAGGCCTTGGCAGAGGGATAGCTAGCAATCTGAAACCTGGGCATTAGCCCATGAGTAGCCTTCCTGCCCCAGTTCACTTCTCTCTCTAGGTCAATGTCTCCATTACAAACATTGCCGCCATCAGTAGTTAGAACAGCAGTAATCTTGGGGCAAAGCTACCATCCATGCTGAACATGGCCCAGCACCGCCGCTGATGGAAAATGAACAAAGGTGGAGATTTAGCAAGGGGTTTACCTGCTAAGGCACGGTGCACCTTCCCCCTCACCAAACTAAACACTGTGTGTCAATGTTAGTGGCTTATGCCTGTCTAAATTCGACCGTCTGGTCCTGACTAGTAACCTGGCTAGTCAAGGGAGTCCATCCAGTTGGGTCTGTTTTAGGGTGGCTTAAGTATGGGGGTGATGTGTGGACATATTTATGATGCGGGCAGGAGGAGGCAACAGGAATCGGTAGTTTTGAGCAGCCTATTCTTGTTTTTCAGCCTCTTAGAGATTCACATGTAGCAGTGCTCAGAATTTCAGAGCACACTATCTGAAGTACTGTGGGGCTGGCAAAAACATAATGGCAACAAGCGCCATTCTGCCCGCATTACCATGCCAGCTGCTGAAGATTTACAAAGCCTGCAGGAAATAATGCTGCATATGAAAATGCATGAGAAAAGCCCCAGTTGTATTTAAATAGCTTCTGGATTCCCTAAAGCAGGAAACTCACTGTCATGTTTAATCTATAACCTAATTGTTGAGGCGAGCAATGGTGGCTCTGATTCCCACCACTGCCCTGTCCGATGGGGATGGATTTATGCCATGCGCTTAGCCTCTAACAGGTTGCGTTCAAGACTTTTTTGTCATATCTAAACAACCACCTGTTTGCCTTCCCTTGCCACTGCCCAGCAAATGCTGCAGATTTTGCCCTGTTCCTCTATTGTGTAATTATTGGGGTGACTGCACCCCAAGCCCGTTGGGTGCCGGTAGTGTCTTGTGTACCGTGTCTTGAAGGCAAGCACTATCGGCTCTTCAGCTCCGAGGCCTTGTGGGTGCTAGCCTGGTGGGTCCCAGTAACCACTCAGACACATGCCGAAGGGAAATAGTCTTTTAGGAGGGCTGGCAGGAAAGGGACAGGTTGCAAATACCCTAGATACCGAGGCTCTAACAGTGACAGCTCAAAGTGAGTAATAGTGATTAGGGTTTGGATCCCTTAGGCTGCCCACCCAAGAGGTAAGGCTGGGGTGCCCGCTCCACTCATCTCTGTTCAAGCAAATAGGGGCTTGTGGGTTTCCCAGCCAGCCATGATTGTGAAGCTTGGTTGCGGTGGAGGAGTCAGACTGTGGGATATTTCTCTTACTGCTAAATGATGAATTAGTAGTTGGCTGAGCCCTCAAGGGTTAACTCTCTCACTCTACAGGGCAGCAGGAATGGAGGGAGATATGCGCATTTCCCCTTTAAGTACACTGCCTTGTTAATTAGATCAGCTTACTGAGACTGCAGCTACTGCAAGCTCTCTGTATCCTGAGCCCTGGTGTGTCCTCCCTGCTCTGTGAAAGATGGGGTAAGTAGGGTGCAGGAGCAGGTGGAGGGGGACACCCTGACATTAGCCCCACTCTTCCTTCCCTCTCCCCCCCACCCCCCCCGCACAGCAAGCAGGAGGCTCCTGGGAGCAGCACATGGCAGTGTGGGGAGGGACAGCTGAACTGCTGGCAATTGATAGCCAGCTGGGCAGCTGCTGCACAAGGAACTTAGGGGAGCAGGGAGCTGATGCGGGGGGGGGGGGGGCTGCTGGTCCACCCTGGTTCCAAGCCCCCACCAGCTAGCTGCAACAGGCTGCTCTTCCTGCAAGCAGTGGACAAAGCAGGCGGCTGTCAAACAATATTAGAAGGGAGCATTGCACAACTGTAAACAAGCATGTTCCCTAATTGATCAGCAACGAAACAACGTTAACTGGGATAACGTTAAGTGAGGTGTTACTGTATCTGGGTTTCAAAGTTCATGTTAAAGAAATGGGCTACTTCCCAAATTTCTTTGAACACTCTCCGCGTCTGTGGCAAAGCACTCAGGCAACTTTCCCTACTGCACCAGGGACACCATGGGGCAGCATAGGGCTATCCGAGCCTTTGTGGCTTCTTTGAAGCCTTTGAGCCATCATATGGGGCTGCAGGAATTGAGTCCTGTCTGTAGCCAAAGTAAGTGGTGATCCATGTGTGCTACTCTCAAGGGCTGGATCTCGACTGGTAAAATTGAAGCCCATGATCCAGCACCACTGCAGCTCCAGTGGTATCCGAGGCAGGAGTGTGATGTAGACAGGCTGCTGGAATTCTTACCACCCTACTATCCACTCCTGCCCAGTTTTCCTTGGCAGTAAAAACACCTGTGCTAGGCTATGATGACACTAGGCTGCTGCCATGGCTACAGCTGATGGCAAATCATGCCTCAGAGCCTCTTCCGCCTGTAGGAAGGCAAAGGGGTGGGTTGGAAATGGAGAGGGGGGCGACATGGACCCCATCAATGCTACCCAGCCCCCATGTTCTGAAATGGTTTAAGATCCGTCCTCAGACCATCCCTGGTTGTGCTGTGTCTCTGGGGGGTAGTGACAGGGCTTAATGACTTTTAACAGCAGTTCAGAAAACTTCCCCATCTCCCTAGCTGACCCCGGCCAGTGCTACCTGACATGGCTTGTGGCATTGGAAAAATCCCTCGGGACATGAGATTTTCTGTGTGGCTTGGGTCTAAACCTTCTGGCTAGCTGTAGGGCTCCTGTGAGGTTAAAGACCCAGCTTATTCTTTTATGTGCTGTTGCTCAGGGTGACTCTCTCTCTAGGAACAAATCTCATTTTGCTGTCATGGCTAGGGGGTGTCACTCACTCGTAGGATGCTGAGGTGGCAGATGCCCTGCTCTGAGGTGCATTCCCAAAGCCTGGGCCTTCGTGCTCGCTAGCATCATTGAGTGAGCACCTCCATTGGCCGTGGTGCTGCTTTTGAGGTCTGTACTGAAGCTATTGAGTATATTCATTATAGAAGTGGCTATGGGTCCACCAAGATCAGGGCCCCATTGTGATAGGTGTGGTGCCCCAAAGAGCTAAATCGATCAGACCACTGCTGGGGTATAGGGGTGTCCAAGCTGGGCTGTTTTTAGCCCCAATAAACATGCACGTTGGCTTGGCCTGTTGAGGTCCTTTTCTTAGCCCTAGCTCGTGTTGGATTCAGTGGGTGTCTGGACTAACAGGGGGCTACAGGACAGGGTCCTAAAGTGAATAACTTTTTATAAAAATCTGTGATGCCAAGTAGCTTTGGGTGTGGGATAGAAAGTTCCATCCAAGAGAGGCAAACTCAGTTGGCAAAGGGAATTGTTCTCCAGTGATTTCCTAAAATCTCTCTGGTAATTATTCCTCAGTATGAATGCAGTATGCACGAAATCTAACAGCTGCCAACAACACAGACTTGAATGCCTTCTCCTGGCTTAAAATGCAAATTGTTGCTGGCACTTAGCTGCGTCTGCAGCTTCTAGGGAGATGATCTAGGTGCCAGGAATAGAGATGGGGCTGCGCTGAGGAATAAGAGGTATAGGTTGCACCCTATCTGTCAAATGGAGGAACTAGCAAGACTGCCTTGTCCTCTGCGCTCCCCTGCGGACCAGACAGGGCACTCCGGTCTATAAACCTGCAGAACTGCAGGGCCATCTGTGTGGAGAGCCCATGGCACTGCACTGCCCTTGGGTTCTCCACCTGTTCCTGTTTCTGTGGCAGCCTGGCTTTCCCACCAGCCATTGCACCCAGAACTCCATCCCTGGTTAGGGTGGGAGGGAAGCCGGCATTGCAATGGGGTCTGTATTAAAGTCCCAGGACAGCATTGTCTTACCGTCTTATTTGCAATCACTTCTTTTTGGTCCAGTTTAGTTTGCAGTGTGCTGAGCTATGGGGTTTCCATTCTGTTGTTAAAGCGCTGTGATCAGAATACAGCAGCTTAAATGAATGTTATTGAATCTTCTGGAAACTGAAAATATCTCATCAATATGTCCTACCTTGTTCCAGGAGAGGTCACAGAATAGTCTCCTGCTGGCAAGGAACCTTGATGGAATTAAGTCTTGCTGAGATTTTCACTGCATTGTATCCAAGAGTCACTGTTAATAGGTCACCAGAACCCACCTTCCTAGCAACTGTTGTTATATGAGCAGTGGATGCCGGAAGAGGAGACTGTTTTGGTTCTCTTATTTCTCAAACTGTGTGTTGATCCAAATGAAGGTATCATGTTCCAGCAATATCCTTCAAAGACCTTTATTGTATTAAGTTTGGGGCTTGGATTGTATATAACCTTTCCAGGGGGCAGACATGACCAATGTGAACCTTTTCAAGTCTTTTCAACTGCCAGGTCTTTGTCTACATTTGTGGCTGTGTGTACGGTATGTGTAGCTACACACTGCAGGGTAAAGAAGGTTGCATCCACATGGCAGTGTTTAGCTACATGCAGCAGTGAAAGGCTCTGGCAGTGGGAGGCAGTGGGACACTACACTGCTAAAAACTCACTGCAGTAAGTGTAGACATAACATGCCAGATGCTGTAGTAAGATGAGGCCCTGAGACATAAGTCCTTGGTATCAGAGGCCTGAGGTAATGGTATGAGGCCCGGTATGAGGCCTGAACTGAAGTAATGGTCAAGACATTGCTAACATAAAGCAAAGTTAGGCTGTGAGCAGGGCCTGCCTCTGGCTCACAGAAGTTGGCAAGAGCGTATACACGTGTAAGTACTAATAAGGTGAACGTGTGCCCGGATTTCACCCACACAGATAATCGTTAACAAGGAACAGGCAGACCCAGTCTAAAGACCGTATAAAAAGACAATATGATGGAAGACAATATGGAGGAGCAATGCAATGAATAGACAATATGATGGATAGACAATATGAAAGGACAGTACAATGAATAGACAGTATGATGGATAAACTTATTTGTTCGCACCAATCTGCACCATGAGAGAGGCAACACCGTAATGCATAGAGGGGCTGTACCTCAGTATGTTCAATGATGCAGAACCTGTTTGCACCTGTGTATAAGAATGCATCGTCTTTGGGCTGGTCTACACTGGAGTGTGGGTGGGTGGTTCGAGCTAAGATACGCAACTTCAGCTACGCTATTTGCATAACTGAAGTTGAAGTACCTTAGTTCGACTTACCTGGCTGTCCTCATGGTGGTGAGTTGACTGCCGTGGTGCCCCCATCAACTGCGTTTACTCCTTCTGCCAAGGTGGAATAGGGGCTTCGATTAGCAGATCGATTTATCGCGTCCAGACAAGACATAAGTTGATCCCCGATGCATCAAACACTACCCACCGATCCGGCAGGTAGTGTAGATGTACCCTTTGTCTGGCCTAGGGGGCAGTGGAAAGTCCCGCCACTGACTTAGCTGGTCCATTGTCAGGGGCACATATTCATAGTATGTTCTGTAGAGTCTGCGGGAAACTATTATTACGCTTCATTTGACAATAACCTGGCTAGGCGCTTTTGTACCTTATCAGAGTCTGTGGTCGTTGAGGGTTCTCTTGGGGTCTGCTGTGCCAGCGATCTGCAGAGCCGGGGCAGCACACGGGGAGAACACACATACACGCAGCCGACTGTTATCAGCATTGAGCAGAGGACCACACTGGTGACATCTGATGACAGATGTCTATGGAATTTGGGGACATTAAGGAATCCCCAGAAAGAAGTTAATGCAAATTATCCAGTGCCAGTTATGCAAAACTCCAACCAGAACCGTCCCTTGTGTGAATTGAGGTGACCGCTCTGAGCCCCACACTTTGGGGGGCCTCACAGACCAGTGAGAGTGACCGGTACCTGGAGGGCACAGAGCTGGCAGCACTGCGGGACCCCGGTGGAGGAGGGGCAAAACAGGCAGCGACATTAAAGCATTGTTACGGCAGTGCTTTAACATCGCTGCCCCTTTTGCACCCCCCTATGGGCAGCCCTGCCGGGCCGTCGCTGCCCCTTTTGTGCCCCCCCCCATTGGCAGCCTGCTGGAAGGGACCCGGCAGGGCCGCCAATGGCGGGTGCAAAAGGGGCAGTGACATTAAAGCACTGCCACGGCAATGCTGTGGTAGCGCTTTAAGGAAAGTCAGTGGTACGGGCCGGTACAGGCGGCTACTTTTTACCGGTATGCCGTACCAGCCCGTACTGCCTCACTTTCACCCCTGATGCTGTCACAATCGGTATCAGTGGGGGTGGCACCACCAGTGACCTATTGTCACCCCTGGCTGCAAAACCTGGCTCCACTGCTGAGCCTAAGGGGTGTGCTGCACAAAGCATAGCATCAGCGGCTGTAAATGCTGCATGAAGGCAGCATATGTGTTTTAATTCATGCAAAAAGGTATGTTGATTCAATCATAAAGCTGCATGATAAAGCCCATGAAGTCAGGAGAGGTGATCATTAAAGCTGAACATCTGACCCTACACCTACCCCAGGTGCACATTCATTATACTAGGCCACTATCTGTTTCATAATAAGAAAAATTGAATCCCGCCCTCTCCTCGCTCAGACGGCAGAATCCTTGTGCGAAGCTCGGATTGTCCTCTTTTTGTCAGAGACCAACCACGGAGAATTTGTCTGTCAGGGACTTGTTATGGCTCCTAAATGATAGCAGAGTGCTGGTAATAGCCCCGTCGAACCATTTTGAGGCGATCGCTTTTAGCTATAATTCAGGCTGATCCAGCAGAGCGCTGAACACAAGTAACGTGTTGTGTTCTTTAGTCTCTGGGAGCAGGTTTTCTGCACAGGGTAGTATTACACAGGCTCTGCAAGTTTGTCAGGAATCACTTCACATTAGATATGCACTGTTGCTGAATTTGGATGTGATAAACTGGAATAAGATGCGGCACAACTTAATGCAACAGTGCTTGGCCTCCATGTGATGTGCTGCAAGTTGGGAGAGAGGTTCTGGCTTTCACATTGGATCTCCACATTAGTAGTTTGCAGAGAAAATAGTTGCCAACCTTCTCTTAAAACCATTAGGATGAATGGCAGCCTCCTGAGCACCAGGCTGTGTCTGTTCATGAGCTGATTGGATTTTGACAGCTTCTGAGTAGCACGTCACGTCTGTCTCGGATCAGTGGGAAGGTGAGGGAAAAACTGGAGAGACTGCTTTCACGTGCATCAGAACCACTCCAAATACTGCATCCATGAAAGAAAACAAAGCCTGAATTGTGATCCTGGATATTACAGGAAATCATAAAACACGGTTTTCCCCCCTTCTGTGGTCTTGAGCATATTGTGAAATTAGGAACAGATGGGTATGTTGCTACATGGTGGGAAACTGCTTTACATCCCAGGAGACACTAGGGGTACAGAACTGAATGGGGGCAGTGTAACTATTGATAAAGCAGATGCATACTGACAAATGCAAGAGTAGGAACAGTGACTTGCTAAGTAAACAATCAGCTGGATAAACTTACATCACTCTTAGCAGAACTTGGCTAAGACACTTGCCCTGCCCTGAAGAGTTTCGTCTAAAGCCAAACACCACCCAGGACAATGCGTCAGCTGATGGAGGGCCAAGGGGTTCCTAATGGTGTGTAGGGAGAATGGATTTAACTGGTCTGATTTGTCCACCATCTAACCCTTTTAAACCAACAGATAATTATAATCTAAACCATCTAATTCTTAAAAGGGAACATACACTCAGACCACTGGTATGTGCCCTCAGCGAAGCCAAGTCTTCCTTTTCCATGGGAATATTTGTAATTAAATTAACTCCTCCGACTGTTGAATGTATTATATGCCGGTTGGTTGTCAGGCTCCGTCCCAGAGAGAGCTGCATTTCCATTGATGTATATATACTGTTTGTGAAGGCTTTGGTATAAAAGACAAGTTTTTGCAAGTGTAAAATATTAGTAATTACACTTAAAATGCTTTCTCCAGCGGTGTTTAGCAGAGTATTTAGAGCTGCTTGTGTCTTGAGCGTGTGATGTGAAAAATCTTTAAAACCTACAATAAAAAACTCAAGGATGACCTTCATGCCCCTGACCAGCAGCATAGATCGCTGTAGTCCAGATTCATTCCACACATGGACATGCTATGGGTATGAATAGGAGCAGGCAATGAAACACAAATCCATTAGACCTAAGAGTACTCGCTTGTAATCACTTTAGCCTGCTACTCCCGAGATTCTTGCTGTCTAACTGATCTCGTCAGCAAAGAGGGGCCGACTCTTTAGTGTAAAACTTCTGCAGCTTTTTTCCCACCAGCAGAACCAGTCTGTCTGAGCAGCTTCCTGCCTGCCTCAGAAGTTGTTCCATAGGGAGTTGTTACTAATTCTTATTACAGGTGGGAGACTGGCGGAAGAGCTGTTACCATCAGGACATTAATGTCTCTTTCTCAGAAAGGCATTCGTTAAAATCGAGAGGCAGCCTCCTGCCAGACATCAGTCAGCTACTGAGCTATTAACCTACAGCCGAGCGCTGCTTGTGATCTCTTGTTCTGGGGAACTGAATTTGGTCTTGTGCTGAAGCTTTGTAGGCATTTGTTTGTAACTAGAGCTGGTGGGATATGTTCTAAGGAAACTGCTGGAATTTGCCATGCAAGCTGCCCCAGAGCTGCAGTTCCGTTACCTTTGGCAAAGAATGTTGAAAATTGCAGTTTTCATCCCTCATCGGAACAAAACCAAATATCAAAATCCTCCACGAAACAGTTACCTTTCCTCACAGAGCTCTACTGTACTTGTAACCTCTCTGACTTGCCCAAAGTATCCCTTTACTCCAGCTAAAGAGGGAGCTGGAATCAACCAGAGATAAGCCAAGTCCCCCATTCTCCCCTTCCCCTTGGACAATGGTTTAGTGCATAAGGCACTAGACTGGAACTCTAGAGGCCTGGGATCTATTTCTGGTTCTCCCACTGGCCTGCTGGGTGACTTTGGGCTAGTCACTTCATCTCTGTGTGCCTCCACCGCTTGCCAATCCTGTCTATTTAGGCTGTAAGTTTTTCAGGGCAGGGACGAAACTGTGTATGTATGGTGCCTACCACAATGGGGTCCCAATTTCAGTTGCAGCTTCTCTGCACTACTGTAATACTAATGCTATTAATTTTCATCTGCGGGGGGGGGGTGTAAGGAAGGAGGTGGGGCTGTGATTATAGGCAATATGCCATAGTTAATTATTTCACAAACTTTTTTCTTCCTATGAATCTTTATCAAGCGATGGATAATTCTATTCCTTACACTAAAAGGTATATAAAATAATGGGCTGGGGGTGGGAATTTCTTGAAGGCTTCAACAACCTTGACTCCTCTTCTGCCGATGTTGCATTATATTTTGCTTTGTAAAATTAATGGAAGTTGTCTGAGTCCCCTGTAGTTCTTGGTTGTTCGATTTGGTTGAAATTTTCAAACAACTCAAGACCTGTTTAGAACTGGTAGCAAAATACAATTGATGACATTGGACGTTCCATGGCAATTGGAGACAAGTGATGAAAAATGAAACTCAAGTTACGCAAGACGTTCCCAGAGAAGCCTGTCGGATGGAATTTCCATCAGCAAAAAAATGTAAAGAACCACAGACAAATAAATCTTCCCAGTAAGGCCAGAAGGAATCATTATGGTTCTCTAGTCTGACCTCTTGCAAAGCGTGGGCAATGGAACCTCACCCAATAATTTCTGTATTTATGCTTTAGTTCAGCCACAAATTGTTGGGCTATCGCTTACAAAGCCATCCAGTCATAAAATCTAAGCTCCTTTTGGTGAACTGGAAAACTGAAGTTTGCTCAGCTCTCTGGCACGTTTTGCAACAATAATGTCCCTGGATAAACTCCATGGCAGGTAATCATTTCCCCCCCCCCCACCCACACACACACCTGAATTGCTCCTGTGGCTTGAATTAAGGATATTTGTGGTGTTCACTTCCCGGTCTAATGTGTGTTGTGTTTTGTTTTGTTCCTTGTTACAGCTGTGTTGTAACTGGCCCAGGTCCCATTGTTTAAATTTGGGATCAGCTTGACCTGGATAAAATCCTGGGGATATTCTGAAAGGAGACATAAAGGAGAATTTTAAAGCTATACCTAGGTATTTAGGCCTCAATCCAGCAAATTTGTTTTTATGCATGTATCACAGTAGCACCTAGGAGCCTCACCCATGAATCAGGACCTGTTCTAATATATGGGCCTATACGTTTACCCTAATTGTGTGCATAATGATAAAAAAGTGAGTAAAGGTCCATAATATATCACAATAACCCCCATCAACATTTGTTGTTCTAGAAAGATGCAAAAGCATTACAGACAACGAAAAGGCCGACTGACACAACTCAAGGACTGTGTTAAGATCATGCTTGGTAAACAGGAAAAGGTGAGGAACTGGAAATCAGTGGACCAAAATTGGTGTGTTAGAAATTAGACCGAACTGGTGGACAAAATAATGAGGAATGGGCTCTTCATCCCATCGCTCCCTTTTGGGGTTTTTTAAAGAGAGGCTTTGGGACAAAAATTGGCTACTGAAGTGAGCTTCATCATCATGGCTGCCAGCCAAGTGTCCTGGGACACTTTGCCATCCTGATCCTGAGACATATTCAGGCCAGAGAGAGGGAACCTGATAACATCACCACCAGCTCAGGCTAAATCCAAAACGCCGCCTGGGCTCAGGCCACTTCCAGCTTTTGAGGCCCTTAGCCATGATAAAAATAAAAAATGATGACACATAAAAACAAAATAAGGCATCAAAAAAAGAGTGAGACATAATTTGAATTTTTTTATTTAACAAATTTTTTCTAGCCCTTTTCTGTGCACATGCATTAATTATTGAGGAAAACTCCAGCTTTTGTGCAATGTTACCACTGATATTAAGCATGGTGAGCCCATTCAAATGCTCTTGTCCCATAGTTGAACGGTGATAATTCTTTACCTGCTTCAACACATTGAAGGTGCGTTCACCAGAAGCCACTGATGCAGGCAAACTGGCAAAAATACTCAATGAAATTGCGGTATTGGGAAACACTGCAGAGAGTCCAAGTTAAAGTATTTCTTGAAGCGGTTCCTTTGGCTTGTAATCCAATTTAAAGTTCATGGAATATATTCGTTTGAGGAAGATGACCTCCTCACTGAGATCTCTTGAGATTTCGTTGTTGTACTGTTGCTGAAATTGTTCAGCTGCAGAAAATAGATCTTCATTACTCAGTCTGTTGAACTGCCAAAGAAACCCAAAAAGGGTACAGAAGAGCTGCAGTGACTCAAATCGACGTGTAACACCTGGTTGACTAAAATCAATGACGACAAGGAAGACATTGACACTGTAATGCTCCTTGGCCTCGGATTCAGTAGATAAGTTGCAATTGGTGGAGAACTCTGATGAAATGCCAGTATTCTGTGCTACTAATTTGAACTCCTCGGGATCGCATCCCATTGTTCGCAAATCTGCTGAATGTCATTGATAAGACTTTGTGTTCTCCTTCTCAACATCTAGTGTAGCATTGCCTGCTTCAATTACCAGATTAGTTAGATGGATCATTGTAAGTAGCTTCATTCACAAAGATGACATCAGAATGCATTCAAATTTTGGACAGTGCTTCTGAATAGACTGAAGTTCAGTTCGAGCCTGTGCAGTGAGATTGAGAGATTCAAGCTCATTTCAAGCCCTTCTCACTGAATTCAAATGCCATGCAACTGGTTGAACACCATCAATCCGTGCAGATCATCTAGTTTTGGACATCCCATGCAGTGAAACAGGAAGATATTGCTTCAGAATAACAAGCATTAACATTTGAGGCCCAGGCCAAATGGCCATCCTGGCCCCCTCTCTAATGGACCCTGCCTGGGCTGTGAAATTTTGTCACACCCCACACTCCTCCCCCCCAGTCCTTTGTTTCCTATTGTGATGATTGGGCCGATAAATTTACTCTAGTTGTGAGCTTAATTGTAAAATGTCTACAAAGTTTACAAAATGTCACAATATAACTGTTAGCTACACTGCATCCTTACGTTTTATTGCAGTTGTGTGGGTCCCAGGATATGAAAGAGACAAAGTGGGGGAGGTAATGTCTTTCATTGGACCAACTTCTGTTGGTGAGATAAGCTTGACCTGAAGAGCTCTGTGTAGCATGAAAGCTCGTCTCTCTCTCTCTCTCGCCAACAGACGTTGGTCCACCCACCTTGTCTCTCATAAAATGTCCATCTAGTTGTTTTTAATAATAAATGTTTTATAAGCAGGTACAAGGGAACGAAACACAGCAGCCCAGTTAGTGAAACATCGCGGCTCAGTTAATATAACTTAAGAATTATGTTTCAAACTCTAGTTGATAACAATTAATGAACTAAAATTGGTGTGGTGGATATTAGGCCTAATTGGTGGACAAAACAACAAGGGGATGGGCTGTTCCATCCATCAATATTTTTGTGGGTCCTTAAAGAAAGAGACTTGGAGAAGAACAAAGGCTGCTGGAGTGAGCTTCACCATCATGGTTGCTACCCCCACTCTTTCCTGGGGCCTTCATCATCCTCATCCTGAGCGATGTCCTGAACAGGCCAAGAGAAAGGGACCCAGATGACATCACCACCCCTCCCAGCAGCAGCTGAATCCCAAACACCACCTGGATGGAAAACAGACTGGACTTAAAGAGCAGCAGCAATAACAGCAGCTCCAGCTCATCTCAACTAACTTCTTCTCTTTTCCCTAAAAGGACAGTTACCCTCTAAGAGATGGTCAAACAAGGGGGCTTTTCCTTCTAAAATTCTCTCCAGATAAAGTGAAAGGGAACCAAAAATGTGGTTAAAATGTAAGTTGTACTTAATACTTTTCATTTAAAATGCTGGGACCGTTTTTACTACCTTTTTTCTATGCCTTTCATAAAAGTTTTACAGGATTTTTAATTACGCCATGGTACTACGCCGATCTCTGTATCTCAGACCCTGAGACCTGCTTTATACTGTTTAATGTTAGAGAGTAACTGGGTTATGTTAACCCTTTTGGCCCATATGTTTTTAGAACAGTCCTTTCCTTTCCCTATTTTATTTTTTTTCCCGATTTCTCTCATTTTGCCTTCTGTTCAATGAGAGCCTGGCTTAGCTGTCAAGGACAGTATTTTGCAACATGGCCATGAGCTAAATGCAACGCCCTCTATACAGGGGCAGCTCTAGCTTTTTTACAGCCCCAGGCACGGCAGTCAGGCAGCCTTTGGTGGCTTGCCTGCGGCAGATCCCCGGTCCCACGGATTCGGCGTTCCTGCTGCTGAATTGCTGCCGAATCCGCGGGACTGGTGGACCTCCCGCAGGCAAGCTGCCTGACTGCTGCCCTCACAGAGACTGGCAGGCCGCCCCCCGTGGCTTGCCACCCCAGGCACACGCTTGGAGTGCTGGTGCCTGGAGCTGTCGCTGCCTCTCTTATCCGATGCTGCTCCAGGTTTGCCTGGCTCCAGGGTGGCTGATAACTCTCTTGTGCTGTGCCTGTGTTTTTCAGCAGTGAGGTTGCAAGTGAAAGTCTCCATCCAAGGCAGAATCTGCCTTTTCTATCTTTGCTGATATTTCTTTTCCCCTTTTTGTGTGTGTTTCATCTTCTAGGGAACGGGATTGGACTTTAACCACAGCAGCAGGAACAACGGCTCCAGCCCATCTGCACTGACTTCTCTTTTCCCCAAAAAGGACAATTATCTTTTTGATACCATCAAGGACTGTCAAACAAGGAGTTTTTTCTTCTTCTAACAACTCTCTCTAGCTAAAGAGAACAAGGGATGTTAAAATGAAAGCCTAATACTTTACATTTCAAATGCTTTAACTGCTTTTCCTTCTTTTCAGTATCTCTAATAAAAGGCTTTTTAATGGTATGTTTGCCATGTTGCTAAGAAGGCTGAGGTCTCTGTAAACCAAACTTCAAAACTTTTTATACGGTTGGATAGGTGAGATATAGATAGATAGATAGATACATTGGTCACATCTTTAAAAAAAAATGTAGGTAGTTTGAGGTATTTTGTCTTTCTGTTCCAGGCTTCGTTAGCCGCTGCCAGAGAACTGAAACCTATTGCTCAAAGCTCAGTGTATGTCTGACAAGGTCTCCTACTTCCCGAGATGTGCTGTTTTCATCTCAGTTGTCAGAGGAAAATGTTTCTGGGGAAAAAAGAATCTCTCCCTCCTCCACTATCCAAGAGAAGATAAAACTTTGCAAATGTCAGTGCCGGAGAAGGGTTAGAAAAAATACCAAGCCCTGTGATAGCAGCATTGCTGGATGTGGTTCTCTCGGTGTCTGCAGGGGAGGAACTGATTGTTTTCTAAGAAATAATGAGGTCAAGCAAGCATAACTCCTGTGCTTCATTAGAGGTTTTTCTTACATAAGCCCTGCATGCCAGATCAGCCGCTTAGTGTTTTTGCAGAGGTGTATATGGAACATAACAAGGAAATGTCAGGAGGACGTCACATTGGCTCAAACAGTTAGACGCAGCTGCGTGTTCTTCTTGCCGTTTTGTGTCACCTGCTTTCTATAGCTGTAGTCTGGGGAGGGCATATGATGTTGTATATCTGGGGGCAGGAGGCAGCTGAAAAAATCTCAGAAACCTCTTCCAACATGATGGGGTGACGGGGGAATAACAAGCAAACTTATGACTCAGTGATTCCACTGGGAAGCTGAGTTACTCCTCTGGTGTGTAATAGCTTATGGAAATGGGTTGGGTTTCAGATCCTGGGTCTGATTCCCTGCTCCACTTGGATCAATGGCGTCACATCAGCAGATAAACTAGCCACTTTCATAGCTAATGTAAGAGCAACTGTTTGGCCACTGCTGTGATATCCCAGGGCTTCCTGCTCTGACTAGGTGTGGTCAGATTAGAGGTCTGTGGCAGATCTAATCTCCTCTCGCAGAAGGGATGTCCGTCTGACAGAACGGCATTTGTGCAGGGTGGGGGTGAGTTGGCGTGTATGCTTTTCATTTCTGCAGCCAACATTGAACAAGAAAGGATTGCTGTTCACCAGGCTTTAGGGGCTGGTAGAGGGGGAAACGACTAGCTTTTAGAAGGAGCTGACTCTCTGGAAAGCAGGGCCGGCTCCAGCTTTTTGCTGCCCCAAGCGGCGAAGTGGGTGGGTTGGGGAGATAAAGCTGCGATCGGTGGCAGTTTGGCGGCCGCTGTCCCATGCTGCTTCATTCTTCAGCAGAAATTTGGCAGCAGGTCCTTCGCCCCGAGAGGGACTGAGGGACCCGCTGCTGAAGACCTGGATGTGCCGCCCCAAGCACCTACTTCCTTCGCTGGTGCCTGGAGCTGGCCCTGCTGCAAAGGGCTTGAGAGCCACTGTAGGAAACCAAGGGATTGTAAGCTCTAAGAGTGGCCAGAGAGAGACTCAACAGTGCTGGGCCACCTGCAGAGGTCAGGAAGTGACTCCTCCTCCTCCTCCCCTGCAATGTACTTTGTTTTATCTCCTTCCTCTGACGCATCAGGGGTGACGCATCAGAATGTGAGCATTCAGGGGAGCCACAAAACACCTGAGGGCTGGAGATGGGACACTGGGTGGGGAGGGCCAGGGCTCTGAGGTGGCACCGAGCATTCTCTTGCTCAGTGCTTGGCTGGCTGGTTCTTACTCACATGCTTGGGGTCTAACTGATCCCCCTATGTGGGGTCAGGAAGGAATTTCCCCCCCCGCCCCCCAGGTCAGGTTATCCATGACCTTTGGGTTTTTCACCTTCTTCTGCAGTGTGTGAGTGACTTGCCAGCCAGGATTATCTGGGTGTATCTCAATCATTTCCCTGCAGCTGTTGGGGGCCTCAAGCACCGGTGCACCTTGGTCTCTCCTGTTCTTTGCCTGTGGCACATAATAGTCTGGCCTCCTGTAGGCTGTGACACTTGGGTCTCATTTGGTTGTTGGATTCAGTGTGCTGGGTGGTGGTGGCAGCGCCCTGTGATATAGAGGGAGGTCAGACTAGATCTGTTGGCCCCTTATGGCCTTAAACTTTTTGACTCTCTGAAGAGGGGAATATCAAGTAATAGTAGTGAGGGAAGACTACTCCGGTATAAGAGTATAGCTGAGACCAACCATGGAATACCGTGTCCTGCTCCGCATCGGCACGCTAAATAAAGAAGTTGACCGATATGTGAGCATTCAGGGGAGCCACAAGTCACCTGAGGACTGGAAAACATACCTTGCAGTGAGAAAATAAACGTATTTGATCTACTTAGCTTATTAAAGAAAGCATGGAGAGGTGACTTCTTGGATTGGAAGTACCTGCACAGAGAGAAGAGATCAGTTGCTAAAGGGCCTGTTAGTCTCTAGAAGATGAATCCTAACAAAACGCAGTGGCCGGGATAAGCCCAGGTCAGATTGGGATTTTAGGCACTATTTCACAGTGAGGATAACTAATGGAACAGCATAACAAGGAATGTGGTGGATTCTGTCACTTGATTGGACCTCTTTCCAAAAAACACTTTAGTTCAGCTACAAGTTAATGGGCTCAAAGTAGGAGTCACTGGGTGAAATTCTATGGCCTGCTGTGCAGAAGGTCAAGCTAGATCAGTGGTCCTTGCCTTTAAAATTGATTAATCTGTTCACTAGGACCCTGAATGGCATTGAATAGCTTATTATACAAAGAGGGCGTAATGTATCTTGGACCAGGCAAACAAGTAGGCATTTGAAGCTATAAGTCCGGGCTCTCAAAGGTCCCCTTTTCCTCTTTTGGTCTAGCATTTGAGTTTCTTACCATTATCTGTCTGGCTCTGCAGGTCTGTCGTCTTCACAGAGAAACCAAGTTTGTGCTCTTGAGACTAGAGTTCACTGCCTTGTGTAGCAGTGGATTTGAAATGTCTAGCGTGGTGCCTTTAACTTTAACAAACCTTATGCTGAGCTAACTAACTGAACCAGCTAGTGCTCCTAGAACTTATTGTGAGCCAAAAAATGGAAGGTTCTTTAACGTTGCTGAAAAGACTGACAGGGAACCTGGACAGACAGGGCTGTATGACAAGGGGTGTAAACCCCACACTGGTGACAAAGGGGTTAGAGCTCCTGTGGGAAAGTCTGGCCCTGCCCCTCCAGTAGGGTTGCCAATTTTGGTTGGATGTATTCCTGGACATGCCATAATCTTTAATAAAAGATTAATCTTTGATTCCTGGAGACTCCAAGACAATCCTGGAGGGTTGGCAACCCTACCCTCCAGCCTTGTCAATCATGCTGGGTGGAGTAAGGGTTTAAAAGCCAGAAATTCCAGACCGTTTTTGGACAGCTCTGGGAGAAAGGAGACAGCTTCTGTGACAAGGTATACTAGGTCCAAAGGCCCCTTATTGGAGGTCTCATGGTCCTACCACACCCTGCCCCAGGAAAAGAACAGAAGAGGTGAGTCCTCCAAGCTGCTTAGAGAGGCTGCATGGGAAGCAGCCAATCAGAGTCCAGCAGGCTCATATAAAATCTGCTGCTGAGCCTGAGCAGATTCAGTTGCTGGCTGGTGCTGGAGGAGCAAGGAGGGTGCTCCTGGCTGGTTGCAGGGACTCAAGCAAGACTTCAGCCCGAGATAAGCGTAAAACTGAATGTGTTGAGTCCATGGGGAAGTGGTCCAGGGAACAGTAGCAGCAACAAATTAGTTAAAGGGATGCAGCAGGTGTCTATTTGTATGGTCCTTGGGTTGACACCCCATATAGTGCTCCACCAGCCACTGGGGAAGTGACTTACTCCCTTGCTCAGGGAAGGAACGTGCACACCCAATAGGATGCACTCATGTGAGGCGAGTGGCCACGTCACAGCTCCCTAGAGGAACTTCCTGGAAAGCTTCAGGGAAACTGCCCTCAAGAAAGTCACTCATCAATTCCCCCTCCACCCCCATGCCTACATTGAGGCTGCAGATTCGGTATGCCTGCCAGGCAGGATAGGTTCAGCAGGCCCCAAGGCCAACTGTTAAGCAGTCAGTACTGTTATCCTCTGCCCCTTTCTAGGTTAGGGAATCTGGAACTATACTGAAATAACTTGGGGGGTGCAAGCCAGGATCCCCCGTCCCCTTCAAGCACAGTCAGACAGTTTGGCTCAATTGTGTGTCATGGGGACTCCTGTTTATACAGATGGGGGCACCCTACGGGTTGTGCAGCACCCAGACACCCGGAGGTGCCCATCGGTAACCTGAGAGCTGTGGCAGGCTGTCAACACCTGTGGGAATTGCTGCTTGGACAAAGCCCTGACAGGATCATAGAAATGTAGGGTTGGAAGGGATCTCAAGAAATCAAGCTGAGCCCCCTGTGCTGAGGCAGGACCAAGTCAGCCTAGACCATCACTGACAAGTGTTTGTCCAGCGTGTTCTTAAAAATCTCCAGTGATGGGGATTCCACAAGCTCTGCAATAGGTTTCCAAGGGAGGTTAATTACTTTTTTATAGTTTAGAAGGGTTTTTTTCTGAATATCTAACCTAAATCCCCCTTGCTGACGATTAAATCCATTACTACTTGTCCTCCATATCCACAGAAAGCAGAATAATGAAGGCAAAGGAATGAAGAGACCTGTCTGCCTGATAGAATCATAGAAGTATAGGACTGGAGGGGACCTCAAGAGGTCATTTAGTCTAGTCTCCTTAAGGCAGGATTAAGTATTATCTAGACCATCCCTGACAAGTGTTTGTCTAACTTGCTCTTAGAAACCTCCAATGATGGAGATTCGACAACCTCCCTAGGCAATTTATTCCAGTGCTTAACTACCCTGGCAGGAAGTTTTTCCTAATCTCCAACCTAAACCTCCCTTGCTGCAATTTATACCCATTGCTTTTTGTCCTGTCCTCAGAGGTTAAGGAGAACAATTTTCTCCCATCTCTTTATAACAACCTTTTACGTACTTGAAAACTGTTATCATGTCCCCTCTCAGTCGTCTTTTCTCCAGACTAAACAAACCCAGTTTTTTCAATCTTCCCTCATAGGTCATGTTTTCTAGACCTTTAATCATTTTTGTTGCTCTTCTCTGGACTTTCTCCAATTTGTCCACATCTTTCCTAAAACGTCGTGTCCAGAACTGGACACAATACTTCAGCTGAGGCCTTATCAGCTTGGAGTAAAGTGGAAGAATTACTTCTCATGTCTTGCTTACAACATGCCTGCTAATAGAGGTGTAGTTAATCTAATTTTCTCCCACTTTTTCCCCTGGTAGTCCCAGAATAAATTGTTTTACTGGTGGTGAATGGCTTGGTCGAGGGAGGGTTTCTGTAAACCCAAAAATTCTATAATAGACACATTTTCAAACTTACTGCGTTCAAGAACTAAAGTTTAAACTTCAGAATGTCCCAGTATGAATGCGCTATGAGCCTCTAGGTGATCGAACATCACATATAGTAAAGCAGTCCATCGACACCTGGGATATTAAGGGAGTAATTGTGTCAAATGGTGGGCACTTTCCACTCCCTTTGATGTCAGTGAGAATTGAGGGGCCCAGCACTTTGCAGAGTTGCTGCTCGTGAAAGCTGCTATAAGCATCACAGAAATGACATATGTATTTTAAAGCCAAAAACCTGAAAGCATTTTGACCAGGCACCTGCACTTCTGAAAGCTCAAGGCTAGATTGGGCCTTTAAAGGGCAAGTTAGGGGCTTAGTAGCCTTTAATTGTGGCCTACAGCTTCTAATTTAGTAGAACGATCCTTGCCTCCTATATCTAATCTCTGCAGATGTATTTTCCTATTATAAACTGCCTGTTCCATTTGTCAAGTGCTCTTGCTATTTTCGTCTCTTTCACATCTAGGGCCTCTCTTGGCACACGGCAATGCACACATAAACATGTCACCCCTGCTCCAGCACAGTGTATATCACGGACAGGACTTGCTTAATTTCCTTTGCCATTTGTAGACTTTATAAAAACATCATCTATTTTTGCACGTTGCCAAAGTACGTGCTGTGCCTAGCACTAAATGGTGTGTTGGCAATGACTGCGTGTGAAGTAGGATAGTACATCTCATCCAGACTCTCTCCTGGTAGGGATCCTTTATCGGGGAACTCAATGGCATGGATTCTGTAACGTTCTTGCTGCTTTTCATGACAGTAGCTTCCTTAAAGGGATAATATCAAGGGTGAGAGGACCAACCTTTAAAATAATATTGCATTAGTTTTTTCTGAGGTCCTTCTCTATCCTTAAACAGGGCATGTTTGATACATTGCGCAATGGGACCCATTTGTGTGCAGTCTTGAAAGGGAGCTCTTGTAGATTCCAATGCTGTGTCAGTGCAAAAGGAGTGAAACTTGGAGTTAAGGATTTTTTTGAAAAATGAAAAACAAGAAAGTCCTTCAAAGAGTGCTCACAGAATCCAAGCAAAAATGGCCTGCCACATCTCTTGCATGGTTGGTGAAGGAAGGGGGTCAGAGAGAGTGAAATAGAATTGAAGCAGTTGGCTGCTGCTGTTCCTACTGTGCTCTGTTCACCCTGACCAAAGTTCTTTTTCTTGTTATCCAGCCTCTTTGAAATCCTGGGCCAAGTTCATCTCTGATCCATCTGTGCAGTCAGATGACATAGTGGAGAGCAGAACTGGCAGCAGGGGTGCAAGAGAGAGTATGGGGTATGATGATACCTAATGTATAAACCCAGTGCCAGCATCTCCTAGTCTGCAGTGTGGTTACCGATGAACCCCATTAAAGCCCTTTTGTAGAATGGGTCCAGAATATAGTGTGACTAGGGCACTAGAATGGGAATCGGGAAATCTGGATTCCATTCCTGGCTCAGCTCCTATCCCTCTCTCAGCCTCAGTAACCCACTGTAGAAGGTGTACAACCATGACAGTGCTGCTTGGTGGTCAGGCAGGGGTTGGCCAGACATCTCCGCACAGTCCTGTCCTTCGACACCCCTGCCCAAGGGTTTCCTTTTAGCTCAGGGGCTTTGGGGGCTGGTCCTTACACAGTCAGTCTTTTCCTGATGGCTTTCATTGTATTGTCCTTTGAGTGGGTAGGGGAACCTGGGCCTACCTCCTCCAATGGGCTCTGGTCCAGGGCCCAATAGAGGGCAGCTACACCCAACACCTTGGAGTGCTAAACTACTGCCCCTCGGACTACTTTCTACTCTGGCCTCCTTCAGCTTCCCAGAGTAAATCACTCTAATTGAGTCTCCGCCCCACACACTCCACCCCTTGCTTCTCCTAGGTGGATTTGCATGGTCTGTGTTGTCCCATCTCGTGCAATGAGCTCCTGAGCAGTACTTCCCCCTCAGAGCAAGTGTCCGCGCCCTTCCACTGCCTGCCTCGGAACTGCTCAGCTCCCCACCTTGTGCAGGCTTTGCAAGCGTGCCTGGGTGGGGCTGCCCAGGCCCAGAGCTGTTCCTTAACCCCTGGCTGTCCAGTGCGGGGTGTATATACCCCATCACACCCACCTTTTTGGTCTGTTTGGATTGTGAGCTCCTCAGCGCAGGTACTGCCTCTGACTTTGTGCAGTGCCTAGTATGCTGGTGCTTTGGTACCGGTTTGAGCTTCTAGAGGTGTGTCTACACAGCCCGCAGCAGTGAGCCTCCCAGCCCACGCTGACAGACTTGCACCAGTGCACGCAGCTGTGTGCACAGCACTGTGAAGCTGCGACTTGGGCTGGAGCCCCAGCTGGGAAGCCGAGGGAAGGGAGTGAGCTCCAGCCTGAGCCACGGCTTCCAAGTGCTGTCAAAACAGCTGTTTTCAGAGAGTTTAGTTCAAGCCCTGCTAGCCCAAGTCTTTCCACCTGGGCTGCAAGGCTTGCTGCTGGGGGCTGTGTAGACAGACCCTGAGTGGTCCCATAGTACCAGTAATACAGTGTAGGTTGGAGAGGAGAGCCCTTGGGTTCTGTTAACTAGTTAGATATGAAGCACTGGACGTGCATCCTGGCAGCCAGCCTATACAAGTGCTCCTCACCCGGCTCAGACAAAAGGTTGGATTGTGACTAGGGCATAGCAGGTGCTATTAATCTGAGCCAGCAGAACAATATTCAAATTAACCGTGGGTACAAAACTGCCTCAATAAAACAAGAGGAAACGAAATAATATGAAGCCAGTAATTGCCTGTTGTGTACTTCATTGCAAAATCCAATGAAACCGGTCAGTGGTGACTCATTCCTTTTATAGACCTTTGTAAATGCCTGTAAAATATACACAAAATCAAAGTTAACCGGAGCCAGCAGAGTCTTTGGGTAAGCCCTAGGCTTTACATATGATTAGAGGGAATAAAATCTAGTTATTCATGCTTTTGAAAGGCCACAAATTTAACGCTGTTACAAAGCAATGGCTGTGCAGGCAGATAACTTATAAGTCTGTCACTCTTGTGAAGGGAGTGCAAAGTATGTAAATTTTTCCATGATATTCACTTGGACTTAATGGGAAAATTTATGAGAAATTAAAAGCTTTCCTCTAAGAAGCTGCTGTGTATTACCAAGTTAAAGGCCTATCTCGCTACTGAAATGTTAATGTTAGCTTATAGAACTTATTTTATTATATTTATTCATAGGTATTTATTTATTCATAGGTATTTATTGTATTTCTCTGAACAGCAGCAGAGAAAGAGTTGGAGGGATTTTGCAAAGCCCTCAGCACTAGCTTACTTTGATTACCTTGAATTCAATAGCAAAACTCCCATTGGGGTCAATGCAGAATTAAGCGAGCGCTTTGCCACTGGAAAATGCTGTCACTAACCCTAACAAAAATAAGTAGCCAGCAATGGACCAAATACTGTGCTTGAGTGCATGCATTTGGCTAGCACTGAGTCTCAGTAGAATCATCATCCACATGACCTCAGAATATGGCCCATAGAAAGCTCAGAATGTGGCCCCGTGAAAACTAACTTGTGTTAATATTTCAGCATGGCCGGAGGATGGAAATTTGTCCTTGTTTTAAAGTCCCACTGAGAATAAATTTCATCCAACCCCCTACCGTGCTCTTTCATCTTTTGATGAACTGATCGTTAATGAAAGTAGATGGCCCTTGCCTAATTACCAGCAGGCATTCAACCCCTGGGACTTGGCTACGTTCTTGGGGTTTGTGACTTTCATTGGCTTTGTAGTGAATTATAGTATAGCCTTGTACTCGCTCCTGTGCTGGCTGGGAAGGTGCTGTCATGCCATCCCCAAAGAGAACACTAGTCTATCAGGGCAGGTGAGGTCTGTCATTTTGATGTGAAAATCCAGGCACAGCGGGGACTGGTGTTTCAGTAGATGTCCCTCTTCCCTCTGATTTGGTACTGGACCAGTAAGGGGGCGTAGTTCTCCTGGAAGGTGCTGTCTTTCAGATGAGGCTGTGAAAAAGAGATCCTGGCCCCAATGGGAATTAAAATTCCCATGACACTTTTCATGAAAGGAGGGGTGTCTATTTCATGCTGGGTAATAACACAAGAAGGCTCCATGCTCGTAAAACTAACCTGGCTCTTTTTATTAAGAGAACTATTTACAGAGATTCTGCAATGACGGCTAGCATGGCAGCCATGTGCGCACAGACTGTCTTCCAGGTGCCTCTTCCAAACACTTTCCTCTTGCCACCTGTGCTCTTCCCTCCAAGTTCCTTGCAGGTTGCTTCAGTGTGAGCCTTGTCAGGTGACAACAGTCAAGCATCAGTTATTTAACACTGAACAAAGAACGCTGTTAGAATAAAGAGGTCAGTATTAGCCTTGCAGATACCCTCCTCCTGCTCCAATGGTAAGCTTTTGCTTTGAACGTTGTCCTGCTTGACTTCCTACTGCAGATGTAGAGACAGTACACATCCTAATTAGTTCTCATTGTCCTTGGCAAAATTCCATATACAGTGAATGCATTGTACCTGCTCGATTGCAATGCTTGTCAAGTTGATAATGATTGTGTGGTATTCCAATCTCAAACTTGCTTTGCACTCTTAAAGAGGAGTTGTCTCACTGTTTGCACTTTAACAGTGGGATAAATGGTTTCTACATGCAGTACATATATAGACAGTAAGGCACTGTCAAATGGGTAAGGCACTTTTGGGTCTCTGATGAAACACAATATATGGTAAATGCAAGATCATGTAATCTAATAAAATTCATCTTAGTATCTGAAATGAAAATGGCTTCAGTAGTCATAGTTAATTTTGCAAAAGGCCTATTGTGGTATCTGGAGTGCAAAATGTACGTGTATTCAGTCAACGCTTGTCTGTACAGCACCTAGCACAATTAGGACCCTGATCCTTGTCTGGTACCCCTAGGTTCTCTCGCACCACAAACAACTAGCGTGCTGCAGATCTAATGACTATGGGAAGGATGGCTTTGTGATTAAGGCACTGGCCAGGTGCTAGAGATCTGGGTTTTCTTGCCAGGCTTCCTGTATATCATGCAAGCAGCTTAATTCCTCTGTTTAGGGAGATGCTTTCTTTCTCTTTTTTTCTTATCAGAATTGTGGTGAGGATAAATCTGTCACTGGGAGGTGCTCAGATGCTATGGAGACGAGCACCAGACTAAAGACCATATGTTAACAAAAGGGTGATATTCTTTACAATAATGGAAATAAATGCCTGTTGTTTAGCTTAACCATCCGTGAGAGGAGTATAAACCTCTCAGGAGGTTCTTAATGTCCCTCCATCTCCTTCGGCCTTCCTCAATAGATCAAGGCTCCAGTCACTTCTTCAGCCCTCCTCCACTCTAACCTGAACCTAATTTTCTCCTTGGACTGTCTCCTGATCCTTGCCTGTGCTCTGCCTCCTGCTCCCCCGTAGGGTCCCCAAAATGTCCAGGTGCACGTTTTTGGCTGACTCCTGCTCTTTGCTCATCCATGCATTGAGGATCAGCGTGAGTCAGGAGTGGAGCAGCAGGTTTCCGTGGGAGCACTTCACAACTGAGCAGCAACTCACTGATTCCAACAGTTGGGAGCAGAGCAGTGAGTTAAGATTTTTACACCAGGCAGGAGTCCGCACTTGTGCTTCCCTCCAACACAACCAGTCTCCAGGGGTCATAGGCTTGGGAACAAGCCAGCTTTCTTAGGGTTAACACAAAGTGAAGCATTTCACCGGTGACTTCCTAACAGACGCACAATTAAAGGGGAACTGTGAAGGTAAAGAGAATCCGTTAATGCCAAATGCCTTTATTAACCCGCTTGTGTTCAACATGCCAATGACTCTGAACTTGCTTTTAATTTCTTTTTTATCCTTCAAAAGAGTCAGCTGCACTTCTGGCTTTTCTTAAAGAGGTCTCATTATGGGGTGTCTTTGACCTCAGCTCTCCTTTAGTCACTGACTCTTTTAGTACTGGTGGTCGTCGCAACCTGGCTCAGACCTGCTGTCTGGATGGACACCGTTCTGTTAGGAGTGGATCCAGCTCTAAATCCCAGATGCTTCTAAGCCCCTGCACAGTGACTAGTTCCTAGCTCTGGATCTCTCAGGCACACTTCCAGTGTCCATGTCCTTCTAGTACAGAGGGACCCCACGCTCCAGCCAGCTTTGACCCCAGAACCAGTGACCCAGCCCTCCTGCGCCCCCAGTTGCTTAGACTTCTGAGAGCCCACTTGGCTGGGAGAGTGTCGTTTTCCTAGGTACTGTCAAGGCCAGGCTGTGGGTGGCTTGTATGCACGCAGCTCAGTTACTAAGCTTCAGTCAGGAGTCGAGTAGCAGGGTTGGGACTGAGCTGGGACCGGATACCAGGAAGTCAGGGTCAGGTAGCAGGCTACAGACAGCAGGTGAGTAGCAGAGTTGGGGACAAACCAGGTCAGAAGCTGGAGTCTAGGGTATGCCGCATGGCAGGGTCTGGAGAGGCGACAAGCAGGCGGTCTGCATCATTTTGCAGACAGCCTCCCTTGGAGCTTTCCTGGTTTATATACTGGCATAGCCAATCAGTGGGCTGTGGGGAGCTGCCACTCAGGCCCTGTTGGGCGGTATTTTCTGCAGTGTTTATCTTCAGAGTCCTCCAGTGGAAACCCAGCATGAGCTTCCAAAGGCAACGTGGATGGGTCAGTGGTCCCGAATCACCATGATCCCACATTCTAGTCCCTCAGGTTCTTATCGTTACAGCTTTCAGGGACAACATGGCTGTAAAGCAATGAACACAGACTTAGCCCAGGAATTTTTTAACTTCCACGCACTAGAGAATCACAGATCTATGGTAAATGACGAACTCCATGCTGCAATCGCCCTCGGTGTCCTCACCACCCCTGAGAGGTCCTGGGGTTGGCCTGAGTTACTTGGCCAGGCAGTGCTTCTTCCCTGCTTGGGCTGGTGTCTTACTCCTGCATTTCTGCTTGGGAATTTCCACTGTTGTCTCCTCCCTTCAGCTTAGGGTGATCAGATAGAAAGTGCGAAAAATTGGGACAGGTTATGAGGAGTAATAGGCTCCTATTTAATGAAAAGCCTCAAATATGGGGACTGTCCCTAAAAAATCGGGACATCTGATCACCCCACTTCAGCTTCTAGGTAAACAGTCATGCAGGCAATGGCCTTACTGGTCGCAAACTCATTTGTGCCGCTAAGGTAGAGCCATTCATTGCTGAGGGCCCTTTGTTGCTGAGTCTCAGCTTTCTGGACAGTCTCTCCACTAGATGTCAAGCTCCTGCTACAGAGTGATCACTCAAAGCCGTACTAAAGGCTACATTCAAAACGGAAGTTTAAATGCAACACGGCATTCACAAAACCAAAATCTCCCCCTGCCCCAATTGCGACATTAGTATCACAGAATTTTGTGACGTCAGGGGCATCAGGAAAGATTTGTAAATCGAAAGTCCACATCTGCAAAAGTTTTAGTTAAAGGGGCATTTTGCCATTTATTTCAATGGGAGTAACATCAGGCCCCACATTGGAATAGCGCAATCCTCAATTAAGGATGACTTTGAACGTAAGGTGCTGGATTGGGATCTGGATTCAATTTCCAGCTCTACTGAATTCCTGTGTGATCTTGGGGGTGAAATCACATTTTGGCCTTACCTGCGAGATGGGGTTATTTGTCTTGTCTGTTTAGATTTTGAGCCCTTTGGGGCATGGACTCTCTCTAAAGCCTGGTCTACACAGTTCTTGTATCAGTGTGATTAGTTTGTTATGATTGTGATTTTTACCAATACGGTCAGACTGATAGAACCCTAGTTTGGACACAATTTTGCTATTCTAAGGGTACCTTATACCCATAGAGCGTATTTCTCTTCCCATGTGGGACTACCTATGCCAGCATAAGCACTTCTGTAACTATATAATGTAACTGCCTCAACATTGAGGGACATGTACTACTTTAACTACACCCATACAGTTAAAAAGCAAGACAATTTCCTGTGTAGGCAATCTTACTGCACATATGTATAGAACCCAATCTCAGCTGGAGAGTCTAAGTCTTGGTCTACACTGGGTGGGGGGGATCGATCTAAGTTACGCAGCTTCAGCTGTGTGAATAACGTAGCTGAAGTCGACGTACTTTGACTTACTGAGGTGTCTTCACCGTGGTGCATCGACTGCTGCCGCTCCCCGTCAACTCTGCCTGCGCCTCTCGTGGTGGTGGAGTACAGGAGTCGACAGGAGAGCAC
This sequence comes from Gopherus flavomarginatus, assembly GCF_025201925.1. Classification (NCBI taxonomy): domain Eukaryota; kingdom Metazoa; phylum Chordata; order Testudines; family Testudinidae; genus Gopherus; species Gopherus flavomarginatus. Next base: position 151,876,856 of record NC_066619.1, read on the forward strand.
TCGGGGTCAATTTATTGCTTCTAGACTAGATGTGATAAATCGATCCCCGCTGGATCGATCACTGCCCATTGATCTGGCTTGTAATGTAGACATACCCTAGATGCTACTGTGATATAAATAACTTCCAGCATGGCCATGCTTCATTAATAAACCCTGTTAGGTTATTTTGCATAATTATAAAATTGTGGATCTAAACACAAATTTGTTCATGGAATGTTTTGTGCTGTTGGAAAATGTAATGAGGTGAAGAGGATACTGCCTGAATTCTTGACAACCCTTCATGGCAGACCATCTCAATGCAAGTAATTGCTATTGTATCTGACAACTTACAAATGAAATGAATATTTCCATAATATGTTTTTTTGTTTTTTTTTAAACTGAGATTTTTTTCGGAACATGGGAAAGTATCCATTTTATTTTGTATTAGTAGCCTTTGAGTCTGCTGGTAGTGGTTAGGGGAGGGGAGAATCTACTGCTTTGGGACAGTACTATAAATAAATGGTAGCACTTGAGAATAAATAGGCCAGCTTGAGCATGCCAGAAATCTAAAATGTGCAATATATTCAGTGTTGAATTATGATGAATCAATTCATGCATTTTTTTCATCTTCTGCAGCTGTGTTCCTGATAAAAACAAGATGCTTCAGTCTAGAAATGGTAAAATGTTAAAAATCTTTTTAAAAGAAGCTCCTGAACTACTAATGTCTCTGGAGGCTTAATTCTTTTTCTGGCCTATGCACTTAATAGTTTATTTTTAGAACCCTGTGGAATGTTTACACTGAGATCAGAAACCACTCTAAATGCGGCTAGCTCCATGTCTTCTTACAGAGGCTGATTTGGACACAAACAGCAAAAGGTGCTGGAACATTTTTTCTTTTCTTTTTCCACTCTTAGAAGGCGTTCGGGCACCCTGGTGAGCCTAGGCTGATTTATGCGTTGTTGTTAAAATGGTACAGAATTCACTGTTCATCTAGTCTGGTGGCAAAACTATGTAGAAACTTAGTGGCTTCATCTTATTTCCCTTTATAGGCTTGACATTTCATTGTATGGAAATGGAATTGGGTTCTGTGACAATGCTAACTGTGACTGTGGACAAGGACAACCTGTGTTCAGAATTTTCAGCTCATCACTGCTAAATTCTGGGCCCAGCTTGATTTAATTGCAGTTTGCTGATAGACACATTGAGCATTGTCAGTAGAGCTGGTTGGAAAAAATAATAATGAAACTTTTCCCTATTAAATGTAGTTTTATCAAAACTGAAATATTTTGCAGCAATGTATCCATTTTGACAAAAAGTTCATCAGGAAGGTTTCTCGTGGAGAGGGGCGAGGAGGGAGAGTCACCTTCCCACCCTGGAATAGCTATTGTCACCAGTCTTTGCCATTCCAGCTCTCGTTCTGTTTAGAGTAAACCAGTATTTTCATTCAAAGTCTGTCTCTGCCGGGAGTTGTTCTGAAGGAAACAGGTTCTCCAAAATGACTGGAAATGCCAATGATTTTGTTACTCTGTAGCCTTCCACAGTTGTATCTTGGGGTATGTGATTTTCAGAGGTAAAACTCTTTCTGGACTTCAGTCTTTTGGGTGGTGAACTGTGTATGTGACAGACTGACAATATTCTGGACAAAATATATGGAGTTGAAGGTAAACTTAACTGAATTAAGTCAAACCTTATTGAATTAGGGTTGATACCTTTGGGGTCCATTGTGTTAAAAATGCAGTTGTGTATGTTACTGTGGAATGGTATACAACTCCTCCAGAAGCAGGGGGAAGCTAACATAATTCATCTGGTTACCAGCCTAGTGAAGCCACTCCTGGACTGTTTCTCATATACTAGTTCAAACTGGATTCCCCAGGGACCAACAGACACCGAGAGGATTTTTGAGTAATGAGCCTCAAGGTCTTCCTCCTGATCCAGCAAACGGACAGGGCCCCTGGTCCCCAGAGGGTCCCAATCCTTGGGGAAAGGTTGGAAGAACTGGGCCTACTGAGGCCTCATAAGAGACTGTGCTTGTTTTGAGCTGAAGCTGTGATGAACTTGAAACCCCTTGGTGAGGCGAGTTGAAGGACTGCTCCTGCTAGAGCCCTTGTTAGGGCTGGGGTGACCCCTGGTGAGATGATTAGCATGTATATAGTTTTTTATGGTATTTAATGTTTTCTTTGTAGTGCTTTTACTTTAAGACTAAAATAGCTTATGGGAGTGGGTAATTGCAGTGTTACTCTGAGGACAAAGTAGGCAGGGTCTCTTGCTGGGGTATTACAGTATAGTCAGGGCACTGTGAAGCCCAGAAATACCCCAGTCAGAAGGAATTGAGATGTGGGTCTCCACTCGAGAGGTGATGGCTGAGAAGCCTGAAACCTAGCGGTGCCCTGGCTGGACTGCAGAGGGGGAATAGGTACAGTTGCCCTAACCTGTGCCAGTGTCCATGAAATGGATGTCTTGGATCATGCACCTGTTCTTTGTATCTCCTTTTTCATCCTGCCTCAGACACCCCAAACCAAAGGAGAGCTGGCTCCCTATAATTGTAAAACTGCTCTGAGTTTTTGAAAAGACCATATGGCAACAAGAAAAGAATAGCTTGACTGGAATAGTTTTTTCCCTGGTTCCTCTAACTTGCATCATGCCTTGGATCTTGTCCTTCTACTAGTTTCCAAGATGCACTTTAAAATTAAATGATGACCCTGATTAGAATGGGGGGGCTATCTATTGCAGCAAATAAGTTATTCCACAAGCGTATTCCTCTTTAATTCTCAAGCTTCAGCACAAAGGCATAAGATCTGTTTGCAAACTTTTTCACTTGCAGTTTGCGACCATACCTCATCCTGGGTTCAACTCCTGGCTCTTTTAGTCTTCTCTGTGACCTTGGACAAGTCATATAATTGCCACACTTCAGTTTCCCAATCTGTACTTCAGATGTGGAGGATAACTTTCCTTAATGATTATGAGGTGCTCAGCTGGAAGATGTAAATACTGTACCCCGACCTGGTTACTCTAGGTGTGATACAGCTTGTTATCCTACTTGTATTTCCAAAGACAAAGCTTTTTGTAAGGCTCCACAATTTTAGAACCCAGGCCTACAGGTAGCTGACACCTCCAGGCTGCCACCCAGCAGCAGCTGTAACCAGCTTGTGCTCTACTTCCCACCACTTGCTGTGGACACTGACCATGGAAAGTTCCGCCTCCAGGGTTTGACAAGCTGTAGCCTCATGCTCCTGATTGGCTCACCACCCTGATATAAATCCAAAGGGCATTCCAGGAAGTGTTCAGGCAACAGTGTAGATCTCTTGTAGCTGCCATGGTCATTTCTGCTCCCGAATTCCTGGCTTTGCCCTCAGCTTGATTTGGACTTTGCCTCCTGACTCATACTTTGAACTTTGGTATTGACCCTGGCTGGAACCTGACTATGAACTCCTCAGGTTCACTCCAGCTCTGACCCTTGGCTCTGACTGCTCTTTTTGAGATACTGACACTTGTGTACACTTGGAATTATTCCAGAATTATTATTCTGGAATAATGATGCCAGAATAACTCCATGAGTGGACAGTATTATTGAAGAACAAGAGATCCTTGTTCTTGTTTTAGCTTAATCTACTTTGAATCCAATCCATAATAAGAGTGTCCACATATGGAGTTATTCCTGAATAGCTACTGCACTTTAAATTCACACTCTACCTGAATCAGAATTAATTTTCAAATGTAGACAAGCCCTAAGATCACTTTTGATTCAAATACTGAGGCATAGAATGGTATTAGTGGTTCTGAGTGTGAAACCCGGAAACATTCATAGTGACAGTGTTGTCTAATTAGCAACATACTAACTTGTGTTTAGTGGTGAAGAGTTTGGAGGGGGATAATTTGGGCTCTGCTACTATTTTGTGGCTATCTATAGGGATAACAAATTGGGTACTCCAATAAAGGTTTAATTTGTTTCAAAACATTGGGTACTCATCAGGTCCTGAAAAAATGTATGAAGAGCAACTTCAGTATTGACTAAGTATATTTCCAGATAGCCAGGGCTGATGTTCCTGGTGCATTTGCCTGTTGCACATCATCTTGCATTATATGTGGTTAGCATAGTACTCCAGGGCTGAAGCACTGACAGGGGAAAAATTGGTGGGTGCTTAGCATCCACTGGCAGCTCCCTGCCCCTTCTTCAGCTCATCTCTGCCTCCTCCTCTGGGCGCACTGCGTGGCCGCTTTTTCCCCATCTCCCAAAACAGCTGATTCATGCAGCAAGCGCTGGGAGCCAGGGAGAAAGTGGCGTGCTCGGGGAAGAGGCAGGGCCGGGGCGGGGATTTGGGGAAGGGGTCCAATGGGGCAGGGAGGGGTCAGAGACTTTGGGGAAGGGGTTGGAATGGGAGCGGAGCAGGGGCAGGGAAAGGGTAGAGTCAGAGTGGGGCCAGGGTGGAGGGAGGCACAAGCACCCACTGGCACTGGGGAAAGTTGGCGCCTATGGTGGTTAGTGTGCTAACTAAAGTAGCCCCACATAGCAATTGTACTGCTGAGCAGCATTGCATAGCAGAGCAATTCCTCCACATGGACGATAGGTCTCATGGGTATTGACTTGCTGAGAGTTATGTCACGTCTGGATGGATGCAGCTCTGGCTATGTTGTAATAAAATACCCCCTACGTGATGGATTAAGACAGAATGAAGCGGATTGGTCTCTGCTCTGAAGGGTCCTGCAGCTTTTTTGGGGAAAAAAAATGAGTATTATGTTTCTGGGAATGGGGGAGCCAGGGTTTTCCCATCTCAACATCTGGTTTGCCTGGCCATGCTACACAAGCAGTTTTGGGTTCCCGTGTTTATCCCCAAGCTACAGTTGTTCTCAATCTACCCTGCAGCACAACTGTTTAAATCCCATTCTGGGAGGATGGTGAGAAAATCAGACCCAGCGTGTTTCACCTCCGATTCCAGTGGGATCTGTACTGAGTTGTCTTTGGAAAAGTTTAATTAACCCTTTTCACTGACGTGCACTTGGAACTCCCCTGAGCCTGACAGAGAAGCACGTTGGAGAAGCTGCAGTCTTGGCTTAGCTGGTGCTTCTTGGTGCCACTACTGAGCAGCAGCGCTTGCCTTTGCAATATTTCTAACCCAGCTTTGCATCGCCTGGAGGTTAGCATAGTGCAGATAAGCCTGCCCAGGTCGAGGTGCTTGTCTGAACCAGAATCTTCCATTTCCCATACTCGTGCACGGGGAAGTGACTGTGGTAGGTATCCAGGTTGGACGAGCGCAGTCTGCAATTGGAATGAAATGCCCCCATGCGAGTCCTCCTAATAATCAGGGAGGAATGTGCCCACACTGTGTTGTCTGCTCCCCTCCCTTACACTGACTACCCTCCTGGAGTTCCTATTCCCCCAGGCGTTGGTGAGAGGCAGTCTGTGTGCTGGGCAAATTCTCCTAATTATTCAGTGCACTAATGGCTCCCCGTTGTCCACCATCACACTTTTTCCCCACTGGAGATGTAAATATTTCCATGGGCAGCTGTGAGCTTTCCTGTAGGGTTCCTGCTGCTTAATTGGCTGCGCTGGTTCAATTAGATCTGCAGAACTGCGTGTCAGGAGTGAGGTTTTCTTTGGTATGACACAGGTCATGAGGGGCAGCTGATTTGACAAAAGCCGCACTGACCAGGCTGGAAAGTGCATGAGGCTGGTTTTTTAGTAAGTAGAAGTGTGTGTGTGTGTGTGTGTGTGTGTGTGTGTGTACTTACTATTGCACATGACATTCCTGTAGCCAGGACAGGTGTGCAGTGTTGTGACCCCAAGGTCTCAAAATCACGATTGGCTTAAATTACATTTTGGGGTTTGTTTGTTTGTTTTCTGGTTTTGGAGTCTTTAGGTGTCTCAAGTAACATTTTTTTTTCAAGCTTTTCTCTGCAAGCATAGTGACTAGTAACTTTTTTTTTTTCATTTTAAGTGAAAGCTGAGATTCTCCTGTAATCACAGGACTCCGGAAGCTGAGGCTTTTTAAAAAACCCCAGGTATTGCAAGACTTGCAATAAAATTGCACAGATTAGCAACTCATGAATTCAAAATTCCTGACTTACATACTAATGTATTGGAGGGACAAGGTGGGTGAGCTAATATATTTCATTGGACCAACCTCTGCTAGTGAAAGAGAGAAGTTTTTGAGCTACACAGAGCTTTTCTTTAGGTCACCAATATATGTTGAATTGAGAAGCGAGTGTGGAAATGCATGTGCAATGATAGGAGTGGCCCCTTGACCTCAGTCTTAGGTAAATTGGGCCTTATTTTGTATTTCTGTTCCCTGTAAGTTACCCTACAGTGTCTCAAAGGAAACGATCAATGGTCGTGGAGCAGGGTCTGAGGAGCGGTGTACTGGTGGGCCAGTTCACACCAGATGAACTTTGGTCCTGCCCATTTTAGCACAGATCGATCGTACCTGTCCAAGTTAGTCTTCGGAGTCACAGTTCCTTCTTCACTTTGTTGCAGGCACAGAGGGTGCCCGAGGCAAGCAACAGTGGTTCGTGCCTGGAGTGCTTAGCGCCAATGAACACACACCAGGGTGGAGAAGCAAGCAAAGTTTATTTGAGATTTCAAAGCGCTGCTGGGAGACTTGACATGCCTCAGATCCAGCATCCCTACACAAGCGGCTTTTCCCTTTTTATAAGTTTTTTTTTCTCTTTCTTCTTTCTTCTTCCACCCCCCCCGCCTCCTTCCTCCCCCTGTAGCAATTACGTAAGCGCAGGTGCATTAAGTAATCTTAGCCGCAGCAGCTCGTTAGTAAGTTTTCCTTCTGCAAGTTATCTTGTCCTTCTACTAAAGGTGCACAGGCCTCATTATTTCTGCTTTAGACCAGTTAGAACTGTTGCAACTGATAACGGCTGTTACATCTGGCCTTTTAGGTCGATTAAAGTTCAAACATGGAGGGACTCTTGTCTGCTGAGGCCTAAAACCAGGAAGGCTCCATACCCTTGTGGCCTTCCACCCTCCCAAGTTACTTAGGGTTATGCTTAGTGACACCAACAACTTGGTCCTATTTAGTGTCTCACATCTTAAAAAGACTCTAGGGACCAATCCTGCAGTGGTTTTCAAAGGGTGACCTCATGATAGGTGTCTTCCAGTTCTAATCCTGTTAATGTGGCTTTTAACAGCCCCACCAGGCTGACCATATTTTTCTTCCTTTGACATTCCCCACGGTGCAGTAACACCACTTTAAAACCCCTGGTGTCTTAAGGGGTTAACGCTTAGTGCTACTTTAAATGTTTCCATAAAGCAATCAGCAAAGAGATTCCAGTAACTTCTGAGACAGCAGACTTTGCTTTACAGCTGGTATCTATCACGCAGGTTTCACTTTCAGCTGTCGGTGTCTCATACAACTGACAACAGAAGATCAGATCAATTAAATCTCCTTTAACATACCCAGTGTGGTTCATGCATGAAGGGTGTGTGCGTGTGACAACTCTATAAGGAAGTGCTAGCCGAATTCCCCGAGCCTACAGAAGTGTCCCTCGGAGCTAAGGCCCTGCCAACATCGAGGGTTTTTTTTAAATTCACAGCAGCGTCATGGGTGTTCGAATTTCATATACAGTTGCCGAGACCCCCTTCTCCCCGAACAGCGGTGACTTTTCCCACAGAGGGGAGGCAGAAGCAGGCATCGGTGCTTCTGCCTCCCTGCTGAGGCCGTGGCTGCTTGTTGGCCAGTTCAATTCTGGGGCTTGGGGGTGGGGGCAGCAGGCCCCTGGCTTGCTCTGTGCTCAGCTCTGGCCCAGGCCATGTCTATTGCTTGCGGGCTGGCAGGGAGTGGGGGGTGGGGGTGCTGACAAAGCCCGGCAGTTAGGTGTCCCGGCCCAGCCTGCCCCACCATGGCCCTTGGGGGGACACTGTAGCATCAGGTGCCGAGGGGCTGGAACTGGGATCTGTCAGTTGGAGCACGAGGCAATGTGTGTACAGAGCCTCTCTCCCATCTTCCCTGCCCTCATCCCTCTGCAGGGGCGGGGCTGGTGCATGGGCAGTGAGACACCCTTCCCCCCACCAGCCTGCTTCCCCCCCCACCCAGACTACTGCCCCACAAACAGCCAATATTGTGATTTTTCCAGCAGTGGAAAGGCAGAAGAGAGGATGCCAGCTTCCACCTCCCCATAGCTGAGAAGTCACAGTAATGGGGGTAATTTCATGATTTCTGTGCAATGATGATTTGCACAGGGCCTTACTCATCACCCTTCAGTTTCAACAGATGTTCAGCTTTCCTTATCTCATCTAGTCACTGGGGCTCTGGACTTGGAGTAGGGAGACCAGGGCTCTGTTCCCAGCTCTGCCACTGGCCTGCTGTGCGACACTGGGCAAGTCACTTCAGATTTCTGTGCAGGTTCCCCTCCTGTTGCTTGTTTTGTCTATTTTGATCACAAATGCTCTGGGGGGAGGGCTTGTTCTCTGTTTGTACAGGGCGTAGATCAATTGGGACACCATCTTGGGTGAGGTCTCGAGGTGCTATTGTAAAGCAGATAATTAATTTGCACGATTGTGCAAAAAGCCCTTGGGGCACGCAGTCTTCCTGGGTCTGTAGCAGCCTGAAACAATAGTTGAGTGACAATAGGGATGGACTCTGAAGCCCAAGGTTAACAATTAGAATATTAACATTAAGTTTCCCATGGTAGTGTGTGGGAAAAATCTCATGTGCTTAGAACAGGTATCCTAAGTGGAGAAGGGAGGCTGAGTAGACTCGAGGGGTATAACTTGTGCCCCTCGGGCTGCCCTGCGTTCAAGGAGAGGAGACTCGTGCTAGCTGAGCTGGGGTGGTCCTGGTGCTTCAGCTATAGCAAGCCAGAGGAGCTTGTGGAATGCTTCTCCAGCGGCAAGTTCTGAATCCATTTCTTGACTCTCCCAAATACTTGTTTGCAGTAGTGAGGGGGCAGATGGGAGTAAAGGCTTCTTCTCCCAGATGTGAGGTTTTCTCACTGACTGCTTGGGTGGCCTCTCCTGCTTGCTAAGAAGAACTGGGGATGAATTCTTTCTATGCTGAACAGAGCAAGAAGCATCAATTCTGACTTGATCAACATGTGGGCATTTCCGAGGACAAATGTTAAGGTTGTTCTTGCAACTCACTGACTCAGTGTCCTGTGTCTCCATCAATGACGTAAAAAGGCTGGTATTTGTGCTTGAAATGGCTTAAATTGAAGAGACCTTCTCTATTGTGAATCTGAACAAATATACATGCCAGCTGCCGCAGTCTGAAACCTGCCTTTCCTACTTCACATGGAGGCCTTGGGTCCAACTGAACATCAAGAAGTGTAGGTTTCCCAGAAGATCCCATATTCAGTCTTATGCACCTTTGCTGCCGCTGTCAAGTCCTATTTGTTTTAGCTCTTAAATACAAGTATGCATTTCTTTCTGATGAAAATGTTTCATGGACGTGTGCGCCATTTAGGCGTGGCCATTAGGCTCCCAGAAACTTCCCTGAGCAAATGCTTGTTGCTGCAAAGGTTGAGCCAGTGCCCTAGATGGATTTTGTTCTTTGAGGGTGGAGGGTGGGGTCGTGTAGGCACCACAGTTATAAGAGGTTCAATGGAAATTGCACTTATTGTGTACATTTTTATCAGTGAGGGTAATTGATCATTGGAACAATTTATCAAGGCTTTTGGTGGATTCTCCATCACTAAACATTCTTAAACCCAGATTAGATGGAACTCTTTGCCAGAGGATGTTGTTGAAGGCCAAGACTTTAACAGGGTTAAAAAAATAACTAGATAAATTCATGGAGCATAGGTCCATCAATGGCTATTAGCCAGGATGGACAGGGATGGTGTCCCTAGCCTCTGTTTGCCAGAAGCTGGGAATGGGCGACAGGATGGATCACTTGATTTAGCTGTTCTGTTCATTCCCGCTGGGGCACCTGGCATTGGCCACTGTTGGAAGACAGGATGCTGGGCTAGATGGACCATTGGTCTGACCCCATATGGCCATTTTTATGTAGATATTTTTCTAAAAACTGCTCTTGGAATTATTTTGGAGATGTTTTATGGTCTGCGCTAAACAGGAGGTCAGATGTATGTGATCACAGTGGTCTCTTCTGACCTTGGATATATCTCTTGATATCAGTGGATGGAGAAAACTGCACCTTCACCACTAGATCCCTCACTAGGGAAGTCCCCCAAGGACCAATTCTCTCTCCCATCCTAGTCAGTATCAACATGCAGCCACTAGTGAACTGGTCAGACCACATGGATGCATGTCTAGTAATATGCAGATGACCCAGCTCTACTTATCTTTAGGCACATACAGCTATTCCATTACAAGGTTCAGTGCTTGGGTGAGATCAGCTCATGGATTAAGAACCCAAATATTACAGAAGTGATGCTGGTGGTGGGCAGAGGAAAGCGTGTGAAGAGTTTCTAGCCACAGTGCAATCTTTTTTGTTGGAAGATACACACACCACAGTTGGACAGTGCAGTTCATAGTTTAGGAGACTCCTGGATTCCTTGTAATGTTAAACTCTCACGTAACAGTATCCATGAGTTTGAGTAACACTTTCCACCATATGTTTGGTTAGGAAACTCCATCCTAGCCTGGTGGATGATGACCTGGCTTCAGTTACACAGGTGTATCACCTCCTGTCTGGATAACAGCCATGGAATATACTTGGGCATGAAATCTTCTGCCTTTAGAAAACTCCTACCAGAACAGAACACTCCTCTGCAACCCAGGCCATATAAACGCCTCAAACCTGTTTGCTTCCGAACTTAATTTGGTGTTCTGTGGGAAGCCTGTGTAAAGGTATCTCTTTATCTTCCCAGCACTCAGCGACTTGAGCCCAGAATAGCTAAACTTGCCTGAAGCTCTGGATGAAAAACGCAGCAGACAACTTTGCTCCTTGGAACTTTTTAATGTAAGGGAACTTTTTAATGTAAGGGTGAAGCTTGCCTGTGAGAGGAACAGTTTTCTCAGGGGACAGTCCTGGGCATTGCTGCAAACAGGAGCTAAGGATCATCACGCATCTCCTCTCAGTCTACTCCCTACAAGGGCGAGGTACATGTGCTTAAACCTGGCTGCTTCTAATGTGAGCAAAGAGCAGCATTTACCTATGGAAAAACAAACCAAAACACTATGTTGCACACACAGCTTTCTTCCTGGAGAGATGACGAGATCCAATGACACATGACAGATGCTGGTTCCATTTATTTAGCACGAAGAAAGATGTTCCAATTCTATGGCCACGAGTGCAACGCAAGAGGAATTCTTATGATAGAAAAGACAGGACCGAGAATGGGAGGTAAAATGGGCACAAAAAGGTGAAGTAACATGCCCAGGGTCGCACACCAGGTCATTAGCAGAGCTGGGAATAGACTCCATGCCCCAGTCACTGGACTGCTCCAATTCCCAGAATGTTGCACATTTTCTGTGTTTCATTTGATAAAAATCTATGAAGTTGAGAATAGAGTTTTGAGAGAGGTGTGCAGAGCTTTACTTCCTGTCTAGAAGAAAGTGTTAGTTAGCTGGAACCTTTGATGTTAGGCTACTAGGTGTAACCCAGTTAATTGGTGGGAGGAGGTGTCTTGATATTTTCATTGCTGGAGTGAGATTAAGTGCTGTGACGCACATGAAATGACGCACTGTATGGGAACAAGACACTCATCCCTTTTTACATGCAAGCCACTCTGTCAGAACAACCAGACCTCTGAATCTGTAATATAAATCAGGTTTCTAGTCAGAGTACTTAGAAAATTGGATGCTTATAATTCAGTTTGTCTGGTTATTAGATACATTCAGAAAACAATGATTGTAAAAAAGTGGTTTGTCTGGGCTATTCACTCCCTCCAGTACAGTTGCTGATTGGGTTGCTGAAGAACATCATCTCTTCCAGTCAGGGCCAGCCCTTTCACTTGGTGACCCTAGGTGGTCACCTAGGGCGGCAGGATTTGCGGGGTGGCATTTTGCTGCCCTTGGCAGAAATTCAGCGGCGGGGTTCCTTCTGCTCCGGAAATTCGGCAGCGGGTCCTTCACTCACTCTGGGACCTGCTGCTGAAGTGCCCCGAAGACACAGAGCGGAAGGCCCCCCGCCACAGAATGCGGAGAGGAGGAGCGCTGCTGCCTAGGGCGGCAAAAACCCTGGTGCCACTTCTGCTTCTAGTGTGCACTCTAGGTGGATATGTAATGCTACCTCCTCTCATACTACGGTACTTAGACCTGGTCAACATTCTTTGACCCAAAATTTCTCATCAAAACAAAAATGTTCTGCAGATAAATGCAAAACAAGTCTTTCATGTTCCAAAATAATTTTTCTCCATATTGGTTTTTAAAAAAAATTATCAGAATTTCCCTCCTTTTTCCTTTGTCTCTGAATGTGACAATGAAGATATAAGCAGCAAAGAGTCCTGTGGCACCTTATAGACTAACAGACGTATTGGAGCATGAGCTTTCGTGGGTGAATACCCACTTCGTCGGATGCATGTCAAAGTGGGTATTCACCCATGAAAGCTCATGCTCCAATACGTCTGTTAGTCTATAAGGTGCCACAGGACTCTTTGCTGCTTTTACAGATCCAGACTAACATTGCTATCCCTCTGATACTTGACACCAATGAAGATATAGTATTTTCCCCACTGTTTTCATTTCTCTTATTTCCGTTTGAACTCTTCAAAACTTGGAAATATCACTGGCAAAAGGAAAAATGAAACATGGACTTTTTGCTTCTGTAACTTTTCAAAGTTGGATAAGAAATACATTTTTACCTAAAACAAAACCACTCCTGCCCACATCCTGGTCATTATCTTATCACACTCAATAGCATGAAGGGAAGGGGGGAAAGGAAACTTGAAATTTTTTGGGAAAAAAATTCTGTTTTGCAGGGTTGGAAAGGGAACTAACCATTTTATTGGGCAACATTTTCATTTTCCAGCCATCTCTATTCACTGAAAAGTTTTTCTTTGTGAGGCTGGGTTGGTGAATTCTTATACACACTTGTGTAGTTTTGCAGGCATGGGTTTTTAGATGTCATGTGGGTGGCTGGATTCCTTTCTGGATGAAAGGTGTATGTGAAAAGCAAGGCCCAGGAATATTGCCAGCTAGTGATGCAAATCCTAAGTCAAAACTTCCTACTGCAGAGACTTCACTATATTACGGGGACCAGTTTAAGCTGTGGGCTTAGATCTGAATATGGTCTTGGAGATCCTCTGGCCTGTCTGTCTGTCTTGTGGGTTGTGTAGGATCTCCCATTGCATGGTTAACTCTGGAAAAACATTCCCTTCAGAACCAATACCGTGAGCATATGGCATGGTTTTTTCTGCCCTGTTATTTATCTGCGTGAGAATAGGATCTCTGGTTTTGATGAGTTAATATGTATTCATTCTCCACCTGAGATCATGTAATACTCAGTTTGTGACATCATACTTCTCTGCCCACTGAACAAATGTGGTAACTGAGGAGTATGTGACTGAAAGCGAGAATAAGCAGCAGGAGGAGAGAGAGAGGATTCAGAGGCCAGGCTATGAAAATAGTTTGGCTTTATGATCTGATTTTTTTATTTTGTTGACTCAGAAGTAAGGTTTAATAAAATGAATATTTGTTTGTGCCGCTCTGACCTTTGCTTCCTCTTTCCTTCTTAGCAAGGACAGTAGCAGCACTCCAAACCCTAGGTTGTGCAGCTCCTCTCCATGAAGCAGCTAGCCATGGCCTCCCCAAATCACAATCGCTAACTGGGGCACAGTGTCACCTTGTGAATACCCGTGTATCTAAACACAAGTGTGGCGGCAAGATGCAGGGGTTGAAAGGTCAATGGGTGAGGGCGAAAGAAATCTCTGTGCAGTGTTGATAGGCAGCCCACTGCTCCCTGATAAAAGTTCATTCCTGGCAGGGAATTCATCCCACTTCTCACATAGAGTCCGGTGGGTTGCCGAGGGATGAATCCTTTTGATAGGTGACAATCAATATGAGTATGGGTGGCTGTCAAGTGCTTCCTAGAAGTTAAGGGCTTTTATTGCGTTGTGTACTGCATTTTCAGGGCTAAGCAAGTGTGAATGCTTAACTCAAGGTCACAGAACTCAACACCATGTGGCCAGCTGACCCAAGATGCATGCTTGGTGCTTGTCACCTCAAGTCTACATCTAGCTGTGAGGGTCCCTGTCCGTTTCCAACAAGGTTTCATGGTGGTTCCATCACTGCCCAAGCCACGACTGTCCCTGGAAATACTGTTTCCACCAGCAGTCAGTCAGCTGTTCCCGTGATGAAAATTGGTGCTGCGGCCATATATGCTGGCATCCCATTAAGGGCTCTTCAGAAGTGGGCTTGTGCTTTGAGCCCTCCACAAAGAGGATAGTAGATGATGATGTAACTTTATGCAAATCCACATCTTGGCACAGCAACTTCCCTTTTAGTGAGTGTCTAAATTAAATGATGCTCTTTGCCCGAGCTGAAATCTGCACATTTTATAGCGCTTGTGCTGTGCTCGGTTGACTTTTCTTCCGGGCATTGTGCCATTGCCCCAGTACGTTTATGATTGATTTTATGCAGAGAAAATGGGCAACTTTTCAGCATCAGGCTTAAAAGTAGGTTCACTTTGTAACGCTAAGTGGCGTGAGGCGCTGCTCCGAGTGGTGTGTGTTTAGGATAATGTTGTGCCTCTTTGTTGAAAATAAGGCTTTATGCTATTTTGTTCTGATCACAATTGACTTCATTGAGGTACTATGTTAAACTGAGCTTGTCTTTCCTTCCAATGCTCCGCTGTACCTTCATTACCCTGGGAATCAGCTTTGATTCCTACATCTACTCCCTTCATGCCTAGGCTGTGGTCACGCTAGATCCTGTGGCTTTTTCCTTCATGTTTCTAAAGTCTATCCCAGATATCCCCATTAAAGTATAGCATTCTCTTCTTGCTCAGGTCAAAATCTTCTGACTATTGTGCTCGTGTTAATCAGGAATCACTCCATTTTAATGTGGTATCAAACTGATGTGAGATCAGGATCAAATCCTCCATCTTTTTCTGTAAAAGCGGCAAAGAGTTCTGTGGCACCTTATAGATCAGGGGTAGGCAACCTATGGCATGGGTGCCCAAGGTGGCACGCAAGCTGATTTTCAGTGGCACTCACACTGCCCAGGTCCTGCCACCAGTCCGGGGGGCTCTGCATTTTAATTTAATTTTAAATGAAGCTTCTTAAACATTTAAAAAGCTTATTTACTTTACATACAAGAATAGTTTAGTTATATGTTATAGACTTAGAGACCTTCTAAAAATGTTAAAATGTATTACTGGCACGCAAAACCTTAAATTAGAGTGACTAAATGAAGACTCAGCACAGCACTTCTAAAAGGTTGCCGACCCCTGTTATAGACTAACAAACATATTGGAGCATGTGCATTCGTGGGTGGAAGCTCATGCTCCAATATGTTTGTTAGTCTATAAGGTGCCACAGAACTCTGTCACTTTTACAGATCCAGACTAACACAGCTACCCTGCTGATATTTGACATCTTCTGAGCATTCATGTTTCAATTCCTCAGCCTCAGCTTTCCGCTATAATGGAGCACAAGCGTTTACCTAAAGAAATAAGAATTATTTCACTCTCAGCATGTCGCATATGGCTCTTTATTAGTTGGGGTTTCTAGATGAGAGCATGGAATGTCCCATGGCATTCTCACTTCCATTGCTTAAGGACATATAGAATGAGGTAACCTATTTATTAGGGTTGTATGTATGTTTGGAGACTCAGAGCTGCTGCATTAGTCTTAAATCTAAATAAGACTCCCTTAATGATTTCCAACTAGAAAAGAAAGATGATCCAGTGGTTAGGGCACTAGCTTAGGACTTCCACTGTGACCTTGGGTAAGCCCGTCTCTGTATGCCTCAGTTTCCCATTTGTCCAATGGGGATAAGAGCACTGACCTACCGCACAGGACTGTTGTGAGGATAGTTACATTAAAGACTGAGGCACTCAGACGTTATGGCAATAGTGGCAGGATAAGTACCCCAGTGAGGGAAACAGGAGCATTAGTAAGCCGGAGTGGGGAGAGCTTTCCCTGCCCTGCAGCCTCTTCCCTAAGTGCGACTGCAATGCACTGTTCTGGAGGGATAGCTCAGTGGTTTGAGCATTGGCCTGCTAAACCCAGGGTTGTGTGTTCAATCCTTGAGGGGGCCGTTTAGGGATCTGGGGGCAAAAGTCTGTCTGGGGATTGGTCCTGCTTTGAGCAGGGGGTTGGACTAGATGACCTCCTGAGGTCCCTTCCAACCCTGATTCTATGATTCTGTATCTCACCTTGGACTGTGTTTTGATTCTATTGGGTTCTACACACTTGGTTCTCACAACCTGGCATCCCCCACCCCTTGTCTCCATCCCGCAATTCCCCCTGTTCCTCCCATGAACCTTGGCTGTCCATCTCCTTCCACTTTCTCATGGTTCCATTGCACCTACCTCTCCAAGAGCAGTACAACACAGCCATCCTGAGCTCCTTCAGAACCTGACCCACAGAGATCACCAGCTAATGTAAGCAGTAGAATGATCTGGCACAAAATGGAGGACAAGGCTATATCTGAATTAATGGGTTTGGGGACCATGCATACCTTGAGCGTTACATAAATGCTGAACCTTCCTGCCCTACAGCTTCTTTACAACAAGGTATCTTTCCTCCCCAACCTTGTTTTTTGCTTTGTGCAGCTACTTGGCCATTCAGCTGGCCTTGTCCGGTTTTCCGTTAAGAAGACAAAGTGTATTGGTGAGATGTTCTTAGACCTAGGAGTAGCCTTTACATACAGGCTTTGCTGGGTGGGAAGGAATGACATGGCCCCATCTGAGGAATGATTCCTTCCTATCGTGCCCCTCTTGTTATCCTCCTCTGGGGGTGGAGCAAGCTGCATTTGTCCTTTTGCTTCCCTGCCTCAGTTTCCCCATCTGGAAATAACGTTTGCACTTAGCACAGCAGCTGAAACCTAGTGGAACTTGAAGTTATACTGATGATACTGCAGTGGCGCACTAGCTATGAAAGAGAAAACCCACCTAAGGGCTGGAGATATTGGTAACATCAATTTTTTTATGGCTCTGGTCTGTTTTTCCTTACGGGTTGCACAGTGTTAAAGGCTAACTTGTTTGGAAGGGAAAATAACATTATGAGAAAACAGAATACAGAAACTAATGAGAAGCAGGGGCCGTGCTCTGGTCCTTTCTGTGTTGTATTATCTACTTTGAGTAGAAGTAAATAGACAAGAATCTGGTTTCATAAGCAACTGAGGCCAGTTGATTAGGAGCAGAGGTGGGAAAGTGCCTGAATTCCCACCTGGCTGAGAGAGAATAACTTCATCCCCTGCTCCCTAGTGGGCCAGGATTGCTCACAGCACACTCCTGTTTTGTGAAGAGTGAACCATTCTGCAGTGTCATCTTTGCCATTGCTATCAGTTAGGTTTGTGAACAGAAAAGCTTCCCCCCCACTTATGACAATAGTCTTACACTTGAGAAAGGGTGGGGCTGTGTTGCGGAGGTGACCAGTGACATAGTGGGATTCTAGTGAAGGGGTGGGGCTCTATCATGGAAGTGGTCAGTGACACAGAAGGTTTTTTGAGCATGCCAAGGCCAAAATCTGAATACTCAAGTCTTTAAGGACATGGGTTGCTGGACAGTTCCCCAGTGACATTAGGCACAGCAAGAGCTGAGGTGGCTGCAGGTCCTCTTAGGAACTTTGGAGCAGTTGTGATGTGGACTCGCAATAGCTGTGACCTTGAAATGAGAAAAGAAGTTTCAAGGCAGAAAGCTATTTCAGTCCTCAGTCATTTGGCTCTTTGGACTCTGCGTTAATTCAGTGTCTTCTCACCCAGACTATCTCAGGTGTGTTAATCTATGTCAGGAGTCAGCAACCTCTGGTACGCGGCTCGCCAGGGTAAGTTTGCTTACCTGCCGTGCCAGCAGGTTCAGCCGACCGCGGCTCCCACTGGCCACGGTTTGCTGTCCCAGGCCAATGGGGGCTGTGGGAAGCGGTGCGGGCTGATGCAGCAGGTAAACAAACTGGCCCAGGCCACCAGGGTGCTTACCCTGGCAAGCCATGTGCCAGAGGTTGCCGACCCCGATCTGCGTAAACCCACACCTACTTTAATTGCAGGCTGGGTTACTAAATTCAGAGTGTAATTTGAACTGATGATGTCCCTTCATGAATTTTTACCTCCTACATTGCAAGTAACATTTAAAGTTGAAATTAAAAGATTGTATTTCCTATTTGTTCACTGCAGTTTACAGGACTTGGTTCCACTGGTTCTTCTGTGTTGCTAGTAGCCAGTTTCTCGTTTTGGTTTGTGTCATTCACAAAGCAACAATGGAGAGACAAATGTTTGAAATGTGATTTATAAAAGCGCAGAGCTTTTGGTAGAGGATCTTGGGGGTTAGTGTATAACTTGAAACTTTTTAACCAGCTCTTTCAAAAAACTGACCAGAATCCAACCTGTTTTGACTGATTGGGGCTAAGTTTCGATAAATTTAGCTCCTCCTTCGAGGTGTGGATCAAGTCTCCTCCTTGGCGTTTGCTACTTGTAGTGGCTTCTCCCCTCTCATTACACAAGTTGGGTCCTGGGTTCATTCTTGTGATGCTTAAGGTGGCTTCCTCGCTGTGCCCAGACACAAGGGGTGCTGTCCCTTGGGGAAACGGATAATGCTGCCACTGCTGGCAAGGAGTATAAAACCCAGTGCACCAGAAACAAAGTACACCTGCACAACCGCCTGCGAAGACATGATGCACCAAGGAAAGGCTGAGGGTTACTGAATAAGTACTTAACATTAACTCAACCAGTTCCCCACCTGCCACCCTTCACAGCTTATCCCAGCCCCCTGTAGTCTCCCTGGCACCTTCCCAGGCAGACGGTATGCTGAGGATGAAACCAGAGACAAGAGCTGCAGCACTGTGGACATTGGCTGATTTAAGCAAAAAGGGCCTTCTTACAGTGTCTTCTCCTGGGTCCTCTCCTTGGTCGCTGGCCTGAAGTTCTGTGCTAGTCTCAGCTAGCTCTCAGGTTTCAGAGGGGCAACGTGTTAGTCTGTATCAACAAAAACAATGAGGAGTCGTGGTGGCACCTTAGACTAACCCACTTATTTGGGCATAAGCTTTTGTGGACTGAAACCAGGCTGGTCCAGCTCTGTAGGGCTGGAACTTCCTGACCCATGCACCAGATCTCTCAGCAGCTCAGACTCCCTTAATGGGAAGTTGGAGTGAATGTGAATCAGACGCTCTCAGAGCTGCCCAGTTTCTCTCTCTCTCACGCCCAAGCTCAAAATTGAAACAAGTCTTTGTCTCTGAGCCCACAGAGGGGCTGAGCAGCCCTGGCTCTTTGTTGGTCCAGCAAACTCTATGCAGAAGCTTCCCTATGGATCTCCTCAGGAGATTCCAGACCATTCTGGCACTACCCCTGACCCCAAGCATGGGAGCTGGTATCCAAGGGCTCTTGTACTCCCTAGGGCAAGACCCCTTAGCGGCCCAGTGCAGACTTCCAGGAGCTGGCCTCAGTAATTGGACACAGATGCTGCCCCGTTTCCTGGGAGACGGGATTAGGGATGTGAATGGAACAGCAGGCTGGAAATGGAACATCTGTATTAGCTAAGGTAAGGGGGAGGGGACCCCCAGGGAACCATTTACAGGGGACAAGATAGCAATGAACAAAACAAGCCTGGACTATAAAGAGTAAGCTGTGCATGGACAGAGGACTGGTTCCTACAAAGTGCTTCCAAGCCAATCCCAAAATGTGTGATACAATGTACTGTAAATACATCAAATGTATCATTGTATATAAAAGAAGGGGTTTACCATGTAACATTGGATGTGCAGTTTCCCCTATACACCCCTCCCTCCGCCCACTATCCCATGGTTGAGTGTCTGGTCAGCCTGGTGTAGCTTTGCTGTATGCCAAATAAAGGAGCATGAGTAATGAGACTGGAGTCAGACTGAATGACGGGGGAGCCAAGTGGAAGAGGTCTAGGGGGAACCCCTACATTAGCAAACTCCAGTGAGCGTTACGTAAGCACTTCAGCATGTGTTTATGTCCATTGCTGAGCAAGGCTAGATGTCAGCATGTGCTTAAGTGCTTTGCAGAATTAACAAGACTCAAAATGCTCTTTCTTCTGCTCCTTGCACTAAGGGCTGGTCTACACTACGGGGGAAAATCAATCTTAGATACGCAACTTCAGCTACGTGAATAACGTAGCTGAAGTCGAAGTATCTAAGATCGAATTACTCACCATCCTCACGGCGCGGGATCGATGTCCGCCGCTCCCCCTGTCGATTCCACAACTCCATTCGGGTTGGTGGAGTTACAGAATCGATATAAGTGCCTTCAGGGATCGATATATCGCATCTAGATGAGACGCGATAGATCGATCCCTGAGCAATCGATTGCTACCCATCGATACGGCGGGTAGTGAAGACGTACACTAAGGGACATGAGTCTCTTATTTCTTTATTGTGGACTGAGACCTCATGTGTGACATTTCATCCAGAAGAAAACATTTCAGTATACATGGTACAAATTAGAAGTTTCTAATGCGAATTCCAGCACATCTCTTTATGGCATAGGGTGACCAGATGTCCTGATTTTATAGGGACAGGCCTGATTTTTTTGGTCATTTTCTTATATAGGTTCCTTTTACCCCTCACCCTCTTCCCACTTTTTCACATTTGCTGCCTGGTCACCCTATTATAGCATAACTAGATAAATAGATTTTTAAGCCAGGAAGAGACCATTAGATCATGTAGCCTGATCTTGTGTATAACAGTTACTCCTGTATTAAGCCAAATAACTTGCATTTGATATCAGCCTAAAGTATAGTAAAACTAATTGAAACAAAACAGATCTTCAAATTATTGTACAGTGAACCATTTTTAATGGTTGGTTAGCTGTCTTTCGTTACCATAGACCTAAAGATGAAAAGAGATGGAGAAAGGAGTGAATTATAGGTGGCATGTTTTCATTAGCTGTAGTGAAGATTGAGCACGTATTTCCATTTGGCAAAGATACAAGCAACGGAACAAAGTACCTTCAAATGTCTACTTGTTTGCTCACGGCAAAGAGTGAATTGTTTCAGAAACTTTAACAAAAATGGTTGAGGCATTTTGAAGAGTGAAGAGATAGGGGTGTGTGTGTCTGTGTTTTTAAGAAGAGAGAGAATGTACTTTAGCCATTATAAAATTCACCTCCACTTTTTTTTTTTTTGACAACTCTTGTGTCTTTAGTGGGATATTGCTCCAATCTGAAAAGAGGCAAGGACGTTAGAATATGAGCCGAAGGTTGGGGAGGACCTGTTTAGATATCGACGATATGTGGTTTGATTTACAAAGTTGCTGAGCACCCAGTAGTTCCCATGTAGGCACGCATCTTTGGAAATGTTGGCCACAGTGTCTAGATCACAAATGGACACTTTGGTCTGGAGACAATCTGTTCAGAATTGAACAATAAGGGTTTTAAAAGCATATGCTGTGTAGGAACCCTAACCCTAGGGCGGGTGCCCTACCCTTAGGAACCCTAACCCTAGGGCGGGTGCCCTACCCTTAGGAACCCTAACCCTAGGGCGAGGTGCCCTACCCTTAGGAACCTTAACCCTACCTCCAAGTGCCCAACCCTTAGGAAACCTAACCCTAGGGCGGGGTGTCCTACCCATAGGAACCCTAACACGAGCTCCAAGTGCCCTACACTTAGGAACCAAAACCCTAGGACAGGAAGCCCTACCTATAGGAACCCTAACCCTAGGGAGGGAAGTCCTACCCATAGGAACCCTAACCCTAGCTCCAAGTACCCTACCCATAGGAACCCTAACCCTAGGGCGGGAAGCCCTACCCATAGGAACCCTAACTCTAGGGCTGGAAGTCCTACCCAAAGGAACATGAACCCTAGCTCCAAGCAGGGGCGGCTCTAGATATTTCGCCGCCCCAAGCAGGGCAGCATGCCGCGGAAGGTGCTCTGCTGGTCGCCAGTCCCATGGCTCCGGTGGACCTCCCGCAGGTGGGCCTGCAGAGGGTCTGCTGGTCCTGTGGCTTCAGTGGACCCTCCCCTTCGAAACCCTAACTCTAGGGCGGGAAGCCTTACCCATAGGAACCCTAACCCTAGCTCTAAGTCCCCTAACCTTAGGAAACCTAACCCTAGGGCAGGAAGCCATAGCCATATGAACCCTAACTCTCGGGCGGGGTGCCCTACCCATTGGAACCCTAACTTGAGCTCCAAGTACCCTACCCTTAGGAACCCTAACCCTGGGGGGGGAACCCTACTCATAGGAACCCTAACTTTAGCACCAAGTACCCTACCCATAGGAACCCTAACCCTAGGGCGGGAAGTCCTACCCAAAGGAACATGAACCCTAGCTCCAAGCAGGGGCAGCTATAGACATTTTGCCGCCCCAAGCAGGACGGCATGCCACGGAAGGTGCTCTGCCAGTTGCTGGTCCTGCGGCTCCGGTGGACTTCCCACAGGCGGGCCTGCGGAGGGTCTGCTGGTTCCATGGCTCCAGCGGACTGTCCTCTTAGAAACACTAACCCTAGAGCGGGGCACCCTACCCATAGGAACCCTCACCCTATCTCCAACTACCCTACACTTAGTAACCCTAACCCTAGGGCGGGAAGCCCTACCCATAGGAGCCCTAACCCTAGCTCCAAATGCCCTACCCATAGGAAACCTAACCCTAGGGCGATATGTCCTTCCTATAGGAACCCTAGTTCGAGCTCCAAGTAGCCTACCCTTAGGAACCCTAATCCTAGGGTGGAAAGCACTAAATATAGGAACATGAACCCTAGCTCCAAGTGCCCTATGCTTAGGAACCCTAACCCTAGGGCAGGGCGCCCTACCCATAGGAATCCCAACCCTAGCTCCAAGTGCCCTACACTTAGGAACCTTAACCCTAGGGTGGGAAGCCTTTCCCAGGAGAACCCTAACCCTAGCTCCAAGTGCCCTACCCTTTGGAACTCCAACACTGGGGGGAGGCCCTACCTAAAGAACCCTATCCCTTGCACCAAGTGCCTTACCCATAGGAACTCTTACCATAGCTCCAAGTGCCCTTCCCTTAGGAACCCTAACCCTAGGGCGGGAAGTCCTACCCTTAGGAATCCTAACACTACAGCAGGGTGTCCTACCCATAGGAACCCTAATCCTCGTTCCAAGTGCACTACTCTTAGGAACTGTATCCCTAGGGCGGGAAGCCCTACCCATAGGAACCCTAACCCTAGCTCAAAGTGTCCTACCGTTAGGAAGAGGGCCGACTTTAGGAAGTCCGGTGTCCATTTCGAACAGTTTCGATGGGGCCCCAGCAGGGAAGACCAAAAAAAAAAGAAAAAAAAAGCACATAAAAAAAAACACGCGGGGCTTGTACTCACCGGGCGGTGCTCTGACTCTTCGGCGGCACTTCAGCAGCGCGTCCTTCGCTCGCTCCAGATCTTCGGTGGCACTGAAGGACCCCGCTGCCGAAGTGGCGCCGAAGACCCAGAACAAGCGAAGGACCCATCTCCAAAGTGCTGCTGAAGACCCGGAGCACCTCCAGGTGAGTAAAAATTAAAAAGGCACCTCTAGCCAGGGAAGAGATTCTCACTGGGCGCGGGGCCCTTTTAGGTGCTGGGCCCGATTCGGGGGAATTGGTGGAATTGGCCTAAAGCCGGCCCTGGCTGTGCTTATCCTCTGTACAATAGTTTAGTTATTGGAACTGCTCAAGTGTGCTGTTAAAATTGTGTAGAATTTTTTTATCCAGTCTACAATCTGTCAGCTTTCTGTTCACTCTGGCCATGTGCATAGGGGTGGGAAAGTTGAGAGAGTTTTCACCTTTCCTGCATAGGAATGCAGAAGAAATCTGGGAAGAGGGTGCGTATGGAGTGAGGCCAGGCTCTCTGTGATGGGCATCAAAGTGAATACAGACCAGAATTGTATTTAAATATGTAGATCTATATTATACCCAACAATAGCAGAGCATTTTGGAAGAATCACACATTCTGTTCCTGTTGACTAGTGGACTGACTCAGCCAAAAACAGCTGTAGTCAGCAAAGTGTGGACTGCAAGGGTGAGTGCTTTATAATAAGGAAGTATAGTAAACCGAAAGTACATGGAACAACTCCCTATTTAGGGACATAGCATGTTTGTATTACCTTGGGTGTGGCTTGCTCTCTTCCAACCAACGTATTTGTTCTGTGTTGGCATAAACCTACAGAATAAGTGTGGCTGAGATAAGAATGCAGGACTGAGCCCACACTATAATCAAAGAAAAACAGAGATGTTTTGAAGACTAAATGCTGATGCAGAAAGAAATGCAAAAGGGGCATTTCTGTCCTTTGATCATGTGAAATCTAGTTTGTGATGCTGCTTAGTGTATGCGCAACATGCAGGTGGCACGTGACCAGGATTCATCACTGAATTTGGTCCACTGGTTGGATTGTTCGCTTCCCCAGCTTGGGGCAGGTACTGACGGGTAGTGCGACGTGAATGCTGATCCATGTCCCCCTAGTTGTGCTAATTTTGTCACTTAAAACCCAAGTCATCAAAGTAATATGGGTTCCATACAGTAGGTGGAAATTTTTTGGTTTCGTATGTCATTAGCTCATGAAATGTGTTTATCCTCTTTCAGAGTGTAAGGCTTCATTCTAGCAGTGATGCCCACATTTGTATAATGTGAAGAAACTGGCACGCTGTCGATGGCATGCTTCAATATTGGGACAGGGCCATTTTTTAAAAAGTATAGAGAACTTGTGTTAGTAGAGCAGTTTATTTCCATTTGGGCTTCGTATGAGGTTAGAAGGCCTCAGACGAGCAGGATACTAAAGAAAAAGCTGGCAGAACTGAATGGGCACCTCTGCCGTAGATTTAAGGCCAGAAAGTACCATTCTCTAGTCTGACCTCTTGCACAAGCTATAGGTTTCAGAGTAGCAGCCGTGTTAGTCTGTGTCTGCAAAAAGAACAGGAGTCCTTGTGGCGCCTTAGAGACTAACAAATTTATTTGAGCATAAGCTTTTGTGGGCTACAGCCCAATTCTTCAGATGCATAGAATGGAACACACAGTAAAAAGATTGCACCCACACACACCCACCATGAAAAGGTGGAAGTAGCCATACCAACTGTAAGAGGTAGTTGGACTTAGGAAAAGGGAGAGGCCGTAAGACTCATCTAGACTTTATTTCAAGAGTTGAATGTTTTCATTTTTCCAAGTCTCAGTAATCTAATTTTCTGCTCTGATTGACCTACATTGCTGCCAAAAAATGTCAAAGCTAATATCAGGCTGAAAAAAGTAATCAAACCAGTATTAAAAGAGCAGTGTGTGAAAGGTCATAATACTTCTCAAGACAGATAACTATGGAGTTCAAATACAGCTAGTTGTATTTTTTTTTCCTGCTCTTTGCTTATCCTACTTAACATTGCAAACCTCTTATATGTTGTGCCAGCAGATGCAGCCATGGCCACAAATGTCTCCTTGTCCCACCACCTCAGCCCTATCCATATAAACACAACTCCAATTTGGGGGAGGAGGAGTGTTTGTCATGAAAATTCAGTGACTTGCAAGATTGATTCCTCATCAAGAAGAGGGTGATTGAGAATACAGTGTGGTCCTGGAGGCTTGGAGTATTTCAGATGCCACACAACTGCCATTGTTTCTTCCCCCGTATGACATAATTCCAAAAAGCTAAACTTTTTGAAACTTCAGACTTGATATGTAATGCAGCATCGGCTTTGCGGCTAGGTATTAGAAAGAAATATTGGTTGGATCATTGTTAAGCATTTGAAAAATCACTTCTAAGAATTTTCATGTGGGGGTGCGTGAATGTCTCTCCTAATGAAATGCTGCCTGCTCTCCCCGTGGTGAGGTATTTCACATTGATCCTGACTGGGATAAATTATTCCAGTGAGACTTTAGCTTTGCTGATTTGAATTCCAAAGATGTGAGGGTCTCAGAGAAATGAGAAATTGCAGATAAGTCTTTGTCTCTTAGAAATTAGAGACTAATGTAGCAAAAATCTCATTTTTTTTTAAATGTTATGCTCCTATCTGTTGGCAAGAACTGTCCTGCTGCCACCCAAATTAATCTGGCCTTGTGGTCAACTCTCTTCAGGCAAATGGGATCAGTGGTTGGAATTCTTCCTCCAGTCAATGAGATGAGAACATCCAAGTATTTAATGAAAACTACGTAGCATGAGAAACATGGTATATAATTAAAAACAATGGGGTTGTAATACAGTGGTATGCAAAACAGCCTCTGCCCACAAGAACATCATTTTTGGCAGTTGCTATCCATATAGAACACGGGCCCCCCCCCTTCTTTTCTCAGGGTGGGCTCTTAAAATCTGACGGAGGCCAGTCACTGCAGTCCCCGAATGTGGGTATTTTGTAGCTAACTTGCTGCATCCATTGTGGCAGGATCCTTAACTTACTTATTTCCCAACTTCTTTAATGGTGCAACCTTAATGTTGCACTTTTAACATTTGTGTAGGCTGACAGTTTCAAAGCTGCCTAGGAAATTTAGGTGCACAACTTCCAAGAGTTTCAGTGGAAACTCTCTAAATTCAATTTGTTTTTAAGTCCTCTGTGTGGCTCAACCATTAAGTCTAAGGCTTCTGCTTTTGTTGCACGGATAGTTCTGCTGAAGTTACTGGGACTACCTGCCCGAGTTAGACTATGCCTTTGAGAGAAGTCGCAGAACAGTGCTAGTTAGATGTTCTGCTAAGTTCTCAAAGGACCTTGTGCAGGCAGAAGAACAAGTTAGTTTAGTTTGTGTCTCTACAAAGTTTATACTGTGCCCTAAGGGAAAGGCAGGGGGCCAGAATGGGGGAGGGGTGGAGAGGGAAAGAGAAGCGGATGGTAACATACTACCAACCAGGGTTTCCACATGCTGGCTCCTCTGTAGGATTGGGGTAAAAGCAAAATTCTTGGCTATAGCTGGGCTATGCTAGAGTGTGTGGTGCAGATGGGGTCAAGGTGGATCTCTGCATCATGCGGGGTGTGGCTGTGAACCCATGTCAAGGGGATCAGTAGTACACGAGGGTCTCCAGTCTGCGGACCACATGTAAGTGGTAAAATACCAGATATTGTAGCCTCTGGCCTACAGCCAGAGTTAATTGGGACAAATTCATTGTCTTGTATGAGGTTGATGCATAGCTCAGTGACCAGGATGCAGAGTGGGCGTGAGGCAGGTGTAATGGAGAGGATCAGCTAAATGAAAAGAAGGGAAAAGGGAGAGGGGACATTTAGTGGAAGGGGGCGTGGGGGCAAGGCAGAGGAGAAGAGGGGAAAAGGGTCAGGGATGGAGTGAAACTGAGATCAAGACTGAGGGAGGGAGAGGGTTGGAGCAAACAGCCAATCAGCACAAGGCAGAGAGAGTCTCTGAATGTCCTGGCTGCTTCTGCAGCGTCTCTGGCTGGCTAGTGTCTGACTGGTTCCTCTGTGCAGTCCCCCCCGGCCCCCAATGCCACACGGTCATCTCCATGTGAATATATTTGTTTCAATAGGTCGGAACAGCTTTTCCAAAGTCACTGCTTGATGTGCTGAGTCACCCGAGCAAAGTCTGGTTGGGTAACATGCAGGAGTTACTACCATAGCAGAAAAAGAGCTGTTTATGTCATAAGGTGCATCACATGTGCTGGCGGCATCTGTGATAAGATCGTATGATCTTCATTGTTTTTAGATCTGTCTTCCTGTCTCAGGTTTGACACTTTTCAGCCTCGGAGATAAACACTGACTTTGATCAGCAGAGTGCAGTGACTTTGGCCTATTTTCTCCCCTAGTCATGAAACAGAACTCTTGCTTGCAGATCAGGATTCATGGGCAGCCCAAGGATTGCGCACTAGTATTTCTTGCAGACTTTGACATGACTGGGACAGAAAGGAGCCTGAAAGCTCAGCCACGCAGGGGAAACTGTAGCTTGAAATGGTCCCTCTTACCAGTGTTGTAACCTCCTTACAGTGGGGATTGATGTTGTCTCTTCACTAGTGTAGGTCTAGGACATTTAGTGGGTTCTAGTCCAGCTTGGTCACTAATCCTGACCTTGATTAAATCAACTTCACCTTCCTAGTACCCATTTGCCTCCTGTAACATGGACTTGATTCTGCCACCCTTACTCAAGTTGAGTAGCACCTTACTTCCCAAGTAGCCCCGCTGGATCCAGTAGGACTCTTTGCAGACTCAGACACTACTCGGATTGAATGAGGGAGTTAGGAGTTGGTAACCTTCAGGGTGAGGCTGTGAGATCTCTGTCTAGAAGGCACTGTTCCAGGGCACAGTGACTCACAAGCAGGTTGAATTGGGATTGGAACCACTGGGATCTTAGAAACATCCTTGCAAATGGCGTGAGTGATGCATAGGCCTTTCTGTGAGGGGCCCTGGGGCTGACCAGGCCTGGGCGAGGAATCTCGCAGGCAAAAGTATTAGCAAGGAAATATCAGAGTAGAGTTTGTTGGTGTGACGTGATAAAGTGCAGCTGGCTTGGGGGAGTGGAGCAGCAGAGGAGATGGTCTCATGCAGCTCACAGTGTGTGTTCTTGTGTTGGAAAAACTGCAGCCGTTTCGGGGGCGCAAAGTAACCAGCAGCATCCACATGCCCTCCTCAGCCTACTGCTCTGACACCCAGGGGCAGCGGGAACAACTGTAGCAGCCGGGGCCCTGAGCAGGCACCCACACAGTAGGGAGTCTGAACATTGTCCAGGAGGTTGGGGAACCCTCCTGGTGGGAGCAGAGGAGAGTTCCTGATGGGTGATGGGGCAGCCAGTGGGGTATGGGTGCTGATCCCCAGGCTGGGGGTGGGGAAGGTTGTGCCCTTTGGGGGGTGTCTGTGTACTGTGGGGTCCCTGTGCTGGCTCCCATGGGGGAGCGAGGCACTCAGCCCTGGGGAGTAAGGGACAGCCTGACAGCGCAGGGCATACTGAGCTGGGCCTCCCATCACACATGTTCCAAGTGATGTCAGGTTTTATGCAATGCACGGTAGCCAGTGCCGCTGCCGCTTGGAACATGTGCTCTGAGAACGATATACGCGTATGCAGAGGCTTGCTTTTGCGCCTCCTTCCCCCTGGTGGAAAACCCACGGTACTGAATTGCTAATTTCTGTGCAGTCTGTGAAATTGTGATTTTCCTCAGGGCCCTAATCTTAATCGAAGTCGGTGAGCTGTCGACTTGTCCCTGGGAAAGCTGGGAGGAAGGTTTGTGGTAATACAGGCCTGACCCGTGTTAATGTCTTCGGTGCTTTGCTGTGGGTTTTCCATCCCTATCCCATGGGAACATGCCCCAGTACCCACAGTAGTTTTGCACAGGAGCTGCTATGGGTTGGGGGCAATGGCAGAGCACTGTGCTTCACCCCTTCATTCTTAGCAGGCCCAGTTTTTCACATGTTAACTCCCTTCTGCCAGCAAAATGGGTCCTTGGGGGTGTCACGGGAAGGGGTGGTCACAACCTTGGAACCAGACTATCTCAGATGACAAATTTTATTACCTTATTGCATGTTTAATCCTTCTGGAACTAGAACAAAAGTTGTCTTAATAAGTATCCTTGCAGCACCCCAGTAGCCTCTCCCTGTTCCCTTCGAGTCCCAAACTCGCCGCTTTGCCTATGATATCCAAATTAGAGCTTCATTCCATTATAACTTACATTATCATCTGTATTGTTGTAGCTCCTATGAGCCCTGGGTTTATCCACTAAAATAACCCAAAGCTGTATTTACAGGCCTTGGAAATCAGTCTGCCTGCAGCACAACTATTTCTAACAATACATGTCTGTCCATGGAGCTGTCCTGTCAACTTTCTTCCCACCCCAAAATCTTGTCAGGCTTCATGTTAAAAGGAAGGTGGAGACACAGATCTTATTATTTTTGAAGCATTTGCTTTTTGTTCAGTGTTTAGCCTTTGCTTAGTCTGGTTACAGTGCCTGCCATACTCGTGTCCTGACCTTCCTTTTGTTCCTTATATTCTTGGAAGCCTCTTAATAGTTAACTTGTCTTATGTAATCTTCCTTTTACCCTCTACAATTAGCTTTTATGAGATGTAGTCTTGACGTCATTCAGTTAACTGCACTCCCTTTTTATTTTTCCACAGTGGCCTTTGTCCTACCCAGTGTGCGTAATTCTTCAATGTCATGCTAACTTACCTCAGAATGCTTTGTTACTTCACTTGGATCATTTCCCTGTGTGTTTATCTGTAGGTGTGGAAGGGACCTCAAGAGGTCATGTAGTCTATCCTACTGCACTGACGTAGACTGAAGTATACCCAGATTATCCTTGAAAGGTGTGTGCTTGTCTAACCAGTTCTTAAAAACCTCCAGGGATTCCACAACCTCCCTAGGTAACCTGTTCCAGTGCTTAACTATCCTTATAGTTGGAATGCTTTTCCTAATAGATAACCTAAACCACTCTTATTCCAGACTAAGCTGATTACTACTTGTCCTACCTACAGTGCATATGAAGAACAATTGACCACTGTCCTCTTTATAACAACCATTAACATATCTGAAGACTTGTCATGTTCTGACCTCCGCCCACACTCCCTATTTTCTCTCCCCTAGACTAGACATGTCAAATTCTTTAAACTTTCTCTCCTAGGCCAGGTTTTCTAAAACTTTTTTTTTTTTTTAGCATTTTTGTTGCTCTCTTCTGGACTCTCTCCAACTTGTTCACATCCTTCTTAAAATGTGGTACCCAAAACTGTGCACAATACTGTAGCTGAGACCTTATTGGTGCGGAGAAGAACATTACCTCCTGTGTCTTCCATCCGCCGCTTCTGTTAATAATCCTGGAATGACATTTGCCTCTTTCACAACATCATACTGTTAACTCGTATTTAATTTGTGATCCACTATCACCCCCAGATCTTCTTCTGTAAGGGTACGTCTTCACTACCCGCCTTATTGGTGGGTAGCAATCGATTGCTCGGGGATCGATATATCGTGTCTCATCTAGACGCGATATATCGATCCCTGAACGCGCTTATATAGATTCCGTAACTCCACCAACCTGAACGGAGTTGCGGAATTGACAGGGGGAGCCGCGGACATCGATCCCGCACCGTGAGGACGGTGAGTAATTCGATCTTTGATACTTCGACTTCAGCTACGTTATTCACGTAGCTGAAGTTGCGTATCTAAGATTGATTTTCCCCCATAGTGTAGACCAGCCCTAATACTACTGCCCAGACAGTTATTCCCCATTTCGTATTTGTGCATTTGACTTCTGTTTCTCTGGTACAGTACTTTGCACTTGCTCTATTGAATTTCATCTTATTGGTTTGGGCCCTGGATCTTTGTTTGGGGTTCCTAGCACCACTGTAATATCATTTGCTGCAATCTTCCAAAATTTGCTGTTAAACTTATTCTTATTTTTCCTCCCTCTTCTCACTGAAGCCTTGATCACAAACCCTTCTCGAGCTAGGAGAACCCCAAGATTCTGATGCTTATTCGTATGTTGTGCAAAATACTAGTTTGCCTTCGTCTTTGCTATTTTGCTCGTAAAGGAAAATGTTCACATGTGGTGGCAAAGTGAGGGATGGGGGAATTCTGTATTATTGATTCACGAAGGAGTTAAGTCTGAATCACCATGACCAGAAATGCCGCCAATGCCTTGCTGACCTAGGATTCCCAACATGGAGACTGTGACCAGCTGTTTGGTTCCAATGAATCCATGGAGCATGGAGAGACGTGTCCTTCTCTTGTTCTCAGACAGCAGCACTTTGATTTCTAGCTGAGCCAATTGGCACAGTGTGAGGAACCAGGAACTCTTGCTCAGCAGCTGTGCAGGACATGATGATGCTTCAGGAGCAAGACCCTCACACTCACTTGCTGGAGGATTCTTTGCACCTTGAGGTCTTTAAACCACGATTTGAGGACTTCAATAACTCAGACATAGGTTGGGGGTTTGTTACAGGAGTGGATGGGTGAGATTCTGTGGCCTGCATTGTGCAGGAGATCAGACTAGATGACCATAATGGTCCCTTCTGACCTTAAAGTCTGAGTCTAAAGTAGCTGGCGGCTTTAGCTGCCCTTCCTGCAGCTGGCCTCATCGCTTCTTGGCCTTTGTGCTCCCCACTTGTGCTGGGGGGATTTAGTGGGTTTTATGGTATGGATCCCTAAGAACTACACCGAGATCTGCTACAAATCCCCATACTGGGGAACGCTGGGATTGGTGTGGGCATGGCAGGGCCAGGAAATTGCTTTGGTGGGGCATTTCTGTGCCCCAGCTACTTCCACACCCATGGGGACCATGGTAATTGGGGGCACAAATTGAACTGGTCCCTGGAGGCCCCAGCAGCTTCCTCTTGCTCTGTACCAGCACAGAGATGCATTGTGGCTTCTGAGCCTGATCTGTAACATGCAGCATTATCCCTGTCTGCATTGGTGCCCTTGTCCCCCTTTCCTTCACATCCTTAGTGTGAGATTCCTGCAACTTGTCAGTCCCAGCTCTCCGGTTCTGTTGCCTTGCGCCCTTCTACGTCCCCAGTTAGCTGCCTCAATATGAAGGGACTAAGCTCCCAATCAGATGGTAGACTGAATTGACTCACAAGTAGAGTAAAACTGGTGCAAAATCAAGTTGCTAATCTGTTGTGTGGTGCTATATGTTGTTTTACCTCTATGTGGTGAGGTGATTTAGAAGAATGGTCACCTAGGTACTTCTTGGAATAGACTCTAGCAGGCTCTCTGGGGAATGGCTTCTTGTCAGTGATTAAGGCAGTTGTCTTTTCTCTTGACTGAACTTGTGGCTTTCATTGTAATCCAAAACTGCTAGAAATGCCCTTGCAGGCAAAGGCAGAAACCAGGAAAAGTGTGAAACACCTTGGAAATTCAGAACGTGCTTGTCCGTTTCAGTTCAGGAAGCATCTTGCACAAATAAAGTTGCAAGCTGCTAGTATTTAAATCCTAGTTAATCTGCCAGTCACATGGGATGACCCGTCTTCCAGCTCTAATACGTGAGTAAAATGTAGATAATATAGAAATTTAGAAAAAATCCAAAGCAATTTCTCATCCACTGTCACCAGGAATAACATGGTCTTCCTATCTTAGCTCTGCTTGCTGTAGCAGTCTTCTGATTCAAAGAACAGAGCCCAAACTAAGGACTGTTCAGAAACAACGTTCCAACAAGGCTTACTGATAAGTTGACACCTCCTTCAAAAACAACCAGGGGTGCTTTTTGGGTGAGAACCATAGACTTATTAGGGGTAGCTGATCAGGCATTTACGTTGACTGACTGGTGTCCACCCCAGGCCATCAAAGGATTCATGATTCTTAGTGAAAGACATGTGACGCTGTGTCAATTTGTATATGATAAATGTTGTTAAACCTCTTCTACTAAAATGAAATCAAGAACACATGGCTCTAGAATTAAACTAGTAATACTAACCACTGTTAAATCAAAATCAAATCAACTAAACAAGAAAGTCTCCATATTGAACTGGAGTCAAGTCATCAAATTAATACCAAACATAATCCTTTTTCTAAGAAAGTGGCTGGCTGTTTGGTTATAAATCCCCACTAATACATTTTACCAAAGTCATCAGATTTCTCATTTGTATTTGGTTAAGCAGCTTAATAATGAAACCAAATGATTATCTTCATGTCTGAACCACAACCTCTGGGCCAATTATAACACTTTCTCTCTTATGTGGCTTCCTTCCCCCAGCACAGCGCTTATAATAATCTTTAACACAACATTGTAGGTAAGCAGATGTTTTACAACTCTTGCTTGTAGGAAATTGGAGATGACAGTTTCAGGTCTCAAGACTTTAATTAGTGTCTGTTATGAGACCATGTTCTGGGCTTGTTTAAACCCAGAGAAGGTATCTGAAAGAGTAATTCTCTGCATAGGCTTTGAGGGCTCACACAGCCCCACTTTCACACCCTAAAATTAGAGAGACTAAAATGGCCAGGGCATTTCCCTGTTAATAAAAACAAGACAAAATCTAGAAAGGAACAAGAAGACACATTTGGGGTGAGGGCTTCATGGACTTCAGC
Organism: Gopherus flavomarginatus; assembly: GCF_025201925.1. Lineage (NCBI taxonomy): Eukaryota > Metazoa > Chordata > Testudines > Testudinidae > Gopherus > Gopherus flavomarginatus. The sequence goes on from NC_066619.1 coordinate 151,910,700, forward strand.
TCTTTGTTGTCGTCTGGAGTCTTGTAGGGTAGGAGCTGGGACTGTAGTCAAGGAGCCAAATGTTGGGCCTCCTTCAGGTACAGAGAGAGAGGGCTGAAAGCTGGATTGGCTGGATTGTCTGATGTTGGGACTTACCTCCCCAAGTTGAGATCATGAAATGTCACTCTGTCCTCCCATGGCTTGTACACACACAGCAAGGTGTCTTTGCCATATCTGGGATTCTTATGGGTTATGAATTTCACTTGCTTCACCTTGCAGCTTCCATGGGTTCCAGACAAATCAGGTGCGAGAGGCCTGCTTTGGGGCTGTACGACTTAAGTCACTGTTATCAAGTGTCAACTCCGATAGGTCCCACTTAAGATTGCCTTATGTGTAAGATGTATCTGGTTTTAGTTTAACTGAGGGAGAAGATGACATTTATTGGATGTCTGCATTTATTTTTATTTCCTTGATGGATGAGTGCTTGAGAGCCTGACTTTTCCGAGATGGGTTTTGATTTTTATATTGAATTTAAAAAATATTCAGCCTTTTCTATAGCATATAACCTGTTGGTCTGTGTCTCCCTCTCCTCCTCAAAGATATTGAAAATCTAGCTACTTTTGAGGAAGCTGGCATGGTTTTATCTAGGTCAAATGCCTTAAACGTTGATGGGAAATTCAGTATAACCCCTTAAAAATAATCCTTAGCACAACAAAGCCAGTCTCTCAAACACTCATTCGTCAACAAAATAATAAATTCAGGCATGTGGTCTCCTCCACCGCTGATCTAAACCAGGCAAATTGTCTTCCTGTAGACAAGGCATTCCCAGTAACCTGTCTTGTCTGGAACTGGGCTACAGGTCACAAATTATTTTCTGAAACCAAAATCTTGGTGGAGAAAAATTGCTTTACAGCTTGTGAAGATGAAACCTTTTTGAAATATAACATCTTAAATTTTGTCTAGTTCTGTACGCCCAAACAGGCTATATGCCTTGTATTGGCCCTGTGAGAGACTCTGAGATCCTAGTTCGTCAGCTTACAGGAGATTGCTAAGGCTACCTCCAGGCCCGTTGAGAGAAATACATACATCATGGTTGCCAGATCCCTACTCCCTCCCATTTGATGTTAGACATTTTTGGGGGCTCCCTGAGCTCAGTGCCCTGGTACAATTGTTCCCTCTTTTCCCACCTCTCTCATCCACCCTGGCTACTGATGCTTCAGGAACTAGAACCTCACGCTGACAAAGTAGCTGGTGGTTTTAAGACTTCCCATCATACAATCAGTACCTCCCGCTCTTGGCACCTCTGCTACTAACCTCTGCCAATGATGGCAGTGGGTTATATGGTACTGTGACGTTATTAATATCAATTGTGACCGCATAGATCATTGTTGCAACCAAGGTCCTATAGTGGCACCAAATCTTGTACAAAGTGGGGTGTCTATGAAAAGGTTATGATTTGCTGGTTATCATTATGCTGTCTGTATGCGGGTATCATTTAAAGCTATAAGCATTGGCTCTATCCTGTCCGTATTTCAAACTTGTGCTGTGCTTCTGGGTGACACCCTGGACAGTTTGGCATCGGCACTGCTAGCCTGCTTGATCGCCCATTAAGGACCATCAGCTATACAACTGACCCTTTGAGAGAAGGCAGATACACCTCCCGACTCAGCAAGGCATGCAGGGACCTGCCTATGGAGAGAACGCTAAGGCTTTCAAGCTATGTGCTGGGCAGCTTGTGTTTGGAACAAAGGATGCACAGGCTGCATGGCAAGAAACTATAAAAGGCAGCTGCTCCTTCTCCATTTTGTCTTCAATCCTGCTTCTTACCTCTGGAGGAACTGAAGCTCTGAACAAAGGACTGAATGACCCATTCAAGCTGTGGATGTTCTCCAGAGACTTGATTTGAGCCTGCAGTTTATTCCATCACTGCTACAAGCCTGAACCAAGAACTTTATCATTGCTGTATGTATTTGATCGATTTGACCAGTTTTAACTCTCATCTATATTTTTCTTGTTATGAATAAACCTTTAGATTTTAGATTCTAAAGGGTTAGCAACAGCATGATTTGTCGGTAAGACTTGTATATTGACCTGGGTCTGGGGCTTGGCTCTTTGGGATCTGGGGAACCTTTTTATTTTACTGAGGTATTAGTTTTCATAATCATTCATCCCCATAAGGAGTGGTGCTGGTGGTAATACAAGGGAACTGGAGTGTCTAAAGGAATTGCTTGTATGACTTTGGTTAGCCAGTGGGGTAAAATTGAAGTCCTCTCTGTCTGGCTGGTTTGCTGTGCCTTAATAGTAAAGGAACCCCAGCTTTGGGCTGTGACTGCCCTGCTCTAAGCAATTTGTCCTGAACTGATACTCTCAGTAGTGTCCCACCAGAGGCCACATCGTTCTAGGTGTGGATTCCTAAAGACCTGTTACTGGGACGCCTGGTACAGAGAGCATACAAGGGGTTAGTGGGAGGGACGTGGCAGGTCTAGGAGCAGGAGTAGTTGAAATGCTTATATTGTCCAGTTGCTGCCACGTGCATTGAGGCTGTGGCAACTTGATCTTAAGTTGCAGTAGCCCCAGTTGCCGTGTCTTGGTTTTTGTGCTGGGCTCTGCATTAGCATGAGGATGCATTGCAGAACCTGAGCTGCTATAATGGAGGCAGAGAACAACCTTGTGGGAGCAAAGAAATGGAGAAGCAGCAAAGGAAAGAAAAACAAATCCAACCCAGTGAGTAACCTAGGTTCATTTCATGTTTAATGTGTATTAGTCCTAAGTAATGGAGGCTTCTCCTTGACTTGGATCTTTCCCTTCTCCCATCTGCTGATCTCTTCTTCCCTCTCACACTTCACACTGTGCTCCAGGCTTCTAACCTTTTGAGGACGAAGGCAATGAAAAATTACCTGTGCTAACTGAAAGTAGCCGTGTCGCTTACACACAGTGATTAACAGCTGTAGCTCTCTCCTGTGTTTATATCTTACTTGAAATTGTCTCTTTATAGTTTGTTTTACATCTTCAGCTTGGAGTCGGGATTAACTCTTACAGCAGTTTAGCTAAGGAATGATCCCCGAGCCACTCTAGAACTGCTGACATTTTAAGAATTCTTAGAGCAATCACTAATGAGTTGGCAGAATTCTGTTGGGCTGGGCTCATGCTCGCAGTAATAGAGTGCTGTTAAGAGGCTGATCTTTGTGTCCTGGCTTCACTCACATGTCTGCAGAAGGGTAACATGGAAGTTGGTTGGCAAATGCTATGTATTGTCTGAAAAAAAAAAATGGAACAGAGCAATAATTTTATAGAAAATATTTTGCTCATTTTCTCTTTTTTCTATTTTAGCTAAACGAAATCATTTTTTCAGAGTTCCCCTCCTTCACACTGGAAAGATGGGGAGGGAAAAACCAAAAGAACAATTTATCATTTTTCATTGAAAAAAATCTTTTTTCCATAATGAAAATGTCTTACAGAATTTTTGTTTTGGTTGAAAAGCCGTATTTTGGCCACCCCAAAAAATTTGACCAAAAAACAATTTTGGTCCAGTTACTATTTTCATACATGGCTGAGGTCAGCATCCTCTGACCATATCTACTTTGTCTGAGGAGTATACTTAATTTACCTGGAGAGTGAAAGATGATGTGGCTATTGGAAAATGCAGCCCTGCTTCCACGAGTGATGCATTTCCTTCTCTCCCAGCCAGTTGGTGCCATTCATTTTCTACCACTTTGTAGCCATATGTGTTTCTCACCAGAAGTTATGCTGTACTTAAGATAACTGGAAATAGAACGTTGCAGCTGCATAGAGGTGCAAGGTGAAAGGTTTGGTGTCTGAGATCGTTAGATGTTGCCCCACCTACATCACCATCCCTGAATTAGAGTTCCAGTTAACCCGAAGACCAAGAAGGAATTGTTACATTTATGGTATCTTGGACTCAGACTGTGGGCCAGAAGGGACCATCATGATCATCTAGCCTGACTTCCTGCACACCACAGGCCACAGAACCTCACTCTTCTCCTCCTTTTTATAGACCCATGGCCTCTGCCTGAGCAATTGAAGTCCTCAAATCGTGGGTTAGATACTCCAAGTTACAGAGAAGCCACCATTTACACTAGTTTAAACCTGCAAATGACCCGTGCTGCAGATGATGGTGAAGCCCCCAACCCCCCGCCAATCTGACCTGGGGGAGAATTCCTTCCCAATCCCTAATGTGGTTATCAGTTAGTTTCAGGACATGTCAGCAAGACCCATCAGCCAGACACCTGGGAAAGAATTCACAGTAGCAACTCAGAGCCCTCTCCATCTAGTGTCCCATCTCTGCTGTTGGAAAGATTTACTAATAGCAGACATGGATGGGCCATATGCCATTGTAGGCAGTCTCATCCTCCCTTCCCTTCCATAAATTTATCAAGCTCAATCTTGAAGCCAGTTAGGTGTTTTTTTTTTGTTTTGTTTTTTTTTGCCCCTACTGCTCCCCTTGGGATGCTATTCCAGGATGTCCCTCCTCTGATGGTTAGAACCTTTCATCTGATTTCAAGCCTAAACTTGTTGATGGTCAGTTTATATTCATTTGTTCTTGTGTCCACATTGCCCTTAATTTAAATAGCTTCTCTCCTTCCCTGCTGTTTATCCCTCTGTAGAGAGCAATCCTATCTTCCATCACATTTGGTTTGGTTAATCTAAACAAGCCAAGTGCTTTGTGTCTTCTCATAAGGGAGGTTTTCCATTCCTCTGATCAGCCTAGTAACTCTTCTCTACATCTGTTCCAGTTTGAATTAATCTTTCTTAAACATGGGAGACCAGACTTGTCCACAATATTCTAAATGAGGTCTCACCAGTGCCTTGTATAATGGCAATAATATGCCCCTCTCTCCATTGGAAATATCTCGCCTGATGCATCCAGGGATTGCATTAGCCTTTTTCACAGTCGCATCACATTAGCAGCTCATAGTCATCCTGCGATTTAAGCAATACTCCCAGGTCTTTCTCTTCCTCTGTTGCTTCCAAGTGATATGTTCCCAGCCAATCGCAAAAATTCTTGTTGTTAGTCCCTACATGTATGATTTTGCATTTTGCACTATTAAATATCATCCCATTTCTATTACTCCTGTTTCAAAGTCACTCAGATCTTTTTGTATGATGTTCTGGTGCTCCTCTGTATTGGCAATACCTCCTAACTTCATGTCATCTGCAAATTTTATTTGTGCATGTCCACATTTTGGGCCAAGGTCATTAATGAAAATGTTTAAGATTGGTCTCAAGACTGATCCCTGACGAACTCCACTAGTAACCTCCCTCCAGACTGATAGTTCATCTTTCAGCATGACCATTGTAGTTTCCCCTTTAACCAGTTCCTTATCTACAATTCAGTTCTTGTATTAATCCCCATCTTCTCCAATTTAACTAATTTCCCACGTGGAAGTGTATCAAATGCCTTACAGAAATCCAAGTAGATTAGATCTACTGTATTTCCTTTGTCTAAAATATGTTACTTCAAAGAAATAGATACGGTCGATCTGACAACTGTTTCCTTGTCTGGGTTTTGTAAATAATGTGAGGATATACTGTTAGCACTTAACAACTTTTAACTTGGTTTTGAAACACTATAAATAGCGAGACCCACTGTATAACTTCAGCCTTCGTCCTATTTCCTATGCGTGATGGTGTTCTATGCATTTGCCAGACAAAGTGTTAGGTTGGGATTGAGGCTAGCTAGCCAAATTCCAGGCCTTTGGTCAGCTCCTGATTTACATACTGACCTCTCAGATGAGTGACATGTTGTTGGCAAAGTCCTTTTACGAGTATGTGGGGGGAACAGGCCTGTCGTCCTCTTCGTGCTTAATAGAAGAATCAGTGAGCAGGGTGTTTTATCTCTGGGAATGTACAAAGTGAGAGTATATTATTCATCTAATGCACAAACATCTAGGAAATCTAGATGTATGAGAGAATCCCTAAAGGAATTCATGATCATATTTCCACGCCTCAGTGAGCATTAGATTGGCAATATGCTTTTGCAGACCCGGCCTCGACGCTAATTTCTTCTGACCTTCTCAGATGACTATTGTGGTCCCAGTTGCATTTGTTAAATGCACTTTATGAAAATAAGAGATCATGCATATAATAAAGGAAAGCAGCGAATGAAACAATTATGCAAATGGAGCAGGCTTTGTCATCCCCAGAATGCTTGATTTACTGGAGGCTGCTGAGTGAAAGCGAGATGTAGAGCCTGCATCGATAACTATGATTAACTGAAAGCTTAAATGAAGTGCATGGTGGCTCAGATCTGCCTGATACTATGATGGCAGATGTGGTTTATGTGAAATAACATTTGGCGATGTGCTGACAGGCTGGGGAACAGCAGGCTGCTGTGAGCAGGGCTATCTGTGGGTTCCCATTGTTACTCCTGACCTGGAAAACAAACAGCTGCTTGACAAAAGAAACCAGCCATCTTCAGTATTGCTCTTTAGCCAAAGATTTAGATGGGATTGCAGCTTTTTTCTTTATTTCATATTTTTTCCACCTGACTCAGCCCTCTGCTTTCCAAAGCCTCCCCTATCTCTAAGCACCCAGTTCACCACCTTGTGAAGTTGCTGGGAATTAGATAAAGCCCTATCAGGAAGCTTTTGCACCCATGCACTTGCATTGATAAACTGACATGAGAGGGTGGTTTCTTCACTTGCTGGAAGGGACCTCTCTTGACATATCAACAAATGACCAGAATTTGTTTTTTCTGGGCAGGAAGAAGAACGTAGGGGCCTTGGTTCATAATGCTTTGGCAGCTGTGGATACAAGCTGTCGATGGATATTCTGGCTAGTCATTTCTCTGCACCAGATCTTTGTCACCATTTGAGTGCTGTCTGCCCAGTCTGGTCTCGCTAACACATGCCCGGGTAACCAGGTCTCAAAACCAACCAGAGAGAGAAATTAACAGTGAGGGTGTCAAAGGTTGTGTCTTAAGGTTCTCTCTCTTCTCACCCCACCCTCCCCACTTGGGGTGAAGGCAGGCTCCTTGCTTGCTTCATCGTCACCTTGTTACCTGGGTGAGGGCACACTGATGGTTGAGTCCTGGGGGGTAGCTCTTGGGCTGTGCCCTGTAGCAAGTCCGTGCCCTCCTAGGGTGGGGAGTAGGAAACAGTCTAAGTAAAAAGTTCCAATGTCTCCAAGGGGCTCGGGCCCCTGCTTCGCCCAAAGCAGAAAGGAGGCCGTTTTTCAGGCTCTTCAGAGAGTCTTGGCTCCCACCGTCCTGCCGAGACTTAATCCTGGGAGTTTTAACGAAAACAAACTGACCCCTTGTCAGGCTGGGGGAAGGGGAGGGCTGGAGCATTAAACCAGTCACTCAGATAATGGCCCGTCTTTGTTTAACGTACCGTTCAGAAAACATGCCAAGCAGCTCTCACCCCATAAGCTTAGAGGTGACCGAGAGAGAATATCCGCCCTTGTATACTCGAGTGGGCTTCCCAGTTCCTATTTAGGGGAATGGGAGTTTTGCCATTCAATTCAGTGGGACCATGATTGGGCTCTGAGGTCTGGATCTGCAATCACTTAGATACGTGAGTGGCCCTATTGAATTCAACAGGACTACTCATGAGTATAAGTTAAGCACTTGTGTTGCAGATTCAGGCCGGAGTCTGCAACCTTAGCATTGCCTTGATTTTTTTTTTCTTTTCTTGAAAGGATTTTTTGTTTTATAAGCTGAAGTTCTTTCTGAAAAAACCTGGCCACACTTTGTGATCGCTTCAGACTGTGATGTCTTTATACTGAACCGACACCATTGGCGCTTAAGTTACTGAAGGCAGCCTAATTAAAGCTGGAGTCCTCAGACACGCAGGATGACTAAAGCTTAGCAAAACGCTTATGGATAAATGAGTTAAACCTATTACCTGTGATTCCACAGAGAGGTGTGTGTTGCTCAGACACTGCAGGGGTAGGAGATGTCAGATGATTTACTGTGACTTGTGGTGACCAAGTGATTAGAACGTACAGCAGGTCAGTGAGCTCGTTGTGTTCTACACTGATAGCTCCCAGTGCTATGCAGCGCGGTGTACTCATTTGACCACTTCCTGGGGCATAATATTGTAGGACGATATTTTTTTCATATGGAAAGAAGGGTGTGACCAAGGGACCTTTTGGTGCCAACTGGCAGAGGGCATGAGGTGCATAAGGGTTGCAAGGATCCCCAGGTCTGGTATCTGCATCCTAGTTTGCCAGAGTGTGTCACATAAGGTCTCTATGGAAACTAAGGGCATGGCTACACTCACAGATGTAGAGCGCCAGTCGTTAAACCAGCCTTCGGAGACAGCAGCAGGGAAAGCGCTGCTGTGTGTTCGCACTGTGCTCCTTGTGACCGGGGAGCATGTCCACATTAGCAGCTCTTGCAACGCCACAGAAAGCAGTGTGTTGTGGTAGCTATCCCAGTGTGCAAGTGGCTGCAGCGTGCTTTGGAAAGGGTTTGCAAAGCATGGGGGGGCAGAGTGTGTCAGCATGCTATCTTGTGAGTTCAGACAGCGGCAGGGGGGATGGGGAAACCCGACATCAGCCCCCGCCTCTCTCTATCTCTCACACACACACAGACGCCTGCTTCTGCAGCAGGAGCATTCCACAGTAATGGTTTGCTGTGCGTTCCAGAGTAGATAAGCATGTGGGCAGGGCGGTCCTTAGGATTTATGGGGCCCTAGGCAGTATTATTAAACTGGTGCCCCTATGCCGGATGGCAGCCCAAGCTCACAGCCTGGTGGGGGAAGGGGAGGAGGGACTTGACAGCAAAGGATAATGAGATGCCCAGCCTGCCTCATGGTGGCGGAGAGTCACAGTTCCCCGCAGAGACTTCCATGCACTCTCCCTCATGCAGAATGGACATGAAGAAAGTACCTAATTAAAAGCACTAAAATTTGGGAATAAAAAATGTCAGTCACAGGTTTTTTGATATGCCCTGAAGTTTGTCAGAGATTTATTTGCAAAAACTTCATAGTAAGGGTGAGTCAGCTGTCCTGCTGAATACAACATTACATATAATGGAAAACATGATGTAGCTCTTCTCTGTTTTACATTTTCTTCATCAGTATTTCTAAGTTGAATTTATATTTTAAATGTACTCAAATCTTAAGCCAGCATTCCAGATTACTACATATTTAACTCACTGAAACAAAGACATTCTTTTAAATTAATCAGAGAGATTTAGTGTGTTCATAACAATGTTCATTGCTTTTAGAAAAAGGGAGCAGTAATTTACTTTGTGTGATCTCCATAACAAGAGACATGGTTATGAAATTTCACCAACTTTAAAAAAATATGTTTCCAAAGATTTTAGGTATAACAAGGATTTTGTCTTACTAAGGTCCTGTTTTGCTGGAGGGTTCTTTTAAAACTAGTTTGTCGGATAGTCAGAAGTAAAGAAAGGGAACTCTTTGTCCAGCTATCTGGAAGGGAAGGACTGTTGTCCCTTTAAGGGCTCTCTTCAGTGGGGAGTGGGGGGAGAGGTGGTGAAGGGATGGACAGAAAGGACAGGAAAACTTGGAAGCACTTTTTTTTTTAACTATAGTAATTAAAATGTGTATTTTAGATAAGGGAGGTCTTTTGAAGGATTTATTTAAAAAACTATGTGTGAAGATCCACACATTTAAGGCTAAAGATGATTGTGCATCTAAAACTCTATGCAAGCATTTTTTAGAAATGTGATTTTATCATCTTCACCAGCTCACTAATGAAATATTTTTAAAGCAAATTTTAAACTAAGGTCCTGTAGACTGACATATTCTGTGTAAATATTACATTAATGCACAACTGTTTTTGTCAGTAAAGTCAGAAACTGACAGTATAAAAATTTATTTGGGCATAAGCTTTCGTGGACATCTGATGAAATGGGTTCTAGTCCACAAAAGCTTATGCCCAAATAATTTGTTAGTCTTTGAGGTGACACAAGGACTTAGTCTGTATCAGCAAAAACAAGGACAACAGGACTACCACTCTGAAACCTGTCAGTATATACCTTGGGGTTGGCAAATGCCTGTTAAATGGCTTTATTACCCCTTGAATGTCTCTTTAACAGTTTCAATGTTGTGCTAATAGGTCTGGCAGGCTGGAGGTTTTTTCACTTTTAACTACTAGATTCCCTCCCAAGGAAGACTCACCAGGCTAGAGCAGCCATCTGTGGGAGCCTGCAGGAAGGGTCAAAACAGGGATAGGAAAACAAGAGGGTGGACACTAAGACCCAGTGGTGCCCCAAATTTTCAGGTGCCCTACGCAGCTGCCTATGTTGCCTATGCCTAAGGACGGCCCTGCATGTGGGCTGTAAGAAACGGAGCTTTGAAAGGGGATATTCGCATGCCTGCAGCCGAGTTCAAAACAATGAGGAGAGTGGCCACTTGATTTCAGGGGATGATGGGACGTTTCTGGAGGCCAATCACAGTGCAGTAATGGAACATGTTGTCTCCACTGACACTCCAGCGCTCCAGCCTGGGCACAGCAAGCTTTATGCTTCTTGTGGAGGTGGATTACCAGGGGCGCTCCAATCGCAGGGTCTGGGTGCTGTAAGTGCCTTGCCAGTGTGGACATCTCAGGAGTTAGAGAGCATTAAATCAGTCCCGGTGCCCTAACTTGCAAGTGTAGCCAAGGCTTAAACCTTTGTCTCAGTGGTCATTGTAATCCTAGCAAAATGTATGTGCAGACAATGCTTAAGGATTTACGTAGATCAGCGGTTCTAAGATTTTTTTGTACTGGTGACCCCTTTCACATAGCAAGTCTCCGAGTGTGACCACCCCCCCTTATACATTAAAAACACTTTTTCATATATTTAACACCATTATAAATGCTGGAGGCAAAGCGAGGTTTGGGGTGGAGGCTGACAGCTCGCGACCCCCATATAATGACCTTACGGCCCTTTCAGGGGTCCCAACCCCCAGTTTGAGAACCCCTGATGTAGATATACTGAAAATTATATTCTTAAAGTGTGTGAGTTGGGATGAGTCATTAGAATGTCAGAAACTGGTTTCATGCAGGCAAAAGATGTCTGTTGGTCTACATGTGAATTGAGTGTTGTATGTGCTGCAGGGAATACCATTTACAGGCCGAACAAAATGCTAATCAAGTAATTGCAAAGTCCCCCATGGAGATTCCAGACAGAAAAACACAAGTAGTGGGGGATAGACCAATTAACCTTAACCTGAACGTGGAGGAAACCTAGAGAGTGCGAGGGCCTGATTGCAGATGAAGTCCAGCTTGGGGGAGGAGCTCGGCAGGATCTGTAAAGAGAGGACATTACCAGGTTGGGAGAGACGACCTGTAGTTGCACTCCCTGGTACAAGGAGGGAGAGCAGGAAGCTGTCAGGGCAGAGTAGGAAGCCATCCAGAAAGGAGCAGTCAGGGCTGGAAGATTAATGCCCAGAACTGCTGCATTGAGGGTCCGTGGATTGGAACCTGCTGCAGAGGGTGGGCCCGGGTCCCCCTACCAGCCACTGGGGGAGTGGCACAGACCAGGTAGTAGGGAGCTGACCACCTGGGACGGGGTTTGCCTCAAAGAACTTGCAGTATCCCAGAAGGGGGGGGAACTTGAATGTGACTTGGCCGGAGGGCTAAGCTATGAAGAGGAAAGTTCTGCAGCTCCAGAAGCAGAAGTTGCTGTGGAGTGAGTGAGTGAGGGGATTGATGGACTGTGTAACCATAGAGAGGGGCCTCTGACCAGCTGACTGAGCTAATTCCCCAGATGAACAGCAAGGAGGTGCCACTGAGCAGTGAGTACAGCAGTCCCCAAAATAAAATGACAGGCCTGACTGGGAGCTGCTGAATCCCTGCTGCTCACTGTAGTCAATGGGAGATGTGGGTGCACAGGTTTTAAGGATCAGGGCTAGCTTTAAGGATCACTACCTACTGAAATGCTGACATGTTTGCCCCTGCTGAAACAGTCTATTTTTCCCCTTCCCACTCCAGGTATGAAAGAAGTGTTGTGTCTGTGCAAAGTCAGAACAGCTGGTGGAGGAGCAGTGATAAAAATCCAAGTTTTTAGTATAGAACAGCTGGAGGGCATAACTGGCATTACAAATGACCTGTATTAAATAATTCATGCTACTGCTTCAGGAAGGAGAGGAAAAGTGCTGGAGAGCAGCACACCTGAGCAGCTGTATTGTCTAATCAGCTGCTGGAGTGATGACAGGAACCTATGTGTCTTCATCAGACATGCTGCCGGGTCCCTAACTGAGATGTGCCAATGTCAGTCCAACTCCGACAGCAGCAGATGCCACCCAGGTTTGATGCATTGTAAGCGCAGAGATGGGTATGCGATGGGATGCCTACTCCTCGCATGCTTTGATTGTGTCTTTCTTATCTCAGACATTGCATCCCCTAGAAAAATGAAATCCTGTTTACCCGTAATTACCTTTAATTATCCAGGGAGCTCCATGCTTCTTGAAATATTATGTATGGCTTCTAAAAGCAAATCTCTCTGGATACCTGTACGGGTGTCCGCTGTCGAGAGATGGGGCGCTCTTCGGTCTCCGGGGCGCCTGGGAGCCAGGCCGCCTCACTACACCGAGCAAACCGTTCAGCCTGTAAAGCCCAGGCCCTGGGTTTGGGTGGGGCAGCAAACACAGCAAAGTCAAATAGGCTCAGGCCTCCTCAGGCCCAGGGAGAGGGGGAGGCTGCCACCCAGACGTTGGGTGGCAGGGGGGACACAGGCCCTCCCACTCCTCTGCATCCCAACCCAGGGCCCCTAGCAGCGGCATGCAGCCTGCTGCTGTGTCAGTGGGGATCCTGGCCGCAACACACTGACGTTGGTTCTGGCAGGGTTGCAGCCAGACTGGGGTCGGCTGCACCCGGGCTACTTCCATTCCCCCTGTCCTCGAGTATCGGAGTCGTCGTGGCCTCGGCATAAGAGTCAACCACCATCGGCTCCTCAGGGTGAGTGTCCACGGGCAGGCTCAGTGGGTCCTCGGGGTAGGTGGCGAGAGGTAGGCTTGGCTCCTCCTCGGGGTAGCTGGAGCGGGGCGGTCTCGGCCAGTCCTCCTCCGGGTAGCGAGCGTGGGGCAGGCTCGGCCAGGCCTCCCCAGCGGGAGCTCAGTCGCAGACGTCTGGCCCCTCTGATGGCTGGTCCCTCACTGAGCTCGGAGGGCCTGCCTTTATACTTCTGGGCCGGCGCTTGACCCTTTGCGGGGCGGGCTCCGAGCTCCGTAGCTCCGCCCAGTCTGGCCTCCGGCTGGGCTCTTCATTCTCTGGGGCGCTGGGAGCCAGGCCGCCTCACTACAATACCCCAAATAACTGTGACTTCAGAGGCAAGATGGAAATATAGAAATGTACGAAAGTGACCCAAATAATCAGGAGAGAGTGCCATTTTCCTGAATGTTTCACACTCATTCTTTTCCTCTTATTTTGTATGTCTATGAAGTGTGATTCCCAAGCTCCTGATGAATGGCTGAGTAGAGACTCGATTGGTTTATGCATCTACTGTGTCTGAGCTCCTGGGGGGCCTGGGTCGGAATTGTGCTGGGTACTGTTCAGATGTAAGCCCAGACCCCAGCGATTGGGTCCATACAATCAGTAAGAAGTGGGTAGGAGAAATAAGACCTTATCCCTACAGCCCTGCTTCCATGTTACACTTAGTATTTATACCTTTGAGGAATTTATATAATTTTTTTTTAAAAAATAGGAGGTGTGAGAAGAGAAATTGCCTCTTTTTCCCATGGGAAAGGTCTCTGTGCATGGATGTGACATTGACAGCAGAGTGCGTGTTGGAGCGTCACACTGGCAATGGAGAGATGATCTGTGGTTTGTTTTGCAGGATCCCAGACTAAGTTAGCGGGACCCTGTCCACTTAATCACCCTTCTGTCTGAATCTTCAGCTACAGTTGATGCAAAATACAGCAAATGCAGCTGGTTTGGAAAGAGATTAGCCAGGATGACGACGTTCTTAGTTTATTTTGCACATCCGAGAGCCTGTTGTGGTGGTAACCTAGTTATTTTTATCACAGTAGCACCTGCAAAAGCCTGGGTAGGGGAAGGTCCCAGACTACACTGACAAATAAACTCCAGCCCTGTGAGATGCTGCCCACAGGAGATTGTGCAGATGTTTACCATAAGTAGGCGTGTGCCACTTGTCTGCGCTCAGCAGGGCTTCGTTATGCACATGGGCCCCGCTAGGTTCCTTTGGGTTGGCTCCTTCTTGCTTGGGGGTTTGTTATAGGAGTGGGTGGGTGAGATTCTGTGGCCTGCATTGTGCAGGAGGTCAGACTAGATGATCATAATGGTCCCTTCTGACCTTAAAGTCTATGATTGGGATGGGGAGGGGAATGATATATAGGGGTATTTCCAAAATGCCACCCACTTATGGCACCCAATGAGCTATCACTTGTGGTAAATTGTGCAGATCTGTGACTCTTACCCCTCCCCCGCCCAAAACCTTTTTTTTTTTTTTTTAACCTGAGGGATGAGTCAACACTGTGTACATTTAAATTGTCATCAGAGATGTTTGAGAGAACCCTTCCCTGAGCTGAACGGGGCAGTTCACACTCCCTCAGAGGTCGTGTTCCAGGCATTCTGCACTCTCATCTCTGCTTTAATTATGCTCAGGTTGCGTTTCCGAGGCTTTTGCTGCAACCAGAACAGCTAGAGACTTCTTAAAAATGAAAACTGAGATTCAGAAGAGGGTCCTACCTTCTGAGAGGTGCTGTTACAGCATTTAGGCCCATACCACCTGTGTCTGATCCCTGAGCACCTCGCAGGCCCTGGTTGGGGTTATGCTGGGTACTGTTCAGAAATAAGCCCAGACCCCAGTGATTGGTTCCATCCTAGGCAGACTCTTGTGCCCACACAGAGCCACGCTCCAAAAGAGTCTACTCACACAGCTCTGGTTGCAGGTTGTTTCTCTTGTGTAGTCAGTTTCCTTTGTTTCATGTGGGCATTTCACACAGCAATGGGCAGAGAGATTCTTTGGGGGTATTTTTGTAAAACCACAAATAATGGCCAGGCTGCTGTATGACCAGTTAGAGCTGGGCGAAGAGTCATGGGCACTTAGCTGAAACGCTTCTGTTTTGTCAAAGCTTGAAAGATGTCACCCAGCTCTACGATAAATGTATTTTAGCCGACGAGATTTCCAGTTGTCCCCTCAACTCTAGACGTGGAATTCCTTTTTTTTTTAAATGTAGGGCATTCAGCATTTCGTACCAAAGATGCACAATGCACTGTGCATGGGGAGAGATTCTTTAAAGAGTTTGTAGGATGTTAAAGGACTTGATGAACGGGCACTAAGATTGGGTTGAGTTTTGGCCTTGTCTACCTGGAAACCCATTTCAGGTGTGAATTTAAACAGACACAGTTATACCAGTCCAATATATTTGCGCTATCCTCTTATTCTGAAATAAGTGTGTTCTCAGGACTTCCCAAGTCACATAAACAAAACCTCGAAAAGCAATTCTTACAGTGGAGTAAGTGTCAAACCTGTATAACTCATAAAATTTCTCCATGTAGACAAGGTCTCAAATAACCCATTGTAAAGCACAGTTAGTAGCCTGCCTGTCTTCCTAAAGCATCTAAAAGGGAGGCAGAGCTCTTGCTGCAGCTGCTTCCTCCAGATGCTGTGTAATGAGGACCAGGTGTTCACTTGGATGGCAGTTTCTCATACAGATTAGGTCTGTGGCTGCCTTACTGGGCAGACAGTACCCAATACCATTCCTCACAGTAGGTTGGAAAACAGCTGCTTATGGTTCCTGTGCCTTATGAGGTGCAGTAATTGAGTGGCCAGACTAAACTGTCTCTGATCGGGGTTAGGACAAGAAGGGGAGTAGACCCTCTACCATTCTGAAAGCAGCCCATGCTAATGCAATGGCTCCAGGCTTTATTAGTTCATATATCATCTTCTTAAATTGTTGGGAAGTGAATGGTTTGAATGTCACACACCACAGTTTGTACTTAGCTATGGTGGCTCCTCCTTCTTCTTCAAAGTCTTACACCGAGGTGAAAAGCAAGGAACAATATGGTCCCCAGAAATTCCACAGCCAACTTGGCTGCAATACTACAGCCTTTCTTTTAGGACTGGTAGAAACCCCCACATTTTAGTTTCTGTCCAAAATTCCGAAGGAAATGACAGATGTGAGCTATGTTCAAAATTCTTCATGGATATCTTTGGGAGAAAATTCAAGTCAACGTGTTTGTTTTCAAATGGAAAAATTCCACATTGGTTTTTGAAAACCCAAGTATTTCAGTTTTTGCCTACCCCATGGGACAACTGAGTGGAGAGTAAATGGAAAGGGGGAAACGTCTCCCCATCCAGAAAACCAGAAGTTACAAACTACAACAAATTTCCAGTCCAAAACAAAGCAATGGTTTCACTTTGAACATTTCCCAGTAATATTCACTGCATCAAAAAAAATTCATGAAAGTTTGACTCTGTCAAAAGAACGCTTTGACTATAAATGTGACTAGCTCTGTTTCCTGCAGAAAAATTCCATTTAGGATGTTGGCTTACACACACAAAATGTTCCCTCTTGTACAGCTGCCAGTCAAAAGACAAGGCTGACAAATGCAAGAGATAGAATCACAATTCAGGAGCCTGGAGCATGGGTGTGGGGTTTACTGACAAAAGGAAGTGATTACTTGAACAGAGGCATTTTTGAAGGAAAGAGAAGTTTGTAGATGGCAAGGAATTTATTTCAGGTCTAGAGGCAGTATAATAGAAAGCATTGGATGGCCAAGGGAGCAGTGAAGAGAATCAAGATGGGAGAGAATATAGGGAAGGGGGCAGGGTTCTAAATGGGAGCAAGATTATGGATTTCAGAAGAGTGAGGGGGGATTTGATAGCAGCCTTCAACTACCTGAAGGGAGGTTCCAAAGAGGATGGCGCTCAGCTGTCCTCAGTGGTGGCAGATGACAGAACAAGGAGCAATGGTCTCAAGTTACAGTGCAGGAGGTCTAGGTTGGATATTAGAAAACACTACTTCACTGGGAGGGTAGTGAAGCACTGGAATGGGTTACCTAGGGAGGTGGTGGAATCTCCATTCTTAAAGGCTTTTTAAGGCATGGCTTGACAAAGCCCTGGTTGGGATGATTTAGTTGGGTTGGTCCTGCTTTGAGCAGGGGGTTGGACTAGATGACCTCCTGAGGTCTCTTCCAACCCTAATCTTTTATGATTCCACTAGTGTCTGCTTTGCAGCTACTGGATACCCATAATCTTCCTACAAAATGAGAGTCACCCTTTCTACTTAGTAAAAGTCAGCATTGAACTAGGCAGCAATGAAAACTGGTCAATTCTGAACTGGGGGAAAACCGTTAGGGCTACTTTCAGCCTGCCAGATCAGGGCACAATTAGAAGATACTATCTTTACTTGTAGACTGAACAATTTGATCTGCAACTGGAGACCCAAACAGCATGAAACCCAGAGATGTCACTACAGGGAGTAACTCTAGACACTGCTCCAACATGACTTGACTCAAGCTGGAGTCCTTGACTCCTCCCTTTAAAAATGTCACCGGGAACTGTATAGAAACAAACAGAAAGTTAACACACCTCAGTACAACATGGCACAAGCTTTGCATGACTTTAATTGGTGTCACTGGTATATCTTACAATGAATGTGGTTATGACGATATCAAATATCCAATTGGCTCCACTTAAATCTTCCCATTTTTTCCCCACCTGCCCCAAGTAAAAATGACCACTGTTACAGACTGAGTTTTGGCCCTGCCATCTGTTGCCTTTTTTAATAAAAGCAGCCTTACTGATCCATTCATTGCCAGAAAGCTAGAGGCAAAAGGTGAATGTGCAAATTATCATCCTAACATACGGTGAATCCCTCCTCCGAGGCGTCGGGGAAAGAGGAATACACTAAGGTGGGGCTGTAATCCAGGGCAAATGGGAGAAAGGAGAACTAATGAACAGCTAACTCTGCTGGAACTAGGAGATCTTGGAAGCTCCCTTGACACAGACTTCAGACAGTCCTTGCAGTTTTCTCTGGTATTTCATCAACTGCTCTTATTACTGATGCCATGGTTGTGACATCCCATCATATGACTTTGGCTGTCCCCACTAGAGCATATGGGGGGCCTGGCATTAGAAATAGCCTGTATATGGTAACTGCTTTTGATAGGCCAGCAACCAGCTACTTGGATTGAAAGCTTTACAAAGCAGAGACCTCCTCATTATTTTGTGTCCATAAAGCACAATGTCCATCAATTGGGTGACATGAAAACTGCTGGGAAAAGCTCTCTAGCCATTAAACAAAAAATCCTATTAGGAGATGACTTAGTAGCTCCCTTCTTCTAAACCCATCTCATCCCTTGTTTCTTTCACAACTGAAACTAGGGATGAGATGTCATTTGCCCAGTGTTGAGCTCCTTTGAATCTGCTAATTCCCCAGCTCTTTCCAAAGAAGATTGGAGAAGCACTACTCTTTCTGAAGAAGTTGATGATCAACTTTTCAGAATTTTTTTGACTTATGATATGCTAACTTCTGCAGTGGAGGTGGGAGGGACTGAGCAAAACAGGTGGTTTTCTCTAAGTGGGCCACCTCTAGCCTTTGATCTTGAATTGTTTGTTTCCCTGACACACTGAGACATTCCAATGATGTTGGATGTACCTAACATAACTAAATGAAAGAGATTTAACACAAGGAATGTGGGAAATATAATGCAGATATAATCTTTGTGAGTACCAAGAGATGGTAGGGAATGTGGTCTGATGGGCAGAACCAAGGCAATAGACTTGTTTTCTTTCTTTCTGTGCCATTTGTGACCAGTGACAACCCCTGGGTGTTTCCCCAACTGTAATGTGATAACACTTACCTGTATCAAAGGTGTGTGTGAGGCTTAATTAATGTCTATAAAGCACCACAAGATCCTTATTTGAAAGCTGCTGTAGAAACAATGTATTTTTTAAGCAATCCATAATCTATATCTTTAGGGTACTACAGTAGGAATCCCATGTAATGGTACAGAGCAATAATAATGGCCCCAACAAGGGTACTTTTGTATGATTTCTCATGTTGGATCAAATTCTGTTGGGGAAAGAGGCAAGCTTTTGAACTTTTTGGTTCTTCAGGCTTGGGAAAGGTCATTAGTGCCTCAGCGAAATACAAAGTAGGACAGATTGTTAAGCACAAGGAGTTAACATATGCTGGTTTCTCATTGTCGTTTGTATTTATGCAGATTGCGTTTTTTGAGTCTGTCAAAGCAGTTTAGACCCTAAACCTCTCAACGCTCCTTAAAGTGATGCTAGGTAACTTCTTATCCCGATTTGACTGAGGGAGTCTGGACTGACAGCATATATTCCAAGCGTCCACTAATTTTAGGTGCTACTACTTTGGAGTACCCAAGGTGAGCTCCCCAAGTGCTCTGAGGCAGGGGTTCTGTTTCTATACAGCACAATGGGGCCCCGATCCATGACTGTGGCTCCTAGTGCTACTGCAGTACCAATAATTCACAGTTCTTGACTGGTTTTCAAACATGGTCTGTGTTCTCCGTAGAGGTGACTTTTATTCCCAACAGCAAGGCCCCAGCACAGGTATCTCATCCAGTGGAACTAACACCACTGCAGCAAAATGTCCCGCTGCTCTCAAGTAGTTACCTGTGCCTTCTATCTGACAAAGGGGAGTGACAGCTACAAAGCAAGTTTCCATCCAAGATTACGTTTTGGGAGTGCAGGTCTTGGTTCACCTGTCAAACTGGTAAAATGGAAATGCATCCCAACCACCACTGCAGCCTTGAAGAGCTAATGCATGTTAACCTAATGATACTGTCAGTTGGCTTTTTAAAACAATGGAAAAACACAAGGTTTTGCCCCCAAGCAGCGCGCCAAAAAAAAAAAAAAAAGCTGCATCAGCGCGATCTCACCGCTCCACTGTTCAATTCAGCGGCTGGTCCTTCACTCCGAGGGAGTGAGGGACTTGCCGCTGAAGACCCGGAGCTGCCGCCCCAATAGCGGCCGGAGGGCCGCCCCCTGGTATTGGCCGCCCCAAGCACCTGCTTCTTTAGCTGGTGCCTGGAGCCGGCCCTGTGTGCTCCAGTGGGAAATGCTATTATGCATTTAAACAAGCCAAGTCTGTTTTGATCTCCTCATAAATGAACCCCTCTGGCTTTCTTTACTGGGAGCAGTAGCAGGTTTAGTAAGCACAAACTCTGGATTAAAAATACCTGCTTGTTTTAGCAAATGACCTTACCAGATAAAAATAACTGTAAGAACATAATTCAATAAAGCAATATATGTAGCAGATGACAACACTTCTATCTCCCATTCTGTAGAAACAGGTGCTATATTTGTTTCCTTACAGCACTGGTGATCTGTCAAGTTTCTTTTATGTAGTAAACAAACACACCCAGACTTGTTCACACATTTAGAAAAGAAAAGGGAGAGGTCAGGGAGAGAGAAATGACTGAATTGGTCTGAAGATTTGCTGCAGGGAACAGCTATTAAACATGAAGTTGAGACTCTCAAAGCAAAGCATCCTAGGGGTTAATTTCAAAGAGAGGTGTGTGCAATTCCCATAGACTGTTTTGAAAACCTCTACCACATCTTCTAATTTTGGGCCTAATTCTGCGATCTTTACCTCATGTTAAATAGTAGTTACTCATCCCAGCAGCCTAAATGAAGGGAAGGGCAGCAGAACTGGTTTCTCCTAGTTGGTTTATTTTGGGTATAACCATATTCTTCACTAGCAGCAGTTGGATCAGAGGAAGTGGTGTTTTGAATGTGAATGTTGCGCTTCACAGAATCTTACGTTGCCACGGTGCTGACAATGTACGGGTTTTCTAACGTTTCACCCTTCCAAAAAGAAAGTTCCCAGCTCCTGCCGGCGTTTCTACCACGTGCCTTCAAGGCAGCAGCAGTGGTACCTTTGTCGCCCCTCCCTGCTTATCACTAATTTTCCACTTTAAGGTGTAACACATCAGTGTGCAAACCTGCCGCTCACCGTGACATAGGTGGTGGATTTAACCTTCAGCTGGATTTATAATTATAACATTCTGAAAATGAGACACCCTGGTAAAGACGACCAACAATAAAAGCATCAGTTTCTGGCATGACCCTGCTGAGTTTCCCTTTTCTCTACTTCCCAGCCTCCTGGGTAATTTGTTTTGATCTTTTGGTAATAAACGGTAGAAGGCCTGTACTGCACTGCAGAGCTCTTACCAGAACCCCATCTGCTCTGAACAGACAGGGAAGATTAAAGAGAAATCAAAGGAACAGAAGCCATACAGATGAAAACCTTTCGGTGATTACTTCTCATCCCCTCACTGAGATTTTAATATAATTTCCTCCTTAAAAGCATAAACTCAAATTTATTGCGCTTGTGGAGTGACCGCCTTTGGTTTCGAGATGGTGACTGCAGTCCGTCAGCTTCAGTTTAGTCCCACTGCAATGATTCAGCATTTAGGCTTGTCTTAAAAGTATGATTCTATGGTGTAACAGAGGAAGAAGCAGCAGGAAGAGAAGATGGGATGGAACTGGAAGTGGATGCACATCCGGCGACTTATTATTGTTCTACTGTATAAGCACTTATAAATAAGAACATTTATTTCTTGTCCCAATTAACTTTCCTTTGCTAAGAGTCGTCATAGAGAGGGTTGTTGTAGTTTCCCCAGGAGCCGTAGTCATGATCATCCAACAGCCTTCCATATGAAGAATGTCTGAGAGGGTGAGAGGGAGGGAAAAAGACAAGTCTGGGATTATTTAGGAATGGTTTAGAAGCACCCTGTTCCAGCGCTATTCCTATTCAGTCGCACAGCCCTGTAGAAGGGATGCCCTCGCTCCTGCAGACACTGAGAAGCACCTACTGCTAAAACCCATCTCTGTAGCCAGGCCAGGGAACTTAATGTGTGAGAGGATAAACTGGTGGTGTTTAGATCCTGATTAATTTTAGGCTACGGTTTGGATTCTGGGTAGATGACCCCTAAATTACATCTCAGCTCCAGGTGCCTAAAGTCTTTAATGATCAACCATCTGGGACAGCGAGAAGTCTAGCACTAGCTGTTTTCTTGTAAAGCTGCTTCCTTGGTCCAGTTCAGGGGCACACTTAAAACACAGCTAGATCCTGTCTATGCTATAGGAATGATATGGGCCTCAATGATATCAGGGAACAATCCCGTCCCCTGACTGCGTATTGCAACACAATTTGATCAGTTACTTTTTTATTTCCATTTGCAGTGAGCCCCATGCCTTCTAGTTTCTAATTCCTGTGGGTGATTGATGATTCTGTGTTGTGGTATGAATGCATTTGAGTGGAGTAGATGGTCTGTTGTTCCTCTGCAGGAAGTTAAAACCTTTCTGCTTGTATATAGATACTAATATTGCCTCTTGAGCTAGTGTTAGATCTGGTAGTGTACTGAGTGCTATGGATTTTTAATAGGGTTGTTTTGTTAAGCTCTGAATATTCAGTGGTCTGTAGGCTGGATCTCAACTGTGTGAGAAGAGACTCTGTTCCCAACCCTCTCCTGTTTATTTTTTGTGAACATAAGAGCACATGAGATTCCTGTCAGGAACATTTGTGGAAATAATGAATTTTTTTTAAATGAGAATATTTGCAGAAAGCAAGTATTTTTATGTGTGTAAATATGCAGGCTTTTATAATGCTGACATTGGGGCCTTGAACTCATCCCTCAGAGGCAGGAAAGGACTTCTGCTCCTGTTCAGCACTGCCTGGGAGACATGGCTGCGGATGGGAGGTTGGCATGGAGCCCAATATTTGGATGTATGGAGCCTGGGAAGGAACTTGCTTTCACTGAATGTTTATTAAATGCTGGCTCTGAGATTTTTACAGGATGGTGTGCATGTGTAGTGTACAGTGGCATTTGGGATCCTGCAGTTCTGTTGTTGTTTTAACAGAATGCGATTTGCCTCTGGCAAATTCCACATAAACGTCATGCCAAAAATACCCCGGAATATAATTCTGAAATACCTTAAATCCTTCTAACAATCTCTGCAATTGCACCCAAGCTTTGAGAACCTTCTTAGAGACCCCAGTTCATGCTGTGCCCTACCTGAGCACTGAAAACCTCTTTCAATTTCCAAAGCAGCATGTTCTTGTTCAATGCCACCTACTCCCTTCTTCAGCCACACTTAAGTTATTCTAGTCAGAGAGAATGCCAACCGAACACTTGACTTCCAGGAAATACTTGGCCAGGGGGGACTGGGTCCGTGCAAACAAGACATTCATTTTTACAGCAAGAATAGCTGGCTGTTGTTTGATTTACTAACTCGTCTATTTTCTAGTGTCCCTCCATAGCACCAGTGATAGCTCTGCACAGCAGTATTTTGGTTGGGCCCAAGCCTGAACTGGTATGAATCACTATGAAGTAGCTGAAACAGAAACCTTGCTTACCTCAGCCTTAAATTAAACCCAATTAAAGATGCCCCGTGTAGGCTGTTCTTATTTTAAGGTCACAGACAGGGTATGAGTAAAGCTTGCCAGAGGGATAATTACTGTTTACAGTCACAACACATTGCAGTACTGGCTCTGGCATGTGAGTGAGGCTTTTGTAATGAGAAAAATGCCACCTTGTACCATTGAAAACTACATAAAATGGGATTTCTACAGCGTCTCCTCCATCTCCCAGCCTCTTTGCACTCAGATAATAGCGTGCCTTCGATTGCCCCCTAGAGCTGGTAGAGGTGCACCAAGGAAGGCAGGAGATGTGGTACCACTCACTGTCGGCTAACGTGCTTGTAGCCCCGCCAGCCCAATAACGGCTGAACGTCATTTTCTTCGGGTAGCTGCTTGGTGACCTTGATAAAATGAGCCAGAGCTCTTATTCCTGTGGCCAGGTGTCGACCCCACCATTGTTACCATCACTGGCAGTCGCTGGTCCCTCGTCACAAGGCTGAAATGCGCTGGGTTCCCCAGGGTTTGAGGTGCAGTGGTGGGCCAGCAGCACACAGCCGCAGCCTGACTACTGCTGCTGGGGCTTGAGAGCAGAGCAGTCGGGCTCAGGCCTCTCCTGAACACAACAGTCACTGACTCACAGTCCAGGCCTGACAGCAGCAGTGCCACCAGCTCTGCTGTATTAGCATCAGCTGTTGCATGGAAGGGAGGTGACCTGTCAGTCCCATCAATGTGAATACACATGGAGAGGAGAATGTACTCCAGCCTGTTCCAATAACTGAGTTGCTTCCAGGAATGGTGTCCCTTGCCTCTGTTAGCCAGAAGCTTGGAATGGGTGACAGGGAATGGATCACTTGATGATTACCTGTTCTGTTCATTCCCTCTGGGGCACCTGGCATTGGCCACTGTTGGAAGACAGGACACTGGGCTAGATGGACCTTTGGTCTGATTCAGTATGGCCGTTCTTATGTTCGGGGTAACCGTCCTTTTACCAAGTGGATGCTTACCTGATCTTAAGGTATGCTGCCACCCCGAACACCAGCAGCACCACCACAATGACCGTTACTGTAATGGCTGCAATGCTTCCTGCAAAGGGGGTGGGAGGGAAGAGGAGGAAGAAAAGGGCATAAACAGGCATTTTAGTAAGGTCATAACTTATCAAAACTACTCCCCCTGTCCCCTTCTGGCTCACTTGTTTGCAGTGCGCGGGCTAACACCATGCTGGCCACGTGTGGATTTGTCTGCACATGTATGCAATCTGGTATTTGCTGTCAACCCCAGATGTCTCATTGAGAAGGAAGGCAGTTCATTCACCACACAGCTGAGAGACTATGGCCACTCCGCCTCACCGCTAAGATCTGTCCTTGTTTGTAACCGAGGCCTGGATGTGAATGGGGACTTGCACTGTGGAATGAGACTGCCCTTTAGCCTAAGCTCCCCCTCCCTTCCCAAGCTGTCTGTTCCCAGGGCAGGTTCTATTCCCAGGGCTCTCAAATGGGGGGTCGGGACCCCTCAGGGGATTGCAAGGTTATTACATGGAGGGGTTGCGAGCTGTCAGCCTCCATCTCCAAACCCTGCTTTGCCTTCAGCATTTATAATGGTGTTAAATTATATTAAAATGTTAATTTATAAGGGGGAACGGGTTGTGCTCAGAGGCCTGCTGTGTGAAAGGGATCACCAGTACAAAAGTTTGAGGACCGCTGTTCTATTCCCATTCGTTACATACTGTAACTTTTACCTGCTGACATCAGGCAAAGTGCCCGAACCAGGAACCTGATTCTCTCTGGTTTACACTGATATCAGTCAGGAATGCCCCACCGAAGTCAGTAGTCTCACTGACACATCCCTGCATGATGGGAATGGGGCCCTTAGGCTAGATTTTTCTAAAGAGTTTGGTGCCCATTTAGGCACCAAAATATGTGGCCAGACTTTCAAAAAGGGCAGGCTAGATTCTGAGCTGGTAGTGGCATAATAGAAGCTGCTGGATGCTGTGGATTTTGGAAAATCTGGTGCTTCAGGCATGGAAATGAGAGCTAAGTGCTTGGAAAACGAGGTCCCAAGAGTTAGCGCTGGGCCCTTGAAAATTTGTCTCTAGTTGTCTAGTTCCATGCCATCCAGGCTTACTGCTTTTCTCCTGGGATGGGCTCACGTTCCTCACTTTAAAAGCCACATGTCGCTATGTTCCTCTTTGCGTGCGAGTGTTTCTCTGTACACACAGTGGGGTTACAAGTGGTTGAAGGTTTCCCTGCTGCAGGAGGAAGCTGTGGTGCAGCTCTGGCAGGAGAGTAATGACGCCTTTTAATAGCTCAGTTAAAATCTCCTGGGGGTGTTTTTACAAGAAGTGAATAAGCAGGTTTATGGATGCATGATCCAAGGGAGGCTCGGTCCCTGACAATGTAGAGTCACTCTTTAGGAGCTGCCCTCAGAACTGATCTCATTTAAATTCCCAGGGGGACAAAGAGGGGAAAGTTTTCAACACTCCTTCAAGTTACAGGTTTATTCTTAAGTAATGAGCTTCTGAGGCCAGTGGTTCTGCAGCCTCTAATAACGTATTCAACAGGCTACCGGCCGCAGGGGCTTCCTGACAGTTATTCAATGGTGCCTGTTAATTGGCTTCACCTTGCAGCCCTTCCAGCTAAGACTGCAGTGCCAATGCCATACTGATTCCACTCTGCAGCCTGCAGACACTCGCTGGAAAAGCAGCACTTTTGACTGGTTTCTCCTGAGCATTGCTATTAGCTGAAGAAGATTGTCAGGGCCAAACGTCAAACGAAATCTTCACTTGCTCTCTTTAATGCTCTTGTCTGCTTGGTATGATAACATTTAAGGGGGAGGGGAAAATATATGCAGTCTTTGTATTTCCTTTGCAGCAGGGAGATATTTGATGAGAGTTGGGCAGCTTTATGTTTTTGAAACTGTAATGCTCTGGTAAAAGCAGCAGAATGGATTTGGATAAAATAAAGACAGCAAACACTGCAGGGGGGAGGGAGAGAGAGAGAGAGAGTGTGTGTGTGTGTTCTGAAATACTGACTCTGCGGTATATAGGTCACAATTTGGCTGACAATGAAAATATGGTACATGGGTTTTTTTATCACCTTTAAGATAAGTCTCAAGTGCCAGACTTGTGACTTCATACTCCCAACCTGAACTTCCAAAAACAATCCACAAAAGCATATAATCCTCTGCCCAAGAAGTAATTACTTCACAGGGAAATGGGTTTGCTTATGCAAAAACACCGTTCAGCGCTTATGTAGTGTGTTAGACAAAACTTTTAGAGCTCAGAAGGGTCCCCCAAAAATACATTTTTTTTTAATAATCTCACAAAAATTAGGGCCAAAATTGTCAGAAGCCACTGGTGACTGTGGATGCCCAGTGTGAGACACACGGAGGGGCCTGATTTTCAAAGGGCAGGAGATCAGCACTGTCTGTGGGGTGCTGAAACTTGAGCAGCCAGACTCACTGGCTGCTTTGAAAATTTTGGACAAAATATCTAACAAATAGGTGACTTCTGCAGACCTGTTAAGATTTCTGCCACAGCTCTTCAAATCTGCCAACCCCTGCTAGGTCTCCTCTCCACTTCCTATTCTCCCTTACAAAGTTTCTTCTCTGCTCTGGTTTTCTTTAGGAACTCCTCTCTTCTCCCTTCCATGGCTCCTCTGTCCCCCTCTTCCCACTGCTGGGGACAAAGATTCCTCCTTTGAGAAAGAAGGAGCAAGTTTCTGGCACCAGCTGTAGACGGGCAGAGGGTCAGCACCCAGCTGAGGCAGGCAGAGCTCGGGAAATGTGGAAGTGGCCATGCTTATGGTCATGACACCATGGTTAGCTGGGTGTCCTATTTTGTGTGCTGAAAGAATCAACCTTTACCTATTACTGCTCAGGACAGCCAGGGCTTCCTTCTGTAACAAGTCACACATCTTACTTCAGCCTCTTAACTGCACTCTCACAGCACCTTTCAAACTATAGACTTTATCACTGTCCTATGTTATTTTAAACAACCCCTCTGCCTCCATTGTCATTATGTGGCAACGCTGCTACTCTATTTTACTGGGATGGTAACACTTATTTCTCTCCCCCTGCCCCGCCTCCCACATAATGGGCACACATCCACTGCCAACTGCAAGCCAGCAGCTGCCGCCAAGATCCAGTTCAGGGTGTATCTCATTCAGCCACCTTGGCTTTCCAGCCCCAGGAACTGTCTGTGTGTCGAAGACAGCTCACTCATCACTTCTGGTGTATGGCACCTCTGTCCATACTCTTAACCCCAAAGGACACAAGCTGCTAAGATGTTTGATGTCAGCTTCTGAATACACTTGTCTGATGACACAGGAGGGAAATCAACTCTGAGACATGGCTCCAGATGCTATGGTTCTAGCACCTTGAGACTCTCTTGCAGAAAAAAAACTAAGATTGCTCTCACTGGAAGACACTTCTCAAGCCCTTACACCAGAGATGGGCAAACTATGGCCTGCGGGACCCTCCTGCCTGGCCCTGGAGTTCCCGGCTGGGGAGGCTGTCCCCCCTCCCCCGCAGCCTCAGCTCACTGCACCACCGGCGCAATGCTCTCCATGGCGGGGCTTCGAGCGCTTGCTGGGCAGTGCAGCTGCAGAGCCGGGGCCTGACTCAGTGCTCTGTGCTGCGCGGTGGTGTGGCTGGCTCCACCGGTGCTCCAGGCAGCGCGGTAAGGGGGCAGGGAGTGGGGGGGGCATGGATAGAGGGCAGGGAAGTGCGAGGGGGGGCGGGGGCAGGGGTGTGGCTAGGGGTTGGGGTGCTCAGAGGGTGGGGAACGGGGTTGAATGGGGGCAACGGTCTGGGGGACAGTCAGGGGCAGGGGTTCTAGGGACGGTCAGGGGACAGGGGGTTGGATGGGGGAGTCTGGGGGGAGGTCAGGGGGTGAGAAACGGGGGGGTGGGGCCACGCCACAACTGGCTGTTTGGGGAGGCACAGCCTCCCCTAACCGGCCTGCCATACAATTTCAGAAACAATGTGGCCCTCAGGCCAAAAAGTTTGCTCACCCCTGCCTTACACTATCCTTCTCTATAAATCAATGCCTTCTACCTTGGGGGGCTGCAGAGAGACTGAGTGGACACCCATGTCCACAAACCCAGCATAACTGGCAAGTCTCGTGCTGCTTGTCTGTGTGCCCTACGTTCAAAAGGAGCTACAATTAGCCAATGCAGTTAAGTGGAGAAGATACTGGACTTCTGCCTGGGGAAAAAAAACAGTCTGAGAATTCCGCCTCTTAACTCAATGCAGCTCCTCTTAACCGTGGAGACAGAAAACACTAACAGCAGCATGGGACTTGGCAAGCATTCAGATGTGGCTGGGGGAAACAACAGGCTGAGGAATGAATGTTGGCTTTAACCTTTGAAACTACCAGGATTTGTACATAACCATCCCACCAAAATTTCAAGGGGCTGATTCAAGGTGTCCCGACACCTGTACTGAGGAGACATGGCGGTGTAGGGGAGGATGAGCAAGGATGTCCCTAGCAAAGCGGAGGAAGCACGTGCAGTGGCTTGTGCTGGTACTAAGCATGCTGGCCTGGGACCCAGACTGTTTGCCTGTGAGTTTGTCTTGCAAAACCAGCAGAACTTGTATCCATTACTTTAAATCCCCTCCCAGTATCCTAGTCTGTTTTCCCCAAAAACCAATCCATTAAGATAAGAACAGACCCCTTCTACCCCAAAATAGCTCTTATGCCCCATGAAGATGCAGCCTAATAGTACTTTGATCTACGTTGTATGTATGAAGTGGTTTTTACTGCACTCTCACGTGTACCCATAACATTGTCATCCTGTATCAAATACACTGGGGCCCAAAGGCTGGACCAGAGCCATCATAACTTCTTGTTTTACTTTATAGGGCTTGATGAGCCAGCCTTAATGTGCTGTTAACTCTCTAGATTTCGGCTGTTAGAGATCTCTCCCACTTGTTCTGCTTAATGAGGGGGAAGAAATGTTAATGACTAAAGGAATGCGATGAAATAAACGAAATAGCTAGTGATTTTATTTTTTTTAAATACGAGTTGGGACTAGATGGCACAAATTCAAACTCCTCATGAACTTTGGGGATCCATATTCCAGTTGTGCCTCTATCTTGTCTTTCTTTATATAGTTGAGATGGTTCACAACACATCTACTAATCTCTAGTCTCAATGAATAAGATCTTTGGTGCTGTAATGCAGGGGAGTGCTGAATTATGCATTTGAGCACTCTACAAATGAGATGCTGTTTATCTGTGTCTTTATAGCACCACTACGTCCTTGCCCTCTCTTAAAAGGGTCACTTTTGTATCACAACTTGCAATCAGCCCTGTATCTGATGTTTAATGCTATGGAATATGCTGCAGAGACTAAAATTAATCAGAAGAAAAAATACACTCTAATACATCACAGCACTATAGGGCTCCCCCAGATTTCAGGGTGACGGGGACTGATTTCTCTCTAGAGGTACCACCTGCATGTTCACTGCATTCTATTCAAAATTCAAGAGAGCAGGAGGGCATTCAGTCTGGCAGAAGTGCCTTTATTTTGTTGTTTTTCCCATGGTAACTGGTGAAAGTGAATGATCCTGACTCTAGCTCCTTGAACTGTGATGGCTCCAGCCCTGGGAATAGACCACCCCACCTGCAATGAGATTGGGGAGGAAAATGCCACCAAACAAGTTTGAAAGATTGTATAAAGCTTGCTGTAGCCTCAGTTTGAAAATGTCTCACTCTGTACATAAAGTTACCGGATTAAACAGAATGCCAGGTATGGAGAGGACAGGAAAGAATCATTCTGAAATAAGTAAGGTCACCCATAATGAAGGACATTGAGATAATATCCTGATCATGGGAATCCACGTTGATTCACACCATCCCTGGTCTATTCTCACACTAGCCCTTCATAGGGTAACTTGCCATGGTGACATCACCATATGTGGTGTATATACGTGCACACAACGCACCTTTGACCACTTTTCAAAGATAATTGATGAGTAAGTGATTGTATCTGACCTTCTAAACACCTAAGATGCCATTAAAAGCCTGTGCCAGAAAGTTGTCATGTTGTTTCCTCCATAAATGGGGAATTTCCCTTCAACTATCTTGAGCTCAGGCATTGACTATATATAATCCTGAACCAGTGATTTGTTTAAGGTCCAATACCTCATCCATCAGGATGAGAAGAAGTTGTATGCCATCAGAAAGCCATGAATTCTTCAATTTTTCTAGCAGGATAGGGTACTTATCTAAACATGGCAGGTCGAGATTTCAAACCTTAAAACTGTGTATAGAAAAGCTATTGGATAACTCTCAGGTTTCTAAGTTCACTGGCCGTGCGGAAAAGGAAAAGTGTCTATTCTCATTAGAAAACACGGCATCTATGGTCAGAAGATATGTTGTGGTCTCCTAGTCTAGAGTGTAGAAAGTGAAATTCTTATTGAAACTTAGAGTTTAGTGTCAGACCTGTCAGAATATACCCAGTCATTGTTATAACAACTTTCTATGAAGGGATCACAGGTTTAGAAGAGATTCAGAATAAGGCTATACTGTGTGATGTACATAAAACACAGAGCTGTAGCTCCTGGGTAACTTTGTTAATATTACAAGTAACATGAAAGCACTTCTTATGAGTAGATGCAAGTAATCTTTTTCTTACCCCTTTGCCTCCCCACTCAATGCCCCCCAAATAACAGGAGAAATGAAGCACTAAAGGTGACAGCATAAATAACGCACATACTAAATCATTTGCCTCACCTGAACTTAAAGCACGCTGGACCTCTTCCATGGTTACTCCTGTGGAGAAAGTGGTGCTATCCGTGGAGACGGCCTCTGAGACAGACTTGGTTGCCAAAGTCACTTGAGATGTTTGTCTGATCACTGGGCCTAATGAGAGGGACACTGGGGGCATCTCTTTAGTTGAGGCATTCTCTGTAGCAGGTGCTGCTGTGGATGCGTTTGTGTTTGGCAGTTGGATTGTGTTTTGATTTGTAATGGTGGTCTGTCTGAAAGAACCTGCCGATGTCGAAGACGACAAGGTATTAATTAGGTGAGAAAAGGTGGTTGCTGGGGTCTCTTTGGGAGGGGTGGCTGTATCTGGAGCTGTTGTGGGAGAGGTGGCTGTATCTGGAGCTGTTGCATTTGTCAGGTTGGAAACTGAAGTCTCAGAGCTGTGTTCTGTGGCTGTTAATTCTGACCCAGTGCTTGATGACGGTGACGGGCTGGTGGCTGAAACATTTGCTCTTTCCGTATGTGAGGCAAGATGTGTAGTGGTAGCTGACAACTCTTTTGTGGTGCCTGAGGAGATTGTGGTATCGCCCTGTTCTGCTGGTCCTGAGGTGACTTTGTCTCTTGAAGTGGTCGCTGTTACTGCTGTTTCTGATTGTAGCTTGTTTGCTGATGTGCTAGCAACAAGGGTGACATGGACAGTAGTTTGAGTTGATTCTGACGCAATGGTACTTCTCTCAGAAGGACTGAGAGAGGATGTAAGTTCTGAATGTGCAGAGTGAACACTCAATCCTGAG
The DNA here is from genome assembly GCF_025201925.1 of Gopherus flavomarginatus. NCBI lineage: Eukaryota > Metazoa > Chordata > Testudines > Testudinidae > Gopherus > Gopherus flavomarginatus. Next base: position 151,942,456 of record NC_066619.1, read on the forward strand.
GAGAAAAACACACACAAATTTCAACACTGGAAAATTATTGTGACGAGCTGCACTCTGAGCACACAGCGAAGGGCTTGGAATGAATGGCCTGTCAGTTAGTTTTACTATACACATCCTTGAAAGGATGTTTGCCTGAAGTAAGGAGGATTTTGGTTACCACTGAAATAGATGGTACAAATGAAAAATCGTGTTGTAAAAGTAAGAAACTGTTTTTGAGTTTACTTCCTACTACATTGATTTATATCAAATTGGGGGCACTTATTCAAATAGACTGTGATATAACTCAAACATGGTTGGTAGCAGGACAATAACACGGCATTGAGCAGTAGCTTTGGGAAGACAGCTTTGTTCACATGAGGGATATTGGGTTACACCTGAATATCCAGGTTTTGTGTATGTTACAGACTGTCCTATAAGGGTTCTTCTGCAGTAGGACAACCACCTGTTTAATGGCTGTCAATAACACCTCTCTTGGGTCCCGGGAACTAGTATCTGAAACTCAGAGCTGGCTGGAATTTCAAAATTAAAGGGGAAACTATTGTTTTCTTTTCTGACCAGCACCTAATGGAATGGTTTGATTATTAGTACACACCATGCCAAACATCATTTTCCATTGTTAAGGAAAGTACTAGGAAATCTAGAGTGTCTTACCATGTCTTCTATAACTGTATTGAAAACAGCTTAGCCCCAGGTACACTAGCAGCCAGCAGTTGAGGCCAATGGGACCTCCTGCTGATAGTCATTAACAATGGGTCATTTTCCTGGTGTAGACAGACCCCAAGAGGAGACCCCTTGATCCTAAGCTAGATCCTGAGCCATTGCAAGGCGCTGGCTGGCACCGTAGCCAAGACTGACAAAATAGCAACTATGTTTGGTTACACAAGAGTGCACTACTTTGATTATTTTGCCTCTGTTTTTATTCTGAGACCACCTTCCACCAGGATGTTCATGCATCCTACTTTCCACAGTTGTTAACCATCCTTAGGCGAGAAGCTCTTTTAAATGAACCATATGATATGAAGTATAATTAGGTTTGGAAGGATTTCATTTTTATTGGAGTAAATGCCAGTAAACGATTTCTCAGCACACAAACTGATGAAAACATATTTCCACTGATCAAAATGTACAGATAGGTGAAGTAAGAAGTCTGTATCACCACTGCTGCTAGTGCACTAGTGTGAGCATTACAGTTTGATTTCAGGATATTTCCTTTGTTTATTTTGACATGGGATGTTGCCAATTTAACTGTTAAGCTTTAACTTTCTGAATCGCAGCATCTACTGTCATTAAATAATTGTCTGACACCCCCATAATTTCCCAGATCTGTGAAAATTTAAATCTATCATAAAAAAGGACTTAAAAATAAAATAAATATTCTGCTAAGCCGAGGTATACTCCAGTAAACTTAGACCAATGTTAACTAAGTTACGAGAAATAACTCATTCCAAGTGTAGGATCAAAATATTGCAATGACCATAAGAATGCTATTGCCATGTTGACTCTCTTCTCTCTGGAACACAATCACTTGAAATCACTCCAGCAAAATCAGAGGGCAGCAAATTATCTATTGAAACGCTTCCTTCTGTTTAAGGTCTGAAAATAGAAACATCTTCCCCTGCTGCTTGCATTGTCTGCCCACTGCAGGTGAAGATGGATAGGCTTAGTTAAACTGAATGTTATCACTTAATTTGATTTTCTAGAGATGCTTTTTTTCACTGGAACACAGAAGGTGCATCTACTCAGCAAAAAGAACCCCGTGGCAGCGAGTTTCACGGCTCGGGTCAACTGATTATGAAGCAAAACAGAAAAGTCCTGTATTGCATTTTGCCAACAATGCAATATTTAGCCTCCTGCTCGGTATACCAGGAGTACTACATAGGGTGACCAGATGTCCCCATTTTATAGAGACGGTCCCGATATTTGGGGCTTTGTCTTATATTGGTGCCTATTACCTCCCACCCCCGTCCTGATTTTTCACACTTGCTGTCTGGTCACCCTGGTACTACACTACATGCAAACTCACCCATTCACTCATCTGCACACTGAAGAAATATTAACATTCATTTCTAAAATCTGCATGTACTCAACTCCAACACTCCAATATTACTTTGATCTACAATGGCCTTTCCTTGACGCTCTGTCACCTTTGACCTGGCCTTCACTGGCTTATGTACAGGATGGATGTCTTGTCACTGCAATAGAGAAGCAAACGACACAAAGTACGGTACCCAGATACTTGCCACATCTTGCCAACCTGAATTCCAGCATTAGCTGTGGGTTTAACACATCTACTTTACGATGCTGGCTTGTTTCTGATTGCATCAAGGCCAGAATTACACACAAATCCAGATGGTGTTTATGTATGCTGGACTGGCAGAATTTTTTGTTTGTATCTGTGAGAGCACACCTATTAAAAAGGCTACTGCTGTCTCCATTTTGGGACTGCATGTTCAAAGGCACCAGGTGTCAGGGAAGTTATGACCTCTGTAGGACTTCCCTCCATGCTAGCTGCAGTCATGGGAGGACAAAACAGGTATAAGAGCTACCCTGGCTGTAACACCAAGATAAGCTTGAAGCTATCAATAATGCTGCAGGGAGTCTCTTTGTATGTAAGAATGCGCAGACTTGGGGAAATAAATTGGCTCATTCCTGGTGTGCCTCAGAAATGATTAAAAAAACTCTTTTTCCAAAGTCACAGTTTCTAGAACATCTGATTTGCCAACATTCCCTCCTACGGTCTCTCTGGCCAGCAGCTTCCTTCAGCAAATAGCACTTCAGCACCTGTGTAGCAAACTCAACCTATTCAGCACACGTTGGGCACCTGGAAATTACAGTGTATCCTTCCACCCCCAACCCCTTTCCACTTCCTTGTTTGTTTCTCAGCAGAAAGATGAGTCAGTCTTTTCTTTCTTCTCCTCAGCAACAGACTTCAATTTTTCTTAGAATTTGCCCTAGTAGATTAGATCATCTTCCTTTGGGTTAGTTTGGCTACAGAAAGAACATGCAGACAATACATTACCTCGGAATAATTTTTATTCTTGTGACATTCATTTATTTATATCCAAAGAGCAGCGCTTCAAATGCTGTGGCGCCGCACTCATTCGAGCACCAACAAGCAACACAATTAACTAATTATAATATGCTACAAGTTAGACTCTGTGTGGGTGGCAATTGCTTGGTTAAGTTTCAGCATCCATTATAACTTCCTTCTTATAGCTGCTCATTACAAATTCTTTGTGAGCTGAAATTTTTCTATGCTTGGTCTCATGTGAAGGTGAAATTCTTAAGGAGAGTTGGTCAGAGAAAACTCTCGTGGTTTTGAAAGTTGACCAGAAATGATGGGTGGAGAATTGGGGAAATGGTCTACAAAGAACGCATGCATGGGTAGTTACTTCTGAGTCATTTTTTCCAGCCAACTATGGAAAAGAGATTCCAACGTTCAGCGCGTGCTCTCACTCTCTCTTGGATAACTCAAGGGATGGAAGTTAGAAACTTCAAACTTGTCTTGATTTGATGATCTCATTTGGACTTGAAGTCAATTGGGTGGGAAGAGTTCCAGCTGAAAAGTTCCAAAGTGTGCAAAAACCGAGTGAGTTTAAGAATTCCTCTCTGTTTAGAGGTGCATTTTCAGAACCTACTAAGGACACCCCTGCTGAAGAGCTTTTTAGAGGTCTCAGGGTGGGGGTGGGGATGATTGTGTATCAGGGAGGTTCAATACATCCTGGAATTCCTAGGCACACAGGGGCAGTATTCATGATGCTTCATTATTAAGCATAGGACAGTGCAGAGTGTCTCTGTATCTGGCTATGGCCCGGTCTCCTCTGTCCCTTTTTTCTGCAGTGGCTTTTGGGGGAAAAGAGTTCCTGCTCTGCAGTTGTGCATGACTACTACCTTGGGAAGGCTCCAGGGAGAAAAGCTCTTTGTATCCTCCCATGGGTGCCCCTGCTGAAGCACTCTGGCCCCACATCTCTCTCATAGCTTGGGAAAGTAGCTGTTTAGAGCAGCGGTGGATGAACCTGGAAACTTTGAGGCTCAGGTATCTGCACAAGCTTTGTAGCCATCCCCAAACCAAACTGCTCTCTGGGCTCCAGGGGTGGGGTCCTAGAACTCAGTGGTGCTCTAAGCTGCTGGCATAAAGTGTTGATAGCTGAGTCACAATGCACTTGTCTGTTAGGCTGCTGTCTCTGTTGAACCAGAACTTGCAAGTCTTGTGGTTTTCATACAGTGGGCTGGAATGCAGCCAGTTCAGGCTCCCACCTAAACCATTCACCCAGCCCTTAAAAACTGCAGCCCAGGCAGCCAACTCTTCATTTGTGGAAAATGGTTCCATTGGGAATGCTCCGTTGCCATTGCTGCTGCAGGCATCCGGCAAAGCAAAGGGGGCAAGGCGCTGTTCCCCATAGGAGGGCAGCCTGCACAGATGTTTAAATGCGGGGCACAAGATGAAACGGATCAATATTCTCCTTTCACCATCTAGATAACTATACATTTGTGCATGTGACTTTTTTTACTAGTGCAGGCTTGCTCCTATTAAACCGAAGAGAGGTTCTGGTTGGCAACACAGCCACACAGAGATAGGAGGAATTGTAGGGGTGTCCATGCGACATTGCTTGTTGAAAGCCACACACTGACACATAATATTGTACTTAGTGTTTGTAAAGTCCAGGGGCTCTTGAAATATACAGAAAGCTTGACATTTGGGTAGGAAACATTGAGTAGGCAAGTAGCACCTCTGCTCTCGGGTATCCAGCCACAAGACTGTTATTCTGTGGTGAGGTTTAAGCTAAAAGTCCCACAGCCTCTCTAATTTGAGGCTTCTGGGGGAAGATAGTGTGGTTCGGGGGACAGAGCACTGTGCCCCCCGGGACTTGGGGGGAGGCAACCTGGGTTTTAATCTCTGGGCAAGTCACCTCCCCGTGCTTCAAGTTCTCCATCAGTGAAATGGGCATATCTGCCTCTTTTGTGAAGTGCCCTGATGTCTGGAAGAAAAGTGCTGTATAATTCTCTCTGCCCAGCCCCCACTCACTCCTTAGCCAGACCGGCTAGACTGGGCTGCACATACTCCAGTGCTGCCAGTCCAATCTATCGTGCTTCTCCAATAAAACAGGGTTATGTTTGGGCTGGCAGGGCTCAATAACTCAAACGTGTGGGGGCCTCTGAATGATCAGCTGTGCTGTACTCCTGCAGGACTCATTAACAATCCTCGTTGGCTAAACTTACTGTGTGCGGTGTTCTTTCCCCCTCCGCCCTGTAAAAGTTCAGTGAAAGTGGGGGCAGCTCTCAGAACGAGTCTTTATGTGTAACGCATGCACGCGAGCAGAGTGGTTTCAGCAGGATTAAAAAGCAGAAGCCAGACAATTAGAGCACTAATGTTTTTATATGAAAAAGGAGGTGCAGTCTCCACAATCCTGGCTCCATTATATGGCATCTGCTATTACTTTAAAATCTCAGCATCATGCGAACAGAAGGCTTCTGATTTAGAACAGGTTCTACTTGTTTTTATGGCTGATTCAGTTAGATGCAGAAGGGATTTTTAAAAGGCACAAATTCTGAATTCCTCCTCCTTATTGGAATGTGTGCTACGTTTTTGCTGCTTATTGGTCTTCAGCTAGCTAACGCTGCCACTGGAAACTGCAAACATGTGTATACCAGGGCCAAGGTTTGAAAATAGTCCAAAGAAGGCTCCTGGGTGTTGATTTTCCAAAAGCACCTAAGGGATTTAGGAACATGAGTGCTATTGAAAGTCACTGACTTGTGAGCCTAAATTGCTTTGCTGCTTCTGAAAATCTCCCTAAGTAAACGGACTGATGTGCTGAACACCCAGCAGCTTTACCTGCAGGCTCAGGACTTCTGAAAATCAGGTCACCTGACTTTAGACTCTTGTGTTTGAAAGTGTTGTTCTTCATGTGTTGTTTTCTCTCCCATTACCTCCTTGCATAACCATCTCTTTAAAATCACTCTGTAACCACAAATGAAAATGACAAAGCATTTTCCTTCACTTCTAAAACTGAACTTGTAAAGGGCATTTCACCTTCTCGTGCTTGCCTGCCACAGACACACACGACAGCCAATTTTGCCAACCATGACTGGGCAGAGGCCAGAAGCAGGGGCATCAGCTGGGGGGGATGGTTTTAAATGAGTCCTGTCGCTGGCACAGGAGAGCAGAGTGAATTTGATTTAAATCACTGGTCGCATATCAGACTCTATTGAATCACGGATTTATTTCTACATAAAAATGCATTCTTGCTGGTGGTTATAACCTTAATACATATTCTTCACAACTCAGAGATAGATGGAGGTTTCATTTTTAGAAGATACACACTGTACATTTTTTAAGTGATTTATTTTGAAAACTTTTCAGATTAGTTTTATAGCTATATCAGAAAATGAATTATTGATTATTTCATTTACCAAAGGTAACTGAAGCAGATATTTATGAAGTCACTGGGAGGTGAACTATCTCCAATTCAACAGGTTAATCATTAATATTTGGAGGATTTTCTTGGCATGCTGTATGAGGAAGAGATCATCATCAGACAGACGTTTACATTGTTTTATTTAACTAAAACAATGTTATGTATTCTGGATTTTTTCTTCAACAGCAAACATATGCTTGTTTTGTTAAAATATTATATGAATTTTTGAATTTAGTTAAACATTCAAGTTTGTTAAAACTGTTTAAATAAAATAGTTTAAATGAAATATTTCTTTAAAAAAATTAGACTGTCAGCCAGGTCAACAGGAGAAACATAAAATATTGGCTTCTGCAGCTCAGTCATCTTCACCTTCATTTCCTGTTTGTTCGTAATTTAGAAAAGAAAAACAAGCCTTCCTGCTTTTTCAGGTCCCAAACGATTTCTCAATTTGGAATAGATTAGTCCAAAGGAAGAAAATATTCTTTCTACAGCAGCAGAAGTAGTTACTGCTGTTAAAAGTGAGATTATCACTACAACAGTCTCTGAATCCAAGTGCTTAAGTGACTTTCACCAGTTCACTGCTGTGACTTTCTTTAAAACATCATCAGCAAACACATTTCTTGAATAGTTCTTATTCCCAAACTGGGTCTCTCATGGCCTGCTGCCATTCTAGGTTTTCCCTTCTAGTGACAGAATGCTATGGTAGATCTCAAATCAGTGCAGGCTACACTCAGAAAGACCTCAAGACTTCTGGAATATGCTGCTCAAACAGTTTCACTTTTGTTTCTGCTGCCTTCTCACATTTATCTCCAGACTTCTTCTCCTTATCCAGATCTGTTGCACCCCCAACAATCTTCTGTTCCTTGGACTTCTTGAAACTTTGCACTTTTAGAGAGAGGTAAGGGATTGACTCTGTTTACACAAATTTGCAGAGGGACAATAGGGTTGAGGTCTGTTTCTCACCTCTGTATATTTATTTAAAACATTTTTGCTGTTAACAAGCATGTTATCTCTAGAAACACAAATCCACAGTTTGAGAACTGCAAAACTAAGCATCTTCTAGACTGAGCACTGAGTACCATTGGGTAGATAGAAAGATTAACCTAAATAATCTATACAGAAGCCCTTGGAATAGGGTGACCAGACAGCAAATGTGAAAAATCAGGACGGGGGTGGGGGATAATAGGAGCCTACATAAGAAAAAGACCCAAAAATCGGGACATCTGGTCACTCTACCTTGGAACCCCATAAAATTGGGTCCCCTAATCCATGAACTATTGGAACTCATTTACAAAACTTTTCTTCAACATTACATGAATATATTGTCTCACACTAGAGAATTAAAATGTATAATCTCTATTTCATGACGATATCTTTGAGTTATCACGCATCTTAATTACAACTATCTTTAGATAGGTTTTTTCCTCAAAAAGCATTTTATAAATTTTTTTTTTAATTTTTACCCCCCCTGCAGGAGAGTCTTACGGCCTGGCTGTTGGACAGAGGTCTAGACTTTCCGACGCTGTGGTCAGATGGTAAATGCCCCAGAAGCACCCTGGAGGTATAGCCCCAGCTGATAGGCTCCATTTGTGGCCTGTTGAGGTGCTAATGCTAAGGCACCCATACAGGGATACTCGGGGAAACCCAAGGTCTGTAGTAGCAAAGATGCTATTCTGACAGTTGGTCTGTTACCAAAGGAAATCTCAGCCTGGGGGTTGCCTGTGAGTGGGTGGGACAATCTCCTTCTGTTTTTTTCCTTCTTCTCGTTCGTTGTGGTGATGGAGGTGGACAAAGAAAGGTGCACCAGGGCTGAGTTCCAGGAGGCAGTAGGGAGCAAAGCAAGACTTGTGACACAGAACTCTCTAGAGCAATGGTCTCTTTTTGGGTTCTCTGGTTCCCGGTCGGTGAAGCCTATCTGGTGAGGGATGGGAAAGAAGGGCTGAGTAACAACACGGTGTTTGGTTGCCAAGATTGTTTGCTATCTTAGAGCTCTCAGGGTGTACTGTGCCTTTAACCCTTGAATCAAGACCAGCCACCCCTCAAATGGTTCCATACTGTAGGTTCTATCAGCTCAGAGATTCTTGTGGATCCCATTCTCTCCTGATGGTGCCCCTCCGCTCCAGCTTATAAACTATGCCGCATCCCTGTGTCAACTGCGGCGACTGCATGGGAAAGAAGCATGGATGTACATCCCGTCTCTGATGCCATAAGGGCGATTCCTTTTTATTATAAAATGTGGCTAGTTAATAAATTTCAGTAAATAATGAAGGTGCTTCTTGTTGAGCTTGTATTGAGGGAGAATGAAGTCCTTGGCTTGTAGCTGCACAGCTCTATGTATATCTAACAAACTGAGTCTTCAGCCAGGAGCAAGTGCAGATCAGCAGATGGACCTGCAAACAGGAAGTGCCGTGGAGAGCTGGTTTATGATGGAGATCCACTCACTCTTCTTCAACATGAGGAAATGGCTAAATAAAACTCTTCTCTCGGCAAACCTGAAAAATACTAGTAGCCAAATGTCATTTTTCTTTACTCTGGTGGTGGGGAAGATTTTCCTATGCAGAAAAAGATGCAGGTTACCCCTGGGTTCCAGCCCAGTACTGCAGCTGAACATTCCAGTTTCTGGAACTTGAGTTCACTTAGTGTCACACAGGGAACAACTGAAATCAATGCTGGCTCCAGCTGACAGCTATAATTTTTAGCAAAAGGGACTGTTCTCCCTACTCGCTTGATTACTCACTTTTGCTGAAAAATGAAGGGTAAGAATTCATTACTAGAGCCAGACAGCCCACAAGGCCGACTAATACAACATGAAATATTACCTTCATTGCTTAATTTGTTTGCTGGACACTAAATGCTTGTGTAGTACAAGCGGCAACTGCCAACACTTTCTCCTGCAATATTAGTAAATCTGCTAATGCCTGGGCCCATAATGTCCTAGCTGGAGCCACTCCCAGCTTTCTCTTGTCTCAGCGCACTGTTGCTGTGAAGCTCTTTGGGATCCACCAGAATGGCTGGGCCACATCCATTGTGGACAAACACTATGAAATACATTAGTACAAGAGGTCAGAAACCAGCTGTAAGAACTTACTCCCTTAAGATGTAAATGTTGCACAAACATTGGTTCAGTTGATAACTATCCTCTATAAAGACCGTTTTCTTTTCAAAGAAATCATTGTAACTTCAGCGTCCTCCTTTGTGAGAGCTTTTGAGGTTATTAAAATAGATCAGTCCAACACGCTCATTTAGGGTACAAGCTACTCTCGTGTAAGGCAGAAGGGGATGGCATACAATTTTCAACAGCAGGCAGCATTTCCTTGTCTAACACAGGGATGCTAATAGCACAGTTTACAGCAGGCATTGTCAGGTAGTGACCTTCTGTGCTAAAAATTGTCAGGAGGCCAGCTGTCTGAGTTTTTGAGCAACTTGTAAAGAACAGAATGCACAGCAATTTAATGACTGGAAGTCAAAGGAAAGGATGGTATGTGAAATCCCTTGTTGCTTTCATGAAGTCTTGAGCAACTAAGTAGAGAGAAAGCGATATTTTGAACAAATAGCTGTCCTGAGACAGCAGAGGAGGTGTGTGTGGTTTGTTTTTTTTTTTACAAGGTGTGTAGACCTCATGTATCTCTGAGAGGGAAGGCATTTTCTCCATCTTTCTGCGAGTTCAGGTTGCAATTCCCCATGTACATTTTGCATTCACTGAAGGTGTTCTGGGATCAAAGGGCTGCTGTATCGTAGCAAGTGTTGTTTAAGGGTGTGCATGTAATCGCGCACAACCACCTGTCATGTGGAGTGTGCAGGGTTTGACTCAAAGTGCCCATGCACCAATTTCTCTGTCATTAGCTCCAGATTGGTTGCAACCTCCCTGCTCACCCTTGGGAGCCCAGCTAGTAAGACATTTCACAAGGCAGGCTGGCACCTTCCCAATGTTTCTAATGAAAGAGGCATCTTCATTATAAGGGCTGTTGCAAATGCTCCGTATAATGACGCCGGCTGTCTAAAACCTCACGTGCAGACTTATCTCAGAAAGGTGGGTGTCTGATTCTGTGTTAACTGAAAAAGGGGCTCTCGCCAACCAGTGTGCTGCTGGAGCATCGAAGGCCAAGGCACAGCTATGTGCAGCTCCCTGCTGCGTTGTGGCTGGCCCAGAACCAGAGCTGCAGAGCGTCTCAGCAGTAGGGTATGCGGCACAAATCACCTTCCGTGCAGGTGTAAGAGGAGAGCAGCCAACAATTGGTTATTTTCAAAGCAAAAGGAAAGCCAGTGGGGGAAGTGTGATTCTCCCCTCCCCCCCGGACAAAATTACATTGCCTTGTATTACACATTCAGAATTGGGTAGGCAACTACAGGAAACACATGGGAGGTAAGCTAGGGCAGAATTTGGCCACTACATTTTGTTCATAATGCCAGAAATGTTGATTAGATTTAACCAAAGGACCCTGTCTTGATGTTCTTGAAGTCCTGTTTCATTTTACACTTAGTATTGTTTAAAAATAACCATTGTAAATCACACTTCCATTTTGCTAATGGCAGTGCCTTTTCTAACCACTTACAGAATTAGAAACCAGTTAAAGAGATTTCTTTTCCTTGACTGACTCCGGTAAGGTGCTATAGCACTTACTGTCACAGTTTCATTGAGCAGGGCAGTAACTTTCGAGAGTACGGCAGTATGCTAGCCAGATACCCAACCTCACTCTGAAATCAAACGCCAACACAGGGTGCTTCCAGCCTTCCCAGGAGTTCTCCCATAGCCACACCAGCCAGTTTATGTATTTCTAGAAGATACCACTCTGGTTAATGTACATAGACTGGCCCATCTGTTTGCGCCGGTTTCTTACCAGTGGATTTGTTGCATTAAATACTGAACTGACTTCCTTCTACCAGTGTAAGAATGGACTATTAACAACCCTATTACCTCCTGCGTACATAAGTTACCGTAGATGTAGGTGTATTGGTACCGGTTTGCCTCAGTTCTGTGCATTCATGCTGTTGCTCAATGTTTTATATGGAAAGTTGGATGCCCGAGATTTGAGGTAGGAGCCAGACACTGATGAGTCTGATGAATGGTCAGATCACTTTATCCCAAGTCTGATGTGTCTCTTACAGCACCAGCTCAGAGTCAAGGGGCTACATCAGATTCCCCACTTTGTTTTGTTTGTTTCCCTAGCCCTCGTAGTTGCAGAAGAAGGTAGCTTGAAAATGTGAATAGAGTGCACCTTAAAAGCTCAAACTAGAAGGGAAATTAAAAAATCTATTACAACATATATATATATATATATATATATATATATATATATTTGCCCATCTTAGGCTTTTTTGCAGCCTGACTCCTGAATGTTTGGGGTTAGCAAGAGTGTAACTGCTTGTCTGGACTTTGGAGATGTAGGGTTGAACAAGGCCTACCAGAAAGGGGCTCAGTCTCAAGTGGGGCTTCTAGGCCTTACTTTTACAAATCTCGAGAGACAGCCTAGGTAGCCAGCCACTGCCTCTATCCCTATGGTCACCTCAGAGCCTGTGAATCTGCTACAGTAGATTGGAAGTGCATGTAGTGAGAAAAACATTACTATTGTCAAGTCTGAGACAGGGACAGTGCATTTCTTAGGCTTCTTAAAGACCCAAGTCTTAGGCCTATTTAAGCAGAATTCTGGCCCCCTGGGAGGATGCAAATTGCTCCTGAATGGAGTTAGTCATAAAGTTTAAGGCCAGAAGGGACCACTAGATCATAGCTGACCTGTACAACACAGGCCACCAACGTCCCCCAATAGTTTGGGAAAAAAGGCCTCTCAGTGTCAGTGGCCAGAACGTCCACATTGTGACATCTACACTCACATAGCTCGACGATGGTTACACTGGGATGTGGGTGGTGCGTACTGTCAGAAAACTTGTATATTTACGTAGTGCTTCCGCATGTGGTGCTTGCGAATGAGGTCAGGTGCGTAGCTCCCTGCATTCTACAAGCAGATGTCTATGTCAGGCTTCAAATGGGGAACAATTATAGCCACTTTTTTGTTGTTGTTGTTTTTAAAGCTGAATTTAAAATGTTCACATCTTAATACTTCATTGGTAATGGTTGGCAGCAGAGTCTTGAACAGTAGCCAGAAAGGAATAATAAAATCAAGCAGTCAAATATCTCCAAAGATATCTTTCTATAGAAACAATTTTTTAAGGCTTAAAAACAAGTAGGTTGGGCCAAAGGGAGTTAGATACCTGAGGACTTCTGGTGTGAGCTGGGCATCTAATTCCCTTAGGTCAATTTGAAAAAACTCAGCCATAATCTTACATTGGACCTCAAATGGGAATTGTGGTTGGCAACACAATGCAATTGGATAGGAAAACAGCAGTGGGGTAAGAGGCTTCTTATACGGCGTGCACATCAGCCTCAGCACCTCTGCTGCTTGCCAGCGAGAACAGATAGCTTGATGCAGGCTGTAAATGTGAACAATTAGGTTCCTTTTCTAGGTCATCTCTGCTGGAATTACAGTGACATCGGTCAGAAAAACCTCCGCTTGAATTTCTGCTGACACATTATTATGCTCCTGGAACATACTGACTTAGGTAATCTAACTGCATCTACTCAGATTTTTAATCTCCTTTCCAATATGTATATTACTTTTCTTAGTGTGAGAGACTGCAGCTTTATGTAACCCTGGCCCTAGGCATGTTGAATTATTTTCACATATTTTAAGGGAATTTCCCTTAGCCCTGGTTGATATAAGGTTGATATAAGGTGTAGCGCTTAGGTTGATGTAGTTAAGTCAACTCAGTGTCAGTGTAAACACTGCGTTGCTTACATCAACTGTTGCTGCCTTTCAGAAGCCGTCTCACAATGCCCCACACTGAGAGTTAAATCGGTGCAAGTGTTCCTGGTGTGGACAGGCAAAAGCGATTTAATTACTGCAGTGGCTGTACGTTGATGTAACTTAGGTCAACTTAATTTTGCAGTGTGACTTGATCTCTCTCTTTTGCAATGCCTCTGGAGATTCTATACCTACCAGAAACAAAGCTTTCTGAGCTTGGGTTAAAATGCTGGCTGAAAACTACGGCGTTAATTAGTGTGTGTGAGAGTGACTCTAAACAGAGTTGTACAAATGGCAAGTAAGGGGAGTCCTGCCACAGTAAACAAATTCCAGGTGATAAGACAGTGACCCACTTTTAATTTTGTTTTGCTACCACAGCCCTACTAGTAAGTCACCCAGTCACAAATTGAAACAGTTCTATTGAATGTAGACCCCTTTTCTGTATTGTCTGGGACCAGATGAGCTCTGTATCAGCTTGAAGCCTTGTCTCTTTCACCAACAGAAGTTGGTCCAAGAAAAGATATTACAACTCCCACCTTATCTCTGATTTTCTCCTACATGTCAGATTCTTCAGCCAAGCCTCTCCTCTTAAATGGATCCGTAAGAGGCAACAAGCGGCAATGCATTCGATTGTGGTGTGATTGCCTCTCCCCTTCTTGGGTAGTCTGCTGCCATTACCGTGTCTATTTACAGTGCTAGGCTTACAGGGCTCTAGGCAGGGAGTTCAAGAAACAGTAACACAGCGAGGTCAATATCGGGGCCGGCGCTACCATTTTTGCCACCCCCAGCAAAAAAAAAAAAAAAAAAGGCCGCTCGGAGTTTGCTGCCCCAAGAATGGCTGGAATGCCGCCCTTTATCATGTGCCGCCCCAAGCACGCGCTTCCTCTGCTGGTGCCTGGAGCCAGCCCTGGTCGATATTATGGGTTGAAGTTAGGCTCTTTGAGCCAAACCAAGCAGGGAGTGAGATGACAGCGGTGCCGTGGGGACATGCATACCATCAGGCTACCTACACCTAGTGAAAAGGTGTAGCATGCGCTTTGCACCTTCTGGCCCTGTGAATGTGACCTTTCAATGGGCTTTCCCAGCAGGAGATTTAATCTGAGCAGTACTGAGATGGGCCCTCTGCAGTGCTTGTTCATGAGCCTTCCCGTATGCAACCCTTGTCTGTCTGTCTTCTCCAATGTGTGTACCACTGTCCTCTTCTAAAAGGAACATCAGACTGGATTGTGTAGCCTTCTGGTGACGACACAGGATGTTGCTTTACAAGCGTGAACACTCCCTGGAATACTAGGAGCATTTGATAAACAATTTAATTGAGTTATTGTGCTTATTAAAAGGATATAGATGAATCTGGAATGACTAATCCAGGTCAGGCTCTCTTTGCACATGAATAACTAGGAAGGCATTTAGAGTTGCTTGGAGAACAGCCTCTTAAAGTGTACAGATTTGTGACAGAACTATAGCTCAGCTCAACTACTGGTTCATTAGTGCATATTGAAGATTTTTAAATGGCACGTATCCAAGAAGCAGCAGCCACACATCCTTTACTACCTGGTGTTAATCTAGGTGTGTTAAAATCAGTATTTGTAGTGTCCTTGCAGCTTCATTTTTATGATGACACCATGGAAGGGTTGTCAGAGAGAAGCTGGGTAATGTCTCAAAGATGGCTCTGAAGAAATAAACTTTCACCCTTCACTCAAAATGAACACCAGGTCTCATTAGCCAGACTCCTATTGGGGTGTGATACCTTTTGTATCATTTGGTGTGCATGGATTTAAACAAGTGAAGTGGCTTTTTCCCTGCATAAAATATGGCCAGTGAAATAATGGCGATTAATGCTCTGAATACTGCATGGTTAAGGACAGGAAGTAGTGACGCCATGAAGGGGATTTTCCTGAACAGTACTATAGTTGCTCTCTTCAGCATATGTGCTAGCACTCCACTGGAGCGAGGGAAAAAACCCTACTGAACATGAACAAATATTCATATTACCATGCAGATGAAATGAAAATCGGATGTGTGTAATAATACTGTCATAAACAGATAGCTAAGGGTTAATGTCTCTTTCACCTGAAGCACCTGACCAGAGGACCAATCAGGAAACTGGATTTTTTCAACTTTGGGTGGAGGGAATTGAGTGTCTGTGTCTTTGTCTTTTTTCTTTTGTCTGCCTGCCTGCTTTCTCTGAGCTTTGGAGAAGTAGTTCTATTTTCTAGTCTTCTGTTTCCAAGTGTAAGGACAAAGAGATCAGATAGTAAGTTATATGGTTTCTTTTCTTTGGTATTTGCATGAATATAAGTGCTGGAGTGCTTTGATTTGTATTCTTTTTGAATAAGGCTGTTTATTCAATATTCTTTTAAGCAATTGACCCTGTGTTGTATCATCTAAATACAGAAAGAACATTTGTACTTATTTTTCTTTCTTTTTATATAAAGCTTTCTTTTAAGACCTGTTGGAGTTTTTCTTTACTGCAGGAAAATTGAGTCTGTACTCACCAGGGAATTGGTGGGAGGAAGAAATCAGGGGAGATCTGTGTGTGTTGAAGTGGCTAGCCTGATTTTGCATTCCCTCTGGGTGAAGAGGAAAGTACTTTTTGTTTCCAGGATTGGGAACAGAGAGGGAGATTCACTCTGTTTGGATTCACAGAGCTTGTGTCTGTGTATCTCTCCAGGAGCACCTGGAGGGGGGAAGGGAAAAAGGATTATTTCCCTTTGTTGTGAGACTCAAGGGATTTGGGTCTTGGGGTCCCCAGGGAAGGTTTTTCAGGGGGACCAGAGTGCCCCAAAACACTCTAATTTTTTGGGTGGTGGCAGCAGGTACCAGGTCCAAGCTGGTAACTAAGCTTGGAGGTTTTCATGCTAACCCCCATATTTTGGACGCTAAGGTCCAAATCTGGGACTAAGGTTATTACATGGTGGCAGTGGGTGGGAGATAGACAGAATCCAGAAGCCAGTAGGAATATTATATTTTTCTTTTCTCTGCTAAGGGCTTTTTAGCAGAGAGAAACAGTTGGTTTTAAAAGGGAACCAGAGAGAATTTTTTTTTTTCTGCTCTCTCTGGCAGTTTGTGGCTTGCATGTTAAGCGAGAAGCCATTAAGAGGCTGTTGAGCGTCTTTTGTCATGCAATAGCCCTCCCATTAGGAGGCAAGTAACAGCACTTATATGCATGCAAATAAAGTGGTTTTTCTGGTTTCCTTTCATTGAACATTAGCTAGAGAGAGAAAAGGAAAAAAGCACTGTTGCTAGGCAGACTTCAGGAGGCAACAGAACCTGCAGTTCAGAAGATAAACACCGGAGGGCACCCCAACACAAGAAAACAGGAACCATGACTTCTAAGGCAAAAATTGACGCCGAAGAACAAATCAAAAAAGCTAAACACAGGCAACAGATGGAGATGAAAGAAAAGAAAGAAAGCATAAAACTGGCAGCCTTCCAAAGAGAACAGGCAGCCCAAGAGGCAGCACACAAAAGAAAACTAGAAGAAGAAGAGAGAGCCTACCGAAGAAAACAAGCAGAAGAAGAGTTGGCCCACCACCAAGAAATGAAAAAACACCAAAAAAAAATGAAAAAACACCAAAAAAAAATGGAAAAACACCAAAAAGAAATAAAAAAACAACAAAAAAAAAATGAAAAGAAGGAAAAACAGAGAAAACATGAACTGGAGTTGGTAAAAGCTGGGCTGCATGTGCCAGCCAACCCTAACAACCCGGCGCCAAATATTGCTCCACAGCACAGGAAATTTCCCACCTACAAGGCAGGTGATGACACCGAGGCCTTCTTGGAAAATTTTGAAAGAGCCTGTCTTGGGTACAGCATTCCCGAAGACCAGTACATGGTAGAATTGAGGTCACAGCTCAGTGGACCTTTAGCAGAGGTGGCAGCTGAAATGCCTAAGCACCAAATGAATGACTATAAACTTTTTCTAACCAAGGCCAGATACAGGATTGGGATAACCCCAGATCATGCCCGTCGGCGCTTCAGAACCCAAAAGTGGAAACCAGAGGTGTCATTTCCCAAACACGCCTACTACATTGCAAAAAACTATGAGGCCTGGCTAACAGGAAACAACATTCAAACCTTGGAAGAACTGAACCTCCTCATACAAATGGAGCAGTTCTTGGATGGTGTTCCTAAAGACATCACGCGGTACATACAAGATGGAAACCCCAAAAATATCGCTGAGGCGGGGGAGATTGGAGCCAAATGGATGGAACTGGCAGAAAGCAAGAAAGCTACTGTCAAGGGGAACGATTACCCCAGGGGGCACACAGACCATAAACCCTACAACCGAGGACAGCCAAAGACCCCACATACCACCCAAGTAAAGCCACAGATACCCTACCCTTCAACCTCGCCAGTCTCCAGTAACTCACCTCGGCCCAGTGACCCATCAGATGGAAGATGCTTTAAGTGTAATAAACTGGGACATATCAAGGCCAAGTGTCCCAAGAACACCATGCGAGTGCAATTCATTACACCACCATCACACCAAAGATCCCCAGGCCCGGATGCCTCTCAAATACCCTTGGAGCGAAGGGAAAATTTGAGAGTGGGCGGAAAGAAGGTTACTGCGTGGAGAGACACGGGGGCACAAGTATCAGCTATCCACCAATCCTTCGTTGACCCCAAATTCATCAACCCAAAGGCCAAAGTGACAATTTACCCCTTCATGTCACAAGCTGTAGACTTGCCTACAGCTCAACTGCCTGTCCAGTACAAAGGCTGGTCAGGAATGTGGACTTTTGCAGTCTATGACAATTATCCTATCCCCATGCTACTGGGGGAAGACTTGGCCAACCAGGTGAGGCGGGCCAAAAGAGTGGGAATGGTTACACGTAGCCAAACCAGGCAAGCTTCCAGACCCATTCCTGTTCCTGAACCGTCCACAGAGGCCCCGTCTGTGTTACCAGAGACCCAGACAGAGGTAGTGGACCCGGATTCCATGCCTACCACTGAAACAGCCACAGCATCTCCAGTCCCAGGCCCGGAACTGGAACAGCAACCAGCACCAGCAAGTGAAACCCCCTCTTCAAACTCAACGCCAGTGGGCGCCAGCGAGCCACAACTGGCAGAAGCAACAGACAGCCATACCCAAAAGGCTCAGCCAGAGCCTGAAATACCCTCAGGTGCACCAGCAGAGAGCGGTTCACCAGCAACGAAAACAACCCCATCACCTACATCGCTTCCAGAGGGACCAAGCCCAAGTCCACAGTCTGAGGAAGAACTGGTGACCCCAGCCTCAAGGGAACAGTTCCAGACTGAGCAGGAAGCAGATGACAGCCTTCAGAAAGCTTGGGCGGCGGCACGGAGCACCCCACCGCCTCTCAGCTCTTCTAATCGATCCCGGTTTGTTATAGACCAAGGACTTTTATACAAGGAAATTCTTTCTGGTGGACACCGGGAAGAATGGCAGCCGCAAAAACAGTTGGTGGTTCCAACTAAGTACCGGGAGAAGCTCTTAAGCTTAGCCCATGATCATCCCAGTGGCCATGCTGGGGTGAACAGAACCAAGGACCGGTTGGGGAAGTCCTTCCACTGGGAGGGGATGGGCAAGGACGTTGCCAAGTATGTCCGGTCTTGTGAGGTATGCCAAAGAGTGGGAAAGCCTCAAGACCAGGTCAAGGCCCCTCTCCAGCCACTCCCCATAATTGAGGTCCCATTTCAGCGAGTAGCTGTGGATATTCTGGGCCCTTTCCCAAAAAAGACGCCCAGAGGAAAGCAGTACGTACTGACTTTAGTGGACTTTGCTACCCGATGGCCAGAAGCAGTCGCTCTAGGCAACACCAGGGCTAACACTGTGTGCCTGGCCCTAACAGACATCTTTGCCAGGGTAGGTTGGCCCTGCGACATCCTTACAGATTCAGGGTCTAATTTCCTGGCAGGGACCATGGAAAAACTGTGGGAAACTCATGGGGTGAATCACTTGGTTGCCACCCCATACCACCATCAAACCAATGGCCTGGTGGAAAGGTTCAATGGAACTTTGGGGGCCATGATACGTAAATTCATCAACGAATTCTCCAATAATTGGGACCTAGTGTTGCAGCAGTTGCTGTTTGCCTACAGGGCTGTACCACATCCCAGTTTAGGGTTTTCACCATTTGAACTTGTGTATGGTCACGAGGTTAAGGGGCCATTACAGTTGGTGAAGCAGCAATGGGAGGAGTTTACGCCTTCTCCAGGAACTAACATTCTGGACTTTGTAAGCAACCTACAAAGCACCCTCCGACACTCTTTAGCCCTTGCTAGAGAGAATCTAAAGGATGCTCAGGAAGAGCAAAAGGCCTGGTATGACAGACATGCCAGAGATCGGTCCTTCAAGGTAGAAAACCAGGTTATGGTCTTAAAGGCGCAACAGGCCCATAAGATGGAAGCATCATGGGAAGGGCCCTTCACGGTCCAAGAGCGCCTGGAAGCTGTAAACTACCTCATAGCATTTCCCAATTCCTCACTAAAGCCTAAAGTGTACCATGTTAATTCTCTCAAGCCTTTCTATTCCAGAGACTTACAGGTTTGTCAGTTTACAGTCCAGGGAGAAAATGCTAAGTGGCCTAACGGTGTCTACTACAACGGGAAAAAAGACGGTGGCGTGGAAGAGGTGAACCTCTCAACCACCCTGGAACGTCTGCAGCGGCAACAAATCAAGGAGCTGTGCACTAGCTTCGCCCCATTGTTCTCAGCCACCCCAGGACGGACTGAACGGGCATACCACTCCATTAATACAGGTAATGCTCACCCAATCAGAACCCCACCCTACCGAGTGTCTCCTCATGCCCAAGCTGCTATAAAACGGGAGATCCAGAACATGCTACAGATGGGTATAATCCGCCCATCTACCAGTGCATGGGCATCTCCAGTGGTTCTGGTACCCAAACCAGATGGGGAAATACGCTTTTGCGTGGACTACCGTAAGCTAAATGCTGTAACTCGTCCGGACAACTATCCAATGCCACGTACCGATAAGCTATTGGAAAAGTTGGGACGTGCCCAGTTCATCTCTACAATAGACTTAACCAAGGGGTACTGGCAAGTACCGCTAGATGAACCTGCCAAGAAGAGGTCAGCATTCGTCACCCATGCGGGGGTGTATGAATTCAATGTCCTTCCTTTCGGCCTTCGAAATGCACCCGCCACCTTCCAGAGGCTGGTAAATGGTCTACTAGCTGGACTGGGAGAATTTGCAGTTGCCTACCTCGATAATGTGGCCATTTTTTCAGACTCCTGGCCCGAACACCTACTACACCTGGAAAAGGTCTTTGAGCGCATCAGGCAGGCAGGACTAACTGTTAAGGCCAAAAAGTGTCAAATAGGCCAAAACAGAGTGACTTACCTGGGGCACCAGGTGGGTCGAGGAACCATAAACCCCCTACAGGCCAAGGTAGATGCTATCCAAAAGTGGCCTGTCCCACGGTCCAAGAAGCAGGTCCAATCCTTCTTAGGCTTGGCCGGATACTACAGGCGATTTGTACCACACTACAGCCAAATCGCTGCCCCACTGACCGACCTGACCAAAAAGACCCAGCCAAATGCAGTTAAGTGGACTGATGAGTGTCAAAAGGCCTTTACCCAACTTAAGGCAACGCTCATGTCGGACCCTGTGCTCAGGGCCCCGGATTTTGACAAGCCATTCCTAGTAACCACAGATGCATCTGAGCGTGGTATAGGAGCAGTGCTCATGCAGGAAGCAACAGATCACAACTTCCATCCTGTCGTGTTTCTCAGCAAGAAACTGTCTAAGAGGGAAAGTCACTGGTCAGTCAGTAAAAAGGAATGCTATGCCATTGTGTACGCCCTGAAAAAGCTACGCCCATATGTTTGGGGACGGCGGTTCCAACTACAAACTAACCATGCTGCACTAAAGTGGCTTCATACTGCCAAGGGGAACAACAAAAAACTTCTTCGTTAAAGTTTAGCTCTCCAAGATTTTGATTTTGAAATTCAACACATCACAGGAGCTTCTAATAAAGTTGCTAATGCACTCTCCCGTGAAAGTTTCCCAAAATTCAGTAGTTAAAAAGTGTTCTTAAAATGTAAAAGTCTGTTAGTTATATACTTAGAAGTATATGTAAAGGTGTATGTGTTGTATTAATCTGTTTATTTTCAAGTTCTAAAAGGAAATCGCCGCCAGTGAGCTTCCCCACTGTCTGCAATTTGGGGGGCGTGTCATAAACAGATAGCTAAGGGTTAATGTCTCTTTCACCTGAAGCACCTGACCAGAGGACCAATCAGAAAACTGGATTTTTTCAACTTTGGGTGGAGGAAATTAAGTGTCTGTGTCTTTGTCTTTTTTCTTTTGTCTGCCTGCCTGCTTTCTCTGAGCTTTGGAGAAGTAGTTCTATTTTCTAGTCTTCTGTTTCCAAGTGTAAGAACAAAAAAATCAGATAGTAAGTTATATGGTTTCTTTTCTTTGGTATTTGCATGAATATAAGTGCTGGAGTGCTTTAATTTGTATTCTTTTTGAATAAGGCTGTTTATTCAATATTCTTTTAAGCAATTGACCCTGTGTTGTATCATCTAAATACAGAAAGAACATTTGTACTTATTTTTCTTTCTTTTTATATAAAGCTTTCTTTTAAGACCTGTTGAAGTTTTTCTTTACTGCAGGAAAATTGAGTCTGTACTCACCAGGGAATTGGTGGGAGGAAGAAATCAGGGGAGATCTGTGTGTGTTGAAGTGGCTAGCCTGATTTTGCATTCCCTCTGGGTGAAGAGGAAAGTACTTTTTGTTTCCAGGATTGGGAACAGAGAGGGAGATTCACTCTGTTTGAATTCACAGAGCTTGTGTCTGTGTATCTCTCCAGGAGCACCTGGAGGGGGGAAGGGAAAAAGGATTATTTCCCTTTGTTGTGAGACTCAAGGGATTTGGGTCTTGGGGTCCCCAGGGAAGGTTTTTCAGGGGGACCAGAGTGCCCCAAAACACTCTAATTTTTTGGGTGGTGGCAGCAGGTACCAGGTCCAAGCTGGTAACTAAGCTTGGAGGTTTTCATGCTAACCCCCATATTTTGGACGCTAAGGTCCAAATCTGGGACTAAGGTTATTACAAATACAAACTCCATATATTGTAGGTGAAATTGGTCATGCTGCCTATAGCGAACGTTGCCCACTGCTTCTCATTATAAGGCATTGTGTTCAGTTGCTTATAATTCTACCAAACTTTAAAGGCGGCCCAGGCAATATAATTAAGGCATTTTCTTATTTTTTGAGGGCTTACTCTTGCAAGCAGGGCTTAATAATGAAGTCTAATATAGACTATTGGATGAGGGTCGGGGAAGCTGAATCAAGGAGCAAGTAAGCACAAAGTCAACAGCTAAAAGGCACAGTCTAGCAAATATCTGGGCAGAACTACCTAATAAATAGTCTGTTACTTTGATTTATTGGCTAGCTGAGTAGGTTTCCTGTGTCACTGCTTCATGCTGCTGCATGGTCACTAGGTGATCTAAGTAATTTTTATGGAGTCTCGAGCTCTCTGTATTTAAAGAAAGAGATACAAAAATTCAAAGAAAACAAATGGGAGGGAGGAAGGGGTGTCTTTTGTGCTGTCCCATTTTCCCCTCTGTATCTGTGGATTAGGAGTGTAAGCAGGGGAAGGGGCTGCCTTATTTGCAAAACACCTGGCACGCTGTAACACCCAAGGAGAGGTGTGCGTGGATGCTGTCTCTGTCACCTAACCTCCTGCACCTATCCCTGCAACATCACAGGGCCATCCCTTCCCCATTGCGACCGAAGTTTGCAGCTGCACAGAGGAGGTTGGCCCCAGAGAATCCACACTGGATTTTGTTACTGACCCAGGTTAAGCTGGCACAGGCCCTGGGATGCTTACGCAGTGTTGTATGGTTTCCAATGCAGTGCAGGCCTGCCAAATGTCATGCCTCTTGAGTGACTCGTGTGGCAGCCCCTGGCAGGTGAACTCTCATACATGAGACACTCCCCCCATGAAACATCCTTTGGCCTAGGTGAAGGTGCACTGGTCTGGGAGCCATGAGATCATGGGTTCAGGTGTTGCCACTTCGACCAAGTGAGGTTAGCTCTGTGCAGTCCACAACCCTTATTACTGACCAAGGCCTCACATCCCTGTTCTAGGCATCATGAAACAATCATTCCCCCACCCACTAACTGACAAGGTCACTTGTGGTGGGTCTGTAATAGGACAGAGCAGAGCTTTGTTTCCTATCTATGGGCTCGGCTATCCTGTCTGTAATGGCTGCTCTAACCAGCTCACTACCCTCTCTGAATCATGAAGAGAACACAGGGATATAACCTGCTCTTAAAAACCTCCAATGATGGGAGATTCCACAACGTCCCTAGGCAATTTATTCCAGCGCTTAACCACCCTGCCAGATAGGAAATTTTTCCTAATGTCCAACCTAAATTGCCCTTTCTGCAATTTAAGCCCGTTGCTTCTTGCAACAACCTTTTATGTATTTAAAAACTGTTATTTCTCTGCTCAGTCTTTTCTTCTCCAGACTAAAGAAACCCAATGTTTTCAATCTTCCCTTATAGCTCATGTTTTCTAGACCTTTCATCATTTTGTTGCTCTTCTCTGGACTTTCTCCATTTTGTCCACAACTTTCCTGAAATGTAGCACCCAGAATTGGACACAATACTCCAGATGAGGCCTAATCAGTGCAGAGTAGAGCAGAAGAATTACTTCTCGTGTCTTGTTTACAATGCTCCTGCTAATACATCCCAGAAGGATGTTTGCTCTTTTTGTACCAGCGTTACACTGTTGACTCATATTTAGCTGGTGATCCACTATGACCTCCAGATCCCTTTCCGCAGTACTCCTTCCTAGGCAGCCATTTCCCATTTTGTATGTGTGCAACTTATTGATTGTTCCTTCCCAAGTGGAGCACTTTGCATTTGTCCTTATTGCATTTCATCCTAGTTACTTCAGACCATTTCTCCAGATTATTTTGAATTTTAATCCTATCCTCCAAAGCACTTGCAACCCCACCCAGTGTGCTATTGTCTGCAAACTTTATAAGTGTACTCGTTATGCCATTATCTAAATCATTGGTTAAGATATTGAAGCAGACCCAGGACCAGTGTTCCCTCTGATTTTCCCCATGCATGTGGGGAATGAATTTTGTTACGTGCACCCACATGGAGGTGATGTGTGATACATCACCTTCATATGGGTGCACATAACAAAATTCATGTGGTGCGGGTGGGGCTGAGGGGTTCGGAATCTGGGAGGGGGCTCAGGGCTGGGGCAGAGGGTTGGGGTGCAGGGGTGTGAGGGTTCCGGCTGGACGTGCAGGCTCTGGGGTGGAGCTGTGCAGGGCCGGCTCTAGCCATTTCGCTGCCCCAAGCACGGCAGCATGCTGCGGGGGGCGCTCTGGCGCTTGCCGGTCCCGCAGCTCCGGTGGACCTCCTGCAGGCGTCCCTGCGGAGGGTCCGCTGGTCCCATGGCTCCGGTGGAGCATCCACAGGCACTCCTGTGGGAGGTCCACCAGAGCCGCGGGACCAGCGGACCCTTCGCAGGGACGCCTGCGGGAGGTCCACCGGAGCCGTCTGCTGTCCTTCCGGCAACCAGCAGAGTGCCCCCCACGGCATGCCGCCCCAAGCACATGTACCCCATCTGTGGCAACAGACTGGGGTACAGGTGTGTGAGGACTCCGGCTGGAAGTGTGGGCTCTGGGGTGGGGCTGGGGATGAGGGGCTCAGGGCTGCGGCAGAGGCGGGGGAGGACGACTCTGGGGGTGTGGGCTCTGGAGTGGGGCTGGGGATGAGGCGCTCAGGACTGGGGCAGAGGCGAGGGGGAGGACTCCAGCTATGGGTGCGGGCTCTGGGGTGGGGCTGGGGATGAGGAGTTTGAGGTGCAGGAGAGTGCTCTGGGGCTACGGCAGGGAGAGAGGACTCCCCCTAGCTCTCCCTCCTTGCAGCAGCACGTGGGCTGGGGGTCAGGGGGAAGAGGTGCCTCTCCCTGCCGTGGCAGCTCCAGGGCTGGGGCCACATGACAGGTGCCCTTCCCACAGCCCCTGCAGGTCTGGACTGGGTTTCGGGAAGGGGCGCCCTGCGACGGGTCTGGGCCATGATGGGGCCAGGCCACCCCGGCCACGGCTGGGTCCGGGGGCTGTGGCATATCTGGGGCTGGGATCCTCCCCCAGCAGATCCCCTGACGGGTTCCCTGAGCACCTGCACGGCGCTAAATAGGCTGCTGTGTGGCCGCGCAGCTTATAGGGAAATTAGGCCAGGATCAATCTCTGCAGGACCCCACACAATATGCTCTTCCAGCTTGACTGTGAACCACTGATAACTACTCTCTGGGAATGGTTTTCCACCAGTTATGCACCCACTTTATTGTAGCTCCATCTAGGTTGTATTTCCGTAGTTTGTTTATGGGAAGATCTCGCAAGACAACATCAAAAGTCTTGCTGATGTCAAGATATACCACATATCCTGCTTCCCCTCTCCCCATCCACAAGGCTTGTTACCCTGTCAAAGGAAGCTATCATGTTGGTCTGAAAATTTTTCTTGACAAATCCATGCTGACTGGTTACTCATCACCTCATTATCTTCTAGGTATTTGCAGACCTATTGCTTAATTATTTGTTCCATTATCTTTCTGGGTGCTGAAATTAAATTGACTGGTCTGTAATCCCTGGGTTGTCCTTGTTCCCCTTCTTATAGATGGGCACTATATTTGCCCTTTTCCAGTCCTCTGGAATCTCCCCCGTTTTCCATGACTTCCGGAAGATAATTGCTAATGGCTCAAATATCTCTTCATTCAGATCCTTGAGTATTCTAGGATGCATTTCATCAGGCCCTGCTGACTTGAAGACATCTGACTTGTCTAAGTAATTTTTAACTTGTTCTTTCTCCATTTTAGCCTCAGATCCTACCTCATTTCCACTGGTGTTCACTATGTTAGATGTCCAATTGTTACTAAACTTTTTGATGAAAACTGAAACAAAAAAGTCTGCCATTTCCATGTTTTCTGTTGTTCCCACCCCCTGCTCCGCCTCATTGAATAATAAGCCTACCCTGAGGCTATCAAGGCCAGGACAAAACAATCACTGTTTATGGCAGATACCACAATGGACCAATACTCACAATCTAGCCTGTACTGCCAGAGCTATGGGGAGAAGAGGGACTGTAGCAGCCCTGTGGAGACTTCCCATCCTAGGCAGCCAAGAGGCAGGACTGTTCAGGGTGCCTGGGATTCGCACGCTCAGCAGCAATTGTTATGACTGCTCCAGACGCAATTTCTAAGTTACTGAGGATGCGCTGGGGTGGAGGCCTTGGTCACATCCCACTGGATCAGTGAGTGCTGCTGAGCAAATTAACTAGGTCCTCCTTGCAGACAGGGCATTCTCCACGAGGGGCTCTCCAGATTGGAATTTACTCCTCCCCTTGGTCTAAAACTGCCTGAATTTGCTGAGTCTGGCACGGTGTCCCGAAGACCCTGGGTCTGGGTGATATGTGGGAGGGTTTTGGCTGGTTATTTTCTGGCTTTGGGGAAGTGGCTGGCTTTATTCTGCTTCCCACGATTGTTTAACATCCCCCAAAAACACATCTAATTTTGGATAGGTGCGTTACGTACTGTATAAATCCAAACAGTGTTCCTTGGAGGGCTAGGTCACAGTTCTACCTGGCTCCTGCAATGATGCACGAGGTGAGGGAAAAGGCTCCCTCTTCCCCAGAGCATCTGAAGAAGAGGAGACGGAATGTCCCCCACACATGGAGTGTGGATAACTTTGGGAATGTCCCAGTGGCAGACACAACTCAGTGTATTCAGGGTTATGTAGATGTCTTCCTGAACAAACATTCCAGTAAAACTCTCAAGTGCTTTACCACGCTCTGAAGAAAGGTCATCACTAAGATTTTTAAGTCATAACCTATCTGTGAAAGCGGTTCTGTGCTTCCAACTTCCTGACTTTCTCTGTGTGATGCTTTGAGGTTCAGTAAGGGGTGTCACTGTCTGCCCTGCTACTTTGGGTGCTTCTATGCTGCTTTGGCTCAGAGCCCTGCTTACAGCACGAAAGCCTCACCCTGGAATTGACCACCCTGGTTACTCCTTGTGGGGTGGCACCCACAAACTCCCGTCCCTAGTTTTCCCAAAACCAACCTTCTGATTGCAGCACTCTCAGAAGCATATGAAGTTTGCTGCTCCCTTAAAGAGACGGTACACACGACCAACCCGGTAATTTAGGAGAGGACTTGCCCTTTCTTAAACATACAGCACTGAAATGCAAGGCTTTGTCTACACTACCACTGTTGTCAGTCGGAGGTGTGAAAAAACCACCCCCGACCGACATAAGTTTCACTGGCAAAAGCACTGGTGTGGACAGTGCTACGTTGGCAGGAGATGCTCTCCTGCCAACACAGCTACTGCTGCTCTTGGGGGTGGTTTAATTATGCCAGCAGAAGAGCGGCTGCAAGGGAAACAGTAGAGCTGTGCCATTGTAAGGTCCATAGTGAAGACATTGTTAATAAACTTATTTTTAGGCTAAGACTATAGGCTGAAGTGATTTCTAATAAGAGGGAAAGAGATGAAAAAAGTTACCAACTAAACATGGATTCTAGTGACTAAATGTAACTTCAGCAAGTTACAGACTTGGTCGAAGCAGGTTTCTCACCTATGTTCAGTTTCAGAGGCTTTCAACTCCCGTGGTTGAAAGGGGTGGTTTGCTCAGATGTACAAGAGCTCTGGCATCTTGTTTTACAGATGCCATCATGGCTTTCTGTCCTTGCTTAGAGCTTCCAAAGTTCAATGACCTTGTTTCAGGGGGAAGGAAAGTTTCCTGGCTCTGCCATTTCCATCCCCCCATTGAGAGTGTTAAGTGGCCATCTTCCACAGTGATTTGCCGGACACTTTTGTCTACTCTTCATGTAAATGTAATTTCATTTGTGTCTCCTTGCTCAATTTGGAGACCCCTCCAAATAGGAGGAACCATGTTCTAGGGTGGAGTGACTTGAGCCTTGCCTGACAAACACATTTTAAGAACATATTTCCAGCACATTTATATTTGTTCATACATCACCCATACATACACTACACCATAATATTTGGCAATTTATTATGATACCTTACATGATACCTTTTAGATACAGAATATGACCATAGTGAATTGGAGCAAGGAGTATGTCAGACCTAACAGGAGATATGTTACCCTCTCTGCCGGTTGGCACTGAGGGGCTCGCTAGTTCACTCTTATCTCACATGTTGCAACTGCAAAGTCAGCTTTTTAAACATGAGCAGATGGCTGCTGTATCTAACTGGCCCACTGCTGTCAACTCTTTCAAAGATATGGGCAATTTTTTCTGAGTCATTCTTGAATGCCTTATGACCGGACTATGACAAAAATCTGCAACTACACCATACACCTCACATCAGCTCTCACCTACTCATGCCCCCAGATTGACTAGATCAGATGAAAGGATAACGTTTCCACAACAGAACAGTCTCAGCTTTCAAATAGCAAAGACCTATTTGACCACCAGCTAAGCTCTTGACTTGAAAAGTAAACAAGGGTGAGACCCCAGAAAAGACCTCAGTTTGTTTTCCACTCATACGTTTGCACAACAAAACCTAATCTAACAGGGTTTACCTGCAACCATGAAGGTCAAACAGCATCCCAGCTGCTGCAGAAACTAAAGAACCGTCCTTTAGCTCTTCTCGGCTAGACTGTCTGAAATCACCAACTTTCCATATGCATTGCTTTGTAAACAATCTACTGTACACGGAAGAGCAAACCAAGCCAGGCTGCTCCCACAATAAGTAACACAAACTCTGGCTATTTTCCAGTAAGAGCAGATGAAGCTAAATTCAGCTTTGCACTATGGAACACCCCAACCACATTTCACTGGGTAAATCAAGTACTGAGGTTAGACTCTCACAAGCAATCATGGCTAAGCCATCCAGTCTCCTCCTTGCAAACATAAAGTGAATGTTTGTTCTTTAGTTCTAAATGTCTCTCTTTTTTCTAGCTATTGTTATACAGATACTTCTATCTGAAATCACAGTGGACTTCAGACAATGGAGAACGGATGGTATCTGTTCTGGAACTGCTGTACTTATGTTCTGGCAAAAGCACACATCTCGTCCTCAAATGATGGTCATATTCTTAAGGATTTTCCCAAAAGTTGGAGAAATGTGCAGGTGTTGGTCACCCTGTCCCCTACACAGCCAGAAACGTCTGATAAGGACACAGTGTGAAAAGCCACCTATTAATGGTGAACTTTTGAAGCTACTGAATCCTTACAGCCTTCTGCGTGCTGAGATCTGGCATCCTGTCACATCGCTATATGCCAGCCACACAATGGCTTAAGTTGCTTTTTGAACATAATGAGGCTGCTGGCTCATTTTGTAACCCTTTATCTCAGCATGAACTCTGTTCTCATTAAAACAGATTGTTTACAGCTTCAAGTCTTTCTCCAATGATGATTTTCCTCCCCAATGAAGAGCTTTCTTGAGATGCTGGACTTGGTGCATTTCTTAAGTCTCTCTTGCCTTTACAAGCCAAAATGGGCTGAATAATTAAAACACATGTTTATCCCACAGGGATTTCAGCAGCTCTTATAACCATAAGAGGAAATAATTCTGTAGCTAGTGGCACCAAGGAGGGCAAAGAGTTATTTAAACTAAAGGACAACAGTGGAACAAGAATAAATGCATATAAACTGGCCGTGAACAAATGTAGGCTCAGGGCCGACCTTAGGGAAAATTGGTGTCCTGGACCTCATGGGCTCCCCAGAATCCCCCCTTCGTGCCGAACCACTGCACTGTGCCCTCTTAGCCCCTAGCCCCTGCACCCCCACCCCTAAACTGCACCCCTCCTGCAGCCACATGAGGAAGTGACCTGGATGCACACAGCACTTGGTGTTGCTCCTCACCTCACCCCCACAGCCCCCTGGGGAGGGTGGAGGAACACTGGGGGGAGGTGGGGGGAACAGTATCTGCCTCACTGCTCACCTCCCCCTCATGTTCCTCCACTAGGAGGAAGCAGGGAGAAATCTGGCCACTGTCCTACATGGCGCTTTCCTGCTAGCCCGGAGCAGCTTCTGACTCCACACCAGCCGTGCATGCCTCGGTGCTACTGCACA
Source organism: Gopherus flavomarginatus (assembly GCF_025201925.1). Lineage (NCBI taxonomy): Eukaryota > Metazoa > Chordata > Testudines > Testudinidae > Gopherus > Gopherus flavomarginatus. Next base: position 151,972,718 of record NC_066619.1, read on the forward strand.
GCACCCCCTTGACCATGGCACCCTGGGAGGTCATCCACCTGGCTCACTCCTAGGGCAGCCCTGCGTAGGCTGGAAATGAGAAGGTTTCTAACCATCAGAGGAGTGAGGTTCTGAAACAGCCTCTCCAGAGTGGTGGCAAACAACCTAATCAGTGTTAAGCTGAAGCTTGTTATGTTCATGAAGGTGGATTATATGATGGGGTTGCCTGCGATAGCAAGCGACTGGACTTGATGACTCAGGAGGTCCCTTCCAGTCCTATGTTCAGGTATGTTTGGAGACCAACCAATCTGGAAGTGTCGTCACTTTGAATGTTAGGTAGAAAAAAATACCAGTACATTAAAAATTAACAGCTGCTGGATCAAGAACACGACCAGCTGTTGAACTGCAAAATCTGAGGTAAAGAATATTCAAACTACGAGGGCTAACACTTTGGGAGAGAAGTAATGGCAGAGACAAAAGTTTTTAGTTTCAAAGACAGAAATGATATAATGAAGGCCTTCTGCTTCCCCTCTCAAATGGAGAAATGTGATCATTTGAAAACTTTCTCAGTTTGTTCAATGCAAACTTGGTGATCTTCCTCCTCCAAAGTAATGTCCTTGTTGTTGTTTAAAACTTCAAAGACTGAGCAGGAGCAATATATCCTAGGAGTCTTTTGGTTAATGAATTAGGCGAAAAAGAGAAAAAAAAAGGCAATTCTTTTTGTGGAGCAATTTTTGGATTAAACTAGAAAGCACCTGAGAGACTTAATGTTCCTTTTGAGTATTTTATTTTCTGAAGCAGGGTTCAGACTCACAACACTCTGTTGGCCTTTGTACTTATCAGATCCAATTTCCAATGGGAGGATCCAGAAGTCAAGTCTATACTTAGAGATTGTGACCCACTGTCTTCCACCATTAAAACGGGAGTAATTAATTTTCAATAACCATGAAATATTGTTGAGCCAATTACACTGTAAGAATTTCAAAAGAAAAGGTATTGTGTGTTAATAAACCCGCTGGCATTCATTTATTTTACTATAAGGGGAACCAAGTTAGAGTTTGGCATAAGTCATTCTTGCTCAACAACAATGCTGCTGTGTTTAAAAACAACAGCAGCTAAATCCTTGCAGAATTAAGGTTCACTCCTGCAAACAGTCACACAGGTGCGTAGTGCAGGTAGATTCAGGCCTTATGTAGTTAGGGTAGAATTGCTTTCTTCTTCTTAAGATAATTAATTTATCTGATGTCCTGAGTTTGTGAGCTGTCTGTAACAGATGCGGGAAGCAAGCTGCAGTGCTAGAGGTGAACCCTGCTACAGAGCTGTGAAATCACGGAGTGGGAGAGCTGTGTTATGGCCTGCTAGTGGATTTTAAACCTGGCAAGCAAATTCTGTAGTCAGTAAATACCTGCCTGGCACCTAGAGGGAAAACTGGCACACAGATGTCAGTTAGTCCAAAATCTTGGGCAAGTCCTAGTGCTATTAGTGGTTCTTGAACAAACTGTTCCCTTTGCACGTTTGCTTCTGGACTGTGAGGAATGCCACTGCGTTCTATGCAGTTCAACTTACTAGGACTTACTAGGGTAATCCGCTGGTGGGCCGCGAGACAGTCTGTTTACACTGACCATCCCTAGGCACGGCTGCTTGCATCTCCCACTGGCCGTGGTTCGCCATTCCTGGCCAATGGGAGCTGCGGGAAACGGCGGCCACCCCGTGCCGCTCCCATTGGCCAGGAACGGCGAACCGCGGCCACTGGAAGCTGCAGACGTCAATGTAAACAAACAGTCTCGCAGTCCCCTAGCAGATTACCCTGACGGGCCACGTGCGGTCCGAGAGCCGCAGGTTACTCACCATTGCTGTCTGGTTAGAGCCCATCCCAGGCTGTCTTTCCCTAGGCTTCCCTCTAGCAGTGTGTGATGCAATTCACTGAGCAGTGGATTTAGAGCACTTAAAAAACAACCAGGGAGCTTGATCCTGGTCCTAAGGCAGTGGACGGCAAAACTCCCATTGACTTCAGTAGAAGCAGAATTGAGCCCCGAGTGGAGCTAGCCAGCTGGGTTTATTTTGCTGACCTACATTTGATTCTCATAAACCACCCATAGTTTCAGTGTGTGAGAACAGCAGTCACAGTGTCATCCTGGAATCTTGATTGGTGCCAGTGATAGGCAATGTGGTTCTTAACAGATTTCAGACAGCATAGGCTCCGGCTGGCCTGCTTCTCCAGCGACTCACGTTACCCAGGCACCGAACTGAAAATGAAAAGGGTGGCGCTCATACTCCTCCCACTTCATTGACACACAAAATGACAGCACACTCTGTAGAAGGGACAGGTTTCCGTAACACCATCCTCCCTGTATGCGTTTATCAGCGATGAAATTAACAACACTGACTTCTCTGGGGTTCAGAGTCAACCCCTTACTGTCATGGACAGGGTAGCTGGCATTAGTGAAACAGGCAAAGGTCGCTGAACTAAGCTTGGTTCATATTTTTGAGGTTATCATGAAGCCTGTTCAGGTTAAAGAGATTCATTTCTTTGCAAAGAAGCGAGTTTTGATTCTGGAGCACAAAACACAGCCAGGGGAGAGCATCGCAGCCGGCCAATCCTCACTGAACAAGCCTAAGTCAAGGCTTGTAGCACAGAGAAAATGAGGAGCAGAGAGAGAAGCACCCAGTTCGAAGAACATGCAGCATTGCTTAAATCTAAGGGTAGAATATAGATGTGATTAGGCCAGGAAACATCTAACTTACCCAAAGGAATCTGTTCAGACATCCTGATACAGGTCACGAGGAGGAGTGCACGTTAGTAACATGGCTGCGTACTGCCGACAGAATAACAACGAGCCAAACCTGTCGGCTTTGCTAGAGCACTTCTAGTGATGGCACTGGGATACAATACTTGCAGAGGGGAGCAGGATTTGGCTCCATAGCCAGTTGAATCCCCTTTTATGAAGGGCCTGCTCACGTACACGGCATGCGTGGCATGTTACAAATATGAGGACAAGGTGCATCGCAATTAGCAGGGAAAGGGAGCCGAAGGGGTGGTGGTATTGTGGCAAGAGTGCTGTAGCACAGCTTCCAGGTTATCCTTGCCTAGTTTGGAGAAAGGCCAAGCTGGAGTGTATCGCTAAGTGGTTCCATTTGCAGGAGGCCGGTACTGAAAACTAGAGACTCCTATGTCTGCCCACACCCAGCTCTCTCTTACCCTGCATTTTCACTAGGCTGGATGCAGGCATGCAAAGGACCTGAGAATTTCCTCTATTCAGTGCATGGAGTGATTCCCGCACTTAACTTTACCCATACTCTCTCACAGTCGCCTCTCACGAGTGTGAGAATGCTGCAATCTTTTGCTATGGGTTATATTCTGCACAAGGTCTCACAGGACCAGTGCTGAAGTAGGACAGCTGGAGAGCCTACTGTAGCTCTTGGGGTTAAAAGCCCAACTCTCTGAACGTGACTCTAATCCCACTGGGTGTAACTAAATGAAGCCAAGAAAGGACCTATTGACTCCACTGTGGCACTTGTAGGGGTTGACCACATCCAGTGGAACATTGCATCCTCTCCTGGCTGCCTGAATTATAGCAGTTGCAAACTAGAGTATCCTGCAACCACGAGTCTTTGAAAAGTGGATCATGGTGGGGAAGTATTGAGAATGGAGGAAGTGATCTGCCTGACACATCAGCTCTTTGACGATCCATGCCTTCCTTCCATGAACCTATTTCTCAGAGACTTCCCTTTCTACTCCACAAGTATAAAGTGCATGGTTGAATAAATCAACTGCTCACGTACATGGCATGCGTGGCATGTTACAAATATGAGGACAAAGTGCATCGCAATTAGCAGGGTTGAATAAACCTGTTTCTCAGAGACTTCCCTTTCTACTCCACAAGTGTAAAGTGTAAAGTGCATGGTTGAATAAATCAACTGCTCACGTACATGGCATGCGTGGCATGTTACAAATATGAGGACAAGGTGCATCGCAATTAGCAGGGAAAGGGAGCAGAAGGGGTGGTGGTATTGTGGCAAGAGTGCAGTTGGTGGCAAGGTTGACAAATGCCTACCAGGCTGCCTGCCCATTTTGTAAACCAAGAGCTGAAAACACTGCTTGGCTGAGGAACTGACAGAATGAATACATGATGAGGAATGAGGAGATCAGATCCCACCAACCTGATATTTGGTTTTTAAATAACTCCTGAGAAGCACATTTCTGTCCATTTCCCTGACAAAATATCAAGCTTCTGTTCCTGCCATTTTAAAAAAAATCTCTAATTTTTTTTTTTTGGAGGAATAAGAAATGTGTATTCTTCCCCTGCCCCAATTTTCCTCGTTCTCAAAAACAAACAAAAAGTGACAGCGGCAGGAGCAACCAATTAATTATTTGGGCTTAAACTTTCCAAACAAAGTTCACTCCTGGACTGAGAACAAACCTACCAAATTTAAAACAGAGACTGAAAAAGTTACAAGCAACTAAAAATGAAACCTTAGAATGGAAACAATTGTACAACCTTAATTAGGCTCTGCTGCACCTCTGACAGAAATGTTTGTAAATCTACCTACAGTTATGTGAACATATGTAAACACAAACACAACAGGTTCAAAATATGCTGTGCACAGTTGCTGTTGGCTTTCAGATTTCATCAAGTTCCACTCAACTTTACGTTCTGAGTTAGAAATGACAACAAATGTGTTTCTTCCTCGACCTTGGTATGTTTTGCAGTAGTACCAGTGACTAAGTGTTTGTTCCAAAGTAGTCCCACACCAACACAGGGGTGGACACTTGTGACATCAAAGCCAACATCTGACAGGACGTTCCACTGAGACGTTACAGCAAATTGCTGCATTCATGTTTGTTCTGTGGTATGGAGAAGCAGCCAAAATTTAACATTAAATATTTTTGTAATGCTAGTTTTGACTATGCCTAGAAACAAAGGTAGAGGCTTGCAATTATCTATGTATATAAAAGCTGATACCATTTACATGTTCTGCAGCTACTGTATAATAAAACCCATGCAGACAGTATTGAGAGTTCTCATATCCTTCCGAACAGAAAAGGCACACAAGTCTACACCCTCCATGAACCAGAGCTGAGCCTCTGCTTTATACCTGCAGACTGAATTTTGCAAGTAAACAAATACAATATTAAACCTGATGAAGTATTTCCTCACAAGCTGGATTTGTTCACTTTTTTTGACAATGTACTCAATCACACTTGATATTACGTGTACTTTTATAAACCCGCTTTAAAAGGGTTAACGATTAATATATGCTATAAGCATGTCAGTAGAAGGTTCAACGTGGTTATAAGCAATCTGTTGGACTTTTACCTATTAACCATTAGCAATCTAATCCTTAAACCCTTTATAAAAGACTATACGTACCCTTAATATGAAGAGTGAATCATTGTAGCAGATTTGGTAAATGTACTGAAGTGTTAGTGCAACACTGGAAGCCATTGTCATCTCTGAGCAGTGCGGGGAGCCTGATGTTTGAAAGAATTACTGGGTTTCTGAATTAGCAAGCTTGGCTTGACTGAATTACTAAGTGTTTTTGTGCAGCAGGGAAGAAGTGATAAAAACACGAGCCAAGTAGCAACCACACTTGAAACTGAGCTGTGTAACTTTAGGGATGAATTTCCAGTCTCAGCAGTAAACAATAAGGAGGCTGCCTATCTCCTGCAAAATGGTCCTTTGCTTTAAATTCTACAGCCATTTTCTGGTGCTAATGGCCTGCTGGGGACAATAGCAAAGTTTTTTTTCTCCTGACTCTTAGGGGATTGGACAAATCTACATAGCCGACCATAACTTCACTTCAGATAATGTCCTGGCTTTTACAAAGCCTTCATCAGTGAAATGTGGGTAATATTCCCCAGCTCCCTGGAACATGGAGGACGAGCTAATGTCTGTAATGTGTGGAAGTGCCACACTGTGGGATTGAGCCTGCCAGTGCTTCTGCACGTGAGAAGCTTTACAGACTGGGACATCCCATGGAAGTCAGTGGAACTCCCCCATCAGTGAAGTTGCTCACATGCAAAAGCGTTAGCGGGATCAGATCACTTATATGGTTAAATGTTAAATATTCTGACTCTTTCGGCTGTCTCCACACTACAGTCACCAGTGAGGTAAAAATGCAGAAGGACTGGGCAAGGATGCTTTGCCCTTTTCACTACAACCTGACAAATGTATATTGTGTCCGTGTGTTGAAGGGCTTGAGGGCATGCACCTGCTTTGCTCTCCCTCCCCCAGCAGGCTCCAAGCACTCGAACCGAGAGCACCGAGAATCTCTCCTATGCTCTCAAGGACTTCCCAACCTCTCCCCAGGCAGCATGGAGGAATAAGCTGTTTGATTTGAATGTAGAGGGGAAGAGCTGGATCTCGCGGGGCAGTGGGAGCAGATTGAAACTAGGTGCCTGGGGCAGCAAAGACTGAGACTGAAGGATGGGGACTGGAGACTGGGACTGGCTGGTCATAGACATAGGACAAAAAAAGAGTAGGGGGTGGGAGATGCAGGAATGGCTGGGCAAGGATGCAGATGAGAAGGCTGAGTGGGGCGGAGACTGATATTGGCTAGGTGACTGGGATGGGATGAGATGAGACAGCAGGGAGGACACGACAGAGACAGGTAGGAGGGGACAGGGCAAAAAAGGTCAAGCTTGGGGGGAAATGGACAGAAGACTCTGTGCCCACTACAGCACACTTCCCTTCAGAGCCTGGAATGGACCCCAAGATTCCTGAGTCTCACCACTCCTTTGCTGTCAGCAAATATCTGTGAAACTGTCTCATCCCCCTCTGGTCCACACAGAAGATAACAACCTACTACTTCTCTCAGTTACTCCAGAACCTAGAGTAGGTACAGGCAAAACAGTGGGCCTAAGCCCACCTATAGCTAAAGCCCTCCCCTTGGCTGGGGGAAGGGGCCATGGACCACGGCTACAAGCAACTATGGAGGACAAGCGAAAAAACAGACAGGAATGAAGGTCACAGGGCAAAAATCAGGTGAACACAAGGGGACATTTTGCAGAGAGCCCCTGACAGTGCCCACTGTTCATCAAAGGCATCTAGGGAGTCAGAGGACATTGCCCAGAGAAACTTTGCTCAGAGACGTGACTGTACAAGGAGCACTTGAGATTCTGGAGTCTGATTATCAGAAGTGCTGAGCAACTAAGTTCCCTCTAAGCTGCGCGGCCACGCAGGAGGCTATCAAGGGCTGCGTGGGGGGGCAGAGGCGTCTCTCCCCCATAGCTGCCGCGGCTGGGGACAGGCACCTCTCCCCTGGTCCTGGAGCTGCTGCAGCCGGGTAGAGGTGCCTCTCCCCTGCCCCCCCCCCCAGAGCTGCACCAGTAGGGAGAGAGGCTCTCCCCCGGCCTAGGGCTGCTGCAGCGAGAGAGGGCTGGAGGGCGTCCTCTCTCCGTGGGGCAGCCTGCATCCCAACCCTCTCATCCCCAGCCCCACCCCAGAGCCCGCACTCCTCCCCCCCAAACTCCAACCCTCTGCCCCAGCCCTGAGCCTCCTCCCACACACCAAACCCCTCGGCCTCACCCCCACCACACATCACCTCCATATTGGTGCACGTAACAAAATTAATTCCACACATACATGTAAAAAACTTAGAGGGAAAATTGCTGAGCAATTGCAGCTGCAACCACAGTCACTGGGACCTGTGCTTTGAACATATAAAGTGCTATATAATGCTACATTCTCTGAAAATCAGGTCCTAGGCACCTGAAACTGGAAACCCAAAGTTAGCAGATAGTTTTGACCTTAAATCGTGTCTCTGATTCCCATGGATAAAATGGGGAAGATACCCCCTCATATCACACAGCTGTTTTAAAAACTGATTAATATTTATGAAGCTCTGTAGAGATAAGCACTGTAGAAAAGCCCACGTGTAAATTAAGAACTGGCTTCAGAGCAATGATGATGCAGTAAATCAAGGCCTGGGGCCACACAGTGAACAAGGAGAAAACAAAACAGAGAATAGTTGTGAGTGAATGCTATCCATTATGTGCACGGAATGAGACAAGGGTCCCGTGGAATTTCCTGACTTTTGAGTGCTTGACACTGTACCTTTAAGGTTCTCTTAGCATAGTTTTTTGTGTGCATGCAATTTACACATATACACCTGTCTTGGAACAGAGGTGATCAGGCAGCATGCAAGCAATCCTTTCTTCCAGGGATCTCAGCGTCACCGATTTCTCCTTCACTGCGGAGCTGACCTACAAGGCTTTGATGTCAACTTTCACTCAGCAGAGGGGCGACAGTGGTGGTGGAACAAAAGGCAACCGCATTCTTCCCCTCCAAGATGGTAAATGCGTCATGAGGCCAGGGCTGGGGCAAGGATGTTTCACGCCCTAGGTGAAACTTCCACCTTGCGCCCCTCCCCCCAGCTAACCATGCCCACCTGCCTCTCCCACCAGAGGAGCCCCCCCTGCAGCAGCTAACTCTGCCTGTGGCAGCAGCTAACCCACCCCGCCACCCGGGGAGGCCCCCCACCCGCAGCAGCAACCCCCCCTCTCCAGCTAACCCCGCCCGGGGAGCCCCCCCCATTCTGCGGCAGCTACAGGGCCGGCTCTACAGTTTTCGCCGCCCCAAGCAGTGCACCGAATTGCCGCCACGGACAGCAGGGGCAGTCCGTGTGTCCTTAGGGCGGCAGGCGCGTTTCCGCGGCGGCAATTCGGAAGCAGCTTCTATGTTTAGCTGAAGCCGCCCTGGACAGCTAAACATAGAAGCTGCCGCCGAATTGCTGCCACCACGGAAACGCACCTGCCGCCCTAAGGGCGCATGGACTGCCCCCGCCAACCGCGGCGGCAATTCAGTGCTCTGCTTGGGGGCAAAACAACAGGGACTGCCGCCCCTTGCAGATTGCCGCCCCAAGTGCCTGCTTGGAATGCTAGTGCCTGGAGCCGGCCCTGGGCAGCTAACCCCGCCCCAGCTCACTTCCTCTGAGCACGCCGGCGCCGCTCTACTTCTCCTCCCCTCCCAGGCTTGTGGTGCCGATTGGAGGAGAATTAGGGCAGGGGCTGTGTGCTCAGCGGAGGAGACAGAGTGGAGGTGATCTGGGGCAGGGAGCTGTTCCCCTGTGCGCCAGCACCGTTATTGCGGGCGGCCCTCCCCCCACCAGCTCACCTCCACTCCGCCTCCTCCTCTGAGTGGGCTTTTAGGCGGCCGCCTAGTTCGCCTAGTGGTTGCACTGGCCCTGCATGAGGCCCTGTCCTACTCCTATTGACTGCTATGGAGGCAGAGTATGGCCCTTAGTCTGCTATAAAGCACCACAAACGTTTACAAATAATTGCAGAACTGGTAAGTCAGACCTATCTGCTTCACGGGACTGTTGAGACTTACTGGAGTGTCTCAAGCCACTGGAAAACCATTAAGCGCTGCATAAGGTGTCCAGTAACCTTATTACGACAGATGTGTCCATTTTTATGTGCCCCCTGGTTCCGATGGCTCACCTGCTCCATAGCCGCTTAGCGTCACTGGGGCTATGTTAACAGAACTCCACTTGGCTGCTGCTAACCCCAGGACGGCTGTGCAGAAAGGGTGTGGAGGCCAGGGGATGCTGCCTGGAGTTGAGCTATAATTGTAGGTCCCTACAGGGTTTGAGATGGTGCTTCCCCACCCACTGCTCACTCCTCCAGTCACCTGGCCCTGACTCCAGCTGCACAGTGAGGGCTCTGCCAAGCCCAGGGCGAAGGGACGACAAAAGGCTTGGGTCAGCGGCGTCACCGAGGCACCTGTGTCAAAAGGGTGTGGAAATCCAAGTGGAGGGGGCCCCACCCAGCCATATGCAGTTAACAGGGAAGGGTGTGAACAGCAGTGTCTGGCAGCATTCTCAGAATGGCTCCAGTCGTAAACTTTGTGGTTGGACTTTCCTTCCCCAGCATTCAGGGATGGTTTCGTTCAGGCCTATCTCTGCTAGCGAGTACTGTAAAAACCACCACCACCACCCTGCAGCAGCTCTCAGCCATATGACTTAGTGCTTAATACCTAGCTCGCTTCCCCACCCCCCCTTTTGTCTTCCTGTTCTATGCAAGGTCATTTTTCAAACACCCCCTCCCCCTTTTACAGTGCCTACCATCGTACCACTAGGAAAAGAACTCACTCTCACGGACAGACTGCAAGGGCTGTAAAAATACACATAACAGAGGGATATCGGATCTTTTCTCCTTAAATCGGGTCTGTACTCCTCCAGTAGGCAGACAGCTTTAATGCAGACAAGTCTTTATCAGCAAGCAGACCGTGACATTTTGGAAACTATTATGAATGGGAGCGATTTCTGCTAAACTACAGTTGAAAACCTGAAATCTTTTTAAGCAGACTGAAGCAATTATAAAGTATATTGTAGCGTTTTTCTCTGACATTGTGGTGTTTTTTTTAAAAAGCCACAAATGCTGAACTAGACAAACGATATGTTTCACTTTTGCTTCTTCCCAGAGTAGCAATGGCTAGATGTATGGGTCACACACCTACCTACATTTTCACCATTGCAATGTTCATTTCCCAGTATAAATATAGCTCATTGTTTACTGATGGATTACAGAAGCTCAACCGTAAAATCACAGGCCAGTAAGTAATAATCCATTCTTGCTGTGTGGGTAAAGTAATAATCTCCCCTCTAAAACCAGATCCTATCATCAACATGCAAGTTTCACATTTCAGACGTTAAAAGGGATCTCTAGGCATCTAAAACGCAGTTGCATCAGAGGAGCTGTGGATTTCTCCATCACTGACAATTTGTAAATCAGGATTGGGTGTGCTTATAAAAGATATACCCTCGGAATGATCTGGGGGGGAGTTCTATAGCATGTGTTGTACAGGAGGTCAGACTGGATAATCACAATGGTCCCTTCTGGCCTTAGTATGTATAACTCTCTATGGGGTTCTGATTTTATTAATAGATGAATACGCAGCAAAGACTGGCATGCTTTGCATTGGCAAGGTGAACTCACCAGGTAGTCTATAAAGTTGGGATAATCAGTAGCACTTCCCAGGACCACCAGCGGCAGGTCAGAATCATCCCTAACCCTTCTCCTCCAGAGTCCAGTTCTAAGTGCCTCCCCGCTGTCCCCTTCAGTCCAGCTGCTTCCACTTATGCATCAGATGGTTATGGCTGGGGGGGGAGCTTCCTAAAAACCCACAGCTGGTGGGAAGAAAAAACTCTCAGCAGCCCAATCCCCTGCTTGGCCCCAGCACCTTGGCTGAGTCAGCCAGGAGTACAAGGAGTCGCAGCTGGTCTGTGCCGAATCAACACAACAGTGTGTGTGTCACTATCTGAACGCGAGTCACTGGACTAGAGTGCTGCCCTTAGCTCATGAGAAGGGCAAGGCACAGGTGTTATCAACCTGCTGCCGGGCCCGGGCACCTGGTGTCACCGGCTGTGTTTCCTCGCTCCGGGCCTGGCCGAGAAGGGAACAGGGCTGAGTTTTCCAGGGGATGAGCCAGGGCAGCGTGATGACACCCAGACATAGAAGCCAAAAACCGAACTGTCCCGGTAAAACACACCTGGGTGGCAACCCGGGGGGAGGGGGGGGGCTACAGTTCCTCCCTGTAGCATACCAGGCAAGCCTAGCCCCACTCCCCAGTAAGCGATGGGTTTGGGGGCATGGGGGGGCACAGGTGCTGGAAAAGGGGGTGCTGGGAGCGCTGGCTTGAAGTGGTTTCCATGATATCCAGGGTTCACAGTTTGGTTCAATGGCTCTCAGCACCCCCACTGTATAAATGGTGCCCACCCCCCCGGGGGGGGGGGCAGCCCCACTCCCGCCCCCTTACCTGCCGCGAGGAGGAGGAGGGCCAGGCGAGCCGGGCAGACCATGGTCCGCGGCGGGAGAGGAGCAGGAGCAGCCGGGCGAGAGCGGGGCGCACTCAGCAGCTGCAGCCTCCGCGCGTCTGCTCCACGCCCGGCCCCGGCAGCCAAACCCCTCCCACGCCGCCCAGCCCTCCCCGGGGAGCGGGCCCGCGGCGGCCGGGCGGCCCCTGCTGGACGGTGCGGGGGGAGCCGGGCCCCTCTGCCCGCGGCAGGTGCCGTTTGCGGGCTCGGGCAGCGCAGGAGCCGCAGCGAGTCCGCTCTCTCCTCCCCCAGCACCCTGGTGCCTAGCGCTTCCCCCTCCCCCAGCAGCCCGGCCGGGGGCGGGATTGGAGCAAGGCCTACCGGGGTGCCACAGATCGGGGCCCCATTGCGCTCGGCGCTGTACAAGTGCAGGGAGAGAGGCTGTCCCTGCCCCACAGGGGTCACAATCCAACCCCACAAGACTGGGCTGAGAACTAGCTGCGGGAACCGGCCCCCTAACTTCATGGTACCACTGGCTGGAGGAAGTCACAGTGCGCCAGATGCTCAGGGTTAAATGTTTTAGAAATGTCTAGTAGTCCTTAGCAGTCATCTCCTGTGACCAAATGCACCCCCTAGTCACACTCTGCTTTTGTACAAAATATGCCTGTGTGAAGTGTTATTTGAAAAGTAATAACTCATTGGTCCATAATGGTGAAATGTGTGTAAAGCTATGAACATAAACTGAAATCATGACAGAAATGTGTTTATTACCAGACAAATCTGGGGAGTGGGTAAGCTTGTTCCTGGAAGAGAAAGGACAAGCTAACACCTCAAGCCAGGTGTCAGCAATGTTGATTGGCAATCACTTATCAGGTGGTTGTGTATCCAGGGGACAGGGCTGGTTGAAAAGCTTGCTTTTAAAAATCCAGGCTATGTTGCCTTTCCGCAAGACCAAAGACTAGGAAGGGGAGGAGGCATTTGTACTTTCATAAGGGAAAGATTAAACTACATAGCAAGAGAGAATGCAGACATAAGCCAAGAATATAAGGCTGTTGTGAGCCCCATGCAGAAGAATAATATTTCTTTATGGATTTATAACCCATGTGAGAAATTAGAAAGACTGGTGCTACAAGAAATAGTGAAGAATGCTAAAAGTCAATATATTATATGTGCCCTAAAGAGTCCTAATAAATTGTGGGGAAGCAAGATAAATGTTAAAAATGGCACAAGCTTAGAAAAGTTCATCAATGAAAACAATCTAGTGACTTTAAACAATGGCACCCCAATTAGAGTTAATGCAGCAGATGGTAGTTTTTCCTGCTTAGACCTGGGAATTATTACAAGTACATGTAATTATAACAAGTACAGATATTGCAAGTACATGCAACTGTGAAATAGACAAGGAAAAGGGAGTGATCATTTCCGTATACTTACTATTTTTCTAGGGTAAGTTTGAAGATAGTGGAAAATAATCCACCTGGAATTTGAAGAAAGCTGACAGGAAGCTATTTACAAGCCAATGAACTGAATTTGTGAATAATCGTTGTGTAAGTGATAACAGAAGAGAATTTCAATGATAATGTAATAAGGAGATTACGGGCAGCAGCTACAGTAGCCACACCTAGGATATAGAAATATCCTCAGACTAAAAACTTGCGTCCCCCTATAAAAAAAGAGAAAAATATGATGAATAGTGAAGATCTAATGAAGTATAAAAGAAGTAAGGCAATAGCACAAAGAATTATAAAAAGATCAAGGGAAAATAAAAGATTTAGAGGAAGTACTGAGGGCGGATAAACAAAGATACCAAAACGTCAGAAATATACAGGCAAGTTAAAAGAATTATTGGAATTCAGACTAAGAGTCGCCAAATCCCAGGTCTGATTGGGACTGACAACATACACCTCTACCTCGATATAACGCGACCTGATATAACACGAATTAGGATATAATGTGGTAAAGCAGCGCTCCGGGGGGATGTGGGGGCCTGCACACGGGGGTGGATCAAAGCAAGTTCTCTACAACGTGGTTTCACCTATAATGTGGGACAAATTTTTTGGCTTCCGAGGACAGTGTTATATTGGGGTATAGGTGTAGTTAGAAGCTGATAGACTTTAGGGCCAGAAGGGACCATCATAATCATCTACTGACCTCCTGCACAATGCAGGCCCCGGAACCTCACCCACTGACTCCTGAAATAGACCCCTAACCACTGGCTGAGTTACTGAAGTCCTCAAATCATGAGTTAAAGATTTCAAGTTACAGAGAATCCACCATTTACACCAGTTTAAACCTGTGTAAGTGACCTGTGCTCCATGCTGCAGAGGAAGCCAACCCCACCCCCACCCCAAGGTCTCTTCCAATCTGACCCAAGGAAAAATTCTTTCCTGACCTCAAATCTAGCACTCAGTTAGACCCTCAGCATGTGAGCAAAACCTACCAGCCAGATACCTAGGAAAGAATTATCTGTACTAACTCAGAGTCCTCCCTTTCTAGTGTCCCATCATCAGATGTGGAGACATTTGCTGCTAGCAGTCTCAGATTGGCTACATCGTGCTATTGTAGGTAGTCTCATCATACCATCCCCTCCATAAACTTATGAAGCTCAATCTTGAAACAAGTTAGATTTTTTTGTCCCCACTGCTCCCCCTGATCATGAGAAAGCAGACATTTTATCAGACACTTTCCGAGGGGTGAGTAAACCAAAGTGAAGTTTTTCACCAGATTTAAAGATAATTAATTGAAGACAATCATGATCTAATATGTAGTTGGAGTAAACATGAAGATACTATACTGAATGAATGGTTTTGTGTGCAAGAACTTGAGAAAGCTATTCATATCATCACGAATACATCCCCAGGTAAAGATAAGATATGTAACATAGTGTTTAAATATCTCTTCCAAAAGCAGTTTGAAAGTTATCTTTGAATTAGTTAATGCTACGTGGGTAAAATGAGTGATCCCGGTAGGATGGAAACATGCAGTAGTAATCCCAGTATGCAACCCAGGAAACTATCCATGAAAGTGGATTGCTGTTAAGTGGTAGGTACGTTCAGGATTAAATTAGGGAAAGAATGGTGTATGAAGGATTCGTTGTCTATTTGGAAAACAATGACTTTATAGACAAGGGGCAGAGTGGTTTTAGGAGAGGAAGATGCCCCATCGATAAGATTGCTAAATTAGAAAATGAAATACAAAAAAAGTCTGAAGCACAAGGGTTTGATGTGAGCTGCCTGTCTAGATATTGAAAAGGCATACGACATGCTCCAGAGGGAAGGCATATTGCACTAGGGATAAGGAGAAGACTGTATGGCTGGCTTAGAGAATTTTTGAGTAAAAGCACTATGCAGGTCTGAGTTGGGAAAGTTATCTTGACTATACATAATACTAAAATGGCACACTATGGGGAAGTGTTATCAGCCCTGTCAGGGTTCCTTCCTCACTCTGAACTTTAGGGTACAGATGTGGGGACCTGCATGGACACTTCTAAGCTTAATTACCAACTTAGATCTGGTATCGCTACCACCACCCCCAAGCACTACCTTTTTTCCCTGTGCATCCTTGAGAGACCTCACCAATTTCCTGGTGAACACAGATCCAAACCCCTTGGATCTTAAAACAAGGAGAAATTAACCACCCCCCTCCTTTCTCCCAACAACTGCTGGTGGATCCAGATCCAACTCCCTTGGGTCTTAAAACAAGGAAAAAATCAATCAGGTATTTAAAAAGAAGGCTTTTAATTAAAGAAAAGAAAAGTAAAAGAAAACCCTCTGGGAGAGATTAGCATACCAGCTACTCTCACAGACAACAGATTCAAAACACAGAGGATGTTCCCCTGGGCACAAATTTAGTTACACATAAAAATACCCAAATACCCAATTTTGATAATTCCCTTAATGGTACCAAGACAAGTTACAAAGAAAATAAACATAAACCTGTTTATCCCTTTCTAAAACTTACTACTCTGATAAGAGGCTGGTTCCTTGATCTTTTTCACTCCGGCTTAACTGAAACTCTCAACAAAGGAAAACGTCCCTCCTTCCTTTTGAAACATCTTGTGCCCCCATTGGTTCCTCTGGTCAGGTGTCAGCTAGGCTAGGTGAACTTCTTAACCCTTTACAGGTAAAAGAGGCATTAACCCTTATCTATCTGTTTATGACAAGCCCAATGTTATTTATCATTATGATGATTGATCTTGCCAGGGTAGGTGTCACTCTATTTGCATATGCTTGTGATCTGTTGATTAGGAGCAGGAAAGAAAGAGGAAGTTATCTGAGAAACTAGAACAGAGGTTCTGAATCTTTTTTACTGGTGACTTTATTCACAAAGCAAGCCTCTGAGTGCAACCCCCCTTATGGATTAAAAACACGTTTGTATATATTTAACACACCATTAAAAATGCTGGAGGCAAAGCACGGTTGGGGTTTATACTCCAGAGGGGGTCCGTGGAAAGCCTGCATGTAACTGCAGCTGAGTGTGTCCTTACCTGTAGGTGTGCTGGTGAAAGTCCAGGCTGGAGGGCTTTGCAGCAAATACAGCAATCAGTTAGACCCTCAGCTTATGAGCAAAACCCACCAGCAGTACAGTGTGAGAAGGAGCCCAGGCTGGTGGGCCAGGAGGCTCAGTGGTAACCCAGTTCTAGGTGGCACCCTGGGGGGAAGCTGACACACTAGGTACCGAGTAGCATTTTTTTCTGGCATGGAATGGCTGGAATTTTTCATTGTGTGTGCAACAAATTGGTGCATTGCAAAGATGGCTTTATTAGTGGTCTGCATCTGAAGAAGTGGGTATTCACCCACGAAAGCTCATGCTCCAAAACGTCTGTTAGTCTATAAGGTGCCACAGGATTCTTTGCTGCTTTTAGTGGTCTTTGCAGCTGGTGGAATGCTTTAGTTACCTGATTATGCTGGCCTATTTCCTAAGGCACTGCTTACAGAATTTTGCAATGTGCCTTTCATAGATTCCCAGGCCAGAAGGGACCGCTGCGATCAGTCTGACCCCCTGCATAACACAGGCCATGAATTAATTCCTGTTTGAATTAGACTGTTTTTTTTTAAAATCCAGTCTTGCTTTAAAAATTGCCAATGATGGAGAATCCATCACACCCTTGTAAATTTTTCCAGTGGTTAATTACCCTCACTTTTTAAACAATGCCACCCTATTTCCAGCCTGAATTTGTCTAGTTTCAGTTCTGCTGTAAGTTCTTTTTAGGATAATGGTTATTTTGTACTGGAAGCCAAAGAAATATTAACCGTGGGGGGTTGCTCTGGCAAAATACCTGAAGATTCGGTTCACATAAAGCAATCTCTAATGTTAAAAAGGCAGAACGCGCTCACACACAAGTGGAATTGAAACTTAAGGCAGATGCTTCATTGTTCAGTTTGGAGCTGCCCTTTCCTGAGCCGACATGGAAATGTCTCCGTGTGTGAAGTGTGGACTGTGTAGGGAATGTGGATCTTTAGCTAAAAGATTTTTCAGGGGGAAATGTGAGAGTCAGGAAAACTTTCAGCAACAGTTAACTCCCTGTTAGCAAGCCTAGAAACTACAGGACAGTTGAGTCAAATGTAGCTGTGGTTCTTCTGCATGCACCTTATGCATATTTGATAATAGGCTGCCATCTGCTGGTCAATACAGTTCAGCCCAACTAAAACTAATCCCTTTGCAAAGCCCCACTGGTTTTTATCCACTATGAACATTTAACTTGCATAAAGATTGTAGGTTTCCCTGCATTGTGCTGCAGGATGGCAGGGCTGAACATCTAGCATGTTACAGGATTGCAGCAATCTCTGTGAAACATGCAACATTGAACATTCATCTAACAGCAACAGTAAAAGTGGGTTATTTTTGTATGTTTATCCTTATGAGTTAGGGGTATCATTAAGACAGTGGTGCTATTTCAGTTGTTGGTTGTACCCACAGCTGGATGGGTCCAAACTAGTTGCCTACTGCTATTCCAGAGCATCGCTACTTTGTACAGTCACACATCTGCTAAAGAGAGAAACTTTTTCATGCCCCCATGTGTTAAATGAATAGCTACAGGGTGGTTTTGTTTTATTACAATATTTTTTAAGTGAAAAAAATCACAGACACGAGAAGAAGACTGTACTTCCTGCTAGACATTGTATTCCACACAAGACCGTTGGGTTTTATTGAAATGCTATATTTTAAGAGATGCTGTCCAAGAGACTAACATACACTTAAAGATTGACTTTCAAAACTTTGCTCCCATTGATCTTTGACATCAATCGGAACAGAGTTAGTACAGCACTAAATGTTCTTTGAAATCTTATCCCTTATCTTCAAGATTCCCCTCTCTCCATTTTTTCCCTT
This sequence comes from Gopherus flavomarginatus, assembly GCF_025201925.1. Classification (NCBI taxonomy): domain Eukaryota; kingdom Metazoa; phylum Chordata; order Testudines; family Testudinidae; genus Gopherus; species Gopherus flavomarginatus. The sequence goes on from NC_066619.1 coordinate 151,990,784, forward strand.
CAAAACTTTCAATTTTTTCCCCTCCACACTGGAAATACTGAAATTACAAAGAAAAGTGAAGGGCTGAGGGTGGACGCCAATGTCAAACTTCCAAATGAGTGCTAGTCTGTGCAACGCTTATACATAATTTGATACATTTCTATGCCCTTAGGGACAGGATCTTAACTACCCAATTGCAGTAAATACCCATGTTTCAATATGTATTATCCACTCCAGTCCTTGCCATATAGATAGCATACAAATTACATGTGCCAACGAGTTTCAAATAGTCTCCTAGAGCAATCAGTGCTGAGAACTTAAGCTAGAATGTCTGGGGCACACACAACAGATTTCTTAGTGTTATCTGCTGTCACAGAGCAAAATTTTTCTTTTTATTTCTTTTCTTTTTTTTACTGAGGATCTTTTATCTGCAGCATGGGCACCACTTTCATCTGCAGCATGGGCATCCTCTTTCGCCACCGAGTGGCACCATGGATAAAGGGTTCATGGTGCAATTCCTCATGGAAAATCTTGCCTGTAATGTGCTCGCATAGCTTTGTCTGTTACGACACATTTAAGATCAATAGAAAGTCCATTTTTTTCACGAGAAACAATTATCTGAAAAAACCCATGGGGACAAGAGGCAGGGCAGAGGAATCCCAAAAGACAGACACAATTAAAATCAGCTCTATTTCTGAGGCTTTTATAAGCCGTGTAGCATTTGTTTTAGCTTGCTTGTGCATTGCCTCACCTCCACTATACATTATTTCCTGGGGAACAGTGACGTGTTCTCGGAATTACGCAAGCTTGGGGTTCCTATCTTAGCTGTTGTCCCCAAGGGACCTACTCCGCTTGACTCCTTCGCACTCAGTAGGAGTGTGTTGTATTACTGCATGTTGACACGTCACTAGCTGATCCAGTAACCTCACAACATGAAGGCTGAGTACTGCCACCAAATGAACATGACTCTTTATTTCTTTGGAGTACCTACCTGTAACGTTCACACCGTACACCCAGAGAAGTTAGATGAACATTTTCGCTGAAAGGTTGCAATGTTCTACTGCTTTATTTTTTTAGAATTCAGCAAGATAACACGCAGGAATCCACAACCAGAAACAGTCAAAGCAGGCTGATCCTTAAAACAGAGAAGCACAAACTGCCCTATTTTCCTTTAAGCTGCCTGTCTACAGAACCGACTGCTGCTAGGTTCAGATGGCACACAAGCCTGCAAGCAGGACCAGGAAAACCCCCACAGCATTTAAAGTGACCGCTTATAATTTTCATACGGTTTTCAATGTACCACACTACCCATCAAAGTTAGGGCAATAACGTGAACTTTGGGACAGGTGCCAGCCCTAAATTTAAATTCTTATTTATCCTCCAGAGTAAAGTCTCTCCTCTCTGCATACAGCCCTCACATAACCAGAACTTTTCTGCAGCTACGAGGGCTGAAGTGTGTTCTGCTTGGACGCCTTGGCCCATGGCTTGGAGGAAGCAAGCCACTCAGGCCAGGGTTCACGCCCAGGTTCACCACTTTGTAGCATTATGGAACGGAGACAGCACAAGAAAAAAAGAAAAGCCACGTTTAGGATCACTGTTTGGGGGAGCCTTAATGACCTCGCATCCTTTTTTAACTGTTTGAGAATGAAAAAACATCGATGGAAAAATATTGTTAGGGCAAAATTGGGGATCTAGTTTTGCAAACAAACCAACCCCTTCCTCCTCAACTCTTTACTGGTATTTTTTTCCTCTGTTTTCCTCAGGTACACCACCAGGGAACTGTAATGAAGGCACCTCAGGGAAAGTGTAACCTACTAACCTTGTTTAAAAAAGTACTCTCTAGACATGCAGTGGACCTTCCATGTATTTTAATAATGGTCACTTTCCTGATTCTTCTGCATTTAAACACTCAATCTCCATACTGCATTAACTATTCTATACAGTTGCTACGAGTTTACAGCTTGGCTAGGATTTTCAGAAAATGCCAGTGTGTTACTTCATCTTGCCGGGTCTCAGAGCTGGGGCTTCATCCTGAGCCCGAATGGCTACAGAGCCCAAGCCCCATGAGCCCAAGTTAGTTGAACCAGGCTCTGAGTTGTGCCCTGTTGGTTTTTCTTTGCAATGTAGACATATCCTGAGGGCCTAACTCAACCTCCATTGAAGTCAATAAGAATCTTTCTATTAACTTCAATGATCCATGATTCAGGCTCTCAGCGACCGGTGTCCTGGGCCTCAGAGCCCAACTTGCTGGCACACAGATGTGGAGCTGAGACTCTCTCGCCAGCAGGAGGGGTAAAAAGCCAACCCTGAGAGAGCCATCATTGAACAGTCACAGGCCTACAGAAACCACGAGGCTCCTTCTGCCTTTCACTCCAGCGGAACCCTCAAACACTCGCATGACGCCTTCGGAAGGGTGGGTGGCAAAGCTGGCTTATTCCGTAGCTTTGACTGAAGCAGGGATGGGGGGATGCAGAGGAGGTAAAGGCTTTGCAAGCGTCGTATCTCCTTTCAGTGTGATGGCACTAAATACGTTAGAGGTTGGCCAGGTTCCCGCACCTCCCCATTGAGCACTCCTGCAAGTAACACTCTCTCTTTCTCCCTGGATAAGGCACCCACAACCTGGCCCACGTTTAACTCATTACTCAGTGATCCTAGTACTATGTATAGTCGATGGGGCTCATGACCATTCACAATCTGGCCCTAAATTGCTTGATTTTCTCCTCAGCGAGAGCAGCGGGGTGATCAACACTATTGAAATTGGGCTTCCGAATAACTTCAGGCTCCCTTTCCTGAAAATCTTGGCCCAAATTTCTGTTCACAGTTTCCTTTAAGGACTTGTCCGCACAGAGCAGCAATGGGTGCGAGAGCAGCATGATTTCTAAAGTGCACCGATGTGCTACACGTGAACTGGCCTGGGGAAACCCGGCTGGTGTGAAGTAGAGGTTCCCAAGTGTGCACTAGCCGTAGTGCTGTTGGGGAGCGTTTAGTCTGCACCAGCAGCGTCTTCCTGGTGAAGTGGGCTGTAGCCCACGAAAGCTTTTGCCCAAATAAATGTGTTAGTCTCTAATGTGCCACAAGAACTCCTGGTTGTTTTGCTGATGCAGACTAACCCGGCTACCCCTCTGTTTCCTGGGTCAGTTAGTGGACAAGGTGAGAGAGTGCTTTAGAAATCCCATCCTGAAGGGTACATTATTACTCCGTGTAGACAAGCCTGTAGAAACATGGGCATCTTTCTCCTTCTAAAGTGAAACTTGTACCCTGGAAACAGTGATGAAAACCAGGAGTGACAAACGACTATGCTGCTTGGGTTTTTTTTTCCCCCTCCAAGAACTTAACAAAGAGCTGCTCAGTGGCTAGGTGCTTTAGAGATGATGGTGCAGCTGCTTGAGTGCAGTTGAAATTAATGTTTGATGCAGAGGATGCCCTGAAAGATATGTTCAAATCAAGGGCATGGATGCCACAGAGCCAACTACGGTAAAAAATAAAATCTGAAAATAGGATACAATGCATTCTCAGCAATAGCCCTGGTAGAACATGGTGTTATTGAAATGCGTTGTTCTCCAATACAATTTCGTTTGGAAAATGGCACCTGTCAGAGAAGAGAGAGACAGTTCACTTTAGTATGTTCAGCTCCCTTTGATCAGCAAATCACAAAGGTAAATAAATCCCTATCACATGGCAGGGGGCCTTGTCCACTCCCTCCAGGGGTGGTTGTTGCTTCTCCAATACAAATGAAACTTAATAGAAAACCTCCACCACAAATTAAGGCAGCCAGTTAATAAAACACAGCAGTGGAGTCTAGAATGGAGGCTAGGGTAGGCTACTGAGGGTATGTCTACATTACGGGATTATTCTGATTTTACAGAAACTGGTTTTTGGAAACAGATTGTATAAAGTCGAGTGCATGCGGCCACACTAAGCACATTAATTCGGCAGTGTGTGTCCATGTACCAAGGCTAGCATTGATTTCTGGAGTGTTGCACTGTGGGTAGCTATCCCATAGCTATCCCATAGTTCCCACAGTCTCCCCCGCCCATTGGAATTCTGGGTTGAGATCCCAATGACTGATGGGGCAAAAAACGTTGTCGCTGGTGGTTCTGGATACAGCCTCACCTCTCCCTCCGTGAAAGCAATGGCAGACAACCGTTCCGCACCTTTTTTCCTGGGTGAACTGTGCAGACACCATACCACAGCAAGCATGGAGCCCGCTCAGCTCAAGACAGCAGTCATGAACAGTGTAAACACCTTGTGCATTTTCTGCTTCTGGACATCAGTCTGTTACTACTCACTCTGAATCTCAATGGTTTTCTTAGCACCCGGCCACCTCTGGTTCTCAAAACAGTCCTCTCTGCCATGGCCTGGGGTGGAGCCACCACTTGGAGCTCATTTGCTGTCATTGTCAGTAGCTGGTTGTGTGTCAGTTACTGCTCTCAGGAAAGAGAGCTGGTGTCATCCATCAGCTTTATTTAGATGCCTTCTGGAAGGCTGGCCTGATGCTGTATGATCTTGCTGCAATTAATACAGCTGTTACTTTGTTAGATTTTAAATAGAAAGTGTCTGGCAGCCTGCCGTTATCTCCCTCATGCAAAGGAGATAACTGTTTAACTAGCGTGTTGTCATGTTTGTTTCTAATCTAGTTTCCTGGCAAATAGGGGTTTTTAAAACTACTTCAAGCTTAATTGTCTTTGGTGCAATATGCTTGTTAAAAAAGCAAACAGGATGTTAGGAATCAGGATGTTAGAGAATATCTTATTGCGCTTATATAAATCTGTGGTACGCCCACATCTTGAATACTGCATGCAGATGTGGTCTCCTCATCTCAAAAAAGATATACTGGCACTAGAAAAGGTTCAGAGAAGGGCAACTAAAATGATTAGGGGTTTGGAGAGGGTCCCATATGAAGAGAGATTAAAAAGGCTAGGCCTCTTCAGCCTGGAAAAGAGGAGACTAAGGGGGGATAGGATAGAGATATATAAAATCATGAGTGATGTGGAGAAATGAATAAGGAAAAGTTATTTACTTGTTCCTATAATATAAGAACTAGGGGTCACCAAATGAAATTAATTGGCAGCAGGTTTAAAATAAATAAAAGGAAGTTCTTCTTCACACAGCGCACAGTCAGCCTGTGGAACTCCTTGCCTGAGGAGGTTGTGAAGGCTAGGACTATAATGGGGTTTAAAAGAGAACTGGATAAATTCATGGAGGTTAAGTCCATTAATGGCTATTAGCCAGGATGGGTAAGGGATGGTGTCCCTAGCCTCTGTTTGTCAGAGGGTGGGGGTGGATGGCAGGAGAGAGATCACTTGATCATTACCTGTTAGGTTCACTCCTTCTGGGACACCTGGCATTGGTCACTGTCAGTAGAGCAGATACTGGGCTGGATGGACCTTTGGTCTGACCCAATATGGCTGTTCTTACGTTGGCACTGAAGTTTTTTGTTCTGCCATAAATCTCTGAACTGGTGATCCTAGTGAAGCCTTGAAAGGTGTATTATGAATTTCAAGTAATGCTAAAGATGGATCCATTGGATCTATAAGGGTCATGTAAAATATAGACTTCTTTTTGCCCTGTCTCCTCTGCTTCTCCTCTCTTTCTCGCTGACTGTGCATGGTAAGGGCTTGACATTATGTGACTGAACCAGTGCACCAAAATTGCTGAACTGGCTCATGAATTGTGAGCACTATCTGTTAACTCACTGGAAGCCCATCGTGACTAAGCAGCAAATCATGTTGTTACTTTGTGATTCAAGGTGTCGTGCGATAGTCAAGTTCCAAAACACATGAGCAGTAATCCACTAATAGAGAGGTAATCTTATCTTTCCTTTTTTAATTCAAAAACACCAGTCAATATTGATCCAAGGTGCTCACAAATCTCACATCTTTGCAGCTGTTCTTATATATTGCTGCTTGTATTTACTGCTTGTATTTACACTTGGAACGTCAATGGATCTTAAATCATTTGGGGACTTTTGAAATGTTAGCCCTTATACCCCATAACAGCACTAACGCGTGGCCAGGAAAGACATCTCAAGCTATCTGCCTTCCCTCCTCTGTACCCAGATGGGCACTGAGGATAAGGCTTAACATTTCTAACCTCATGCCATGTGGTACTGTCACAGCGTCACCGGGCGATGCTCTGGAACTACTCCATACAAAGCCAGTCAGGACTCTGGGGGAGCCTCCTCTCTCTGAGCAGACTGTCTCCAGGGCAAGAAGCTTACACAGCTTCGACCTTCCTGGGTCTGACCTCGGAGCATTCACCATCCCCTTCCACACCGTGTGCTTCCCACAGCGAGTCCACACAGGTGAGGCTCCTGGGGAAGCCAGAGAGCCCAGCACCCCAACTCCACACTCAGACGTGACTCTCAGCCAGCCAGTAAAACAGAAAGTTTATTAGACGACAGGAACACAGTTCAAAACAGAGCTTGTAGATACAGGAAACAGGACCACTAAGTCAGGTCCATCTTGAGGCAGGGCCGCCCAGAGGATTCAAGGGGCTTGGGGTCTTCAGTGGCAGGGGTCCTTCTGCTCTGGGTCTTCGGGGCACTTCGGCAGCGGGTCCTGGAGTGAGTGAATGACCCACCGCCGAACTGCCACCGAAGACCCGGAGTGGAAGGAGCCCTTGCCTCTGAATTGCTGCCGAAGACCTGGAGTGGAAGAAGCTCTGGGTCTTTGGCAGCGGGTCCGTCACTCGCTCTGGGTGTGTTTGGTGGCACTGAAGGACCTGCCGAAAACTCTCATGGGGGCCCCTGAAAACTCTCGTGGGGGCCCCCGCGGGGCCTGGGGCAAATTGCCCTACTTGCCCCACTTCTGGGCGGTCCTTCTTGGGGGCAGGGAGGCCGGGCCCCAGGTCTGGGCCTCCCTCTGTTTCCCCAGCCAGCTCCAAACTGAAACCCCCTCCAGTCCCTCCTCTGGCCTTTGTGTCTTTCCTGGGCCAGGAGGTCACCTGATCTCTTTGTTCTCCAGCACCTTCAGTTGGCACTTTTCAGGGGAGGGGCCCAGGCCATCAGTTGCCAGGAGACAGGGTGTCAGTCATTCTCTGTGCAGAAAGCATCACACTGGCCCTGTAAGGCTCTGCAACAATCACACGCCCTTATCCCACCACCTACATACTTAAGAAAGGCATAGGGGAAACTGAGGCACCCACACAGTATTCAGAGAAAACATTAAGAACATTCCTACTTCATCACAGGTACTGTGGCATGACATTCTTTGTATAAAACCCCATCATATGTGGCAATTCAGTCTCTGATCCTGTTAAGCATGGAAGGACCTGGGCTTTTTCTGTTGACTGTCCATTTAGGATCACTCTCTCCATCTGTTATAAGGTTGGTTTAATTTGCATTTCTGAGGTTGTCATGTCATTTCAGAAATGGGTCAGACAAGGGTCATATTTACTTCAAATTCCTCTTTCAGCGGCTTTTTGCTTTTGCTATTTATAGGTGCTTTTGAAAGCATGTTGGCTATAAGAAACTGGCTAACCAAGCTTGCATTTTAATGAGTACTGTTGCAGTTGCATTGGAAGCCCAGACTGTGCTTTACGCCATGGCTTTTGTAATATTTCTTCCAGTGGTTTGTGATCTTCCTGCCTTGATCGATTGCTGCGCAGAAAGCTAATTACTAAAACTGCATGCATCTTAAACAGATTGCCAGCATTTCTGTTTCAACATGAGCACTACTCCGTGGTTTTAGTCAATGCATGCCAGCAGTGAACATGCTGCAGGATAGCCCCATGCTCATGTGCGATCTCGCTCAGTACACTGGCGTCCCATAGAATTTCAAATCAAGGCCAGAGTCTCAGTCCTTATCTTCAAAACGCTCCATGACCTGGGCCTAAGATGTCTAAAATATTTCCTAAAGCTCTGATGAAGAATTCAGGGTGGACCACGCTGCTCCTCTGGCACAACTGCTCTCTCTACAATGAAGGTAAAGCCAATCTGGGCAAGAGAAAGAACTTCCTCGGGGACTGGTCTGAGACTGTGGAATGAACTCCCACAGGAACAAAAAGCCATCACAAACCTGCCCACCTTTGGTTTCCAGTGCTGGACCTTGCCTTCTCTAACATAAATACAGAGCAAAATGTTTATTAAAAAAACCCCAAACTTAGAAAAACAAAATCAGCTTCCCTCTGCTCCCCAACCGCCCCCCTTTTAATCCCTCCCCTCTACCAAAACAAGACACTCCATTGCACTCAGTTCTCTTTCTGGGGGGATGATGAGACAGGGCTGCCCTGGGGGGGGGGGGGCAAGTGGGGCAATTTGCCCCAGGCCCCGGGCCCCGCAGGGGTCCTCACAAGAATATATAGTTTTGCAACTTTTTTTTTATGGAAGAGGCCCCCAAAATTGCTTTGCCCCAGGCCCCCTGAATCCTCTGGGCAGCCCTGTGATGAGAAACCAAACCACATGTGACACGTGTAGTCATGCTGATTAATGCACTACTGGAAGGCGCTCAGATATCTCAGATCCTCTGGTGATGAGCGTCGTGTGGGAATCCCTGTACGCTGGCTCCCTGGTACCTGGTAAGCTGGCTTTTGCTGAGTATGTGGAGCAGAGGCCAGGAACCGGCCCTTTGAGTCTGAGAGCTGCTGCTGCTTCATCTGCAGCTGGAAAACATTGACTGGAGTAGAAGTGGAAGCTACAGTGGCAATCGGACCAGGGCTGTGCTTCATGTTTGCAAAGGATTTCACTGTTTGCTGTTCCATGTTTGCACCTTCACTGTCTGGGTAGTGTCAGTCTTCTGTCAAGTCGTGTGGCAGTTCCAAAACTTTGAACTGAGGATTCATTAGCGCAGCAGGTACATAATTTCCAGATTTGATTGTGTTTAACTTGGCATCATTCTGCAACTGTCCAATCATTTTTGGAACCAGAGCCGGCATTTCTTTACGGTCATGCATCGTGTCTAGCAGTAGAACTCATGCAGTTTTGGCCAAAGGCCAAATTGCATCCTTGGGGCTCTGCCAGTGGCTGTATTAATAGTTCTCATCTTCACGTTATGTTACTGTTCCCTATGTTCTTCCACTCCTCTCCACGTCCCTTCTTCACCTCCACTCCTGTGATCAGATTTGCAGGAGGGGGGATTGAAATCTTTTTAGAGGAGTCCAGGGGTGTTCTACCTTGGGAATACTATTTGTAAACATTTATCCGGTGGTGCAGATCAAAAATAAAAATGTGCACTGACTTCATGAGCAAAAAATAAGTCTTTGTTGGCAGGGATAAAATTAGCAGCATGCAGAGAGGGGTTCTCAGATAAGGTGGTGATGGAGGAGGCATATAAGAAACTGTATCAAAATGGATACATTGGGCGAATTCCATCACAAGCAAGGGGCTCTCCTTTATTAATTCAGACCCTAGAATGAGGGTCTGGATACACTAGAGAAGGGTTCAGGCAGTAACTGTGTGTGGCTCAGTCACCGGGCCAGGTCCTCCCTTGGCGTATATCTGCATCGCTTCAGTGGGGTTGACAATTTACAGCAGCTGAGGAGCTGGCCCCTTGTGTTTTGTTTATGGCAAGAACAAACCACCGTGGTTTTGGATCCTATGGGGAAGGGAAAGTATGTATTTTCTAAGTTCCAAGCACGCTTATGAGATAATCATAGATGAAATCATTTGCTTCCCTTTTTGAAATAACTCCTGCCCTGTTTCCAGCAGGGGAATCGAATAGACACTATGCAAACCCAGGCTCAAGATGACTAACCAACATACCGTATAAGAGCATGGAACATACCAGCCTCCAGCACAACAATTATGAATGGTATACAGATATATTACAGATGGGATTTTCAAAAGCACTAAACATTAGCTTCACTCTGCTCCCAATGAAGCCAGGGAGAGTTTTACCATTGACTTCAGTGAACTGCTGTTGTAGCAGTGATGAGGCATCTGAAAAACTCACCCATAATATATAAAGTTAGCAATATACACCAGCCCCGAGAGCAGCAAACACACACAGGTGCATATGGGTAAAACAACCTCTAGTGTAAGCAAGAATGTGTCTTTGCTTTGTGGGGGCTGTGTTTTTGGATGCAGAAATGCATAGATCAGTCTGTAAGAAACCAGCCCTGAACACAGTGAAAATCCACACCCTTGGAGTGTGTTTCAGCTGATAAAGATCCAGACGTTCAGCTGCTTCTCCAAATTTCCCCAGCTTGTTACCAAGCCTGTAACACAGCAACGCAAGAATGAGAGAAAACATGAAACAGATTGTCACCGCCAGTGTTTGGTGTTCTACAAACAGAAATCATCAGACCTTCTGCCTCACTCCCTCTCCCGCCACCAAAAAACAAGTTAAGGTGACACAATTGGGTGCAAATTCTGATCGTATTTGTTCTGCTGCGAATCTGGAGTAACTGCTCCACATTCAGTGGAGTGATGATACAAGTGCCTTGTAACAGCAAGCAGAATTGTCCTTCTCTGTACTGGATGTTTTCAGATTCTAATGTAGTTAGGCCCAAACCCAGCCAATGCAGGGCCCTTCCTCAGTCACATTCGTTCCTGCAAATTCTGACCCTGTAGAGGGTTTCTATGGGTTCCTGGAAAGGAGCAGATGATGCCTTGGTAGTGACTGACATCCCATTCAGGATAGGCAGTGAGAGATCGTCATGCAGGGATCTCCTCCACACACAGATTATGGATAGGAAGATTCCCAACCTGCTGCCTCAGTAATTTGCACTTTAACCGAGGAAGGAAATGAAAGTTCAGGCAGGAAGGACCCTTGTTTTGCCATGCTTAGATGGAATGCAAGCCCACATGAACTCGGATCAATGGCCCAAGTTCACACTGCAGAAGATTTTAGTGAGAGAATTTTTTTTCTTCAAAAATGCATTGTCCTTCTGTAGTGCACAGTTCATCTGTGGAACTCTCTGCCACAAGGTATAGGCCAAGAGCTTGCAAGAATAAAATAGAGTAGACCTTTATATGATGAGTGTATTCAGAATCGGAACACTAAATATTAAATAAACAAGCACTTTAGAGGTGATGCAGCCCCTCCTTATTCAGGGCACAAACCAATCTCTAACTATTGGGGTTAGGAAGTAATTTTCCCTAGGAATAGGTTACCCCAAAACTGCCTACTGTAGGGCTGCTTCCTCTGAAGCATCTGGTAGGTGACTAGCTGGCCCACTGGTCTGATTCAGTGTGTCAGGCTCAGATCCACAAAGGTATTTTGGCTCCTAATTTCTCTTGATTTCAATGGAAATGGGGAACCTAAATACCTTTGTGGATCTGGGTGGCGGGGTGTAATCCAGTCCCCAAAGCAATCAAATGGAGAAGTGTGTACAGGTGTGAAAGGGAGGCGCCAGATTAGGGAGCAGCGTTTGAGAACACAGACTACAGCTGGGATTCGGCACGCTATTTAAGCATGTGCCGAACTTCGAGCAAGTGAGTCCCACTGAAGTCGAGGGGCTACTCACCACAGGCCCCCATTCGGGGGACTTGATCAAAGTTCCCTAGGCTGTGGAATGTGGGTGGGGAGCATGGCCCGACCACTTGTAAGCAGTGGTCCTGTTATAAATCAGTTTGGCGGCTGTTGGAGTGGTCCGGCTGCAGGTTTGCGATGCCACTCAAATATGATACGGCTGCCCCTCTGTTCAGAGTGTGGCGTGGGGAAAAGGTCTCCCCTTCCCCCCACCCCAAAATATCTGAACTGGCATGGCATCACTGCTACTCCCACCCTTACAGTTAAGCATGTACCTAAGTGCCTCGGTTGGATCAAACTAGGGTGACCAGACAGCACATGTGAAAAATCGGGACAGGGGGTGGGGGTGGGGGTAAGAGGAGCCTATATAAGAAAAAGACCCCAAAATCAGGACTGTCCCTATAAAATTGGGACATCTGCTCACCCTAGATCAAGCTCTGTGAGAGGACAAGAATTTAATGATAGCAGCTGGAAAATGACTGCAGAGCAAAATGTTAGCTGTACTGTCCAGAAAACCTCCTGGGAGCAGAGCTGCTTACGGGCACGTCACTGAGCACTCGGCAACAAGCTAGACCTCAATGCTGCTGCAGAAACCTCTGGGAGCTGCAGCCAGGGCCGGCTTTACGAAGTGCGGGGCTCAATTCGAACATGTTCGGTGGGGCCCTGGCAGGAATGACTAAAAAAAAAAACAAAAAACCAAGTAAAACGAAACCTTTCATTTCTTAGCAACCAGTTCCCTATAAAAAGTTCTGATTTAAGGGATGTGCCACAGTATGCATTTTTTGTACCAATAGGGTTACCATATGTACGTACTTTTCCAGGAGGAATTTTAAAATTTTAAAATTTCCTCCCAGATGGCAATTTAAGAACCAAAAAGCCTGACATGTCTGGGAAAATATGGATGTTATATTAACCCTACCTAAAGTTCTTTTTAAAAAAGAAGGGCCTGAACTAGAAATGAGCTCCATTTCACATGTGTGGGTCCCCGCCACTCCCTGGGGGTGTGTTAGGGTGACCAGATGTCCTGATTTTATAGGGACAGTCCCAATTTTGGTGTCTTTTTCTTATATAGGATCCTATTACCCCCACCCCCTGTCCTGATTTTTCACACTTGCTGTCTGGTCACCCTAGGGTGTGCACATGTGTGGGTCCCAGCTGCTCCCTGCCCCCCTCATTGAAGCTGGCATGCAGGGTTACTGCCCGGGAACTGCAGGGCACCAGTGGACATGGGGCTGGTTGGAGGAAGGGCAGGGGCTGACTGGAGGTAGGATCTGGCTGCAGGCAGGGCAAGGGGTGCGGGGCTGGCTGGAGATAGGGGATGTGTGGGGTGGGCTGGCTGGCTTCAGGTAGGGCTGCTGGGGGGAGCAGCAGGGGTTGGCAGGGCTGTAGACAGAGGAGTGTGGGACTGGCTGGCTTCAGGCAGGGGGGTGCAGCAGGGAGGGGTTGGCTGGAGACAGGGCAGGGGGTGTGGAGCTGGGTGTGGGCAGGGCGGGCAGGGCAGGGTGTGCAGGGCTGGTGCAGGCAGGGCACGGGGGTGTGACAGGGGCTGGCTGGAGACAGGGTAGGGGTTGTGGGTACAGGAGGTACAGCCCAACCTGTACGGTGAGTGCCCCCTCCTCCTCCCTCCCCCATCGGGGTAGCAGCAGCAGCCCAGGGCTCGGGGGCTATTTAAAGGGCCCAAGTCTCCCCTGCTTCTATCGCCCCATCCCTTTAAATAGCCGAGGGAGCCCTAGGGAAGTGGTGGGGCTTCAGTGGCTATTTAAAGGACCCGGGCGGCAGAAGCAGCTGGAGCCCTGGCCCTTTAAATAGCCCCCAGAGCCCTGCAGCCCTACCCCAGCGCTCCAGCAGTGGGGCTGTGGTGGCAATTTAAAGGGCATGGGGCTCCACCCCCTGCTGGGAGCCCCAGACCCTTTAAATTGCCCCCGGGGAAGCCAGGTACGCCATACTGGGGCTTGGGTGCGGGGCCCTCTTAGAGGCAGGGCCCGATTCAGGGGAATTGGTTGAATTGGCCTAAAGCTGGCCCTGGCTGCAGCAGACTTGAAATGTTGTGACAGCTTCATCGGTAGTAGTTCACACAGGATTTGACTGCATGGCCCCCGAAATTCAGTAATGCAATCCCTGCAGCAGGGCCTGTGTTTGATACTAAATTGCAGGAAGATCCTATCAACAGGAGGGAGGAGAAGTGAGGAGAGCGTGTACAGGCTGTGACCTGTCGGACAGGTTACCCTCCTGCCTTGATGAAGCCGCAGCACATGGGTGGACCGGCATTGCCGGTCCACCCATGTGCTGCGGCTTCTGGCATCACTGTGGCTTCCATTAGTCACCCTGGGATGAGGCCTGGGTGTGAGCTGGCACCCTTGCAATGTTGTGAAAGGTGGCTGTTACAACTGCAAAGCTTTCCCCGTGTCCTGGGTGTTAGCAGCCAGCGTGTGGGGAAGGGCAGACGTGGTCGGTAAATCCAATGAAACTGGGATAGGGAGAAACAAAAGATTAAGAGTCCCCTGTTTGCCAGCCGTCCCCCACAAACCCTGGGGAAAGCCTCAAAAGCTGCAACCCGGCCGGTATATTGTTGCTGTTCCTCGACCCCGGCCCCTGGAACTGGAATAGCCTCAAGAATGATTCCCTCCTAAAGTGACTAGATGACCTGGTTTTATGGGACAGTCCCAATATTCGGGGATTTGTCAGATATAGGTCCCTATTAATCTCCACCCCAGTCCCAATTTTTCATACTTGCTATCTGGTCACCTTACCCCCTGAATAGTTTTCTGGGGCATTCCTATATCTCATATTGATCCCTGCTGTGGTGCAAGAGGCTTTTAGGATAGCCCTCCATACCCTAATGAAGATCAGCCCAAATGAGCAGACTACAGTGCCTAGTGGGGCGGGGGGGGGGCTCCCAGTGCCTCAGTTTCCCCATCTGTGACATGGGGATGATGATACTGGCCTGCTTTGCAAAGTGCTTTGTGATTGATGCATGAAAACTGTGATATAAGAGCTGGATATTATTATTATGTGACTCTGTTTAATTAGCCCCCAAACAAGAAAGCTAACAGATAAAACTCAACTGGAGGAGGGGGTTGTCTTATTGTAGTTTGTGTGTATGTATGTATGTATGTATGGTGCCCTGCACATTGGGGCCCTGTTCTCTAATTGTGGTTTCTAGACATGACTGTAATACAAATAATTTAAAAGACTACCTTCAAATTTCAGATACACATTTTTAAAGAGAAATTTCCTCTGGTTGTAATTGGTAAAATGAACAAACTACCTTTGCTGCTGTTGTTCTCGAAACATTCATAGGGTTTTAATTAGCAGTTTGCCATGAATAAATCACCCACTGCTGAATGCTCTGGTGCAGGAGAAATGGCTTTTGGGGAGGTGTGGTTCGGCATTGGTCACTTTAGTTACAGTCAAAATGATCTACTCCCAGGATTCCCCCTTGTGACCCAATCTGACCGTAATTCGCGGTCAGATGGTCAGGCGGTTGTGGCACTGGCAGCCTGGCAGAAATGCCTGGCGCAGGCGTAGAAGTATCGTTAGTTCGCTGCTTTATCCCTGCTCCACTGGCCGGCGGTAACTCTCCTTGGAAAATGTACCTGTGTTCCACGTCTGTTTTCCATTTCTCAATAAATGCAGGTACGCTACTGCTGCTGATCCATCTTCTGGAGCACACAGCCACAGAGCACATGCTGATTCATTTAGGGAGGGGAAAAATCTCATTAGAGAGAAAGTCCAGATTGTAATTAAGAAATTATACAGTTTGGATTTTTTTTTTTTTTTTGCTACCTTATTCCCCCCGCCCGCCATGCATTACAAATCTCCACTGACATTAATGAAGCTCACACAGGGCAAGGATGTGACCACAAAAGTAATTGATATGTTTTGTTCGAAGCCAAATAGTAAATGCCTCTAATAGTTCCTTTTTCCAAGCCCCACACCGGTGTAGGACGGACTTACAGTGGTGAAGGGAACAGTCCCCAACCCCGTTATGTTATCCTCAGTGGGTAGAAATCAACATCCTCAATTTCCTCCCAGGTTTGTGCCAAAAAACTCAGTGTTTTATAATGAAAATGCTTCCCCAGTTCTTTCTCCAGGGTCCTGAATGGCACCTAGCACCATAGTAGTTGAGAACCTCACAATCATTAAGGGATTTTAGCCTCAAACTGGCCCAGGAACAAGGAAAGTAGTAGTGTCCCCATTGTACAGATGGGGAACTGAGGCACTGAAAAATTAAGTGACTTGCCCAAACTCCCACAGAGGGTGGGATTGAGCCAGGCATGAGGCTCTTTTGACTCCAAATGTTCTGTCCCAGCCGCTGCACATTCCCAGCTAGAACATTCGTGTGGCTGCTCTAAGGACTGTCTGTGAGGGGATTGAGGACAGATGTGGTGCTCTGTTAAGACCAGTCCTGCAAACTGCTCAGTGTGGACAGACCCTTGCCCCTGCTCAGGGCCTCTCCGAAGTCAACGGGGCTCTGCAAAGCACAGCGGTCAATCCACAGAGTCACTTCCAGGATGGGGGACTTGAAGGAGAACAGGAACAGGGTTTTCTGTTGTTGGTTTTTAAAGAAGCCAACTCTCGTTTCTGGCACTAATCTTTGTTACCAGTACTTGGCACTTCCTAAACCATTTTTAGAGGTGGGATTTCAAAAGCACTCAGGCTTGGCCTGACTCTGCTCCCTTTGAAGTCAAGAGGCAATTTCCTGTGGACTTTGCACACTTCATCCTCAAAGTGCCTAACAAATAATTAAACTGGCTACCAGCTCAGTGGCGGAAAACAGAAAGAAACGATGGGCTCTGGGCATGTCTAATGCTAGAAAAACTAAGTTCCAACTTCCACCAGTTGTACAGATGCAGTGGTGCTAGATCATGCATGAAGACAATTTTCAGGTGTTTTATGGCTATATCATGAAAACATGCTCTGTTGTAAAATTACCCTCACCTCATCAATGCAACACTGACACCATTGCTACCTAGTGCAGGTCCAGGGTTGTGAGAATATCCTTAATGTAGACTGTGACCTGAAAGCACCCTAATGCCAGAGGGAAAGGGCTTCCTGATATCAGTGAATCTCAGCTGGTCTGACCGGCTGGGTGTACCCCAGCTCACTGTTGTAATAATCTGTATATAAAAGGTATCATGCAAGGGATCAGATGCAAAATGGTAACCTGCTGCTCATTAATATTATTGTGTGGTATATGCAGAGCTGATATATGAAAAATTATAAATATATGATGGAAATATGGCCTTAGCATGTGTTTGGCAAGTAAGGTGGAAGTCACCCTGCCCTAGACAAAGGAATGTGGTCCTGCCTGCTTGAATATATCCAGTATAAATTAAGCAGGAAGAGACAATGCAAGTACATTTACATAAAAGGTCAACAAAGCCATCAAACTAGCTAGTGGGGGAGATAGTTAAGAAGCAATCTCGAGCAGGGGAGGAGACTGCACAAATTAACATGTCATCAGCTTGCTGATGGACCTCCCAGAAGGGCTTCTTGCCTTTGAAAACAAAGATAAAACTTGGAGGCTATATACAAAGAGAAAAGCCACTTTGGCATTGTGATGTGGTCTAATTAAAATGTAAACATGCAAATCCTTATGGCTACCACTGTTATATAATTGCAATGAATCTTATACTAAGAATAATACATGGCCAGAAAGGGTTAAACAGCTTGCAGGATGAATGACCCAAAGCCAACCATTAAAGTCATGTTAGAATGGTAATGAGGGCCATTCAATGCTAGATAGGCCAGAATTTTGAAATGCAAACCTATGTTGTTAGAAGTTAGAAGTAATACTAATTGTCTGTGTGTATTCATAAACCTTAGCCATGTAAACAGACAGTTCCTGTGTCACTATAACTATTAATTCAAGGATCAAAAGGAAATATTAACGTTTAGATCAGCGGTTCCCAAATTTGGTTTGTGGCTTGTTCAGGGTAAGCCCCCTGTGGGCCGTGAGACGCTTTGCCTGAGCGTCCACAGGTACGGCTGCTTACAGCTCCCAGTGGCTGCAGTTCGCCATTCCCGGTCAATGGGAGTTGTGGGAAGCAGGGCAGACATATCCCTTGCATGAACAGACCTGAGTTCAATTTTTGAGGTTCAGATCCCTAGCCAAGTTGGTGAGCTCTGTAGTTGCAAAGAGTTCTTTTAGAATTTAGTCCATAAATTATAGTCCAGTGATCAATATCAAATTCAGGGTGTTCCAGCTTAACTGGGATCTCAGTCTTGCAACTCAAACTTCCCCTGATGAAGCTTAAGCAAATCTGAGATGACAGGATCAGGACCCAAGGATCTTTTATACAGTTTTCTAGCAGCCGCTTGATCATACAGTCCTGGATAAACAATAGGCTTTTGATGGAGCCTTCTGTTTCCTAAGCACTACCAGTAATTAGTTACACAAATTAACATAGGGCAATTTATCAATTAGGCAGTCCATCACTAACTTCAAAGAGACATACAGACAACGACATTATTTCACCTAAAATTCATCTATATCAGTGGATCCCAAACTTGGTTCGCGGCTTGTTCAGGGTAAGCCCCTGGTGGGCCACAAGATGCTTTGTTTACATGAGCGTCCACAGGTACAGCCACTCCCAGCTCCCAGTGGCCACGGTTTGCCATTCCCAGTCAATGGGAGCTGCGGGAAGCGGTGGTCTGGTCTGCACTGCTTCCCACAGCTCCCATTGACTGGGAATGGCGAACTGATCTAAGCGTTAATATTTCCTTTTGATCCTTGAATTAATAGTTATAGTGACAGGAACTGTCTGTTTACATGGCTAAGGTTTATGAGTACACACAGACAATTAGTATTACTTCTAATTTCTAACAACATAGGTTTGCATTTCAAAGTTCTGGCCTATCTAGCATTGAATGGCCCTCATTACCATTCTAACATGACTTTAATGGTTGGCTTTGGGTCATTCATCCTGCAAGCTGTTTAACCCTTTCTGGCCATGTATTATTCTTAGTATAAGATTCATTGCAATTATATAACAGTGGTAGCCATAAGGATTTGCACGGTTACATTTTAATTAGACAACATCACAATGCCAAAGTGGCTTTTCTCTTTGTTTATAGCCTCCAAGTTTTATCTTTGTTTTCAAAGGCAAGAAGCCCTTCTGGGAGGTCCATCAGCAAGCTGATGACATGTTAATTTGTGCAGTCTCCTCCCCTGCTCAAGATTGCTTCTTAACTATCTCCCCCACTAGCTAGTTTGATGGCTTTGTTGACCTTTTATGTAAACGTACTTGCATTGTCTCTCCCTGCTTAATTTACACTGGACACATTCAAGCAGGCAGGACCACATTCCTTTGTCTAGGGCAGGGTGACTTCCACCTTACTTGCCAAACACATGCTAAGGCCATATTTCCATCATATATTTATAATTTTTCATATATCAGCTCTGCATATACCACACAATAATATTAATGAGCAGCAGGTTACCAGTTTGCATCTGATCCCTTGCGTGATACCTGATACTGATCTTTTAACCATACTCTCTTTTCTTTTCTAAATACATTTTCCTTTAGTTAATAAGAATTGGCTGTCAGCATGTATTTGGGTAAGATCTCGAATATTTATTAATGTGGGAGGTGATGTGTCCGATCCTTTAGGATTGGAAGAACCTTTTCTTTTATATGATGAAAAAGAGTTTCCGTAATCTTCATCATTCTTGACTTGGGTATCTGGGTGGAGACCTGAGGCTGGGAACTGTGTTGTTGGCTTCTGGGCAACCAATGAGGTAATAAAGAAACTGTTTTGTGCCGGCTTGGTAAATCTAAGTATTGAAATATCCACAAGCTTTGGGGATTATCTGCCCCATTCTTTGCAGTTCACCCTAATTGAGTGACCTCAGCTGGCTCCACTGGGATCCCAATCACAGGCATCCTTCTCCCGAGGAGTCAAGGAAACCAAGTGCTTTGAGCTCTGTATGTTGGGTCCTGGCTAAAGAATGGGCCAGCCATGCTGCAAGAATAACTGTGGTGGCAAAAATGTCTTTGGACTCTTAAGTTGTGCTTTAGTCTCAGAAGCATATTTTTACTTTTTTTGTTTGTAACCATTTCTGTCCTTATTCCTCGTGTGTGGTATCCCTTAAACCTATGTCCTGGTTTTCCCTTTGCCATAAGCCAACAGAGTGCTTTGATGGAAGTGGTGGGTTTGTCAAGTCCTGTTAGTCAGCTTCTGTGCTGTCCCTGTAAAGGAGCAGCAAACTTGAGCTGGGTTTGTGGGTGCCACAGTCTGAGGGGCTGAGCACTGCAGAGCAAGATGGTTTTGGGGAGAACTCGAGCCTGGGAGGGTGTTAGTGGCACCCTGCGTGGTGTAACCAGGCCACTGTGCTGTGCGCACCCTGCTGGCATCAGCTGCTCTCAGCCAGAGTTACAGGGCAGGCGGTAACAAAACCTCTGACTGGGTTGAACTTCAGAGCGTCAGATACATCCCCTCCTCCCCAATCTTTTTTTCTCTGTTTGGAGGTGACTTCTCTTTCCAGTTATCAGGTTGGCATTCGCTATACAAATGGGCCTACTGCAAACTCACTCCCTGCTCTGGATCAATGCCAAACCATTGACACGTTTATTTTATTGCATCTTATTGACATAATAGAGATTGTATTAGGGAGTAATTAGTTGATCAACACAGCAAACCCAGAACAGTGAAAAGTCTAGAGTCATCCCCCCACAACTCAGAAAAATGGTTTAAACACATGACTTAATTCCTCCCAATTTTTTTTTGACTTCTGGTTTTTAGCCTTCAGAGTTCACTTGTTTTATGTTTTAAACACTTCTCTGCAACCAGGAGTGCTAGAAGTGTACTGATTTAGCTGAGATTCTCATGCTATCTCTTCTCTTGGCTTCAGCAGCTGGGACTTAAAAAACAAAACAAAACACCAAATCCTGCAAACCATGAGGTAAAATCATGACGGCTGGCAAAAGAGAAGCAGAATTAAATAGAAGGATGATGACATGTCCTGATTACTAATCTCCTTCGGGTGTGTACGCAATCCAACCACCCTCTGTAGGGGACTCCAGGGTATAAAGACATATCTGCACATGGACGTACCCCAGTTTAGCTAAAGGTGTGATTTCAAACCAGTTCTCTTTTACACGCACACACCCACACCCTGTGTTCACACTCTTATCAGTGTCTTTCATCAGCTTAGCTTGCATGGTGCATGTGATTGTGTGCCCCCCCATCCCGCCAAGTGCAGCCGTTTCACGAACAGGTGTGATTTTACACCAGTTCTGTTTACACACACACACACCTCCAGCGCGCGGGGATGGACACAAGAGTCTTTCATCAGCTTAGCTTGCAGGGTGCATGTTACACAGATTTGATTGTGTACCCTCCCCCATCCCGCCAAGTGCAGCCGTTTCACGAACAGGTGTGATTTTACACCAGTTCTGTTTACACACACACACACTTCCAGCGCGCAGGGATGGACACAAGAGTCTTTCATCAGCTTAGCTTGCAGGGTGCATGTTACACAGATTTGATTGTGTACCCTCCCCCATCCCGCCAAGTGCAGCCGTTTCACGAACAGGTGTGATTTTACACCAGTTCTGTTTACACACACACACACACCTCCAGCGCGCGGGGATGCACACAAGAGTCTTTCATCAGCTTAGCTTGCAGGGTGCATGTTACACAGATTTGATTGTGTACCCTCCCCCATCCCACCAAGTGCAGCCGTTTCACGAACAGGTGTGATTTTACACCAGTTCTGTTTACACACACACACACACCTCCAGCGCGCGGGGATGGACACAAGAGTCTTTCATCAGCTTAGCTTGCAGGGTGCATGTTACACAGATTTGATTGTGTACCCTCCCCCATCCCGCCAAGTGCAGCCCTTTCACGAACAGGTGTGATTTTACACCAGTTCTGTTTACACACACACACCCCAGCGCGTGGGGATGGACACAAGAGTCTTTCATCAGCTTAGCTTGCAGGGTGCATGTTACACAGATTTGATTGTGTACCCTCCCCCATCCCGCCAAGTGCAGCCGTTTCACGAACAGGTGTGATTTTACACCAGTTCTGTTTACACACACACACCCCAGCGCGCGGATGGACACCAGAGTCTCCCATCAGCTTAGCTTGCAAGCTGCGCGTTCACCCTCGAGGCCCTGGGCCCACCACCTCCCCTTGCACCCGCTGCCTAGCGCAGCCCCTTGAGCGCCCCCTGTTGCCTGCGGCGCAGCGCTCGGGGCGCGAGGCGGGCGGAGAATTGCTACGAGGCCCCGGGGCTCGCGACACCCGGCCCGCCCCGGAGCCAAGGGGAAGCGGCGCGCGCTCCGCGCCCCGGGCTGCCGGCAGGGGGCGGGCTGCGCTGGCCGGGTTTATGTGCGCTGCGGGGCGCGCGCTGCCCGGGTGCTGCTGCTGGAGCTGGAGCGCTGCTGCGGGCAGGCGGCTTCTCCCCCACCCCCGGGGCTCCGATGGACGCGGTGCTCCTGGGCAGCGGCCCCGGGCTGCTGCTGCTGCTGGGTAAGGCGGGGACGGGCTGGGGGGAAGGAGCAAAGGGCAGCCCCCACCTGCTGCTGCAATGGGAGGAGGGTGGCTCCAGCGGCGCTGCTGGGAGAGGGGAGTCGCCCCCAATTCAAACGTGGCAGATGGATTGATCCGGCCCTTCCCGGGCTGCCCAGCGGGGGCTTGTCAGCCTGGCTGTTTGCATGGTGACCTCGCTGGCCCTCACCCTGTTTCCAGGGGTTTCTGAGTCTTTCCGCTTTCGGAATCTGCCCTGAGCGGGAGGGGGGGGGGGGCTATTTTTAGCTGTAGAACAAACATTTTATTTTAAGGCACTTGAGGATTCAAGTTCTTCGTGCGTTGAAATGTTAGTAAAAGAAAACCAGCGCTGCATGGCGTAGCTAGGGGCTTTGTCCACCCCCCTCCCTGCCATGCCCCTGTAACTCCAAACTGGGTTATTTCTTGCACACCGGCGCTGTGCGGTCCGGGGTCAGGGTTAGAGCACTGAGTGTATCTGGCTACGAAACGCCTGATGTGTCCTGTTTAAAAGCTGCAGTTTTCTGCATAGACCCATTGAGATATTTTCGGTTAAAAAGCTCATCAGGTGGTAGTGGTGTGATAGGGGGTGTGGGTGGGATGGCTGCTGGAAGGATGTGGTCAGAGCTGTTAGTGGTCCAAGCAGGAGACACCAATAGAGTATTGGGCTCCTTGACCGAAGTAAATGAAGAATCAGTCACCCTGTAGATTAAGGTGCATTTATAAATGGCACGTGAAAGGTTAATAAGTGATTAATAGGTGTCTTACAACTGGTTAATCGGTCATTATAGTCAACACCTGGCTTATAACAATCAAGAACAGCTTTGACTGATACACTTGTAACCATGTAGAATGCAGTACTGGTGTTGGTAACACGTGTATAGTATCTCTTAATCCTTATTAGCCATTTATATTGAAGATATTCGTCATAAAGTGTGGCCCCCAAATCTTCTGTGCTCAAAACATGCTCTGTTTAAAGCTTTCAGAAAACAAAAAAAAACCAAACAACCCTCTTTAGATGTTTGATGGCTCTTAACATCTGAGAATAAATAGTAAAGGGGTTTTTGGCTAGCATGGAAGTTGGTAAGCAAAATACATGTTTATCAGTTAATGATTGAATTGCTGCTTATTAACCTAAAATGCATGCCTGAAACATCACAGCTCTTCCAGGCTCCTCTGAGTGGTCCTTCTTCCATCTTTCAAAGGAGTCATTTAAATGATTGTTTTAAAAAAACACCAAGAAAAATCTCATGAAAGGGGGAGAGAAAACTCAACCTAAAATAAGATGGAAGAAGCCTGGTAACTTTGAAATTAAACCTGTCAGAATGGGCTCTATGGTAATTCTGAGCCACTGACTTTCCTTGCAAGTATTTGAGGGATAGATTGATTTACTGAGTTGTTAGCAAAAGTGATGGTTTTGTGGCTCCCCCACTCTGCCTTGGTATAATATCAGCCCTAAAGATGAACTGTAAAGGATTTTTACAAGACTTAGACTTATCTCCTATTTTAGTCCTTTAAGATATATAAAGAGGGTCCAAGAGTCTTATTTGAAAATGTTTTTTGTTTTTGTTTTTCAGCCTTAGGCTTTGTCTAAGCTTAAAAGCACTCTTACACTGGTGTCACTCTGTCACACTAGATTTTTCTTTGCTGCCTTAACTATACTGGTCTGGTTAGAGCAGCAACATTGTCTAGTGTAGACAAGGCCATCGACATGGGTAGGAGTGTCAAGTCTTGCTTTCGATGGCAGAGCCGGTGGAGGCCTGGTGATGTGTGTTGCCCCCCCCTTTGCCAAATCTTGTAACAAGCCCAGCTCTTTCCTAATGTGTTGCAGAGTTTTTGGAGTTACAACTGGCTAACAATCACTTTCCTTCACAATTGCTCCACTTTGCCTTTGTGCTGTCGTTTCACTGCTTGTCTGGTCATGACACTGTCTTCCAGGGGCATTGGGACCTGAAGAGGGAGAGGAAATCAATTTCCAACAACAAGCCCTTCAAGCTGTCTTGTACATGATAAAGAAGCTAGAAAGGGCACAAATTCATAATATCTCCCCTGTGCATGTTCTCTTCGGTGGGTTGGGTTGTCCTCACTGTCTGCAGAGGTACAGTTTTCAATTTGATGCTTGTGGGGCTTTAAACCTGCCATTCTGTCCAGCATTAGTGAGAGGTGTGGGGCTTTCAATGTTCATCTTTCCCATCAGGCTGAAGGTCTGTTCTCTGAGTGCATGTAGTAATATGAGGGGAAGCTCCCCTGCATCATCATGAGGCTGTACTCCACGTGTTGTGTTAGATACGTATTTCTGTGGGCCCTCGGGACGGAATTAATCCTCCCTTTCCAGTCTTCTGAGGGCTCCCATTCGCAGGATCCAGCCCCAAGACTTCAGATGATTCTGGTTGGTTGTTTTGAGAATGCCTGTGCTGTTTCCTCGCAGTGCATGTCTATAACAATCAGTATCAATGGGAATGGAGCATGCGGGTGGAAAAATAGACCCATCTCACCTGTGTTTTCATGGCAGGGACTCCATTTTAAAGGCTTTGCTTTACCTAAGGCTGGATTGAAATTTTCTCGCCATCTTGGGGTGGTGGTGGTGAAGTAAGCTTTAAAGGTCCTGTTTTGTTTTATTTAAAAAAAAAAACCCTTTTTAGAAGTAAACAACCCAGATGAAAGTTGCCCTATAAAATGTTTTACCAATCTTCAGAGAAGTGCTGGGTTCCTGCCGGTTTTATGCCACACAGCACAATTCCCTATCCAGAATTCTGGGATTTTTACAGGAGTCTGAAAACCAACAGCAGAACAGGACACTGTTCCTAATCCCTTCTTAGTAACTCCATTTAAATAAACAACTATGGCATTTTATATGTACATCAGCAGGGCCTGACAAATCCACTTAGCCAGAGAGAGATCCTGCTGATGGCAAAGGTTTCATTGTGGGAGGGCTTGGGAGGGTGGGGGTGGGAATTCATGGTTGGATTTTCAAAAGGACTTCACTCCTAGCAGCTGCCAAATCCATCCACCGCATATAGGTGCCTTAATGTCAGCGGAGCTCTTTCTGGCCATACGTCTCCAGTCCTTGGGGTTGCCAAAAGAACTTTCAGATACAAACATGCTGCAAACCGATGCAGCCATGTCTGCCTGAGCCAGCAGAGAGACTGTTGCACTACCTGATGCGGGGGCTTCTATTGGGGTGGGGGAACAGAGCTGTCCCCCATTGTTTACAATAGGATGCTGGGGAGTGGGGCTGCTACTGCTGGTTCATGGGGGGGGGGGCACATCAGCAGAGAGCTCTGTGTAGGGGACCCTACGAGCTGAAACTGCTGTCACCCCAGTGCATACAGATTTATTGGCAAGGATGGGGCATGGATGGGGGGCAGCATTCAGCTGGTGAAAGAGCCAGGTCTTTGGGGCCAAAGCAGTGGCGGTGCCCAGACACTGAGCAGGATAAGGCATGAGTTGAGATGGGGTGTGTGTGTGTGTGTGTGTAGCCCTTGGGGGATTTGGGATTGTGTGTCTGGGGTACCAGTGTGTCTCTGCCTGATGATTACGCTTAGTTCGGGGCCTTGTAGACTCTGAGTAACTTTTCCAAGTCCTATATACAAGTGGTAACTTACTTTCTTTTGACATAGGGTGACCAGATGTCCCGACTTTATAGGGACAGTCACGATCTTGGGGGCTTTTTCTTATATAGGCTCCTATTACCCCCCATTCCCTGTCCCGATTTTTTTGCACTTGCTATCTGGTTATTCTGTTTTGACATAGTGTGTGCAGTGTTGTCTGTAGTTGGCTCTGATTTCTGTCTGAACACACACTGCCCCTGTCCTGGGCAGGGGGTCAGAAATGATTATTTCCAGGTATTCCTGCAGTGACAGTCTGCCAAGATTGCCACGAAAACCCTGAATTTGGATCTGAGTCCTAAGCATTTCAGTAGCCTTAAAACCCATAGAAGTTAATGCCTGGTGATAAGCAGGGCATTCTCTTTTGGTGTTGCAGTTTTTTTTTTAGTGAAATCAGTGCAACAAATATTTTAATATTTTGCTGGCTTCGGGCTGCTTTCATCCCTACCCTGATATGCTAGATTTCAGCTCACCCTTTTTAAATAAGACTTGTAAGTTGAAAGTCCATTGTTTGTACAGAGAGGAGGCATGCGTTATTCCATCTACCTTTGAGTGGAAGTCTCAAAAATCGGGACTGTCCCTATAAAATCAGGACATCTAGTCACCCTAAATGGAAGGGACATGGGCCTGGCAGATCTGGGTCTTTGGGGAATACATGGCAGAGGGGAGTACTGCCTTCTCAGCATCAACCTGCTTCACTCCATACGTGCCTTTTCATTATTGGTCCGTGGGGTTTGGGCTGCATGGGTGAGGTGGGGCTATGGGATTTCTGTGCTTTTGTGGCATCCACTTGGACCTTTAACACGCCAGCTGGGGTACAAGATGTGTTCCTATGGGTTTCTGCACATTCAGCGATTTCTTACTTCCCAGCGTAGTGTAATTGAATAGAATTTTCTCTCCTCTGGGCTGTAACTGACCTGCAGCATGGGGATTTTTGGACTGGCAAGCTTTGAGTACTCCTGTTTCAATAAAATTAGTGTGTGCGCAGACACTGTCATTAAGAAATTATGCATAATGTACAGTATTGTTTTGTTATTGACTGGCAAGCTAAGGGAGTTCTTAGGGGGTTTGGCAGGAACATTTTTTTTATTGTTGCTGGAAGGCTCAAAAGAGCTGACGACAAACTCAGTTGCTTTGGGGAACCCACAACCTCCAGCTAAAGTTTGTGGGGCGCTACCTGTCCTGGACTCCACTCATAGATGTTAAGGCCAGAAGAGACCACTATGTTTAATCATCTAGTCCAGGGGTAGGCAGCCTATGGCAGGGGTGCCAAAGGCGGCATGTGAGCTGATTTTCAGTGGCACTCACGCTGCCTGGATCCTGGCCACCGGTCTGGGAGGTTCTGCATTTTAATTTAATTTTAAATGAAGCTTCTCAAACATTTTAGAAACCTTATTTACTTTACATACAACAATAGTTTATTTCTACATTATAGGTTTATAGAAAGAGGCCTTCTAAAAACGTTAAAATGTATTACTGGCACGTGAAGTCGTAAATCAGAGTGAATAAATGAAGACTCGGCACACTTCTTCTGAAAGGTTGCCGACCCCTGATCTAGTCTGATCTCCTGGATAACCTAATAATTCGTGTGGCAGGAGGAATTATTCTTTTCTTCTAAGTAGGTGAACGCCACAGAGTCCAGTAACTTGTGATTGGACAACAGTCCTATGAAACCTGGAACCATGACCCCCTGTAATCAGCCTTTTAGAGCCCCTGTCTCTTCACTTTTACTCTGAACAGCCCTCCCGCTGGCTTCGGGATATGTCTTGCCCAAGGTGTCACAGCAGGTCAGTGGGAGAAAGTCAGCATCACCCCTCTCTCACGCAGACTGAATTTAATCCAGCCAACTGTCATCCGGGTCCTTATCTCTGTCAACCACTGGGAGAGCAAGGGACTTTTGTCACCCTAGCCAGGTGACTCGGGGGGCAGGGGGATAGGATTGGGCCCAAAGCACAGAACTAAAAATGAAGTTAGTTAAACCGAAAGCTTTAAAACAGCAGTGCCCTAGTATAGATTGGGTGAGAAATACTTGTTGGGAAAGGCTTCCTGACATGGTACTGGCTCTGTATTTAACACGTGGGATAGATCCTTGTCCCATCTGCTGGAATGTGATAGCGCTTGATTGCTGCTGTATTAACAATTCAGGAGAGAAGGGAGTTCTGCCCAGCTACAATTACACTGGTTTTGCAGTGACTTTATTTTGCTATTCTACAGTTCCTGAATTTGAGTCATATTAGACATTTAAGCCAAGATTTTCATAAGCAACTAACAGTTTTGGCTGGCTCCAGTTTTAGAGACCTAAGCTGAAAGGGCCCTGATTTTCAGAAAATGCTAAGTGCTCACTCTTTGAAAATCAGGTCGCGTTAAGGTGTCTGAAAGTAGGCACCCCAGATCTGTACTTAGTTGGCCTTGTAGCGCTGCAAGTGCATCTAAGATAATGATTTATGCCCTGATCCTGCTGTCGCTTAGACTTATGCTGAACTTCACCCATAAGTAATCTGACTGATGTCAATGGAACTGCTCCTGTGCTTGCATTCAACAGGTGGGCAAACATCAGGGGATTGAGGCTTTAGCTGCTGTGTGGATGAACTGTCCAGCTGTGAGACTGAATGATCTGGGGGTGAGTGTGTGAGCAAACGTTGGATGCCAAGATTTTACATTCGGTCTCTTTCGTTCTCCCAGTGACCTTGTTTTAGTGTTTGTTATTGGTGATTGAGTGGAAAATATTTGTGTAGCTCTTGCTCTTTTAAAAACAAGAACAACAAAAAACAGTTGGGATAATTCTGCCCCTGTGGTTTGAGCGGTTCCATTGTCTGTGGGATAGGGGAGCTGTGCCAGCAATTTGCATTGCCTCCATGAAGCTTAGCTTTGTGAGGCTGGAAGCAGGCGGGGCTGTGAGGAACCAGAAGGTATCTACCTCTTCCCCCCAACTCCTGCCCGGGCAGAGCAGGTGTGGGGATGCAGAAGCTACTGCAGTCTTTCCACGGGCTGAGAAGCAGCTCTGCCGGTTGAGAGGGGTGATTCTCTCCCCACCCATGTCCCTCAAAAGCAGGTGTGTGCCGCTGCCTTGGGTGCGGTCTGTGTTACTCTGGCTGTGGGTGTGGTGGTGTGGAGTAGGTGCATGTGCTCGGAGCAGGTGCTGCTTTGCAGCCTCCTGCTTCCATGACCCGCCGCTTCTCTCCCCACTTGCTGCATTCATTCATGAGAGGCATGCCTGGAGAGGGTGCGGCCTGTTCCCAGGGAGACTGAAATACACACAGAACCACCTGCAAAGCAGTAACTCTGCCCTCTGCGCAACAAGCTGGTTGGCAGAATATCCCACCAGAACATTTATACGCTGTCAAGACTTTGTTCTGTGGACACAGTGCTGAGGAAGGGGAGGGAGCTCTCTTCTCATAACAGGTGTAACTTGCCGCTTCTCACCTATTTCCCCTCGACTGCCCCTGGACTCTATTATGGCAGGCTTAAAATAAGGAAAAGAATTGTTTCTCTTGCCCTTCCCTTGCAATTATCCTAGATCAGTGACTGAGAACAGCAAGCCTGGCAGAAAACTCAGCAAGGCATGTATGTGAAATATGTGATATGTTAACTATCTGGGCACTGTATTCTATATTTCCAGGGTCATGCGGTTGGTCTGATCGCTTCTGTTTCTAACTGTGGTGATCTAGGTGTGACACCCATGCTAAGTAAAATGGAAAACAGATCTATGATTGTCTTGACTGACTTTTAAACAGTGGTATCAAACTATGCATAAGGATAACCTACTATGGGCAAGGAACTCAGGGGCTGGATTCTTCAAAGGCACTCACTGGTGATCTATCTCTGGTAAAATTTCCATTGACATCAATAGGAGCAGAGTTAGAAATACACGTAAGGGTAGGATTTTAAAAGTGACTAGTGACTTTTGGATGTCTCCGTTTTTAGGAATCCAACTTTTGAGACGCTTTGAAATGGTGTCATTGTCAGAGGGTTGGTGCTCCCCATTTTCTGAAGATCAGGCTCCTTCAGGTGTCTTAAATTGAGGTACCAAAATCACTGGTCACTTGCAAAAAGCCCCCCATATACAGTCCCGCCTCATGACTTTCTTAAGGATCTGTGGCACTCCACTCCCACATCTGTTCCTCTGTGGAGAGGAGAGAAGGTTGTTTCAGTCTTGTCCTTAATTTTACAAGATGTTCAAATGAAGCAATTAGGTCCACTGACTCAGCAGGTCGTCAAGCATCTCTAAGGATAAAGCTTGATGCACAACCAAAGGCAATTGCTCTGTTTGAAAAGCCTCGAGCAGTCATGTAGCAATCCTAGTTCTGACTCAGCTGCTTATGGGGGATCTGACCCCCTTTTGGGTGGGACCCCTAGTTTGAGAAACTCTGATTTGGGGCACCTGGCGTTGCCCACTGTCGGAAGACAGGATACTGGGCTAGATGAACCTTTGGTCTGACCCAGTATGGCTGTTCTTATGCTCTATGCTTATTTTCCATTTTTAAATACATATCCCTGTAGTTTGTTTGTTACAACACTGTGAAATTTCAGAAACCCTGAAATTCAAGACTTTTAAAATGTGAAATTTACAAAAATGGGCCGTGAAGTTAGCAGGACCATGGTAATAAGCAGTGGAGCTCTGTGGTGCTGTCTTCTCTTTCCCTGACTTTCGGTCCCTGATCCCGCCCCCGACGCAGGTAGGGTGAGAAAGGAGCCTCTTGTGGGTTTCCCCACAGCGGCGAAGGGTGAGTTGAGGGAGAAGGGAAAGGCAGCTGGGCTTGCCTGCTCAGGAGAGGAGGTGAGAAAGAAAAGCCTCTGTCAAGGCTCTGCCTAGAGGTGCTAGGGGCTCTGGTTCCAGTAGTAAAATGCTGCTTCCCAGCCTTCTGCCTGCTTCCCTGCCCCATGCAGCATTGTGAGGAGCAGGGCGAATGAGTGTCTGCTGCTGCATGCTGCTCTCCCTCTGTCAGCTCTGAGCAGGGCAGCAGAGGGTGTGCTGGTGAGGACCGCCAGGGGGCCAGTAGCTGGAAGAGGGATGAGAGATGGGGAGACACTAGGATGGGGGATAGGGCAGAGTTGGCAGAGGCGACAGCAGTGGTACTCACAGGTGCTGTGCATTTGCCCTTTGGCTGTTTCTGTCCTGTGCGGTGCTGGAAGCAGCACAGACCTGTACTGAGCACCAGTCCTGTAATTTCCTGCCTTTCCCACGGGCTCCAATGAGAAAACGTTGGGCCACAGTGGCAATCGCAGGTCCCAGCCCCCTCCCTTATGGGGCAGTTCAGCCTGCCCCACAGAGAGAGCCTGACCCTCTGCTTTCTGAGCTCAGGCCCCTCTCGCCTATCCTGAGCTTGAAACATTAGCTGCCTATGTCTTTGCCTCTTGCTGGCCTTTCTGGGAGCCTGCCACCTCGTGCCGTCTTCTTGCCAGCTGAGGGGGCAGGTGTGCCCAGGCCTCTCCCACCATGGCTTTGCTGTGTGATAGCGCGGGACCCTGCCCGATCACTGCAGGGCTGGGTGTGGTGAGGCTTAAATGTTAATGACGAGGTATTTGCTGGAGTGAGCCAGGCACACTTTCTCTTGCTTGTGCAGGGGTCTGGCGTGCAGAGCAGAGAGGCCGTGTTGTGCGGTTCCAAGATCACCCTGCGTCACTCAGCACGTTTGCGTTGATTGCTAGAGTTTGAGCCTAACAGGAATTACGTGGCCAAGGAATCCATCAGACTGCATGAGTCTTAGAGTAGTGATCTTCCCTCTAACCCAAACGTTACTTTCCCTTCACTCATTGACATATCGTTGCTCTTGTCCCACAGTTCAAAGTGATAAAAGTAGGAGACGTTGGTGAGGTTAGGTCCCCAATGAAACGTGCTGTGACGTTGCATGGAGCTCAATTCCACTCCAGAGGTGAGCAGAGGCAACGCACAGGCGTGTGGCCGGGAATGTACACCAGATTTGTAAATTAAGCTCAGGCCTTTCTAATTCCCAGCTAGCTATCGTTGGTGGCGTCTACCCCGCGCCAAGCCAGAGCAAACGGAGTCCTTTGAAGACCCTAGAGTAACCTTTTTTTATTTTAATTGAAGGCCTAGCAGTTTCCAACTGTGTGGGTGACGGCTGGAACGTGACTGCTGACTACGGAGTGAAGAGGCCCGTATGCAGCTCTCTGGAGGACTGTGCAGGT
This sequence comes from Gopherus flavomarginatus, assembly GCF_025201925.1. Lineage (NCBI taxonomy): Eukaryota > Metazoa > Chordata > Testudines > Testudinidae > Gopherus > Gopherus flavomarginatus. Next base: position 152,022,429 of record NC_066619.1, read on the forward strand.
AACTGCATTATGACAAGATACTGATTCAGGTTAAAAGCAAACCAGTGAGTTGAAATGGTACAGTCAGTATAGGTCTCAATGGTGCTTTCTGGCCTGGTGCTGCAAACAGCCAAGGCATTTTCAATGCTCCAGTGTCCATCCTGGAGTAGACAGGCCTGCAAGGTGCAAACTGATTCTGCAACAGTGTTTTAATAACTATGTCTTTGCAGCCTGAAAATGAAAGATAATGTTAACAAGCCCCTAGCTGTCTGCCTTGGGGATGTGGCCGCACTGTGTACAACTCCTGAAATTAAGCTCTTTACGCTGCAAACTGTTCTGGATTCAGTTTTGCAAACCATTTCTCCCGGGCCCCATCGAAGAGCTAATTGTCCTGTTCCTGTTGCACATTGATAAGGTTAACGCTGGCCATGGTGCCACTAGACTTCCTTATGATCATGCTGTTTGTTGCTGCATCATCAGAGGGAGAGTTCAAAAGCCCTTACCCCGAGCTGTCATTGGGCAGTGATTCTGGAATGTGCTGCTGGTGTTTCAGACCTTCTCAGCTGCATTTAGACTCCACTCACGTTGATGTTATCCAGGAAGGGAAATCTCCCCCCTTCCCCTCCGATCTGATTGCCAGGACTGCAGTGTGCCAGAGAGATTTTCTTATGCTTTCTGCGTGTCCTTCGTCCCAGATGTTTTTCAGCCTTCGGATATGCACACCTGGGCCCCATTGTCTCCAGTGTAATTTATACATCAGACCCAGGATGGTCTTAAAGAAGCATCAGAACTGCTGTTGACCTAATGTGGGTCTATTGCTTTCCTGACATGCGCGCGCCCATCTCTTGTGAGCATGTATCGTAGCAATGTTGTTATAGCATCATGCTCTTAAAAACGCAGGAGACTTGAGGGAAAATCCCTTAGGGAGTTGTCACTGCTCCCCAACTCGTAGTCTGATTCCCTTAGACTTATATATAATATGGGCAAAATCAGACATAGGAATTAATTGAATTGCGGTGACTTCCTGCCACCCAGTAAAATAGCAGAAGGCTACTTTCTGCTGGGATCAGGTAAGACGGGTACATCTTGGTATAATGTACCAGTTCGTTTCTTTAGGTTCAGTTTTGTGCCCTTGCTCCCCACCTATTTGGAACAAAGCCCCCAAATGAAATTAACCAAGATCTCCCCAGTGCAGCAGTGGTGCTGCTTGAAGATCTTGTTAACTTGGCTCTACCTGGTGTGGAAACAGGGGCTTAGGAGGGGTGTCACTGACTATCATCCTGGCCAATGGGAGGAAATGGGACGCTTGCAGGCAACACTTGTCTGGCAGCAAGGTGACAAAGTATCAGCCATTCGCACAAAAAGGATCAATGCAGCAAAAACTTTAGTATCTACTGAATAGAGACTTTAGGATTTAAAATGTTTTATTCTTTATTTGTATTTAAAAAAATAACAGTATAAAGGTGGGGTTTTCTAAAGCACTCAGCATGGGCCTTACTCAGCTGTCATCAAAGTCAGTGGGAGTCTGACCTTTGATTTCAGTGAGAGCCGAGTTAGGCCAAGGAGATGTGAAAATCCCTCCTACAGTTGTCTCGTTACAATTTGAAGAAAGAGAAACTAAAGCAGCGTGCACACTTGAGACTTTGTCAATGGGCCACGCTTATTTTTGTTGGTAACGTGTAGGAAGAATTTAGAAAAGCCTTTAGAGAAATACTGGGAACCGAGAGAAGCAGTATGTTAGAGAGGCAACTTAGATTCGTTTCAGCCTTATAACCGATGAATTGTGATGCCAGGAAACTCTGACAGTACGGAATGCATTGATAATGGGAGCCTTAACGAGCTGGGGAAAATCAGTGCATTGACTGGAATGAAATGATCTTAGGAACTGAATTTCAGCCAGTTTGCCATGCCCACACTAGAATGTTTTCCCCTGGCAGCATGGGATTTCCACTTCGGACACCTGTTCTTCCTCCTCCAATCCTGCACTCATAGCAAGATCTGGCTGCTGCTGAGGTACTGTCCTCTCTTTCAGGGAGGCAGAGACGTGTGGCTGCAGTTCGGGCTGCTGTTTTGTAGGCTGGTATTACAACTTAAATGAGAGCAGCGTCCGTCAGCTGCTTTTTGCAAGTCAAACAAACTCATTTCTTTATGATACACACAACAGTTTAAAATACCCACTTAGACCATTCCTGATGTAATGGGGATCTGTGATCTAGTGGTGACACATTCGAGTCCAGTAGCCAAATGCAAGCGCTGTGTGTGTGTGACTTCTCAATTTCAAGACCTTAAATTGAAAGAAACTGCCTGATGACACCGTGTCATGTTGAGCATTTTCCTCCTGCTTTAGAAGCCAGATGACAGTGAAACCACTTTCACTGAATTTCGATTATTTTTAATGAAAACGCCAGTAATATTTTGTTTCTGGAACATAATTAGCTAGGAGGTACACATGTGATGTCTGTGTCAGTATACTTTGCTAATACAGCCCTGTCCTCCCCACTCGAACTTGGGCAGAAGGCATATTTTTGTACTCAGAGCACGCTGACTTAACAAATTCTTACATAGTCACTCATGAGAATTATTTTTCCAGTCTTGAACAGTTAGAGACGCTAACATATTATAAACCAAGCACACATCAAATACAATACAAGAGATCCCCAAAGAAGAAATGAAGCCTAGGATTGTTGCAGATGCAAAGAACAGAGAAGTCATTGGTAAGAAACTGGAGGTATGCATCAGTCCCTTAAGCCCATCGAAGCACACAGAGGCAATAGTAGTGTGGCTCCAGTCAATGCCAATGACGTACTTACAACTGGAATTTGCCAAATACAAGAATTTGAACGTAGCTGGCCTGCCGGGTTCTGTGACACAATACCGAGGATAGACGAGATGCTGCTGGTGACAAAAAAGCATGTACAGGTTGGTTCAACAAAGGTATTTGGCACAAACCTTATCTATTCAAGAGTGATAGGCCTAAAAGCAAGTTCACGAAGGGTTAACTTCAAGAATATTTTGTCACAGGCATTCACTCCTGTATCAGTGTCAACATTCACTGACTCTGGTGACATGAGGATTGCCAGGCTAAATCTAACCTAAAGATGCAGCTGCTGACAGAGGTGTCAACTAGACATACTTCAGAAGAAGTCACCTTTGCAGCAAATGATGTATGACTTGTCTTTGACAGGGGCAAAGACTTCGGCACAAAGAGGATTTAACCGAGCTACAGAAGCAAGCAGAGTGCATCAGTTGAGTACAAGTACACATCTGCCTCCACTGAAAATTGTCTTGACAGTAACTGAAAATAAGAAACAGTTGATTGACATCATTTTGTACAGAACTCGTTAAAGACAAGAAGTTTCACCAGCGATGCACTAGCTGGTTATTGCAGGCAGACACAACATCCTCCCAGTTGAAATAAACCAGGCAGGTGTGGTGATCAACAGCAAAGATCTATGGCCAGCTTGGATGAAATAGCCAACAACATCCTTGCACAACAAACGGTGCGGGTTGCAAAAGAGCAGCCACTGGAAATGTCGGTGTTATCAGGTGATGCTGATGTACTTGCCCTATTCTTGCACTATTAGCTTGAAGAGTGCGTAACGTTTGTAGTGATCACAGAGCGCCCAGTCTGAGAGAGCTGTAATGGACAGCTGTGCTACTGCTGGGCAACACCGGAACATTGTACCAGGACTCCTAGCTGCCCATGCACTCTTAGACTATAGTACAGGAGCATCCTATTTTGGCCTTGTCAAAGGAACTGTGGTTTCCTTCTCTGCTGGGCAGTCACATGTTTCCTTCTCTGCTGGGCAGCCAAATTGAGTGTCTGTAGCATGCAGTCATGAAATTGTACCACTGTGTCTGAAGCACGGTAGAAATCATCGGCCGCATAAATTGGCAAAGGTACCATGTAAACACCAAAGCTCTCAGTTCCTTATCACCAGCTGTGAAGCATTTATAGGAAAACGTCAAACAAGCACATCTTCATATGTGTGTGGGAAAATGTTTTGGCTCCTCTTGCATCAGCACTCGATCCACTTCAGCATGGGTGGATATGTGATGACCGTTCCAAATCTGTTTCCAAAAATTGTACCAGACAATGTCTCACTTGCTCCTCCAGATATTCTGAAGTTTATCAAGTGCTCTTGTGGGAGTGTGGTACCATGTAAATCTGTGAAATGTGGATATAACAGTGCCAAATGGCCTTGTACCATATTCTGTGCAGGACATGGAGGTGAAGAGTAGTGTGTGTGTGTGTGTGTGTGTGTGTGTGTTGCAATGACCTGACAAAATCAGTGTTAGCATTTGCAGATGAGAATGTCGATTGACAAGTAGTGACCTGTATTGGAATAAATTGCCTAGGGAGGTTGTCGAATCTCCATCATTGGAGGTTTTTAAGAGCAGGTTAGACAAACACCTGGCAGGGATGGTCTAGATAATACTTAGTCCTGCCATGAGTGCAGGGGACTGGATTAGACGAGGTCTCTTCCAGTCCTATGATTCTGCATCAGGACACTCAACTGTAGTTTGAATGAGAGAGAACCCTAGTCGTCATTTATGATTCCAAATGAAGCATTTGGTTAAAATTATTATTAGAATTATTACTTGGTGTATGTGTAATAATATTTGTTGAATATTTTTCACATTAAAAAGAGTGGGCAGTGTTTCAAATGAAGATTGAGGTCTGTGCTGTAACCCTCAAATCCCCTCCTCATGTACCCCTGTTGTTCACATATGTATGGTTAGTGATTGATATTGCAAATGTTAAATACATGCATTTCAGGTGTTAGAAGTCTTCTACCTTGATTTTTGTATGCCCCACATCATGCAAATTTTTGCTGATTATGGGGTGGTGAGAGTGAGATGATGTGTCAATATATCAAAATGCTCAGCAGTGCTAGTGTCATCAGGCAGATTCTTAAAATGTATGATCTTGGGACACCGAACCCACCAAAAGCAAGGCTGACCCGAGTGACTGCCATGCTATCCTCCTGTGAAACAGTCTCTTGGGCTACCATCCCTCTCTTGCAAACAAGGAAGAGAGCAATTAGGTTTAGATATCCTGGCCAGTGAGAACATAATCCCATGGGGTGCTGGTGTTGTGCTCTTAAGAGTATTGCTTAGCACCAGCATGGTAAGGCTACACTCCAGACTAATTATTCTTTTGTACTAGAATTAACTTTTAACCCTTGTGATGATTACTTCTGGGAGGGAGGAGAGCTTCGTTTCTCTGCTACATCATTTGCCCCCTGCTCTTGCCTAGGGAATTCAGGTGTTCACAGTTCAATTTGCAGGTAAGTTTGCTTTAGTGAATAGGAGAATATGAGAGCTTGGCATTTCATGCATACTCAACGCAGGTTAACAGCTGGTGAGCTCAGATAGTCAGAGCCAGGTAGGACCTTCCTAAAACTCTAAGCTTGTTAAATATTAAGAAATACACCGAAAATTGGGGGGTGAGGGGGGGGGGAAGAAAAGCGCTCTAAACTTAAACTAGCCAAATAATTCACACTGAATAGCATACAACATGTCTGTGGAGTTCCACCTCACTGCCCCCATTGGCATGTTGTCCTGCTGCAGGTTATCAAATTTTTGAATGTCTGTCTGAAATTCTTCCTGAATCTCTTCAAAGAATAATTCACAGTCTGTGCAGGTTGTCTGTGTTCATGGTGTTCTGAGCTATGATGGTTCTTTCAATTCCTTGGTGTTATTTCTTGTCCCTGATTGGGTGACTCATTTCACGAATGGGTGCACCCTGGGACTCTCATAACCTAAGGTACAATTAAGAAATAGGTATTAAGCAATAAATACTCAAATAATACCTTTTCCAGGAGTACTTGCAATAGTGAGGTTCAGGCATTTGAATATTCATGGAAGCAAAAATGTTCAGACATGTCCTACAGAAATTGTTGGTTATTGCTGTGCCTTTGTCTCCCTAATCCGCATCTTCCCTTTCCATCATGCATGTCCTTTGCTCCTTTCTTCTTCCCATGTTAACTTCTGTTCCTCTAGCTTCTTCCCCCTGCCCTGCAGTGTGGTAGCACTTTTGTGCTGCTGGGACCTCCCCTGAAATGTCTCTGGTAATGACTTCCACTCCCGAAGAGCATGGGAAGATTAGGGGTTCAGTGCCAGTTGACTGAACTCTTGGAGGAACTCTGCAGGTGTCCAAAACGGGGACTCATTGCGAGAGGCCATTTTCCTGGATCACACCCGTCGTACAGTGAATTATTGAAGTGTGGAGGGTTAATTTCAAGAACTCAGAAGAGTCCCTGAAGCGGTGTAGATGTTCTGGGGTCCATTGGATTGCAGCAGTAGTGCACCGCGTTTAGTGACACTTGCTGTGGGCATTGACGGGTGGATGGTACGGCAGAAGAGTGGAGAAGAGTGTGGTGTCCATCTTGCCCTGACCAAGTCTGGCTTTCATGGTAGAGCAGAAGGTGGCTGTTCTTTGACATGGGTAGAAGCACAGATTGGTTCATGCTGGTCGGCAGAGGATTTATGCAGCCACTCGCTTGGCTTTTGAGAGGAGACTCATTATGTTTGGTAAGAATTATGGCCATTGACCAGCAGGAACATTAGAAGATTGAATAATGTTGTTGTCTTTTATGCAGTAGTGACTGGAAAAAGGTATGCGTGTGCCTTCTCTTATGGTGTAGGTGCTTTTTGAGATCGGTCAGCGTAACCTTAACCAGACTAAACCTGTAAGCTCCTCAGGCTGAGTAGCTTCCCACCAGGAGACTTAGGAGCAGTTAAAGAGGCCAGAATTGAAGCTGGCTCTGCTAGAACTGCGGTGGCCGGGAGCTTACAGCACTTGAGAGCTCTGCCCAGGGAAGAGCTGCTAGTCTGGGGAGCCTGGCAGGTTCTGCTGGAAAAGCTGGTAACCTCCCAAGGCAGGTAGCTAAGATTATTTTCCTCTTCCTCCTTTCAGTGAAATGCCAGGGAAATCTCTTTAACACAGAACAAAAGCTGCTTTATCAGGCCCTCCAGAGTCAGGAAATCCCACTCATAATATGGGGTCCATAAAGTCACGTTGTGCCTATGTGATGATGTCTGCTCCTGGTTTTTACGCGTAACTTTTAGAATATTAATGCTGCGAGTGTTGTCTGTGGGAGTAACTTGGACAGCTGGGATTTCTTGACCTGAGGGTCATGATTGTTAATGCCCTGTCACAACCGAACACTTACTTTTTTTTCTTTTTTTGCAAGTAATTTTTATTATTCACTTTGTGCTAGGTGATGCTATGGGACCCTACCCTCCTGGTCCAGAGGAGCCATGCCAGAGCCAAGGGGAACATCTGTTCATGTGTGTGACAGCTCCTTGGCTCACACAGCATATGGCTGTGAGTAGGAATACATCCCTGTGCCTGCCTCTCCAATATCCTAATTGGTGTATAGAGCTGTGCTCAGATCCGGGCCAGAAGAGCTCACTTACCCAACCCACTGCCCCCAAGTACCTGCCCTGGGTTCCAGTGACAACCATGTCCAGGGACCCTGTTGTAACATGGTTAGTAGGGTTAACCATGTTAAATGAATTCTCGGGTTAACTGCGCCCCCTCCAGGGAATCCCTATGGGTCTCAAGTCTCCAGCCACCTATGGGTAGAGATCGTCATGCTGTCTGGAGTGGTTCACGACTGAGAGTGCCAACCACAGGGCACACACACCAACCTGGTGGTATGTTCTATACCTAGATTTCAGCAACTCAGTAACAAATGTGAACTCCTGGATCTCTGTGACAGTCGTACCATGGAGTCATGGACAGTCCCAGTGGGCTCTCTGGTCTATCTTGTCACCCAGGCAAAAGCTGGACTTTGTGATAAATGGTCACTTACACCAAAAATCACAAAATATTCAGGTTTCTCCCAGTTCCAAGAGACCAGTCACTTATGCCAGTTTTTACCTTAAATCTCACACCGAATACAACATTGGTAGCCAATCCTATAGGAAACTAATGAATGATTTATTAACTAGGAAAAAGAAATGAGTTATTTATTGGTTAATGCAGGTATCCTATATGCACAACTGAGTTCAGTCTATGATTCCAAAAGGTGACATTGAATTGAATGTCTTTTCAGGGCTAACCCCAGTTGACCCTGGGGATCTCTGCTTTTTGTTGCTTAACTCCAGCCCTTGTAAGAGTTCAAACAGCAAAGAGATGAACAATCTTTGTGTCTGTCTTTGTTCCCTCTTCCTACCTTCCAACCAATGGGACGAATCCTTCTGCATGTTCTTCTCCATGGGTGGATGGGGCATCAAAAAAGCTTTTGCCCTATAATGGCCCACTTTAATAGTCCTCTTGGATGGGCAGGGGAAGCTACTCTTCCCGTCTGTAGTCACAAGTCCAGGGCAGGCATTTTTACAATTATAATACACTTATATTGTACTCTGTAACATGGAATATAGATGTTACAAGTAAGATTAATGCAGCAACTTACAAGCATTTTCTAGAGTATAAACACATCCTTACAAGTCTAACACCTGTCTTGAACGATATTAACATATAGGTGAGATGGACTGGTTTCCAGCTATGAATTTCAGTGCTCAGCTGACACCTACAGGCTTGGCAAGAGTTGGCACCTGCTTTACTAGCATGTCCGGAATCCACATCCCTCTCCCTCCAGATGGTGGTTTTAGGGTTGCATCTCCCTGCCATTCACTGTGCTTTCCCCCCAGCAGGCCTGACCTCAATCCAGCACATGCAATTCTGCTCTCTCCCACGTGGGTGACAGCGTTACCAGCAACTTGCCAGCGTTTACAGAGCACAGTCTGTTTACTTCGGACGGAAACAACTAGAGAAAATGTCACACAACAGTAAACAGTCAAGACACATGCTAAGCTTACCACGTGTCCTCCATCTTTCTCTTGGAGAGGCTGACAAGTTCCAGTCCTTCCAACCCTTCAATAGGGTTTTGCTCTCTCTGTTAGAGGATCGGGGGGGAGGGGTCCCTGAGTCAGTTCACACTGCTCCTTTATACCAACAGCCCGTTCTTTTCTTGAACCCAGTCTGAACCAGTATATGCAGTTCTGCCTAGGGGCCGTACTTCAGTGGAGCCGGTTACCTGTGTGAAAACTTGTAGTAATTGCCCCGGCTGATTTTAGTTCCTGGAGGAAACCGTAACCTTCTCCCCAGGAGCTAGAATACAATCCCTCGCTCACACAAATACACGTAACATTTATCACAGCACAAGTCTCTGGGTATTCTCTGTGCCTGTAGTGTCTGGCACCTCTCACTGTACTAGCCTTTTGAAGTTTCCATGCTTTGAAGGTCTGCCTCTGGTACGGTAGTAGTTATTTGCAGTGCCTAGAAACCCTAGTTGCGGATCGGAGCCCCATTGCGTTTGGTGCTGCATAAACCCAGAACAAAAATTTCGTCCCTTCCTTAAACTGCTTCCCATAAGACAATAGACCAAGTGGTTACAGACTGGGAATGACAAGGAAATGGTCAGACAGCCGTGTTTTTGGCACGTCAGCTGCCTAGCTATTGCCAAGTTTTTTGTAGCGATCACAGCAAAGGAGCGTTTGAAGGAGGGATTGGGAGGAAGGACAGTGAGGTGGCTCTGCAGATGTTTGTTAGGAGTGCCTCTCAAGCATAAGGGGCAGCTTGGGTGAATGCACTGAGGGATTTGTTTGAACGAATGGGCAGTGGAAACTGGCATCCTTGGTGAGCAGGGGTGGGAGTCAGCATTTTGATAGTATATGAGATGGTAAGTAGCGCGGGGATAGACCAGGAAAGGCCAGCAGTTGTTTGGCCCAATAGTACAACACTGGAGACACTGTTTTCAGCCATGTAGAGACCAAGCTGTGTCCCAGAAGTGCTCTTCAGATTCCCTCTTAGCCATCATAATTTTAGCTTGTTTCCTTTGCCATAGCTGGATGTGTTTCTTTCGGGCTGTGAATATCTGCTGTGATTCTTTCATGGCCATGTAAGTAGTCTCTATCCTAAGATTTTAATTTCCATTTTCCCTTTTGACTTTGGGGTTTCTGACTGGCTCTTTGGATCACTTTCTACCATTTAGTGTCACTGAGCTACTTAGTTTGCAGGATTCCCCCCTTAAAGATCTGGAACTTAGTTATATGGCTTTCACTGTAGCTTAATGACCCAACTGTAGTTACTTATTGACCCAAGTCCTGGGTTACTTAGGGCTCCGTAGATAATAGCCTCTCCTTTTGCACGCTCGAGAACTAGCTGTTATTACCAGTGTTGAGAAGTAGCTTCAGGAAGCTTTGCCCTGGTATGACATTGGAGCAGTTTATTTGAGAAGTTGAAGCACCCACTGTAACAGTCTTTCCTGATCTGGAGATCTACTAGCATAATGTGTATTCCTATAACTTGGGATTTGTATCCGTACACGTTCTACTCTACTGCATGGTCCTGTGCAATCAGAATTTTCCCCTGTAGATTCTATGGACTCCTTTAGCTACGTCACTACGCCCCTACCTCGGAGCTAATCTGTCCCATCGCCAGGTATTGTATCCCATTGACTCTTGCCATCTGGCCATGTTCCTAGGATGTCTGCTGGATCAAGACCCTCTTCAGTTGCCAAGTCGTCTAGCTCACCGATTTTTGCTTTGAATTTTCTTGCAGTGGTGTGGATGCTTCTCCAGGTTGTTGTTGGTGGTGGGGGGGTTTGATAGTGTGCTTATTTTGAATTAACTCCTTCATCTGACACCTTATAGCTCCTCTGGAATTTTACCTTTGGGGTTCGGGCCAGCGTTTTATCCACCTATATAACATACAGAATGGAAATGTTTTGTGAGGAGCTTGGCAGTGAAGTTGATCGTCCGTAGCTTAAACCTGGTTTTGTGTCCTCTTGAAAACTCGCTCTTGTTTTTGCAGATAATATCACGCAGTTGCGTCGGAGAGGGCACTTTTCTAAGTGCCCCGAGGAATACAAGCATTACTGTGTGAAAGGGCGATGTCGCTATGTAATGGCAGAAGAGACACCAGCTTGCGTGTAAGTAAAACTTCCAGACCAAGAGGAAGGACATGAAATTGCACTAGCTGGGGCTTGACGCGGTGGAAATATTTCGCTATCGGCAGACCGACTCCTAACTAACTTGGTCCGTGTAGCCCCCACTTGCTTCTCGGCACTAGGGGGCTGTTCCAAAGTGTCAGGAGTTTTTTGAAAGGGTGACGCAGACGCTCCTACTGAAACGTGAGAGCATGAAAGTCTTGAATCTGGTTCAAGGTTGGAACCTTTCCCAGGCTGGCTGAAAGGACGCAAGCAAAACCTTCTGTGTCAAATAGTATTTAGGTTTTCCAGTAACACAGACACACACAGGTGGTAATAGTGGGAAGGAGCCTTTTTTGAAACCTTTCTTCTCATTGGAAATGTAAATAGAAAGCTTGGCTAGTTGTCCTCCTAGATACTTTGAGTACAAGTCAGAGGTAAACAATTTTTTAACTAGAGATAAAAAATATTCATAAAAGGCCTGATCTTGCTCATATTGCAGTTAATGGCAAAGCTCTCTCTGTCTTCAGCAGCAGCAGGATAAGTTTCCTAAAGCAGTTTGGAGAAGGGCTAAGATTGCATTAGGTAGCAGCCCAAAGGGTTTGATCTTTCCCCTGCAATTCTAGCTAAGCTGCTGTTAAATTTCATTAAAATATTGTCAGCCTGCTGCTTCCCAGCAATTTCCCAGTAAAGCTGCCCTTCTGATCTTTGCCGGGAAGGGACACTGGATCAGCTTGCTCTGAATTGGAATGGTCAAAGATGTGTCCAGGTTGTGACGGGTTGGACCCCCACCTTTTTGGGGTGCCACCTGATGTGCTGGGGTCCCACTGAGCCCGCCTGTCGCATCAGCCTGGGCTTCCCTCATTCTGTGTTGCTACGACCGGCTGTCAAGGCTCTTTTCAGCCCACACACAAGTAGGGACACGCCCAACGGTAGAATCACACACAGTCTGCGATCAGCTCTCCATGGGAGGACTCAGCTAGGGGAATGGGCAGCACTCCTGTGTGCACACGCTCTGGAGTGTAAACCCAAAATAATATTGTCTTGCACTGTACAGAAAGATCTGCACAGCGCAAGCTCCTAAAAATGGCCCCCTCCCTGAATGTGGAAGGAGATAGGCACAGCTTTTTGCCCCCCTCCCCAAGATATAAATTGAACAAACTGGGTTTTGAAATAAAATTTACCTTTTGTAGATAAACTTATTTTTTGTTTAAGTGATAATAAGGGACAGCAAACAGAACAAAGGCGATTACTGAGCAAATAAAACAAAACACACAAACTAAGCTTAATACACCAAAGAAACAGGTTACAAATAGTAATTTCTCGCCCTAAATGTGGTTTTAAGCAGGCTGCAGGGTGTTTGCAGCTCAGAGTTCCAGTTACTTCTCCTGAAAGACTAGACTCAGCCCTGCCTTTCTCCAGGTGTTTTTAGCAGTCTTCCTTCCTGGGCGGGGAAGCAATGGAGAAGAGCCGTGGTTGACTTACTGCCCAGACTTAAATAGAATTTACAAAAGGCAGGAATCCTTTGTTTTCAGTGGAAAAATACCAGCAGTGTCCAAGGTGGTACTCCATACCAGGTGACTTCATCACATGACCCTGCCATGTCAAAGCAACATCTGGTTACATAGTCAATATTCCTAACTTCAGAGGCAGAAATGATACATGTATACAAATTGGATAAACACATTCAGTAGAGTGTAACCTTTCCAATGATACCTCACAGGACCTATCTTGCATAAAACATAGCTTAGTTATGCCAGATTGATATAATACCCATATTCTTCATAGTAATATTGTTATGATGTGACACAGGTATCTTGTGTGTTTTTCTAACCACATTTTTGTCCTTCATTCAGTGTTCTCACACAGTGCAATATATTTCTCCATTTGCTGTAATTACCTGGAGTGAATTGTCCAAGTTGAACAAAATTATCTTACGACGAGGAGTCCGATGGCACCTTTTAAGACTAACCTATTTATTAGGGCACAAGCTCTCGTGGGTAAAAATCCTCACTTCTTTAGGTGCATGGAGTGAAAATCCTCGTGTTTTTTTTTTTTTTTTTTTTTTTTTGAAATATCTTAAACTGTTGGTGGGTTTTTTTGTTTAGTTTTTTTTGCACTTTAAGAATTGGATGGGAAAGAGGTGAAAATATTGGGCATTGCACTCTTCAAAATGTGTCCTCCTTTTATATCCACTTCCTGCTGGGAAAACGTGGCCCATAACACTCCAGTTTTACTGGTTAGGTCTCCTGCACATGATTACTCTTCCTTGCTGGGTTAAAGTCTTGCAACATACAGTTCCATTGCACTGAGAGTGCCGTAAGGAGCAATAATGATATTCCAGGAGAAGCTGGTGACTGACTATATCAGGGGTAGGCAACATATGGCACGGGGGCCGAAGGTGGCATGCAAGCTGATTTTCAGTAGCACTCACAGTGCCTGGATCCTGGCCACCAGTCCAGGGGGCTCTGCATTTTATTTAATTTTTAAATGAAGCTTCTTAAACATTTTAAAAACCTTATTTACTTTACATACAACAATAGTTTAGTTATATATTATAGACTTATAGAAAGAGACCTTCTAAAAACGTTAAAATGTATTACTGGCACGCAATCCTTAAATTAGAGTGAATGATGAAGACTCGGCACACTACTTCTGAAAGGTTGCCGACCCTTGGACTATATAATCTAAACTTTCATCTTGCACAGAAATAAAAGTAGCTTTCAAAACTGATGTCTTAGGTACTTATCTGGCCTCATTGCTGTAGTATGAGGGCTGCACATATCTTCAAGGCCCGCAGGAGTCTGTGTGATGCAGGGACCTGAACCCGAGGTCTCTCAGGTCCTAGTCTGTGGAAGCTGATCACTGTGCATTTGCCCTGGTAATTTTGAAAAGTAGGGGAAAGGTTTTCCATTGTCCAAACCAAGCCGTTCCTATTCAGGACTTCCTCACCAAGGCCCCAGCTCAACAAGAGAACACATGGTTAGCTTTAAGGACGTGACTAGTTCCTCTGACTATGGGCTGGTCTACACTACGGGGGGGAAATCGATCTTAGATACGCAACTTCAGCTACGTGAATAACGTAGCTGAAGTCGAATATCTAAGATCGGATTACTCACCCGTCCTCACCGCGCGGGATTGATGTCCGCGGCTCCCCCTGTCGATTCTGCAACTCCGTTGGGGTTGGTGGAGTTCTGGAATCGATATAAGCGCGCTCGGGGATCGATATATCGTGTCTAGATGAGATGCGATATATCGATCCCCGAGCAATCGATTTTAACCCGCCGATACGGCGGGTAGTCTAGACGTAGCCTTAGTGGAGCAACTTGTGCTTAAAGTGAGAGCATAAGAACCTGGCTGAAGTGAGGGCTAGAGATCCTGCTTCCCTCACTCTTGTGTGCACACTGAGGCCTGGTCTGCACTACAGAGCTAGATTGACTCAAGGCAGCTTACATCCACCTAACTATGCTTAAATTTCGCTCCTGCCAATGTAACTGCCCCACTATGCTGACTTAACTCCACCTCCATGAGCGGTGTGGAGTCAAGGTCAATGTAGTTAGGTCACCGCAGTGTTTGTGTAGACGCTGTGTTGTTTCTGTCGACTGTTAATGGCGTTCAGGAGTCGTACCACGCTGACAGAACAATCGAGGCAAGCGCTTCTGGTGAGGACGCACACCTCTGACACAAGGAGCAAAATGTACGTGCGCAAACGATGCGATGGTGGCGGCGGTGGTAGTGTAGACATGGCCTCGCTCACCTGGTGGCAGAAAGTCAGTGGCTGCCCCATGAAGATTTCGGGGGTAGGAACAAAGGTCACTGTTCTTCCCCCTTGCAAGCCCTCTCCCCCAAGTGTTCCAAGAAGGCAGCTGCACAGGTACATGGTGAAGGTGGGATGCAAGGTTTGAACAACCTTTTACCCTCCGTTCATGAATGAGGGGCCAAGATATGTATGAGTCTCAGGTTTTGGCCTCTGAAACGTTCCCCCAGCCCCTTGCCTGCTGAGCTTTGGCGAACTGGCTGGGCTTTGTACTGGAATGGCTGTTAGAATGACAGATGCACGCTTCGTGTCAGTGCCTCAGTGCTTGTGGTTTGGGGGATTAGTGAGCTTCAGATAATGCTAATTACCGTATCCCCACTAACATTCCTCTGGCGGTTTGTGGCCTGCTTGGGTGACTGTGCGTTTGTTCAGTGTTCGCTGTTTGCTCTGCCCTGTGCAGGGTGCCCCAGGGACTATACAGTCAGAAGCGCCTGCAGTCTGTGTGCGGCTGACTTTTCACGCTGTTGCTCTAGCCGTCCCACCAGTACAAACTGTGGGAGAGCGAGTGTAGATGAGCCACAGGTGTTTATACCGCTAGAGTCAGCTAACCCTGTTTGAACACGTCTAGGTAACACGGTGATAAGATGGGGCTCACTGGGAAAGGTAGAGGTGACTTAGTGTGCTGATGGGAACTGCAAATATCCGGCAGCTGGACGAAAGGTGCGGCATTTCTAGCATCGGGGCCAGTTCCAGGCACCAGCCCAGCAAGCAGGTGCTTGGGGCGGCCCACGGAAAGGGGCAGCTCATCCGGCTTTTCGGTGGCGAGTCCCTCAGTCCCTCTTGGAGCGAAGGACCAGCTGCCGAATTGCCGCCGAGTTCTGAAGCGGCCGCGGTAGTGCTGAAGATCGTGATCACGGCTTTTTTTTTTGTTTCTTTTTGCTGCTGGGCCCTGTCTAGCATGCTCACACTGCGTGGGGCTTTCCCTGCCTGACCGTTTTCAATAGGAAAGGCGGGTAGAGGTGGGAGGAAGACCCAGTGTGAGCAGGGATGGTTTTCGTATTGCCCCAATGTAGCTACACCGTTTGCTGCGGCACTGGTTCAAACCCGGGTGGTAGATTTGCTGTATGCAGGCCACTTATACCCAGCGCTGCCACTAGTCTAGTGCCATCCCCCCAGTATAGACAGGCCCTTTCAGATCAACCTCCCACTGATGCTTGCCTTTCTGTGGGCAGGTGTGTGTGTGGGGCGCTGCTGTTGATGGAGGGACGTTACAGTGGATTGACCCCACAATACCTAAGGGAGGAAAGCAGAGAGATTCAGGATGAAGATTTTTGCCCTGAATCCCTCTCCGTGTGCTGTATGTGCTCTCTTCACTTCGGTACCTTATGTACTGTGGATTTCATTTGCCCCTCTGAACAGAAGGTATGGAATCGGCTTCACCAGACAGCCGGGGAGGTGTTCACATTCAGTCCTCTCTTTGATAGCACTTCATCAGGGGGACTGGGACTTGGCTTGTCGTGGCTGGCTCACAAGTCAGCTAATGAGGTTACCCAGCCATCAGTTTCTGCAGCAAAAAGATTTTCAAGGTCCAGGGTGATTTTTGGCAGCAGTGGACAGTGACTCCCCATGTTCCAAGCCGAGCGTAACGCAGCACCCTTGCGAATGCTGCAGTTAACCTTGAGAAATTTGAAAATGCAGTGAAATCTGCCCAAGATAATGAGCCTTTACTAGCCAGTCTGTTCCCCAGAATAAACTGAGTACCCTGCTGTTGTAATAGGAGGTTGTCTCCGGTTGGTATCGATTCACGTTAGTGCATGAGTGGTCTCCAGGCAGGTTTGCTCTCTCTCTCCCTGCTGTGAGTGATGCTGGCAGCAAGTGTTCTCAGTGTGGCTCTCCTTGGAGAGCCAAAGCCCAAGACCCTGCAGGAAAAATCAAACTACCCGTCTCTGATCACCGGCCCGAGTCCCTCACCCTGATGAGTTCCAGGGTCCCAGGGGCACCCTGTGCTCAGGGGTGGCGTATTAACACTTCGGGTAGTACCTGCCCCACCAGGTATGTATGAGTAAGCTTGAAGCTGAAAAAGGTTGTGCTTGGCTTTAACCCATCCCTGATCACAGCTGCGGCAGCCTGGTGGCAGGGTTCACCCAAAGGCTCCTTTGGGCCCCGGGTTTTGATACAGCGGATAGTAAGTGATACAATACCCCGATCCTGCAAAGCCTTACTCATATAGGGCTGGATTGTCACAGCCCTTTCTCAGTCTGTGGCTCCAGGTATGTGGTCCCTGCTCTGCCTGATACCCCCAGCAGGTGGTGGAACCCTGGTTTCCATAGGAAAGGAAGTGAAGTAACATAGTGATTCCCCAGAGCAAGGGGGAGGGACGGCGCGGGAGCCACACTTCATGCTGTGCTCTGCTCCTGGGGCAGCATGGCTATACGCTGCCCCTTGCACAGGCAGCCGGCGGAGTTATGATGCAGCCCTCAATGATTGTGTCCGTGTGCGCGTTTGAAGGACTGGCCTTTGATTCCCATTCCTGTGACCATTGGGTGTTATTGTCGCAGTGTCAAGTCTTTGTTGTCCTGCTTTCCCTCCCTCTTGCAGCTGCGAGAAAGGCTACACTGGCGCAAGATGCGAGCGAGTGGACATATTCTACTTGAGAGGAGATCAAGGCCCCGTTGTAGTGATTTGCTTGATCGTTGCAATGGTGGTGCTGGTTGGCCTGATAATATGCATATGCATATGCAGTCAGTAAGTATGCTTGTGTATTTTACATCTCTTTGTTGTGAACACTAGCGAGGTCTGTCTAAAGAACTCCTCCATCGGTTCTGCAACAGAGGGCTTTGGCCTGGAAAGGAAACATCAGGGATTCATAGATGCTAGGACTGGAAGGGACCTCGAGAGGTCATTGAGTCCAGTCCCCTGCCCTCGTGGCAGAACCAGTAGCCTTTTGAGGAATACGTCAAGGGATGCGCTCATGATGGTTCTCATCGTGGCTTTGCAATACAATTGATTTCTCATTGCTCCTAATAACCCCAGGGTGCATCTACACAGCAATAAAAGACCTGCGGCACAGAGTCGCAGAGCCAAGGCCAGCTGGCCTGGCCTCCTGGGGCTTGGGCTGTGAGGCTAAAAATAGTAGTGTAGGTGCTCCTAGGCTCCGAAATCCAGTGAGCGGGGCAGATGTCAGAGTCCAGGCTCCAGCCCAAGCCTGAACATTTCACTGTTCTTTTTAGCCCCCACATCTCAAGCCCAAACCAGCTGACACTGGCTCTGTCCCCTTTGAACACCCAATCCTACAGCACTGCAGTGGCTAGTAGCTTTACCACTGATTTCAAAGGATGCAGACCCAACCTGACAGATGAAAACTATTGTTGGGTTCCTGCCAGCATTGGATTTTTCTGTAGGGTAGCCGTTGGTAGTGTCTAGGAGCCACAGTCATGGTCCAGGACCTCATTCTGCTGGATGCTGTGCAGGCAAACAATAGGACCGTTCTTGCCGCAGAGATCTTACACGTTTATTTTTGAGGATGGTGGACTCCCTCTTACTCCACCAAGAACCTCCTGACTGATGACAAAAGGAGTAGCCCCTATACCGGGCCTGCTAATACCTGGAACAAGCACTGAACAGGACAGAAGTTATCCCTTGATTTGGTAAACAGGCAAGTGGCAATGAGAAATGGGGCCCACGAATGACCAATGAATTGAAGGTGGAGGCAGTGGGTCTGAGTACATGGGTTAGAACTCCAGTCTAGCTCTTCCCTGGACACTCTCTGTGGCTGTGGACAATTCACTTGACCACTGGAAGGCAACGTTCTTGTACCAATTTAATTATAGCCGTTTCTAGGAAGGCCTGAGGTGTCAGTGCTTTGCTGAATTGGAGCCCCAGGACCCTTTTCAACCTCCACTGAAGTCAATGGGAGTCTGCATTGATTTTTAATGGAGGTTGGAGGAGAGCCGACCTCAAGTTTGTTCATCTGTAAATTGTGGAGACTAGTTAATGATCTTTTAGGTGTGCTGGGAAGGTTGATCGTGTTTTATACAGGGCTCTGGGAAGTGCTCTATGGGTCTTAAAATATTATTTTAAAGGGTTGGTGGGGGCGAGGGGAGTACGTCTGATTTGAAAGAGTGAATTTCTGCTACTAACCAAGCTAGCTTGGGTTTAATCGCTGACTTCCCTCTACAAGTCACTGTCGGAAGCGCCGCCGGAGGAGCAAGGAAGAAGAAATGGAAACGCTAGAGAAAGATTTGCCTACCAAACAGGAGGGTGTCCTGGAGACGGACATCGCATGAAGGTGAGTTAGGCTGGGGGTTGCGGGGAATGCAGAAAACGAAGCCCTGTCAATGTCCGGTTTAAACTCCACATGCAGCAGCTGGGTTAGGGGTGACTCTGTTAAAAATGACCCTAGGGGCATCTCTCTGTTTGCCTCCCAGTGATTCTGTACCAGAGTTGCTCAGTTTAAAATTAAAAACTAGATCCTTTTTAAGAGCCAGCCCTGCCCACCCGAGCTGGGCTGTGAAAATCAAGCGGTGTTCTTTCCAGCTCCTGCCCTGTCCCACATGGGGGTTCTGCAGGCCAGAGTCATCCCTTGGGTTCCCCTCAGCAGCTCCATTTCAGGGGCTGGGGATGGACAGGAAGGAGGGAGGGCAGGGTTGAAATACAGTGAAAGGTCTGCAGAGGGGTGAGTAGGGCTGGATCTCCTGTACTCTCCTGCAGCTGTGCCAGGGCAGAGGGGAGTGAAAGGAGGGACGTGTGTTGTCAGTAGAGTGAGGAAATATGACTGACCAGAGACGCTTTATCCCACGACCCGAAGAAGAACCATGGGTGCCAATGGTGCATCTTTGTTCATTAGAGCAGAGCCCCACTTCAAACACGCCTGTCGTTAGTGGGTTCCAGTATGGTGTCCCTGGCTGTGACTGACTGACACACACAGAGGAGTGTGGAAGCCCCCTGACATAGGGAACGAAAGGGAGCAATGGCCCAGGCTCTGTGGAGGGGCACTGCAGGCTTGGGGAAGTGCCAGGGCTGGGGGTCAGGAAGGTGTCCGCTGAAAATCCCTGTGGCAGTTAGTGCTGGCAGTGACTTGTGGGAAGTCCTTTGCTAGTGTAAAGCAGGCTGTGTGGGGGCTTTCCCCTGGTTCCCAAGGTTCCCTGGCTTCATCAGTCTTGCCTCCTTCCCCTTCTGGGCAGGCCTGAACTCCTCTCACCAAGCACTCAGCGTTAGCCTAACCCCGCTCCCATGGAAGCTTCATCGCCTGCTCCAGTGGAAGCAGCATTAGGCCAGCACTGAGTGATCTGAAAAATCCTACACAAAAGACACCTCTTCCCCCTCCTTTAAAGCCTGAGTGCTCTTGCACCGAGTTCTGAGTGCATGTTTTACCTTCTTACGGGCTTCCCTGTGGCAGAGTCGCATTGCGATAGGGGGGTGGTTCTCCCAAAGTCTCTGCAGAATCCAGCAGCTAGTCGCACATTCCTCCCCCTCACAGCAGCTCATTTCACGTGTCATGTTTTGGCCCTACGCAGGTTGACCTCCCCCTGCCCACATAGAAACTTTTGGATGTTTTTTAACTCAGAAATAACACAATTCTAACAAGCCAGGTCTTCATGCTGCTGTTAATACATCTCTCTCTCTCTCTCTCTCTTTTTTTAAAAACCTCTACAGGTTACTGAAGGCACCTGCAGGCAGGTTCCAAACAGCACCATGTCTTGCTCCATTGGAGAGGGACACAGAAGGTCTATTGCCTGGATAATAAATGCAGATGAATGATAACAGGTGTTTTTACATTATTTGTAGCTATGTCTTGTGAAAACAGAGGCCACAAGTGCTATTGAAAGTCTTCTTCTAAATCTCTTGGCCTTAATACGTTTTGAGCAAGTGTAGCTAACGTTTATCAGGATAACCAGTAGGTTTTTTGTAACAAATTAATGCGTTATGGTTCTGGCATATGGAATGAGTAATTTGTGTCAGGGGTTCCCAATCCATGTTACTGTTTGATTACATGCTATTGCTCCCACAGGACCCTGCCTCATTCAGTGCGCAGGATGGACGGTGCACTAGGAGAGAAACACGGTTATGTAGTGAAGGAGGCTGTTGTCTGTCGGGCCCCTGCCTCACTTGTTGCAACTGAAAGGTGTGTAATGGATGAGGCAGGCCTTGCAGGGAGAGAGGGAATGGGCTCCTGGGTAAGGCAGTTGGATGCTGCCCTGGAGAATTGGATTCTAGCCCTTCCTTTGCCACAGAGTTCCTATGTGATGCTGGGCAAGTCTCTTACACCAAAATGCTCAGTTGGCCATGAATTGTGTGCCTCATTTTCTGGGTGCCCTGTTTGAGATACCTGGGACCAGAGTTGCAGATGTGCTGAGCACTCAGATCTGCTGCTGGAGTTGTGCTTTCAACATCTCCAATGCTGTATAATGTTAGATTTTCTAGAAAATCAGGCGGTAGGCCTCTCAAACTGGGCATCCAAAATTAGTGGACACTTGATAATGACCTTCATCTCTCTGCTTCGGATCCCCAGCTGTAAAACTGTAGTCCCCATCCCTAAGCACGGAGGCACTGGAGCATGTCAATTTAACAGCTGTAAGAACTTATTTTTTTAACTTGGGCAAAACAAAATTTTTCCTAATCTTGTCATCAGAAACAGCTGAACCATTTTAGCTGAAACTTTCCAAAATAGAAACACCCATCATGGAAAGTCTCAGACCAAACAGCAACTGAAAACAATCGCATAATGGAAAGTAGGAGGCACCCTTAACTATAGGTAGGCATGACAGCGTTAGACTTATGATTTTGACAGATGATAACTAACTTTATTTTTAAGATTTTTTTTCCCTATTTTTATCTTTTTCAGTTGTGGGAAATTATGGGAGGGCCAGACAATAAATATTTAATCAGTAGACACTGAGATTTAAAAAGCTAGTTTTATAACCATTAAAACACATTGTCAACATCACATACCAAAATATACAAAGTAAATATCCTAACATTAAACTCTTAAGTTCTGAAGCAGTGTTTTTCTTTCTTGCCTATCTGTAAATGTAGATGATCATCAGTGGATATATATATATTTTTTCAACCATTAGAGTGTGTACAAGCATGGGCGGCAGGTATTGTAGGCAGGGGGAGACTGTGCCTCCCCAGATAGCCTGGCATGGCCCCACCCACACTCCACCAGGCTCCCTTCTGCCTGCTGTTCTTTTCTGTGGCCGACTGGGGGTCGTGGTGCACAAGGCCATGACAAGCTGCGAAACTTGTCCTCCCGGCGCAGGGACTAGGCTGGAGCCAGAGGTACTCCTGCAGTGCATCCTGCCTGCCTGCCCAGTACTGCAACCACGCTGGGGCCGGGCCAGGGACATGGTGTGATGTGCTCCGGTGGCGGAGCAGAAGGGATGGGGCGGAGGGGGAGGGGCCGGTGGCTAGCCTTCCTCAAGGACGCATTCACCTGCTGCTCAAATGGACAAGGTAATCCATATTTACCCGCAGTTACCGGCAAAAAATCTCATCCTTCCAAGCTTGACTATAGGTGGCCGGGATCAAGTCTACCTGTAATTTATTTTAACTTTTGACACATCAGTGGTTGTCTGCATATTGAGTAACACATGGGAATACTGGCTGGATAACCATACTCAGAGTAGTTCCCAATCCTGCTGGAAAGGTATAACAAGTGGGGTTCTGCAGGGTTATGTTATGGGACCTGCTCTGTTCAATATCTTCATCAACAACTTAGATATTGGCATAGAATGTACGCTTATTAAGTTTGCAGATGATACCAAACTGGGAGGGATTGTGACTGCTTTGGAGGACAGGGTCATAATTCAAAATGATCTGGACAAATTGGAGAAACGGTCTGAGGTAAACAGGATGACATTTAATAAAGACAAATGCAAAGTGTTCCACTTAAGAAGGAATGATCAATTTCACACATACAGAATGGGAAGAGACTGTCTAGGAAGGAGTATGGCAGAAAGGGATCTAGGTAATAGTGGACCACAAGCTAAATATGAGTCAACAGTGTGATGCTGTTGCAAAAAAAAGCAAACATGATTTTGGGATGCATTAACAGGTGTGTTGTGAGCAAGGCACGAGAAGCTATTCTTCCGCTCTACTCTGCACTGGTTAGGCCTCAACTGGAGTGTTGTGTCCAGTTCTGGGCACTGCATTTCAAGAAAGATGTGGAGAAATTGGAGAGGGTCCAGAGAAGAGCAACACAAATGATTAAAGGTCTTGAGAGCATGACCTATGAAGGAAGGCTGAAAAAATTGGGTTTGTTTAGTCTGAAAAAGAGAAGACAGTGGGGGCGGGGAGGTGGCAGAGCATGATAGCAGTTTTCAGGTATCTAAAAGGGTGTCATGAGCAGGAGGGAGAAAACTTGTTCATCTTCCCCTCTAAGGCTAGAACAAGAAGCAATGGGCTTAAACTGCAGTGAGGGCGGCTTAGGTTGGACATTAGGAAAAAGTCTAACTGTCAGAGTGGTTAAACACTGGAATAAATTGCCTAGGGGGGTTGTGGAATCTCCCGAGATATTTAAGAGTAGGTTAGATAAATGTCTATCAGGGATGGTCTAGACAGTATTTGGTCCTGCCATGAGGGCAGGGGACTGGACTCGATGACCTCTCGAGGTCCCTTCCAGTCCTAGAATCTATGAATATTGCCTAGAAAATATCCAAAATAATGCTGTTGATTGGTGCACCTGAAAGTCGCTCATCAATGGAAGAGAATTCAGCTACTGGATAGTGGTCCGTTGCAGCACTGTAAACTCTCAGCATAGAAAATGTGTTCGAAGCATGGGTGAGTTGATGCAGTTGTAGAGCTGTAGCTACGTTCACGCTGGCTTAGAGAAGGGCCTACTGTGCAGCACGTTGGAGACCAGCCTCTCTGTAAACACATAGGGCTGCTGCTCCCTGGCACCATCCCAGTGAAGCGAGTTACCCTGGGGATGAATTGGTGCCATTGCTTTTAAAAGGCGTTCTGTGGAGACGCTCTCACCGCGTGGTGCTCTCGCAGGTCGGACGGCGCTCATTGGGCTCATGTCCGTTGTGTGGTGACTCATCTTCCGGAGGGGGATTTCCCTGCTGTCGCTCGAGAGTACGTTCGCACTGAAAGCAGAGTCTGTTAGGGAATGGTGTGATTAACCTACATCAAGACGCCCTCACCAGGGCAGAGTGCCATACGGGATGGCTTCTGTCTCACAGAGAGGTTTTGGTTTCAAAATGCTTAAAAAATAGGTGCCCTAAGGAACCCAGCGGTGAACATATCCAGAGCAACTGTGGGGACCCTCTCCTCTGAGGGGAACAAGTTGGTGGCTGCGGTGTGGGTGCTGCTGCCACGTTTAAAGATTCCAGTGCTGCTTTGAGAGTTCGCTAGTCGCCAGTGAGGATCACTGCGTGCACACACAGGAGCTACAGTACATAGTAGGGCAAAGCTCTCAAGGACACCAGGTACCGGTCCACGAAAACAGGAGCTGCCTTTTGAATGCAGTAGGCAACAGACTAGTAAAACAGGCTCCCTTTTTTCATAAAGGGAGGCAGCATGTCTGAGTGGCTAGAACCCTGGCCTGGGACTCCAGAGACAAGGGTTCTGTTCCCAGATCTGCCACTGGCCTGCTGAGTGACCTCCAGCAAATCCCTTTCCTGCACCTCAGTTTCCCCATTAGTAAAATGGGAATAACAATGCTTAATTCCCATGAAAAGCACTTCAAGATCTATGGATGAAAAATGCTGTATAAGAGGTATTATTAAAGCCAAGGGAAAACTGTACATTGTCTAAAGTAACTTTATTTCTGGAGTAACTGTGTATCTTTTAATACAGCTTTAAACACAGGCGTAAGTCCTTTGCTGAACAGGAGCTTTGCATCTTGGTCCTTTGATCCATGTTCAGTAGATGACATCTGCGCTGTTGGGATATTCCTCATGATCCCAAGTCCAAAGCATAGATGGGCTTTAACTTTCAGCAGCCATGCCTAGGAGGTAGTGATGCTAGTGCAACATGTGTTTTCAAGTTTGCCTTTATTTTCATTATCTTGTGAGCCAGTGAGACCTGTGCAGACAGAGAGTGCCTTGATAGATCTGCTCTGGAGGGTAATGGAAATAGAATGGGGAGCAATAGCATTTAATAGAGCTCTGTGATCTCCACTCCGAGAAGAACAGAAGTCTTTACTGACTAAACTCTGTAGGATCACAGGCAATACCCTTCTCTTGTTAGTATTTTGCTGCCTGATGGATCTTAACTAGCATTTTGTGAAGTGTTCTGCATGACACTTGTGGCTGAGTTTTAGAATTCTCCCAAGGCATCGCTTCTAGTTGGGAATCTCTCCTTCACTTTGTCAAGCGTCCACTGCGCAATTGCACCGAATCCTGTTTTCAAAGGAGAACGCTGCCATTGCTGCGGCGACACCTTTCCTGGCGCTAGCACTGAAAGCATTACCAGCTGTTAACATGCTGGTTGGATGTACTGTTAGGCAAAAATAGTGTGTTATAACTTACCCCAAAGCGGTACAGACTTTATTCAGTGCATTCTTGCCTTGAAGGGTAGAACTGTGGAAACTGAACAATTTCTTCTGTGTGCGATGGCTTCTTCAAATCTCTATATTAGGAAAGTGAAGCTGCAAGTGCTGCATTACAGTTTATCTTAACAGGTAGATTATACTAGAGTCCATCAGCGATTGGGCAGTTGAGATTGTTTATCTCTATGTGCAGTCTGCTTTAAATATCAGTGTCATGTAGTCACTGTAGAAGACCAAAGATGTACGTAATAGTGTATGCTAATTTAAATAGCATTTTGGTATCCTGTTCTTATGCAAGATTTGTATTAAAGTGTGTGAGGGGTGGGGAATGAACCTGCGTTCCTCTCCCCAATTCTTTAAACATTCAGTTTTTTTGTTCAGCACCTTCTGTAAAAGCTCGAGCTATGTGATTCGTGCTTGTAGCGGACAAGCAGGGCCATTACAGGCAGTTCCCTATAAATGAACCGAGTGTGTCTGTTAGTGAAGGGGCTTTGAAGAGTGACTGACTGTATGCTCGTTTTTAAACTTTTCTGCCTTTCGTGTTTTCCTAAGACAGGAATCTCCTCATGTTTAAAATACTTTCTAAATGTATGTCCTGCTGTGGAACTGTTTGAATCCACTTGTCTGTAGCACAATCGCATAAGGCCTAAATGAGTGTTGTTGGCATATGGATCCAGGAACCCCTCCTGCTCAATCTAGGGTCTGAAATCAGTTTGACAGCCTCATCTGGTGAGCGGCAATCAGCTTTATGGAAGGAGCGGGCCCCTACTTGGAAGATTCCAGAAAGCAGACGGGGTTAATCTCAACTAGATGCATGTAAGGCATCCGTCCTGAACACCCACTTCTAAAGCAGACTTTGGCTTTCTGTTCAATTCAATAGCCACGTCTAACGGGGCCATTTTTGCGGAAAGGGTGATGTATGCAAGAAGCTGCCTCGTTATAAACCCGAGTTGGTTTTTAAAGGTACTCCTGTGCCTGTCAGGTAAAGCTATTTTTCTTCTGTCCCGGATTTCACACCCCCCTTCCTCCCCCCCCCCCCCAAGTTTGTTTAGCAGTGGAAGAGGTGTCACCACAGTACTGTCTTCATATCGGCGCTGGCAAGTTCAAAGCATGCACACAATGCAATCAGCGCTAAATGCAGATGTGTGTACCATCTTCCATATGCTCTGAGGTAGATTGCTTAAATAAAAGCTTTATTGAATTGAACTTAGCAGGAGGGGATTCAGCCAGTCCTGGCGGTTTAACTGATTCATTGCTGCAAAATATGCCTGAAACGCACTGAATGGCCTACTGATCACATTCCATTTCAGAGTAGCAATACAGGACTATGCATAGGTCGGCATCCGGCGGTGCATGGTTAGGACAGAGGAACTCAAGCAAAGATCTGTTTAAGCAGGTGTCTCTTATTAAAGTAGGGAGATGGGACAATTCTCTGCAAGGCAGAGTTAATGTGCTACTCCCACAGCTGTTCCAGTTATTAATTGCAGTAGGCAATGCAGGTGACTGAATTGGTGCTGCACATCGCTTGGCTTATCTCCACTTGCAGCTGGAGCATGGTTCACTAACCATTGCTGACCTGGTATGTACAGGTAGGGGTTTTGTATTGGTGCGATCAAGGCCCAAATTTGGAGGACCTAAGAAGAAGAAACCGCCAAGTCTTGCACCATTTGTGCTATTCATTTGAGGGAAATCTTCCATTGTTTCTCCATCACTGGCAATAGCAGTGATGGACATGGAGTACTTGTGGCACCTTGGAGACTAACAAATTTATTTGAGGATAAGCTTTCGTGGGCTACAGCCCACTTCATCGGATGCATAGAATGAAACATATAGTAAGAAGATATATCTGCATAGAGAGAACATGAAAAAGTGGAAGTAGCCATACCAACTCTGAGGCTAATTAATTAGGATGGTGAGTTTATCCCTATTGCTGAGGATAGCTGCATCTTAATTTGGTTTATTGTGCAAAGTACTTTCATAGAAATGTGTGGCATTCCTGATCTATCGAGCACAGAAGTACAAAATGCTGCACTTAAGGTAAGGTTATGGGGAAAACTGTTGTGCTGTGAGAGATACTTTGTGGTACTCCATACGTGCACAGGGCAGGCAACATGACATTTGCCATTTCCTGACTCTCTGGGGTGCTTCCCTAGGTAACCTTTTGTAGTTTGTTTGTTTTCCCCTGTGGGATATTTAAAAATAGTCATTTTTGTCATGTTTCACACTGCAACAAGTGATTCTGTTATGCAGCCTGTTCCAGCACAGAGAGATTCTATCTGAGCAGACTCCATGTAATACAAGCCTGGGTGTGGTTTTTTTTCTCCATGCATTTAAAAAAATCTGCAGGAAGGAGCTGTTGAGTTTGTGCTGCTAGAGTTTCCCATGCTTAAATTGTGTGTATATGTTCTGAGGTAAGCAGTTCCAGGCTGCTTAAAAGAACTTACTTTGGGCCCCATGCTGAATCCATTCTCCTGCGCGGTTTGCAATAAACAGTGTCTTATTTCTTCAGACAGAAGAATGTTTGCTGTAATGCCTCTTATTTCCCTTAGTGTTTCCTTTACTTCAAACACCCTCAATCTCTTTTCTAACAGCCATAGAAACTTCCTGTAAATTCAGGGTTTGGTGGAAAGCCTGACAAGTGAGGACCATATCGTGTCACTCCAGTGATGACGACTTGTCTGTGGGCTTGACATCCAAATGTTGGAGCCTCTCCCAGTTTTGGGGCTTGGTTCTGAACCACCACTGCTGACTTTAGCTCTGCCTTTGCAGTGGCGGATTGAGAGAACTGCTGTGTGCTAACTCTTAGGAAAACTTTGTTTTGCCCTGATTGGGAATGGTGATGCCCTCTCACGAATTCAAAGCAGGTCTGCAGCCCTTGCTCGGACCAGTTTTCTAGGTTGCCTTCAGGTAATGTAGACCTTTTAGCTCTGTCTCCTTAGCCTCTTCCCACAGCCCTTCTTCATAGTAGTGTGGTGCCAGAGAACAATTTTCTTCTAGCCAGTGACTTCCTTCAGAGTCTTAACATCCTCCCTCAGGACTGGACGCTGTTACTTTAGCAACTTTGCAAATGGGCCATTTTCATTACCAAACAGTTCTTTTCCTCCCTTGCTGGTAATAGCTCACCTTAACTGATCACTCTTCTTATAATGTGTATGGTAACACTCATTGTTTCATGTTCTCTCTTTTCCACTACATGCATCCGAAGAAGTGAGCTGTAGCCCATGAAAGCTTATGCTCAAATAAATTGGTTAGTCTCTAAGGTGCCACAAGAACTCCTCTTCTTGTTACTTCAGTGTTATTGACTACTTACCTTACTTCTCCCGTGGGCCCACTGCTTTAAATGAGGCTACCTAGAGTAACATGATACCGAAAAATAAGAGAGACTTTAATCTAGCCCTGCATGCAGGAGCCTTTGTAACCAGCACTTCAGGTATCAGTTGGGCAAATCTCAGGTCCAAGACCTGTAGTTCTAGAGAACCTGACGCATCGTCTATAATCTAAGTGTCTAATCTCTAGCACCAGGCTGTCACGAAGTTGTAATTACAAGTTATGACTGAGTGATGCATAGAATAAAAAAGAATGTTGCCTCTTGTTCTTTACCTGGGGCATGTTAATTGAACTTGGTTAACGGAGCAAGAATGGAAAATAAGAATGGTAGTATCCATCTGTGTCTTACCGAAGGAAAATGCAGCCAGGATTATGCCAGTTGGCAAGACTAATGAGTGAGGCTGCTGCAGAGGCTTCTCACTAAGTCAGGAGTGAGTGTGGCAAATGTACCATCTGAAAAATGCCTGGATGTGATATTGCCGTGATAGGTCACCTTTAGCCCCTGGCTCCAGCTTGCCACTGTGAATAGTTTAGTAATATTGACATTAGGGTGCTACTGTAAGGAAAACCTTTTCCTTTGGATTCTCACTAAGTGGGGAGCTCTCCTCTTTCATTTCAGTAGTTCTTCACCCCATTAATGCTGTAATGGCTAAATCCTAAAGCAAGATCTGACTCTAGAATGTGGATTTATATTTCTGTATGTGGCCTGGGGAGGTGCCCCAAACCTAGCACCTGGCCCACAGCACTGAAAAGGTTGGACCACCCTGAACGGGCATCGATTGCTGCAGGTTGTTAGATGTGAATAAATTGCTTGTAACCACCTGAACACCAATCACTGTGATTATAACCTATAATGGACACTGTTCATACCTGTAACATGCTGATAAAATTTGCTAACCCTTTATATTAAGATTCTGCTTCTATATGGTTCACGGAGTGTAATTCGTGGTTCATTATAATAAGGTATGAAGGAAAAACAGTAGGTTTAAGATGCTGGCCCCAGGGCTTTATTTGCTCTAAATAATATTTAGAACACAGTGTCTGGTTAGAGGGCCGGTCAGCAGTTTGGACTAAAAGTGGCTTGTAATGTTCCCAATAACCAAGGTGTCCCTTCAAATGATCAGTCTCATTTTAGGAAGGCTGTTCTTCCAAATTACTGGCTTAAGTTTGCAA
The DNA here is from genome assembly GCF_025201925.1 of Gopherus flavomarginatus. Taxonomy (NCBI): domain Eukaryota; kingdom Metazoa; phylum Chordata; order Testudines; family Testudinidae; genus Gopherus; species Gopherus flavomarginatus. Next base: position 152,052,103 of record NC_066619.1, read on the forward strand.
GAGAGAAGGGCTTTGGGAGCCCACCTTGAAACTGTCAGAAGATGATGAGCACTCGCCCTCTGAAAGTCATCCCACTGCCAGGTGCAGGGAATTTGGCATGCTTTGAGGCACTAGCTACCCTTATGCATCAGGCTGCTGCAGCTGCCAAAAGGGCAGTAGAGCTGGGCCATGGGCTTCCCTTTAAAAGAGAATCGCAAACACCCAAGTTTCTTCTTAGAGCAGGATGTTAGAGTTGCCACCTAGTGGCCAGATTAGCACCTCACACTGTGCACTGATTCTGTAGCAAGATGTCCTGCAGCAGGAGTAAGGATGGCAGAATCTAGCCTAAGGGCCAGTAATAAAACCTTTTTTTAAAATATTTTCTATTGTGCCTCTTTGAAAAATGAGACTTCAAATGCTTGATTCCGGTTTCATTATTCAGTGGTCGCTGTCTAAATCACCAACAGTGTTTCTACAACACTTCTGCAAGTCTCGGATTGCTGTGTCAGTTCTGATAGGGAGTCACGTCCTTCTGAAGTGCCATCTAGTAGTTCATTCGTAATAAGACGCTGGTTTAATACTTCGGGTGGAAGAAGGCCTCAATCCAGCATATTAGGCCTAAATAGAGACTGGAAGTGGATGGGTCACTGCAGCAAGTAATTTTCCCTCTGCTGATACTCACCCCTTCTTATCAACTGTTGGAAATGGCTGAGGTCCACCTTGATTGCATTGGCCTTGTTAGCACTAGAAAAGTAACTTTCCCCCTCTTGATATTCACTCCTTCTTGTCGACTGTTGAGAATAGGCCGCTTCCTCCTTAATTGAATTGGCCTTGTTAGCACTGATCCCCACTTGGTAAGGCAAGTCCCATCTTTTCATGTGGTGTGTGTGTGTGTGAGTGTGTGTGTGTGTATATATATACTGCTTACTGTATTTTTCACTCTATGCATCTGATGAAGTGGGTTATATCCCACGAAAGTTTATGCCCCAATAAATTTGTTCGTCTCTAAGGTGCCACAAGGACTCCTCATAGATTTTTGCTAATCCAGCAAATGTTGACCTTCTTGCAAATGAGTGGTCTTGCTGCCTGCAATAGAGTTCTCAGACTTTGCAGCAGAGGGCCTACCACTGTTCACGCTAGCACTTAAGATTTCACCAAGCAGCCCCTTACGGGTAGCGTAGATTGCCAGCCAGCATTTTAACCTGTGTTGTCCGAGCGTGCTCAGCGCAGATGGGGATAGCAGTGGTCTAAACACCAGGAACGGCCTCCATGAGCACTCCCACTCATGCTACACATAAGTGGGAAACTGTCAAGAAAGCAGAAGTGTCGACAAGGCCTAAACAAACACAGGGATTTTTTTGAGTGCATTCCCTGAGCATTCACTCTCGTTGAGACGCACGGTAAAGAAGTTTCAGAGTAGCAGCCGTGTTAGTCTGTGTCCGCAAAAAGAACAGGAATACTTGTGGCACCTTAGAGACTAACACATTTATTTGAGCATACAGAAGTGTAATCAGTCCAGTAACTGCAGATTCTACAGTATCATATTCTCTAGTTCTATGTATTTTTGCTTTTCATACTAAGCTCGGAGTATGTTGTGCGTGTGTATAGCTCACAGGCTGTGAAGGGCCACGTAGAACTATGGTTTAGTAAAAGTATAATATATGGACCACATAATATTGCAGAAATGAAGAACTAGCCTGGAGCTAGACCTGACTCTCTCCTACTACGTAGTTCAGACAATAACCAAATGTTGAGGGTACTTTTATAAAACATTTCCTGGGGTGGGGTGGGGTGGGGGGAATGCTGGATCCTGTTTCTTAAATGAAATGGACTAATGCCTTTCAGGCTGAGGTTGATAGTGAAGTGGAGGGAGGTTGAAAATATCATTGTGGTGCTTGGCTTTGGCTCTTAAAATTCTTAGTTGATGGAAGTGGGGACAGCATCAGGCTATTACTATTTCTAAATGCAGCTTGTGATTCGCCATAAATTATAAGAGGCTCTGGAATGATCAGGCTTCGTTGCTGGGTGGGCGATATGCCACCTCCTGCAATGGAAAGTCCAACAGGTTCCTAGTACGGCTGCTGGGAATGGCAGATTAACATACTAAGATGTTATTACAAATGTCCCCTATTAGTATCATAGTAGCACCTGAAGACCCCAACTGAGATTAAGTGCAAGGTGCTGTACGGACTCACAGTAAGAGAGTGTCCCTCTTCCCAAGAGGTCAGGCTAAAGAAGCCAATTCATGGAATTATTGGCAGCTTTGGCTCGGAGCCCTAATTCCAGCAACCTGCTCCCAGCACAGTGGCCTGACGCCGGCTCCCACCAGCCAGCTTACTCCTTGTGAGGTGACACCAGCAGCCCTTCCAGTCCCAAGTCTCCCCAGAACTTCCTCCTCTGCAGTGGTCAGGCCCTCGCTGGGCTCTCGCCTCTAGAGTGACAGAACACACACGCCAACCTCGCTGAAGACCCACCCCTCGGTTTCATGTGCTGCGCTGAGGTGGGTGGGTAATAAAACAAGACCAAGTTTACGCTCAGGACCAGAGGTTGAAGTGATCACAGTAAGTGACAGAGAGAGGAAAAACTACAAACCAAACACTTCTAGTAACTAAAATGTAATTCTAACGAGTTACAACCTTTGTCTCCATGTTTCCTTACTTACATTGAGTTCTCAGCATCCCCTGTCCTCCAGACCAGAGGACCCAACGACCCTAGGCTCGAAGGGTGCTGTACCCTCTTTGTCCCCTCACTGACAGAGCCCCAAATGGCTTTTTGCTTGTCTTTATATGCCCCAAAATGCATTGTCTCTCTCTCCAAGAGGCAGGATGACTTCTTGCTGTTCTTCCCTTCCTGGTGATGTTCCATCCCCCTGCTGATCATTCTGTATATAGGGTTTCTATTTTGATGATTCCATAGTGCTTAATTTACATTGAAGACAGGTAGCTAGCTACCTTCCCTCCTGTCTCGGAGAAAACCTGTTTCTCCTTTTGTTTGGGCACGGACTTCAAAGCCTTAATATCAGTGAGCACCCATAATTCCTCACTTAGTGTTTAACATGCACATTTCACAATGATACTGATCACCAGAGTGGCACCAGCTTTCTTAAGCGACGTTACACAATACATGTTTATAGTACAGTAGTAATATATACAATCAGTTGATTCTCTTAGAATTTTTTGCTTATGTCAAATGGAGAACCAGATGCCGTAATTAATGAGGATTTCCAAAGGGTCTCTGCCTGAGTCCCTTAAAAAAAGGCTACTGGAAAAAAAACTAAAGCTATGTCTTCACTGGCAAAAATATTGGTTTCTGCCATGGGATCACTAACTCTCTAGTGCTGACGTTGCCAAGCTGCCTTGTGGCAAAAACGACACATGCTGTGTCCCCATTTAGGATTTTACAATGAGATAACCTTGTGCTATTTCTCTCACCATTCCCCAACACCTTTTGAGTTAGTGAAGACCAAGCCTAAATAGTCATAGTGTGCGAGGCCAAAATATTGTCTTGGATCAGAAACTAGCTTTTCTGCTTCAACCAATCAATAAAGGGTCAATTTGTATCTTAGTCCAAGTTCAAGTGTGGTTGCCCTGAGGGTCTATGCTAGGACTGTGTTTTGTTTTAATATATTTAATGATTTGGAGGCGGGGGTGATGGTTGCAGTGTGAAATATGCAGATCATGAACCTAACTAATTGTGTTGAGACCTAGTTAGACTCAGCAATTTCAGAGCAACCTAACCAAAGTAGTGAATGCAAAGTAATGCACTTTGGAGGAAATTGTGAGCTGCTCCTACACCAGGCTAGATTCTGAGTTAACTGAAGCCACCTGGGATTGGGGACAGCTCCACCAATACCTTTCCTCGATGTGCAGCATCAGTCCAAAAATGAATGAACAAACAAATTATTGGATGTATATGGGATGGGATGAAGAGAACAGAAATTATACAAATGAATAGCCTGCCTTCATTTGAAAAACAGGTGACTCGAATGGAACATAGTAACAGGTACTGCTTTTAAGGTCAGAAGAGGAAGCTTTGGAGGCCAGTTATCCTATTCCAAGTGTCCTGGGAAAACACATGAAGACTGGAAAAATAACTGAAACTGTGTTTGGGAGAGAGGAAGAGGGTCCTGGGGAATGGTTAGTCCCAGATCCTCAAAGACATATAGGCTCCTAACTTTTTGATTTCAATGGGAGTTAAGCACCTAAATACCATCTGAGGCTCTGAGCCTTTCTGTTCGAGCAACCATTGTTCCTCTAGATGCCTGGGACTGTGTAGAGTGGGTGGGGCAAGGCTCCCCTCTCTCCCAGCCAGCACAGACAGGTGTTTGAGGTTATTAGACTCAGGGGGCGTATCAAGAGGTTGGTTGTGTGATTGGCTGGGAAGCTGATTCAAAAGGAGGTTCTGAGCCCAAGCCATGGGGAATGCAGTGGAAGGAGTGGGCTGATAGGAAGATGCTGCCAGGATACAGGCCTCAGCAGGCAGGTTGTGGAAACCCTCATCTAACGGGGTGAGTTTCCAGGCCGGAGAGGCCATACTCAGAAGCCACAGTCCCAGCAGGAGGGCTGTGGAAACCCTGAACTTAGGGGAGGGTTTGCAGGTGGGGGAGGACAGGATTTGAACCACACAGTCCTAGGAAGGAGGGCTGTGGAAAGCCTGAAGCTGAGGGGGATGAAAGGGAGCTCACTTCGAGACCTAGCCTATGCTGAATAAATTATGCCCAAGAGCGGGAGAATATTGTTGTAAAGACTCTGAGTGGGTCATTTCCAGAAACCTGTCTGGGAAATTGAGACAGGGTGTCTGCAGGACCATCCCAGGCCATGATGGGGCACTCAGAAGTATCACTCATCTTCAGCACCCATCACAAAACCATGCAGAAACAGAGTGTTCAGGGCTTCTGGGCGGCACTGTGGTAAATGTAAATATGGGTAATGAGTGATTAGAGGAATGGAAGCACACGTGTGAAAAGACAGTGCTCACTTTAGAGGTGAGGGGACATGTTAGAGAGGTATGCAGAATAATGACGGGTGGGGAGAAGGTAGATGAGGGACTCTTAGTCACCCTGTCTCAGAAGAAGAAGGGGACATTCAGTGGAACTGAAGGGTGGCAGATCTGAGATGATACGAAGAAACCCTTTCACATGACGAACAATTAACTTTTGGAGCTTGCTATCCCAAGGTATTGAGCCAAGAGCTTAGCAGGCTTCAAAAGGAGGATCGGCTGTTTATGTAAATAACTACTGTTGTAACTTGGCTCTCCTTAGGTGTTCTGGAAGGGATGTAATATAACCTCCCCTGTCCCTGCCAACGTCTAACTAGTGGGGGTTTAGGAGGAAGCTTTCCCAGGTTATCCCTTAACTGCCTACTGCACTTTCTGAAACATCTGGTACATGTCACTGCTAGAGTCAGGGTATGTGAGTTGGATCATTAGTCCGGTGTATTGTGGCAACTTCTTTGTTATGGCTGGTCATGTGACAGTCATTCCTCAACTAGCTGTGCTTTACAAGAGCTGCCTACGGGGTGTGTGCACTGCAGAGCTAGATGTGTAGGGTGAATCTTCGCTGCACAGCGAACTCAGGAGATCAGCACCCATCTGAGAGCAGCCGTACTGGAGTTACTGGTGCTGCACTCTCCCAGGAGTGCTGCTGGGGCCTCTGGGGGCCTAGCTCATGGTGCTTTGTGCTGCAGTAAGCTGAGCTGCTCTGAGCCTTTCCCAAGGACTTGTGGGGGAACTTGTCTGTCCTCCTAGGTGCACAGTAGGGATGGTGGGAGGGTGTGACTGAATGCACCCCTATAGTCACACCCTACACACTAGTGTAATTATCTTTGTGCAAACTATGCTTTGTGAGGAACCATCTGAAAACTAGTAACTCGCTGGCCAATAATGTCCTGATGAAAAGCATAAAGCAACATTATATGTAATGTTATGAATTCTCTCTGTATGGTATTGGTAGCACAGGTTCAAACCCACGTTGACCTGCGTAACCCCTCCTGCCTAACTAGGGCTATCTTAAACAAAGGAGTGTGTGTGTGTCTTCCCAAACTTACATGTATGTAGCAAACAAGGTTGTTGAGACATCAAGAGGGAGTCAAGGCAAATCTGCATTTAGGTGTACACAGGGGAGAAGAAAAAGAACATAGGGTAACCTTTATCCCCCGACTCCATGTTGCTTTCTTTTCTGAATAAATGTTGCTTTGAGGATCCACATTAAAGTGGGACTGGACTATAAAAGTGAGAGGCAAAAATGCCCCAGGTATTGCTCTTTCACTGAAGACAAAGGCCCCAGGCTTTGGGAGGCATCCTGACCTGAGAATTTGGTCAGATCTGTTGCTGGGAACATGTGGGAAGGATTTTACCTTGAGCCAAGTCCAGTTTAAGTTTTAGTTACTAGAAAGCATTTTATCTTTGTGTCTTGTAACCGTTGCTGACTTAAATACCTTATACTTGTACACACTTAAGACCCACTTCTTTGTAGTTAACATGAATTTAAAAAGTTCATTTATCAAAACTAATCCAATGTGGTGTGTAAACTGAATGTTTGGTAACTCCAGTTAAAGTAGCAAGCTGTTGTGTATTGACCCCTTACAGGGGCACTGGACTTCTGATATCTGCACTCTCCAGGAGAGGGCTGGACAGTGCAGAACACATTTGTGGGGAATGGATTGGGGTCACCCTGGCGGTGGTAAGCAAGGCTGCTGGTAGCTGGACTGTGGCTGGTGTGTGGCTGGCAGGTTGTGGCTATATGCAGACACTCAGGGTGTGACCTGCATGCTGGCAGGCTGTTCGTGAGTGGCCCAGGTTGGGAGCTGCAGCAGCAAAACATTGGGAGGCACCCATGGTTTCAGGCCAGGTGGTAACACAACCTCTCACTGGTCTGAATTGCACCCTAGAATGTGATAGAATTTTGGAGGCATGTCGGCACTTGAATGGGTGAGCCTGCTTTCTCACTGCAAAGTTTACCCCAAGTGAAAGGGGAACCTGGGCTCTAACTTGCCCCCACCACATTCAGGTGAGAGGGTTTTGTGTGGGCAGGATGTGGGGTTAGGCAATACACCAGTAAGAGCCTGACTTCACAGTACAGTGAAGGCAGACCCCTGCAGCCTGATTTTTGGGGGTACCGAATACCCACGGCTCCCACTGAAGTCAATGATCACTGGTGGGGCAGAGAGACCCTTGGGAATGGAGGCAGGCACCATTAAAATGAATGGTAAAAATTCTTTCAGCTGACCTTAGCTGGAGCAGGCCTTTAGAACTCGCCCGTTGGCGCTTCCCTCCCTCACGTTTGGTGTGGGTGAGTGTGATGCTACGTAGGGTGACCAGGTGTCTGGTTTTTGACTGGAACGCCCTGTTGAAAAGGGACCCTGGCGGCTCTGGTCAGCACTGCCAATCGGGCCTTTAAATGTGCGGCCAGTGCTGCTGCAGGGCTAAGGCAGGCTAGTCCCTACCTGTCCTGGCACACGCTGTGCCCCAGAAGCGGCCAGCAGGTCTGGCTTCTAGGAGGGTGGGGCCAAACGGCTCAGCGTGCTGCCCCGAGCACTGGCTCCACACTGCCATCGGCCAGGAATCGCAGCCAGAGCGAGCTGGGGGAGGGACAAGAGGAGTGCTGACGAGGAGCTGTCCAAGGTAAGCCCATGCCCCAGCCCTGAGCCCTCCAAACATGGACCCCCTCCTGCACCCCAACCCCAACCTGCAGCCCCCTTCTGCACTCTGAATCCCTTGCCCCCCTGGTCTGCAGCCCCCTCCTACACCCCGAGCCCCTCGTCCCCAGCCCCACCCCAAAGCCTTGAGCCCTCATCCCCTCCCACACCCCAATTCCCTGTCCCAACTCAGAGCCTCTTCCCAAACCCATCATCCCCCGCCCCTCAGCCCAGAGACCATACCCCTGCCTAAACCCACAGTCCCCTCCCACATTCCAAATCCCTCAGCCCCACCCCCCAGCCTGTAGCCCCCTCCTGCACCCCAACTCCCTGCCCCAGCCTGGAGCCTTCTCCTGCACCCTGAACCCCTCATTTCAGGCCCCACCCTGCACCCCAAACCCTTCCCTCAATGAAAGTGAGTGAGGGTGGGGGAGAGTGATTCACTGAGGCAGGGGGAATGTAGTAAGTGGTGGGCGGGGTCTTGGTGAAGAAGCAAGGCAGGGCCTCACAAAGGGGCGGGGCTAGTGTGTTTTGGTTTTGTGCGATTAGAACGTTGCCAACCCTAATGCTACCCAGGGTACCCTAGATTGTGAGGCCCCTTGCTGCCACGTACCCTGGGTGTAAGGAAACCACCATCAACACAAGCCCTCCCCTCTAGGTCTTGCAGGCCTCACTGTGTCTACAGGCCAACTCCCTGGAGTGTCCAGCCCCTGGTTCACTGGAGACTCTCAGTAAACCTGTGAATACTGCTTCCAAAGAAACAGTACCCCCCCAACTTACCAGTTCCACCTCCAATCACTGCTCTGCTGGACACACAGTACTTAGACATGTTTATAGTAAGATCAGCTATAAGGTTATTTCTCAGAGAACTCAGATTCAAGTAGAAGTGCTGGAAACAAATGGTTGCATATAATATTAAATCATAACACACGTTCTAGAGTCAGGACTTAATTAACTAGTTCCTCTAGTGGCTTGTAGAGTATTATTGGCTCCATATCTTTGAAGTGCAGTATGGCCAGGCTGACTGTGATCCTCCTTTCATGAGACAAGCGGGCTGTCCGCTTGCCGCCTCGGTGTAGGATTCAGTGTGGCGCTCGGCACTCCATGATAGACCAGACCAATACCTTGTCTTTACTTGTAAACAGGCCACTCCCTGCTGTTAGTTTCATCCTGTGAATTGCCTCTCGTCTGTTTTGTTTTGCCTAGCCTGCCCCTGGGGCCCCAATCTCGGAGCCACTAGCTGCTATAATGCACAACAACCTCATGGAGTAAAGTTACTCACTATAAGGCAATGTGGGCCAACGTTGTCTCTTAACGGTTGCTGCCATTCAGGAACTGAACGAGTCTCCGAAGGACCTAACCTTTTTACTACTGACTCACCAGACCTGTAAAAATGGAGAGACTGAGCATTTTTATATGGCTGTACAAGGACAGTCAGTAGTAGTTGTACAACATTTAACTCTCAGTGTTTTCCAGTACCTCTTGTTGTGCCGACCAAGGCTTCTGTTTCATGTCCAGGTTACAACTAAAAACGTAAGCCTTTGCCTCTTGTCACCGTACTTCTGCCTGCACCTACGGTGCTATTAGGTAAGACATGAAAATCAACCACACAGATCTGAAGCTAAAGGCAAGATGCTTGTTGATTTTTTGGATCAGGTTCTTATTCTCCCAATTTAAATTAATTTGCAGAGTGTCAAAGTTAGAAGGAAGCTTCTGTATAACACAGAGGTCGTCTTGGGTATCTCCTGCAGTTCCCAGCTGCTCTGACATGAGGGGTCATTGTTGTACTTGATGCTTGCAAACAAGGCTGTTTGCTTTTTCAGCTTGAAGAGAAGATGTCCAATGAGTCTTTTAAAAGTTGCTGGGACAATGTGATCGCAACATGACCGTGTGCTGGGCAAGTGCGTTTGAAGGTCGTTGTGACGTGCAGTCATTCTCTGGGGCACTGGGTGTAGCTGGAGACTAACCCTCACTTAAAGGAGGGAAAGTTAATCACAAAACGCACTTGAAAGCAGGCAGCTGATATGTACCTGGTGTCCAGTGTGCCACGGGACTAGCCCTAGGAGTTGATTGGGATGGGCTACGCTGAGCAGAACAGTAGAAGTAGGAAAACCAGCTGCAGCCCCATCAGCCAGTCCATAGGGGAGTTTTCTTTGAGCAGTGTCATCCCTTCAGCACGGGGAGAGGAAAGGCACAGGACTGCCCCCTGCTCCCCCCACTCCTGAGGTTACAGTTGCTTGTTTCAAGCCATAGTGATTCCATTTTAAAATTCAGCCCCCACTGGGCTGTCTGCCTTCCTGCCATACACTGGGGTAAGCAGTGGGCTTTTGGGCATTGATCAGACTGAATGAGCTCCTCTTTCTGCACAAGTTAGGAGAATCCATCAGTGCAGATCAGCTGCCTTAAATTATAGCTTGAGCAGAAGATGTGGAGCTGACATCGCTTCCCTGTAGAAATGTCCTTGTTTGGTTGCAGGGCCATCCTTAGGATTTATGGTGCCCTAGTGGGATTATTAAACTGGTGCCCCTGTGCCTGACGTGCTCTGAGCAACACAAACATAAGCTTACAGTATTGGAAAACTTGCCACATGCATGTTGTTAAAACCAGTTTAACTTAATGAAGCACACTGTAATGCTGATGAAGTAGCACTATAGAAAAACTTCTGATTTGACAGAATGATGCAAATAATATAATTTTTTTAATTTGTCACCATTTTATTGGAAATTTATATGAAGAGGTATTGAAACAAGGATTTGTTTTTAATTAAAAGCAATCTTTTTCTGGCTTTTTTGGCTGCAAAATCAATAATAATGTCATCGTATGACCAAGACAAAGTGATGTCTTGTTTGATTGCAAGAATAGCAAGACCAGTCAAGCATTCCTGACTCATTGTAGAGCCGAGATAGTTTTTAATGAGCTTTAGTTTTGAGAAACTCTGTTCTCCTGATGCTACTGTTACAGAAATTGTCAGTAGAATACGAGTGGCAATGTACACACACACACACACACACACACACACACACACATCAAGAAGATTGCTGGTATGAATAAACTGTGCAATGTCGATCATCGATTTTGCATGTGGCAACTGATGACAGTGCACTCAATTCTTCGTATAGTTCAAGTCCATTTAAATCAAAACTATCACCGTGCTTCAGAAGGCTCTCTAGGTTCTTGCACTTTGTCATTAGTTGCTCTTGGTTTTCCTATTTTGTTGAATTTAGTCCCGCTCAGCCTGCTGCCAGCTGAGTGAATGGAACCCCAGGCCGACAGTGGGTTGAATGGCTCATCCGGGGTCTCAGCCACTGGCCTGCTTAGCCTGCTGCCAGCCTGGGGTTCCTTGGGGGGGTCCCAGGCCAGCAACAGGTGCTGAGTGGGGTCGGCGGCTGGGACCTCAGCTGGCAATGGGGCAGCAGCCGGAATCCCAGAGCATCAAAAATCAGCTGGCATGCCACCTTTGGCACGTGTGCCATAGGTTGCTGACCCCTGCTCTATACCAGTGGTTCTGAAACTGAGGTTCGTGAGCCCCTGGGGGTTTGCAGAACATTACAGGGGGTTCGCCAGAAAAATTTCACTAATGGTGGCCAGAGGACCCTGGGCATTGGAGACAGCACATGGGACCCAGTTGCAGGGCAGACACCCCAAGCGCCAGGGAGAGCAGGGCTGGGCAGTTTGGGCTGGCAGCCCGAGTTCTGGCGGTCAGCGTGGGAGCCTGCAGCCCAAACCCCTGCACTCCGTGCGGGGCTGGTAGCCCAAGCCCCAGGAGAGTGGGGCCGGGCAGTTGGGGCTGACAGCCCAAGTCCTGGTGGTCAGCAAGGGAGCCAGCAGCCTGAACCCCAGTGCTCTGTGTGGGGTTGGCAGCCTGAGTAACAGGAAGAGTAAGGCTGGGCAGTCTGTGCCCTGCCCCCATCAGCGGGGGAGCCGGCAGCCCGAACCCCAGACTGAGCCCCAGGAAGAATGGGGCGGGCAGTTGGGGCATCCATCACACTGAGGAAATTTAAACGTAAATCCCTGAAAATATTCATTTTTAGGAGGGGGTTCAGGACATGTCACAATTTAGTGAAAGGGGTTCGCGGGCTGTTAAAGTTTGGGAACCCCTGCTCTGTACACTAGTAAGGAGATGAGCATGTTACAGTTGTTGGAGGGCTCTATTTAGCAGTAACAGGGCTATAGGAAAGTCAGTCAACATTTTTTGTTTCTCTGATGAAAACTGGCCCACTCCCTTCCCCATACCAAACTTGTCACAAATAATTGTCAACAACTTAATTTTCTGTTTTTGGCTAAGATATTGATTTTTTTTTTAATTGAAATTGAATTCAGGATTGTTAGCAAGCATTTTTGGCAAACAAATTTGTTAAATGACAATCTAAATGGCAGCACAGCACTGCTTTCATGCTTGGCTCAACCCCCAGCCTGCTGGTCCAACAGCTGCAGTAGAGGAGGAGATAGGTGGAAAACTGCAGGACCCCAAAATCCACCTTTTGGGGTGCAGAGTGGCTGCAGCAGCAGCAAACCCTCAGGTCTGATCACACGCCAATGGGCACCACCGCCAGCCCAACGGACCATAGTGAAGTTAGCACAGCATCTGATCTCAGGGACGGGGCACCTATAGAGCCACAACAGCCCATCCTGCCCTGTGCCGCTTCACCTGGGGGAGAGATGCGCTCCCCAGCTAGGGTGACCAGATCGAGAGATCCTGATTTTATAGGGCCAGTCCTGATATTTGAGGCTTTGTCTTATATAGGCACCAGGAGCCTATAGAAGAAAAAGTCCCCAAAATTGGGACTGTCCCTATAAAAGTGGAACATCTGCTCACCCTACCCCAACCCCCTGTCCTGATTTTTTGCACATGCTATCTGGCTATCCCCAGCTCAGTCCTGTGTGACCATTCCAATCCTGGCTGCCTGCCAAGGAAGTGAGTTACTTTCACTTTCATTCCTCAGTAGGCAGTCAGGGAGGGGAGTGGGGAGAGAGGGGTGCTCTGTGGGGGGAGGGAGAAAGGTGGGGTGCTCCATGGGGTAGGGGGGAGAAGAATGGATGTTATGGGGGACAACAAAGGATACTGCCAGAGCCACTGACTCTGCCTCACCTCATGCCGCGGCAAGGAGTCACACTCGCAGGTGAGTTCCTTCCCCCCCTTCCCAGAGACCCCAGCAGCCAATCCCCTCCCTCAGACTGTGCTGCATTGGGCTTTCTCTAGGACTCAGCAGCCCTGCTCTTACATGCTCCACTGCTTCTCGTCTGTCCGGGCTCCCAGCAGAGCTGTGCCCCCAGACCTAGTGGTGCCCTCTGCGGCTGCCTGTTCTGCCTATGGCTAAGGACGGCCCTGTTTGGTTGTATTCACATTCGTCCCAGGTGCTGTTTGTGGTTCATGGCCGGGATCATTCAGACAGCAGAGAGGGGAAGTGTGCAGGAAGGAATGAGAAGAAACGATTCTGAAGAATACCACAATATTTCAGATCCTTTGCAATAGTGATGGGAATGACCAAGCTCCAGTGCGTCTGCATTATTAGCTGTACAGGTTCGGCTGATTGGGCATATTGCCTGTTTTTAGACTGTACTGAAACCCCGTGGAGGATCAGACTCCACAGAGGGCCACTTTATTCCTGTAAAGTAGCTATGACCTGAAGCCAAAAGAGCAATGGTCCAGGCTGGTTATTACAAGAGCCCTGTGAAATGTGGATATAGCATAAGCCTGGTTTGTTTTTGTATTTTTTCAAGCTGGTGCCCCTGGACTTTCACTGAGATTCAACCTAAACTCAGCCAGTACCTGGTTTGCTGTCACCCTCCTGTGAAATGGGTGAACTGTGTAACTTCAGCCTGGAAAGTCACAACTTTTCCCCCCAGCTACACCTCCCAGCCTGCTCCTGACAGATCCCTGACCCCCTTTCATCTCTGTGGGGTGCTGACTGAGGGCCTGTAAAGTGTCCCTCATGGTGAAGTGATCATGGAAGGGATTGCTGCGTACACAGCAGCCAGCATCCTGCTCCTAATGGCTTTGCAGGGTGGCCAGCTGGCCCCATCCCAGGCATTGAGAGAATCTGGCTATTCAGCTGCTGTCTGAGATAGTGGGAGGGCTGGTTAATTCATCAACCAATTAAAAATGAATGGTTGAGCTCCAGCTCCCCTCACATGCCCTCCTTTAGCAGCCTGAGGCTTCTTAACAAAGGCATCAAACCAAGACTCCTCAGTCTAACAGGCCCTCCTCCCTTTCCTCTCCTCACCAGCTTCAGCATCCTCATTAGGTGACATCACCAGAATCTGCAATGGTTCACTCTGACCAGTTCATCACCATCTGTCCGTTGCTTCTCTGATCACTTTCCTCCCTCCCACTGCCAAAGGAGGAAAGCCTGAGAAAAGACCGCAACTCAACTCCCATGGGTTGTCAGGCTGGGCCCCAGGCATTTAAGAATTAGATTCACTTTGGATGCAGCAGCTCAGACAGGTGATAGTAGAACTGTCTGACCGGAAGATACACGGGTGTCACTGGTTCCAGTGAAAAAACAAAACAAAAACCAGATGTGTAGATATTTTTGCAGCTCAGAATGCTGGGGTTGGTTCACTAGGCTTCATATGAGGTCTTATTACACTGGAGTATTCAGATGACTTCTGCGTAATCAAATGTTTGTGAACCCCAAGAGCTGTACTGAACTTTCACACAATGAGCCTGTGGAACTCATTGCCACTAGGTATCACAGCAACCAGGGGCTTAGCAGGATTGAAACAGGGCTTAGACATTTACATGGAGAATAATAGCCAGAGTTTTAATAAATACTAAAAAACCAAGTGAGTGTTTGGAAGGGAAATCTAAACCCTCTTATTTCAAGGCATAAGTCACTCTCTAACTTGTGAGGGTTGGAGGAATGTTCTCTAGGGCCAGGTTGTCCCATAACTATTTATTGAATAGTTTTGCTGAGCCTTCCTCTGAAGCAAATCATGTTCAGAAGTTTCTTGGCTCCACCACTTAATCAGGGTGATGTAAGATGAGCTTCACCAATTATCTGCATCTTCTGCAGGAAAAATACCACAGGGCACCATTCTGCAACAAAACCACCTCTGCAAATAATCACTGGTACTAAATAATCCACACAAGGGTGGAAATCCAGGGTTTGTATGCTGGTTCTCGAACCTCAGATCTCATCCCCTTGAGCTGAGGCCAAACCTCTGCAGCAGTGACACAGAGCTAACAAATCCATATGTTCTTTAAGGTTCCCCCTCTAGCAGTTAGACTGTTCACGCACATCTCTGCTCACTACAAGTAGGTGCATAAATAACTTTGAAGAAAGTTCATTATAATTAAGCAAATACAGCTGGTGGAGAAGTTTTCCAGGAGATGTAAACAATATGGAAAGTTAGCTGCTAGTAGGAAATGAAGGACAGAGAAGAGTCAGTTTCCTATTGGGATTAATTTTTTTTTTAAAGTGACCTGTAACTCAAACACAAGACAAATTCTCTTCAAACACAGCTGAAAAATTCTCCTGCACTTGCAGAATAAGCCTAAAGAACACCTTAGAGACTAAATAAATTTGTTAGGCATAAGCTTTTGTGGTCTAAAACCCACTTCATCGCATGCATGGAGTGGAAAATACAGTAGGAAGATATATATACACACACAGAGAACATGAAAAAATGGGTGTTGCCATACCAACTCTAACAAGACTAATCAATTAAGGTAATAGGTGAGAATAGCCCACCGTAACTGATTAGTCTCATTAGAGTTGGTATGGCAACACATTTTTTTTTGTGTTCTCTGTGTGTGTGTGTGTGTGTATATATATCTTCCCACTGTATTTTCCACTCCATGCATCCGATGAAGTGGGTTTTAGCCCACGAAAGCTTATGCTCAGATAAATGTGTTTAGTCTCTAAGGTGCCACAAGGACTCCTGTTCTTTTTGCTGATGCAGACTAACACAGCTGCTACTCTGAAACCTGTCAGAATAAACCTAGTAATTTTCAAGCCAAACCACTTGCATCAGTCAATTTGTGTGACAAAGGGTTTATCTGAAACTAGGGCTAGTACCAGAACCTGGTTGTAATCTCTAACTACAGAGAGCTTCCTGTTCTATGAAGTTAGACAAGCCAGGGGGACAATTCTGTCCTCGGTGAGAAATAAAGACCTGGGTACTCTGAGGTGCGCATCACTTCTGGGATATTTTCTATGTACGTTACAGCCATGTAGTTCTGTAATTCTACCACAAGAGGGTGCTGTAATGTAAGATTTACTTTCAATTGCCTGAGATGAGCATGAGATTATCCTGTTTTAAGGAGCTAGCTGAGTCATCATACCTCAGTCCTAGTGCTGAGTGATTTATTCTCTGGAGAAGGCTGAAAAATGCATTTTGGGGCCCATCAAAATTATTTGTGACGTGGGATCAAATTCTGCAAATAGTTTCAGCTGGAAGAAAAATCCGTGTCAGCATTTCACTTTGACAGTTTCGAAATGAAACACTGACTTTTCATTTCAAAACAGGATTTCATTAAGAAATTTAGCAATTAAAAAAAAAAAGTGAAAGTCTTCCAAAATGAAATGGAAAAACTGCAAATTTCATTTAGGGTTGAACAACATGTTTTGTTCGACTGGAAACAATTTTTCTACTGGGGCAAGGGGAAAAACTTCAGTTTCAGTTAAAATAATAGAATTGTTCTGCCAGATGTTTTGTTTGACTGCTATGCTGAAAAATCCATTATTCATTCAGCTCTATGGCCTCTTTATTCAACTACTAATGGACCTGCTTGAACACCAGCACAATGATGCATTGGTCGGCCCAGGAGAAGGAATGTGAGACGCTTCGTTTGGCTGACTAGTGACAGTAACCCAGCTACAATAAGTATGGTTCGTCCCATTCAAGTTCAAACCCAGCCTATGCAAACACCACTACAGTAACCCACATGGAAGATGTGGCTGCAATGGATGCTGGCCCCGTATGAACTCCTAGGCTGGATGGTCCTCAGTTGAGCATAACTTTTGGCCATTTTTGGAGTGAATGTGAATAGCCAGACAGGCTGTGTTGCATGGTACTGAGGCTTTCCCTGCTCTCCTGTTGGAAGTGGTGACCTGGGAAAGCATCTCAGTCTGTTCTTAATGGTGGGTCACACTGGATGGACTGTCCATCTTCTCATGCTACACGTGGATCTGCCTGTTGTGGGGCTGGGTGGGTGCATAGAGGTCAGACTGCTCTCCGGCATGCTGAGAAGCTGCATAGCCACCCATGGCTAGCACTGCTGAGTCTGTGGCCCTACATGTGTCCTCGTAGCCTAGAGTTTCAGGCCAGAAGGGACCACCAGATCATCTAGGCTGATCTCCTGCATGCCACAGGCTACCAACTCCACCCAGCTCCCACAGGCTAAACCCAAGCAACAACATTAGACCAAACCATTACAGCTGACAGGGCACTAGAATAGGTTGAACCCTCAGCACATAGGGCTGGAGATCCATCTGCCCACTACCTCACCCTCTGGCTTCTCTATGCCCTCAGCCGGCACCTGTGCCCTGCAAGCTGTGCATCACTCTATAGCTGGTGCCCTGGTTCCCATGCTGAGGGCTGTTGGTGCAAAGGCAAGGATGGGATTCTCTCCTTCATGTTTAGGGTCAGAAAAATGTTTCTTTCATGATAGCCTTGAACAAGGACTGTTAGATAGGATGCTGGCGCTGGCTTCCTCTCTTTGAGCCAGTGTAGGCTCAAGGCTTTCATCCAGCTGTTGGGGCTAATTTCCAAAGCCATGGGCTAAAAGTGCATTTGGTATGTCCACACAAACATCCTGGATTTCCTTTCCCATGCTTGCTAATCTACAAGTACAACCTTTTTGCTGATTCCTCTGGTAAACACAAGATGCCCAGGCAGTAACGTGAGTGGCCATTTGCTTACAACCTCAGGTTAGCAGGTCCATTGGGCTTTAGCCCGAATAAACAGAATCCTGTTTAGTTTCTTACCAAATTCCATATTGAGCAAGTGCTGCAATCTTTGTGTATTTGGGTTAAACAGATCATACTCTGCCATGTGGTTCTCCTGGCCCCAAAAGCCTCATACATTGGACCTCCCCTTTGGGTTTAAGGCAGGGTTGGGGGGAGACACGCGTAGCACTAGCAAGCTCCAGAGGAAAGGGAAGCAGCTGGTGGTGGCCAGCGGAACAGTAAGGAAGGCTGCTTACAAATCCCTTTATGGAAGGGGAAGAGTAGGGTCAGGTGGGTAAGGCATGGGATCTAGCCCTGGATTTGCCACTGACCTGCTGTTTGGCCCCAGGAAAGTCACTGCCGCTCTCTTCTTCACCTCCCACCTTGGCTCCTTCTTGGCGTGTAGATTGGAAGCTTCTGAGGTGTATGACTCACTAGGTTCTGTACAGCACCTAGCGCACTTCTCCGGGCTGAAGCCTCCTGGTATTACTGCAGTGCATGTACTAATAAATCACTCCACAGCTGGGAAATATTATAGAACACTGCCCTGAGGTCCCAAGAGGGGAACGTTTGAGATTCCCGTTAATAAGATCCCAGCTATGCTGACTAATGGTGGCACTCAGACCACAAAGTTGGGATCTGAATGTGAATGTTTCCAAAGAGATTTGGATTGGGCATCCCAATAAAAATCCATCTTATGGAAGCAGGTCTGAGCTACAGAGACCTTAGGCACATCCCAAAAGTTTGAGGGTCTGGTGCTTTTTTGCCAGACCTATCTTTAACATTAACTCTGCATCTCGTCTCTTGTGCCAAAACAAAAAGAGAGTGACTTTTTTTTTTAACTTTGATTTTTAAAATCCTTTTTGTAAAAAGAGGAACACACATCGCTGTTGATGCAGGAACCTTATTGGGTTAGGTGGCAAGTGTCACTCACTGCTCCTTGATTCCATGATGTAATCTTATCCTTTGCCTTTCTAGAGGCCTTAGACACACACCAGAGCCCTACAGAAGCAATTCGCAGAGCGGGGCAGGACCAGGGTCTCTTAATTAGAGCTGGGCAAAAAAAATTTCATCTGAAACTTTTTCTCTGCAAAAAAATGCAAATTCCAGTGCACAGAAACATTTCACAAATTCCTGTTGACTTTCCTGAATTGTTTGTTCAAAAATAAAATCCCCAAACACTGAAAACAATCAAAATTAAAACAAACAAACTCTTCCATTTCATTTAGAAATTTCCTGCGATTTATTTAAAAAATAGAAGTTTAAAAGAACAATAGCTCAAAACCAAAACGGAACATTTTATTTCGGATCAAATTAAATGGTTAATTTGACCCCAAATATTTTTTTTTTCTATTTGTAAATGCAGGTGAACTGAAAAATCAATTTATTGGCCCAGCTCTACTCTTCGGCTATGTATACGCTATGGTGAAAGAAACCCATAGCATAGACACACACTACGCTGACAGGAGTTTTTCTGTTGGTGAAGGAACACACCTCCCGAGTGACTGCTTCTGTCAACCTAGCTACTAACTTCACCCTTACTGAGTGATTGGATTGGCTCCAGTTCTGCCACTGACCTGGGGTCACTGCGCCACTCTGCCTATTTTCGCCTTCCTTAAGATGGGGATCAGGATGCTATGGATGAGAAGCGTCAAGGAAGAGTTAAGTATTCTTCTCTAGCTACCTTCTTCTGGTCCCCCACATCTCTTATTGCCTGGTGTCTGTCTGATGTTTTCCTTACACCCCTGGATCAGCTCCATGTCTCTGCCCGGGTGACTCATCGCTTCCTGAATTTGCCAAGGGGGATGAGTCAGCACTTGAGAGGGGAAGTGGCGGTTGCTTTGTGAGCTGTCAGCAATAGGAGGCAGCAGACTTTGGCCCAGAGGAAGGAGCGCTGCGGCTGTACTTGGAGGAGATAAGCAGGGAGCGGTGGTGGTAAGAGAATTGTTTGTACAAGTAAATATTGTCCCTCTGCCCCAAGTCTCGGTAGGGATGATCTTTATTATACTCACATAAGCAATTGCACAAATAGGTGAATAATTCAATAGACATTTTGACTCTGTATCTTTCAGCAGATTAACGTGTACAAGCAAATTATCCATTTTTTGCAAGAGGAAACGAGACTTGTCCCAGCAAGCCCTGATTGCATGGGCAAATACTGCAGTGAATGTGGCAGCAGGTTGATTTCACCCACTGCTCTAAGAACTCCATGGATGTGTGAACATATCTGTTATCTTCCAGACACCTACACTCCACTTTTGTCGTAGTCTGCCTGGAACTGATCTTATCAGGACTCTTCTTACCAGCTGCACACTTCAAGGAATGGAAAAGTTAAGGGTTGAGACACTGACGTAAAGAGACTTGCCATCTGAGCAACCTCTGCTTCAGATAGCTGACACATTCCTCTATTCGTGCCAGGGCACATACAACCGACTTTTAGCAGGAATTTGTGAGTGGGAGCAGTTGTCACTAAGAACAACCAACTGCAAAGCCAAATCCATATCTACTGGGGCTTGAATGGGGGTCTGAGTCAGAACCCCACTCACTGAGGCTGTTTGCATGCAGTAGAAATACCAGCACTTCTACCTTCCTACTGCGGCTCTGTCGGGTTACATTTTCAACACCGTATGGGAGGTGTGCTCAGAGATGAAGGTATTTCTAGTCCTGTGGCCAACTTTAAAGAACTCAGACCAACACTATAGAATACTGGAGTTCTTCAGCTTTGCTTCTTCTCAATGTAGGTGCTTGTGTCTTCCCTCCCTTCGGAAGGAACTGAATAGCTCCTGGGCCTAATTATAAGATTCCAAGTCATCTCTAGGTCACCAGCTCACATGCAGCCTCCAGGCATGGTTCCTTTACTCCAGAGAGTCTTTGCTAAGGGCTTCTGTAGCTGGCCCCATGTTGATACTGGCCAAAAATGGTTCCTGTTTGGTGGTCAATGACACCTGATTAGGGGCCTACCAAATTTGTGGCCGTGGAAAAACGTGTCATGGACCATGAAATCCAGTCTCCCACTTGAAATCTTGTCTTGTGTGTGCTTTTACCTTATACTGTACAGACTTCATGAGGAGACCAGCCTTTCTCAAATTGGGGATCCTGACCCAAAAGGGAGTTGCGGGGCGGGGTCCACAAGGTTATTTTAGGGGGTTCATGGTATTGTCACCCTTCTGTGCTGCCTTCAGAGCTGGGTGGCTGGAGAGTGGCAGCTGTTGGCCTCGTGCCCAGCTCTGAAGGCAGCGCTGCCCCCAGCAACAGTGTAGAAGTAAGGGTAGCAGTAAGGCAACCACTGCCCCCCCACACACAATAACCTTATAACCCCCCACACTGTGAAATTTCAGGTTTAAATAGTTGAAATAATGAAATTCACAGTTTTTAAAATCCTATGACCATGAAATTGACCAAAATAGACCATGAATTTGGTAGGGCCCTGCCCATGGTTAAATGCAAGCCAATATTATCTTATCAGAGAATGAAGTAACCTTGTCTCTAGGGCAGAGGTGGGCAAACTACTGGCCACATCCGGCCTGCAAGACCGTCCTGCCTAGCCCCTGAGCTCCTGGCCCAGGAGGCTACCCCCAGCCCCTCCCTGGCTGTGCCCCCTCCCCTGCAGTCTCAGCTCGCTCGCTCCACCACCGGTGCAATGCTGTGGGCAGCGGGGCTGCAAAGCCCGGCCTGACCAAGTGTCTGTGCTGCGCAGCGGTGGTGGCATGGCCTAACTCCAGCTGGGCAGTGTGTCTGTAGCACCACCAGCCACCGGTGCTCCAGGCAGCGTGGTAAGGGGGCAGGGAGCAGGGGGGGTTGGACACAGGACAGGGGAGTTTGGCATGGTGGTCAGGGGGTGGGGGTGTAGATGGTGGTTGGGGCAGAAACAGGGTCGAATGGGGGCAGAGATCCCGGGGGCAGTCAGGAAGGAGGGGGGTTGGATGGGGCAGTGGAGGGCAGTCAGGGGACAGGGAGAAGGGGTGGTTTGATGGGGCAGGGGTTGTGAGGGGGGCCGTCAGGAATGAGATGAGGGGTTGGATGGGGCAACAGGGGTCCCGGAGGGGGCATGTCAGGAATAGGGTGACCAGATGTCCTGATTTTATAGGGACAGTCCCGATTTTTGGGTCTTTTTCTTATATAGGATTCTATTACCTCCCCCACCCCCGTCCCAATTTTTCACACTTGCTGTCTGGTCACCCTAGTCAGGAATGAGAGGAGGGGTTGGATGGGGTGGCAGGGGTCTGGGGGCAGTCAGGGGACAGGGAGCAGGGGTGTATGGATGGAGCAGGGGTCTCAGAGGGACTGTCAGGGAACGGGGGGGTTGGATGGGGCAGGAGTCCTGGGGGGGCAGATAGGGCTGGACCGGGCCACGGCCCCCTCCCCTAAATACAATTTACAAAACCCGATGTGGCCCTCAGGCCAAAAAGTTTGCCCGCCCCTGCTCTAAGGTCATGCTGTAGTCCTATTGCCAGGGAAGTTGTTAGAGCTACTCTGCAGACGGACAGAGTACTTCATCTCCAGTCATTGTGAGAGCCTTCAAGTGCTGCACTGGCTATAACCAGAGAGGGCCATTTTGAAAATGGCGTATCGGATCTGACCTCAAATCAGGACTCATCCACCATACACGGATTTGAAAGCTTGCCTGTGCGCTGAACCCAGCAGTGAGGAAGTACATGCCCGCTCTCAACTCCCTGAGAAGAATTCATTAAGTGGCACTATTGTTCCTAGGTGTTCCCAGTCCAGCAAGGTGGCGCACACTTGACTGTGCCACTTGATTAAACGATGGACATTTGGATCTTGCACCCAATTTCAGTGCCATGTCAATGGGCACAAGCAGTAGCGATGGGCAAATAACTGACTTTTTTCTCCCTAGTTTTGGGCAGTGCCTAGGGGTGGGGGGAATTTGGAGAAAAAATTACTTCAAGTCAAACTGAACTAAAAAACCCTGAAACCTTTGCAGAATTGACAAGGTCTGTTTTGGGTAGAACAAAGTTTAATTTAACCAGAAATGCTTTGTTCCTGGGCACTTTGAAAGGGCTAATTTCTTTGTGGATCGGGAGGGATGGGATAATGTGCTCTGTCTTAACCACTAGGTTAGACATTATGAAGACACACACAGGATGTGGAAGAGCTGAGTTCAGTTCCCCCCTGTGCCTTATGTGGAGATGAGCATTGAATTCTTCCAGGACCATGCCTCAACCATTTGACTATAGAGGCAAGTCTCTCCTGCTGAAGTGATTCCACTTTTTGTATAAAAATACCCGAATAGTCACAAAGGCTGGGGAATGGCAAGTGAGAGAAATGACTCTGCAGTCCAGTGGGTAAGGCATCTTCCTGGGAAGAAGACTCAATTTCAGATCCCTGCTCCGTATCAACAGAGGGAGGAATTGAACCCGTATCTTGCACATGAGTGCCCTGACAGTGGGAAGCTGATACTGCTACACCCTCACCTCTTGTAGCTTTGTGAATGGTGCTAAAGTCCCCTTGTGAATCTAGGCCAAGAGAACTTTGGGGTCGGAAACTATTTTGTGAACGTATGTCAAATTCATGACTTGTTTCAGGTCAACAGCAAGTGCATTTTTTTTTTGTTTTTTTGGCAAATAAATTTCTCCCCCCAAGTGTTTTTATCCAGCTCTAAGCAGTGTGGCTGATGCAGGGGAAGAGTAAAAGTTTTTCACTTTGACACTTGTAGGCTAATCCCAAACTAGAGATATATAAACTCCACTTGAGCATTGTCCCTGCCTTGTAAATTTGATTTTTTGCTCCCACAGTCCTAGAAACTTAAATAGATGCTCTGCGTGTTGGTGCCATTTGCAAAGTGAGAGGAAGCGACACACATAGGTAGACAAATTCCTCTTTGACAAACAGCAAAGTTACAGCTAATTTGTTATAGTCTTCCTCACACCTCCAGTTCCTTGTTTGTGTGTCTTATCTCCAGAGATAGCTCTTGCCCCCTTTTTTTAGCCTGAATGCGCTGTGCCCCCAAGCAGTACTGGGTTGGGCTGCAACATCCTATCTGTGGCTGCTGTCTGAACGTGCTGCTTCTCTTCCTAATAGTGCCAGCACTGGTATTTGTATTATGATAGTCCCTCCAGGCCCAGCGCAGAGTACCACCTGTCCCAGGACCCAAAGATTTTTTTTTCCACCATCCTTCAACTGCTATGTAGCTAGCAACTAGAATGGCAAACACAAACCTCCTAAAGCACCAACTACCGAAATGATCTACAAGATGACACGTTATTAAAATTAGAAAGAGGACAGAAACAAAGGGATGTCAGAATGACCCTAGCAGATCACAAGTTTATCCAGGGCAAGCTATAGGCTTACGTTATCGATCCTGGTTCCCATGTTGCACCGTTAGCGGTGCAATGGACTTTCTCTTTTTTAGATGTAAAAGAACACATTTACATAGTCCTCTTTTCGTTTTTAACCTAATTTTAAGACCTGTATTTTACTGGCAATAGTCATTGTTCTTTAGTTTCATTTAGGATACGCTTAGATGCTACCATCACTGGCTCTGTACAGAACTATAAGATGGACAGATATGTAGACCCAGTGTCTTTCTTTGTGTAATTTACTACTAATTGACATGTTCATGGATGCGTTATAGTGGTTAGTTAAGTGAGTCTTACTTCAGCCTCTTCCTTCCGTAGCTGAGAGGGGCGTTGTGCTGCTTAGTTATGGACGTTTTTAAAACACTTGGAGATCATTAGATCAAAGCCACTGGAGGAGTGAACAATATCACTGATGTTTTCATATAATTTCTGTGAAGCAAGATTGTGTCAACCTCCTTCATGATGTCTTTTTATCTTCCAGAAATTACAGCCCCGAGCCTGTTGCCATTGGCACCGATGGCAAGGTCCCATAGAAAGCCACCTGCTTTCACAGGGGAGTGTCTCTTTTAAATTCCTCTTTTGCATGTGCCAGAGGAGACGTATGTCGATTGTACCCTCTGAACCTCTCAGGACAGCTCTGCACTGTGGTAGGTGGGGAACAGGCATTTGCTGAAGACAGACTTGACCAGGCCTTTCAATGACTTGAAATGCCAAAGCATCTTTTAAGCCTCATCCAGTAAATGTGAGAGTCATCATGAGCTGGATTGTTCCTGTCCGGATACCCATGCATGTGTGGCCGCAGCAGATAAGCTGCCACATTTTGGCACTAATGGTGCCTCGATTGTATAGTCTCAGGAGACACCAAGGATTGAACTCAATTCTGACCCTACCCTACTGGGGTGAGACACATTAGCGTGGCTTGGTGTAAAAGTTTTACAGCTATTCATGCTGAACCTGTTCTGTGGTGATCACGCTCACTGTCTGTGAAAGTAGCTCCTTTTATGAACTATAAAGCCACATGAGAAATGTACCTGGAGTATTTCCTGTGGGTTTTACATATTGGCTTGTGTTGCCAGAGCAAATTGTGTCTGCTCCACCTGTGTAGTCATTGTAACTGCACAGACAAATTACATCTGCAGTACTGGTCCCGTATGTGTTTGCAGTGAATGCACATGTCAATTAGGCAGCCTACAACACATGCATTTGATGATGCATTTGCTCATGCAGCATTCTGAAAAACTGGCTCGTTGTTGCAATATGTTCCTCAATGCAGATGACCACCTTTCCCCTCTCAGAATGGACTCTTCCTTCAATTACAAATGGTACATTTCAGCGTGAGTTCTTCACTGAAATTCTTCCTTGCCTGCCAGATGAATATAAAGGGTCACTGTGCTCAGGGCCGCCCAGAGGATTCAGGGGGCCTGAGGCAAATTGGGGGAGCTGCGGCCCTTGTACTCACCTGGCGGCGGTCCAGGTCTTCGGCGGCATTTCGGCGGCTGGTGGCCCTTCAGTTGCTCCACTTCTTCAGCAGCACTGAAGGGGCACCCCACCACTGAAATGCTGCCGAAGACCCGGACCGTCACAGGGCTAGGGCTTGCAGGGCTAAGGGGCTCGGGGCCTGGGGAAAATTGCCCCATTTGCCCCCCCTGGACGGCTCTGACTGTGCTTTGTTAGACTATCTTGGATCCAAAGTAGCGATAGGCCTGAGGTACAAAAATCCATTCCAGATCCTGATTTTCTCCCGGTTTGTGATATTCATTTGGGTCTAGGCTTTTGGTTCACACTGTACAGACTGTTGTATTCATCTGGGATGTCACATGCCATTAGCAGCCCTGGTTCAGTGAGGTGCCTAACTTTAAGCCCATGGGCACTCTCATCAGCTTCTTTAAGACTGCTCATGTGGTTAAGAACCCTGTTGAGTTGGGGCCAGGGTGATGTGATCTCTATGCTCATCAGGACTGCATCCCTGGCAAAGGTGGGCAACTGGATATCGGCTTTCAATATTGTCTGCTGACTGAATACAGCTGACTGAATAATGAAGTTTGCAGTTTGGGGACCAAACTGCAGAATCTTGAGGGGGGGGGGGGGAAATCCTGTTTGCATGAACAGAAACCAATTAAAATAATTGAATCAAAAAACAAAATGAACTGAAAGTTGCTTTGACTCAACTAAAATTATTGGTTTTTTAAAAGATTTTTGTCTTCATTTGTCCTTTTTGGGTGTTTTAAACCCCTCCCCTTTTCATGGTGTTTAAAAAAAGTGGCCATATTTGCATTCAAAACAACATTTTGAAACAATTTGAAGAAAAAAGTTTCAAAATGAAATTGTCACGCTGTGTGGAGTGGCTCACGACCACGGGTGCCTCCTTCAGGGCAGACTGCCAGAAACCGAGGCAGAGACCCGAAACTGGTGGTGTGATCTATAATTAGATTTCACCACACCAGTGACAAATGTGAACTCCTGGATCACTGTACCAGTCACAGACAGTCCCCTTAGACTCTTTAGCCACCCAAACAAACTAGAATTTGTGATAAAAGGTCATTTACACCAAAAATCACATCATATTTATGTTCCTTCCAGTCCCAGGAGACTCGCCCCAGATTGACTGGTACCTTAGATTTTACACCAAGAGTAATTCTAGAACCCAGTTCTATAGTAAACTAAAGGTTTATTAGCCAAGAAAAGGAAAAGAGAGTTCTTGAGAGGCAAAATATATGTACAGGTGAGTCACAATCCATAATTCCAAATGGTAGCAGAGATGTAGTAATCTGCCAGTTTCCCCAAAGTCTCTCAGGGTTACCCAGAATAACACTGGGGATCTCTTGTCTTCTTGTTCAGTTGTTTCACCTTGCAAGAGTCCAATCAGTCCAGAAAGAAAGGACATTTCCCTAAATCCATATTGAGTTTCTTCTCTCAGAAAACAAGCGGATGGGATCACTACCCTGTGATGATGGAGAGTGAGGAGTACATTTAGCATCTTTGACCTCTGATCATCACAGACAATGCCCACTTGCTTTGAAATTAGCACTTTTCTGGTAAAGTTCTTCATTTTCATTCCACAAGGCTTCTTTCTCACTTGATTGGGTTATTTAGTTACAGGGGTGCACACTATGTAAATGTTTGCTATTACATTATAACGGGGTAAAGATAAATGAAACAATGCCAGTAACATCCCAGTAGTTTTCAGGATGTTTAAACACCAAATACACTCGTATACATTTAGCAATCACTTTGATCTGTATTAATACGTAAGTGACTTGGCCTGGGGCTTTGGCATGAGCTGACACCTAATCTGCCAGCAACACAGAAATACTTTAACATTTTTGAAAAATTCTCAGCTGAAACTATTAATTGACTTTGACCCAAATTGATGAGTAGCTTGGAGCACAGAGAAATGCATTTTTCATTTGACAAAGGAAAGTTCACCCAGCTCTAATTGTGACACTGCTTCTGGGGGCAGGGAAGCACCTGCCCCAGCATCCTGTGCAAATGGAGCCAGGGCACATGAGTCCAATGAGTCAAGGAATATTCTCTTGATGTGCCAATACTAGGAAGCAGAACACTCATTTACATAACGTATAAAAGCAAAGTCCCAACACGCCAAATTCTGGAGGTGGTTTGATTTCCGGGCCCTAAGGTGAGGAATGGGTATGGACAAGCTCTGAATCAGATGAAGAGACATAAATCTTTCAGGCCCCATCATTTCTCCATTCCCAGCCAGCATAATCTGTGACAGACCCAGACCAGTGGGGTACAGGAGTCTGGTAGAGGGCAAATATACTGGTCACTGGATGAGTAGTTTTCTGTTCCCTGAGTGACCAGAGCAAGGGCTTCACTAGAGTAAGCAGGAACCTGCTAGAACCAATTAAGGCAGACAGGCTGATTAGATCACCTGCAGCTAATCAAGGCAGGCTAATCAGGGCACCTGGGTTTAAAAAGGAGCTCATTCCAGTCAGGCAGGGAGGAGTTAGAGGAGAGGAAGTGTGTGTGAGGAGCTGGGAGTAAGAGGCACAAGGAGCTGAGAGGGAGAAGGTGTGGTGCTGGAGGACTAAGAAGTACAAGCATTATCAGACACCAGGAGGAAGGTCCTGTGGTGAGGATAAAGAAGGTGATTGGAGGAGGCCATGGGGAAGTAGCCCAGGGAGGTGTAGCTGTCATGCAGCTGTTACAGGAGGTACTATAGACAGCTGCAATCCACAGGGTCCTGGGCTGGAACCTGGAGTAGAAGGTGGGCCTGGGTTCCACCCTCCCCCCCACCTCTCAACTCTTGATCAGACACAGGAGGAGTTGATCCAGACTGTGGGGAAGATCACTGAGGTGAGAAAATCTACCAATAAGCGCAAGACCTACCAAGGTAGAGGAGGAACTTAGTCACAAATCCTTTCCTAAATCCTATGGCATTGAGGTGGAGTGCTGGGCATTGCTACCACAGCTAAAAATTCTCCTTCTTAGCCTTTAATATGAAAAGGAAGGGAAATAAATTGGTGGCAGATGGGGGAGATGCTTGATGCAACAATCAATCATTTATCTGTGACCTAATCTATTGTGTGTGTGGCCTAGCAGGAGTGTACAGTCCTCTGAGATGCAGAGTCACTGCATGCTTTCAGAGGGATTCAGACCAACAGTTCGATAAGAACAGAATTCCTAATTGTGGTAATTGCGCATGGTTCTTGTGCATGCAATCTAGCAACTGACCCAAAAATCTACATCTAGAGTAAAATCCCAGACTAGTTTTATAAACAATGGTCACTGACTTAGAACATTTACTATACATCTGTAGCTTTAGGATGATAGGTCAAAAAATAGATGCTACTATATCGCATTCATAGCACTGCCATAAAGTATTGCCCTATATTCTCTGCAATGGCCTTCTCAGCTATCCCACTCATGTTCTGGATGGCATCCCTTGAACCAGGTGTAACAAAGGGCAGAGAGATTGGCATTGAACAGAGGAATGTCTGAACTTTATTGAGCAGTGGGCAGATCAAAGACAGGCAGCCTCCTCCCAGAGTATCTGTGAGAGATGACAGGGCAACTGGAAGATAACAAATCATTCTGGGCTTGCCTAAGTCCACCCACTCCAGTTCCCAACAATGTCTAACCTCTTCCTAACATCTACCATGGGTGCATGCAGGTGAATAGCCTCCCACAGAATGGCTGCCATGTTCTATTCCAAAGATGGGTGGTTGGTTGGTTGTTTTCAATGAAGGGGTATAGCGGGGCTGTTACCCCACCCCTGGGATAAAAGGAGTGAGAGAAGCCGAGGGAGTAGCTGGCCACAGCTGGCCCTGATAAGAGCCTGTGAGTAAGGAGCCAAGAGAGTCTCACTCCTGGGCTGAAGTCAGAAGGATCTAGCTGCCTGGGAGAGACAGGATACCTTTGAAAGAGAGGGGCTGGGGAGCTCAGGCCTGGCAGGAAGGCCTAAGGAGGTACTGGGGCTGCAGGGAAAGGCAGCTGGTCCAACCCCCTAGCCAATGATGAGTGACCATTACAGACTGCAGTTTGCCCCAGGGAAAGGGGGATAGATGACAACTAGCATTCACCACTGAGGCAAGGTGGGCCAAGGGGGGAGAGGTTCCCCCAGAACTGGGAGACCCAGAGTGTGGGGGCACTGCCTTGGAGCAGCATCCCAAGGTAAGGGACACTGGGGTCCAGGAGATACAGGGGCCAGAGGTGGTGGAGACAACAGGACCAGTAACCAAGGGAGAGACCCCAACCAGCAGGAGGTGCTCTGAGGCTGGAAAGAGCAGGACCCACCGTGCTGCTGAGTCAGCACTCAGTTACACGGATACAGGAGTCAAAAAGGCAGTGGGGAGAGGGAGGTGGTGATACTCTTCCAAGCTCCACCCACAAAATAGGCTCCACCCATGTGAGTCCCCAAAATGAGATGCATCTCACAGTAGATTGTGCTGACATTCATTATATGTTGACGTGTCATTAAGCGCCGTCTTGAGGGGGTGAGGAATAAGTGGTCTCTCCTAACTGCCTCCTACTTGGGTCACAGAACGATGTCTCCTGCACAATTTACCATGCATATCTGTGACCCTCCCTCTCCTTTTTCACAGGAGGGACGAATAGCCAGCAATGTTGCTATTTAAATGAGCATCCATGAGCATGTGAGCGAACCTCCTCACTGAGACAAATGGGGCATTTCTCACCCTTCAGAGCTATTGCTCCTGGCTCTCTGCACACACTCGGGTCATGCTTTTCAGGTTTTCCTCCACAACTGTTACACCTGGAAATTGTCCCTTTTTAAAGGGAAGCTGAGATGCTGGAGAAAAAGATAGCAGATTGAGAGAGGTGCTAGGACACCATGCCTCGCTGTACTCAACCAGTCCAAGCTGTGGGCGGGGGTACCAGTAGCCACTGGAGTTAGAGGTTACTGACCATCAGGCCTGTTGTAACTCAGCCCCACTCATGTGCTATAAAGGACCTGATTCATCTTGGCAAGATTCTGATTGTGTGCTGCTGTAACTGCTTTGAAACCATTCTTCGCCTATGCTGCTATTCTCTCCCCTAAGTCCTGCACCAGCAGCTGGTGGCAGGCCAATAACAATCAGGTACATGCCACACCAGCTGCTGATCACTGACTCATTGCTCTGCCTGGCTCAAAGGATCTTGCCTCAATCTTCCCCTGGCTGCCTGGGTGGTGTTGACGGATCCTGCCACTGATTCTGGGATTATCAGGCTAGAGTTGAGCGGTGGCCTTGAATTACTATACCATTGATGGAAGTGCCTTGGCTGGGTCCTGCAGCTGTATGACTGGTCACATTCCATATGGCTGATAAGAACGGCCAGACTGGGTCAGAGCAATGGTCCATCTAGCCCAGTATCCTGTCTGCCAACTGTGGCCAGAGCCAGCAGCTTCATAGGGAATGAACAAGGCAGTTATCAAATGGTCCATCCCCTGTGGTCCAGTCCCAGTATCCGGCAGCCAGAGGCTTAGGGACACCCAGAGCATGGGGTTGCATCCCTGACCATCTTGGCTAATAGCCAGTTAGCCTCCATGAACTTAGCTAATTCTTTTTTGAACCCAGTTATACTTTTTGCCTTCACAACATCTCCTGGCAACAAGTTGCATAAGTTGGCTGTGTGTAGTGAGAAGAAATACTTCCTTTTGTTTGTTTTTAAACCTGCTGCCTATTAATTTGGTTGGGTGACCCCTGGTTCTTGTGTTATGTGAACGGGTAAATAGCACTTTCCACACCATTCATGATTTTTTATAGATATCATATCCCTTTTCAGTCATCTCTTTTCCAAGTTGAACAGGCCCAGTCTTTTTCATCTCTCCTCATATAGAAGCTGTTCCATAGCCGTAATCATTTTTTGTTACCCTTCTCTGCATTCTAATATATATATTTTTTGAGATTGGGTGACCAGAACTGCATGCACTTTTCAAGGCATGGGCATGCCATGGATTTATATAGTGGCATTATGATATTTATTGCCTTATTATCTATCCCTTTTCCCATAGTTCCTAACATTAGTTTTTTTGACTGCTGATGCAAATTGAGTGGATGTTTTCAGAGAACTCTAAGATCTTTCTTGAGTGGCAACAGCTAATTTAGAGGCCATCATTTTGTATGTTTCGTTGAGGTGGTTTTCCAAAGAGCATTACTTTGCATTTATCAACATTGAACTTCAACTACCATTTTGTTGCCCCTTTGACCAGTTTTATGAGATCCCTCTGTGACTCTTTGCAGTCTACTTTGGATTTAAATATCTTGAGTAATATTGTATCATGTGCAAACTTTGCACCTCACTGTTTACCCCTTTTCCCAGTTACTGATCCATGAGAGGACCTTCCCTCTTATCTCATGACAACTTACTTTGGTGAGAGACTGTGTCAAAGGAAAGACCAAGTACGCTATATCCACAGTTTATGCTGTAAATGTGTGATGTCACCTAAAGCAGATGGTCTTATGACAAACATGTGCCAGACACCAGGTTGCTTATGAAAGGGTTCAAAGATAAACCATGAGATATGCCCTTGGCCTGTTGCATCACCTGTGAAAATCATTATTCAGACATAGAGGAAGTGGTGCTATTCCCATGCAAGCGAAGGGTAAATGATTGTCTAAGCCAAGGTCACTCACTGGGCCCCGTGCTCTCATCTAGTGTAGCAAGATGATTGCTCTAGGCCCCGTGGTAGTTTGGCTTAAGTGCTTCGTGGGGTATAAACCTTTCATTGCATCACTTCTGCACTTTGGTTTGGAAAACCGCTCACTGGCCTTGGGACGCAGCAGAAGGGACAGAGTGAGAGAAGACAGAATCCCTAGGCCGCATCTGCTTTTATCATTAAAACTGAGGAAGTTGTCTCATGTACTTCTCTGGGAACAGTGGCCTTTTACCATCTCTGCTTCCCTTCTCCTGTGGAGTCCACACCATGGAGCTGTTCTAGTGGCTTTTGCCACCTCTGAGTGAGGCTCCTGCCTTTCCTGCCAATCTTTGATGGAGCATTTTCAAAAGGATTCAGGAGTCAAGTCTTCCATGAGCCTTCAATTCCCTACTACTGCTCTGGCTGTTAAGACGGCGCCATACAAGCCAAGAGGTCCATGACTTTGGGCTTAGGGGCACTGTCTTAGGAGGGACTTAGCCTAGGAGTGACCCCAAGCCACTACAGCTTGCTGCTGCACTTCCCTCCAGCTGCTATAACCTGAAGATGGACCCAATGATCTGGTGGGTCTTCTCCATCTCTGGTGTCTCTCGCAGAATACAATGGTTCCAGTGGCAGCCTTAAGACTGTGATCTTTGGAGGTCTTGCTCTTCCAAGAGCCGTGCACCACCTGCAGGTGTCTCTCTGCAGCATCCCAGACTCCCCCTCCATCGCTCTGTCTGGGTACCGTGTGAATCAGTGACCTCAAACACTAGATTCCTTACTGCCTTCCCCCGCTCAATGGGGGAAGTGGCCACAGAGCCTCAGATGTGTAAAGGGGGTTGCAGGTACATAGGATCAGTGAGAGAGGTGTCTTGGCAGGTCCCACCACACCTTCACAGGCGTCTGCAATCTGAAATGTCTGGCATGCTCAGCAGCAGCAGCAATCACACAGTTAATTATTAGAAGGCATTGGCCCAGAGACAATCAATTTTCCTGCAGGAGATATGGCACCAGTCAGCACACAGACATGTCGAACAGAAACAATTAGCAGCTGTTATAAACAGAGCTTTGGTGTAGCTGGCTCCAGACCAAGTGGGACAATAAAGTTCCTTGCGCTGGGTAAACAGAACATAACCTATTGCAATATCCTGGCAATCGGATGCCTGAGATGAAATCACTGTTTGAGTTATGAAGCTAGGGTTTAAGATTTTTCTGCATTGGACTAGATTTTATATATAGGATGGGAGAATTGAGGGGCGCAGTGTGGTCTGGTGCACAGGGACAGCACTGGAAGTCAGGAGACTCAGCTTCTGTTCCTAGCTGCCAGCTCTTCCTCTGACTTTTTATCTGGCTTTGGGCAAAGCCACTTAGGCCCAGTCTTCAGGGGAGCTGTGTGCCTCAGCTCACCAACTTCAGCTGGAACTGGGAGTGCTCAGCGCTAGGAAGTTAGGTCTGCAACATCTGTGCTCCAACCGCCCCATCTATAAAATGGAGACAATGTCTCTCTAGGTCTGTACAAAGCACTTACCACCATCATATATTATCTGTTCTTTGTAAAGCAAAGCCCTCTAGATTGTAATTGCTAACACTATTAATTCCTGTGCAATGACAAGAATAGAGCAAGATGAGTATGAGGTATCTGCCTTGTCTGTCATATCATGGTGGTTGTCCTCTCCAAGGTGTTAAGAACCTACAGGAATTGCTTTCTCTGAAAAGACAGCTGCTCCAGAGTTCCAAGAAATGCGGTGGCTTTGGTCCATGGAATCCTTTCCTTAGGGTTTGCGTTGCAGTCTCTGAATTAATCTTTGACTCTGGGGGTTGAATGAACCCAGAAGTTCATAGTCAGCCCAAACTACTGAGTTACACCTGGCTGCAATGGGAAACATGAATTGACCTAGATTTTTCTCAAAAACAAGCCTACGGTCTCTTGGAGGTAGGGTGACCAGTCAGCAAGTGTGAAAAATTGGGATGGGGCTGTGGGGTAATAGGCACCTATATAAGACAAAGTCTCCTCAAAATCAGGACTGTCCCTATAAAATCAGGCCATCTGGTCACCCTAATTGGAGGGGTTATAAGCTTCTAAAAATATGAGGGTTGAGTTTCATGTTCATAACCAAACCGAACACCAGCCATACGTTGCCTGGGAAGTACAGAATCAAGGGCCAAAGAGACATTTCTTCCAAAGTGGAAACATTTCCTGGGCTCCACCACCTTTATAGATGTAACTGTTGCTCCAGAGACTGCGAGCTGAGAAAGGAAGTGACTTTTATCCTAGTGTTAGTGAGGCCATTAGTTTTCGATGAAGCCTGCTGACTGAGACTCAGTGGTGCGCTTGCTGACACAGGGAAGGCTCTTAGTGACAATTAGAATGCAAAAAGCACCACTAAAGTGCACATTCCAGGGAACGAAGCAAATCCCACAGTTTGGGCAAGGCGCCGATTTGATTTCCTTGTCTATGAACTTCCAGAGCTTTAATAACTATTCACTCTTTTTTAAAAACTGATTTTTAGCAATGTTGGGCTGCCTGCTCGTGGCCCAGTATGGTACTGAACATGTCCAGTTCCTACTGAACCCAATCCAATTCCCACTAAAGTTCTATTGACTTGAATGGGTGTTGGGTTGGACTCTTAGTGTGTCAAGGTGAACATCTCATGCTTGAGCATTTCATCATCTCTTCCTCTACATAGGAGCATCAGACCTGATGCAACCTTCCCTTGCTCCCTCTGCAGTTGTTCACACATGGGCAAAGGAGGTGTAAGTGACTACATAAGGTACAAGCCAGTGGAGAGTTACTCTATAGGATCTATCATATTCAGGAAGGACCCCTGATGCTCCAAGACTTTCTGACCACTGAGCATGACCCAGAATCCACACAATACCATACAATGAAGCTAAACTTTCATAAAAAAAAATGTTTCTAGCCCTTCTTCTTATAAAGAAACCCTTGCAAGCATGAACCAAGTGTACCTGATGCAGACAGCTGCTTGCTTGCGTCTGTAGACCGTTTGAAACAGATGTACGCAGCTGCTAAAACTTTCGGCTGACCTGCTGACACAGTTTAGGAGGCAGTGACATGCTGTCCACAGACAAGCCTTTGACACCTCAAAAGTGGAAGAAGTGGAGCCAGCTTAAAATAAATGGATTTAACATCAACAGATCAGAGGAACAATTGTCCTGAGAGTATCAATCATTACCTCAATAGACCACCTCCATTTTTAATTTAAATAAAGCTGCCACAGAATTTCTGGGAGTACTACAGAATCCAGGAACCTTGGCACAGAATTTTAGCTCTAGCTTGATACAGAGCATATAGGATAGCATCACGTCTAACCAAGCTAGACATAATCAGAGCCATATGATGGTGCAGTAGTACATCCCGGCTCAGTTTTATTAATGAATGTATTAAAGGTGGTATTGGGTGGTTCAGGCTAAATTTTGGTTCCAGCTGATTGAAGATAGTTCTGGGTCATGTCTGTTAGGATATAGTTATTCAGGCCTGTCTGCAAAGGCCTATACTTTAAGAATTTAGGTGTATTTTTATCACTTAGCTAGTTATAGAGGTACAAAAGAGAGAATCAAAAATCACTGTCTGTGTAGAGGCCTTCTCTTACTGTGACAGTCTGAGGCCTGGTTCTTTAGCAGTCATAAACTGAGAAATGTATGATCACGTCCTCAAATTCCAAACTAGTCATATTAAAATAAGGCAAACTGGGGCTGTTAGGAAGGTGATTTGATCTATCACCTCCAGAGAAAGGGAAGAGCCTAGAAATTTAGTTTGATAGTTTTCTGTTTGGTAAGAACTCACTTATCACTAGACACAGCTGGAGAACCCTTATGTCTGTACAGATGTAGTTGTAAAACCCTTATGTCTATATAGATGTAGCTGTGAAATCCTCACTTCTGTATTGTTTTGTATGTTTATTTGCATGGTCTCTGTCTGTCTGGTTCTGTGACTGTTTCTGTCTGCTGTATAATTAATTTTGCTAGGTGTAAACTAATTAAGGTGGTGGGATATAATTAGTTAGCTAATCATGTTACAATACATTAGAATTGGTTAGGTACATTTTAGTAGAAAGACTGGTTAAGGCATAGCTGAAAATATTACTATATAAATCAGGGGCAAACAGGAAGTAAGTTGGGATTTGAAAATAAGGAAAAGGAACTTGAATTTAAGCTTGCTGGAAGTTCACCCCAATAAACGTTGAATTTTTTTGCACCTTCGGACTTCGGGTACTGTTGCTCTCTGTTCATGCGAGAAGGACCAGGGAAGGGTGAGAGTGAAGGAATAAGCCCTCTAACATCTTGGTGCCGGTGACCTGGATGCATCGCATTGGATAAGTGAGTGGCAGCCCATGAGTCCCCCTCTCCAACAGTCCGCGCAGCTGCTTGGAGGGGGTATTACGAACTCTCGTGATGGTAGTTGCGGGTTCTGGCAAGCTGGGGTAACGGATTTTTTTTTGAACAAATGGATAAGGAAGAACCAGGGCCCATACCAGGTTCAGGGATCCACCTGGGATGAGATTGAGAAGGAGATGGGGGAGGTTTTGGGAAACCCCAAAGGAAAGGAATGTAGGAAAAAGGGAATGGTATTACAAGGTTTGTGTGCTGGGATGGCATACTGGGTAAAAAGGGAAGCCGATCTCCTCCAACACATTAAGGATTTGGAGAGTATTGTGGATCAGCAGCGGATTTTAACAGAAAAATCTGTGCTAGCAGTAGAGGTGGCAGATTTGAAGGCACGGGATGCTGCACGGACAGAGGAGTCTTGTGAGGCAATCTGGAGAGAGAGGGATGAACTGCTGAGGAGAGTAGGAGACTTAGAGCAGGAATTGTATCAATGTAAACATGGGGGGCAATGGACTTGGGGAACCCAGACCATCTGCCCCACTAATGGAGCTGAAGGAGACACCTCCACCATCCTATCTTGAAAAAACACTGTACCCACCACTGCCAGTGGACGTTGTAAGCCGGCTATCCACTGTTACAGCCCCTGCGAGAGAGGATACCCGGGAGGAACTACAGGAGGCAGGAATAGTGGCCCCAGTTGCAGGATGGGGGGATCATGCCCCACAAGTAGTAGAACAGGCAGAAATCCGTCCCTTGTCCCTGAAGGACTGGAAGGCAGTACTGGGCCGTTTGGGAAAGGTACCCCGGGAGGATTGGGATCAGTTTGAGCTGTGGCTAGTGGAGGTGGGCAGGGAGATGGAGGGTCTAACTCGTGAAGACCAGCTGATCATATGGCGTAGTCTTTTGGGAAGGGGCACCTTAGGAATTGATGTGGCAGGAGTGGCACACCCATTTCTAATCCCTGGACAGGTGGCAAAACAGTTGTTTGGGGTGTACTCTCGTACTGCGGGGATGAATAAGATGAAGCGAATCCATGGGGAAACAGAGTGTTATGCACTTAATCGCATACATGGGCACGGTGCTGGGTGGATCCCTAGGTGGTCCATGGGTGATACCCCAGACAGGGGCACCAGGGCCTGGTGGGGGTGTGGAGCATGGTAGGGGTGTGGAATTGCTGGAAAAATGGCTGGAGCTGAGCGATCCTCAGTTCGTGGGACATTTAAGGTTGCAGCACCCTGAACTTGCTCCCAATCAGCTACCCCAGTTTCTGGAACAGGCAGATGTGTGGAGGGAGATGCATCGGGGGGAGAGCCGGTCCATGTTATTACTGAAGGGGATCAGTACAAGGTGGAAAGGGGTGGGTCAGCCTGGAGGGGAGGAGGTAGAGGATCAGGTCATGGCTTTGGGAGGGTAATCGGGAACGAGTGGGCAGCTATAGAGCAACAGATCCAGAGACTACAGGCTAGACTGACTACCCAGGATCTTACCAGATCAGGGGGAATGTGGCCCCGGAGGCCAGGGGACTGGGACTGCCTGAAATGCCAGACACACAATTTTGCTTGGAGACAGGAATGTCTTCGGTGCCAGGACCCCCCCGTGAACCAGTGGGAGGGACTGAGGTGGGTGCTGCAATGTAGGGGTGCCCTGGGAGGCATCCTGTCCATGTTCTCAGTTTAGGATGGGATGCATCTGGTCGCCCCACGCTCCAGGGAGCGATCGAAGGGAGTCCCATGAGGGATTTTTTGATAGACACTGGAGCAGCCATCAGCTTAACCACATGGATGCAGGGGAGGCCCTCAGAAGGAACTGTGACAATTGTAGGGGCAATGGGAGGGGAGACACAATTAACCCTGAGGTAGGGACAGATCAAAGGAGTCTGGGGGGGAAGGGGAGATTATATGGGGTTGTAATGATGTGCTAAATCTGTTGGGGGCAGGAGATTTACACAAACTAGGACTTGTACTGGACTTAGCCAATTGGGTGTGTTTACTGGGGCAGACGCAGGACGGTCAGGGCTATACCATTCCTATGGGGATAGCCACTATGACCATTAAAGCAGCACATGCCCTCCCACCACCCCCGGCTGGGTGGGAACACATCCCTGTGTGGGCCACGGATAACCTGGATTGTGGTAGGGGCAGCATGGAGGTACTGCTAGAGGGAGGGGATCCTCCCCCGCAGAAACAATATCCTATTCCTTGGGAGGCATTGGCAGAGGTGGGGGCAACTACTGGGGAATTGGAACAGAGGGGACTGAGTAGAGCAGTTGCATGTCCTCATAATGCTGCTGTGTGGCCAGTGAGAAAGCCAAACGGCACCTGGCGCCTCACTGTGGATTACAGGGCACTAAATGCTCTGGCCAATTCACCAGCCTCAGTAGTGGCAGCGTACCCTGAAATGCTAGCCCGCATTGGACCCCAATTCCGAATTTTCACGGTGTTGGACATAGCGAATGGGTTTTGGTCTCTGCCACTAGCAACCTCATGTCAGTATAAAACTGCATTCACATGGGAGGGCAGACAATTCTGCTGGACCGTCCTACCTCAGGGATATTGGGAATCCCCTGGAATTTTTCACAGATACATGAGACAGGCTCTGGAGGGGATGGATTCAGCAAGGTGCATACAATATGAAGACGACCTGTTGCTAATCTCAAAGACAGAGGAGGAAGACAGGGAACTAACTGAGCAGGTCCTGCAAACTTTGGCAAGAGCAGGGTTAAAGGTCAATGGGGGGAAAAGGCTCAGATGGGACAGACAAGAGTGACCTACTTAGAAGTGGAAGTGTCCCAAATGGGAAGGGAAATCGATAAGAGATGGGTGCAACTGATCCAGTCTCTCCCACTGCCTACGGATATTAAAAGCTTGCAGAGTTTTCTGGGTCTAACTGGATTTTGCAGGGATTTTGTGGCCAATTATGCAGAAATAGCCCAGCCTCTATTTGACCTAACCCGAGCCTCAACTTGGGAATGGTCAGAAGAGTGTACTGAGGCGGTGAGAGTACTAAAGGAAAATCTGGCCAGTGCTTGAGTGCTGGCCTCCCTGGATGGGGAGAAACTCTTTTATTTGTACCCTTTGGTATCTGACAATACCATTGGTTGTGCATTAACACAGGAGTATGGAGCAAAGGACTGACCTGTGGCCTTTGCCTCTCGACTTTTGAGTGCTGTGGAACTGAAGTATGGATGGTGTGAAAAGGTGCTGTTGTGCACCTACTGGGGGGTAAGGAAATTCAAATACCTCACAGGGATGCAGAAACTAATAGTCCGATCTCATCATGACCCCCTGCAGCTGTTAAACATGCATACTATCTTAGAGGGACAAGTGAGTGGGCAGCGTATTGCCAAATGGTGGCTGGCTCTACAGACAGAAAACATTAAAGCAGAAGTGTTAAAGGAACCCATAGTCTGGGTAGCCGGATTCCATCTGGCTGGCACCCCACACCAATGTGAAGCCAGCCCAGGTAAAACCCAACATCAGGTGTTTCGGGCAGCTAACCCCAATCAGGTAAAGGAGGGGACACTGGTATGGTTTTTAGATGGATGTTGTAGGTATCGGGGGGGACAGAAAACTGCAGGTTTAGCTGTTGTGGGAATCAGAGGAAATGAGACAATCAGTACCATTGGTTTCTCACTGGAAGCAAGGTGAGGCAGAACTGGCAGCCTTGCTAACAGCTTTAAATGAAGTGGATCCCAAATTTGAGCCAGAATGTTGGGTGGTGGTAGATTCAGATTATGTATTTCATGAGGCCACATTAATGCTGAGATGATGGGCAGATAATCATTTCAGGGCAACAGATGGCTCCACAATCCAGCATGCTAACTGGTGGAAGTGAGTGGAGGAGCTCAGTCACCGTTTTACACGGATCAATGTCGTGAAGGTAAAGGCACACAAGAAAACAGGACCCCTAAGCAAAGGGAATAATCTGGCCAATGCAGAGGCCAACCGGGCTGCAACAGAGGCACACCCATGGCCCTGGAAGCCAGAAGGGAGTGTGCCTGTAGCAGTGATAACAAGAAGTGGGGTGGATACAGATCGGGAAGGGCGAATTCAGGAGTTGCAAGAATCTGACCCAGGACTGGCTGGCATCATAAAACTTGGGGACAGACATATGCCAAAGGTGGAACTAATGGAAGGGATTCGGTGTGTCTTGACAGCTGAGGGACCAGTAATGCTGTGCCCCCAGGGAAGCCGGATGGCTTTCTTAAGCTGGGTGCATGGAAGCTTGGCAGGGAGACACCCCGGGTTTGAGGAGGCACTAGGAACTTTAAAAAGGTTGTGCTGGTGGCCAGGAATGGCAGCTGATTTAAAATAACATCTAGAATGTTGTTTGGATTGTGCCAGGCACAACCCACCTCACAAGGTGCTAAGGGGAGAATTAATGAGACAAGCCCTTGGGACCTTGGGAAAGGATACAAATTGATTACACAGGATCTCTACCACCAGATCACAGAAAAAACTGGTTCATGTTGGTGGTAGTGGATGCTTTCAGCAGGTGGGTGGAAGCTTTCCCCACAAAGTATCAAACTGCCCGGGTAACTGCTGCAATACTGGTAAATGAGGTAATCACTCTCTGGGAGGTCCCAAAGGTGATTGACTCAGACCAAGGAGCTGCTTTCAGGTCAGATCTGTTAGGGGAGCTCTCAGCCCTCACTGGAATCACACAATTGTTCCATATTGTTTATCACCCACAGGCTGCGGGGCAGGTGGAGAGCATGAATCGCACCATTAAAAGTGAGTGAAGAAAGGAAGTGGAAATGGGAGGAAAAAACTGGTCACAGTTACTGCCCTTTGTCTTAATAAGAATAAGGGCCTGAGAATCAAAAGGCACAGGATTTTCTCCATACAAGGCTCTCATGGGAAGGCCCATGGAACGGTGGGAAAATCTACATACCCCAGTACCTGGGGAAGTCACTACACATGGCTTAATGCAAGAATGGATTTTAACTGTAATTGACCGTGTAAAACAGGTAGAGCAGGCAGTGGCCTGCCGAGACGAGCAAGGAGCAGCAAAAGTCAAAGCATGGTATGACCTGCCCAGGGAGCATAATTTACCCATGGTGGGAGACCTTGTGATGTACAAAATTCCAGGTCAACACCATCCATTCCCAGCTCCTACATGAAAGGGTGCCTATCTTGTCCTTGACCAACTAGGGCCCAGTCTGCTATTATTGGATACAGAGAATGGAGGACGGGAGTGGGTTCACTGCATGCAAATAAAAAGGTATAAACAGGGCATTGGAAAAGGGCATGTGTAAATTCTGTGTGTGTGTTACAGGTTAATTCAAAAAGGATGAAAATTCCCTGGTCCTGGATGGAACAATCACTAGTGCTAACCACAATTGTCACATTTACAAATTCTATTCAGATCCCACGATGTGAAGTGTCAAAAGGAGGAAACACATGGACGGTGACACATGCAACCTGGGGTAATAAAGCTAATGAAAGACTATGAGAATCTCCCCATAGAAAGATGTGCCACTAATACTCCAACAGGAATTTGGCAGTGTCGGTACATGGTTTATGGATTAGATAGGGGAATTCCAACCCAGTGGAGAATATCAAATTTATCAGGGAATATTGCATGGTACTCCCTGGGTGCTGCCATGATCAATGATAGTGGGAAACACAGTTACCCAGCTATGTGGTTTGTTACAGAGGTCCAAAGAATATAACCCTCTGGTCTCCTGGAGCAAATGAACCCTCTGGGGAAAATAGGGCCCCACGTTTAGGGTGTGATGTTACCATATGTAACCACAATGTTACTTCCATGGAAGATAATCCCAAAGATGTGATTGTTATGTACATACTACATTGGGCATAAAATCCCCTTTGGGACGCTGGGTGTATGATGAGTTAACCTTTTTACAGAATGTAACCCTACAGGTGATATGGATGCCAAGTTGGAAGAATCCAAATTTAAAGTGGCCACAGCCTGGAGCTGAAAATATTCCCGGACGAGCAAATGTATGGGAACCATTGTGGGATCAGGTGCAACCAGCACTTTTTAATGTGTC
This sequence comes from Gopherus flavomarginatus, assembly GCF_025201925.1. NCBI lineage: Eukaryota > Metazoa > Chordata > Testudines > Testudinidae > Gopherus > Gopherus flavomarginatus. The sequence continues at coordinate 152,094,387 of NC_066619.1, forward strand.
CTTTCACTCTGTTACATGGGTGGTATGCCCCAAGGAATGGTGGGTGGACCAAATTCATCCTAACTGTAGTATGTACATAAAAGGGTTGAAACAACAATTTAATTGGTGGGTGAGGGGACACACCTGGAATTGTCGTCCGAAAAGGGGACTGTGGAAAGCGGGGAACACTATGCTGGGTACATGGAATCTGGGGTACGAGTGGGTAACCAAACAATTAGTAAGCCAAAATGTAAAATTTCAACAACAAATTAATGGCACAGCAACTATCGGCAGTTGCCACAGGGTGGAGGACAGCAGTAGAGGTAAACTTGCAGTTAACTCATTGGACTGGGGACCTGGTGACATGGGTTGGGGATGCTGTCAGAAGATTAACATGCGGAGAAGCATGTGTGGGTATTCAAAATGCTCAGATGATAATGTTAATGGATATTATGAGAGATGCTTGGTCGGAACAGTGGCCTTCTGTATTGAATCGTGAGGCTAGCCCACATTTATCCACAATTGCAAAAACGTACCCATCTTCCTGGAAAATAACATCCCCCACCTGCGGGGAGAGTTCTTGTGTAATTGTCACTATGATACCATGGGAAGGAAATGCAAATAGGGTGGTCCCCTTGAACCCTATGGGAGTAACTAGGGAAGGGGGAGCATGTTGGGAGCTATTAGGAAATAGGTGGGGGGGTGGAATGGGGTAAATTGGACTGTCATCACATTAAGCAGTTGTATATCCAGAAGAGGACTATGGATGTGCCCCTCTCCTATGACTATGGAGGAGCAGGATCAATGGCCTATTGGAAAGGGAGGGCATTTAGGAGTAATGTATATGGACTATGGTGTATTCTGTTGGGAATGTATGCAATCCTGCAATATAACACTATGAGGCAAAATCCTATCAGTATATGATCAAATTATGAACTTCTATACACTGCCACCTGGACTATGGTGCACCAATGGATCAGTGGACTTAATCGTTGCAAACAATCAAACCAGCACCTACCACCCCATGCCGTACCAGGTAGTTGAACTGGTTTGGACAATACCACATTTTACTGTGGATATTCAGTGGACACACAATATGGACAAAAGTACAGAGAGATTACAAGAGCAACTTGCTGCAAGGGCCAACACTTGGACACACTTACAATACACACTACAGGATGGTGCTGACAAAATTTTAACCCTATCAAAGGAGGAGAAGCAGTGTTTTTGGTGGTGGCCAGGATGTTGGACCATACTGCAGTGGTCAGGACTCTGCGTTGCTGTGGATTATCATAGCAGCTAGTGTATTGTTAACTGTATTTATGTTACATTGTATATGGAAACAATTAAGGGAGGCACAACCCCATAGTAAACAGCCACTAATTATAACCTATTCGTAATGTAGTAAGCCCTTCCCCTCAGTGCACTAGACAACCCGGACCCAACCTTCTCGGGCCCACTATAATGGGAAGTGTGGAACACTAATTGGACTAGGTGTGGTATGCCCGTACGAGAGAAGGTGCAGGGCACAGTACTACAAAGGGGCAGTGGGACAAATGGAATATCGATGCCTAGCCCTATTGGGAAATGTCACCATATGTCTTATGCTTTTCCAGGGATATCTGGGCAGGAGGATCCCAAAAGGGGGGGAAAAAAAAAGGGAGTGGAGTGTTAGAATATAGATATTCAGGCCTGTCTGCAAAGGCCTACACTTTAAGAATTTAGGTGTATTCTTATCACTTAGCTAGTTATAGAGGTACAAAAGAGAGAATCAAAAATCACTGTCTGTGTAGAGGCCTTCTCTTACTGTGACGGTCTGAGGCCTGGTTCTTTAGCAGCCATAAACTGGGAAATGTATGGTCACGTCCTCACATTCCAAACTAGTCATATTAAAATAAGGCAATCTGGGGCTGTTAGGAAGGTGATTCGCTCTATCACCTCCAGAGAAAGGGAAGAGCCTAGAAATTTAGTTTGATAGTTTTCTGTCTGGTAAGAACTCACTTATCAATAGACATAGCTAGAGAATCCTTATGTCTGTATAGATGTAGTTGTGAAATCCTCACTTCTGTATTGTTTTGTATGTTTATTTGCATGGTCTCTGTCTGTCTGGTTCTGTGACTGTTTCTGTCTGCTGTATAATTAATTTTGCTAGGTGTAAACTAATTAAGGTGGTGGGATATAATTGGTTAGCTAATCATGTTACAATACATTAGGATTGGTTAGATACGTTTTAGTAGAATGATTGGTTAAGGTATAGCTGAAAATATTACTATATAAATCAGGGGCAAACAGGAAGTAAGTTGGGATTTGAAAATAAGGAAAAGGAACTTGAATTTAAGCTTGCTGGAAGTTCACCCCAATAAAACGTTGAATTTTTTGCACCTTCGGACTTCGGGTATTGTTGCTCTCTGTTCATGCGAGAAGGACCAGGGAAGGGTGAGAGTGAAGGAATAAGGTCTCTAACAATGTCAACAACAGAGCTGGTTGGAAAAGGGTTTATTTTTCCTTGGAAAGTTTAGAAGAGAATGGGGCAGGGAGGGAGAGGGAGTTTCGATTAAAACTTCCCACTGAAAAATTCAACTTTCAGTTTTGGGTTTTTTCAGTTTTTTGATTAACAGTCAAATTTTTCTATGGAAAGACAGATGTTTTCCACAAAAAAAAAAATGCATTTAATCAAAAACCCAATCATCTGTCATAAAACAGTTCAGGTGAAAAATTTTCAGCCAACCAAAGTCATCATTTTGCAAAGGTTCCCCTTTAGTCTTGTGTGATGCGTTTTTTGTTTTGTTTGTTTGCCGTTAAATGTGTCTCTGGATGGATTCAGAATGATTCTGCTTGGCTACAGTCTACTCACAGGGGCTGGCAGCTGGGTCACATGTGGCAAGGGGTAAGTTTTGTTTTGTACTATCTGCTCTGGATACATTTTTAGTATGGGGGAGTTTATTCTGGCTCAGGCAGGTTCAGATGGCTATTGGGAAGATTTCAGATATCTCATTCCTGTGTATGGCTGAGCTTTTACATCCCTTGGAGATAATGCACCTCTTTGCATAATCCCCCAGTGAAGCCAGGAATCCATGTCGATTTTGTACAGTATACTCCTTTTTTTTTCCTGGTGTGGTTCCATCTCCTTTTGTGTTGCTTTTCCTTTTTATATTTCCATAGTAGATCCCCAAATGATTTGCATGTACAAACCTTCAGAGGCAGACTAACAGGTGTTGTTCAGTGTGTAGGTTCAACTTGACCTGACTTGCTGAATATGAGAGTCAAAGAGAAAAAGAAAAGAAAAATTAGCTGCCAAAATGACAGCTTCCTATTTTTCCAGTTGAGGAATGCAGGAGTCATCTCCCCAGTTGCGAAATCAACGCTATCATTAACTGTGCACCAGGTGATAACAGACGGTGCAAACCACCCTGCAAACCACAAGCACTGGAACAGGTACAAACTACACACAGACAGGAAACCATCCACCCTTCCAGTAGGTGGAAGTTGCCTACTCCTGAGAAAGATAAGTGGGTTTGGTTCACCTTAGGTCAATTACTCTGATCTATGCTGCAGGGGGCATTAGTTATTCATAAGGCAGCTCTTAAATGCCATGCTCTCATGGCATCCTCACACATCACCTTGGTAGATATGTGACCCCCCAATAGAGTAAAGGAAAAGGAAGGAGTTGAGAGTGTGCCAATAATAGAATCATGCTCTGAACTTGACCGCTCATGATTAGAATGGGGCAAAATATGAGACAAAACTTTTGTGCGAGCATTGCCCCTTTCTTAAATTGAAATTCGGACTAAAATTTTCACCAACATGGCAAATTTTGAACATACTGACCAGCCCTACTCACCACATAAAGAATTTTTTTTGGAAGTTGTTTGCTGTGGCTGTCTTCTTCTTAGCATATGTACAACGTGCTTCAGGGGGCATGTGACCGGGATTCATCATCACTGAATTTGGTCGGCTGGTTGGATCATTAGCTTGCTGCGCACTGAGGGGGAGTGCGACGTGAACACTAATCCATGCCTCCCTACCCCCTGCTGTCCCTGTTATGGCAATGAAAGAAAGTATTTTCCCGCTGCCACAAAGTCAGTGAGGAAGTGCCCTTCAGCAGAACTGATTCTGGAAGGAGACAGCTTGGCTAATCTGATAACTGTCTTCTCTTGGTTACAGAGTCAAATGTTTCTCTCCGTGAAGGACTTGGGCAGGGAGTGAGTGGGTGGTGCTTCCCAGACAAGACTGTTGTGTTATGGGCTGGATTGTCCATGATGGCAGGAATGTGGTAAGAAAGGGCAGGGGGCCAGTGGGCTGGTAATATGTAAAATCTTCTCTGATTGGACTGTGACCAGTTCTGCTCACTGCAAGTTTCTCTGTAAGGGTGAAGAAAGCTATCAAGCCCTTACAAAGGACTCTGTAAGATTTGTCAATTTCATCCTCAAACTTCATGGCCTGGCATGATTATTCTGGAACAAGGAAACAGCAAGCTACCAACGTACCTCCCTGTTGATGTTAAAACACTTGGAAGGGTGAGAAGGTAATTCCATCTCTACAGCAACAGTGAGCTGATTGTACCAATAATATAAAATATTATGCCAGGGGGCTCAGCCCCTCTGAAAATCAAGCCAGTCATTTAGATGCCTAAATATGGAGCCAGGCCTCTAACCTTAGACACCCAGGTTTGGTGGGGTATGTACCATTGACCTGGCCCCCTAAGCAAGATAGGATTGGAATGTTGGAAGGCTAATATTCCAGTTTGTCAGCTGTTCTGTGTAGACATTGACGGGGCGGGGCAGGAAAACCACATATAACCTCATGAAACTCCTTCACCCTCAGTCTGAGCCCTGGGCCAAGATTTTCATAAGTGACTGGTGATTTTGGGTGTATTAATTTTTGGGTTCTCAACTTAAGACATTCAGAAAGTGCTGAGCACCCTACTCTGAAAATTGGGCCTTTTATGATGTCTCCAGTTGGCATCTCAAAGTCCTGCCCCACGTTCCAAACTAGCTGCTTATATCTTTTTGGTGAAGGAGCAGAAAGGAGATGTGACTTTCTCTAACTTTTTTTGCCCATGGCTCAGATTTCTATATTCTCTCTTATTCCCAGCTAAAACACATCTGCCCCCGTTTCTGGGACATGTACAGTTCATGTGAAAGAACTCATAAAATCTGTTCCACAGGCTGTGTGCGTTGGATGGCAACCCTAAAACTCAACAAAGGCAAATGTTGGCTTGTGGGGTGTATTATCCCTATAGAAATATATTTCTAGCAAAAGCTCTCTGGGTGCTGACCATGCCTTTGCTTTGTCTGAAAGATCCCTTTTCACACACCATCTATCATTGTATTTGGGTGGAATTTGCAGATTTAGGCTAATGCTGAGTGCTTTTGAAAGTCTCACCCTAAGACTTTACTCTGTAAGAAAAAAATACATATAATTCATCCAGGTTTGTTTTTCTGACACCATTTTGTAAAAGGTTCATAAGTAAGTTGAGGAGAATAATGACCTACAACAAGATTTTTTTTTTCTCAAATGACAGTGCTTGCAAACTTAGGACTGGTTTAAGGGAAACAGGATCATCAGTGCGGTGCATGAGAGCTGAGAGTTGAACGTGCAGATCTTGTAGCTACTCATCTAACTGCCCAACTTGCATGCACAAATTAGTAACTGCCTGTGCAGATTGGTTTGAAAGGCGCATAGCGCTACTTGAATATGAAGCTGCACATCTGCTGGCACAGATATTGGTTCGGCATGCATACAGAACCAGAGTCACTTTGAGCACTTTCGTAAGGCAACGAAAGTCTGGTCTGGAACGTCTGATCCAAAAGCTACTCTCCCATTGCAATTTGCTCAAGCTACATTAAGTAGAATCAGTCGGCTTCAGATGGACTGAACTGGCCTTGAGGATTTGAACCTGTGATTCTGTGTGCCAAACAGTGAGGGCCTCACTAAGTTGTAACTCAGGCAGACTCTTATCAGCTTCATTAGGAGTTTACCTCATTGAAAACTGAATAAAACTGGTAAAATCTAAGAGACCCTATGGATTAGGTCCTATATATTTACAATCCAAGCTTCAACCATTAGGCTATCATCTCTGTTTGGTGTTAGCTGGTTATTATCATTGTTATTGTAGGTTTCTGTTCTAGTAGTTACTTTTGCTTTAATGGGGGCAAATTACATAGAAACAACTGTACTTGACCATTGCATCGGGGTCCCAGTCACCTTAAACATGGGCCAACATTTTCTAACCCAAGTGCCTCTAGTCAGACATCCAATTCCTGATTCTTGTTTACACTCACGCCCCTGTACACCTCTCTGACAATGTGAAGGGGCTTCAAAGTAAGTGAGAATATGCCCCCATAATCCATGTATAGACGTCTCAATAAACTGCCTGATTTTCACTTATTGCAATGGCAACTACTGGGGATCCCTGTTTGTGTGCCTGCTTATGGAGTTAGATATCTGGATTTAGGCACTCACGCTTGCTAATGACAATCACAGTTCTGTCCTGTCATCCCCTGGTCGATGCTGTGAATACAATAAATCTGTGGGGTTTTTTAGAAAGTAGTGGGGTACATCTATACTACCCGTCAGATCGGCGGGTAGTGTTCGATGTATCGGGGATCGATTTATCGCATCTTGTCTAGATGCAATAAATTGATCTGCTAATCGATGCCCATACTCCATCTCAGTAGGAGGAGTAAGTGGAGTTGACGGGGGAGCTGCGGCAGTTTACTTGCCACCGTGAGGACGGCCAGGTAAGTCGAACTAAGATACTTTGACTTCAGCTATGTGAATAGCGTAGCTGAAGTTGCGTATCTTAGTTCGAACCCACCCCCCACTAGTGTAGCCCAGGCCATGGATTGGGTGATCCAGTCAACTCTTTTGGTAGGAATGAGCTGAAATGCCTGTTCAAAGTGGTTTTTTTTTCCCTTAAGGAAAGGAGAGAGAGAAAAGAAATTGTGTACTTTTAGTGCCCTGAGAGACAGTGGCACACAGTTTGAACCTCCCTGGACATGTATTATCCCTTATGACTGCAGAGAAAAACTAGGGAACATCATAGCAATCAAACAGAAAAGACCCATTATGTTACCTTGTGCATCCCTTCCCCCTGCAGGGTAAGTCTCAGCATTATGTTCTCCAAGGCTATGTCCATTCCAATCATAAATGACTGCTACTCACTGCAGTCAGGGTATCCCATAACTCAGTGATCTTTGTAGACTCTGGAGCCTCCAGTGAATAGTCCCACTAAAGTGGGACTCTGGAGGTAGTTTCTGTCCCCAGCCCTGCCACTGACCTGCTGTGTGACCTAAAGTCCCCTGCCCAAAAGCAGTAGGGGAAGAACCTGTTTCTTACCAGCTGTTTGTACAGCACCTAGCACAATGGGACCCCAATTTCAGTTGGGTCCTTTAGGTGCTAATGTAACCCTGTACCATCTAGTGGCCCCTGGACCACTTAGAGAGAAAAATGAGCCTGCTCTACAGTCTTAGCTAACAGCCCATTGGCTTTTAGCTCATGCGGTAGCTCCAGAGGCCCCCGGTTCAATCCTGCCTGCTGACAACCAGGGTCTGCTGGCATTACATTAATACAATGCAAATCATAATTTCAGAATTGGAAGAAAACTGTTTTCACTTCCATGTACACATTTCAAAGAGGAGATTGAGATGGGAGTACACATATCGGGACTAAATCTCTGATCTTATCCTCTGGGCTCACACTGATGTACCCTTGTTGACTTTGCTGGAATCTCTGCTTACTCTGGGTATTTGGAGGTCTGCTCCAGCTGAGGGCTGTAGTTGTCACAGGCTGCCCCGTTGTAAGCAGGGAAGCAAAAACTCAAGCCAAGTCAGATTGTTGTAACAATTGTTCAGTCCGATCCAGGCTTTCTCTTTGCTGGATGGAGGCTTGATCTAGGCTTTCTCTTTGCTGGATGGAGGCTTGATCTAGGCTTTCTCTTTGCTGGATGGAGTGTTCTTACCAGCTGGGGGAGCTTAGATTAGTTAGGGTGGAATTCATTTGGGCCTAGAGAGCATCATGAGGCTCGGTCACCACTCAAACCCTACCTTGAGGACTTAAGTGGTATATAGGCTTTGTGCTGACTTTCTGCAGAGGGGTGAAATTCACCCCTTGAGATTCTACAGGACTCAGTATTTTCTAGGACTAGGTGGCTAGTTTGTGACTAATGTACGAGCTGTTCACCCCTGGAGACTTGTTAGCCTCTTGTTGGTCGTAGCATAGAGTCATTGCTAGAAATTGTTCATTTCCATTACAAAGCCACTGCACAATTGCTAGTCTGGGCTTGTCAGAGACCCTGCACTGGAGTCCTTGGCTTATGGCAGCTCAGCCGTGCGTTTATGGAGTTACCTGGGCAGATTGTGCAGCATTTGTCTGCTCTAGACCTTGTGCCAGTTTCTTATTTTACTAGCTCACATCTAAAATATATAAAAATAGTGAATTGAATTAAATGGAAAGAAACTGGATATAGCCATATCTTAGCCAGAAAAAGTCTTTGTTTTTTTCCACTGGACAGGGCGACTGTTGGTGAGATATTTGCTCTGCAGGGTTGCCCTATTTGAAGTGTCCTTTGCCATGTCACTGAGAAGGCAGTGCAGTGTTTGATTTAAACCGGGGTCTATTAGATCCCACTGGTAGGGAGGGGAGGACAACCAGCATCATTGCCAGGGTCCTGGTCTGAGTCAGTGAGGAGTTGGGATAACCAGGGACAAGTAGGGATGCTTGTCTCAACTTTTGGAGGCTCCCTCTCTGTAACTCTTCTGTAGTTCTGTCTCCCTCACGTCCCTCTCTGTAGCCAACCAGTACTTCCCCTCGCCATCCATCACTCCACAGTACCGCCCAGCCTATGTGTCACTCAATAACAGATATAAAAGTTGCCATTCTTCAACAAAAGACTTCAAAACCAGACTCCAACGAGAAACCGCGGAACTGGAATTAATTTGCAAACTGGACACCATCAAATTAGGCCTGAATAAAGACTGGGAGGTGATGGGTCACTACAAAACCTAAAAACCAATTTCCCCGTGCTTATTTCCCCCTACTGTTACTCACTTCTTGTCAACCGTTTGAAATGGGCCACCCTAATTACCACTACAAAAGTGATTTTTTTCCCTCTTGTTGATAATAGCTCACTTCCACTTTAATTGAATTGTCTAGTTGGAACTGACCGCAACTTGGTAAAGCAACTCCCATCTTTTCATGTACTGTGTATATATATTCTGCCTACTGTATTTTCCACTCCATGCATCTGATGAAGTGGGTTCTAGCCCACGAAAGCTTATGTCCAAATAAATGTGTTAGTTTCTATAGTGCCACAAGTACTCCTTGTTCTTTATTCTGGAATCATAAGTCAGAGTGTCTTCAGTGGCTTTGTGCCTTAGAGGACTGTCTGGATGCTAACGCACGTCAATGAAAATAATGTGTGATGGCTCTATTCATTTTTAGGGGCTTGAGGGGATCGCAGATGCTGCTGCCTCCCCTAAAATGCCTACCATTGAACAGGAATGGTGTATACAATACACATTCATTGGATTGCATTAGGAATCAGCAGAGCTGGTTGAATAGTGGGAACACTTTTCCCATATATTTTTGTGAAACAGTTTGTCCAAACCGCTACAAAATATTTACCAAAAAATCAAAATGTGGCGAGACCATTTCTAGAGATCAGACAGAGCCACCCACATCCCCTTACTGATGCCCCTGCATTGGCTGTTGTGGCTAATATTGTGATTGGTTTTCCCTCTTCCACGTGCTGGTTGGAGCAATAAAAAATGAAACTACAGTATCCTCTGGTAGTGATGCCAACTGCTGCCTCTGTCGGGGTGTCAGGCATTGCTGTAGGAGGGCTTCGGTTGCATTAAAGGATGGTTGAATTATTGGGGTGAGGCCATGTTGATTTGAAGAGTCAGACACTTTGCCCCAGCATGATCACGGTGGGGGAAGAGGTGTAACATCAACTGGTAAGCAAGCTGCGGAGTTCACTTGCCCCTGGAACATGTGGGATGCTCACAGGATCATGGGTAAAAGAGCCCTCCTACAGGCCTTGTGCTTGCAGCGGGAGTTTGGCCCCTCTGCAGAATGGCAATAATCAAAGTGTGTTCCCTAAAATCCCACGTGAAGAGGGCTGAGTCCAAGCAGGCATTGAACAGGATTTGATCTCTGCATCAACACCTTCGAGCCACAAAGAGCTTGTCCGCACTGCAATGTGCACTGCAGAGGGTGTGAATTCTAAAGGGCACCACTGTGTGGCACACCAGCTGTTATGTGTAAGCCCTGCTGGTGCGCATTCAGAGCTCCCTACTGCATGTTGAGATAGTGTGCAGTAAAGCTGCCTGGCTCTAGCAAAGCATACAAAAACACAGAGTAAGCCAGCTTGAACGCTGGCCAGAGCCAACGAGGGATGCTCACTCAAGCTTTCCCAGTCCCTGTAGGGCTCCATTAAGGCCAACACATCCTCCTAAGCCATGTTTCAGAGTAGCAGCCATGTTAATCTGTAACTATATTTCCCCATGTTAAGTATCCTCACACCTTCTTGTCAACTGTCTGAAATGGGCCTTCTTGATTATCGCTACAAAAGTTTTTTTTTCTGCTGCTGATGATAATAGCTCATCTTAATTAATTAGCCTCCTAGAGTTGGTAGGGCAACTTTCATCTTTTCATGTTCTTTGTGTGTATATCTTCTTACTATATGTTCCATTCTATGTATCTGAAGAAGTGGGCTGTAGCCCATGAAAGCTTATGCTCAAATAAATTTTAGTCTCTAAGATGCCACCAGTGCTCCTGTTCTCCTCATACATGGTCCTTCCCCAAAAGAGCCTGAGACAGACCCTCTAACTCCCAGAGTATCTATTTGATGTTAACTGCCTGTTAAGGAGGACCCTGAGTGGGATCACTGGTGTATGGCATGCTCATTTCCTCCTTTACTGTAGGTTGCTGAGTGTGGCTCCTCCTTCTATTCCTCTCACACTAGCCCGAGTGAATGGGTCAATGATGCATTGACATATATTTTAACTAGGTATTTAAAAAAAAATTGCAATGAATACTTCATCACACACACTGGTCACTAGTATTATTAGTAGCACGTGGGCCAGATCCTCAGCTGCTGTGAGTCAGCAGAGTTCCTGCAACAGCAATTAAGCATTGTTGATTCACGCCGGCTGAGGATTTGGCCCTGTATCAACAGGCATTCGAAGGGAAGATCATCACCACTTCTTGAACAGGCCTTATTTTTCTGTTGGATGGAAAGTGGGGAGAGACGCAAGCAGTTGCAGTTTGTTGCATATATTCCAGTAACGGAGTCTCCGGGCGATGCTCTGGAATTGTTCCCCACAAAGCCAGTCAGGACTTTGGGGAACCTCCTCTCCTTGGAGCAGACTGTCTTCAGGGCAAGAAGCTCACATGGTTTCACCTTCCTGGGTTTCTCCTTGGAGCATTCAGCATATAACCCTCCGTGCGCTTCCCACAGCGAGTCCACCCAGGCGGGGTCCTGGGGAAGCCAAAGGGTCCTGAACCCGAGCTTCGCAGTCAGACGTGACTCTTAGTCAGCCAGTAAAACAGAGGTTTATTAGATGACAGGAACACGGTCTAAAACAGAGCTTGTAGGTACCGAGAACTGGTTCATTGTGGGGCCCAGTGAGGCAGACACCCACATCTGCCTCCACTTCCTGTCCCCAGCCAGCTCCAAACTGAAACCCCCTCCAGCCCCTCCTTTCTGGCCTTTGTCTCTTTCCCAGGCCAGGAGGTTACTTGACCTCTCTGTTCACCTTTAGCCATCCCCTTGCAGGGGGGAAGGGCCCCAGCCATTTGTTGCCAGGATACAAAGTGTCGAACATTTATGCACACTGGAGACTTAAGAAATGCATTGGGGAAACTGAGGCACCCACACAGTATTCAGAGGAAACATTAAGAACAGTCCCACTCGGTCACAGTTCCGCATTTACTTGATGATGCAGGGAAGAAATAATGCCACGGTACAGCCCTATTACCTGCCCCTTTGCTACACTTCAAGCGTTCGGATGTCCCTTTCTGGATCCCACTGGTAGAATTATTTTTACTCTATAAGATATATGTGTGTGTGTTTTCCCCTAGAGGGCATACATGCTCCATGGGATATAAAATAAGCATGCACACTTGCACTTGGGTTTGGATTCATACTCAGCTCTGCACAGTAGAAGGCTGCTGAGTTGGAATCCAAAGCCAAATGCAAATACATGTGTGCATGACTTGTGTTTAGAAAATGTTGGTTTGAGTCTATAGTCCATCTCTGTGTACTTGGCTGGAAAGGAGAATCTGAGGTTTTCCATTTCCTCCAAGAGGGAGAAGGGGCAGAACTGGCCCATTGGGAGGACCTCTGGTAACATGAATGAGAGCAATGGGAGAGAGGCTGAAATTCAGTGGGATATCTTGATTGCAGGGGGGGAATCAGTATGGTCTGTAAAGATATGTGTGCTGTCTCTTTAAATCAGTAGCCAGATGATCAGTAAGAGGGACTTGAGAAGAAAGAAGCTCTACAGTGAAGGAAAAAGACCGTGAAGGTAGAGTTAGAATTATGCTGTTTTCATGATTCTAACAGAGTTCCTTGTCCAGGGTTAGAGGAACCCTGCTCTTTCTATGATTCTTTACCATTACCACATGGCAGAGAGAAGTTTCCATTTCTGGTTTCTGGGAGGCAGTGGTGATGGGGCGTGGGCAGGGCATGAAGTGGAGCAGGGGAAATTGGAAGGATCCCTACAGTCAAGAGAGGTGTGGTCAGGAGGGATTATGAGGGTTTTTAGCATGTGGGAGTAGGGTGGGAGTCAGCTGCTGGGGTTGGTGAATACAGGCTGTGGGTAGATTTTCCTTCCTTATGGAACAATTAGGAACAATTTGCATTTTAATAAAAGGATCATTGGGGTTCACCTGTTCTCGGAGCTTTTTCTCCACCTGGTATCTTCACTGAGATGTGTGAATTCTAATGGGGAACAAGCCCCAGAACCTATTTAAGAAATAAATCTCCACTTTCGTTAGCTGTATGTGGAGGAGGCAGGGTTGAGATGCAGATCTGGAACGAGGTTAGGTTGGACTTCCTTGATCAGATTCAAGCTACCCCATGGTTAGGGCATATTGCAGGTTTTCTGGTGCTGTGATTTTTTTTTTGTGAGGGGATCTAGTAAGATTTTGGCTCAAATTGGCAGAAACCTGAAAACATGACATGTCTGTTTTGCAATCTAAATAAGCCTCAAAACGGCAGGGCTGGGCTTGGATTGTGAATCTCAAACTCCCCTGGAAATCCTGGATTGTTCAGATTTCATGTTTCACTTTGGGTCCCTTTCTAGCTTCATTCAAACAAATGTACATTTCAAAGTAGGCCAGCTCCGTGAAATTCCCCTGCCCTGGAATAGTGAAAGAGCTTCCACACAGCTTATGTGTAACATTTTCCCTATAGCCTCAGTGGCTCTTTAACAGACCCTCACTAAGTGGCCTAACTTCTCCAAAATGACATTTTCCATAAATAATGCTTCCCTCTCACTTCCTGTGTGCTTCTCTGTTGCGTTATTGAGCTGCATCAAATCACGTAACAGCTATTTTTGTGGTGGAATTTACCATGACTGTAGCTACCCCTGAGTCAATCCACACTGTGTCGTAAACAAAGATAAAGGAAGAGGGAATGTAAACTGCTAATATGGCTCGATCAACTGAAACAACCGTTCTCCTCCTAACTTGCTGAGGGCTACGTTTGTGACAATGGCCTTTAAAATGTGTCACAAAGACCTTAAAAAGAGTTAATATTTTCTATAAAGAGGGCAGAGTTTGAGATAGCACTGTGATGCCTAACCCCGTTTCTGTTTTATGACTCGAGATTTCTGGCGCCATTAACTTTACGGGCACAAAGAGGGGAAAAAGCAGCTGGTTTGTGTAGAATGAAGGTTAGTCTGAGTATACAATGGGTGGACAAACCCCCTGCGGAGATAAATAAACATAAAGACATTGATGTCTGTTCTCCTTATCCTCATCCTGAAAAGAAAAAAGGGATAAATAGTGTTCTCCAGGCCAGAGATTAGGCCATAAGAATGGCCATACTAGGTTAGACCAATGGTCCATCTAGCCCAGGATCCTGTCTTCTGATAGTGGTATGTGCCAGATGCTTCATAGGGAATGAACAGAACAGGGCAATTATAGAGTTCAGTCCCTGACCATGTTCACTAATAGTCATTGATGGACCGATTCTCCCTGAATGTATCTAATTCTTTTTTTTAATCCAGTTATACCATTGGCCTTCACAACATCCCCTGCCAATGTGTTCCATGGGTTGACTGTGCATTGTGTGAAGAAATAACTCTTTATGTTTGTTTTAAACCGGCTGACTGTTAATTTCATTGGGTGACCCCGGGTTCACATGTCATGTGACAGGGTAAATAATACTTTCTTATTCACTTTTTCTACAGCAGTCATATTTTTTAGATTTTATAGACCTTACAGATTCTCAAACCAGAGGTCGTGACCCATCAGGAGGTCATGAGGTTATTATGTGGGGGGTCATGAGATGTCAGCCTCCATGCCTAAACCCCGCTGGGCCTCTCTCTAGTGGAGTCACGTACCAAGGGAGTTAGAACCCAGCTGTCTCTACCTGTAAGCTGAATTGTTTCCTGTTTCAGAGGTTGTTGTATTTTTCTTTTGAAACTCTGATGCCAGTTCTTTGTGCTTGGCATTCAGATCTGTTCTACCTTCCCCATATTTGTCTGTTGGTAGTGTCTACCTCTTGGTTTCACACTCACGCACAAACTCCTTGTTGACCATATGATCTTCAGGTGGGGTTTTTGTTTTGGTTATCTCATCCAGAGCGAACCACATGGCTGCAGTCTCATCTTGGAAATGGATACGTAGTCTTCCACAGGAAAGATCTATTTTTCTGTTGCCCCGAGTGTGGGAATTCTGAGGACAGAAATGATGTTTGTAAACAAGCTTATGGGTGAATGAGTCAAAGTGACTCACGTTCCCCTTACCTCATGATATTACCAGTCCCTTCTCTTTCCCCCTCCATCCCCAAGCTAAGAACAGCACAGATGGGTTTGACACACTCCTGCAAAGCATGAAAAATAGACAACTCAAGCTATTTACCACATGAAGTGCTTTGTCAGTGTTGAGAGGAGGGCAGAAGAATGAGTTGCATGAGAGCTCTTTGTTCTGCAAACATCTCTTGCTGGCTGATGCACAGAAGACGTTGCTATTAAATTGCAAGGCGACAGCTAAGGGAGAGCTGGGGAAGACTTGGGTTTTGGAAGGGGCTGTAGCACTTAAAGGAGAGAGGTTCGACACTGGCTTGTTGTTTATGCTTCTTTTCTGTTCACTGAGGATTGAGATCTAAAAATAAGGTCAACCTTTTCAAACCTGCGTTTCTAACACTAGACTCCCGTTCACGGGCTCAGGAGGTAGTGTTCAATTCCAGGCAATGGAGGCTACAGATGCTGAACACCTTTGAAAGTCAGGCTGCCATTTTTAGGTGCCTGACTGTGAACACAGGAGCTTAATGAAGAATCCAGACCTGAACATGTCCCCTCCTTTTAGGAACACAAGCTTAAGAGCTCACATATGCTCAGACATCGAAAGCTAGACTGCCTCAGCACATCTGTATTGCCTTTTGGACTCCCAGACTGGTGATTACTCTTCCTAGGCTTGTGGCATGATGTAGTTTGAAAGCTGTATTGAGTACGGGTCCTACAACAGTTGACAAGAGACACAGATCTGGCTACAAGATTGGTGGATTCATTCAGCATTGGGGGAGCCAAGAAACTCTCATTCTGAAGTGCTGGGGAACAGTATCACTATCCTGGGAGAGGACAGATGACTTGCAAGACCAAGGCATTGAGCAGAAGCAGAGGACAGGCTTGGAGATAGTTCTACCCAAGGAAGGTCCCAAAAGGCCACAGTCATCATCAGAAAATAGAAACATACACATAGTCCATCTCTCTTTTGCTAAGAGAAATCCTAGATCCATCCCACATAGGAAGAAAGTTGAAGATGTTCTTTATGGGACAGACCCCCCAATGCCTCACACTTCTGCAAAGGCTACAGCAATATAATTAGACCACACACTAGATCCCCAGCTAGTATATAAGTTGTCATAGCGCCACTGAAGTCAATGATGCTGCAGTGATTTCAAGTTTAAACCAGCTGAGGATCTCCCTAAGGTCTTCTGTTAGTAAGGCTGGGTTGAGTCAATTAAATCTCATTATAATCCCCCCCTTCCATTGTTACAACATGCCAGCAATATGAGTGGCTTCTTTTGACAAAGGCCCTTTGCCCTGCATAGATGTCATTCATGAAAGCTAAAAAACAAAACAACACCTAGTGCTGCCTGCATCCCAGTCCCCAGGTGTGGGATATTGAGAAGAGCAGCAGCATGCCCAATGTAGCACCCTTGTTTCAGTGATCTTCGATTCTGATAAATCTCCATCCCCTCCTCCCACAGCAGGAATTTGTTCTCTGGACTCATGTAACATCACGTGCCAGCAGGTATCAGCCGAGGAAATGAGCACACATCATGTCCTGCAGCCACGGGGCATTTTTTCTGCGCAAAGAGAGAGCATGGAACGGAAGTTCCTATGACGAACCTACAAGCTGAGGTGGGAAACTGATTGTAAAGCAACAGGCAGAATGGAACCTCTGCTTACTTAGGGCTTGTCTACGTATGAAAGGTAGGGTGTGAATTTAAATCAGAATAGCTATTCGGGAGTAATTCCATGTGCGTACACTCTTCTGACATGGTAGACCAAGCCCTACAGTGATGGGAGAACTTCAAAAGGTTGCAGAGATGGGATTCAGATAAACACTGATGGGATTCAGATAAAATATCTCTGCTGTGTGTAAAGAGATCTCTAGGGCCTGATTCCCCTTTTCATGATGGCTTCTTTACACACCTCTGAGTCATTATAAGCAGCAAAGAACTAATTTAGCCTGGGAAAGATGGCTGGAAGGTTTAGAGTGTTAGTTTAGACTCTGTCCATTAGACTCCCAAAAGGGCAGAGTTTGAGGAAACACCTAGATGGCAAAGTTTTCTTAACTAAGGAAGAAAGGGGGAAACCGAGGTACTAACAGGGCTTGAAGCCACAATGGTTCAGTCCCTGTCAGGTGCACAAGCCACAGTGTGAGATCTGCTTTCTCGAATGAAATGTCTGTTGGATAACGGTAGCAAATGGATGAATTAAGACCCAGGCATGTTTGTGAGTGATTTGGCTGCATAGATATATGGTAAATGTAACACAAGACGGTTTGAGTTGGAGCTCTTTGTGTCTCTTTTTTAAAGATGTATGACAGTCATCATTAACTTGCCCTGGGACCCTCTGAATCCGTAGGCATCCACCACTGGTCTCTGCATATACCTACCTTTACGCTCTGAGGTCCCTCCCCCAACCCTGAATTCCCCCAGATTATCCTGTGGGAGTCAGGTGTGCTCTGCACTCAGTGGTGCTGCTGTGGTCTGATGTGACAGTCAGCATGGCTCGCCCTTGGCACAGGTGGGTTTTTCAAAGGATTCCTGATGTTGAGGTCCGTGTTTGCTTTCATGGTGATTCAACAGGGGTGGAGAGCATGGATACAGTGGGTAACCCTTGGATGGAATCTCATATGAACCACACCGGTGCTAGCACTGGCATCATTTTAAAGCTGAACTCTCACATACCCAGGGTGGAAATCCTTTCACCTTGGTCAGCGGAACACCTTCTGGAGAGCACTGAGGCTGAGGCCAAAGGGTGACTCAGCTGTACTCTCTCACCAGGTCCCAAGAGGCCAGATCCTTAATAGGCACTGAAGAGGGACCATTTATTTTGCAATTTAATGCTTCTAGCTGCACTGTAAAGAATGGTAGGAAATAATCCACAGATGTTAAAGCCAGAAGGGACCATTATGATCATCTAGTCTGACTCACTGCATAATACGGCCCGTAGACACAGTACTTATTGCATCCTACTCATGCCTTGTGGTTGAGCTGGAGCATGTCTTCAGTTCATGTGGGTAACAAATTCCCAGTCTGAGGTTTAAGAAAGTGTTTAATCATTGGCTGCCTCGGGTGAAGTTGATGTCTTTTGTTGCATATTTTAGAAAACAGGGGAATGAGGAAAACCAGCTACCTAATCGGCTCGCACTCTGCCCTGTGAACCATTAGTGATCCAGAGAGCCATTCCTGATGGCCTATAGGGAAAAGAGTTTGACATTGAAATCCATGTGTAATGGGAGGCCAGGGGATCTGCAGATGCCACCTGAATGTTTTTGGGCTCTTCATTTCCTTCACTGGTGGTTTTCCTTTCAAAGCACAGGGTTTTATCTCTGCATTCACTTTAGATGTGACACGCCCCACCCCAACCTGTAAATATAAACGAAGGTCCCTCAGCAAGAAAGCTGGCAACAATAACTCTAACAGTTACTATGCTGGAGGAGGGGAGGGGGAATGACACCTTGAACCGCCTGTCTAATTTCCCAAGCCACATAAGTTAGCTAGGTTTCACTGCTTGTTATGGGAGATTAATTTGGTTGCATTCCCAGGAGTGCCATGAGGTTTGTTTAATTGTTTTTAAAGCACACAAAGATCTGGGGATGAAAGGTGACCACGGAAGTATTCTGATGTGTCAGAGGTCTTTTTAAACTACACACGGCTAATAGCCACCTTGCTGTAGTCATCATGGTGAGCTCTGAAACCCAGACTGTGGTCACAACCAGCCGCTGTGCATGCATTTGAGATGCTATCATCAAAGACCGAGGATTAGAAGATAAATTATCATCATGTAGTGTTGGAACATTGACCTTCATGATTCAAACTTCTAAAATGTACAATCTGTGTCTCTGGAGTTACTCCTTGCTGTTGGCTGTGGTGTGACACAAAGGAGAATTAGACCATCATGCACTGACCTGCAGGGATAGTCCCATACTGCATGAGAAGCCTGATGAAGCAAGGAATTGAGGCACCTGCCTATCTTGAAGCATATAAGTGGACTCAGTCACATCAACAGAGCTATTCACGAGCTTAACGTGAAGCATGTGTTTAAGTACTTTGCTGAACTTGGGCCTAGGAACAGTATCCCAGAAAGACCAGTCACAGTGCTTCACAATAGTCTACATTTATATCAACTGAAGCGTGTGACCAATAGCCCTCTGTAGCCGCCAAGTCGCTGGCATGCTGACTTGTTATGCAGAAGGGTATAGACTATCAAACAAAATTGCTGAGAAAAAGTGTTGGGGGAAAAAAACTTCGCAAGTGCCTAAATACCTGGATCCTCAAAGGTATTTAGATGCCTATCTCCCATTGATTTCAATTGGCGTTAGACACCAAGGTGTTTATGAAAATCCCATTAAACGTCTTCTACATCTTTAGGCATCTAAATAGCTATAAAAATCTGGATCTGTAGGAGCTTAGGCCTCATTGACTTTCAATGATATTTATGCTCCTAATTCCTTAAATTCCTTTTGAAAAATGGGACTTAGGAGCTTTTGAAAATTTCCCCTTCAGGTAGCATCTCAGGCTTGTTCTTTGATTTATTAGACAGCTCAGTCTGAAGATGGATTTTCCATAACATATCAATTGAGCTCTGCCCAGTTTTCTCTGAAAGGTTCACCTAGTGTAAACCACGGCAAAATGGATTTGCAAATAGGTTTTAATTACATTTGGCACTTGGGAGCACACTGCTGGCAGAGGAAACATTGCCAAGAAAGTGACATGAGCAGCATGGGGGGTTTCCAGCTTGCTGTGGCACCTGTTCAAAAACTGAGAGAAAAATAAGATTAATATTGAGAGAGAATACTAAGGGCCTAATTTGCAATTACACTGTGGCCTCTGCAGACCTCTCTGGCTGTGTAAAGGGCTCTTAAAGTGAGTATAAATATAATATATGCCTAAAAATATTTGCCTTAATATTAAAAAAAGTCAGTGTTTGTGATCTTGGGTTCTGACCATTTTTGAGGTGCCCAACTTGAAACCCCTTAATGAGGCTGAGCTTGAGAAATACTGAGCACTCATTGTTTGGAAATCAATACCTTAGCATTCCCATTGGGGCTTTAATTGCACTTACGATAGATGTGTTTGAAAGTCAGGGATTTCTGGTCCCCAGCACAAAGACTTTATAATATTAATGCAATAATCACTCACATATTTCCTTTTGCCTGTAAGCCAATTTTTCTCAGGGTTGCTAGTATACTGGAATTGAGTGTATGTTGCAGAATCTTAAAAGGAAAAAAAAATCCCTTGATTTGAAGTTGTTGTGGAGAATTTAAATGCACAAAGATCAGGATATTCAAAACACAGCGTCTACAGCTAACATACTTAACCACTTTGTACTTAATATTGATGCATAAATGTACCAGCCTCCTAATTATTTACCATTCTGCTAGTCTTTGTGTCATCCACCGTTTTGTCTGCAGTGATTTTATATTCGCTTCCTGATCAGTATTTCCTTTCATGTCATTTCTTTCTCACTCTTTTAGCTCATTTTGACTTTTGGCCTCTCCTTCATCTAGTTCCCAGATAGTGTTGCCACTGAATTCTATATTGACTTAGACAATGTGCTGATGCAAGTTTTCTTTGCATTGCAATGTTAAGTCTCTGAAGTTGTGACTACCAGCTGCAGCCGGTGGACTTGGGAGCATGTCTTGAAAGTACCATGCATCTTTCTGGGATGTTTCCTGATGATAATTTTTTTTAAGGTAGCACTAAAAATTATTTGTTGTTATGGCAAAGTCAAAGGATTGCAAAAAGTTACCTCTGACCTAATAAGTAATGGATAGCCAGTGCCACCTATCATGCAGATGATTAATTATCATGCAGTGACCTAGCAGTAGCGTCATATGCTGCGGTGGAGGAACCCTACAGGTGGGTCAATTTCTGGTCTCAATCTTATTGTCCATGAGCTAGCAGGGGGATGGAGCTCTGTGGAGACAGCACACATTTGCCGGCATGCAGGGAATGTTTTACATCATATTATGGGGAATTCTCTGGCCAATATGGAGTAGAAGTAATGGGCTCCCATGTATATGATCCAGTCCTCAGCCAGAGGGCTGGTGGTTGCATCACAGTGTACGTTCTGCCAAGCCAATTATGGGGCTCAAATCCAAATAATCTGTTTTGTTACCAAGTTTTTACTTCCAGGCAATCTCTTGGGATACTTGCAGTTTAATTGCTGGGACTTGGTTCTGGCTCAATTCATTAACAGAGTGTGTTTCATATACCTACTTCTGGCCCAAAGAACTGGCTGGTGAATTCACTCCTCATCCTTGGTAAAGATGCCTTGAGTGGCCAGGTTTCAGATCTTGGTTGCTTGTTGTCTGCCTCTGCGTCTCCCAGAATCTGCTCTACCTATGCAATTAAAGGGAAGGTGGAAATGATCTTGTTTCCAAGCTTGGAAATATGGAAACCCATTGCAAACAGTCTGTAACTGTTTCCATCCTGCTGGAATGTTGGCTTCCTTTGAAAAATAATATGGACATTGAGATGAAGTATTTGAATTTAAAACCTTGTTTTTCTTTTAGTTGTAAAATGAACTGTAGTCTCTGAGAAGACATACTGTGGGGACTTACTGTATTAATTTAGATGAAATATAAGGGCTAACTGTGTAAACATAACAGTCGTTGTCCAACATCAAAGAGTGTTAAACAGGGCTAGAGGTTTAGTATACAGGAACACCAGGGAAACAACCATTAAGGATCCTTTTAACCTTTTTATTAAAGATAAAGAAAAGAAGGAAAAACAGTTACAGCATTTGACAAGTAAAGGATTAAACATGACTTTTATTTTAACACCACCTTTTGTTCTTTTCCCCTTTAGCTGGAGAGAAGGAAAATCCCCCTATTGGACAATCACTTAGCACAGAGGTTCTCCAACTTTTTCTGAGCCTCCTTCCCCCCAATGTTCTATAAAAACTCCACAGCCCACCTGGGTCACAACAACTGTTTTTCTGCATATAAAAGCCAAGGCCAACATCAGGGGGTAGCAAGCAGGGCAGTTGCCCAGGGCCCCATGCCACATGGGTCCCAGCAAAGCTACATTACTTAGATTTCAGCTTCAGCCTCAGGTGAGAGGGCTGGGAGCTTAGGGCTTCAGCGTTCTGCCCTGGGTCCCAGTAAGTGTAACACTGGTCCTGTTTGGCGGCTCCCCGGAAACCTGTTCACCCCCCTCCAGGGGGCACCTGACCCTTGGTTGAGACCCACTGACTTAGCGGACAATAACTGTCCTTAGAGGGAAAAGAGAAGTTAGCTGAGAGGAGCAGGAGCTGCTGGTGTTAAAATCCAATCCCGGTTCCTCGCAGGTGGAGTTTGGGATTCAGCTGGAACTGGAAGGGGTGGTGATGTCATCTGGAGCCTTCTCTCCGTGCCTGGCCTGGTCAGGACATCTCTAAGGATTGGGACGAAGAAGGTTTGGGGTCCCAGGAAACGGTGGGGGTGGCAGCCATGATGGTGAAACTTGCTCTAGTAGCTCTTCTTTCTCCACAAAGGGAGTGATGGGTGGATGAGCCCATCCCCTCATTTTTCTATCCACCAATTAAGCCTAATTTTCAACACACCAAGTTTGGCTCATTGATTTTCAGTCCCATGTTGTTGTTGTTTACCAGGCATGATCCTAACACAGTCCTTGTCATATCAGGAGGTCTTTTTATCTGGACTAATTCAGTATTTGCCTCCCTTTCCTGCCTTCTCCCATCAGCATTTGTTATCACTTCCATATATTATTTTACAGTTGGGCTCACAGGTAGATTTGTAAACCCGATTACTACAATAGATTGCTGCCTGTCCCTACTTTATATAGCTCCTCAATACCATGGCCACCACCAGCGGCATATTCAGAAATGTCAATCATAGTACAATCCTTAGGCCTAAATTTTCAAAATTGGGTGCCCAAAGTTAGCTGTGATTCAGCTAAGCATTAAAGCTCTGGAGTAAATTGCTACCTATTCAGCAAAGCACTTTAATGCATGCTAATCTTTATGTGCTTAAGTCCAGTTAAATTAATGGGACTTAAACAAGTGCTGAATAGGACATGCGATACAGCAGGGCCAGGGAGCAGTGGGAGAGGGGGGATATATAAGCTTATTAAGGTGTGGTTCCCTGTAGACTAGGGAAGGTTACTACAGGTTAATTGGAGCATGTGTAGTCAATTAAGGCCCTGTCAGGAACTTAATAACCCCCCCTGCTTCAAGCACACAGGGTGGAGTGAGGTAGGAGAGAGGATTGGAGTCTGGAGGTGTGTAGTTGACAAATGAAAGACCAGAGAACCAGAGGAAGGGAGACCCTGCCCCAGTGTCAAGGACCGAGGATAACCCTACCCAAGGGGGAAGAGGGTAAAAATCCCACAGGGATTGAGCGAGGCTGGGGCAGAGTGAGAAACAAACCCAGCCTCTTTCCTTACTTCCCTTCTCTATTGCCTTCCCAGGCTACTAGTGGGGCCCTTGGTGCCCCAAGAGCAGGGGTAAGAGGGGGTGTCCTACCCCTCCACCAAGAAAAGCTTGGGACCCCCCATACCAACACTGGCCATTTTGTCACAAATAGAACTGCTGAATGGATGCCTAAGAGTCATACTTAAGGCACCTAAATAAAAGTGGTCTGATTTTTCTTAAGTTCCCATTGCCTTTGCTGGATGTAGTGGCAGGCTCACCATTTCTGAAACATCATTATTGATTATTTGTATTCCTGTAGTGTCTAGGGGCCTCGGCAGGGAGCAGGACCCCACTGTGCTAAACACTGTACAAACACATCGGGCACGTTGTACAAACACAATAAGGTTATTATTTAGACCACAAACTTGAAAACTTTTGGCCTTGATTTTCAAACACCATTCACAATACCTGTTGACAAGTGCTTCTTCTGTGTACAACTTTTAAACTGTTGGGCTGAGCAAAATGAGTCCTGTTTCTCTTTAAGGCAGGTAGCGCTCTCTCTGAAGAGCTGGATTCCAATCTACATTTTTAAGAGCGTTGTAGTTGGGTGTTCCGGACCAGTACAGTTAAAATGTGTCTGCCATTGACTATAGCATCTAGTGAAGGAAAGAACTTCATCCCCAACTAACCATATTGTTGTTCTCCTGTAAATTAATGCGGGTTGTTTGCTTATCAAGAATCTGGATCCACTGCCATGGGGCTTGATTTGTTTCTTTGTTGAAAATATTTGCTTCTGAAGCATATGTTTGTTAAGCTGTCTCACTGCTAGATAGCACTGGCAGCTCTCCTGGATGAGAGCAAAGTTTGGCAGGAGAGTAGTAAATTCAGAAGGGGAGAGATAAAGATGTTCAAAATATGGAGAAAAACCTTTTTATAAAGATATCATTTAATAAAATAATACTAGATGTCGATAATACTATGCTAAGTCCTTACATTTGTGTGGCACTTGGGGTTATCTGGCTGTCATTTGGCTTGTGCCATGTTCTATAAGTCGTGGGGAAAGTTCTCTTTATTGTCTCTGGATTTGATTCCATGGTGGTGTTTTTTATTTTTATTTTTTCTTATATTCTGCTCTTAAGTTACTCCTGTGTGAGCTACAAAGATTCTAAGCATCCACACCCAGCAGCCTGATCATATTATTAGTTGCTTGTCTCTTTGCTCTGACTGCTGTTGAGAATCAGAATTTAGCCAAACCTATAGAAGTGAATTGTTCGCACAAAACCATGGAGAAGTTCAGCATCCAGTACAGATTGTACCCCCTACATGGTCACTGCCTGCTGTAGGCTGCACAAAGTGTGAACTTTGTGGACAGTGGATGTTTCAGGCTAGCCAAGCCCTCATGCCCTATCCCCTGAAATGAACAAGGGGTGGAGAGCTGCCACAGCCAGCCTGAAAAGCTACCACAGTCCCAGAGCTGGCGTGTGCTCAGCAAGAGGCCTGTGCACTGACACACCCTTGCCAGAACACTAATCACTTCCCTGCCCATGCAGTATGGCAAGGTGAGGTGAAGGCCAAGACTATAGCAGGGTTAAAAAAAAAACAAGATAAATTCATGGAGGATAGGTCCATGAATGGCTATTAGCCGGGTTGGGCAGGGATGGTGTCCCTAACCTCTGTTTGCTAGAAGTAGGGAATGAGCAACAGGGGATGGATCACTTGATGATTACCTGTGTTCTGTTCACTCCCTCTGGGGCACCTGGCATTGGCCACTGTCAGAAGACAGGACACTGGGCTAGGTGGAGCTTTGGTCTGACCCAGTATGGCCGTTCTTATGATAACCAAGCTTCAACTCTGAATGGTGCCCATCCCTAACGAACCTGCTCCAGTTCTGCCCATGCAATCATGATTCATTGTCGTTTTATGCTTACTCATACATTTATTACCTGGATAACTCTCCATTAGAATAATGACTCATTCTTTTCCCACCCACCCAGATGCATACCTGGGATGCTAATGCCCTCTATTATTCATATATTGGCTTTCTTGGTTGCCCTCATTTTTTTTTCTTTACAGTACCATGATATCAAACCCTAGCTACTCTAGAAAAGCTCCCCAAACAATCACAACAATGGTTTCCATTGGGAGTATTCCATAATGATGACTAGGGTTGTGGTTTATTGCACTTTTCCTGCACACTGTGATGAAATTGTTCAGATTTTTACTTTTACTTGTATGTCAGTAGGCAGCAGTGGCTAGAGAACCTTAGGGGAAAGATGGAGAATCTGGTATATTTTTGTGCTGTCTGATTATTTATTTAGTAGTATTAGGGTTTAGGGGTTTTGTAAATGTGTTTTTAAATATTTGGCCAAGATCCCGAGAATGTTCGGCTAGCTTTTATTGTTACATTGTAATTCGAGTGAATGAATGAAACTCCTAGCTACTATGGGCTGGATTCTGATCCCTTTACTCATGCTGAGATGATAGTTGGTGGCACAGTAGATTAACTGCTTTAATCTTGCAGCCAGTGGCGTGCAGGTCACCAATAGGAATCAGACCGCAAGATAATTCCAAGAGTTAGCTTGATTCTGTTCTACTGTACCTTACTCCCTTGATTCCCATGGGCCTACTCACAGCCTTACAATATGAGTAAGGCTATGATTTCCCTCCAGGGTTGTAACATGACCCTCTTCTATAGTGAGTGGAAGGGAGCAGAACCCAGCTGATCCAAGTTAGAGGGTGGGTGGAAGTAGGTAGCAGGAACTCCTGTGGTACGGTCTTCCTTCCCATGCTGAGCTCACAGAAGCTCCACGGGCCAGAGCAAAAGCTGCTATCCGGCCCTTGCCCCTCTCTAGCCAAGCGGATCCTTGTGTGGGAGATAACGCTGCCCCATACTGCATTAGCTCTCGCTCCAGCCTGCAGCTGCTCAGTGAGGGAGGTGTGTGTGCAGGTCTGGTGTGGAAATGACTGCTGCTGGTTCCCTGGAGCTCCGAGGTCAGCCATCTCCGCAGGGTAGTTCACTCTCCTTGGGGAAGCGGCTTTCCTCCTCCCACAGAGCCCCAGGACCTGCAGAAAGTGCAGGCTTCCCTGCTCTGAACGCTTCCCTCCTGAGTGGGTGAAGCTGGATGGATAGCTTAGAAATGCAGTAACTGCCTCTCAGACTCACATTCCCAGCTTGTCTGTAAGTGGCAATGTACTAAGCAATGCAGAACTACACAGCCACAAACGCATCGCCTAGACATTAATGAGGTCATCCGCCATTGCCAACTCTTATGAGTCTTGCAATATTTGGCATGGTTCTTAAATCCCCAGCTACTGGATTCATGTGATTTAGGTGGAAATCTCTGCTTTCATTTTAAAATAGCACATTTTGAGCCCTTATGGCTGCTGAGAAAAGCTTGTGATTGTGACCTGAGAGGACCCAAAGAGCTCAGAAGGCAATTGAAAAGTTTATTTATTTTTTTAAATCTCATGATTTTTGGGGCGGTGACTCTCCATTTTTAAAGGCTTGGTGTTGGTGAGACTGAGTCACCTGGCAGGTAGCTTTAGATACTTGCTATTGTCACAGAGCTCAGTGGTGCAGTGGCGGGAATCTGACAGCCCGATGATGGGAAGCATTCTACTGACTTTCTAGCTGGATAACGCTGCGGTCACCAGGCTAAGGATTTGAACCTTGATGGCTCACTGTTTCAGAATGAGGGTCGACCCTTCTTCCACCCTGCCCATGTGCTGTCCTTCTTTAAAGACCTGGTGACTAATCAGTTCAATGACTGGTGCAACTATTAAAACGTTTATATTGCAAATGAGCAGGACCATCACTAAGCAAGTTTAGGCCCCAGTCCAGCAAAGCACTTAAGGTTATGCCTAGGTGTAAGAATTTGCATAAATATACTTGGCCCCCTTGCTCTGTGGGGAGAATGTAATCTGCAGGAGCGCTTTATCCAGGTACACTTTACTCCCCTCTCTGTTCCATTGTCACTGCACAGACCAGTGTGCTGGGGGCAGAGAGATTCTGCAGCCCTCTCCGGCTCCCATTCCCTGCCGACTTCTGCTGGTTACTCAAGCTCTTTTACTGCTCACCCCTCTGACTGTTCCATCACAAACATTCCTCACCTTGTTTCTACCCACAAGCAACATTTTCCACAGATTGCTCTGTTTGTCTTAGAGGCTGGTCCTAGGACACACACAGTATCCCAGGCAAACACATCATATCCACCAGGAAAAGGTTCCTTCCCCACCTAGTCAAACAAGCCAGGATGTAATATTTACCCACACCTAGTGAGAAATGAAACCTCTTTATTAGAGAGGTGGTTACTGGAATGTGCTCTGTTTCCCCATGATAACCTGTGCCTGTAGCAACTTGCTTCTGAGAACAATGCCTTGAATCATGCTCTGGCCATCTTTAGGTTGAAAATCTTAACATATTTGCTAAGTCTTTGGCAGTGTTTTACGTTTTGTACCCTTAAAGTTGTATCCCACTCTCTCTCATGGGCTTGATGCAGAAATTACTTAAAGTTCTCTGGTCTGTGTTATACAGGAGGTCAGACTAGATCATCATAAGTCCCTTTGGCTTTAAACATCTACCTATTTATATGAAGCAATCGCTGTATGCAGAAACTGTTAAACTGCTGATCACCCCCTTCACTCTAAATCTTTGATTCTACCAGTTTAGTTTATTTTAGTTGGGTTCCCAAATATTAATGATAGAGCTGGTAAGAAAATGAAGAGTTTTTTTTCTCCCAACAAGTTTTTGATGAAAACTTTTTTTCTTTCATTTTTGTCAGTGTTCAGTGGACAATTTTAACTTAACCTCCCCTCCCCACTACTTCCCCACACAAAATGTTTTAGCTCCTGCGAACTAAAAGTTTTCAGTCCAAAGCTGATGAAAGTAAACAACAAAATTGGCCCATTTTTTTCAGGTTTCAGCCAAAACATTTTGATTTTTGCTTCTTCAGTTTTCTGATGCAAAAATCAAAAAATGCTGACGAAAGCAGGCACTTTCTGTGAAAATGTTCATTGAGTTGAACAGAGGAAAAACAATGAAGGAAAATGTATTGTTGACTAACAGAGTTTCATATTCATAAACGTGTTCACGATTTGAAATCAATCAGTGGGTACTTCATGCAAAAATATTTCACTCTGTGGCTTGCTCAAGCAACATACTTTCCACCTTGTGTTCAGTTCTGATTATTTGTTGTTACCATTGTGCATCACATTGAGCTATGTTCCCAGTGCTGGTAGCTATTCCCCTCACAGAGGTGGCTTTTTTAGAGTGCTGAGAGCTGTGGCAGCACTTTACCATTGCCAGTGAAGGCATGTCCTTCGCTTCAGATCAGGCTTTGTCAGGCAGCCCTTTGCATTGGATGGTGGCTTCTGTTGTCTCCACTTATCTTGCTACATTGAGAGGCTTAATTGCTCTTTCCATTCAGCCTGAAAGATTGATGCTTAGCAGGTCTGGCCCGTGATTGTCTATAGATCAAAGACCTGCTTGATAGCAGCATAACACTTTCCACCATAACAAGGACCTTGCAGGAGGTATGAGGAACTCTATTGCATGACAGTGGTCACAGCCCACAAATAATTTCCATTAATTATGCAATCTGACATCCTTTGCTATAATTTTCCTGGCAAAGTCACAGCAAAATTTACTCCGGACAGATGCTTACATGAAGCAATTCCAACACTCAGCTACTTGAAGTAGGGGTGGGGAACTCACTGTCTCACAGGACTGTCCACCCACCATGACCTCTCCTTAATTATTCAACTTAACCTTAGTCAGCTTAATGACATAACCTCTAGCTCCACTTGTGTTAGAGAATTAAACTATTAACTCTCATGGGGTATATGAAACCAGTTTATCCACAATATGCTTTCCTGCTGCAAAAACTCCTAGCCATGTCACAAACGGAGATGGCTGTGATCATGAGATTTTTCCCCCCCACCTAGTCTTGTCAACTCTGAAGGTCTACTTGGCTTGGGTGAATCAAACCTGAACTCTGTATCTATCGAGGTCCCCCATCATTCCACTTCACGTTGCTATTTTTAAAACTGTGGGACTGTCTACATGTGGGAGGATGCCCTTGGATTCACAGCGATATGTTCCCCTCGTTGAAACTCTGACTTGTCTTTGATGAATGGAGAGGAAGGTAGGTGCCTCTTGACCCGTGCAACAAGGGATAATACCAACCGCAGTACATGCAACAATGGTAATTTTAGCTAGGTAGCAATGCCTCCTGCAATGTGATTAGGTCACAAATGACCTTCAATTGTTTCAGCTGAAAATTGCAGTGTTGCCAACACTCTCATGCCTTAATTGCAAGTCAGGCGATTTTTGGCCCCTGCTGGAGCCAGTGTGGTGATGTGAGAAGATCCAGCCCTGACATGCATTTCAGCCCTGCCAGGGAGAAACCCCTTTTTGATTCTTCATTTCCATTTCCCTGTCTCCTTGAAGAATAGCCAATCAGAGCTGTAAGAGGCAGGCTGAGGTCTTCCCCCACCGCAGAGCCAAACGAGTTTTTGTGGAGGGAGTGTATCACAATGAGTGGAACTGGAGTCAGAGCACACATGTCTACTGGAAGGACTGCTATTGAGGGGACTCCAGGAAAACAGGGAACACAGGGAGTTAGGCCAGAAGCAGTTTGGCCACATGGACAGAACTATGCACAAGGTTTAATAAAACTCCACTTGCTCAAGGTAACCTGCATTCAGCATCTCTCTTTGCTAATGAAACGTGGTGGCTGCATCTGAGTGTGAGTTCTCTGCAGTGCAGCAGCTGGTAGACCGAGCCATGGAACTTGGTCTGAAGTCCTCTAGAGCCCTGGAGAGCGATTTGCAGCATGCTGAAGCTCACCAACGCCTCAAACCATAGGCACCGACTCTGTGGGTGCTCCGGGGCTGGAGCACCCATGGGGAAAAATTAGTGGGTGCTCCGCACCCCCTGGCAGCCAAGCTCTCCCCTCCTTGCCTCCTTCTCCCCCTCCAAGTGCTCTGCATCCCCACTCCCCACTCCTTCCCAGTGCTTCCCACCCCTCCTCTGGCCACCTAACAGCTGTTTGGTGGCACTTAGGACTTTCTGGGGGGTCGGGGGACTGGGTAGGAGGCAGAGAAGAGGCAGGGCGGGAGTGGGGACTTGGGTGGAATGGGGGCAGGAAGGGGTGGGGCTAGGGTGGGGACTTTGGGGAAGGGGTGGAAAGGGAGTGGGGAGAGTGCAGGGGCGTGGCCAGGGTGGGGTTGGTCACCCACCGGGTAGAGGAGAAGTCGGCATCTATGCCTCAAACCTTAGTAGCGGGGACTTACTGCTCCTCAAAGCAGTATAACACTTGTGGAGTGACACAAGATTTTACATGAGAGACCAGTTTGAAGGGGAAGGGAGAAACCTCTGTGTTACTGCCTTACACAGGGCGGCTGCTCTATGCTACTTTGGAGACTGATTCCCTAATTCAGGAGAGAAAAGTCTGCAGCACTTGGGATCACCTCCTGGGGGAGGAGCTGCTCTGGGAAGGTGATCTCACATAGACAGAGGCTTAGGCCTGGTCTACACTATGCGTTTAAACCAATTTTAGCAGCGTTAAACCGATTTAACGCTGTACCCGTCCACACTACGAGGCCCTTTATATCTATATAAAGGGCTCTTTATATCAGTTTCTGTACTCCTCCCCAACGAGAGGAATAGCACTAAATCGGTATTACCATATCGGATTATGGTTAGTGTGGCCGCAAATCGACAGTATTGGCCTCCGGGCGGTATCCCACAGTGCACCACTGTGACCACTCTGGACAGCAATCTCAGCTCGGATGCAGTGGCCAGGTAAACAGGAAAAGCCCCAAGAAATTTTGATTTTCATTTCCTGTTTGCCCAGCGTGGAGCTCTGATCAGCACGGGTGGCGATGCAGTCCCAAATCCAAAAAGAGCTCCAGCATGGACCGTACGGGAGATACTGAATCTGATCGCTGTATGGGGAAACAAATCTGTTCCATCAGAGCTCCATTACAGAAGATGAAATGCCAAAGTGTTTGAAAAAAAAAATCTACAGGCTACACAGTGCTGTGTGACAAGCGTAACAGGAAGCCAGAGACTCAAATGGAAGCTCATGGAGGGAGGGAGGGGGTACTGAGGACTCCAGCTATCCCACAGTCCACAGCAGTCTCCGAAAAGTATTTGCATTCTTGGCTGAGCTCCCAATGCCTGTAGGGTCAAACATATTGTTCGGCATGGGTCAGGGAATAGCTCGTCAATTTACTGCCTCCCCCCCACGTGAAAGAAAAGGGAAAGAAATCGTTTCTTGACTTTTTTCAATGTCACCCTATGTCTACTGAATGCTGCTGGTAGACGCGATGCTGCAGCAGTGAAGAGCAGTCTCCGCTCCTCTCACCTCCCTAGTGGCAGATGGTACAATATGATTGATATCCGTCGTCACCATCAGCCCATGAGTGCTCTTGGCTTGCTTTAGGTGAGGTCAGCTGGGGGCGCCTGGGTAAAAATAGGAATGATTCCTGGTCATTCCCAGTACACGGGACAGAACGGCTGGTAACCGTCCTCATCATAGCAACTGGGGGCTCAGCTCCATCAGCCCCCTCCTTTTCCTGTGTAAAGAAAAGATTCTGTCCTGCCAGGACTATCATAGCAGCAGGATGCTGGGCTCCTCTCCTCCGCACTGCTTAATGTCCTGCCTGGACTGTCATAGCACCGGGAGGCTGCCTCCCCCTCATTTTATCTCACTAACAAGTCACTGTTTCTTATTCCTGCATTCTTTATAACTTCATGACACAAATAGGGGGGACACTGCCATGGTAGCCCAGGAAGGTTGGGGGAGGAGGGAAGCACCGGGTGGGGTTGTTGCAGGGGCACCCCCCGTGAATGGCATGTAGCTCATCATTTCTGCGGGATCTGACACGGAGCAGCTGTACTCTCTGATACACTGCTTCTCTAGTACACTTGCCCCAAATTCTAGGCAGGACTGACTCTATTTTTAGAAACCATAAAGGAGGGATTGAGTCGGGGAGTTATTCCCAGTTTTGCTTTTGCGCCCCCGGCCGACCTCAGCCAGGGGCACCCATGATAGCAGCAGACAGCACAGAAGGACAGATAACCGACATCTCATTGCCAAATTACCCTGGCAGCAGACGGTACAGAACGACTGGTAACCATCTCTGCTATCATGCAAAAGAAAATGAATGCTGCTGTGTAGCGCTGGAGTATCACCTCTGTCCGCAGCATCCAGTACACATACGGTGACTGTAAAAAAAAAAAAAAAAAAGCTGAACGGGCTCCATGGTTGCCATGCTATGGCGTCTGCCAGGACAATCCAGGGAAAAAGGGTGTGAAATGATTGTCCGCCGTTGCTTTCCCAGAGGAAGGAATGACTGAAGACATTTACCCAGAACCACCCGCGACAATGATTTTTGCCCCATCAGCCACTGGGCTCTCAACCCAGAATTCTAAGGGGCGAGGGAGACTGCGGGAACTATGGGATAGCTACGGAATAGCTACCCACAGTGCAACGATCTGGAAATCGACGCTAGCCTCGGACCATGGACGCACACCACCAAATTAATGTGCTTAGTGTGGCCGCGTGCACTCGACTTTATACAATCTGTTTTATAAAACCGGTTTATGTAAAATCGGAATTATCCTGTAGTGTAGATGTACCCTCAGACAAGGAGCATGCAATCGAAGCCTCAAGAGAGAGGAAGAAAGCCCTGGCAGGCACCACATCCCCAGAAGTACATGCAGTGAGATGACAACAAAGGAGAGCAAGTGGCCAGGTTTCTATACCCGTCATGAGACAGATTTACTGTGAGAGACAGCATGAGCAGGTAAAGGAGAACTGCTCTGCACTAGGACAGCATTGTAAGGAATGTGGCAAGGTGGAACAGTTGAGTGTGTGTGCAAGAGCAGAAGACGGTCTCTGAAACACTGAGATAGACTTGTACAAAAGGGAGATGCCACGTAAGAGCGGTGATGATGTCGTCACTAGCTCCTTGAGTCCGACAGCATATTGCAGTCAGGCTGTCTGGACAGGAAAGCAATAATACCAACCTCTGTGCCTGCAGCAATGGTAATACAGAGACGCTCTGTGTGATTTTTAGCTGGGTGGCAGGGCCTCCTGCAGTGTGATTCCTCAGGGAGAATTGGAGTTGAACATGCCCATTGCAAAGAGCAGGTGCCATCTAATAAAGTACAATAAGAGCATAATGCAACCTGTAGGAAAACTTGACCTCGTAGGAACTAACCTGAGAAATAACAGAATACCAATAGAAGTGTGTGGTGGATGGTAAGAGCACAACCAGACAATCCGTGGATCTGATCAGGGTGCACCATCCAAATGTTATAACTGCACTGCAAGATGTTCAAGAGGGAATCCCATGGATAGAGGAGACAAAAAGCAAACGGAGATCCTTTCAAAGGTGACGGGTACCTTGAAGGAAAGCTGCGGCTGGAAGTAGACACCACAGTAGAATCTGTGTGCTTACCATACAGGAAAATTCCAGAAGCACTACATAATCTAGTATACGAGGAGCTCAAAAGTCTGCAAAGCCTAGGTATCCTAGCACCGACAGAGGCCAGGACAATCTGGGCAAGTAAATGTGGTGGTAAAGAAGCCATCTGGCAAATTACATGTCAGCATAGATCCAAAGCCACTGAACTAAGCATTGAAAAGATGTTACTTTCCATGGCCAACTGATGACATCAGAACTCTCCAAAGCCAAGAATCTTTATGGTCTGTGATTTGAGGAGTGGGTTTTGGCACTAAAGCCTGGATCAAGAGTCCAGCATGCTGACATTTGCAATATCTTTTGGTCCCTACAGAAGGCTGCATGTGCTGATGGGCATAAGCCCAGCACCAGAGGCGTTCCAGAGAAGACTCACCTAAGGACAGCCTTGAGAGAGAATAATTGCAGTTGATATCCTCATTGTAGGTCAAGGGAGCAATGATACAGAAATCGAACAAGACCATGACAGAAACTTCAAGCTTTTCTACAGTGAAGCAAGGACAAGAACATAAAACTCAACCCAGAAAAAATGTGACCTAGACGGCATGAGATGACATTCATTGGATGACATCTCACAGCAGAGGGACTGAAACAAGATCAAGTCAGAGATGTGGCAGCTTCACTGGATGTGAAAGAGGGACAGCACATCATAGGAATGATAAAATTTCTGTCTATGTTCTGTTCACACCTGATTGCAGTAGTGGAACCTCTAAATCAGTTCACAAGGCAGGATATTGAGTGGGACTGGGCAGGTGAGGAGACCAAACTACCTCAAAGACTTTGTAACCAGTGGAGTCTGTGTTAAAGAGGAGACTCCAACTCAGCTGTGTGCTAGCAACCTCTGGCTGAAGGGATGTGGGGTGGGAGCCTGGGGGGATCAATTATTTGCTTTTAATGTTTATATTCAAATGTTTGTAAAATCGTTAAGATGTATCATGATCAGTGGAACTGGAGCCAGTGGGCCCATGTCACTTGGAGGGACTGTTATTGAAGGGACACCATTGAAAAGGACAATGTGGTGAGTTAGGTAGGAAGCTACTCATCCATGTGGACAGGATTAATACAGTTCCCCTTGTTCAACTGAACCCTTTGCTAATGAAACAGGGAGTGAGGGAGAAGTAGCATCTGACACCAGGGGAGAGGGAAAGGAGCAGAAAGATCCCAGCAGCTCAGGACAGTTTTGATGCCCCTCTCCTCTCCTATGAAAAATGAGTCAGTTTGCTCTCTGATCCCCTTGCAGCACCAGACCTAGGACATGGAGCAAGAGTGGAGATGTACCCTCCGAGGCCTGGGAAGGAGGCTGGGAAAACCCAGCTGCAGCGGCCCCATCCCCAAGCTGAGGGTGGGGAGCTGCAGGAGAAACAAAGGTGAGACTGAGGGGCAAGCAATGGCAGGGCTGCTCAGTTAAAGGTAACACAACAATTCCCATTTATAACTCCGTCACGTCTGCAGCTTTCCAGGAAAGCTACTTCTAAGGATTGCCATTTTCAAAGGCTGATTTTCTTCAGAGGTGAATGAATATTGCAAAATTTGAGCAAGGTCCCTTCAGGTTCAGGGGAGGCGGCGTGGGTTTGTCATGCAAGGATGAAGAAACCTTGACATATTTCCTCTTTTAAATAATTAGTGTGGCACCTTTTCATTTTGGGACAAGCAGAATACATTTCACTGGCCTTCTGGTTTTCTTTATACCTCGCTGGGTTGAAGCTGCTCAGAGGTTTGCAATGTTAGAGGTACTGCAGCCGTACCTGAGTTGGGTTAAATTGGCAGAGTGGAGGTGAGGGATGAAACAGGCACGGTAAATGCAGTCGATCATGTAAGTATGATTGCGTACGCAGTGGCTGTTGTGCAATCCCTACCATATAGGTATGTATGTGACAACCCTAATGACTACCGCTACTATTGAAGCCAATGGGAGCTGAAGGAGTGCAGAAGCAGCTTAGAAAATCAGGCCGTGTGTCTGTCCATGTGTGACGAACTGGGAAAGTTCTTAATGTTTTCTCTGAGTACTGTGTTGGTGCCTCAGTGTCCCCATGGCAGTTCTTAAGTATCTGGCAGAGCAAAGGGCCAGTGCACCTAAATGCCTGGCACTCTGTCTCCTAGCAACTGATGGCCTGGGCCCCTCCTCTGCAAAGGTGCCAGCTGAAGGTGTTGGAGACAAAGGGATCAGGTGACCTCCTGGCCCGGGAAAGGGGCTGAGGAGAGAGGAGGGGCTGGGAGGGGTTGTTAGTCTGGAACTGGCTGGGGTCAAGGGCGGAGGGCAGACCTGGGTGTCTGGCTCACTGCCCCCCAGAATGGACCCAGCCGAGGGGTCCGGTTCTCTGTACCTACAAGCTCTGTTTTAGACCCTGTTCCTGTCATCGAATAAACCTCTGTTTTACTGGCTGGCTAAGAGTCACGTCTGACTGCAAAGTGGGGGTGCAGAACCCGGTGGCTTCCCCAGGACCCCGCTGGGGTGGACTCGCTGTGGGAAGCACACGGAGGGGCAGAGGATGCTGAATGCTCCAAGGAGAGACCCAGGAGGTGAAGACGTGTGAGCTTCTTGCCCTGAACAAGTCTGCTCCAAGGGAGAGGAGGCTCCCCAAAGTCCTGCCTGGCTTGGTGGGGAGCAGTTCCAGAGCATTGCCCGGTGACTCCGTGACAACTGGTGGCAGCGGCGGGACGTACTGCACCCCGTGAATGGCGCTGCTTGCAGTAAGGGACTGGGGAGGAGTAAAACAGAGGAGGGATAATGAGGACCAGGTGTGCTGAAGGCTCAGAGTGGGACGGTTTCAGGGGGCAGTTAACCTCTGGGAGTGTGTGACCAGCGAGAAGGACTGTTGGAGTAACGGGGTCCCCCTGAGGACTGCAGCGAGCAGTCTCAGGGGCGGAGGAGCTTGCCGCTCGACCCTGGGAGAGAAAAGGATTTTTGCAGTAGCAGGGTTCCCCGGGGGATTGCAGGAGCAGTCTCAGGGGCGGAGGAGTCTGCAGCTCGACCCTGGCAAAGAGGTGGTGATCACGAGAAGGGCTGGCACACCAGGGGTTCTTCCTGGAAACCATGGGGGAGCCAAGAGCACACAGGCCTGTGAGTCCAGAGCCACTTGGGAACGGTGAAGTGATGGCCTATCACCATCTCCTTAAGAAGGACATTGTGATCCTGTGCACAAAGAGAGGGTTACGCATGGGGACATTCACCAAGGCACAGTTAATCGTGCAGTTGGAGGAGAAGCACCGCTCTGAGGAGCAGATTCCTGGCCCAGATGGGGCTACAAGAGGATCTGAGAGCAGCTGGAGCATCAGCCAGGCATCCCTGGGAGTCTGGTCCCCAATCAG
This sequence comes from Gopherus flavomarginatus, assembly GCF_025201925.1. Lineage (NCBI taxonomy): Eukaryota > Metazoa > Chordata > Testudines > Testudinidae > Gopherus > Gopherus flavomarginatus. The sequence goes on from NC_066619.1 coordinate 152,131,496, forward strand.
ACGAGTGTCTTCACGATTGGGTTCCCCATCAGGAGATTGGAGACGGATGGGATGGGAGCAGAGCCCGAGAGAGCGAGAGGACCGTGAGAGAGAGCAAGAGCCTGAGGAAAAGCTGCAGGAGAAGCAGCAGCAGCGTGGACTGGTGATGGTGGAGCAGAGAGACATAGGGGGCTGCCCAGGGGTCAGTGGGGAAACACACCTGCAGGGGCGAGACCCTGGGACAGAGAGAACTGTGGTGGTGCAGCCCCAGATGCTGAGGGACTGTGGGACCTGGGTGAAGTTCCCTGGGGTGAAGCCCCTCGCCCTGCCTATGGCCCAGATCCCTGTGCAGACCCAGGAGGGGTCGGGCTGGCTGGTAGTTGGGGTTCTCCAGGATATCGGCTGGGAGGCCCTGTTGGGGGGTGACTGTCTCCCCATGGGACAGGATCCAGGCCCCGCTCCTGTAACCGCCGAGGGTTTGAATTCAAATCCAGGGAACCAATTGGCTAGGATGGAAATGGTCAGTGAAAATGCAAATAACCTGGCTGGCAGGGGGGAGGGGCTGCAGGGCTCAGGATACCTGCCTACCTGTAACCAGCCCCCTGGGGCTGAGTGGGAGGGAGAGATGCTCCCCACCCCCCTGCACACCGGAGAGGGGGCTCACGCTGGCTCTGATGCTGTGACCAGAGCAGAGAGCTCGCTGCCTGTCCACACTGGGACAGCAAGGGCAGCGATGAGCACGGGGGGAGCTGAGACCCCAGCTGAGTGGGGGGACACCCAGGCAGGGCAGGTCGGCTGCCAAACAGGTTTGCCTGGTCCAGACGTGCTGCTGGGAAGTGATTACACAGCAGGGAGGGAGCTACCAGGGACAGGGCTCAGGGGGGCTGTGACCCCAGGTCCAGCCAGCGAGAGGGAGCAGGTCCCACTCCCTGCCCCAGCCGCTGAATCCCAGACCGAGCTGCAGAGGGATCCCTCCTTGGAGAAGCTGAGGGAACTTGCTGGCCACAGCGCTGCAAACCCCCTTGGGGAAGGCTGCAGGGACGGAGTCCTGCAGGAGAAGGGATTCCTGTACCGGGAATGGGCTCCCAAAGGGGAAGTAGAACTGGGGGGAATCGGGAGGCAGCTGGTGGTACCCCAGGAATCCACAGGGTTCTTCCCATTTGAGCTGCTGGATGGGAGGAGAGTGAGGGGACCCCTGGACCTGAAGAGGGAGGATTGGATGAAGGGGGAAGACCCCCAGGGGGATCTCTTCCCTGAGGTGGGAGCCAATCTCCCCATCAGGTGTTCCCCATTCAGAGTCACTGGGAAAGCAGCCCAGAACCTGGAGAGAGAGGTCAAGGACCTGCTGGCTTTAGATGGGATCCAGCCGTTTTACAGCCCATGGGCCTCACCCGTGGGGCTGATCCCCAAGGGAGACAGGATGATCTGGTTTTGTGGGGGCTATCGGAAGCTTAAAGCCATCACAGTGTCTGGTGCTGACCCCATGCCTAGGCCTGGGGAGATTCTAGACAAGCAAAGGGCAATGGAGAACTTGGCCCTGGCAGACACTGATAACGTGTGCATCTTTAGCCAGACCTGGGAGGAACAGGTGTCCCAGGTGAAGAGGGGGCTGGTCTGCCTCAAGGAGGTGGGACTGACGGTAAAAGCTGGAAAGTGTAAGGTGGGGACGGCAGAGGCGTTGTGTCTGGGCCACAAGGTGGGAAGCGGCTGCTCAAGCCCAGAGCTGGCAAAGGCCAAGCTGAGGGCTCTTAACCAAGACAGACCGAATTGCAGCCCAGAGTGCTTGGAGAAGACCCCGTCCCAGTTTGAACCCCATGGGTATTGGGGATAGCAAAAGGGGTCAAGCCGCATAAACCTTCCCACATGCGGCCTGCAAGTGCCATCAAGCACACCCGACCTAAGGGAGGGCATGAGACTGGACTGTCTTGGTGTAACTCACACCAAGGAATGGGAGAGATGCTGGGGCATCCATGGGAACGTTGGTGGGTTCGAACTTCCCCAGGTCACTGGCTGGAGTGACCTCGCTCAGTTCGGTCTCGAAGGGGGGAGAGATGTGACGAACTGGGAAAGTTCTTAATGTTTTCTCTGAGTACTGTGTTGGTGCCTCAGTGTCCCCATGGCAGTTCTTAAGTATCTGGCAGAGCAAAGGGCCAGTGCACCTAAATGCCTGGCACTCTGTCTCCTAGCAACTGATGGCCTGGGCCCCTCCTCTGCAAAGGTGCCAGCTGAAGGTGTTGGAGACAAAGGGATCAGGTGACCTCCTGGCCCGGGAAAGGGGCTGAGGAGAGAGGAGGGGCTGGGAGGGGTTGTTAGTCTGGAACTGGCTGGGGTCAAGGGTGGAGGGCAGACCTGGGGGTCTGGCTCACTGCCCCCAGAATGGACCCAGCCGAGGGGTCCGGTTCGCTATACCTACAAGCTCTGTTTTAGACCCTGTTCCTGTCATCGAATAAACCTCTGTTTTACTGGCTGGCTAAGAGTCACGTCTGACTGCAAAGTGGGGGTGCAGAACCCGGTGGCTTCCCCAGGACCCCGCTGGGGTGGACTCGCTGTGGGAAGCACACGGAGGGGCAGAGAATGCTGAATGCTCCAAGGAGAGACCCAGGAGGTGAAGACGTGTGAGCTTCTTGCCCTGAACAAGTCTGCTCCAAGGGAGAGGAGGCTCCCCAAAGTCCTGCCTGGCTTGGTGGGGAGCAGTTCCAGAGCATCGCCCGGTGACTCCGTGACACCATGCACTTCAACAGAAATTTTCCAGGAAAACGTAGTGTCTAATGAAGTGGTCGTGGTGACTCACGGGGGGTGGTACTTTTTCCTCTTGAGTTTGTACTGAATCTGTTTGCTCAGAGGATCCAGTCTGATCACTTCATTGGAACACTGTGTGGGTATATTTCAGGAAGGGTCAGAAAATCCCCACCTTCGAAATAACACTAACACCCAAATACTTGGTGATAATGGTGGGGGGTTGTGAAGCTTAATGTTCACACCGTGCTTTGAGATCCTTGAGAAAAGATACAGTAAAAAGGCAGATGATTTATTCATTATTATCCTTCAAGGCAATGAAGACACCTATGTGGGATTCACATTGGTTGCTTTACTGTCAACACCTCTAATTCCACTACAGTCCCAACAATTTGATTAGTCAATGCTCTTCTCTGGAAAACACATTGCATGCATCGAGTGCCTTAGAATAGGAAGTGGCTGGATCAGCAGCTTGGGAGAATAAAGACCATTATTTGTCCCCCAGAGAAGCAGGAGTGGTGGCAATGTGAAGTCCCCCACCAGTGCAAATCACCCCTCTTCTGGAGTGACAACTTCTAACAGCCAGTGTACAACAGGGGGTTGCTTCATGAGCACTTGCCTTGTTTCTAGGAGACGTCCTATTACAAAGTCCAGGTGGCCAAGGCTCCTGTGATGGCAGCACTTCCCAACAGAAAGAGGCTTTGTAGACCCAAGGTCAGGCTCTTCCCCAGGCAAAGGGAAGGCCAAGGAGTAGAAGCTTCAGCTGAGACAGGTTATAGAGAAAACAAAGTGAAGCCTGAGGGGGAGAGCTGGCAGATTTGTATTTGAGATTACTTCAAACTGTTATTTTGTTAATTTAACCAGGCCCGCAAGAAGGGGAGGTTACTGGAGCTATGTGGGTCTGTGTGCATTTATCAGGGAGCCCACAACAGGGCAAACTGAGGCAGCAGATACACTCCTGGGTGGGATGTCAGCCCTCATGCACAGCATGGTTTAGTCTCCACGTTCATTCAGTCCTTGCTGTAAGTGTTGTGGCAGAGCTCTGACCTTGCTCCCTTGGGTCCTGCTCTTCTAGGCGGTCTATGCCAGCCTCAGTGGCTCACTGTGACACTCCACATAGCCCTTCTCTCTCTAGGGCCAGGATTACAGTCTACTGAGCCCTTTTCATCATAGGCCTGCAAGGAGGTTGGTGAGAGAACTCCCACAGTCTCTGTTCTGCCTCCTGTCCTGACAAGGGCCTGACTTCCCCTCCCAGGAGATGTTCCTGTAGTAGTGGGTTGGGGGGCACCTGGGCCCACCCTCTACTCCGGGTTCCGGCCCAGGGACCCTAATGGTAGCAGTTGCTGGCAGCCAACCTTTCACTGCCGCAGTTGCTACATTTCCCTGGGCCACTTCCCCACAGCTCTCCTACTTCTCATGTCTTCACCCTTACCTTAGGGCTCCCTTAACGATGGTCTGAGGGTGTCCTCAGTAACCAGCCCTTCAGCCGCACTTCCTCACCTCTGGCTCCCTGGCTGTTCCCTGTCTGACTGGAGTGAGCCCTTTTTATAGTATCAGCGGGGCCTTAATTAGAGTCAGGTGGTCACATTAGATTAATGGCCTCACTTGACTCTTTGCAGGTTAATTAGAGTCAAGTGTTCTCATCAGCCTGGAACAGCCCCTGCTCTGGTCAGTCAGGGAACAGAAAACTGTTAATCCAGTGGCCAGTATATCTGCCTTCTGCTATTCTGCTGTACCCAACTGGCCTGGGTCTATCACAGTGTTAACAAGGGTGCCCTCTGGTTATTGGTGATTCACATAACTGTCTGTTAGAAGCCGGGCTGAGGTGATCAAACTCATTTCCTAAAGGCCACCCCGTGGTAACTGATAACAGCATTTAGTTTCTACCAAGCTGAATTTGAGCCACTGACCTAGAGGAGAATGGAACCACCACCATTACCAATATGCCAAACCATCCGCCTTCCCTAAGCAATCCATCTTAGGCTTTGCAAGTCCTCCTATGTCTCTGCTGAGTATTGTGTATTGTCTGCCTCCTTCTTCACTGGTACAAATAGTGTTAATCAAACATGGAATTCCAAGCATATTTGTGCTCCTGCCTGCAAAGAAGAGAGACAATGCAAATGTATGTCTAGTCACAATAACTGAATGGAGTGTCTTTAAGTGAAGCCTTTCAGCTAGGGGTGTGAAACGCAGTTTGGCACTGAGGAGTTGCTGGCAGTTTGAAAGAATGTGCAAGGACCTAAAGGGAGCTTCTTTCATGCCTTTCTGAAGCTATAATCCTCTTGTTCAAATATGTGCTGCACAGAACGAATGATTAGCCAAGTATGTACCACATAGAAATCCTCTCCCAAGCCCGTCAACTGTTTTAAAGAGCAAACAACCAAACAATCTTCCTGCCTAGCAATTATAAATAATGTCCATGAAAGAGGTGAAGAAATTTGCTCCAAGCCGATTTGAGATCAAAAGCAGATTAATAGATTTTTAAGGCCGTGAACAAGAAGACATGTACTGATTAATCATAAGCATCACAAGATTTTAAAAAATCATCATAATCCTACAGGTGTGGCCACTTGGTGACTCAAAGTCTGTCATGGATGGGTGCTTCTACTGATGTCCTATCGCTATAGGCTGTGATAGTGTTAGATATGATAAGTTCAGCAGTGTGGTATCTGGATAATACACAGGAAAGGCCTCCAAAGGGCAGTATCTGAAGTACCAATGGGTCAGCAAGACTCGCTGTATTTTCACTGTGATTGCCCGAGTCACAAGAGGCTCCGCGGAGCAAGAATTATTTGCCAAAATTATTGAGCCACCCTTAGAGACATTCGCCATCTGCTTTGTGAACCGTTTGCAAACAGAAAGAGGAGCAATATATCGAATGAATTCACCCCTTACCAGAGGTGGTTGAAATTTTGTAAATTGGAAAAAACTGAGTAAAATTAAGTTGAGACTTGTTCCCCGCCAGCTCTGATTATCTCCTGTTTAGAAGTGGGGAAGAGAGAAGTGAAGGGGAATCAAATAGCAGAGCTGGGATTAGAAATCGGGAAGGCACAAGTTCCAGCCACTAGACTGTGCTCTCTCTCTTTCTTATGAAGATAAGAAGGAAGGTTGCACCTCATGTTAGTCCCTTAGGAATGAGCTGTTTATAGGGCAGGTGCAGAGGAAGAAGAGGGGGAAAGGACAAAGCAGGAAGAAATGATGGGGGACACTTGCCTCTGACATCACAGTTCCACCAACCTCTGGATTTTTCATCTCTCCCAGCTAGCACATGTTTAGATTGTGCTCAGCTGGGGATCACTGTAATTAAAGATCTGGTACATTAGTTACCTTAGGGATGGACTGGCTGGGTCAAAGGCCAGGATGCACAGATCGCATCCAATTCCTTTGCCCCGTTTCCTGAAGCAACTCTAACATCCCATGTCTGACACTCCCATCCTGATGCTGCAGTTTTCCTTAACCCCTTTGCCCCCAAACAAAGCAGAATCACCTGGCTTTGGAGTCTCTGTGCTGATCCCGGCACGGGAAGGGAGCTGGATTCAGATGTGGGACCAGCTGCTGGAGGCAGAGTGAAAAGAGAAGTATTACTGGAGGATAAGGCAGGGAACCCAGGGTATGGGTGGGGAGGAGAATCATTGAATGGCGTGGGAGCGGGGGGAGGAGTGGCGAGTCCAGTGCTGCAGGAGGAAGGAGGGGTGGCTCATTGCAGCCCATTGTGGTGACGGATCATGATGGGACTGACATAAGGAGCACCCCGAATGGTTACCCTCTGAGCTATCTGTATGTGCCAGCATATTCTCCAAGTAGGACTGTTACGTAACTCACCTATGTCCTGCAAAGATTTGCTTTGGGCTCTTTTGCTTTCTTACACTGATCCACTGAGGTGATGAGCCTCAGAAATCCTGCTGGCTCCACCTCCAGAGGGCTCCGAAATCCATCGGCTCCAGAGTGTCGATCCAAATGGGAAGTGCTTCTGAACGCTAGGCACAGCTCCTGTATTTCAGTTGACCCCCCTGGGACTCGAAGCATTTTTGACAACAGGTCAGGCATGAGGTTAATGTCGGGGTCTGAGCTGCGACCGTCAGAGTGTGGGTAGAAAACTGGTTTGGAGAACAAAGAGCTGTGAGTGAGACACATAGGAAAAAGCAGCAGCGCTGATGTGAAATGGCTGTTGTAGTAATAGCCGCAGCAAGTGATGAGGAAGAATGCAGGCCAGTGCCAGTCCTGTGAAGATCTCGGTCTTAGAACTGCTGGAGAGCATGACAAACCTGCCTAGAGAAATCACGTTTTTGGGTGTGCCTGGTTCATTTATGATACATTGTTGTACAGCAGATGGTGTTAGAAGTACAAGCTCTGTTGCTCTTCAGATGAAGCAATGAGGGTTGGAGGGCAAACTTGGCATCAGGTGACCTGGGTTCTAATTCTGTCTCGTTCACTGACCTGCTGTGTGACCTTGAGCAAGTTTTTTCATTTCTCTGATTCTCTGCTTCCCCGCCTACCCTTGTCTGTTTAGACTGCAAGTGTCTTGGGGCAGCAGCTGTCTCTCACCATATGTGAATGTACAAGACCAAGAATAATGAAGCCCTGATCTCCAGTGAGGCTTCTAGGTGCTACCATAATACCAGTAATAATATAGTGAGTTCAAACAAAGGGTTTTGGATAAGTCTGCTGCCACCACCTCAATTTCAGGTGCCACCAGAGAGCAGGCATCTAAATATATGGAATTCTGGGTAAAACTAGCTGTGTTTTCTGTCATAAAAACTATTCTGCCCTCACCAACTGCTGGCTAGACTCAGATCTCTCATTCCTGGGTGGGTTTCTCAAGAAAGTCCCAGCAAGCTGGCTCAAGCAATAGAGGATGCATGTGCATATATCCCAGTTCTCTCTGAAGCTGATGTCAGGCTCAGAAATGGGCTGATGGATGACCTGCTTGTGGCAAGGGACCAAAGAGAAATACTGTCCGCCTCCACCTCTCAGTTGCCTTTTAGACTGTAGGTCACAAGGTTTTGCTGGAGTCCTCTGCAATTCTGGACAGGAGTAGATGGAACCACTGTCGTTCCTTCCCATCAGACTTCAGTGAGTCCTTCTGGGCAGCTGCTGCTCCACCTCAATAATTCACACAAGATTCCTTTGTGATGTGATGTATATATCTACTATGTGTAGGAGCAACCATGAAATGGCCCACAACATGCAGCTCTGTGTGTCCTCAGTCAGCATGGTCTCCCAGATCTTGTCCTCAGCCCACTGTAAGACTCACTCCTGGATTGAAAGCACTTGCCAAATGACCTCAGAAAGACAGTTGCTGCCCTCAAAGATGAATAGAAACCAACAGAAAGAGAAGGCCAGAGAATGGAGACTCTCTTCTAGATGAATAGCATGGTTTCTCTGTATTTCTGTTCCACTTCCTAGGGCTATAGGAAATTCATAAATACAGATCATTTAGGTCAATAGACCAATGCCCTAAAGGCCACTGGTGGGACCTAGACTAGATAGGCCCTGTGTCCTTCAACCAACTCAAGTGTGCCTAGGGGAAAGGAGATGCCATTATGCACATTTTTTTTCCTTTTTAGGAATCCGTGCCATTGCTATTAAATAAACACGTAAGCTCAGATTCTCATTTATACTCAGGTTGTCTGGCAGTGTAATGGGGCATGCAAGTGGGTGTAAATTACATCCTTCATTAACATCTATTTTGAGGTCTGGTGTAAAAGCACCTTACTATGAATGAGAATCAGGCTGTGTTGTATGGAGAACTGTGTTAGACCAGTGATAGCTTGCAATTCTTTCTTGCAGGGTAGGGGGTTCAGTGTCACAGATAGCCAGCTTAATACAAGTGGATAGAGTTGTGCTGCTCTGATTTAGGGAACAGCCTGCTTTTTCTCTTTCTGGTTTGGGGTTCTTGTGGGTTATTCTTCTAAATTCTTAGACATAAAGTAGTGTTGTAGTGCAAGCTTCCAGGAAGGTTTTTATCTACTCTGTTTATAGGCTGTGAAACAAACATCACCTCTCTAGATTCTGCTGCTCCTGCACTAGAGCAGCCCTTCAGTTTCTCTTGTCAGAACAATTCTTGCTGTCAGAGTAAATCCGCCAATTTTCAAGGAAAACGCACTTTTCTATCCGAAACAAAAAACAAGCTAGAGTGGAGGTGGTTGCTAAGGCTGGTGAAATTTTTCAAATATCAGCATTTTTTATGAGAATTTTAACTGAAATTTCATGAAAAAATTTGGACTAGATTTTTACAAGAAAGGGTTTTGACTAGCATTGGGTTGGGTTGTTATTTTTCAAATTATGAAATATCCACAAGAGATTTCATTGCCATTTCAAACTTTGGTAAAAGAAAAACATTTCATTACATATTTCTGTATTTTCATTCTACTTTCACACATGATAGCTTGGAATCCCTGTCTCTTTCAAGCTTTTAATCGTGTGTGTGTGTGTGTGTGTGTGTGTGTGTGTGTGTGTGTGTGTGTGTGTGTGTGTGTGTGTGTGTGTGTGTGTGTGTGTGTGTGATCCATAAGTGGCATGCTGTTCTCACATCGGATATAGCATGTTTGATGAGAGATTAAGAGCATTTCAGTTTGCAACCTCTAGTTGTCAAATAAAATCCTCACTTCTCCTTAGTTCAAACAGAAAAACTGTGTTTTCTTGTGCTAAAGACACTGCATCGTCCTGCAGTGGCTAGAAGCTAAAGAATTATTCTCACATTCACCAGTAAGCACGCAATTCTGTCTGAATCTAGCCAGAGTTCTTGGAGTCCTGTCCTGGACTATGGTGTCTGGCAAGAAGCCAAGAGGAGTGAAGTATCCCGAGGGAGCAGAGAAAGCTCTGTTGGTAATCCCAGAGATATCCAGGGGGTAGAGAGGTGCGGTAGGAAGGAGCCCATGGAAACAGTAACAGGGACTCAGACTGAGCAGATCTGGATGGCTAGTCATAGGGTCCCTGGGCTGGAACCTGGCATTATGGATGGACCCAGGTTCCTGTACAAGCCCCTGGGAAGTGGAACAGAAGACTCTCTGAGGTGGCCTCTGGACAGCTTGTCTGGTGGGACTTTGGCAGGGGGACGGGACTGTGTAGTGACCTGGCTGGAGGACTGAATCACACAGAGGGAGCACTGCAAGTCACCAAGAGAAAAGAGGACCCACACACGACCAACTGAAGAGGAGGCAAAAGTGAATTCCCAGCCCTACCCACCAGGCTGCACCACGGCAGCGAGGGGAGCCCTCCACAGAGGTGCTGGGGAACCACATGTGCAACAAGTATGTATCTATACAGTGCAGGCAGCATATGCTATAATTTGAGAGCCTCCCATTCTTGGCATTGCTTTCTGAGTTGTATTTAAGAAGAGGAGAATTACAGTAAGTGATGAGTCAAGATTTAGCATCCAATCAGCATCCTGGATCCTTATAATAATGAGGAAACCATCATGAGAGGAAAGAATATGTCAGCATTTTTTTTTAAACAGAGTAATTTAACTTGTGCCAACAAGCCGCTGTTTGTGAGCTCATACTTATGCTGTAGCCAGCAAAGAATCTAACTCCCGGTCCTTCCAACAGAAATCAGGGCTGCTTTTGGCCTGGGTTCCCCATCTTCCTACAAGCAGGTAACGTGTTAGCAGGGATGTACCCCTCACCTTTTCGGTCTCCACAGGCAAAAGTGCTACTCTATGGGATGGGGTTTTCCAAATTGTTCAGCTTTGGTCTAACTCTTATCCCAGTTAGTTGAAGGGAGGTTTATCATTGGTTTCAAGGGAGCAGAGTTAAGCCAACGCTGGGCCCTTGTGAAAATCCCCACCCCATTTGTTTCAACCAGTTCTAAAATCCAGGGCTACAACTGGGGAAGAGACCGACACAGGAGTTGCACCACTTAAGCCCAGTTTGGAGGATCTATGAGGATGTGTGCTGGTGCTCTGCCCATGAGTGAATTTCACGGTTAGCTCGATAATGCACAGGCTGGCTCCTGTACCGCTCTGGGCTCCTCCTTTACTTGATGAACCTTTTGTAAGAGACAGAATTGCATTGTCTACGTGAGCTGATTGCAGGGCCTGGTGGGCTGATGCCCAGGGCAGCCTTTAGATTTATGGAAGCAAGTAACCTAATGGGACTGTGGATTCGTCTTAAGGAAAGTTGTTTCTCCAGTAATCTATCTGTGTCGTAGGTATGTATCCAGCCTCCATTACCATAGTATCTAAGCACTTCAGTCTTTAATGCATTTATCCTCACAACACCCCTGTGAGGTCGGGAAGAGCTATTGTACCCATTATACCGATGTGGAATTGAGGCACTGAAAGACTAAGGGTATGTTTACACAGCAACTAGACACCCATGGCTGGCTTGGGCTGCAGGGCTGTTCCATTGCTGTGTAGACTTCAGCCTAGATTCTGAGACCTTGTGGGGTGGGTGACACAGCCCCGAGAGCCCAAGTCAGCTGGCATGGGCCAGCTGTGAGATTCTTTGCTGTGTTGACATACCCTTTGAGCACAAATTTTCAAAAGCACCTCATTCCCCTTGAAAATGGGTCTTAGGGCCCAGATCGGAGTTAGGCACCTAAATACCTTTGAGGAGCTGGACCTAGACTCCTAAGTCACTTTTGTGCTTTGGAAAATTGTACCCTAAAGTGACTTGGCTGAGGTCAGGCAGGAAGTCTACAGTCGAGTATAGAACTAAACCAAGGTTTTCTGAATTCCAGGCTAGTGTTCTAACCACTGGACAATCCTTCCAGCAAGGCTGGGGCTTGCTCCTGGAGCCTTGGGAGGTTAGGACAAAGCTCAGTAGTGGAGTGTGCCCAGTTGCTCTGCTCTGTAATTGTAGTAACATCTCTCACCTCAAAGCACTTCACACAGCTGAATTAAAATGCCCCTGTGAGGCATTGTGGTGACGTTCACCATAAAGCATTCTGCTATCAAAGAGATGTAAGAATGTTGTTTCATCAGGGCAAAGCCCAGTGTTAATTACGGGTGATGTCGCCAAGACTGGAGCTGCGAAAATGGTTTCTGTGGAATGCAAACACCCAAGCGTTTGGAATGGCCGCCGGGGTCTGGAACTGCAATTTGTGTTTGATGCATCAGAGCGTGGTTGTGGTTTTCCCATTTAAAGTGATAACATTATTTCATCCAATGAAGTCCAATCATGCTTTAAAAAAATTAATAAATGTTGAGGCCAATCCCATCCTTTCTTCAGTGGCTGGGGCTGTAAAGATGGTCACAAAACGACACAAATCTTTAGAGGGAAAATGTTGTCAAAATGTCCCTCTTTTGAAAATATTCAGCTAACCCTACTTGGGAAGGACTCCTAACATAGCACTGCACCTATTACGGTGCTAGAGGAGTGGGGGCAGGGTCTGAGGGGCTCATGCACTTCTCTTAGCAATGTGGACCTATTCTGTGAAGGCCTCATGCACAGCAATATGCAAGGGGGAATTGGGAGGTTTTGGCCAGCAGTGCTTGCTCCAAGCATGGTGAGAAGATTATTTCCCATGTGATTCCTATCTCCTGCTGGATTGGCTCTAAGCTACTGTTGTGAAAATGGCCTACACTTAGTCTTTCTGCATCTGGCCAAAATCAGGAACTGCAGAGAGACACAAAAAAGCGACTCAAACTTTTTCTAAACTCAGAAAAAAACCCTATGTGCCATAACAACGAGGAGTCCTTGTGGCACCTTAGAGATTAACAAATTTATTTGGGCAAAAGCTTTCATGGGCTAGAATCCAATTCATCAGCTGCATGGAGTGGAAAATGCAGTAGCAGGTATAAATACACAGCACATGAAAAGATGGGAGTTGTCTTACCAAGTGGGAGATCAATCTGATGAGACAATTCAATTAACAGCAGGATACCAAGGGAGGAAAAACCACTTTTGTAGTGGTAATGAGAGTGGCCCTTTTCAAACAGCTGACAAGAAAGTGTGAGTAACAGTAGAGGGAAATTAATATGATGAAAATTCAGTTTTGTAATGACCCAACCACTCCCAGTCTTTATTCAGGCCTAATTTGATGATGTCCAGTTTGCAAATTAATTCCAGTTCTGCAGTTTCACGTTGGAGTCTGTTTTTGAAGTTGTTTTTTGTTGTTGAAGAATTGCTACTTTTAGGTCTGTTATTGAATGACCAGGGAGGTTGAGGTGCTCTCCTACTGGCTTTTTAATGTTATAATTCCTATCAGATTTGTGTCCATTTATTCTTTTGCATAGAGAATGTCCGGTTTGGCCAATGTACATGGAGAGGGCATTGCTGGCACATGATGGCATATATCACATTGGTAGGGGTGCAGGTGAACGAACCCTGGTAACGTGGCTGATGTGATTAGGTCCTGTGATGGTGTCCCTTGAATAGATATGTGGACAGAGTTGGCACCGGGGTTTGTTAAAGGGTTTGGTTCCAGGGTTGGTGTTTTTGTTGTGTGGTGTGCAGTTGCCATGTGAGCTCTAGGCAAACGTTTAGGTGAGTTCTCATCTGGGGCCACATTTTGAAAAGTGTTAGCTTTCTTTTGCAGATGGCAATTTGTAGATGCAAACTGCACCTTTAGTTTTGAACTGCTGGCTAATGACTTTACAATCAAGTCCTGTAGCTGGAGGTCCTGAGTACTCTGATTTGCAGCTTCCAGGCATTTTGCAGTTGCAAACTGCATATACAAAAAGAGAGGCCAGATGTCAACTTTTGAAACAGGTCTCCCCATTCCTACTAAAATGATGGAAAAATATTCAGCCACTCACTCTTGGTGGTCATTGTATGGGTAATGTCCTGGCCAAAGCTGGGAGGGAAACAATCTTTCCACCCCATGAGTTTTTCAGATTTCAAATATTTTCCCTATCCTGAATTGACCCGCCAAAAGTCAAAATGTTGAACATTTTTGTAAACTGATACTCCAAAAAAATAAAATTAAATTAAAATGAAATCAGATTGCGGCAGCTGAAATGCTTCACTCCAATTTTGATCTTTTTTTAAAAAAAAACCCTTTTTTGGTGTAAATTTACTATGAAACTTTTGAAACAAAAAGGTTTTGAACCAAAACGTTTTGTTTAGAAAATATGTTGACACAGAGTGCTTTGAAATATTGTTTATGAAGCTGTCTCGCATTTTTCAAACTGGGAGATTCACTGAAACCAACCTGCTCACTTGAATGGTTTTGGTTTAGATGAACTGGCATTTTCCAATCAAAAAAGATTTTGGTTAGAAAATTGCTGACCAACTCTAATCCTGCTGCACTGAAGTTAATGGCAAGATTCCTATCAATTACGATAGGGTTGGCATTTCACCCTGTCTAGCTATGGCTACCACTGTCACCAGCGGCTAACTATGTTCACTTTATAGTTCTGCACACAATCATCTCTAGAGAGAACTGCTTTCAACTTTCCGCTGCTCCAGAGAAAACAAGCATGCACACGTATGCACTCCCCCTTTCAGGATAGCAATCTAAGCACCCCAGCAGATGCAATGAAGAGCTACGTAGATTCACATTCTTGCCACCTCCACACACATGGGCTCGGTCTAATTAGAGAGTAGCACATCAATAATCAACCTACAGAAAAGATGAGAGAAAAACATGCCAGTGGCTTATCATTAGAGATGGGCAGAACCGGGAGTGGTTTTGCTGAAGCATCATCAGCCTGGTTTTGGTTTGGAACCAGTTGTTCTAGAGTAACATGGCGTATTTTCCATGTGGCAGCCACTCACTTCCATGATGCAAACTGGAACAGTCGTGTTTTCCCTTTGAAATAATTCATCTTGGATCACTGGGGAACCGTGCAACTCCTAGAATTGTCGTGTTAAAATAAATAGCATCATGCAAAACTCTGGCACCAAGACATCAGTCTTGTCAACCCCAAGCATTTAAAAGCCATGAGTCAGGCCCCCAAAAACCATGAGACTGGCAGAAAAATTGTGATTTTTAATAAGGACATACATTTTGAAAGTTTTGTTTTGTTCTAATTTAAGGCCTTTAGAGAGCACTCAGAGCATGTTTTCAGGCTTTTCTCTGCCACCATGAGGGCTAGAATTTACTTTTAAAAAGCGAGAGCTGAGGTTTTCTACCTAATCACATACCTCCAGGAGCTGGGCCTTTACAAAACACACTAAACATCACAAGACTTATGATTAAAATTGTAAGCATTGGCAATATTGGAATAGGGGGAAATTATTTAAGAGCTCATGCAAAGCCCAAAAGCAGCACTGCAAAACCCTGTAGCTTAATGTATAAGATTGCACAAATCCAGTCTCAGTGCTGCAGTGCTGTGCACACAATAGAATCATGCATGAAGCATAATGTTTATATTGGAAAAGTACATATAAGAGAATGCACAAAATATGCATGAACTGTGCAAAAATAATCTAGCATAAGCATATGGTGGATTTAACTGTTTTTAAAAGACAACATGATAGAATATAATACATATACAATAAACATACACATAAAACAAGCATCCACATTAAAAAAGATGAAATTACTAAGGCAGGAAGCTCAGAAAGGACAGGGCTCATGTTTGGGGAACTTATAAATGTCTCCCATGGGCCCCCTGTTACTGTCTCAAGTCCTCTCTATCAGATATGTTAGGGGCCTGAATTTCATAGCTGAGTTTTCACAACCCTATGGCAAAACTGCATGCACAGACACCACGACTGTTTGTGCAAACTGGGTGTTTGTACACAGGGCTAGCTGTGTGTGTAAATGGTTATATACGTGTGCAAATACTTGATTTGCATGCAGAGTCATGAGGTAAGTTGGGTGCATGTGGTTCCCTTCCAATTCTGAGCTCGTACATGTGTTTACGCGTTGGCTTTCCTTATTTTGTATGTATTCTGCAAAGGTACCACACACTGTTGTAGTGGCTTTGTATGTTCAATCAGGAGACACAGGCTGGGGTATCATTGTGTCATCTGGAAAGAGGGATCAGAGAGTACCGGCAATGAGGTCTGTGGGAAGTATGAGAATGAGATCCGCTTCATGGACAGAGGATTGCCAGGAAAAGAATGGTACAGACAGAAATCATAACCCCCTACTTAGCCCCAAAACGCTACCTCACCAGGAAAGACTATGGGTTCCAGTCCCAGTGCATGACTTGAATACACTGAATTCTGGTCCAGGGCCAAGATTGCTGTCACATGACGTTCTCCCCCCGTTTATGTGTGTGGACTTGCTTGCTCTCACATCATTTTTTTTTCAGTTCATTTATCTTTTCCCCTTTTACTCACGATGGTTTGGGGTTTCAGGGTATGTGTCCTTATTGTGTGAACATACTCTATTGCTTGGCACAGCCTTAATTAGATATTCACACAAGCCCTCAGTATGATTTAGACAAGCGAGATTTTCCCATGACCTTACCTGCTCTCTTTGGGCTGGTCTCAAGAGTGTCTCTGAGTATAGAAAGCACATTCCAGTCTGTACAAGGAAATCATGCAATTCTTGGCAGGACATATATATTTTGTTTCAGGGGTGGGTCTTTTTATATGAATAGTTCAGTGTGGCAAACTGTCTGAACTCAAAATATTGCAAAGGGGCCCCTTGGGAGGTAGCACCCTGAGTTCAGGGCTAGGCAGGTAAGTAACCGTGCTGCTTACAGTGACTTTAGATGACTCTCATAAATTGCCTGTTGTTATTTTCCTCACCCTCCATTTCCTCTGTCTGCTACTCTCTCTTTCATTAGATTCTGAGCTCATCCGAGCTGAGGTGTCTCTTACTTATTGTTGAGATGTGGCACTAGTGTGAACGAACATTTAATAATAACCAATGAGAGATCACCTCTTCCCCAGCGCTCTGTTGTAGCAATCTGCCAGGCTGGCGCTGATGTCAGGTGCTGGAACTGAGGGTCACAGTGGGGCATTTCTAGCACCCATACCTCCGGCTTCTGCTGCCACTTGCAGGGCATCGGCCTGACTTTGGCAAACTTCCTGGTACAGGTTTCAGAGTAGCAGCCGTGTTAGTGTGTATCAGCAAAAAGAACGAGGAGTCCTTGTGGCACCTTAGAGACTAACACATTTATCTGAGCATAAGCTTTCATGGGCTAAAACCCACTTCATTGGATGCATGCAGTGGAAAACACAGTGGGAAGATACACACACACGCGCACACAGAGGACATGAAAAAATGGGTGTTGCCATACTAACTATAACGAGAGCAATCAGTACAGGGCTTGATTCACTTGTTTGGTAAGGCCTTGGACTCACAGCGCAGCTGGGTGGGAAGGTGCCTTTTTAAATCTCTTTATTGTGAAGAGACGGGCATTTGGTGTTTGATGAAGACATCTAGAGGCCAAGGCATTAGGAACTGGTTCTAAATTCCGGCCATAAAATGAACATTCCTTGACCCAGTTGCCAGTTAGGCAACAGCTGGTTACATTTTTTCTGCCTCCGCCAATGCAAATACAGACGCTTTGGCTGGAGCAGGGCCAGAGAGACAACCATTCTGACGTGTGACATGCAACCATTTTGCTGAACGATGGCCTTTGTGTTCACTCACTGTTGGGCACTTCCTTGGGGCTGGCTCTGGGTGTTTAGCTCCACTCAGGTCTGATAGATTCTCACATTGTGTCCCGCCTCGCTCTATGGGACTCGCAGTGCTCTCTCTTCATGACTCGTCCCTCCAGTCACTGTACAAGTCCCCCCCCTCAGGTCATCAAAGTCCCACTGGAGCAGCTGTCCTCATACCACTCCAGACAGTATTCCAGTGCAGGGCCAGGCCTTGTACTGCTTTGCCAGTGCCTGGTAGGGGAACCCAGGCATGCCCACTACTCCAGGTTCCAGTCCAGGGACCCTGTGGCTACCAACTATGATCTGCTTGCTCCCAGACCTAGTTGCTGTTTCCGAGGACTTCATCCTACTTCCCAGCTCTATCCTTACATCCCCTCCTTTGGGTTTATCAGTCCAAACTCCCTCCTCCCAGAGAGTAATTGTAAACTGCTCTTTTCTTTGGCTTCTATCGTCCTCAAACATATTTCCCTTCTCCCAGAGAGTGACTTCAGACTGCTTTCCCTCCAGCCCCCTTTCTTTTCTCTTTCTTTCTTTTTCCTGTCTTATGGTGCAGCAGCCTCAGCACGGGAGCCTACGACCACTAGTTACCACCATTTTTGCATGAGCAAAATATTTGTATCTTCTCATGCAGTCTGGTATCCTTAAAGTGAAGTCATGCTTTTTTAATGCGACCCCACCTTGTTCTCACCAGTCCTTTCAGACTCTGTTCTTTCATCTCAAGGCATCTCAGTTCTTCATAAAGTATATTTCTTTTGGTGTAATTCTCCCTGCGTTGTCATAGCAGATGCTCAGTTGTTTCTTGGACTTCACATGTGTTGCACAACCCGTCTTTGTGCTTGTTTGGTAAATATACATTGCCATTCAGGTCACAGTGACTTGTTAGCACTCTAAATATAGTTACTTCATTTCTCCTGTCATTATCCTCAAGTTTAGGAGACATTTCATAGAACCTTTGTCCTTTCCTCTTTGATCCATAGTTCTTGCCATTCCTTATGAGTTCTCTCAGTCAAACTTCTGAAATCCTGTTTACACGGAGGGCTCGTTAGATCAACCTCCTCATTGTGTAAGGCTTTTTTTTTGCTGCATTGTCTGCCATTTCATTGCCAGTAGCCTGACATGCACCATAACCCACACTAATACTAGATGTAACCCAATTGTGCTATCTCTGTCGTTAAGGACAATATTTCATTGATTAAGTCATTCCTGCTTTCTGAGTCTCCCTTTCTAATCGCCATTATCCTCCATAAAGAGTCTGATAGGATAACAATGAGAGCTGAGAGTACATCCTTTCCAGGTCAGTGCCAATAATATGCCCATCTGTTTGTCTGTCATAATGGTCACAAAATTAGATAGTCTCATAGATCTCTTAATTTCAAATTCAGGAATACAAAAGGCAGTTCCCACTCCATCTGTGGTGTCGTCTTTAGAGCCGTCAGTAGAGATTTGGCCATGCTGACCTCATTTTCCATGTATAATCTCGTAAATCATTGTCATATTTGACAGTCCTGCTCCTTCCTTTGTTTTATCATATAATTCCACATACACAACTGAAGAGACAACTGTCCAGCTGGAGTATGATTTCCCAGATCTAAAGCTTTTAATTTCTTCCAGCCCTTCCTTTTCACTCAACTCTTTCACCCATCTTTTGACCCTGCTAGCATGTGGGAGTTTGTGGCACCCAGTTACTTCTTGTCTACTTAACTCCCAACAGTAATTGAATACTAAACCAATATACTTATCTTCACTATTTAGAATCATAGAACCATGGATTTAGAAGAGACCGCAAGGGTCATCTAGTCTAAACCCCTGCCAAGACCCAGCATTTGTAGTGTCTAAACCATCCAAGACAGAGGGTTATCCAGCCTCTTCCAGAAAACCTCCACTGAAGGAGTTTCCACGACTTCCCTAGGCAGATTTAATCTAAATCTAAATCTGCTATGCTGTAGTTTGAACCCATAGCCTCTTGTCTTGCCCCCTGTGGCAAGATACAACAATTTTTCTCCATCTCTTTTATGGCAGCCTTTTGAATATTTGAAGAGCACTATCATGTCACCCCTTAATCTCCTCTTTTCCAAACTAAACATACCCAGTGCCTCCAGCCTTTGCCCATATGACTTGCATTCCATCCCTCTGATCATCTTTGTCACTTTCCTCAGGGTCCTTTCTCTACATCCTTTCTATACGTTGGTGATCAAAATTGGACACACTACTCCAGCTGAGGTCTAACCAGCGCCGAATAGAGTGGTACTATCACCTGCCGTGGCTTGCATGCTGTGCCTCTGTTATTGCAACACAAAATTGCATTTGTTTGTTTTTTTTTGCAACAGCATCACATTGCTAACTCATGTTCAAATTGTGATCCACCACAGCTGTCAGATCCTTCTCAGCAGTGCTGCTACCAAATCATTATCTCCCATGCTGTATGTGTGCATTTGGTTTTTCATCCCTAAGTGTAGCACCTTACTTTTGCCTTTGCTGCATTTCTTTGTGTTGTCTATAGTCCAGTTCTCCAATTTATTAAGATCCCTTTCAATTTTAGCTCTATCCTCCAAAGTGTTTGCAATCCACCGACCCCCCAGCTTTGTGTCATCTGCAAATTTGATCAGTAGGCTCTCTATTCCTACACTCAGGTCATTAATAAAGATGTTAAATAACACCTGACCCAGAACAGATCCCCATGGAACCCCACTTGAGACCTACTTCCAATCCGACATCATTCCATTAATTCTTTCTTTGTGGTAGTTTAACCAACTATGTATCCACTTAATGACAGTTCTACCAAGCCTGCAATTTATTTAACAGAATAATAATCAATAATACTCAAGATCCTAAGTGCATGATTTTAAAAGAAATTTAGGCTTCTAAGGAGGCAGATAAACACACACTGGGATTTTCAAAAGCACCTGGGTGCCAAATTCCCATTGGTTTAAATGGGAACTAGGTGTCTAACTTGTTTAGATGCTGCAGAAAGTCCCACCAATTGTCTGTCTGCATATTTTAGTACCTAAATACCTTTAAATGGGGCGACCAGATGTCCCAATTATATAGGGACAGTCCTGATTTTTGGGTCTTTTTCTTATATAGGCTTCTAAAACCCTCACCCACCTGTCCTGATTTTTCACACTTGCTGTCTGGTCACCCTACCTTTAAAAATTTCACACTAAGTCACTTTTGAAAGACTTGCCCCAAGCTTTATAAAGATACAGTTTAGCTACACTGCGGAAAATATGTATTGAATTATTTACCAAATAGTATGTGCCCATGTGATTAAAGGCGGTGGCCCTGATTCTCTTCTCATTTCCACCAGGTTTTCACTGGCATAGCACCCTTTGCTTCAGGGGAGTTGCTTCTGATTTACACCAGAATAAGGGCTGGTCTATACTGGGAACTTACAGCGGCATAGCTATGCCTCTCAGGGATGTGAAAAACCCACACCCCTAAGAGTGGTAGCTATGCCAACCTAGCCTCAGTGTAGCCCAGGGGCCGGCAGCCTTTCAGAAGTGGTGTGCTGAGTCTTCATTTATTCACTCTAATTTAAGGTTTTGTGTGCCAGTAATATATTTTAACATTTTTAGAAGGTCTCTCTCTCTCTATAAGTCTAAACTGTTATTGTATGTAAACAAGTTTTTAAAAATGTTTAAGAAGCTTCATTTAAAATTAAATTAAAATGCAGGTCTTATCAGTTTAGTGCTGTGGTTCTTAACCTGGGGTGCATGCACCCCCTGGGGCAGAGCCGGTGCAAGGATATTTTGCCACTTAGGCGCAACTTCCACCTTCCACATTGGTTCATTGAGGGGAAAATCCCCAACAAGCCTTTATAGACCCCAGGGGCCAGCCATGCCCAGGGGCTGCTTCTCAGACCAGGTTCCCCCCCCCCCGCCCCCTGAACTCCCCTGGAGGCTGCACAGCCCCCCTGCAAGCCCTCCCAACCCCACCCAGGTGGCCACCGCCCCGAGTCCACTCACTGGCTTTGCCAGGCTTGGGCTGCTGCAGCAGCTCGGCAGGGAAGAGTCGCCTTCCGGAGGCACCAGAGAGCCAGAGCGTCCCACTTGCGGCAGCAGCGAGCCCCAGCCATGGAGGAGCCGGTGTGGTGCAGGGGGGCAGCAGCCCTGCAAAGGCGGTGGTGGCACCTCTAGCAGGGAGCAGCTGTGCCCCCCCCTCCTGCCCAGGCTGTGCCCTGACGCGCCCCCCAGGGGCACCTGTAGGTTGCAGTGGATGTATGCGGGCGCCAGCCCCCATGCGCCCCCTGGCTCCCCCCTCGCCTAGGGTTACCATATTCCAACAATCAGAAAAGAGTGGAGAGCCCTGCCCTAGCCCTGCCCCCATCCACACCCTCCCACTTCCCACCCCAATTGCCCCGGTCAGAATCCCCAACACTCCCCCTGCTCCTTGTCCCCTGACCGCCCCCTCCTGGAACCCCTGCCCCTAACTGCCCCCCAGAACCCCACCCTCTACCTAAGTCTCCCTGCTCCTTGTTCCCTCACTGCCCCCTCCTGAGACCCTCCCACCCTAACTTCCCCCCTAGAACCCTACCCCCTACCTGTCCCCTGACTGCCCCAACTCTCATGAACATCCCCGCCCCTAGACAGACCCCTAGGGACTCCCACGTCCCATCCAACCACTCCCCACCCCCTGATAAGACCCCCAGAACTCTCAACCCTCCTCCTGCTCCCTGACTGCCCCCCCGGGACTCCCCTTACCAGGCCCATGCTGGTGGGACACTGGCTCCATGTGGAGGCAAAACTCCATGTGTAGTGCCGAGGCAGCGGGAGGGGAGAATGTGCGGGAGGGTCAGCGGCAGCTGACACTTCCGGGAGCCGCAGAACCCAAGCACAGTGAGCGGGGAGCCGGGGGGCACGCCTGCCCAAGCTGCACCCCGGTGCCCCCCCAGGGGGGCTCCTGCAGTGGATGCATGCGGGCGGCGGGCCTCATGCACCCCCCAGCTTCCCCCTCACCGCACTAGGGCTCTGCAGCTCCTGGGAGTGTGAGCTGTCACCGCTGCCCCTCCCAGAGCAGGCTCAGGGCCCCTTGCCACGGTGGCTCACACTCCTGAGAGCAGCAGAATGAGTGTGGTGAGGGAGGAACCAGGGGGTGCACCTGCCGCCAGTCTGGGGTCCCAGCTGCCGGCCCCACTTCACTGAGCTGGCTGCACGCTGAAGGGGGCTGGTGGCTGGGACCCCGGCTGGCAGCCGCGTGCCAGGCAAAATCAGCTCGCGTGCCAAAGGTGGCACATGTGCCGTAGGTTGCCGACCCCTGGTGTAGCCAGTGCTAGGTCACTGGAAGAATGGCATTGACCTCTCTACCTCTTAGGGAGATGGATTGACTATAGCAACAAGAGGGGTTCTTCCATCGCTGTAGTGAGCATCTACATTGGAGCACTATGGCGCCACAGCTGTAGCATTTTAAGTATAGACGTACTCTAAGTCGGATCAGAATTAGGCCCGCTATTGTACTACCTGGGCACCAGGGGGCAGTACGTGCACACACCAACAAAGCATATAGGCGAATGAGAACTTCTCCGGCTACTCTTTCTTAACTTGGCATCCTGGGCGAGAGGTTTAATGATGGCTGAAATTTTGGCACAGGAAGAGAAAACTAAAGTTTAGCAAGACATCTGTGCAAGGCTGGCTCTAGGGTGCCATTACTGCAGGGCGGGGGTAAATGGGTTTTTGGGGTGCCTGGATGTTGCTAGTTAAAAAACAACTTTCCAGGAGTCGAGGGGTAATTAGACCCCTGGAAAATATTGGATTTTAAGAGTTTAAAAAGTAAAATTTGGTTAGTGTCAGTCTTTTGCTGTGAGAACTAGACAAAAACAAAGACTTTCCTATCTGTTGCTGTTCCACTGATCCACATTGGATAACTTTGTACATATTTTGACCTTCCTGACAATAATTTGTGGCCCCAGGAAGATTACTTGGGGGAGGAGATGGAATGTCCCCTTTGCTCTCTCGCCAGCCCTGCACTCATGCAGTAAGGACAGTTGCAATAGTTAATAGCCTTTAGCCTGCATACAATAATTATCATCCAGATTTGCATGACTTAAACACTTCCTGGGATGCATCATCATCTGCACTGTGAGAATGTGTGTCCAGCCTCTGCAATACAACCACCTGACCAAGCCTTAGCCGTGGACTCAAATTTTGTATATACATGTAAAACCAGGGCGCTTTCCTGGAGACCCATCAGTTTTGCACACACATCTCCTGTATGCACTAAAGGAGCCACGTTTGTTTTAGCAAATGCATACTTGTACATGCAGAACAGACAAATGCTCAGCTCCTGTGAAAACACAAATACCCATTTACATGTGCCAATGGAATTCAGATTTCATCAATGTTCCATGGTCAGTGACTGAATTGTCCCATCAGATATGCAGGAAATGATCAAGGCTTATTTAATGCAACATCACATATTAAGCAATGGTCCAATTAAAAGT
Source organism: Gopherus flavomarginatus (assembly GCF_025201925.1). Taxonomy (NCBI): domain Eukaryota; kingdom Metazoa; phylum Chordata; order Testudines; family Testudinidae; genus Gopherus; species Gopherus flavomarginatus. The sequence continues at coordinate 152,155,100 of NC_066619.1, forward strand.
CACTCAAAAACTTTCTTGTTAAGGCAGAGGTTTATGGCCCCACCAAGCTCCAACTGAAGTCAATGGAAAGACTCATTCACTACAATGGGAGACCGATGGGTCTCCGAGAAAGTACCCTGGTTTTACCATTGCACTTGTGGTTAAGGCAGATAGTGAACACTTGACAAGTCTCTCCCTCCTGGGTCTAGACCTTCTGAGGCACCTCACTGGGAAGGTGACATCATCCCCCAAGAGGTGTGAGCTCACAATCCTTGCACCACAACTTGGTGAACATACTAACCAGGGTCAGCACAGTCAGAGGGTCCATGAGAACACCAAAGGTGGCTTCCCTCCCCTAGGAATCAGCCCCTGTTATTCTACAGAGACAAGCTCAGAAACAATGCTATGAAGATCTTCCCTCAATGTAAACCCCTGTGTATGTGAGTGTGTGTACAGGATCAAACCACAGCTAAAACATAGCAAAGCAGTTGTGTTGAGTCATTACGATAGCACGAAGCCTGCCTCCTTCTTCAGGATCCATGATCCAAGCAAAATTTATAATAATAAAGACTGCAACTTGCTTAAAAACCTTGGCTGGAAAAGCCCTTGCTCGTACAGTGATGACCTAGTCCTAGCTCAACACACAGTCCTAGCTCAACTGCTATTAGTGTTACAGAGCCACAGGGCTCCCCGGCTCAGGTCTTGTCTACATGGCACTACAATGCAAACTACTGCAGGATGAACTATGGAGCACTCGCATTGCCCTATGTAGACCCTGCACTCTAAAAGGTGCCTAGTTCACATCAATGTAGTCCCATTTCAAAACAGGAGCAAATTAACATGCATTAGGTACCTTTTAGAATGTGCCAGCAGGGTCTACCCAGAGCAGCTGGAACCCAACACATCAGAGAGCTCTGGAAATCCCAGCCCTCTAGTCCACATTATGGCATGTAGACAAGCCCTTAGGTAAATGTCTGACTCCTGGAAGTAAAGCCAGCCAGCACCCCGAGCAGCAGGGCACCATTTCAATACATTCAGAAGATTATGTCAAACCAGAGCTCTGAATCCAGATGCCTGCAAGCTTTGTGGGGGTTCTGAATCCAAACTCTGGATCTAGATTTCACAAATGGCTCGTTTTGCTATACTAGATTCAAACAAAACCCCAGATCTGAACAGAAGTGTTGAAATCCACCCAAGGACGGATCCAGGGTCCAAAGTTAAAAGCTGGAGGAGTCTATTAATAATTTACAATAATTTATCTACACCATTGTAGAATGAAATCCACCCCTGTGCAGAGGGCAACACTCAAGTCCTGTTTTGAGAAATTAAATTTGACTTAATCTGTGCTTAGGCCTCTGCACAGGGGTGGATTTCACCTTCAGACATTATTACTTATGGTACTTGTATAGAATGAAAGCTTATCGGGTACGGAGACTGGACTTAAAATTAAACTGTTATTCTGAGACCAAGCTAACATAAAGATGCTCTGGGAACACAAGCAAGCATTCAAACAAAGAATAGCAACAAAAGGAATGCATCCACTGAATGAGCAAACCCAAGGACTCATTAATGCAGCGTTTTTAACGGTATGTAATATACATATTGTTGTAATCGCTTTTTTAAAAGTATAAAAATTAAGTCAAAGTGTTCTAATAATAACATGTGTTACATGTGGGGAACACGTGCTATATAAAGTAAAAGTGGCCTTTAGTAATTAGGAGGGGAAAAATGTGCAGAACAAACAAAAACATACCCTCTTTTGTCACCACAGAATAGTTAAAAATGTAAGTAACACCAGTTAGTAGAGAGTAAGGAAGTTACCAAAGGTTGAGGCCCAGGAAGTTATATGTAAAAACACTGCAATCCATATACAGTGTGAAACAACGTTTGTTCTCCCTCCTCAGATATGGTTGCAGGACCCCGTGGCAGGTCTGGAAAGCCGCAGACTCATCCTGCTGCTTCCTGGCGAGACACTGAGACGGGCAGGTGTCATGTCTTCCAGGCAAAGTTGCGGGCCTGTGAGTTCGCCCTGGGGGAACAGTCTCCAAATTGCACAGCGGGGGCAAAGTGCTAAGATCCTGGTAAAATAAAAACTACCTAGACTCAGAAAGGCAAGTATTGGGTGGTAGCTAACGGGGACCACTTCCAGTATGAACCCCCAAAATGTTATTTTAATTGGTCTATGCACTGGCTACTGTGCGGATAAAAAAAACCATGATATCCCCCACCAGTTTTTTTTTAATAATGTCATTAAAATAAAGACAAAGTTAAAATTATTATTTTTTAAAAAATGCTTTAAAAGCAATGCCCGTGTTTGGGCCTGCTATTCCTCCCTTAAGCCTGACTCTTCATGGCCAGAACCTCTGAGCATTTTAGGAGTAATGATAATGTGTTCAAGGCTATTGCATATAATAGACACAGATAAACTTGGAATTCATTTGGTTCCAAAAAATAAAATAATAAAAGACGTTAGTAAAACGCACTTTTAAAACAGTTCGTGCCCATCAAGCAGCTCCTATCCAAACAAAACAAACAAACAAAGCAGACACCCCCACTGCAAAAACAATTAGCCCCTGGAGGAAGTCAGCCTCCAGCCCACAGTTCAGGCATCAATTTTGCTTTTAATAATTGTACGATTAGTGACCACCACTGCAGTCCTAAAAACGCGTTGGTAGGGAATAAGCCTTAAAAAACAGACAAACAAAAGTCTAAAAAAAACCAAACCTGCTGTACTAAAAAAAAAAAAAAAAAAAAAGACCCAAGTGGCAATGTAGGCCTTACATGAACAGTGGAAGAAAACAGAAGTAAGGAAGCAGCGGTCAACAGTGGACAAGGCATAAACTCCCAAGTGGCCATGTAAATACCATGTAGTTAATAGATAACAAAATAGTAAGAAGAGTAACATGCAATAACTGCATATAATGGCCTGCATATTTATACCGGCCTCTGGAAATTTCCATTACATGCATCTGACGAAGGGGGTATTCACCTGCGAAAGCTCATGCTCCAATACATTTGTTAGTCTATAAGGTGCCACAGGACTCTTTGTCGCTTTATGCAATAACTTGCAGCTGGAGCTTTGCGTACTAGCATACTTTGCAGCTCATGGACAGGTCACGATCTGCATGGGGATTGGTTAAAAAAATTAGGAGACCAGTCATAATGTGTGTGATCCAATGTATTAACGGATAGTGCTGGTGTAAGTGTGTACATAAGCTGATTGGTGATACGTATACTGGATGTGTAGCCACCCCCTATGATTGAGCCTGATCAACTCATCATGTGTATTTGATTGTATGCCGATAAAAAACCTCAGTGATGCATTCAGAGTTGAGCTGAGTTCCTGGGAACTGAGTGGATAAGGTCTCAGAAGCCACCTCAACTTATACAAGAAATTACATTTATAGGAAACCTGCCAGAGGAAACCAATACAGAGTACCTGCAAATGTCCTGAGTACCATTCTGCTCCACTGCTAACAGGAGATCATTGCTGTTAGGAACATAATTTTGGTTAGTGGGTTGCTTGAGACTGGTTTCCCTGCACTCCTTTTTGGACTAGCATTTTTCAAAAGCTGACCAAGCCTAAGCTGTGGACTCAAATTTTGCATGTACATCCACTGTATGCACTAAAGGAGCCATGTTTGTTTTAGCAAATTAGTACTTGCACATGCAGAACAGACAAATGATCAGCTCACGTGCACACACAAGTACCCATTTACATGTGCCAATGGAATTCAGGTTTCATCAATGTTCCATGGTCAGTGACTGAATTGTCCCATCAGATATGCAGAAAATGATCAAGACTTATTTAATGCTACGTCACATATTAACCATTGGTCCAATTAAAAGTCACTCAAATACTTTCTTGTCAAGGCAGAGGTTTATGGCCCCACCAAGCTCCAACTGAAGTCAATGGAAAGACTCATTCACTACAATGGGAGACCGATGGGTCCATGTCCATGCAATACAACCACCTGCGCAGATGCTTTGCTGTGAAACCTGAATTCTGAACGAACGCAAACGAGAGATCCCAAGGAAGACCTCGGACAACAGCCCATGTCAAACAAAAGGTTTATTATCCAAACATCACCATCCGGTACCATGGGTAAGTGGAGAAACACCCCCTTGTGGTCATGTAGTTGCACAGTCGTTCCTTTGGCTTGGTCAACGTCATAAGCACAGGCTTGATCAAATCAAGCAGATGGGATCCTTACACTTTCCCAGAAGCTTCTAGAGCCTTGACTCTGGTGTATTTCACACAAATAGAATGTGTGTGTGAGAATATACAATATAGTTAATATCCTGCACAGTTCTCATGATTCGATGCAGCTGCATCACTCCCAAGTCTCATTAACAGAGCATTACCTATGACCCAATCATGGATTGGCTCGTCCCATCAGCACACTGGTCCCCTCTTTGTCCATAACTCCTTTTATCCAAAGTAGCATATGTCCCTGATCCTTTCTGGATAAATGTGGTTGGACCATCTTTACAGTGCAGCTCCAGGTGGGACAATAAGGCTAGCTGTGTAAATTGGCTAAAGCCCAATGTATCCATGGTTAGCCTAAGCCACCTTGAGTGAGGCCTGGTGTGGAGCTAGGAGACCTGTGCATAATCCCTGGGAAGGAACTGTGCCTTACAGGCACTTCTCCGAAGCACAATTCCACCTCTTCTGTTCTTTGATGTGGGGAATATGCTGAGCCAGCCCATTATCAGATGGCTCAGACTCCCCCACTTATGTCCAGACAGCTCCACTGGCCAGGGCCTGAACCCAAGATCCACGGCGATCCCAGCCATTCAGGGGTTGGATGAACCTTACTCTCTCAAGCTAAGATCCTGCCACAATGTAACCCCCTACCTGGGAAAGTGCCCTGAGTATCAGAGGCTAAATAACATTGCCAAGACAAGTATCAGAGGGGAGCCGTGTTAGTCTGGAACTGTAAAAGCAGCAAAGAGTCCTGTGGCACTGTATAGACTAACAGACGTATTGGAGCATGAGCTTCCATGAGTGAAGACAAGCATCCGACGAATTGGTTTTCACCCACGAAAGCTCATGCTCCAATACGTCTATTAGTCTTTAAGGTGCCACAGGACTCTTTGCTGCTATTGCTAAGACACACGGTATACTCCTGGGGGCAACACGGGCTATACATTGCCTGCTCTAACTCTATAATAAAAGAAGAAATTAAATGAGCCCTGACCCTGTGTATAGCACATATCTCTCACACGCTATACGTATAAATAATAGATGTACAAATAGCTCATAGCTCAAAAGAGTTAGATCATATATTAAAATAGCATGCAGATGAGCCGGCCACGCCACAATAGATCTGTTGTGTTTTGGCTGCATATCACGCAATATTCTTAAATGCCCCCTGTATGGTAACAAATATTTGGAAACCATGTTATCGAGCTCTTTTGAAGGATTCCCAGAAGTAATTCCTGCAAGAAGCACACACCCAGGCCAGTCAGAATTTCTGGATTGACGTTCCAGTTGCTCAATGCCTGGTTATGCTGGTTGAAGAGAAAACACGGTGATGCCTTTGCAGGTATAATACATAAGGGTGTGAGAATCCAACTCCCTGGCTAGCCTCTAGAAGTGTGAGTGACCCCACCCCAGGTCCTTTCAGAGGCAGGGATATGTATGAACATCTTCAGTTCTAGTCATAGGATATCCCTTTCCTTAATGTTAGCTTTCCCCCTTCAACTGTAAGCCTAAAGCAGTGATAGCTACAAGGTTTATCGAGCAAAACCCTTGAAAAGTCGTTCTCTGAAAAATGACATAGAAATGGATTAGTGGGGTTCCAGCTTCACCTATCTAGTATGTACTGATCACCAGGCAATCTTGGCTCTGATGTACCTCTTTATTGTCCTCTTCCAGAGCAGAGACCTTCAGATTACAATTAAAAAGAAGCAGTGATGGCTTCGCCACCATTTGATGACTTCAAAGCCTGGATACTTTCAGGAAGATTTACTTTAATCAAACACAAGGTATTGAATTCAGGACAAGGGTCACTGAGTGAAATTCTCTGGCCTGTGTTACACAGGAGATCAGACTAGCTGATCAGATGGTCCCATCTGGCCTTAAAATCTATGTACCTATGAAAGTCCTTTTTCTAAATAGCAAGAAACTTGACCTTGACTGCACTTTGGTACCAATACCTGAAACAGCTGATAGGGCAGGGCAAGATTTTTGTTTTCCTGTCCATAATCAAAGTGGGCTCGGAGGAAAATATTTTTAGTGTTGGCCCAGGGCAACAGAAAGGTCTGATGGAGGCTTAATTGGTTTGGAGAATTGGGTTGTCTAATCCAAAATCCTGGAATAGAGGGGTGCGGGTTGAGGGAATTTTGTACCTAATTGTTTTAGCTCAAATGCTTCAGGAAAGACCTGGTGTAAGCTGAGAGGAAATGAATGGCAATGTGTTCCTACTGGTTGGAATTCGGCACTGTGGGTGAAAGGGCCTGCTAGGCCTTCGGTTTAGAAGAAAGCTTAAAGCAGGTAAGGTACTGCATTCTGTAATTAGTGCAAAGCCTGTGTTAGCTACACGTGCCACCCTCCCGCCGCCCCAATTCACTAGTGCCATGAGAAAGGGTAGATGAGGAAAACCACTGAGTCTAATAAAAAACACCATTGTGTGTTTTGGGCAGTAGTTGCACTTTGGGATATTTTACTTTCCCATTTCAAACCTGGGGCTGGCTGTGGGCAGGGGGTGGCTGCGGGCGGCTGTGAGCAGGGGCTGGCTGCGGGCAGGGGGTGGCTGTGGCAGGGGGTGGCTGCGGGCAGGGGGTGCAGGCAGGGGGTGCCTGCGAGTGGCTGCAGGTGTGGAGCGGGGTGGTGCTTCCCACTTGGGTGCTGGCCTGAGTCCCTGCCACGCTCTCCCCCGAATGGTCCTCGGTGCCCCCTTAGGTAGGGCAGCATGCCCTACAGATTGGGGACCTCTGGAATAGCTGTATGCAGCACTATATGCCATTAGGATTAAGTACCTACTCCAGCTAAAATGTTCTTGCTAATAATTAAAATAACCCAATAAACAGAGCTTGAGTAAACCTAGAAATAGGAGTCGGCTGTATCAGAATGAGATGAGAGAAACCAGCACCAAACAGTGCCCCCCAAATAGCAGAGACAGATGCTTGCCGCAGAGGGCACCATTCCACGGATATTTGGAAGGATCTCGGGGTTGTAACTGGTTGTCATCTCAGGATTTTCCATCTTTTATTAGTGGATGAATCAGACACTTCATCTCCATCCCAGGGAATTCCCAAGACACAGGATTTCCTAGTGACTCTTTTTTCCCCTGAACAAAGGAAGTCACCCTGTGTTTTTTATAGTCAGGCTGGCATTTTATTGGCTTGAAACTTTTTTCATATTAAGCTCCCTACACAAATGTTATTCAAATGAGAGAATCTTCCAGAATGAAACAATAGTTGGTATTAGAAACACTGGCTGGGATTCTCCAAGCCAGTAGGAGTTGGATGCTTAACTCCCTTTCGAAAGTTCCAGAAACTGCAGCTAATGCTTATCTGTAAAAACTATTACCACTAGATAAACTTCCTGCATGCATCCTGATTCAGCGCACGCTAAATCAATTGAAAAATTCCCCTGGATTTCAGTGGGCTTTGGATTGAGCCCATACAATGCAGGAAACAGCACTTGGGACCTTCTGTTCCAGCAACACGTGCCCCAGTACTCGTAACATGCAGTACAAAACAGCTGCATTAAAAGAATGTCATGGTTGCAAAATCAAGCACTCAAAAGTTAGGAGGTGTCAGAATTTAGAATGCCTGTGCAACCTTAATTCACCCCTACTCTTCATGTATCACATGATCACAGACTATTTTTCCACAGGACCTGTGCCTCATTAGTTGTTACGAGGCTATCCACCAGATCAGAGGTGTGCAACCTTTTTTTCATTTGTGGACTCCTAAAAATGTTGAATGGAGGTGTGGACCCCTTAGGAAATCTTAGACATAGTCTGTGGACCGCCACGGCTCCATGGACCACAGGTTGAAAACCACTGCACTAGGTGATCAGCCACTGGAGATCAGCCCCTAGAAGCCAGCACTGGTTCAGGTATTTAAGTGGATCTGCCTTTGTCCTGTTGAGGTCACGATATACAGAGTGAGTTCATTTCAGTATGCTGGGATGTGTGGCTGTAAGGTCTGGTCTACGCTAGGGGGAAATCGATCTAAGTTACACAACTTCAGCTACCTATGTACTTAGATCGACTTACCATGGTGTCTTCATTGCGGTAAGTCAACAGCTGATGCTCCCCCATTGACTCTGCGTGCACCTCTCGCTCCGGTGGAGTACCAGAGTCGATGGGAGAGCGCTCGGCAGTCAATTTATCGCGTCTTCACTAGATGCGATAAATCGGCCTCTGCTGGATCAATTGCTCCACAGGTAAGTGTAGACGTGCCCTCTGTGTCTGTGATGTGAAGAGAGAGGGGATATTATTGGTCGGAGTCCCTCAAGGTTTGTTTCTTTTTCCATATTTTGTTGTAGTTGGCCAGGATGATATGAGGAAACTGATGATCTGACAAATGCCTAACGTGGTGGTGGAATGATGTTAATTTAGAGCATTGTGTTAATTTGGAGCGACCATAAATTTGCGGTCTCTGCACGGCTAGGATACATTCAGAGGAATATGAGCACAACTCATTGCCTAAACCCCTGAAGCATTAAGATACCTTCAGTGATGCCAATCTCTTGAACTACATAATTAACTCTGAAGACACGAGGCTAGCTCTTCAGCTGATGTAAGTCGGCATAGCACAGTTGTCCTCGGGACCTGGCCCTTTAACTGTGGGCAGTTATCAGTTTTCACTCTGTGAAAAATTAAGTAAGACATAAACCAATTTCTCGCATTGAAAACTCTGGGGGCCAGATCCTCAGCTAGCATAAACGGGTATATCGCCATTGAAATCAAGGGGCCGGATTCTCCGCTGGTGTAAAAGGGTATAGCTCCACTGAAGTCATGAAGCTAAATTGACTTACACCAGCTGCTGATCTGGACCGCAGAATATTAGGGCTGGAAGGGACTGAGACTAGGTCATCTAATGCAAACCTCTTATTGTGGGGGGAGCATTAATCTCTCTAGACAAGGCAGGACTTGACAATGGCCTTTGATTTTATTTCATTGCTGTCCTTGGAAGCTGGCTCTATTCCCCTACTAGTTGGATTTCCATGGTGTTCAGTTACTAGCGATGAGGCTTCCGCAACAGTCAACTTTTTTACAGTTTAAAAAACAAATAAAATAAATTAGCCACTCAATGGCCTGTGAGAAAAAGGCTCGTGCTGTGTTAAATAATGCTCTGTGTTCACCTCACAAACATCACTGTCACGGTGGCTACTAGCTGGCATCCTGGCTGGCTAAGAGAGGCTAGGACTGACTTGCCCTCTTGAACACCAGCGGCTAAACTCCTGGGCCCACTGATGTCCATGGCAAAACTCCCATAGACTTAAGTGGGGTCAGGATTCAACCCTAGGTGTGGTCTCTACAGCTTAGGTCGGAGGAATACTGGCAGATCCATTTGGAGGAACTAGTATTTTTCCACTTACCCAGCTCCATCCATCCTAGTGCTTTGCAAATGTGAACTTAGGCGCCATGTAGACAAGCCCTGAGTTAGTCTGGAAACATCGCTGTGAGCTAGGGAAGTACCTTCCCCATTTTACATAGGAGGAAGAAAGGGATTCTTTGTTCAGCGTCACCCTAGGAAATCAGCTGTGGAGCCAGGCGTTCAAGCTCCCTCTTTGCACCGTTTCATCACCTGCAGCACGCAGTGTGGATAAAAAGGACTTCAGTTCTCGGGGCATCAGGCTAGCACTTCCCACTAGAACTGGATCCATTTGATCAGCCGTTCTAATGAAAGCAGTTTCACTGCTGCTAGCATGACAAGTTAATAGAACATTTCTCTACTGGCTACGGGAAGGGAGCTGAGAGCTGATAATTACCTGACAAATATATAAGAGAAGATAAATGCTTATCACTACCATCTACTCTCAGTAGTGATTTCCACTGCCAGGTAATCCTATCTTTACAGTATTAGATCCCCAGTATCACTAGCGTGGGCTTTCTCTAGCAGCTGTGCTGGGTTTACAATGGTGCCAGTGGCTCCATGGAGCTGGGCCCATCCTCAGAAGGGGCCCCGGCCTGCTCTTCTTGCACTGCGCCCTGAGACCCCGCTGGCTCCCCCCTCTCACCACTTGCTCCTCAGGCCGAGGGCTCCTCTGTGACCCCTGGCTCCATCTCCTGCTCCTCTCAGCCCCCTGGCCAGACCCCAGTGCACCTCCAGGTCTGGGCAGTCTCTGCTTCCCACCACCTGTGGGGCCCCACCTGTCTCCCCAGAGCTGAGCTGCCTGGGACTGGTGCAGAAGCCTGGCCAGTCTCAGCCGGGTGTGGGTGTGGGGGGGGGGACAGTGTGGGGGGGCTTGCCTGGGCCCCTCCAGGCAGGTGGGTCCTGAGGGAGCCTGGCTGGACAGGCCCTGGCCTGGCTGATCGCACCACTCCTGAGGGGCTGGAGTGATTCCCTGCCCCGGGACCAGCTCTGGCTGCTCTGCTGGCTCAGCCCAGCAGGCACAGTCACCTCCCAGCAGGGACGGTGGGTGCAGCCAGGAGGCAGGGGGTGGGAAGTGGGTCTCTGGGGGTGCTGGGCTGTGAGGTGACAGGGAAGGTCTGTGTGTGTTGGGGCACTAGGGAATGGAGGTTCTGTGGAGGGTGCTGGGCAGTTGTGGTAGGCAGGGCCGTCCTTAGGCATACACAGCTGCATAGGGCCCCTGAAAATTTGGGGCACCACCGGGACAGCAGGTAAGAGCAGATCAGCTCCTGCATACCCAGCATGCACGCAGTCTCCTTAGGCAGGGGCCGTATTTCCAGAGCCGAATGCACCAGTGCAGCAAATTTCAGGGCCACCCGGGGGGGGGGGGGCAAGTGGGGCAATTTGACCCAGGCCCTGGGCCCTGCAGGGGCCCCCACAAGAGTTTTTCGGGGCCCCTGTAGCAGGGTCCTTCACTCACTCCGGGGGCCTTGGAAAACTCTAGCGGGGCCCGAGCCCCCAGAGCATCTTCCACGGCACTTCGGCGGTGGGGGGTCCTTCCCCTCCGGGACCCGCCGCCGAAGTGCCCCGAAGACCCTCGGTGGCAGGTCCCAGGGTGGAAGGACCCCCCCGTTGCAGTGCCGGGTCTTTGGCGGCAATTCGGTGGCGGGGGCCCCCCGCCACCGAAGACCCCAGGATCCCTGAATCCTCGGGGCGGCCCTGGCACATTCTGCATGAGGGAGAGGGTACAGGGGGTCTCTGCAGGGAACTGTGACTCTCTGCTGCCATGAGGTGGGCCAGGTGGCTTGTTATCCTTTGCTGCCTCATCCCTCCCCTCCTGGGCTGCAAGCCCAGGCTGCAGCAACATCTGCTGTGTACGAAGCTCAGTGTGTGTCAGCACTTTGGGCAGTTCTTCTGGGGGTCCACGGGCAGGGGTGGTTGTGCCCCAAGTCAGGCATAGGGGCACCGGTTTAATAATGCTGTGTAAGGCCCCATAAATCCAAAGGATGGCCCTGGTGGTGGGGCTATGGTCAGAGGGTGCTGAGCAAGGGTGGTGTTGTGCAGGGTGCTGTGCATTTGTGGCGGGGGGTGGTCAGGGGAGGTGCTGGGCATAGTGGGTCTGGGGGAGCTCTGGCCATCGGGACTCAAGGAGGGGGTATTTGTGTTGGCTGGGGGGGAAGAGGGGCTGTGTGGCACAGCATGGGCCCACCCACCTCTGAGGGGAAGGGGGATGCTGGCAGCACAGGGTCAGATGGGCCACTGTGTGGCTGGCAACGGCCTGTTTGTAAATGGTGCCCCTGCCATGCCATGCCATGCCCCACTGCCTCTGGCTGGCCCCTCGCTCTGGGGACTGACCTCTCTGCCCCATGGTCCACTGCTTCCATGGGGACCCACAAATATGTTTGGTGCCTGGCCCACAAAAGGTTAATCCGGCCCTGTTTAGCAGTAACGCCCACACCCCTGTCAGGGCTGCCCTCTCATTTTATTAGCTACATTCATGGCTGGATTCATGTTTCGGTTCCCCTAAGACTAGAGCAGTTAGTTAGGAAGGGCTAGGAGTCCAGGCCTTAGGGGAGGAGGCTGTGATTCAGAACTCTTGGGTACCAATTCCCTGTTCTGCCCCTTCCTCACTATGCACACTTGGTGAATTCACTTTGCTAGCCCTCAGTTTACCCCCTTGAAAAATCGGTCAAAAACCTTATAAGGCTGTTGTGCGTTCTAGTTATTTCGGGCCAGGTTTTGAACCCCTTGCTCCCATTGGGGAGCAATTATCTGCCCAAGGACTTCCAGCCTTTGTGCAAATAACTCCCCATTTCAGAGTTACCTGTGAAAGTTAGGTGACCAATTCCAAGGAATTCCCTTCAGCATATATAAAAATCCCTGCTCTGGCCTTTAACGTTTCCTAACCAGTTTGCTATCCTGGGCTGAGGCGTGCATGAGGACCTAGCTAGAGATTGCCCCATGTGGTCCTTGATCTGCAAGGGACTGTGTCCCCATGAGATTTGCTTTAGTGGTGGTGATGATTCATTTCAATGGAGAAACCTACTTGTTAGTTTATGGGGAAACTTTTAAAAGGTTCCTCCAGGGGGAAAGGGTGTTAAATCAGTAAAAATGTGTCAGGTGGGATGTGACAAAGTTGCATCACTCCAATTGTCAGCAAGATTAGTTTGATTTTCCAGGAGGAAATTTCACTCTTATTTGCTTATTTGACTACTTGGGCTTTCTAGTAGAGGCAATGTTTTCCTTAGCCCATTAAATATTTGAGTTTAAGGCAGAAGTTCTTCCTAGTCCTGCTCACTTGCGTTGCTTATACAGTTACCCTGAGAGATGGAATGTTTGTTGCCCTAAAATAACCTTTGAAACAGATAAAAGTTCAACAAAAGCTATAAATAGTACCTGGAGCGTACTTTCCTAGAGCACACAGATCCTCCACACCCACTACCTCGTGTCTGCCATTAACTACTAGAGCTGAAGTGAAACGGCTTTCTTGCAGTTTCAGGAGAACGAGCAGTTGAAACAATAAAGAGATCAAACGATTTCCGGAAAGCTGGTGAATTCCTATAAAGGAGATGAAGAGAGAGTTTAGTTGCTTTTCAATGGCTCTCTCTGTTTGGCAGGGAACTTTTCTGTAGAATCCCTTCTTGTCACACTGCCACCAACCCTCTTTCTTATTATGTGGTGGTGTTTATTTGTCATGGACGTTGTGGTAAGTGCTTTGTCCCAAAGAGCTTACAATCTAAGATGAGGTGGGTATAGACTGAGAGACGGGAGCACAAAGAAGCAATGAGAACATTGGTACCTCAGCCAGTAACTTCGTAAAATGTTATGCAAAAATCCAGCCCCTTCTGTGGCTTTAGTGAGATCAAGTACTTTGTCAGTATCCTATTGTGACATGAAGCTCCCCTGTATTCACACCCTACGCACTGTTGTCATAATCTCTGTACAAAACATGCCTGTCAAGCTATCATTTGAAAACTAATAACTCACTGATCATTAATACTCTTGTGTGATGGATGTATGCGATGGGTCTGAAGAGTTATGGATAAATGCTGGAATTATGAGGAAAGTGTGTGTAACCCAAGTGTGTCAGGGGAGTTGTTAAACAGATCTCACCTAAACAAAGAAACACATTTTTATTTCACTTACATATCTGCACTAAACAGGGCCATCAAGACAGCAGTGGGAAGAGATGCCAGGAAAAAAAATAAATTGGCATTTCAGCAAACTCAAGCAGGGGAAGAAAGAGCAAGGAGCTTCCTTCATCACCAGACTCCATGTCGCCTTTCTCACTGCTTGAATAGATTGTACTTTGAGGGGTAACCCATTTCAGAGGTTTGCTGGCCTGCAAAGACAGAGGGCTGCATCTCCAGTGATAAGCAATTGAATCAGCTGGTGGTATACAATATTTGTGTATTATAAAAGTGTATAGAGTGAGGGCTTGTCTGATAATGAGACCCCGGTGATTAATATCATTGAGAAATGTCTGTATGAACACTATATGAGGAAATGTGGATACGTAATGATATTATGCTCAAAGTCTGTGGCCAAACGGGGAGAAACAGGTTCCCTCTCAAGCAGGAGGAAAGGTAGCTAGTTAGCTGTCTCCTATGTAAATTAAGCAAGTGTGGCAGAGCTCTGACCTTGCTCCTGTGGGTCTTGCGCTTCTAGGCGGTTTATGCTAGCCTCAGTGGCTCACTGTGACCCTCCACATAGCCTCTCTCTCTAGGGCCAGAGTTACAGTCTACTGAGCCCTTTTCATCATAGGCCTGCAAGGAGGTTGGTGAGAGAACTTCCACAGTCTCTGTTCAGCCTCCTGTCCTGACAGGGGCCTGACTTCCCCTCCCAGGAGATGTTCCTGTAGTGATGGGTTGGGGGGAACCCGGGCCCACCCTCTACTCCGGGTTCCGGCCCAGGGACCCGAATGGTAGCAGTTGTTGGCAGCCAACCTTTCACTGCCAGAGTTGTTAGATTTCCCTGGGCCACTTCCCCATAGCTCTCCTGCTTCTCCCGTCTTCACCCTTACCTTAGGGCTCCTTTAACAATGGTTTGAGGGTGTCTTCAGTAACCAGCCCTTCAGCCGCACTTCCTCACCTCTGGCTCCCTGGCTGTTCCCTGTCTGACTGGAATGAGCCCTTTTTATAGTATCAGCGGGGCCTTAATTAGAGTCAGGTGGTCACATTAACTGAATGGCCTCACCTGACTCTTTGCAGGTTAATTAGAGTCAGGTGTTCTCATTAGCCTGGAGCAGCCCCTGCTCTGGTCAGTCAGGGAACAGAAAACTGTTAATCCAGTGGCCAGTATATCTGCCTTCTGCTATTCTGCTGTACCCAACTGGCCTGGGTCTATCACATATCCCTCCCCCCTGCTCAACACCAAGGGGTTGGGCAGCTTGGGACGCCAGACAGTGTATGCGTGATAAGCCATCGGCATTGCCATGGCAACTTGCTGCTCTGTGCTCTATGCGGAACTGGAAAGGTTGGAGGGATAAGAACCACCTGGTTTCCCTTGTGTTCCTTTCCTTGTTCCGTGGATCCACTGAAGAGGGGCATGGTCAGTCACAAGGATAAATCTGTGCCCCAGCAGGTAGTAACGCAACGTTTCCATGGCCCATTTTACAGCGAGACACTCTCTCTCTACTGCATATTTTTGTTCCCTCGGAAGGAGTTTCCTACTGAGGTAAAGAACTGGGTGTTCCTCCTCCCCAACCATCTGCAACAGGAGGGCCCCTAACCCTACCTCAGATGCATCTGTCTGTAGGATAAAGTCTTTGTTGAAATCTGGGGCTATCAATACGGGGTTACTGCAGAGGGCAGTCCGTAAGTCCGCGAATGCCCTTTCTGCTGCATCAGACCATCTGACTGGATCAGGACCACAGGTCTTCACTAAGTCCGTTAGGGGACTTGCCCTTGTAGCAAAATAGGGGATGAAATGCCAGTAATACCCCATCACCCCTAGAAATGCTCAGACCTTCTTCTTACGACTCTGCCAAGGCCAATTTTGGATGGCCTGTAACTTATTCAGTTGGGGTTTTACCAGACCTTTTCCTACCATGTAGCCAAGATATTTGGCCTCCGTGAACCCTACAGCACACTTAACAGGGTTCGCCGTAAGGCCAGCTCGCTGGAAGGTATCAAGGACCGCCCCCACTTTTTCCAAGTGGGTCTCCCAGTCTAGGGTATGAATCACCATGTCATCCAAGTAGGCGGCAGCATAACTGGTATGGGGGAGTAATAACTTGTCCATGAGGTGCTGAAAGGTAGCTGGAGCCTCATGTAGTCCAAAAGGAAGGACCGTATATTGGAAGAGACCCTCTGGTGTAGAAAACACCGTCTTTTCCTTTGCATCTTCGGCTAGGGGAATCTGCCAGTACCCTTTTGTCAAGTCTAAGGTTGTCAAGTACCGGGCATTCCCCAGACGGTCCACTAGTTCGTCTGTGTGGGGTGTAGGGTAGGCATCAAACTGGGATATCTCATTTAGTCGACGGAAGTGGTTGCAGAACCTTGTGGTGCCATCAGGTTTGGGCACCAACACTATTGGGCTGGACCACTGACTGTGGGATTCTTCGATGACCCCCATCTCCAGCATTTTCCTGACTTCCATTTTTATTTCTTCCCTTTTGGCTGCTGGCACCTGGTAGGGCCTCGTAGTTACTCTGGCCCCAGGGTTTGTGATGATGCGGTGATATGCCCCAGTTGTGTGACCCGGCTTTGTCGAGAATACATCTTGATATTGGGCATTCATCTCAGTTATCAATTTCTTCTGGGCTGTTGTTAGATCAGGAGACACCCTCACCTGTTCAGGATTTTTGTTTCCTGTGTGCAGCTCTTCTCGAATCACTGTGCATGCCTCTTGCGCATGCCATGGTTTCAGAAGGTTGACATGATATATCTGCTCTACTTTTCGACGTCCTGGTTGTCGCACCTTGTAATTTACTTTCCCTACGGGTTCAACTATTTCGTAGGGCCCTTGCCACTGGGCCAACAGCTTACTTTCGGCCGTGGGTACCAGTACCATTACTCAGTCACCAGTTTGAAACTGACGAAGCTTGGCTTGGCGGTCGTAGTAGGTTCTCCGGGCCTCTTGGGCCTTCTCTAGGTGTTCCCTCACTATGGGAGTGATCTGGGCTGTCCCAGTATCCATTTATAATTGATGCACACCTCTTATTGTGCCTTTTATTGTGGGGGGAGCATTAATCTCTCTAGACAAGGCAGGACTTGACAATGGCCTTTGATTTTATTTCATTGCTGTCCTTGGAAGCTGGCTCTATTCCCCTACTAGTTGGATTTCCATGGTGTTCAGTTACTAGCGATGAGGCTTCCGCAACAGTCAACTTTTTTACAGTTTAAAAAACAAATAAAATAAATTAGCCACTCAATGGCCTGTGAGAAAAAGGCTCATGCTGTGTTAAATAATGCTCTGTGTTCACCTCACAAACATCACTGTCACGGTGGCTACTAGCTGGCATCCTGGCTGGCTAAGAGAGGCTAGGACTGACTTGCCCTCTTGAACACCAGCGGCTAAACTCCTGGGCCCACTGATGTCCATGGCAAAACTCCCATAGACTTAAGTGGGGTCAGGATTCAACCCTAGGTGTGGTCTCTACAGCTTAGGTCGGAGGAATACTGGCAGATCCATTTGGAGGAACTAGTATTTTTCCACTTACCCAGCTCCATCCATCCTAGTGCTTTGCAAATGTGAACTTAGGCGCCATGTAGACAAGCCCTGAGTTAGTCTGGAAACATCGCTGTGAGCTAGGGAAGTACCTTCCCCATTTTACATAGGAGCAAGAAAGGGATTCTTTGTTCAGCGTCACCCTAGGAAATCAGCTGTGGAGCCAGGCGTTCAAGCTCCCTCTTTGCACCGTTTCATCACCTGCAGCACGCAGTGTGGATAAAAAGGACTTCAGTTCTCGGGGCATCAGGCTAGCACTTCCCACTAGAACTGGATCCATTTGATCAGCCGTTCTAATGAAAGCAGTTTCACTGCTGCTAGCATGACAAGTTAATAGAACATTTCTCTACTGCCTACGGGAAGGGAGCTGAGAGCTGATAATTACCTGACAAATATATAAGAGAAGATAAATGCTTATCACTACCATCTACTCTCAGTAGTGATTTCCACTGCCAGGTAATCCTATCTTTACAGTATTAGATCCCCAGTATTACTAGCGTGGGCTTTCTCTAGCAGCTGTGCTGGGTTTACAATGGTGCCAGTGGCTCCATGGAGCTGGGCCCATCCTCAGAAGGGGCCCCGGCCTGCTCTGCTTGCACTGCGCCCTGAGACCCCGCTGGCTCCCCCCTCTCACCACTTGCTCCTCAGGCCGAGGGCTCCTCTGTGACCCCTGGCTCCATCTCCTGCTCCTCTCAGCCCCCTGGCCAGACCCCAGTGCACCTCCAGGTCTGGGCAGTCTCTGCTTCCCACCACCTGTGGGGCCCCACCTGTCTCCCCAGAGCTGAGCTGCCTGGGACTGGTGCAGAAGCCTGGCCAGTCTCAGCCGGGTGTGTGTGTGTGGGGGGGACAGTGTGGGGGGCTTGCCTGGGCCCCTCCAGGCAGGTGGGTCCTGAGGGAGCCTGGCTGGACAGGCCCTGGCCTGGCTGATCGCACCACTCCTGAGGGGCTGGAGTGATTCCCTGCCCCGGGACCAGCTCTGGCTGCTCTGCTGGCTCAGCCCAGCAGGCACAGTCACCTCCCAGCAGGGACGGTGGGTGCAGCCAGGAGGCAGGGGGTGGGAAGTGGGTCTCTGGGGGTGCTGGGCTGTGAGGTGACAGGGAAGGTCTGTGTGTGTTGGGGCACTAGGGAATGGAGGTTCTGTGGAGGGTGCTGGGCAGTTGTGGTAGGCAGGGCCATCCTTAGGCATACACAGCGGTTCTGTGTGGACTATCGAAAGCTCAATGCCATCACCGTATCTGATGCCTACCTCATGCCCAGGCCTGACGAGCTCCTAGACGAGCTGGGAGGTGCTCGGTACCTCACCACTATGGATCTTACCAAAGGCTACTGGCAAGTGCCGCTGGACGCAGATGCCAGGCTGAAATCGGCCTTTATCACCCCTCTGGGGCTCTATGAGTTTCTGACCCTGCCCTTCGGCCTCAAGGGAGCACCGGCCACCTTCCAGCGCCTGGTGGATCAGCTACTGAGAGGGATGGAGAGTTTTGCCGTGGCGTATATTGACGACATCTGCGTCTTCAGCCAGACCTGGGAGGACCACATGTCCCAGGTTAAACAAGTCCTGGACCGACTCCGAAAGGCTGGGTTAACAGTAAAGGCTGAGAAGTGCAAGGTGGGGATGGCTGAAGTATCTTACCTGGGCCATCGGGTGGGGAGCGGCTGCCTGAAGCCGGAACCAGCCAAGGTGGAGGTGATCAGAGACTGGCCTGCTCCCCAAACCAAAAAGCAGGTCCAGGCCTTTATTGGGATGGCGGGGTACTATCGAAGGTTCGTGCCCCACTTCAGTGCCATAGCCGGCCCCATCACTGAACTGTGCAAAAAGGGGAAGCCAGACAAGGTGATCTGGACTGAGCAGTGCCAGGAGGCTTTCCGGGCGCTGAAGGAGGCTCTGGTTAGCGACCCAGTTCTGGCAAACCCAGATTTTGACAAACCCTTTATGGTGTTCACCGATGCCTCAGACACGGGACTGGGGGCGGTGTTAATGCAGGAGGATGAAAAGGGGGAGAGACACCCCATCGCGTACCTGAGTAAGAAGCTGCTACCCTGGGAACAAAGCTACGCGGCCATCGAGAAGGAATGCCTGGCCATGGTGTGGGCCCTTAAGAAGCTAGAGCCATATCTCTTTGGGCGACACTTCACCATGTACACTGACCACTCTCCCCTGACCTGGCTGCACCAGATGAAAGGAGCCAACGCTAAGCTCCTGAGGTGGAGCCTGCTCCTGCAGGACTATGACATGGACGTGGTCCATGTGAAGGGAAGTGCCAACCTGACAGCGGATGCGTTGTCCCAGAGAGGGGGCCCTGAACTTCCCCAGGTCACTGGGCAGAGTGACCCCGCTCAGTTCAGTCTCGAAGGGGGGAGAGATTTGATGCAGTAGGGACTGTCTGTGTGGGGAGTGGGAGAGCAGGGGAGGACTTTAGGGGATGGATGATGCCAGGGCCTGTAACCTGAGCTAGGTAAGGGAGGGGAAAGGTCAACACCTTTGCCCAGGAAGGGGATAAAGGAAGGGAGTGGCAGGAGGGAAGCAGTTTGAGTTTGGGCTTGGGGCTGGATGGGCGGAATTCAGGGTATCCTAGCTAGGATCCAAGCACCCTGAAAGCCCAGAAGGACTAGGTGGAGGGGTCCTGACTGTGTCTGCAAGCCCTGCTGTAACCTGTGTTCCTGTTGTCCAATAAACCTTCTGTTTTACTGGCTGGCCGAGAGTCACTGTGGGTCCCAGGAAGAGGGGTGCAGGGCCGGACTCCCCCACACTCCGTGACAGCTGTATTTCGTAAGGGGGCAGCTTCTGGGTACCTGGCTGCATAATCTAGGATGACAAGCACATACTGGTGGCCTCGGGTCATTTTCTCTAGCTGCCCCACAAGATCCATGGCAATCCGCTCGAATGGGACTTCGATGCTTGGCAGAGGTACCAAAAGAGCTCTTAGATGTGGACGAGGGCTGTGCAGTTGACATTTGGGGCAAGAGGCACAGTACCACCAGACATCTTCATGTACCCCCGGCCAGAAGAACCTGCGTAAGATTCTCACCTGGGTTTTCTCCACTCCCAAGTGTCCTCCAAAAAGGTGACTGTGAGTGAGGCTTAATATTGCCTTCTGGTGTTTCCGGGGGGCTAGGAGCTGGTGTACCTCTTGCTTCTGCATTTGCACGACCCGGTATAGGAGATTCCTCTTGATCACAAAATAAGGCCCTGGCCCCCGGGCCTTTCCCTCTATGGGTACCCCTTCTATCTCAGCCACCTCCTTCCTGGCGTTCTCGTACCTTGGGTCTTCCACCTGGTCCCGTCAAAAAGTCTCTCTCTCTGGGCTAAACAGCCTGAACTCTGAGGGATCTGTCTCTGCCCTCTCAGCTGGCTCCGTGAGGTTGGGGTTGGAAGTGGTCTCTGACCCCTCCTCTGTCTCAGGGCCCTCCCCTTCAGTTGCCCGTGTACGTCTGCCTACACAGGTGACCCTCTGTCCTTGTATCAGGATTTGGGTACAAGGCCTCAGCCACTCTTCTTTCTCTTTTGGTCTTCCTGCCTTTCCCCGAGAAAGGGAATAGCTCCTGGGACATTTCCGCGAAAAATGGGAGGTGACATTCTGCCGTGGAAACCCCCTGAAGTTTGGGGAGCTCCTCTCCCTCCAATTCCTCCATTGGGAGCAAGTTTCCAAACCCGGGGAAATCTCTACCTACGAGCACGGGGTATGGGAGGTTTGGGACTACCCCTGCTTTCACACTGGTGACATTTCTCTGAATTTCAATTTTTACTGGTATAATGGGGTAGTAGCTAACAGTCCCATGGACACAGGGTACACTTGGCCTGCATTAACAGGCTGCGCTTCACTAATTTACCCAAAATCAGGGTGATAGCACTCCCCAAGTCTACAAGTGCCATGGTTTCTACCCTATTCAACTTTACTTGCCTTGTATATTTATGTGGGGTGACTGCGACCCCTACAATATTGAGTAGGCTGCATGGGTCTTCCCCATTCCCCAGGTTACACTGCCTTAGCTTTATGACATTGGGGCACTGGGCAGCTATGTGCCCCAACTCCCCGCACCCATAACACCTATAATTGCTTCTAGTCATTCCCCTATCACGTGGGTTAGGGGATTTAGTCTCAAGGTTCCCCCCACTCAAGCCTTCCCCTTTCTTCTGGGTTCCTGACTGGTTTTTGACCTCCCTCTTCTTCCACCTAGGACTTCCTGGGGGTTTGGTCGCCCGACCCTCCATGGTCGGGGTCAAGTGTTTGTTTCACGAGGGGCCTTTCTTGGGTAGTTGGGTTAATTACCTGGTTGCTATCCGTCTTCCCACCAATGTGATCATTTTGTCCTAGGTGGATGGATCGTTCTGGCAGACCCATTTGCGGAGATCTGGTGGCAGTCCCCGCATGTAATGGTCCATGACTAAATTCTCTAAAATCTCCTCTGGGCTGCATGCCTCAGCCCATAACCACTTCCGATCAAGGTGTATGAGGTCGAATAGTTGGGATCTTGGAGGTTGTTTTCCCTGTATTTCCACTCCTGGAACCTCTGGGCCCTTACCGCTGCCATCACTCCAGATCATGCTAGGATCTCTGCTCTCAGCCGGGAATAGTCAGCGGCATCCTGAGTGGGCAGATCAAAGTAGGCCTTCTGGGCCTCTCTGCAGAAGAAAGGGGCGAGAATGCTGG
This sequence comes from Gopherus flavomarginatus, assembly GCF_025201925.1. Lineage (NCBI taxonomy): Eukaryota > Metazoa > Chordata > Testudines > Testudinidae > Gopherus > Gopherus flavomarginatus. Next base: position 152,176,936 of record NC_066619.1, read on the forward strand.
CCCACTGCTCCAGGGGCACACCTCATGCTGTGCAGTCCTTTCAAATGAGAGGAGATACGCCTCTATATCATTGTCTGCCGTCATCTTTGGCCGACAACCAGTGGCCCTCAGGGTTCGCGTCTCATTGGACCCGTGGGCCTGGGTGGTGAAGATCTTCAGCTGGTCCACAACCTCGCGCAGGAGGGCTCGATCTTGGGTCGCCTGGCTCATTAATAATTGGTTGCTTTCCTGCTGTAACCTCATGGACTCCTGCTGTGCCATCGCCTGAGCCCGGGTTGCCTCCTGCTGGGCTGCTGTGGCTTGCACCAGTGCTCTCACCACCTCTTCCGTGGTGGTACAAACAACAACAACAACAAAAAAACAACCAAAAATCCCTATGTACTTTTTTTTGTTTTTTGTTTCTGTTTTTTTGTTTTTTTAGTGAACACCTCTTTGTTTCGCCACGTTGTGAACAATCACTATCCCACTTCTGACACCAATTGTGGCAGAGCTCTGACCTTGCTCCCTTTTCATCATAGACCTGCAAGGAGGTTGGTGAGAGAACTCCCCCAGTCTCTGTTCAGCCTCCTGTCCTGACAGGAGCCTGACTTCTCCTCCCAGGAGATGTTCCTGTAGTGGTGGGTTGGAGGGAACCCGGACTCGCCCTCTACTCCGGGTTCCGGCCCAGGGACCAGAATGGTAGCAGTTGTTGGCAGCCAACCTTTCACTGCCAGAGTTGCTACATTTCCCTGGGCCACTTCCCCACAGCTCTCCTGCTTCTCCTGTCTTCACCTTTACCTTAGGGCTCCTTTAAAGTCAGGTGTTCTCATTAGCCTGGAGCAACCCCTGCTCTGGTCAGTCAGGGAACAGAAAACTTTTAATCCAGTGGTCAGTATATCTGTCTTCTGCTATTCTGCTGTACCCAACTAGCCTGGGTCTATCACACAAGGTAGAATCAAAACAATGGAAGGTCTATTGACATACATGGGGATGGGAAGCCTACAGGAAGGGGAGAGCAGCATGAGGTCATCCTGCCTCTTGGAACAAAGAAGCAAAGACAGGAGCCGTCTTTGGCATCTGTCACTAGACTAGAACTCTTGCAAGCTGAGGAAGATGGGTCCTTCAGCCAAGGGAGCTTTGAAGTCTCTGGGAACTGAGTATAGGGGAGAAAAACGAATGGCTGTACCTTGCTGGGTTAAGTGTGACATGTTTAGATGTGTTTTCATGCAGTTATTTGCTTTAACCCTTTTAACTTTATTCCTTTTGCTTGGCATCACCTAGGCTATGTCCTATTGTCAATAAATGTCTTATTTTTACTATAAACCAGCTCAGTGCTGGCTTTAAAGGGAAGGGTGTATTTACCGCAATTAAGTTAATAAGCCATGATTGTGCTTATGGGTCTTTAGAGAACAAAAGAATCTTATTATTGCCCTGAACAATCCAGGAGAGGACTGCACATTGCAAAGCACATGGTTTTGGGAAAACTCAGGACTGGGAATGTGTCAAGGTCACCCTGCAAGTAGTAACCAATGCTGGTAGAGACCAGGGAGTGTGGCTGGTGTAGTAAGAGGAGGCCCTGAGATATAAACCTTGGTATCAGAGGCCCGGTATGAGGCCTGAGGCCTGAACTAAGGTAATGGTCAAGACTTTGCTAACATAAAGCAAAGTTAAGCTGTGAGCCAGAGGCAGGCCCTGCTCACAGAAGCTGGCAAGGAAAGGGCTGAGGCTGCAAGAAGATACGTACCTAAAAGGTACTGAACACCAGATATCAGAACATTCACATACTTGCACATTCCACACAGATAATAAGGAACAGGCTGACCCAGGACCAAAAGGGTAATATGATGGATAGAGTTGTTTTGTTCGAACCAACATGTACAAGGTGAGAAGCAGCACCTTACTACGTAGAGGGGTTGTACCTTGCTACGTAGTGGGGTTGCACCTCAATACGTCAGGAGTGATGTGTAACTTGTTTGTACCTGTGTATAAGAATGCATTCCTGGGGTGGTGTCTTTGTCCAGCCGAGGGGGCAGTTGAAAGTCCTGCCACTGACTGAGCTGAGTCCATTGCCAGGGGGGCACATATTAGTAGTATGCCTTTAACTAGAGTAACAATCTAGGGGAACTATCATTGTGCTTCGTTTGACAATAAACCTGGCCGACGTGTCTTCGTACCTTACTGGACTCTGTGGTCATTGGGGGTTCTCTTTGGGTCTGCTATGTCAGCTATCTGCGCAGAGCTGGGGCAGCACACAAAGGGAACACACGCACGCAGCCGAGTGATATCAACATTGAACAGAGCAGAGCACCACACCGGTAGCATCTGACAATAGCTGGTGTGGTGCTGGCAGGCTGCTGGGGTCAGAGGTGCCGGACCAAGGCCGCAGCTATACGCAGACTCAGTTTGTGACCTGCATGCCCCTTGTTGGTCTGGTTTGCACCCCAAATACGATCACACCTATATTAATTAAAAACAGTTTACTCATAAAGAATAATAATAAATGGTGAGGGCACATTTATACAGTGCTTCTCCTTCCTAGTGCTCCACAGTGCTTTCCAAACATGGACACGATGCTCCCAGCATTGCAAACCCCGAATGTTCAACCATCATGAGATTAAGAAAACAGGCTTGGGGGCTTCTGGTTTTTTGAGCCTTGAAGTCTCTCTCGAGTCACCTTTCACGCTTTTCTCTGCCATCATGAGGGGTAAAAGCCAACTTGTGTTTTAAAATGAAAATTGAGATCCTAGCCTCATCACTGGTCTCCTGAGCTGAAGAATTAAGTAAAACACCATATACTATGTGGCTTGTGATAAAATGGCAAGAGCTGGCAGAACTGGTCTGCTCCTGAGACAAGGAATAGCCTTGTGGTTAAGGCACTGCGTTGGGACTCGGGAAAACTGGGCCCAATTCCTTTCTCTCTGCCACAACTGTCCTGAGTGACCTTAGGTAATCCACTTAATTTCTCTGGTACAGTTCCTGAAGGATAGTTAGGTGCCTTCCTCCCCTTGACTTCAGTGGGAGTTAGGCACACAAATACCTTTGAGGATCTGGGCCTCTGTACCTTCATTTCTCTTCTGTACAGTTCTGAATAATAATACTTCCTTCCTCCTAGCCTTTGTCTTGCCTATTTAAATTTTCAGGCAGGCACTGTCTCCTATGAGGTGTTTGTCCAGTGCCCAGCACAATGGGGCCCTGTTCTCAGTCAAAAGCGCGAGGTGCTACTGGTGGGTACAAATAATAAGTACAGTGGAGTCTGGAGAAGGCAACGACTCCAGATGGAATTTGGCTTATCACCCGTGGGTTAACGGTCCTCCTCTTGTGAAATACCTTATGGGATTTTTCAGGGCAAGATCCTTGTCTATATCCAAGGGGGCAGTTCAGAAGAGACTGGTGCAGGAGCTGAGGACAGGATGTCAGCAGAGCAAGGTATGCGAGAGGAACAGAACAGGAAGGGAAGTAAAATGAAGAAGAAAAAGTAGGCAGTCTGAGTAGCTTGTTTTCAAACAGGACTAACCCCCGTAGCATACTGAAGGCAATCCAACTACACAGACACTTCCCTGATGTTCCCCTTCCAGCCATCATCCCAGAACATCTCTGTGGCAACTATAGCAATTGCTTATATGGAAAGATAGGTCACCCACAGAGTGCGAATGGAAGGGAAGGTGGGCCAGAGACAATCACTATAATAAGATGTAGCACGGAATGTTTGGAAACTCCTGCATTAAGTCTTGCATTTCTTCCATGTGTTTCCTCATGGACTGGTTTCCCTTCAACTTGCTGGCTTCATTGTGGAATTCTGTTGGAATTTATTACCTGGTACAATGATAAAACATGGAAAACACTGGTTAGGTCAGATTAGATTAGATGATTGCTTAGTATTTACAGCTGTGGGGAAGAGAGAAGCTGATGTAATTCTTTCTGGGAAGAAATTCCTGCATCAGTTATAGCCTCATAAAAACTTTAAAGGCGTGAGAAGAGGGCTTTATTGCAATCTCAGTGAGCGACACAAGGCCAGTGTGTGACAGTTATGCCCCACTTTTCTCATTTTACAGTAAATCCAGGCATTTATATTGACACAATTCACACAGTGGTTAAGGGTCATTCAGTTTGCCAAGCAGGCATGAGCTAATTAAACCATTCTCTGCTTGTTTTCCTGCAAAAAGATGGAAATCAATGGTAAAAACACTCAAGAAATTTACCTCTGGCCTTATACATCTTTGTTCTTCCACAACATCCTGTATAATAGGAAAGCGTGAATAAAGGAGTCGGTGTGGTCTATTTCTGTCTCAGCCACGCTGGATCTCATAGATTCCAGAGCCAGAAGGGACAACTATGATTATCCAGTGTGACTCCCTGTATAACACAGGCCATAGAATTTTCTCAGCCTAATTCCTAGAACAGAAACAACTGGGAAAAAAATGTTTACAGAATTCTCGCCTCCACCACCTTCTTGGAGTAGCTCTATAAATGAATCCTGAAAATACGTACATTTGGAATCCTGTTTTCTCACCTCGTTCACTCTTTCCAGTGGTACGACTTGTTCCAGATGATTTACAAATGATACCACCGCAGAACCCTGAATGCGGTGGGGTACCAGACGGACTCAGACACAGTGAGCTGAAGGATATACTGTTTAAAATCAATATAGTAGCTCAGCATCAGCTCCATCCACCTCTTTGGTCCCCAGAACCTTCAGCACCTTGCCTGTTGCTAACTGTAACACTCTACAAGCTCCTATCATAATACAGCCACGCCATTGAACACCCACATTTATATCATGCACTGTGGGCAACTTCCTGCAACTTTAAGTTTACAGATCAGAAACTGTATTTTTACTGGGCCACAGACAGCAGTCTCTGGGAATTTCATTTACATGTGAGCCAACAATAACTAATGAATAACATCTGGCATGTTCTTCATTACAAAAAAGGTTGAGTTGTTTTCAGTTATATACAGTAATTGGTCCAGATTTTATTTTAAATTGCACCAGAATCAATCCAGAGCCATTTCTTTGACTGAAGTGGAACAACGCTGGATTTACACACGGTAGATATTACCACATCCAAGGTAGAAGCCAAACTCGAACAGCTTAATGGGACAAAATCAGAGGGCCCAGATAATCTTCATCCAAGAATATTAAAGGAACTGGCACATGAAATTGCAAGCCCATTAGCGAGAATTTTTAATGAATCAGTAAACTCAGGGGTTGTACCGTATGACTGGAAAATTGCTAACATAGTTCTTATTTTTAAGAAAGGGAAAAAAAGTGATCCGAGTAACTATAGGCCTGTTAGTTTAACATCTGTAGTATGTAAGGTCTTGGAAAAATTTTTGAAGGAGAAAGTAGTTAAGGACATTGAGGTTAATGGTAATTGGGACAAAATACAACATGGTTTTACAAAAGGTAGATCGTGCCAAACCAACCTGAACTCCTTCTTCGAGAAGGTAACAGATTTTTTAGACAAAGGAAAGGCAGTGGATCTAATTTACCTTGATTTCAGTAAGGCATTTGATACGGTTGCACATGGGGAATTATTGGCTAAACTGGAAAAGATGGGGATCGATATGAAAATTGAAAGGTGGATAAGGAACTGGTTAAAGGGGAGACTACAATGAGTCGTACTGAAATGTGAACTGTCAGGTTGGAGAGAGGTTACTAGTGGAGTCCCTCAGGGATTAGTTTTGGGACCAATCTTATTTAATCTTTTTATTACTGACCTTGGCACAAAAAGTGGGAATGTGCTAATAAAGTTTGCAGATGACATAAAGCTGGGAGGTATTGCTAACACAGAGAAGGACCAGGATATCATACAGGAAGATCTGGATGACCTTGTAAACTGGAGTAATAGTAATAGGATGAAATTTAATAGTGAGAAGTGCAAGGTCATGCATTTAGGGAATAATAACAAGAATTTTAGTTATAAATTGGGGACACAAGAGTTGGAAGTAACAGAGGAGGAGAAGGACCTCGGAGTATTGGTTGATCACAGGATGACTATGAGCCGCAAATGTGATATGGCCGTTAAAAAAAGCTAATGCGGTTTTAGGATACATCAGGTGAGGTATTTCCAGCAAAGATAAGGAGGTGTTAGTACCATTATACAAGGCACTGGTGAGACCTCATCTGGAATATTGGGTGCAGTTCTAGTCTCCCATGTTTAAGAAGGATGAATTCAAACTGGAACAGGTTCAGAGACGGGCTACTAGGATGATCTGAGGAATGGAAAACCTGTCTTATGAAGGGAGACTCAAAGAGCTTGGCTTGTTTAGCCTAACCAAAAGAAGGTTGAGGGGGGATATGATTGCTCTTTATAAATATATCAGAGGGACAAATATTAGGGAGGGAGAGGAATTATTTAAGCTTAGTACCAATGTGGACGCAAGAACAAATGGATATAAACTGGACACTAGGAAGTTTAGACCTGAAATTAGACGAAGGTTTCTAACCATTAGAGGAGTGAAGTTCTGGAACAGCCTTCCAAGGAGAGTAGTGGGGGCAAAAGACATATCTGGCTTTAAGACTAAGCTTGATAAGTTTATGGAGGGGATGGTATGATGGGATATCCTAATTTTGGCAATTAATTTGGCAACTGATCTTTGATTATCAGTAGGTAAGTATGCCCAGTGGTCTGTGAGGGGATGTTAGATGGGGTAGGATCTGAGTTACTACAGAGAATTCTTTCCTGGGTGCTGGCTGGTGAGTCTTGCCCACATGCTCAGGATTTAACTGATCACCATATTTGGGGTCGGGAAGGAATTTTCCTCCAGGGCAGATTGGCAGAGGCCCTGGAGTTTTTTCGCCTTCCTCTGTAGCATGGGGAATGGGTCACTTGCTGGAGGATTCTCTGCAGCTTGAGGTCTTCAGACCACATTTTGAGGACTTCAGTAACTCAGACATAGGTTAGGGGTTTGTTACAGGAGTGGGTGGGTGAGATTCTGTGACCTGCATTGTGCAGGAGGTCAGACTAGATGATCAGAATGGTCCCTTCTGACTTTAAAATCTATGAGTCTATGTGTGAAAATGAGGGAATCTATTGCAGTGGGTTTTTTTCCCCCTCCCGTTTTCTGCTATTGTTATCACACCAGTGCTGGTTTCTCAATGGTCTGAGCCTGGAGCTGGACAGGAAATGGTTTTCCCATCCTGCAAAACTTTTCACAATATCAATTTTTTCCCCATTCTGCGTCAGGAGAAACCAGAGACCTTTTGAAGTTTTCCAATAAGAATGACTCTCTGCAGAATAGCCAATAGCTTGGTGGTTATGGCACTCACATAACCTGTGGCAGACTCAATTCAACTTCCTTCTCTGTTTGTTTTGGAGCTGGGGTCTCCCTCATCTCAAGGGGGTACCCAACCATCAGGCAACGGGCTCTTCTTCGGTGAGTTAAACTCTCCTTCTTTGATCAGCAAAGCCAGCCTGGCCCTGTCTTGAGGAAATTTTAGCTGAGACAGGTGGGTTCCAGCAACAAGATTTGGTTTTGTTGGAAACTTGCTGGCTGCCTTTAGCTGAACGACTTTAAGTCACAGACACAGTAACAGACTTCCAGTATTTCAAGAGTGTATCATTAATAAACTCCATCACTTCTGATGGAGTACATCATTTATTCATATCCAGTCAGTCATACCACATCATTCCACAATGTGTATTTACATGCTTTGCACCAGACTGACTGTCAGCTTCTCTGGCCTTCTGGTATGCCCGCCGCAGCCCTTTGGCATACAAGTGGCACTGGAGTGGGTCCTTGTCTTACCCCTCCTCCTGCATCCCCCAAACAATCTGCTCACAGACGTTGTTTCTGTGGCTGGTCTGTAGTTTTTCCTGCGCAGCCTCTTCTCCCCACAGGCCCTGGAGCTCCAATCTCTCCTGCCTACTCCAGGCCGGGGTGTGTCTGAGTATGTAGCTGGCATAGTTTGCTGAGCAAGTTACACACAACAATGCAAAGCTGCTACCTGTGCTCGCCAATCTGGGCAATTGGGAAAAAAACATTTCCAAAACTCACAGGGCTTTAATGGGGGGTGGAGGGAGGGTGGCTTCTGATCTGTGTGACCCCAGAGCAATCAGTATGAGGCAGCTGCTGGAGGACTCTAAGCAACACAATGTCTATGCTTGCGCTGCCTTGACCTAAGTACATCCATCTTGGGTCAACGCCACTTGGTGAGGTGGTGTTACTAGGTTGGCATAACAGGGAGCTTAGATCAGTGGGAGACTGATTTACGTATAGACACATGCACCGCTAGGTCAACGCAGGGCAGCTTATGTGTAGAACAGGCCTAAGCAGTACCTTGCTCTGCACACAGTTACCCATGAAATCAGTGGGTCTACTTATCGAGTAGGGTACCGTCACCTTGGGCTCATTGGTGAGATATAACAATCCTGCTTACTTAGCACATATGCCTCTGGGCAAAACTTGTCCCAACTCCCAACCACTCTTTGCACCCAACGTTGGAGGAGTGGGTAGATTATTTAACAGTTAGACTATGTCTACACTAGAAACTCTTCCGTGGTGTGGCTGCACTGCTAGCTACAGATGAAGTTCTTTTGTTGCTGTAATTAATCCACCCCTCCAAGGGGTGACAGAATTCTTCCATCCACCTAGCACTGTCTACACTATGGCTTAGGTTGGCTTACCAATGTTTCTGAGGCGATGTGAATTTTTCACGCCCCTGAGCGATGTAGCTGGGACAACCTAACTTTTTAAGGTGTAGACCAGCTCTTCTTGTAGTAACAACTATAAATCTCAACCTAGGTACCAATTGTGCTAGGTGCTCTACAAAGTATGCAGTAGGTCCTGCCCATTTCTTAGCTGGGTTCTTTACACTGAGTCGCACTCTGTAGCAATTGTAATAATACAGAAGAGATGTCTTAGGTTAAATGGCCTTTTAGAAAATCTGTAGTTCACATATGGATCTTATTTTGCAAAGATTCCAGGTTTACACAGAAAAAGGTGTACTGTACACAATGAAATGTTCCATTGGGTGTTGCAACACAATCAGGTTGTGGCCTGCCCTGTTCCCATTCAAGACAATGGGAGCTTTGTCACTGATTTCAGTTCAAGCAAGATCAGGCCTCAGACCTGGAAAAGAACATAGATTCAAAGTCTCAAATGATGCAATGGCATTGACAGTAAAGATATTTTTGTTATGATATCGTTGGGCAACGATTGCATCACATGAATGTTGCTGTAGGAGCACATAATATTTGCATTTATGAAAAGGAAAGGGACAATTAAAATCAGAGGCCTAGGTTCTATTCCAGGCTCTGCTACTGATTCCATTTCTGATCTTGGGCAAATCACTTAACCATGAAAATTTAAGCACGTGCTTAAATTTATGCATTGCAAATGGTCCCACTAACTTCAAGCATGTGTTTTAATCATAAGATCATGCTCTTCCCTTGAGTTCACAGTGATTAAAGTTATATAAAAATAAATTTTTGAGGTGTTGAGGCCTAAAAAAAATATCTCTGTGCCTCAGTTACCACATCTGTAAAATGGAAATAACAGCTGCCTCCTAGGGGCTTTGTGAGTTCATGTTCACCAAAGCACATAAAGTTCTAGTCTGTTAATTTATTACATTTGTAATGTATTTGTTTTAAAATTGCACTTTTTTTGTACTGATTTTGTTACAGAATAAAATTCTATTATTTGGAACATAATTAATCTTTATTAGTTGACAACATATGCTAGCAAGTGTACAGAAGTTTTGAAAGCAACCAATTACTTGTTACTGCAGATCACACAACTCATAGGATCAGTCACAAACAAAATTAATTGGTGCACTAACACGATTGCTATACACGTATTCATACATGTATAGCAATCACCACAGGCCAGAAAACAGCAGGGCCAGGCAGAGCACAATACAACAAAACATATTACTGTGGCTCACTGCTAAAATGGTCTTTCAAAGCCTCCCTGATCTGGATAGCTCCACGTTGAGCTCTTTTAATAGCTCGTGTCTGGCTGTTCAAACTCAGCAGACAACCACTCCACCTCCGCCCTGATGCAAATCTTTCCCCATTTGCTTCACAGATATTATTCAGGACACAGCAAGCAGCTAAAACCACTGGGATATTTTTCTCACTGAGGTCCAATCTTGTGAGTAAACAGCACCAACATCTCTTCAGCCGACCAAAAGCACATTCAGTTGCCCTTCTGCACCTGCTGAGCCAGTAGTTGAATCTCTCCTTGCTGATGTCAAGGTGGCCAGAGTACGGCTTCATGAGCCAGCGGTAGACTGGGTCCCTCAGGATCATTATTGGCATTTCAACATCCCCAATGGTAATCCACCAGTCAGGAAAGAAAGTCTCTGCTTGTAACTTTCTGAACAGTGATGTGTTCTTACAGATGTGAGCATCATGCACCTTCCTTGACCAGCTAGCATTGATGTCAGTGAAGCATCTCTGGTGCTCCACCAATGCTTCCATAACCATAGAAAAGTAGCCTTTTCTGTTGATATACTCTGTGACTAGGTGGCTTGGTGCCAAAGTAGGAATATGTGTGCCATCTATTGGTCCACTGCAGTTTGAGAACGCCATTGTTGCAGATCCAGAAACTATTTCCTGCACATTGCCAAGCGTTACATCCTGGGTAGCACACTTGCATCACAACAGACCCCGCAGTGAATTTTCCAGCACCACATTGATTTCCAACTGATTGGTAGCAACCTGGCATTCCCTCGCTTCTCCACTGTCAGGGCAGCTCTCATTTTGGTGTCCCTGAGCTGGAGGGCTGGGGTGAGCTCAGCACACAGATCCAGGAATGTGGGCTTGCACATCTGAAAGTTTTGCGGCCACTTCTCATCATCCCAAACTTACATTACAATAAGATCCACCAGTCAGTGCTTGTTTCTCGGGCCCAGAAGCAGCGCTCCACCAGCTCTGTGAATGCGACCAACAACCTTGAATTGGTTTTCAGTATGTCTCACATCAATCTGTCCTCCAGGAAATCACCATGTTCCCCAGTGATTCAATTCTTCTTGTGATTCTGCAAATATGTCCTGTGCTTGCAAGGCTCATGACAATAATGCAAATCTGCACAGGCCCCATGCTTCCAGCAGAGATGGCGGACAATGAGGAAGGCCGTGCAAAATTGTGGGATTTTGAAAAAAAAGCACTAAAATGATGGGCTGTCGATGACATGCTGGAATGGTGACTGTTTCACACTGGGAACTAATCCTCTTGCTCCCAGTCTCCCCTCTGTGAATCACTTCTGCATCACTATGCATTGGCAAAGCACACTGCGCTGGACAGTGGCTGGTTGCACTTACCCATGGTGCACTGCACTATGCATTGATACAACTGCTTCTGGTGAGAACATGCACTGCCAACACAAGGAGCCAAGCGATGTAGTGGCTGTAGGTCGATGTACCTCATGTTGGCCAAACTTTGTCATGCAGACATGGCTTTAATGTAAGGGTGGCAGACTCTGGCACATAGTCAGGGAACCATCCTAAAACAACCCAAATAGTAAGCAAACCAAGGTATGTGTATTTTTGTCTGAGTAGGCAGTAACTTGAGTGGATAGATACTACTTTAGATAAAACTACCTGCCTGCAGCTAGATTCCATTAAAGGAAAATATTTGAAGGTTGCCTTGCTCAGTATGACATCTTCCAAATGAAGAACATTCAAAGGTTCCTTTATTAGCCTTGTTGTTGCTCATGGTCCAAGGAACATGATGCAATGCCATAAAAAGATAGTTACCTCCACAAACATTGCGTCATGAACATTAGAGAAAATACAGATTAAAGGTGTCTGAGGAAGCTGAGCCTCTGTAACACAGACTAGTGTGGAGGCACAGGAGAGATGATGAGTAATATAGATTAAGCAAAAATGACATGAAATAGGACTTTCAAAGGGCTTAAACAATAAAGAAGAGAGAAGGAGGTCTTTGAGAAACGCATGAAAACAGTAGAGGAAAAGAAATAAGTCTGATCTTTGAGGAAAGCAACATGGAAAGTGTGGGATCACATGCAATAAATATTACCTTAGGGGTTTAGGCACATCTGAAAATCCCTGCCCGAGATCTGGTTTTAAAACAGAGTGAAACTTTGTGAAAATGTTGTAAAAATATTTTTCTTGTTCTTTTGGGGAAATTTTGAAATTTTAAAAGTTTTGACCAGTTTGACACTGGTTGAAAATGGAGAGGAAATGAGAAATCATGAAAAAAATGTTTTTGTTTCTTCTTGAAATTCAAAAATTTCAATAAAATTATTCATTAAAATTTTGAAATTTGAAATTTTTCACCCAGCTCTGCTAGAGAGCCTTTCACAGCTGCCCTGTATTGCCTTAACTTAGCATGAATAAAGGGTGACGTTTTCAGTGGCACAAATGACAGTTAGGCACCCAACTCCAATTGGTGTTGGGTGCCCTACTCTATCTATGGCTTTAAAAATCTTCCCCTTAAGTAACTAAAGCATTTGTAATTTGGTGGATTGTCATATGTTATAATGAAATAGATGCACAACACCGGACACACCTATACCTTTCCAGCTATCTGTCAGTGCTGCCATATTCTTGTCAACGATGCCCAGTAAATGTGTGAGTCTGGCTGTATTACCTGTTTAATAACAGGGGGTTCCAGCTGTACTGGTAACAATGCTTTTGCCAAACTGTCTCTTAACACAGACCAGACAGAGTGGATTTCTTTCTCGCGCCCTTAGAGGGTGCAACTGCTTTAATGCTAGGATCGGTGAGGTCCCAATCCTGTGTATTATTCATAGATACCAGTTAGCTTTCTTAATCAATCTCACTTCCTAATTCCATTGGGTGGTGCAATGTAGGAGGATTATGTCACTTTTGGAGATCCATTGTTATCGCCCTCATACGCATAGATGGCAACATCTTCTTAAATAATTTCTGAATTTTCTATAGGCAAAATGGATACATTTCCCTAGACGTTACAGAGGGGATATTCAGAGCTCACCTGTGACCAGCCCTTTGTGTCCCCAACTGGAGGCCCTGCTGCTCTGCTACACTCAATCCTAGGAAGCAGCAAGATGGGAGGAAAGGAGCAGCAAAGGCAGTTCCTCCAGGCTTGCCTACAGATGCCTGACTGGAGCAGCCATCTTAACAGCTAGAGAGCCGTGGTCCTCCAAGGGCGAGAAGAGTAGCAACAACCAGTCAGAGCCCAGCAGTCTTAGATAAAAGTAGCTGCAGGGCCTGAGTAGATCAGTTCCCATCTGGGAGCAAAGGGGTGAAGAAGGGGGCTTCACTCTGGCGAAAGGAGCCCGACAAGTAGCCAGAGTTTATGGCTGGCCAAACTTACACAGATATTGCAGAGGGGGAAGGATCTGGGAACACGGGCTCTGAGTTAGGACTCGGGATAAGATGCCCTGTAGGAAGAGGCCCAGAGAAATAGCAGCAGAGGATTGCAGTTGAGCTGAAAGTGGTGGCTGAGTTCAGGGTCTGTGGGTTGGAACCCGGAGTAGTGGGTGGGTCTGGGTTCCTCCACCAGCAAAGTAGCATAACCCCCTAAAGGAGATGGGGGCGTTATTTGGGAGCCTGGGCAAAAGGCTGAATTTAAAGGGCCCAGAGCCAGACTGAAGAGCCACGAGAGGAGACTGTTTGTTAATTTGCTGGACTCTTTACTATCCTGGAAGGGGTTCATTTGGAGGGTCAAACCACTGAAGACCCACTAAGGTTGGCTGGAAGCCTGCAGGGAGCATCAGGCTCAAGAAAAGAAGTGTGGTACCACACCCAGCCACTCAGAGGTGCTCAAGAGCTGAATGACCCTTTGCAGTTCCTAGCTCCCTTCCCATTGGGAGTTTTACCATTGACTTCAATGGGAGTAGGGGTTAGGCTAACAGTGAGCACTTTTGAAAATGTCACACAACGTATAGTTTAAGATACCTCCAGCAAAAAGCAAACAAGCTATGGTACATATAATATTCAGCCCACTGACCTACAGTCTTCTTAGATCTTATAAACTGTCATGTTGGGAAAGGTAGATGTTTCCTCTAGAGAAATGTTGTTAAAAACGACATGACCACAGGCCCCTGGTAGCCAAGTCTAGCTCTTTTAGGGCATAGACCACTGTGTCCCATTTTGCTGGGGACTGTTCTCTGCTACCTACAGCATGTCTGCACAAGCCAAGAATTCTGAAAACAGCCTTTTAAGCAATCGCTCGCATTCTCCAGAAGCAGCTATTTTTGGAAAGCAAGAATAGTGGTGTTTAGGGAAAGTGTGCTCCATTCACTGGCTCTATTACAAAACATTCCTAGCGCACTACGCTGATGAAGTGCAGTACTTTGGTACGCCTTGTGCTTCAGTCTATGAGAAAGGAATAAATTATTCTCCAAAAGCATTTCCCGCTGATTCACTGCTCTTTATCCTCTAATTTACCAGCCTGATCTTGAATTCTCACCACGCCCAAAACTCCCATTGACTTCAAGGAACAAGGATGTATCTATTGTGGGAGCATACGAGCTGTGCAATCAAGTTTCGCTAAAAGAAGCTTCTGAGTTCATCAGCACTGGAATGCACATGGATCTAAGATGACTACCACCGCGTGGACTGTGCATCAAGTGTAATGTGTCCAGTGTTGAATTCAATGGCAAGTTGGGATGGAAAAGGACTGCTGAGTTGGCCAGTACATCTGCAATTCACCAACATAAAAATTCATGCTAACCGTATCTCCCACCTAGCTGCAGAACACCCATCTTCCATTGGTGTGAACCATAGTAGGGCCCACCTTGTCTCTTTTAGCTCAGTTATACAATAAACACAACAGAGACGTTGTTAGGCTCTAGGCAAACTTTATTTATGCTTTGGGAAGACCTGCTACATGTGTTGGTGTCGCTCCAGTGCTGTTAAAAAGCCATTCCCCTTCAACAGTATAGACCAGAAGCAGTTGTTTCTGATACTACACTATGTGTACTACACAGGGCCGGCTCCAGGCACCAGCGAAGGAAGCAGGTGCCTGAGGCGGCCAATAGAAAGGGCCGGCACTCTGTCTGGATCGGCAGTGGCAGCACTTCGGTGGCAGACCAATTGGCCCACTCTGGATCAGCGGCAAATCGGCGACGGGTCCGTCACTCGCTGTCTTGCTCCTTGGCGGCACTTCAGCGGCAGCTTGAATGGGTTCTTCTTTTCTTTTCTTTTTTTCATCACTTGGGGTGGCAAAAAAGCTGGAGCCGGCACTGGTACTACGGTAGGGCCTCTACTGGGATTGAAGCCCCATTATGTTAAGTGCAGTACAGATGCATAATGAGAGACACTTCCTGGCATAAGGATCTTATGATCTAAATAGACAAAGAGTAGGAAGGCACAGGGAATTCAAATTACGTTTCCACAGTGACATAGCAAGGTATATAGCCCCGATCTCCTGGCTTGTTATACCAATTATATTAGACCAGTAAAAACCAGCAGGATCTTATTAAAGGGGACAAGGCAAAGATGCCACATTTATTATGATAACAATTTATGACTAATAACTAATATCTTAATTCTTATACACACACATTATACCTAATACCTATACATACACACATTCACACGCACACACCCACATTCATCAGGTGTTCTGCAGCTGCTGCATAGTTACCAGTACACACACATTATACCTAATACCCACACACACACACACACACACACACATTCACATTATACCTAATACCTACACACACACACACACACGCACACATTCACACACATTCACACACACACATCCACATTCATCAGGTGTTCTGCAGCTGCTGCATAGTTACCAGTCCTGAAGATAGCTTAAGCTCATGGCTTGATTTTGCAGCTTGGGTTCGTAGCTTGTGGCAGCTAACTGGCCAGGAAAGCTGGGCACAAGGCTGAGCTGGATCTCTGTTGGGCAGGCACCGATGTTCTTCCATGTTGGCAGCAGAATGTTACCCAGAGTCTCTCATCTCACCCTTCTTTTTTATAGGCTTTTAGTTTGGATTCAAAGTCTATAGGTCTTGCTGTGTCACGCTGCCTCTGGGTTTAGATTGATCACCCATCAATTGCAGGCGTGACTTTCAGCCTTGAACCTGGCTTTGATCTTCCTTCTGTTGTTTTGTTGTCCTTTTCTTTTTAGAGTGGATGCTTCTTACTTTGTTTAGGGCTGTTGTCTAGGTCTTCAGCTGTTGGTATTTGAACTTTATCTCATCAGGACAGGCTGGGGCTGGAGGTTGATTCCATCATTCATACATACCTCATTCACACATCTAAACTAAACTAATAAGATTACAGCAGGGTTTGCAAAAATGAAGGTTGGAGGAAGCTTTTACAAAATGGAGTGAGTGTTTTAAAATGGGGTTTGAATTACAATATGGAACAGAAGTTACAGTATAAGCAAGTGTAGTGAATGGTGAACAGAAGTTACATTAATAAAGTGAACAATTGAAAACAATTTCATTTATCAGTTCTACAGGCTCACAGCCCCATGTCTTATCCATTGGACCACACAACCTCTGAAGACCTCTCTGAAATACACTCAGGCATCTGCGCACAATGAAGCTTTGTCAGCTGTGCCATCAGCACATGGTAAATTCACGACAGAATTATCCTCTCCTTGACTATTCCCTTGACACCACAATAATTAATTATAAGCCCCTTGGCTAGACCAAGAGGGATGGAGCTCTCTGCATCCTCTGTTGGGGAGAAGGATAAAAGTTAGCTTCATTTAAATGACTTATAATGTTGTGTACCCATGATTCCACCTACTAAGCTTTGTTGCGTTGGTTGGAATTTGTCTATGTTTTGATGTGTCATGGAGATAATGGGTTGTTATCATTACTGTAATCATGAAAGGGCATGGGAATTGTGCAGGCTATACCTTGAGTGACTTGGTCACGCTGACTGAGCCAGAAATGGATATTGACCGGGTAACAAAGCTGGGCTCTGCAGCTGTCAAAGGGTCTATGAGGGCTATTCTAAGGAGCAGAGGTTCTGTCCAGGGGTTCCGATTTGTTCTGAGCTCCCTAGCTCGAGATATCATGCCTCGTGTAGAGGATTCTGAGAGACAGTTTCTGGCAGCACAGCTGGCTCCATGGGGAGGCTTGACTAGACCAGTGGTGACAAAGCAGAAGTGACATCACGATGCTCCAGCCCAACTCGCTGTGGGAAGCAGAGCTGAACGGGGCCAGATAGCTGCACTGGCTCAGCAGTTAGTTCTTTGTCAGCCCTGGAGCAGGCTGGCAGAGAAGGGCCACCTCCAGGTGCTCTTGGCTATCACTAATCCATGCATGGGGTTTAGCTAGGTGGGGTCTGTGGTGAGACAGAGTTCTGGACCTCCATAAGCTGGACACACACTAATAAATGCTGGGTTTTTCATGTTCCTTTTGACTGATTTCCTCAAATAAAAAGGTATGTGGAATACATGTTCCCAACAAACTCCTGAATACCTATGAATGGAGAACATCTGCCTGCAAGGATGGCCAGAGCAGTTTTATTTTAACTTCCCAGGGTCAGAAGTGAGAGTACAGCTCTGGTTGGGGTCTTGAGCGATAGTGTTATTTATCTTAAGGAAGGGACCCCAGACTCATTGAACCTGGCCCTTGGTTCCGCCATTGCCACCTGGCAGACGGGTTACATAATAGCACACTATTTTCAATCACTTGTTATCAGCGCTAAGTGCTGAAATGGAAGGGCCTGTTGTGAGCTCTGCGGACGATGTCTGCCTGTAAGCTGATGGGCAGCCAGGCCTGATAAATACAGTCATTGGAAATGATATTGCAAAAAGGTCTGATTGACCAGCAGTGAGCCTGGGCCTGCTCCTATGGAAGTCAGTAGTAGTTTTTCCATTGATTTTAATGGGAGCAGGATTAGATCCTAAACAATAAAAAAATCCCAGGGAAAAAAAAAAGCTAAGAAGTAAATCCAAAGGTTTGAGTTTCCCAAGGCCGTAGATGGGCTTCGTGCCCCTTACACTATGGGGCTGCTCTGCAAGTGACTCACAGTATTACCAACTAGCCTGATTTTTATCATTAATCTTGCAATAGTTACTTTTTTTTCCTTTAAAACCCAGCTCTGGGAGTCAAGTGAATATGTGAGATCTCAGCTTTCATTTAAGAAAACATTTCTAGCCCTCATGGTTTCAGAGAGAATTTAGAAAATGTGGCCCCCTATAGACTAGAAGACAAATTTAAAGCATTCCAACATGTTTTATTCTAAACATTGCACTATTTAAAAGACAATCTTAAGAGTGTTTTTGCAGGGCGGGGGACTCATTTTTGAACACTTGAGTGTGGTCATACTGCAACCGTAAAACACCACTGTTTGGCTCCATGTGTATTGTTCCTCAGTGATTCTATGTCAAACATGCCCAGTTTTCAAGCAAAATCATGGTAGGTTGTATGTTTGCTTGTTTGTTTTAACTCCCAGGCTTGCAAACTCAACCTGCAATCTGAAGATCAAGTCAGATTCCTTCTTTCTTGTGCACCACTATTAAAGATTCCGCAGAACAAGTTCTGTCTTCACTTACAGCTGTACAACGCCTCCATCTTCAAATGATGCCTTCGGTGAGGTGGCTGCACCGCCGTAGCTGATTGGCTGTCTGATTGAAATGTTGTAAACAATCCGGCTGGTGACGCACAAGAAGGGAGGGAATCCAGTTCACAGGAGTGAAGAGAGGTAAAAAACTCTTACTTGTTATGAAGAGTGCTGATCTGCATCTGAGCCTGAGAGCACACGGGAAGCACATCTGTACAACAAGAAGTTGCTATTTGTCCATAGTCAGTTTCCAAATAGAACCGCACGATAAGAGGAGGCGAGCGTTCCAAAATCCCAGCCCGCTGCTCCTCTCTGTACTGTAGGATAGTCAAGGTATCTAATACGCAATAGAAGTAACCCCTTATATTAAGTGCTTGAAAAATGCCTTTGCATCTATCCCACAAATTAGAGTTGCCCCAGGCTTCCAGATTTGGGATGCGTGAGCAGAGGCATTGTCTGCACGTTTCCAAAGGTGGGGAGGGCTGTATTATACAAAGGATAATGTGGTGCCAGCATGGGGAGTTCACATCTGTTGATGTGGTTACCCTCCCAAACATGAAACTGCTCTGTGTGTCCCAATGGAACATTAAAGGAGCAGTGAAAAGGTTGGCTAGGCTTGCAGGGCAGCAGGTTGCTTAATGCTACCGATATTCCCTGCTGGCATCTCCAATCAATACTCCATCTTTGTTTAAAGGATTTGCCTCCCAGTCAGGCAAGCCATTGCCAGGGCCCAGAGACCTCCTCCCTCTTCTGGTGGGTTGAGAAAGGAACGGCAAATACAGTGTGAGTAACTCTGTGCAGAGAGCATCTCAACGCCAAGGACGCCTGTCACACCAGCATTGTCCAGCATGCCAAAGAAAGCTCGGTAAAGTTGTCTGTTCTTTGTGCACTGTCCCAGCACATCCAGAGAACCTCGTAGCACAAAGGCAGTACATGGTTGGGGAGGGATGCTATAATTCTTGGAGGTGCACATGTACAATAACTACTTCCTCTTCTCCCGCCCTTTTCCGCTCTCACTTTCCACTCCCTTGATATGACTCCAAGCTACCATAAGGTGGCAGTATCCCAGAATGTTGCTCTGAGGTCTGAAGAATCAGCCAGTTTCTTCTGTCTGGGTTGACTCTCAGCTACAATGGTGGGTTCATAACGGTTCAGAGCCAGCAATGATGTGATGTTTTCCTCCAGAAACTAAGTTTCATCCAGGCGAAGGGTGTGGCTGCACATATTATTGTCAACAGGCAGATCTGATGTTTTGTTCCTGTAAAGACATGCTCAGGCCACAATTGCTTCATGTCTGGTATTTGCATGTGCGTATCAGAACATTTCCTCCTCGTTCCCTCTTCCTGTGTCAATGTAACCCTGATTTGGGATGTTGTTGTAAACAAGGAAGGCATTTGGCCATCTCACCATTACCTAGCTGGTTCCACTATTGGAGATTGCAAATCTAATAAACAATTTTTTTAAAAGGCATGTTCAATGAATTCTCCAATAGTCCTTGCACTAAAGTGACAAGGTGGGTGAGGTAATATCTTTTGCTGGACCAACTTCTTTTGGTGTGAAAGACAAGCTTTTAAGTTTATATAGAGCTCTTCCTTGGGTCTGGGAAAGGAACTCAGCCTGTCACAGCTAAATAGTAGGTCAAACAGATGTTTACCATGAGTAGTTAGCACATATTCTAAGGGACCATTCATGGTGAAGTGGCCTGTTACCACCCCCGTAGGCAGAGGACGAAAAGGGAGGTTAGTAGGTTACAGATTGTCATAATAAGCCATAAATCCAGTGTCTTTATTAGGAGCATGATTTTTAGTGTCTAGCAACGTAATGAATTGAAGCTCCCAGGCTCGGCTTTTGAAAGTGTTGTGCAGGTTTCCTTTGAGGCTGAGGTCAGATGTGGCGTGATCGCGTTCTGACAAGTGTTCACCCACACGGGATGGGGGTGTTTTTGTCTTTTATCATTTTCCCGTGCAAGTGCATTTGAGAGCGTAGTGATTATTCGATTTCACCCACATATTTGTGGGCATTTAGTGCTCTGGATGAGGTACACCACATATTATGATAAGTATATGTAGCAGTCTTGGATATTGAAAGGTACGTTGTGTGTTTGTGTTGATCATTGTAGCAGTGGAGACATGTCTGTGGGTTTTGCATTTGTCGTTCTGGCAGCTCTGGTACTGCTTTAAGTTGGTGCATCCTGGTCTGTGGGAACTTCTCTTTGAATCACAGAACCAGAGTTAGCAGGGACCGCAAGGGTCATCTAGTCTAACCCCTGCCAAGATGCAGGGTTTGAAGCATCATTGAAGAAAATGACAAGGCCTCACTGCCTCACATAGGTACAGCAGAGGTAACAGGTTATAGATTAATAGATTCCAAAGCCAGGAGGGACCACTGGGATCATCTAGTCAAGGGATCAGCAACCTTTAGCGCGCGGCCTGTTAGGGAAATCCACTGGTGGGCTGGGATGGTTTGTTTACTTGCAGCGTCCGCAGGTTCAGCTGACTGTAGCTCCCACTGGTCGTGGTTCACCGTTCCCGGCCAATGGGGGCTGCAGGAAGTGGCATGAGCCAAGGGATGTGCTGGATGCCACTTCCTGCATTGGCCTGGAACAGCGAACCGAATGCGGCCAGTAGGAGCTGTAATTGGCTGAACTTGCAGATGCTGCAGGTAAACAAACTGTCCTGCCCCGCCAGCGGTTTTCCCTGGCAGGCCGTGTGCCAAAGATTGCCGATCCCTGGTCTAGTCTGACCTCCTGCATATGACACAGGCCAGAGAACTGCCCAACAATAATTTCTTTGAAACTAGAGTGCATCTTCCTAAAAAACATCTCATCTCGCTTTTAAAATCTCTATTGATGGAGGATCTACCACGACGCTTAGAAAATTGTTCCGTGGTTAACTCTCCCCACTGTTAAAAATGTATACGCTATTTCCAGTCTCCAGTTGGTGTAGCTTCAATTTCCAGCCTCTGGATCTTGTTTGCTAGATTGAAGGGCCCATTCTCTTTTTTTCTCCCATGTAAATACTTGCAGACTATGATCAAGTTGTCCCTTAACCTTCTCTTTGTCAAGCTAAATAGATTGAACTACCCGAGTCCATCCTTACAAGGCATGTTATATGGGAGATAATCTCTCCAGAGTTGATGTGTTGTTTGGCCAGATAAAGTACACGTGGTTCAGTAAATAGCCGCATGAGATGTCACTGCTGGAGATGGGGGAGAGGGCCTGGGGTGGAGAGAGAGACTTCTGTGGACCCATCAAAAAATATCCAGGTTCCCAAGGGGATTGAGCTCCACCCAGAATGCCTCTATTTCCAGTGCCCCCGGAGGGCTGTTTAATTAATTAGTTAATGTTCATAAAGCACTTTGAAGATAGAAAGAGCTAGATAAATCCTGTACTTTGTTGTTATGCTGCCTTGGGGGAGAACTCATTTATACTAGTGACATTAGCATCCGCTCTTCCTCGGGCTGGTGGAAATCAGCTTGGGGTGGGTCAGGACTGTCTGGGAGTGAGGGAAGGGCATGCCTCTCAAGCTGAAGGGGAGCGGCAGGCTGAGACACAGAACCAAGCTCCCTAAACCGTAAGGGAAGAGGGAGACTTAAGCAGACCAACAAAAAACCTAGGCAGCCTCTTAAGGTGTGTGATCTCCCTGGCACCTCCGCCTCCTCCCCAACCCATTGGAAGAGCAGTGGCAGCACTGGGTCCTTGCACTGTCACATTGCAGTGTCATGGTATGAGTGGATGGTGCTGGTCCTGAGGCTACTTTGGAAGGGCGCCTAAAGTCAAGTGTGGCTGCTGAGATGCTAGTGGGTGAAGCTAAGATGTGGTGTGTGTCCCCTACTCAGTGCTGCAGACATAACAGGGCTGGAGGGGGAATTCGCTAACCTCAGTGCATAGGAAGGAGGCCACCCATCCCATTCTGGAGGCCACATCTTGTACACTGAAATGAGATCCATTCCAGATAAACGGTGTGGAAGTGCGTTGTGCCGAGAGGGCCGCGAGTTACGTGTGTGTCTGGGTCTGCCTGAGGATCGGCAAATCCATCCTCTGTAGACACCTGGCAAGGATCTTAATCAGAACCTTTCTCTTCTTCACCGGAGTGGCCCCTTATGAGTCCACCTGAAGACAGGGTCATTCAAATGCCAGGATTTTCTGGCCCGGCAGCCATATGACTGAAGAAATACCTTTTAGGATCTGGGCCCTGTATTTAGGCTACTAACTTCCATTGAAATCAGTGAAAGCAGTGGAAGAAAGGAATCTAAACACCTTTGAGGATGTAGGGTGCATATGGCCACAGCTTCTAAAGTATTAATGGTATCCCATGAGCAGTCTCTTTCCATCTTGTAACTTCAGTGCAGGAGGCTTCTCAGAAGGCTACAGATGCTGAATTGAGGTCAGTTTAGGGGAACAGAGCATGTGCAGATACTCTCCTGAGATACTCCCCCACAGACCACATTTCACCCACTCATGAAATGACACCTTCAGGAGACGGTGCAGTTCTTCATCATAGGCTTGTCCATTCTGGCTCATAAGGTTGGGTCAGTGGCGTATCTGTTAACAGTCAACACACTGCAGAGTCAACACCCAGTTGAGAAGAATGGAGTAAGCACACGTTTTGCTCTGAGCTATCCTTCCTGGTGGCTTGCAGATGCAGACAGACATCACTGCATTGTGAACATGTGCAAGGATTTGTGTCACAGTCATAATGTCTACAGGTTTCGGGCCAGATTCTCAGTGGGCTGAGTTCACACCTTGCCTGGCTGAGGAGAACAATGGAGAAAGGTGGGTCTAAACCAGCTTTGCACCCCTCAAATCCTAAACTGGCCTGGAGAAAAAAAATCCCCTTTTGAGCAGTATAAATCTGCTCCAACATACAGCAGCTGCAATTCCTGTATTAGCTAAGGATGCAGCAACGCACCTCTTCATCTGTCAAGGGGGACTCGTTGGTTGGCCATTTAGAACAAAGCAGCAGTAGCTGGGGTGGAGAACGCCCTCTTCGAGTACAAAATGACTGCCAGCAGAGAAAAGTCCTGGCACTTCCTGTCCCAATCCGGCCTTTGAATATAGAGATTATTGAACAGTCTTGTCAAATGTTTCATCATGGAATCTCATGTAAGTAGCAGGACATAGGAGGCCCTGCAGCATTCAGCAAAGCCCAGTCACTAGCCAGCCGCAATCAGAATACCCCCAGTTTCTAAACAGATTTGTTATTTTTTTGACAAATACTTAAATGTAGAACAAAAGCCAAGCTGTCTGTGAGGTGGTGCTCTCTTCCTTATACCTGAATTCAAGCAGCCAGCAGGAAAGGCAGCATCACCTTCCTTAGGGACTGACAGGAAATAAATCCAGTGAAGGGATGCACCCCATGATTTCATCCCTGTGAACTGAGGCTAAACCTGCTTAGCCAGAATGACGGGAGGGTGTTGGATAGTTCCCCACTTTTAATCTGCTGTCTGGGAAAGGAGCCAGGCTTTTTGCTTCCTGACATTTCCACTCCGAAGCTGATTTATTTATTTTTTATTTAAGTGAGTAAATAAAATCCCTGAATTCCTTGGCGAATGCTAGCGTTCTGATCAGCATGCATGCCCAGATGGCTTGGTTTTCCTGGGGAAGGCAGGTAGTAGAGGAGCAAGGGAGAGGTGAGCTGTCAAAGCTCACAGGGTAAGAGCTACTGTGCTGTCCATTGGAGCTCAACCAGGAAGAGAATGGAGGATGAAATTCACCCTTGTGCAGAAAGCTCACCCAAAGCCCCGTCAGTGAGAGTGAAGTGGTACGCACTGGGCATTACACAGGCCCCTCTGCACAGGGGTCCATTCTAGCCCAGGCAGGGCAAGGAGATGGCTCATTGGGTGGCCATGATGTAGGCATGCAGCAGTTCAATCTTGGTCATAGTGTAATAAGCCTCCTGGCTTGTTCCTGGGTGCTGCAACCAGCCACTTCAGCATCTAGCCAGTAGAGGGCTCCAGAGAAGCCTGGGAGCTGGCTGTGAAAACCGGAGACCAGGCAGCTTGGGCGTTGGGGCTGGAAGACCCAAGAGCTGGACAACGATGGTGGCAAGGGGCTAGCAGTAGCTGCAGCAGAAGGACACTCTTGCTCCTGAGCTTGTGGTCCATTCAGTGCATTACCCAACAGCCCTCACAGCATCTCCCTGCATGGGGTTGCTTAGACCAGTCCTCCTTCTTCCCAAGTACTCTGCCCAGCGATAGCAATGGGTAGTCTGCACATGGCAAGAGTGTAGAATGGGCGATCCCTAAAGAATTTGAACAACGCTACCTCTGCCTGGTAGTGACGCTACATGGGGAAAGTTAAAAATCGAATGTGATTGAACAATCAGCCTAATCTAATCTGAGTCCGCCAATACTCAAATTCCATAAGCCTAACCATGGGTTTTTTGTGTGACTTTTCTATAGGGCAGAAAGAAGGTTGTCTGGATGCCCTAACTGTGCATTCCAATACCTTACTATGTTTGAATTCCTTTGAGTTTAACCATAGCTCTGAATTTCTGGGTTGATAATGCTTGGTTTTAACGTAATTGCAACATCTCTATGACGCTTTTACCTGAAAGTACTGCGATGTGCTCTCAACCTTAGCTCTGTCTTCAGAGAGTTTTTGTCTAGGATTATTTATCAGGGTAGTGCTGCCGGAGAGTGGCCTTTAGAGTTCTACAATGCAGTATATTTACCCTCCACTTAGTATGGAGATGCAGCTCACAGAAACAACAGGTGTGATGCATCGATCAGCTCCCATTGATGTGAGTTGGAGCCAAAAGGTGGCTTTAGAAGCCTACTTTTTAGGCTCATGGGTGTTTTTTTTTTTATTATTCTTAACCATCTAGTCTGAATGAGGTATTTTTCAGCAATAAACAACACACGAGGGGCTTGAGAAGAGATGAGAGAGCACTGAAAAGCCCGTCTCTTTCTTCTGCAGTCCTTGGCTCAGCTGGCTAGTAGGCTAATGCCAAACCTTCTCGGAGGAGGACTCCACAAATGAGTAAAATGGTAATTAGCTTCCTAACAGACTCCAGGGACAATATTACAGAAGTTGGACCCCTAAAAGATGTTGCCTCACCCACCTTGTCTCGCTAACATTCTATTAAACAGTCTAAGTGGAGTTGTAAATGACTAGTGGAAAGATGGAAGTCTTTTCTTTTCCCCCTGTGCGGGGACCAGTAGCACTCTGTGAAGAGAATGTGTGATAGTGTGTGAATTTAATCTCTTGAGCTCTATCAGTCTCTTTGGCTGTTAGTGAAACTTCAACCTTATCGGTAAATATGGTGGTGATGAAGGTTGCAGACTAATAGGAATGGCAATAATCACATACACTTTCCCCAAATAGCAGTGCTGAGGCCCCTCAGTTCTGCCCTGTGAGACCCCTTCTATTTTTATTTTGTTTAATCGTTAGGACTCAGAGTCTCCAGTTAGGATGTCCCCATGACCCACAGGAAGTCACGATCCCCAGTGAATTGCTTTTCATGGTCTTCCACACGAAATGTTGCTGAGTCTTAAAGACTGGAAGATTCAGGCTTCTACTAATTTCTGGAGGTAGTATGTTCCACCGCTGTGGGCCCTTTCACGGAGAAGGCCTTGTCTCCATCCCCCAAGCCATGCAGTGCACGGTGGCTGCAGTGAAGAACAAAGGGAGAAATGGTGTCAGAACTCACAAGTCAGCCGGTGTGTCAGTCACAAACGGAAAGGGACTGAATGATTTCTTAGGAGGTCAATTAGATGATCACAACGGTCACAGGTGCTGATTTTTATTTTTCCCGGTGGGTGCTGCACAGCTGCTCCACCACTGCTCCGCCTTCAGGCCCCACCCCCACTCTGCCCTTTCCCCCAAAGCCCCCTCCCGCTCTGCCCCCTACTCTGATGCCCCACTCCTGCTCTTCCCCCACCCCCACCCCCGAGATCCCTTCCCACCCTCTGCTCGCTGCTCTCCGCCCTCCCCCAAGTGCCTCCTGCCAGCCACCAAACAAACAGCTGATAGGTGGCCCCGCCGAACAGCTGTGGCTGGTGGGTGCTCACCGCCCACTATTTTGGGGGTGGGTGCTTGAGCCCCAGAGCACCCATGGAGTCAGCGCTTCTGACAGTGGTCCCTTCTGACAATGACCTGGCCTTGTTTGCTGCCATGCAGCAAGAATACCCTTACCAGGAAGCGTCATCGTTCAGCAGTTTGTTAGGTCATCTTTCAAAATTTGTAGACTGAGAACATGTGACGGGCAGGAGTTGAGCTTCTCTGTAGGATGAGATTTTCAAAGGCACTAACGCCAAATATTTGGCAAGATTCAAAAAGGGATTGGACATGTAGCTGGCTACCCGGAATTATAACTAGACTTGGCAGGATGAGATTGTTATCGGTAAATATCAGTACACGTTGATTTCACTGGCCACGCACAAACTGACGAAAATATAGTTCCATTGATAATCATCAAAATGTACAGATAGGCGAAGTAAGCAAAATGCTGCTTGAGAACTCCAGTGATTTAGACTTTTGAATTAGCCTGGTTACAAATGGACTATCCAATGAATAATACAAAAAAAAGGTGTGTGTGACGTTTCACTCTATATGATGTTATGAAAACATGCTAATGAGTTTAAATATAATGTAACTGGAATATGCTTTGTGCCAAAGGTATCTTGTAAGGTATCATTACAAAGCTTATAATATACTGAGTGTGGTCATTATATTTGTATAAATGTGCCACTCTTGTATCTGAAACTAGAAATATGAAATATAACTCTGAGAGCCTATTATAATTATGCAAAGTGTGGGCCATTAATGGTGATTTGGAATCTTGATGACTCCCATTAACTAGGACAATTGTCTGCAGACGGCTGGTGTTTTACCTGTAAGTCTCCCTGTCTACTTGTGTGCTGGTAAGTGGATAATGAAGTCTTCCAGTGATGTGATCGTGTCACCTGAACTGGAATCCATCTTTAACCTGGTGCTTTTCCATTGAGAAGGAGGGGTGGGAACCCAGAGGGACAAAGGATTCCCCCCTTGTGCAAAAGATATATAAATGGGTAGAACAGAAGAAAGTGGGCAGCCATTTTGAGAAATCCCCTAGCTACCAGCTGAGCTGGAACAAGGGCTGTACCAGGGGAAAGGGGACCAGTCTGTGATAGAAACTTATTGAAACATCACTCAGGGTGAGATTTTATCTATACTCAATCGTATTACTGTTTTAGGCTTAGATTTGAGTGTTTTATTTTATTTCACTTGGTAATTCACTTTGTTCTGTCTGTTACTACTTGGATCCACTTAATCCTACTTTCTGTATTTAATAAAATCACTTTTTACTTATTAATTAACCCAGAGTATGTATTAATGCCGGGGGGAGGGGGTGGTGAAGTGGAGGAACAACTGTGCATCTCTATCAGTGTTATAGAGGGTGAACAGTTTATGAGTTTGCCCTGGATAAGCTTCATACAGGGTAAAACGGATTTATTTGGGGTTTGGACCCCACTGGGAGTTGGACATCTGAGTGTTAGAGACAGGAACACTTATGGACTCATAGACTTTAAGGTCAGATGGGACCATTATGATCATCTAGTCTGACCTGCTGCACAACGCAGGCCACAGAATCTGACCCATCCACTCCTGTAATAAACCCCTTTCAGTTAAGCCTACAGCTGTTAGGGGACGTGGTTCAGACTCTGGGTCTGGGTTCGCAGCAGGCTAGTGGGTTTGGCTCAAACCAAACCAGGCAGGGCACTGAAGTCCTAAGCTGCCGGGGCAGGAAAGCAGGAGCAGAAGTAGTTTTGGCACATCAGGTGGCAACCCCCAGGGGTTTCTGTGATCCAACCCATCACAGGATGGTTTGTTGATTTAAAGATATTTACTTTGGCTATTTTGACGTGTGATGTTGACAATTTGTGTTTTAACTTCTGGATTCTCAATGTCTACGCTCAGTAAATAATTGTCTGACCCACTCCCATAATTTCCTTTGACTGTGAACATTTAAATCAAGAAAAATAACCAAAAACAATGGTAAAACCTCATCATTTTGTGCGACTTTAAAAATTTAAATCAATGAAAATATTACAATGGTTTAAAATAAACTGACAGCTGTCAAAATTATATGTTAAAAAAAGATTTCTGACAAGCTTGACTATAACAGACAAATTGCGGAGGAGATATTAGACCTCATGCTTCAGGGCTTAAACCGTCTCTGCTGTTAGGGATTAGAAGGAGATCTCATTGTAGAGGGCAGATTATCACATATCTGTCTACTCTGACAAATTGCAGCTTCCTCTCCTTCACTCTCATTCTGGCTGTTGTTGGAAACAAGATTTTAGACTAGAGAGACCAGGAGTTGGATCCAGTCTGGCCAGTCCTATGTTTCTGAAAGGGTTGAGCGCCTAATTCCTTTAACCACCTTCAAAAATGTCAACCTCAAATGTTTGGCTACGCTCTCGCATCTAAATGTTGGAGTGGAGGGTGTATGTGTGTAATGCTGGGAATTTGTTTTGGCTTGGAAGAAGGTCCCAATATATTTCTGTCTCCAGCTTTACCTGCAGAATCACAGATGTTCTAAATCACAGATGGGACGGAGTTGGAAGTTTTCCAGTGAACTGCTGTAGTTTATTACCAGGATAGTTTTGGGTCTTTCTTTTCATGAAATGTATCAGCATTTTGTCAATTATTTTTTATCTCTCACGCCATCTCCTTATAATTTAATAGAAAATAATATGGTTTTTGCCTAACTCTCTATAGAATTCTATAGCAAGGACATATATTGTTCCATGCTACAGGATGGCTTACATTTTTGTTAGAAAGCATACCTTTCTTTGTTAAACTCTGTATGTATTTAGGGTCACTTCTACAGCACCGTATTGCATGTTAAATGACCCTTATTGGATTTCTCTCTCTTACATTTTATAGGATTTTTCTCATCTCTTATTGTCTCTGAAGAAATCCTTATTTCCTAGGGAAACTAAATACAACACACCTATTGATTCACCTGATCTGCTTAATTCAATCCGGGTATTTTGATGCCTCTCGGAGGATTAACAATTTTTTGTAGACGATCTAAGGGACATTTGATGAGACATACAACTGCCCAAGCCATCGCTAATTTAAACTGTTGCCATAGCTGAAGGAGGGCGTGTCTTGCTTAGTTATAGCTACAGCTGCACCCATTTTCTTTCTGCAGTATTAATGGGGTAATATAAAATTTTCCTGGTGCCAGAGGTCTGTTAAAAGGCATGAAGCTATTTTATGCAGTAGTGACATAGTGCTCCTTGGTATGTCTGGACAGTTAGTTAGCATGCAAACTATGCAGTCATATGAGATTTATAGAGAGACAGATTGCTTCGTCTCACCTGCTGACCCGAAACACAATGGGAAAATTAAACATTTACAGTTATAAAACAGTCCAACAGCAATAGGTGACTACCTGAAAAGTGCAAAAGATTCCAGAAGAACTACCAACAGTGCCTAAAGCATAGAGGAATCACAGGAGAAACTGTGGAGGAGGATAATAGCATAAATAAAGGAATTATATGCAAGAAAATGTCATTCATGTGCCTTATTCTGCAAGCAGCATATGAAACCACATCATCATGGGCAAATTAACGAGTAATCAGGAAAAAAAATCAAACCCCTCCCTGGAGCAGGAAATAGAATCCCATCTGCATGTCGCCAAGGAGCTGCAGCTGAGAGAGACCCTACCTAGAATGCTGGCAAGATCCCAGAGCTGGCTGCTTTAGTTAGTTAGTTGAGTGAGATGGGCATGTACATGTCCAAATGCTGGTTTGGGATCCAGGGATATAGCTATTCAAGTTCCACTCCGAAAAACGGTTTCCATTGACACCTGTTCCAAGCCCCTGGCTTCAGATTCTGCTCTGAGTCACTATGTTCCCATGGTAGCGGGTTTAAAAAAAAATTAGGGGGGAACGTTGCAAATAAAAAAAATCCCTTTTAAAAAAAATGAGAACTTGACAAAATTAATTTGAAAAAAAAAAGGTTAACTATGTCTAACGCCCCCTGTCTTCAAGTAACACCTTTAACTTTATTTCCCATAGTCTTCCCTAAAGGTAGCAAGAAAAAAAAAAGAGAGAGAAAATTTAATGGAAGTTTCCCTAGTTTTATAAATCTGAAATTGCAATATTTTGAGCTGCTTTGCTTTGTAGCCGAGTAAAACATTTCATTGAAATGTTGCTTGATTTTTTTTTTTTGAATTTTGAAAAATGCACAACGTCAGCCAGATCAAGTCATTGGAAGCTCTGTGCAGGTGTAACTAAGAACAAAATTTGGCCCTGCACTTGATACTGACTTAACAAGTCCGTTGATGATGCATTAGCTACAACAGAATCCAGATTCATAGCTGTTTTGGTTCTACAGGGCTTGTAACACTAAAAGAGTTGTAAAAAATCGTGTCATTAAAGAAAGGAGTGCTGAGGCTGAGTACACAGAGGTCTTATTTGGCCTAGTGCAGTGTTTCTCAACCATTTCAGGTTGGCAACCCCTTCTTCGGTGTCAAATTTTTTTGCAAACCCTTTGCATTCACTATAAGAGTTAAAAGAGTTAAAATGATCACTCTGCGACACCCATATTGTTTCGTTTTGTGTGTGTTTCAAGAGATTTTCAGAAATACTTGACCTTGAAGGGTAAGGGTATGTAGGATAAGAAGATTTTCTTTGTTTTTGATTGTAATAATTGCTGACAACCCCCCAATGGCCTTTCATGATCTTCTGGGCATCACAACCCACCAGTTCAGAAACAGTGCACTAGAGAATTGAGCAGCTGTTTCTTGAGCCAGTGGGCTAGCCACACCAGTGGGTGTAAAACCAGAGTCGTTCTGATGAGTAAGAAGTTACTGTTTTCATGACATCACTTTTCCAAGTGAAGCTGCTGTTTAAGGCTCATAAATCCACATTTAGGCCTGATCTTCAGAGGTGGTAAGGCCTAACACTCACATTGATTTTAATAGGATTTTTTTGGAGGCTGGACGTATCTGAAAATCGGATCAAATTGAATTAAGTGCCTAAATATGGATTGTAGGAGCCTTATGCAGGCACCCAAGTTTGCACATTTTGGTCTCCATAGAGAAACATTGCAATTCAGACACCTGGGTCCTGATCCTGCAAAGCACTTCAGGTCTGATCCAGAGCCCGCTGAAATCCATGGAAGGATTCCCATTGACTTCATTGGGCTTCAGCTCAGGCCCATAAAAACACATGCTTAACTTTAATGACATGAGCAGTTAAGCAGGTGCTTCCAGTGCTTTGCTGGAACAGGGTTTTAATGCACCAGAGCCTTGATCCTTAGAGGTATTTAGCATCTAAATACTTTTGAGGATATGGACCCAGGTGACCAGATGATGGATTTAACACAAACGGAGGCATTTTTTTAAAATGACAGACTTAGTTCTTCACTATTACTCTGGCTTTAGCCACTGTAACAACGGCACTTTCAACAGAATTCTAGTGGGGTAAAGTAAAGTGACGTATAGATGAAGGATACCCAATAAAATATAACAATTCTATAACCAGGTGATAAAGTAAATGTAAGCATTAGTGCACCTGGTTAGCAAGCTCATGTACACACTTCTACATGTCTTTAGAGGATGACTCCTTCAGCAGGTAAAAGAAGGGAGCTGAGATCTTGGCCCCACTGAGGTCCAGTGCAATCATCCCATTGGCTTCAGTGAGGGCAAGAGTTCACCCAGTGTTTTTTGAGGACACTCATGTCTGAACTTGTGTTCCTCTACTCAACCCATGTGAATTCCCAGGAGCCTTAGCTGTCTTCTAGCTCTAGAGATGACAAATTTACGAAAAACTAAATGGCAAGAACTTCCTGTGATGACCCTGTTTTGTGATGAGATTCTAATCCCATGACACACTTGTCTAGCCAGCTAATTATGGTAATTAGCAAGGGAGGAGAGAAGGAAGATCTAGGAGTTATATTGCATGAGTAAGAGGGATCTTTTATGGCAGTAATGTTAGGAGGAGAATAGCAATAGGGGAATGTGTGACAAGAGGGATTCTGACCAGGACAGAGCTGAAGAACTGACTCTGAGACAGGATTCCACACTATACCCCCTCTGCCAGGAACAATGAGGTGCTGAAGTGAAGGTTCATCTTTAAGAGGACTGTCTTGGACACTGCAGTCACACAGTAATGGAGGCGGATGTCACCTTTTTCAAGTTTGCCTGAGTTTGGGGTAGGAAAGAGGGACGAGCAGTAAAGAAGTAACTGCCTTTTTTTCATATATTTAAACCAAGTTGTAGCTGGACAAATATGTAAATACAATCCAGAGGCTATAGACAGTTTCTCAGTAATAGCCACATCGTGCGTGTATACTAAACTACATTATCTGGTCAACTGCAAAATATCTCCCAGGTGACCCAACAGATCTCTATAAGCATGCTTTCCTAAGCAACAGCTGTGTTAGCACTAGATTTACACAATCATATTCTAGCTTGCCATGAGCATTCCCATTTCCAGTCAAATATTTCTAAAAGACTTATACGCTAGGTCAGGGGTCAGCAACCTTTCAGAAGTGGTGTGCCGAGTCTTCGTTTATTCACTCTAATTTAAGGCTTCCTGTGCCAGTAATACATTTTAAAGTTTTTAGAAGGTCTCTTTCTAGAAGTCTATAATATAGAACTAAACTATTGTTGTATGTAAAGTAAATAAGTTTTTTAAAATGTTTAAGAAACTTCATTTAAAATTAAATTAAAACACAGAGCTCTCCTGGACCAGTGGCCAGGACTCAGGCAGTGCAAATGCCACTGAAAATCAGCTTGCGTGCTGCCTTTGGCACCCCTGCCATAGTTGCTTACCCCTGCACTGGGCAAATGAAAATCCACAGGCATGAAAAAATAGCAGCTAATTAGAGGGAGTTGGCTCCTCTCCACAAGTATTGTCTCTAGAGCATAAACTTGAATGAAGTTTGTAGAACGTCGAGTTGTGCAGGTAGCCTGAGATTCCCACTTTCATCAGTGCAGGGTTATGTTAACTTTGGAGCCTGAGGAAGCCACTTAAATGCCAATTTCATTAACAATTTGACTTCTGATCAATTCACCATCAAAGGGCAGTGAGTTTCTCTATCTTCTGTTGTTGGAATGACAAAAGGTGGTGAATTCTGAATGGGTGCAAAGCACTGGGTGCAACGTGTGGCTTTCCAGCCTGTGGCGGTAGCAGGAAAGAGATTGCCGTGTGGTAACTGCAGCAGAATGATCTTCTTGTGCCAGACACTGATATCTGACATTTCATGCAGGAGTAGTGTAGGCCAAGTAAAACAAATAATAACAGCCCTCTTCCTTCCCCACAGAAACTCTACAGATCTAGGGGTGGAGGATAGTCTCCCTGCTCCCACCCCCATGGGCCAGTATGCCCTGCGGTTTCCTCTTGTCCCTCCTTATAAATGTATATAGTAGATGATTCTCACAGTGTCCTTTAAACATGGGACACTCTTAAAAAGAAAAAGTTGTATGCGTATTGGTCACAGAAAACCAGTTTCCCAGGGGTGAGCGAACAAACTGCAATCTAACCACATGAAGCTAGGCAGATTCACATCTGCTGAGGATCTGGCACTGTTTCTCTGGTTCTCATGCAGTTAGCTATACTTTGAGGTGAGGCAGCCGTGGTTATAAGAACACTGGCCAGCTGGCTAAATGCCTTATTGTGGTGGCAGCCTATTTAAACATGTTCCGTGCTCTTTTCCTTTTTAGACATCCTGCGAAGGCAGAAATCCTTCATTTTCAGACCAATTTCTTCCCAGTTTTGGAACATGAAACCTGAAGTTAAATGGCTGAGGGTTTTGAAGAATTGCTTAGTGGTTTAGGACTATAAATGTTAGTCTATTTTAATTTCCACTTTCCCTTTTCTTTTAAATATAAAGTGTGAAAAATAAACCGCAAATATATACATTGGATAATTGGTACTGAGCATCTGGCTTTAAAGATATTGTCAAATAATTGAGTCTGCCACAAATTGCCCTGTTTAAAAACTGATACGATCTAGTCAGAAAAGTTTGCAAGATGTTTAAGATCATTTTGGTTTTTTTTAACTCCACCACTCAAATTCCATGTTTGGGAAACCCGCAGCAAAAGTTTTCTGCTCCATCTGTAGTCATAGTAAACTGCTAATAATGGGTTGAGATTTTTTTCAAACACATTTTTTTACTGAAAAGAAATGGCTTTTTTTTTTCAAACAAACATTTTTTGAGAAACTGTGTTTTCAAAATTTTTCATGAAATGTATCAACATTTTGTCAATTATTTTTCATCTCTCACCCCATTTCCTTCACCCCAATCCCAGGCACTTTTCAAATATCAACATTTTTCATTAGGTTGGGAGGGGAGGAGTTAAAAAATCCTTAAAAATTTTGTAGAGATGAAAAATAGGTCCATTTCAAATCCTGCAGAATGAAAACAACTTCAGAATATTTTTGTGAAATTGTTTACTCTGTTTTTTTTTAATGGATCTTTTAACAAACATACTGGACCTCAGTCCTGGCCTACTCTTAAAAATGTTCCCAATATAACTATTTTGGCTATAAATAGGGAAAACTTTGAATTACTACTCACAGGGCATAAAGTTGCATATGTGTATGTTTTTGTAGGATCAGGGCTTTCTGCTTTTAGTGAGGCTCAACATAAAAAATTCCATGTTGCATCACCTCAAACAAAGCAGTTGCCCGAAATGGGATGTTTTTTAAAAAATTAATATTTCTCAAATACTTGCTATGATTTTAAACATATTTCCCATTCATTTAAAATGTATCCAAGATACAGACTATCAGAGAAAGAGGCATCCTAGAAGTCAGCAATGGAAACATCTCATAGGATATTGTTATTGGGATGGCTCAAATCTTCAAGGGGAAAAAGCGTGTTTCTTCAGGATTTATCTTCATCTGCTTCTAGGTGATTATTTTTGACACTTGAGTAAAGCAAGCTTAGCTGGAGGAATGCAGAGAGATTATGGATGGCTTGTGAGGCCTGAAAATTGGGGTCCTGCTGCTTAGTCTGAGATGTTAACACACTTTGTGGATCGAGGTGAAAACGTGATACTCAACATTAAACATTCCTTAAATTCTTCCGACGGTTTTCAGAATCCTGATGAATAGAGTTCTCCATAGATCTTGTCTTTATTATTCTAGATGGGCCCAATTCTGACACCCTTACTCCTGGTCAAGAATCCCTTGCTCCAAAAATAGCACCATTGTGGCACCTTAAAAACTAACACATTTATCTGGTCATAAGCTTCTGTGGGCTAGAACCCAATTCATCAGA
Organism: Gopherus flavomarginatus; assembly: GCF_025201925.1. Lineage (NCBI taxonomy): Eukaryota > Metazoa > Chordata > Testudines > Testudinidae > Gopherus > Gopherus flavomarginatus. Next base: position 152,212,584 of record NC_066619.1, read on the forward strand.
TGCATGGAGTGGAAAATACAGGACCAGGTATAAATACATGAAAAGATGTGAGTTGCTTTACGAAGTGTGAGCTCAGTCTAATGAGACAATTCAATTGACAGCAGGATACCAAGGGAGGAAAAATAACTTTTGAAGTGGTAATGTGTGGCCCATTTCAGACAGTTGGCAATAAGGTGTGAGTAACAGTGAGGGAAATTAGTATTGGGGAAATTAAGTTTAGGTTTTGTAATGACCCAACCACTCCCAGTCTTTATTCAGGCCTAATCTGATGGTGTCCAGTTTGCAAATTAATTCCAGTCCTGCAGTTTCACGTTGGAGTCTGTTTTTGAAGTTTTTTTGTTGAAGAATTGTCACTTTTAGGTCTGTTATTGAGTGACCAAAGAGACTGAAGTGTTCTCCTACTGGTTTTTGAATTATATGATTCCTGATGTCAGATTTGTGTCCATTTATTCTTTTGCATAGAGACTGTACAGTTTGCCCAATAAAGACTGGGCCACTCTCTTACCACTTCAAAAGTTATTTTTCCTCCGTTGGTATCCTGCTGTTAATTGATTTATCTCGATAGACTGACCTCACACTTTGTAAAGCAACCCCCATCCTTCCATGTATTTATACCTGCTCCTGTATTTTTCACGTCATGCATCCAATGAAGTGGGTTCTGGTCCATGAAAGCTTATATCCAAATAAGTTTGTTAATCTCTAAGGTGCGACAAGGACTCCTCTTTGTTTTTGCTGATACAGACTAACATGGCTACTACTCTGAAACCTGTCACCATTAACTTAAATGATCTTAAACTATTTCATTGATGGACTTTACATTGAAGTGTTCCATATTAGCTGCCCCCAGACAGAGTAGATACAAAATCAACCCCACTGTACAATAAATAGTACGGGGTGGCTGCTTATAGGCCAGATCCTGCTCCAACTGAAGTCAATAGGAATTTTACGATTAATTTCAAATAAGGCCCTAGTTCAGCGAAGCATTCAAGCATATGCTTAAGTACTTTGAAGAATAAGTTTGGGGTGAGAGGCTGGATAGCCATCTGTCTTGGATGGTTTAGTCACAACAAATCCAGCATCTTGGCAGGGGGTTAGACTAGATGAACCTTGAGTACGATTCTATGTGGTTAATGTTAATTGCTTTTAAGTTATTGATTATTAATAGCAACCTCGACTCCACCTCTTCTGCCAATGCTAAGAAAAAGAGTTTACAAGTTCTGTAAAAGCAGTAAAGAGTCCTGTGGCACCTTATAGACTAACAGACATATTGGAGCATGGGCTTTCGTGGGTGAATACCCACTTCGTCAGATGCATGCATGTATTCACTCATGAAAGTTCATGCTCCAATACATCTGTTAGTCTATAAGGTGCCACAGGACTCTTTGCTGCTTTTACAGATCCAGACTAACATGGCTACCCCTCTGATACTTGATACAAGTTCTTTGTACAGGGGATGTATACTAGTACTCTTTTGTTGTGGAGAGAGGCCATCTGTAAATTAAGGTTCCACTGTTTCTCTCAGTTGTGGGTGCTGAATCCCTTTTGAAAATCTGTCTGGAATGTTCTACACAGTAGTTTTGCACTTTTTGCTTAATCAGGTAGGCCTCTGGTTAACTACAGTGGGCAGGTGGCTGATTTTGACCCATTTTTATTTGTTTCACACAGACAAAACTTCTGAATTGAACTGTGCAGGAACCATTATTTCTTTTTTGGAGGAAATTCTAAAATTTTGAAATTTCTTCTTTTGGGTCTAAATCAGAAAGTAAAGACAAATTTCAAAACTTCCCACAACATGACATGGGCGGGGGGGGGGTAGGGGAAATTCTTTGGGTGAATTGAAACATTTTGTTCTGACTTTGACTTTTTTTTAAAAAAAGTAGTTTATAATATAAAATAAAGACATTTCTAAACACAAAATCATTTTGAAATGAATAATCAAAGTGTTCTGTTCTGATCCGCTTGAAATGGAACTGTTTTGATTTTGCAACAAAATTGGATCAAAACTGACATGTTCCCATGAAAAATTTCAGTCTTGATTAAACGGCATTAAAAGTTCCATCAGAAAATTTTCATTCATCTCTACCTGTGAAATAACTCAGCAAATAAACGCAAAAGGGATGGTAAAAACTAACCCAGATGGATGCAGTTCAAATATCAGCTTCCAAGCAGCCCGATGATTATCATCACTAGGAGCCAATAGCAACAAAATATAAACAGAAAACAAAATTCAATTGTAGTCAGATTTTATGTTAGCATTCCATACGCAATGACCATTTACACGGCTGAGGGTTTAATAATTCCATGGCTAAATTAAATACCTTTTCTTACTGATAAGTCTCTATCGATCCTTACATTGTCACAGATCACTGAAAGACAGTGATAAGAAGCAAGTGGCCTAATTTTCCAAATGAGACGCCTGGAAGTGAGTACCTACCTTTATGCATGCCTTAAAAGAATACTGCTTGCCACCAGCTCAGACTGGGAATTTGCCTTTCCCCAACAATCAGGCTCAATGTGGTCACTAAAAAATAAATAAATCGCATTTTGAATATGTTTGAATGCTCCTAATGACTCAGGGAAAACATTCTCTTAAGAGATTATTCTGTGCAGGGGCCTATTTCTGTGTTTCCTTGGCTTTTTCTCTTTTTTTGCATGCTGTCTGTTGCGAAGAGTTCATATGTTCATGTGACTTATTCTTAACTTGAAGCCATAAACCTCTGTTTATACGTCACAACCTGTTACTATGGAGATGATTATTATGTCACAACCAGAAAACTATGACTTCATGAAGGGAACAAGTGATAGAAACAGAAAAACTCATATGACCCAATGCCGTAAACAAATATTTCACTGAGAAGGCTGTTGCCACAATTTGAGAGTTTTGGCTTAAGTTGCTAGCCCTCATGATTGCAAAGAAAACTATATGCAATGTGATAAGAGGCATTTAATGATGGTACTTACCTCCTTTGTAAAGTGCTGTGAGATCTATGTATGAAAAAGTGCTGTATAAGAGCTAGGTGTTATTATTATGTTGCTGTTGTGTTATTTAGAAACCTAACTAGCCATTTGCCCATGAAGTTGTGATAACTGTACACTCCTCTCTGTGTTTTACATATGGAAGTTGGGCCCCTTTGTTGTTTTTTACAAACATGGCCCTAACTTTTGAGGCTGCTGTTTCACTGCTGTTCCCATGAGCAGAAACATCTGCCTACTTGTGTTATAGGCAATCTCAGCCTTGTTTCTAGTTCTCTCTAACTCCTGCCATGAATTCTAAGCAAGCATGAATCCACGGATCTAATCCAAAGCCTATTGGTCACAATGGAAGTCGTCCCAGTGACTGCTATGGGCTTTGGGTCAGGTTGGGCATGTTCTTTACAAACTGAATATAATGGAAATGAAAGTTGATTCCGAATACCTGGTAATAATGGCTAAAAATAAACTTGGCTATGTTTTTTCAGAATTAATAGAAGTTGGGTATTTGTCCTTTTAAAATAAGCCTTTGTTAGTTTAAGTGCTGTACCTGACATTTTTGGGGTTGTTTAAGGAAGGAATGTGAGAACAAAGGTACTATTTACAAGAACAGGCTGTTCACAATGCTCCAGTAGAAAGGGTTCCTAACGTTTTACAGAATGAAGAGACAGAAAAGTTAAGATTGAGCAAAAGAAAGGACGCAAATAAACTGTGAATGAAGCTGAAAAATGCGTGTGACCTTGGCACATACTAGCATGGACTATGTATATTTAAAGAGGAAAACCACATTAATACAGTTGAAGAATAAAAACAGGTGGATTTGAGCAGATCAAATTAGAGCAAGGATTAAAAAAAGAAACCAAAGTGTAGAATTGTGTGTAAGCTGCTAAAGTGTTCATTATCTTTGATCCTCAGTGGAGAAGTAAATCAAAGACAAAAAACACAACTCATTGAGTTACCTTCTCTCCTTGCTGTGTGTACTTAGATCTAAGGTTGGCACGAAGAGCAGTTTTTAATGTTCTTTGGAATCCCAAGTACCATTGTTTGTTATTTGTACTAAAGGAGTGCCTGGAAGCCCAGTTGTGTTGAGTCCCGTGAATACACATAATGAGACCCAGTCCCTGCCCCAAAGAATTCACAGTCTAAAGAGGCAACACATAAAAGTATTCGTCTTCTCATTTTGTAGCTGGGGAACTGAGTCATGAGAGAGATTGAGTGATTTACCCAAGATTCACCCAAGGAACTGAAATGAAACCCTGATCTCCTTAGTCACAAGTCAGGGCCTTAACCACACAGCCATCTTTTCCCCACACACTCACCCCTTTCCCCCCTCGGCTGTTGCGGGGGAGGAAGACTTTTCCAGCTGTTAAACAGTAGGCAATTTCCATGACGAGGTGTTTCATTAAGCGATACCTATCACAAATCACAAAACATTATGGGTTTGTCCTCTCTTTGTTTCTCACTGTAATTACGGAGGCAACTCAGGACACAAACAACCCTGAGAAGGCAATTAAAAATGCGAGTGGCAGGGGGGCATTCAGGATAATATTTGACACTGCCTTTCAGTTAAAATCCATTGCACTGGCTGTCAAATGGGTTGGTAAATGTCCTCCTTGTTTTAAAAGGTATTGTTTTTTCAGGAGAGTGCTTCTCCTTAAGCAGGATCAGTGCTGTTAGTCCAACAGGTGTGCAGATTGTTTCCCTAGCAGCTTTACAGACTGTTTATTTCAAAACCTGCCAATAATGAGCAGGGATAGGGAACAATCCTTGGGAGACCAGTGAGATGTACTTCTGCCAATAAAAAGTGGTGCTGGAGCACAGAGTAGATGATCAGAAAGATCCTAAGAAAGCAGCTACTTTTTCTACGAGAAGCTTTGCTGCAGCATTCACCCACGAAAGCTCATGCTCCAAAACGTCTGTTAGTCTATAAGGTGCCACAGGACTCTTTGCTTTTTTTACAGATTCAGACTAACACGGCTACCCCTCTGATATTTGCTACAGCTAACGAACCAAAAAAAACCCAAAACAAAACAAAAAAAACCAACTCTGAGATTGTTATATGTTTTTGCCCCAACCGCTCTGCATACCTGCAGTACAAATATGTAATTTCTATACAGCTGCTGCTCACTGCTGTTATAATTCCCCAGAAGGCGAACACACACTTTCTGTCCAGTAGAGGGCATTGCTATGTACACAGTACACACACACATAACCTAGAGCCTATTAATTTTCAAAAAAGAAGGGCAAGGTCAGGAGATATTTGGAATCTGTGGGATAATACAGAATGGGATAATACAGAGCACTTTATGTGTGCACTGTGTTAAGTAGGTAAATGCTATGATCTCTGTTTTACAGATGGGGATAACTGAGGCAGAGAGGTGGTGGGCCTTGCAGAAAGCCACACAATGAGTTAGTGACAGAGCTGGGATTAGAACTCAGGAGTTCCTGAGACCCAACTTTGAGCTCATTTCTCCCATAATCAAACTGATACTTTCTGCTACTGCTCAGTAGGTCACACCAGCAGTATTGCCAACCCCAACATTTCAAAAACCACAAGCTTGGCTTTAAGATAGTACCTTTTGCATTGTGTTAGTTTGCCTTCTGGATACTGAGCTTTTAGGGTGCACAGGAGACATGTTTTCACACTTTTTTCCCCCAATTCTGAGAGCCAAAAACACACTTGTTTTTCAAATGAAAGCTGTGATTCTCACTTGACTCCAGGAGCTGGGACTTTCAGACCATGCCCCTTCCCCCCCAATATCACAAGAATCATGGTAAAAATCACAAGAGCTGGCAACACTGCAACAAATTAGAACTGGGGCATACTTTGCCCCCCCCCCAACTTTTAAACCATGAATGTAATCAATCATTTGACCAGATTACTGAAGGAAGTGGTAGATTCATTATCACTTGGAGTCTTTAAATGAAGATTGGATGTCTTTCTATTTCACCCACTGATTAGTGCACTCAATAGTATTCAAGTCAGCAAAGCATTTGAGCACATGCTTAATCTGAAGCACCTGCTTAAGTGCTTTGATGAATACATATGGCCTACTACATCAGGCCTTACCTAGCAAGGAAGAATAATTCCCTTCACTGTTGGCATTCTCTGGCCCATATTATGCAGACTAGATGGTCGTAATGGCTTTAAAATCAAAGAATCTATTAATACAGCAGATCTTGTGATATGTTCAAAACATGGAGTTATAGGAATTGGGACTTGCAAAGTTAAAATACAAACCAACTCAAATACCAAAGTGATCCCAAACCTAGGAGCTCTGGGTAACAGGGGGGCTGACTCTGCGTGATCTGGGGCTGGAGCACACACGGAAAAAAAACAGCGAGAGCAGCAAGCGGCTGGTGGGCGGGGGCCTCACGGAGGCAGGGCAGGGGCAGGAAGAGGCGGAGCCATGGCGGAGCCTTGGAACAAGGGGCAGAATGGTGCTGGGCCTTGGGGTGGAGCACCCCCAAGGAAAACTAGAAGTCAGCCCCTGTGCTGGATAATTATACTTTTCCTCTCTCCCTTTTACACACATCTCACTACATCCCATGAGAAAGTCACATGGCTTCTGTAAGCCAAATGATCATTCTTCATCAGTAGCAACACGTAACACTTCAATAGCACTGTAGTGCACTTCATAAACATTAGCTAAGTAACCTTCATAGTGCCCTTTTGAAGTAGCTCAATATGCTTTATCAGCCCCATTGTAGAGATGGCAATACTGTGACAGAGAGGAAGTGACTTGCTCAAGGCTAGGGAGAAAATCGGTGTCAGAACACAGATTACTATTCCAGGCTTTGTGCCTTCCAAGCCTGTGTTCATTCCTCCTTATCAAGATGTCTCCCTTCTAAGTCCTTCTGTGCTGTTACAGGCAGCAATTCAACATACATTAGAATCTTTACCCTGAGTGTTTGCAAGTAATTAACATAACCACAGTATTCCTTGTGGGTGAAATGAACCCTCGTGGAGAGGGGCAGCCAAATGGCCGGTGCACCATTTAAGTCTAATGAAAGCCCTCAAAATAGAGCATAAGTAATACATGCACTCCATGCATCTGAAGAAGTGAGGTTTTTTTACCCACAAAAGCTTATGCCCAAATAAATCTGTTAGTCTTTGAGGTGCCACCGGACTCCTTGGTTTTTTTACACAGGTCCTGTGTGTGCTTTGCATGTATGAAGTGCAGAGAATAAGGCAAAAAATGTCCGCCAAAACTGCTTTTCAGTGACAAATTGGGTTTTCAACCAGATGGCATTTTCCACAAAACATGCCTGCTCCCCGTGGAAAATGTTGATGTTTATTCATCAAAAAACAACACCCCCCCCAATGAATCTGATATCCTGTCCCAGTGCCTCCTGGGAATTATAGTTCACTTTCCCTGGCCCCCATTCTCCTCCATAGGCTGTAGCCAGACTACATCTCCCATTAAACACCATGGACAGGAACTTCCATGATGCATTTGCCCACCCTCCATCACAAGGAGAGACCACCATGGTGCTATGAGACAAAGAACAAATGTTGAATTCCCTGCAGGGCGGAAATGCTGGATTTCATTTGGCTCTAATCGTTACCAAGTTGCTGCTATGGGAGTGCCTGTTTTAACATCTGTGTTACACCTCTGAGCATGCCCAGTGTGAACTCAATGGTCCAGTTCTTCCACTGGTGCAAATCAGCACAGCTATAGCTTTACACCAGCTTACAATCTGGCCTTGTGCCTCCAGAAGCCTGAGCATGTTCAAATTGAGCTGGGTGCACATGAATGATCAGAGGTTGCTACACCTTCTGAGACCAGAGTACTTTTCAAACATGACAATAACCAGCGCTGCTTGGGCTAAAGACGTTGGTCCGACAGAGTCATTTAAAAATACAATTGCTGCTCATTTTTCTTTTTGTATTCATCATTTTTATTGTGCCTCTAACTGCTGAATCTTTGGCTCAGCCTCAGTCCCATATTTAGGCCCAGGTCCTGCAGTAGGATCCATTCAGGCCTATACAACCTGCTGGAATCCCACTGCCAATTAATAGGGCTCCATACAGTCACGAAGGTCAGCCACAGCATTTCAGATTGCAGGATCAGGCCCTGAGGTTGTAAGATGGAACAGTATGGCAAGAGAAAATTAGGATCAATGTGCCTTAATTGCTGTATGTATATAATTAAGGCTTCCGTTTTGCAGGGGTTATTAATTTCATTTTTTGGCGTTTTATGTAGATATCCAAAATTATTATAATTTTTTCAGCCTTTTCTCTTTGGCTCTACTGTAATGAGTAATGTACATTATTCATTACAGTAGCATATAGTGTACAGGAATGAGTAATCTCTTTGTAATGTTCCCTAGTGTGTTTTAACTGTTTCAAACAGCACTATGTTAAACCACATTAGAGATCCTTTAGTGCACACCAGCAGGGTCCAATTAATGCACAACACATGACTACTCTTTAGAAATCATCCCCCTACCCTGTAGTCCGTCTTACTGCTCCATGTAGACAAGCCCTTAGATACAAGTCACATTTCTGGTGGCTATCCGCTGTTTATTGGGTAAACACTAATTATTTTTTTTTTGATCAGGCTATTTTAACAGTGAAAACTGAAAATCAGAAGTCCTATAGCTAATGCAAACTACCTGATACAACAGTGCCCTGATCCTGCCTGGGGCCCCTAAGCACAACCGTAATAAAAATAATTAATAATATCAAATGGCCATAAATACGCTTGAATACCATTAACTGATATAAATATAGGAACTTTAAGTTGTCTGGGTCCATGGAGGAACTGGCTCAAAATGAAAAATGTGGTTTGTCCAGGCTGAAATTAGTGAGCACCAGCTCTGTTTTTTCCTGTGCCAGTTGTGCTGAGCAGTACACCCATCTCCCAGAGCTTGGTCCTTGCTTACAGTCCACAGAACAGCTCAGACCGCATATTTAACCAGATTGTAGGCCACACCTGCATGCTGGAGCAGTCATTAGATCCCTGCGTGCCTGAAATATTTCAGTAGAGCCAGATTCAAGGAAGTAGGGGCCTGATGGTGATCATAGTCCCATCAATTTAACAACAGCTCCATTCACTTCAGTGGAGCTACTCCAGATTTACAAAGGTGTCAAGGAGATGCTAGCCCCAGATATTTGGAGTACCTATTCAGACAACCATTCTTTGGCTGCAGAGTTTCTCTCTATTCGGCCCTGGGGTAAGCAGGCTCTAACTTTAGTGCAGGATGATGTGTTAATAATCGAACCATTACAGGCCACAGCAGAACCTGTTCAGATCATCTGCATCCATAAAGACTTCTTCTTTACGCAAGGCAACTGGATTTAGCTGGTACTGTGGATGAGTCGCCTGTAGGAGGTGCACATGTGCATATGGAACCCCACCCTCATGCACACTAGATTCTGCTAATTTCCATTGCAGATAGATTTCAGATTGAGAAAGGCACCAACACGCAAATGCACTCACTTCTGGGGTGGAAGAGAGTCATCACACAGGCAGGGCAACAGCACTCAATGCCCATTGTCACTTATTTATCTGTCTGAGATAGTGTTCTGGAGGCACGTGATAAAGTTTCAGGTGAATCACATTTTGGAGCAAACATTGCATTTCCTATCTTCAATGATGGATTAAAACTGGATTAAACAGACTGGCTGACTTGCGGGCTATGCTCTGAATATTCCCCACTCCATGGCATTTTTCATAGGTATCCCAAAATGTCCAGACTTCATACAATCATACAGAAGGAAGCATGGGGTTTGGGACACCATGCTTTGGCTCAGTCTGGGCCACAAGTTATTCTTTCAAGATGCATCTAGCTAGTTAATCCACTTGATGTCTGCGTGGTTACTTTATAGTGTGTGGGGAAGGTACTTTACCAACAAACGATAACGTGTTTCACTGCCAGTCTTTTCTGTTGGTATAACTGAACAGGAGAGAGGGGAGGGGGACGATAGGCAATTTTCTCAAAGAAAATTTTAATTTTACCAAAATGGAAAATTGAAACAAAATAGTATATTTGGTCTCAGGTTGACCTGAACCAAAACACTGGATCGCTTCAACACTAGTTTGTGTCCACATGAGCTACCAAGATGCTTCATGGGGATGTAGCTTGGTTGCCTCCTGCTCCCATTCTTCTCTGTGGGCCAGGATGTCTGGTTGGATATACATCTCCCACGATGCACTGCAGGGCCCTTTCTAGCATAACCACTGCGGTGCATCCTGGGAGTCCCATGGCCACAATGCATCTTGGGAGATATAGTCTGACAGAGAAGGCCCGTCCATAAAGGACAACTGGGACATGAGGCACTTGAACCTACAGCTTCCATGAGGCACCACACTGGCACAATTTAGTGTTGAACCAAATAGAAACTAAATGTTTCAACATTTCCAAGAAATTTTGTTCCATGAATTTTCATCCCAATTTGGGACAAAACCAAACACTGAAATATCAGAATGTGCCAGGAGGCTGGAACCCTCTACTCTGTGTCTGCCTTCAGCTCCAAACGGTCTTGCTTCACAGTTCCCAGGGCCACTTCCTACTTCTCCCTAGGCCTTCTCTGCAGCCTCCCCTAGCAGTTCTCTACCAAGTCCTTCCTCCATCCGTTCCCTCTCCCTGGGGAGCTACTGTTGGCCTGGCACCTTGCTGCTGCTTTTCCCCAGGTCTGTTCCCACACCTTCTCAAATGGCCTCAGGCAAGCCTCTCCTGCCATCCATTCCTGGCCTCCACTCCACCAGGAACTGTGGCAACCCTGACCCAGACTCAGGGCCGGCTCTAGCCGTTTCACTGCCCCAAGCACGGCGGCACGCCGCGGGGGGCACTCTGCCACTTGCTGGTCCTGCGACTCTGGTGGACCTCCCGCAGGAGTGCCCGCAGATCCTCCACCGGAGCCGCGGGAGCAGCGGACCCTCCGCAGGCACGCCTATGGGAGCTCCACCAGAACCGCGGGACCAGCGGACCCTCTGCAGGCACGCCTGCGGGAGGTCCACCGGAGCCGCCTGCCACCCTCCTGGCAACCGAAAGAGCGCCTCCCTCGGCATGCCGCCCCAAGCACGCGTTTGGCGCGCTGGTGCCTGGAGCCGGCCCTGCCCAGACCCCTCACTCTCAGAGGGCTTCCCCAGACACCTGCTGTTCCTCTCTGATCTCTCCTCCCTAGCGAGAACAGGAAGCACTTTATGTCCTGTTTCTGCCTTCTCTGACAGCCTTGCTGCTCTCAGTTACCTGATCCCTGGAGTACAAATCCCAGGCCTGGGAGGAAAGCCTGGCCCAAATAGGGTCGAGACCTGGGCTCGTCCCAAAGAGTGAGACACTGGGTTGAATCCATGTATGCTCTGTTTGTGTGTACGAATGTAGACCTGCAGATTTGGGTGAAAAGGACCTGGGTTCAGACAGTGTGACCCTGGGCAAGCTGCTGCAATATGGGGCTAACTGCTGGTCCCTTTCTCCCAGAGTGTTGGGAGGAGAAACCCATAAACACCTGGCAGGCACTCACATGCCATGGAGACCTTTGCCGTCAGCTGGGTTTAGGTTGAACCATCTCATGTTTAGGCACTCTGCGGTAATTGACTGCGGTCTTCTAGCAGGTTCCAGTGGAGAAAGGTAAGAGTTACTTAGTGGGCAGCATACTCTAAAGTGCTTAGCACCGGCTTAACTCTGCTTCCGTTGAAAGCAATGGTAAAACTCCCATTGCCGTGGGTTAGACAAAGGCTGGGTGCTTCTGACAATCCTAGCTTGGTTGTTTAATCACAGGTTTTTATAGACATGTTTTTGCATTGTAAATTCTGACTTGATCAAATGCTGCGGCTACATCATAGCTGCGCTTTTCTCCTGCAGGCTCCCAAATGGTGCCACTATTTATAGGTACCTGCTTTGGCCTTTGGGGTGTGCTTGGATGGGTGAGGTCCAAGAACAGTATTGTGCACTCAGGAGACCTGCGGAGGAATGATGTTATGTATGTATCCCAAGCAAGCATTAGTAGTCACCAAGTCCCTAGGAGTTCGGTGTGTACATCCAGAGGCAGAATTTAGCCCTGCATGAATTCATGGATTGTATATTTATTTATTTTGATTTTACATGCTCCTGTACAGAGGCCAATCCTGGGCTCTTTCTGAGCCCCCTTCCGTCACACAAAATTACAACATTTATATAAGGCACACCCATAACAGCTTCACCTCTTTGCAAAAAACAAAAAAACAAATAAAACCTATTGCCCCACAGCACCTCAGATAATATGCCATCCCATCCGGCCCTTGTAGATCAAATACAATTTGGGGTAAGTCTCTGGCACAAAGGGAAGAAAAAGGCAGAAAGTCAATACTGAAGCAAAACATATTCTAACAAATATGGGTCACTTAGGGACTTCACTGCTGATCAGAGGCTGCACACCATAGGCAGGCAGCACTTTATGGAAATGCTCAGGATTGATGCCCTGCATCATAAGGACAAGCCCCGGTAACTTGAGCAATGGGAAAACCCCGCCATGTCTGTAAGCAGTATAGGGCACATGATACACAGATAAGCAGTTTCAATTCTATCCAGTAGAAGGGCATGATAGACATTATTATTGGTGGTAATATTATTTATTTGCAGTAGCACCCACAATATGCTGGGCATTTGCAAACTCTTAGCGGCAATCCTTGCTCTGAGAAGCTCACCATCTAAAGACAGAGGTCAGGAGAAGGGAGATAGCCATAGGCAACATATATACAATTTATAAACTCACTGACTAGGTTATTACTGTATTCCTCAAGCATACAGGATCACTCAGAATCTGGTTGCTCACTGTCCAGCTAGACCATGGAAATGAACTTCTGATATATTCCCAAAAGACATTGTCACTATGCACAAATTACATTTAAACCAGATGAAGATCTGTCTCATTAGCGTCACAATTCTTCTCCTTGCCCCACCAAGAAGAACCCTTCTACCTCCCTCCCCTTGAATTTCATAGCTAGCTTATTGAAACCAACCAAAAGCACAAGTCCCAAAGACATTCCGTCCCAGGTCTGTGAGATTCATTCAAGAGCAGCTCCTCACATTCTCTCTCACTCCTCCCCTCAAATATTTGCTAGGCAACAAAGATGGATGGGAGTTGCACTAAAATCACTTGTCAGGGTTGTGGAAGCTTTCACCAGTCCTGGCGGTGTTTGAGCAATCTATGAAGAGTCTTTTGGGCTCTACCCCTCAAAAGCAAGATGAGGAACCACCTATGCAGAGCTTGTCCCAAAGAACCACACTTATTAACTAGCCACAAACATACAAGGCCTAGCTATTCAGAGAATGCAGCTCTGACTGGTTCCCTCTAGAACACAGAACAGAGGAAGTACCATCGGTGGGCACACAGGCTACATAAAGGGATATTACTCTATTCCGATACGCTACACTATGTATGCAGGATCTCTCCCAGACTGGCAGTACACATTAGAATAATAAAAAATATGTGATCCTCATTGTATTAGGGACAAAGGACACCAATGGCATCTCGCTTTGGCACAGCATGGGATTGAAATTCCTTTCTCTGTGCACACTATTGCATAATGATCAGAACTATACAGCCTCTGCTGTAGCTTTTGGATCAATAAAGGCAAAGCTACGCCTGCACCACGTTCACCCAGAACAAACACCATCTATAAAAGCGCTCGCAAAGCAAATATCCGGTCACATGGAAAGAAACCTCTTCACTGCCCTAGGCAAACTGGCATCTCTAGGCCCCCCTCATAGATCACAGCCACACACGCAATAAACAACCGCCAAATATTTTGCTACCCCTGGTGTTTGCATGTCCTAGGCAACTGCCTGATCTGGCTTCATAGGGGAGCCAAATGCCAGTGCATGTAATCAGCCCAACACAATTCCTGATTCAGTGATTTGATTGCCATGCAGTATATCAGTAGGTTGAGTAGATCTATCAGCCACATATGTCATTTCCTTCCACTCATAAGAAGTTGCTTGGTTTCCCCTCCTCCCCCATGAAACAAACAAGCAGCTTTCACTTCTAAAAATTGGTTATCCCACAGGACTGATTTTCATGCATTCCCAGACTAAGCATTCCACAACCTAGCACCCTGCTAGGCCCAACCCTGCTGGTGTTCTCAGAGCGCACCTAGACGATTGGGCCTCACAAAAGAGCCAGATTGGGGAGACGTGTTTGAGACAGGATACTTAATAGCCAATTGCTTAGGGCCCTTGTGTGTTCTAAGCTTCTGTGTCCTGGGCCGTAGGCATTTTCGACAATTTTACCCCAAACCTCTCCCTTTTTCTTTGATGTTTAACTCACAGTTTGAGGGAAACAGAAGAAGGGGACTTCAAATCCTTTTTCATTTGCAGCCACTCTGAAGGCAAAGGGAGGAAGTGTCTTCCTTTCTGACTAAGCAAGGTCACTGATGACGTGGAAGAGGCAAATCTGATGCCTCCATTTACCCACCTGTAGAAAGGTAATTAGAGTGACTTACTGCCTATTGGATTAATGGGTGTTTGCAATGCACTTGGGGCTACTCAGCAGAATGTGCTATATACATACAAATTATTGTTAGGATTTTCTTATTCCTGAGTCTTATTTCTAAGCACTAGCTTTTGCTGAGCTCCATGGTATTGCATTTCGGTCCTGGCTGCCAGACACTTTAACCACCACAATTCTTGATCCCACTAGGTTTAATCGCTTTAAGCTTCTGCCCTATTTCTACTTCAGTTGGGTCTGATTCAAGAACTAAACCCACAATTTCCAGTCCTTTGCTTTTGTAAAATGTCATTGGGCACATCAACGTCAATCTTTTTTAAGGCACCAAGATTCCGATGATCTTCCCACTAAAACAATTCCTGTGGATGGGTCCTGAGGCTTCACCCAAGCAACCAAACAAACTCTCTCATGTAAACCCACGCTGAAAAGCATAATCCACAGCAGAGATGTACAGGATGTGCTAAGCCGAACCCTTAACACTTTATGAGTTTATGTTGGGTGAGATTATAGCTGAGCCATTAAAGAAAAGTGACAATAAAATTATATTTAATCTTCTTGGAGGAAGAACCATCTACCAGAAACTAGGACAGTGACACTAAACTTTAGAAAGGAGGACTTCAAAGACATGGAGAAACTTGTCAAAAAACACCCTGAGCCAAGAGTAAGAGCAATGCAGCTATAAACTCAGTTTAACTGGCTGGTTCTGTAAGTACTTTGCATTGCTAGCAAGGCACAAAGTAGCCAACGACACCAGTGAATCGGGCTTACTTTGCACTAAAGAACAGGATTACACAAGGTACCAGGGGGTGGGGAGACACGATTCTCATCCTCATTTCTTAGGGTACGTCTATACTACTCGCTGGATCGGGGGGGTAGTGTTCACTGTATCGGGGATCGATTTATTGTGTCTCGTCTAGATGCAATAAATCGATCCCGGAATCGATGCCCGTACTCCACCTTGGCAGGAGGAGTAAGCAGAGTTGACGGGGGAGCCACAGTGGTCAACTTGCAGCCGTGAGGACGGCTGGGTAAATCGAACTAAGATACTTCGACTTCACCTACTCAAATAGCTTAGCTGAAGTTGCGTATCTTAGTTCTAACCCTCCCGCTAGTATAGCCCAGGCCTTAAAAAGAATCAATACGTGTGCTGCAAACGCCATTGAAGTGAAGGGAGTGACCCTGATTTGGACTAGCGAAGGAGCTCTCCCTAGTTTTTACAAAGACAAGTTCATGGATGTTTGTTCCTGGGCTAGAACCACGTCTTGATTTTAGAATGGAACAAAGTTTTAGAGCCTGGTTATAAATCCCTAAGACTAGAGATGCTTGATTCTCAAAGTGCAGAGCCAGCTCTTGATGTGAACGTTCCCAAAATCCAAGCACATTCGAATCTGGGGTCCTCATTTAACCCAGCCATGACATTTAGATTGGAGGAAGACCCTCGGCTGCTATAAATAACTTCATTAATTTCTCTGGATTTATGCTAATTTACAGCAGCTGAAATCCATCCCCAGCATCCCTACATAACATTCCACTCAGATTCAGGCCTACCCTTACCAACAAGAGTATAATGGGAATACTGACAATTCTTAGCAGTGCACTGATTGCTCATCTGCTCCTTTCCCACTTCACACTTGAGTTGTCCACAGTATCATGAAACTGAAGGATTCCTCAGGCTGGAGGAGTGACCAGCAGCAATCACCCAGAAGCACCTACCTCTTGCTACCAACATATTTTTGAAATGTGAACAAGATGTGGCAACCCTTTGCCGCGTCTGCTGCTTTTTCTTTCATGTGCTAATATGGCACACCGAGCTTATCTCATTTCATTTATTTGTGGCACGCCTGTTTGCAACATTTCCCACAGAAACCAACCGAGCCTGTGTTCTGTGCCAAATGTAACCACAAAGGTTATGACCCTGCCCCTATTTTCATTTGCCTTGCAGATTCTTAACTCAAGATGATGACTTAATGTGCCAGTGCTGGGGACCATAAGCCATGGAAGAACTGGCCAGGTGTAGCTGTAGCCTGCCTCTTGCCTGGCTGTGACAGTGTCAAAAACTTCACTTGAACTAGGGCTCAGTGACTAGCACGGGTGAATAGCTAAATAATCATCGTAAGCTTGGTCAGCAGGAAGAGCTCATTCAGGGCTTGCTCTGGCAATGTGCTAAGCATAACCTGTGAGATGCGGCCCATCCTTAGACTCCCATCAAAGTTAGTGGCAACTGACAGCCCTCGCATTTCTGAGGCTCAAGACTTAGCTGCATCCCTCAGCCAGTGCAACACAGGCTTTTTTTCACCCTTGTATTAGCATTTTTAGTTGCAGGAATTTATTTCCTCTTGGCAGATGTGTCAGAAGGTTAAGGCAATCCCAGAGCTGACTACAGTATATATTTGCTTTCATAAAGGGTTAACTAGGCAGCAGGTATTCTTGGGCGTATGTTCAGAATGCAGGTGGCAATGATGCTTAAAAGGAGGCACCTTTCTTTGTTCCCTTAATGATTCACTACTTGGGAGTGTGGGAATTAACTTCTATAAATTTTTGCTAGTACATAGATACACCTAGATCCTGAAATAGTGGATTGGTGAGAACCTGTTACAGAAACTCTATGCATTGTCTTGGTGGCACAGAAAAAACAGAGACTGGAAGTGGCTGCATAGCACTCCGCCTAGATACGAGGAAATAGTCTTTTTCAATTTTTTTATTTCTTGCATTTTGCATCTTATTAATAAGACCCACTGGCCACCAGTAGCAATGCACATTAAGAAAGGCCTGATTTCAAATGGAATCTCAACCCAGGCTCACTTGTTGGGCCTAAACTTTTGCAGCTGGAAGATTATTGTGTGTGCAGTTGGTGTAATTTAAACATCTCTGTGATTGCGCCTGCGTGACAGCTAGTTAAACATCTGTTGCTCCAGCGCCTAATTACAGGTGTGAAACTGTAAGTATTTATAGGCAGTGCCAAAAGGGAGGCTGGGTTTTAAAGCTTTGCTCTGTGGTCCCTTTGTGAGGCTAAGGCCTTGGCTATACTGGCGCTTTACAGGGCTGAAACTTTCTCGCTCAAGGGTGTGAAAAAACACACCCCTGAGTGCAGCAAGTTACAGCGCTGCAAAGCGCCAGTGTAAACAGTGCCAGCACTGCAAGCTAATCCCCACGGGGAGGTGGAGTACGTGCAGCGCTGGGAGAGCTCTCTCCCAGCGCTGGCGCTGCGACCACACTCACACTTCAAAGCGCTGCCGCGGCAGCGCTGTACAGCTGCAAGTGTAGCCATACTCACAGGCTGTCCCTCAGTTGGGTGGGAGTTGGAGAGAAACACATTCATGGGGGTTTTAACCTATGTGCCTCATTGATGATGATGGTCACAAACGACCTGTATAGAGCTAAGACACTATTCTTCCCTGAGCGTATCTCTAGCAGCTTTCGATTCCTTTTGCGATGCTGGGGTGCAAGAGCCATAATTTATCCACCATCGGCCTTTCATGAAATACTTTCATTTTGGTGGGAATTAACCTTAAATAGCCATAAATAAGTGAAACATCGAGCTAGCTAGCATGCATCCGACGAAGTGGGTATTTACCTACAAAAGCTCATGCTCCAAAACGTCTGTTAGTCTATAAGGTGCCACAGGATTCTTTGCTGCTTTTACAGATCCAGACTAACATGGCGATCTCTCTGATACTAGCTAGCTATGGCATCTATAGAGCACAGGTCACCATAGCGTGCAAATCAGCCTGGTGTCTTTTATACCCAAGGTTAAAATTTGCATTTCAAAGCTGAGGGACTGAGAGATGGTTTCCTAGTAGTGCTGAAACCAGTGACCATTTAGGACCAAGTGCCATATTCTTGGCTAGTGCCCAAAGTGATGCTACATACCTTGTTGGTAGTCTCCTGCAGGCTAGATAAGATAGGCTTGATTCTCCTTTGCAGTGAGGCCCCTTTGCACCTCGGTGGCAGACTAAAGACATCTGAAGAAAGTGGTGGAGAGCATTACATTTCTGCTGCCAGAGTGGCATAGTGGGAGGAGAAATAGTGTCAAGGAGAATCAGGCTGCTTAATCTTCAAGTTAGGCTACCCATGGTAAGTATCTTGTACATGCTCCTTGTATTCTGAAGGATCTCCAAATACTTTGCAAACATAACCAGCAGACCTCCAGTTGTCGCACAGGGATCACGTCACCTGTTGTCCACTGCATCAACAGCACATGACCCCCCTAAAGTATGGGACTGCATGTGAAGAATGTCTTCACCAATTAAAGCTTTCAGGGGAAGACAGGCAGGCGGCCATGCTATAATTACCCACGTTACAATTTGGCCAGGACACAGGGGATACTCTAGTGAAAAGCATCAAGAGATCTTTAATGGAGACTGCCTCATTCTGGCATGCTAGGGTGACACACCCCTTTTGCACAGCGGTCACTGACTACACAAGGTGCACTGCCTCCACTACCCTCTGAACACCAGCACCACGTTCTTCAACACCTAGGTGGAGAGAGGAAATGTAGAGCCGCTGAATTCGGTCGGGGAGGCCTCTCTGGGAGAAGTAGTTGAGTACACTGGAATGCCTAGGAGAGCAGCCATAAGACAGAAACCCCTGGCAGCTGGAACCAGGACTTTCTGCACCACATCAGGGACAGGAATGTAACATGGAGAAAAGGAGGAGTGTACTCGGGGAACGCCCATGGAGCGAGGAATGCTCCCATGACCAAGTGGCATAAAAGCCCAAAATCTTTAGGGCATCTTGAACTTCATGGCTCTTGCTCTTACCATCAGGTTTGCTAACATACATAGCTGGACTCTTTTGTGGCAATTGTCTGTGTAGGTGAGCAATGAGGGTCAAAATCCCCATTACTAGCGGCAGCATAGCTGTGGGCAAGGTCACACCTCCATGACAGACCATCCAAACTCTTGGCACCACGACACTGAAGGATGTGGCTGTGCCTGCTGACAATGTATGTTGTATTATGTATCACATTTTGCACAGACAGCTGAGCAGTAGCTGTGGCCACTCAGTGGCACTACCCTGTGATATCACCTGTTTAATCAGCATTCTCCAGGCTGCAATGTCATTCCCAATGCATCATTTTCAAGACAGGAGTAATGGTGCGGGGGTGGGGGAGCCAGGCGCCTCCTTGCATTGGCAGAGACATAATTAGTAAAATACCCACTGCACCTGTGGGCCTTGGTACGCTTTGTAATTGGAGGTACTGTACCTCTGTGTTTCACAAGCAGGCCTGAAGGATTGTCTGATGAGGCCTGGCCTACTTCCCGTCACGCCACAAGAGATCTGCAGGTTGGAACCTCTGAGTCTCTTGTGGTCTAACACTGACTGGACAGGAGATGGGCATTTCTCCTTTGAGGGCCCATAGGTATTTCCCCCCTGGGCATAGGGCAGTTATTGCCCAGCATGCACTAATCATGAAACACCCCCCCAAAATCATGAGATTGCCTTGCAAATTATTGTCTATCTATTGTGCCTTTTATTTGTCTTCCAGTTTTCTAGCTCACTGCATGTTTTCAAGTTTTCAGGCTCAGCCCTCAGGGCTAGAAATGTATTATTTTTAATGACAGCTGAGATGCTTTAGGAGCTGAGGAGCTTTAGGAAATAAAGGAAAAAGAGTGAGCCTCACGATCGAATCATGAGCAGATGACATAGAAAATCAGAGCTGTCCTTCCTGGAGAAGCTGAAGTGGGTTTCATGTTTGGGGCCAGACCCTAGGTGGTGTAAATGGGGGTCACTCAAATGATACTAGCTGAGATTCTGTGGTGATGTAGCTTTCACTTGGGGGATGGGTTGGTTATTGCCCGGGATGGCAACATTACTTGAACGGTGCCATTTCTTATTTCACCAGGTTGCCTGGGGTGTATCTCACACCCATGAAAGTGTTAATCGTCTCACAGGTTTTTTTTGTTTTTTTTTTTCCAGATGACACTGTTCTACTTTCAGGCTCACTGGCTCATCCAATGAGCGTCTGGTCTGGCGATGTCATGCTTATAATTGAAATGCCATGCTGGAGCCTTGGTGGGTGGAGTCTCGTGGAAACCGTCAGAACTGGTCTCTCCAGCTCGGTGAGCATTCCATCGCCAGTGCTGGTGCAATTGAATTAAAGCTCCGAACGAACCAGCTAGCTATTTTCTAACCGTGCCCCTCTGGACTGGCTCAGACCCTTGCTCCAAACTCAATGTTGCCTATTGAAATTTGGGGGGAGAGGGTTAGCTAGGATTAGTGGGGGATGCCTAAGGCCTCACAAAAGGGTTCCAGTTCGAAGCACCATACAAATGAAATTGTGTGATGTTGCGCATGACAATAGCTGGTGTTATTAATCAGCTCCTCCACACAAATAATGGACTGTATGTATTGTTTCCCTACAGGCTGACTATTCCATTGGGCATATCACCAACCAGTAGGAGCAGCAGCAGCAGCAGCAGCAGCCAAAGCAAAGAACTGGGAGGAGGGAATAAAATGGGGGCCACCAGAAGCCACCCTTCCCTGCCAGCCAGCCCAGGACCCATAACTATGCAGGGAAGACACCCCCCATCCTAGGGAAACTAGGACCCAGGCAGTCTGTCCCCTCCCCCACACTCTGCAGCCTTGAAGATTGCAGAGGAGCCAGTAAGAAGCTCCAGCTGGTAGGAACAGAAGCAGCCAACGCAAGGCCCTTTGCACAGGCAGAGAAGTTACAGTGTTGTCTGGACTTTTTCTGCCCTCTGCTGATGGGCTGTTTGCTCCAGCCCTCCCCATTCCTTGCCAGTCTCTTCACTTCCATGTCATTCCACACTTGCTCCTTACCCTCTTCTCCCCTGACCTACCCTCACCCCCCTTCGCTTCAGTGTCCCCTCTCACTTCCCTTTTCTTTCCATGTAGCTGATCCTCTCCTTGGAGGGACCACCAGATCAGCCAGGAGGGACCACCGGATCAGCTCTTAATTAAACTCACCTTAAAATAAAACCATGGAACTAACATGTCATTTCCCTCCACCACCTAGCTCATTCTGCATATGTGTTCTGCTCCTCCCCCTGCCTACTGTCTGGCTGGTGTATTTCAATTGAAAGCCCATCAGGGCAGAGACTGTCTATTACTCTGTGCTTGTGTAGAGAGTACACGGGGCCTCATTCTTGGCTGGGCCTTGGACACAACTGTAATAAACGTGTTCAATAATAATACATGTGTGGAGGAGATGTATTGCAATCACTCATGATGCAAATGTGGATCCCATGTAGAGTTTGCAATTGCTGTTATGCAACATGCCTGTGTGACAGATTAAGTACTGATCTGGTTTGATGCCCATATTAATCCCATTCTCATTCCGGATTACTAAATATTCCCTGCACTAGAATTTGGATTTAAATGCAACTTGAAGATTATAGGTAACAACTGAACTGGATCTGGTTCAAGACTCTTCAGTAAGGTTTTACACAAAATAAAGTAATTCAAGAAACAAGGTTTTCAGCGGTGAGTTTAAATTATATTTGAACGCAACAGAAAGACCTTATCCAGTCATGTATGTTTTCCTGAGTGAAAGTAGCTGTTAAACACTAGCAGGATAATCTCCAGAAGTGAGAATTAGGAGGTGCTTTAATCAAGTCCCAAAGAACACGTTGTCGTGTAACACAGAAGCAGTAGGGCTTGGATTTTCAAATGCATTCAGCATTGGTCCTGTTGAAGTAAATGGTAAAACTCCTGTTGTTTTCAGTCGGAACAGTTAGGCCAATGCTGACAGTTAATGAAAATCCCACCCTGGCTTTCCTAGTGATAGCCTGGGTAACAGAAGGGCATTGTCAGGTCTTGTACTGTTTGCACAAAGCCACTGCATTATGGGACTGCTTGTGTCAATCATACCAGCCACAGGGTAACTCATTTAGGTCCAGTTTGCACGGCACAATGAAAAGCTCTCTATGTGCACTTTGATGAAACCAACAGGTTACCTAATCACATAGACCAGTGGATCTCTTTGTGGACTGCACATGCAGCTCTCGCTCTGTGATGTGGGCTGCGTCCACACAATAATATATACATATACGACCTCTATGGCCTGGAGGATGTCACATGTGTGGCAGCTGTGTGCTTCTTGGGCCGCAGGTTGAGAACCACCTACATAGACATTGAGCGTATGTCTGCACAGCATTGAAACACCCACAGCTGGCCCACATCAGCTGTCTGGGGCTCAGGATATGGGGCTGCAAAATTGTGGGGTAGACTTTTGGGCTTAGGCTGGAGTCCAGGCTCTGGGATCCTCCCCCACCATGGGGGCCCAGCGCTTGAGTGCCAGCCTGAGCCTGAAAGTCTACACTGCAATTTTACAGCTACCCAGCACAAGCCCTGTGAGCCTGAGACAGCTGGCATGGGCCAGCTGCAGGTGTTTGATTGCAGTGTAGATACACCTTCAGGGCCCAATTTTTAAAGACGTAAACCCAAGGTGCATGTATCAAAATATGCATTCAATTGCAGCTATACAGCTGCACGCCGAATTACAGCTGTGCGAGCAAACTGGCCAGTTGCAAAGACAAATTCACCGAACTACCCCTTTGTGTATGCAGACACCTAATTTGTATGTGCAATTGCAGTAATTGGCAATGCAACCTACATCCAGATTGAAACACATTGAAACAGATTAAAACAGATCTCAAATGTGTTTTAAAACATTGACCTTATCTTTGAAAGGGATGGTTGCATGGATGACAATTACATTTCATTTTCCATCTGTGTAGATGCTTAGCCATGTCAGAGCCACCCCATGCTCTGGGTGTTCCTAAGCTTCTGACTGGGATGGATGAGAGGGGTGAATCCCTCGGTAAGTGCCCTGTTCTGTTCATTTCCTATGAAGCATCTGTCACCAGCCACTTCTCAGAAGACAGGATACTGAGCTAGATGGCCCATTGGTCTGACCAGTATGGCTGTTCTTATTTTCTTATGTTAACTGTAAAAATGGCAAAACCAAAATTCCCCATCCCTAGCTGACAATTGGCAAAGCTCACAAGGGTTCATTCTCTAACGTGCCATCCAGCTTTTTTAAAAATCCCTTTTTAGTCTCACAGCTGTTCATACAAACTCCTTGGAAGCTTGAAAGGTAAATCTGTTTTCTTGTCACAGTATGCACTACCTTTCCACATTCCCATAATGCCATTCTGCTATTGCAGAGAGGTACAAAGGTCTTTAGTGTAGGGTGGACTGTACATACAGGAATGCTGGCATTGTAATGGATGCTTTGTTTGTTTTATTTTAAAAATAGAATGTGGCTTATTGATAGTATTTTGTTTTTAACATCTGCATGGGCTTGGCAGAGAGATAGGGGGAAAATCCTAGGTCAGATTTTGGGCATTCATTTAAAGTGTCCCTTTAAGTCTGATAAACAGAACTAATTCAAATTGTCCTTTAGTTGTATTTAGAGATTGTACCATTTTTCGTGGCAGTTCTATTGTTGGGTTACCAAGATGTAACAAGTCAGAGTTATTTTTGATTCTGGGCTGGTTTGTTTTGACACTATTCATTCACATCACTCCACCTGCACGATTAGGAATAGTATAATATCCCAAACACTGTTAGCTTGTTAAGGCAATTTTTCTACATGCTCACATAACATCTAAATACAGCTGTCTCTTGCAGTTCATGTTCATGTTTCTCGAGTTGGCTTGCGCCATAAATGAATAGCGTGGAGACCTGGGAGGGCGGTTCTTGTCCAAAACCATGGCGCAGTTTTGTTCAACTCTGTAATGCAGTTGTCGTGCTTCACCCAAGTGGTGGCTGCATTTCAGAAGTGGTTGCGGTGATCCCTTTGCATAGACTGTAAAGTGCTTTGGAATCTGTGTGATTGGAAGGAGCCCTATGGAGGTGAGAGGGTCCTCATACAAAGTGTTCAGCTAAAAGCTATAGCGCCAAGGGGGTTTTGGGGAAGATCTTAGAATACTAAAGTAGGGACTGAAGGCAGTGCAAGCCGCAGATGCTCAGTGCCTCTGAAAATCAGGTCAGAAATTTGCACTTGCAATTACTTTGCTCTGTGTTTTCGCACCTGTAAACAGTTGTGAGCACAAATCCTGCCGCTTACACAGCTGGTAGTTGTGAGAGAAGGGATGGTCTCGTGGTTAAGGCATTGGACTGGCACAAGGTTCAAGTCCTAGCTCTGCTACAGCTTTCCTGTGAGTCCTCAGGCAACCCACATAATCACTCTGTACCTCTGGCCCCACTGGTGAAACAGGATGAGAACACATGCCTACTTCACAGGGGGCTTGTGAACAGAAAGTCGTGAATGTTTTTGAGGTGCTCAGACATTACAGTGGTGGGAGCTATATAATAACATTTCCTCTCTCTTATACAGTGCTTTTCATCCATCCATCTCAAAGCACTTAGTAGATAGACTAGACAGGCGTGGCCCTTAAAAACTTGCTAATTGTTTTAGCTAATGAAATATGTATTTGCAATTAGTTAGCTGCACTATTCAAGGACATGCCTTTAATAAGTACAAGGGAATGCTTCTGAGTCTGAGGCTAGCTTATCTGTCTTTAGTAAAACTGGCAAGGTTTGAAGAGTCAACATTGGAATGACCTGATTTGTGGTTTCAATCCGGTACTTAATTATGGTCTTTGCACTCACAGCTAACTGGGATTCGAAAACTGCATGTGCGAGAAGGCTACTATTGCTGAAAAATCTGGCCCAAAAGTGTCTCTGGCCAAAAGCAGATGGAAACTATGTTAATGTTACTGGTGTCTGAATTATGCACGAAGAGGTGAATACAGATGGGATCAGAGGAATGGTCAGAGTGGATCAGACCAATGGACCATTTGGTTTCGCATCCTGGCTCCCAACAGCGGCCAATAAAGCAGGTGAACATTTTTCAGACTAAGGTTACGGCTACACTACAGAGTTTACAGCTGCACTACCTGTAGCGCTGCTTGTGCAGACCTCGTGCATTGACTTAATTCTTCTAGCCGCTGAGAGTGGCGGTAGCTACGGTGGCAGGAGAAGCACTCCCTGTCCCTGACATAGCGCTGTCTGTCTACACCCTATGCTTAGGTCAGTGTAACTTACGTCGCTCCACAGACTGGCTTATTCACACCCCCGAGCGACATAATTTACACTGACTTAAGCTGAAGTGTGTTCATACCCTAAAAGTTGTTGACGTTGAAATTTGTTTGTTTTTTTCTGGGGGGGGGGGGGAATCATGCCTTTTTCTATAGTTTAAAAAAATAACAACACGTTATTGAACTAGTCATGCTACATTGGCACTGGTATCTCTCAGCATGTCTGAGTGAGAATGCCACACATCTTTCATTTTTCTATCAGGCTGTACATTGACAGCAAGTGAATACTGGCTGACATGACAGCGTTTCCCTTCAACCCTCCCGGATACTGTGCTCTAAAAGGAGCAAGCTTCAGCGACAGGCAAAGCCGGACCTGCAGTAAATGAGGGTAGCTTGCTTCAGGGCGTTGTAACAAGTGAGAGAATGATAGGTATGCTTGGCTTTAGCCAGCAAAGTAGGAGTGATGTAGCTTTGCTTATTAAAGGCTGTCTGACACTTTTGTCCACTGATTGAGCTTAGGTGACTGTGTATGAATATGCAAATTCACAGGTGATTTTATATATATATATATATACACACACACACACACACACATATTCTGACTCTCACTAGTGCTCCCGTTGCTCAATTCTCATGTTAAACTGCTCACAAGGCATGAAATTGCACCAAACTTAGAGCTGCAAGGTTGCAATGATGGTGCATTGGCAGGAAAATATGTCAGCTTGGTATCATTTGATCTACCACTGTTCTGTGCTGACAAATGATAGATGCCTCATTAAACCACTCCATAGCTCAAAGTTATACGCCTCTCCACTGACTAGCAATAGTCCAGGGTGCTTCTGAAGCTCTCTTATAGTAGCTCTTTGCAGAATAGTTTTAAGGACCAGCTGCTTAGAAAGAGTCTTTACTGATAAAGACAGCTGGAGAGGGATTTATTCCTGACAATAATGTAGCTTTCAAATGTGCAAAGAATTTGGCCTTTTAATCAGTGTTGTTAGCATATTGATTTAAAAGCTGCCAGGGGTTATTTTAAGGAAACAGTTCTTACACCCATTACTAGAAAAGCCATCAAGGATATGAGAAAGGCAACTCGCTGTGTTACATTCATGGGATGAAGCTGCCAAAACAAATAACTTTATAGGCTCCCATTCGTACCTGATGGCCATTGTAGGAAAAAGGGACTAGCTGAGCAATAGTGAAACCTGAATCTTTTCCTTCTCTTGGGAATAAATTGGCCTTTCTAGTGCTATTAAAAAAAAAAAAAAATCAATGTAAAAAAAAAAGTGAAATGAGGCTCCTTATTTAAACCAAGTATCAAGTCCATCGGTGAGATTCCAAAGGAAAGCTCTACACGGGCTTTGTCGTCAGACAGATGTAATTGCTTTATATACATTCAGTTGAGGATTTTTCAAAGGCGGGCAGCATTGGCCTTCTAAACCCAACTCAGCACCTTTTAAATCCGATTGGAGCCCTTCTGAAAGCTATCCTGGGCATGGCATTTATTTAAACACAAGTAGGTTGACCCGAGGCAGGTTAGTTTTATGGGTGTGATTAGAAACCAGGGGAAATATTCTGGGCAATAGTCCTAGCTCTGCCATAGACTCTTGCAGGACCTTGAGCAAATAACGACCCTCCTTACGCCTCCCTTTTCCTCCGTGTCAGCATTTCCCAAACTTCGGATCCAGAGTGTGGTGAGACGTGTGCTGCGCAGGGAGAGGCGGTTGAATGCTCTGCTCCTGCTGGCCCCACCCTGCGCTGTGTGTGCTGACACACTCGCTCCACGGCACAGGGGTGTCAGCTACGCAGTGGGGAGCCCACAGGCCAGGCGAAGCCCAACCCAAAGCTGGGTTGTTTCTGACCCAACCAGAGGTGAAAGTAAGCCGGTACAGGCAGGTACGGAGGACCGGTAAGAAAAGGAGACTGGTTGAGGGGGGGAGAAGCCTTCCCCCTGCATAAGAATAGTTTAAACTCAGCTGTTCCCTGAGTGGTTCAGCCCTCGGGGTTAGAAGTGGTTTCTGGCATCCTTGTTAATTTCAATCACAGTAGCTGGGGGAAGTAGGGAGGGTGTGTTTGACCATGGCAGAGGCAGTCCTTGTCTTCCCCTGGGGATGAAGGGATCTCTCCAATACTAATATACACAACAAATGCAAGCATTTGGCTGCACAGCTTAAATCCAGAGCTAATAAAAGCAGGTGGAAGGGGAAAACTCACTGTCACATTGGTTTCTCGTTTCCTCTCTCCCCCTCCTCCTGCCAGGCTGTAGACAAGGCTCTGCATTCCTCCCCCACCCCAGCAGGGGTTCTCCTCTAGGCTCTAGCTTGCAGTAGGGACACTGGCTGAGATGCCTGCTGCTGCTGCCTGCATAACAACAGTTTAAACTCAGCTGTTCCTGCGCAGTTCAGCCCCCAGGGCTAGAAGCCGTTTCTGGCATCCTTGTTAATTTCACTCCTAGCTGTTGTTGGGGGGGGAGGAAGGGTGTGTGTGACCATGGCAGGGGCAGTTTTTTTCTGCCCCCGGGATTAGGGGATCTTCTATACACAAAAAATACAATCAAAATCAGGAACCATTTCCAAGTTCAAATCTATCCCATTCCCTCCCCAGCAGAAGATCATGGTTGTGATGTGCAAACTGCTTGCAGATCCTCTTTGAAATGTTACTGAACTGTGCACGGAACAGCTGCGTTTAAACTGTTCTTACGCAGGAGGCAGGCTTCTCCCTCTCCCCCTCCCTCAGCTAGTCTCCCTGCTCCCTCCTGCAAGCTAGAGGGAAGCCCCTGCAGCTGCTGCTCAGTGCCAGGCAGGGAGAAAGCACAGAGCCTAGTGTCCGCAGCCTGGCTGGAGGAGGAGGGAAGACACGGAGAAAAATGTGACAGTGAGTTTTCACTTTTTCAGGCTTATTCCAATAGTAAAGTTTTATTAGCGACAGTACTGGTAGTAGTAATAGTAGCTTTATTTTCTCTATCTATATCATGCAATGGGAGGGATCCATGAAGTACATAGGAGAGGTGGGTTGCTTGCGATTGGACCATATGGGTAAGAAATGTAAATTACTTTTACCCCTGCCCAAACCCCAGGGCTCCCAGCCGCCTCTGCAGCTGGTAGCTCTGGGGGTGATTTAAAGGGCCCAGCCCCTAGCTTCCGCTGAACCCCCGAGCCCTTTAAATCCTGATTTAAAAGCCCTGGGATTTAAAGGCCTCCCCTCTTCCAAAAGAGGCCACGCCTCTTCCGGTTGAGGCCCCTCCCCCCCGCAAGACTCTGGAGTACCGAGAAGTCCTTTAAGTTACTTTCATCCCTGGACCCAACCCACAACCCTTGTCGTCAGGGCCCCTGAAGGCCATGTTACCAGCAGTGAGCCCAAAGGAGGTCATGGCATCAAAAAGTCTAGGAAGCACCACTCTGTGAAAAGTGGGGGAGCCATGCTAAAAGCTCTCCCTCACAGCACTGATGTGTGGGCTGGTCCACTGGAATGAAGATGCTCATTCACGCCACAGATCTTGCCAGCACTTGCATATTTGATTCATAGTAAAAGCTGGTAACAGGCAGTAATCATTCAGTGTTAAAGGCTGTATGAGGGAAAAATTAGTACATGTTTAAAAACCAATTGTCGTCCGTGACTATTTTTCCTGGGGGACATAATTACTATTTAATATGACTCATGAGACTTTTAACATATAAGCCTTTACATCAGATCAGAACACAGCCACGCGGCCAGCGCTTCACATGGGCAATGGAATCTAGCACATCATGCAGGGCCGGCGCTACCATTTAGGTGCCCTAGGCAATGGCCTAGGGCGCCAGAATTTTTTGGGGGTGCTATTTTGCCGGGGGATCAGCATGCGGGTCCGGTGGACCTATTGCAGTCATGCCGGCGGACAGTCCACTGCTGGAAAGGCTCCGTTGGAGCTGCCGCAGTCATTTCGGTGGACGGTGCGCTGGTCTAAAGGCTCCAGTGGACCTACCGCAGTCATGCCTGTAGCAGGTCCACCAGAGCCTTTAGACCAGCAGACCGCCCGCCGGCATCACTGCGTCAGCTCCATCGGAGCCTTTCCAGCAGTGGACCGTCCGCCGGCATGACTGCGGTAGGTCCACCGGGGCCATGGGGGGTGGCGAAATGGCCATCCACCTAGGGTGTCAGAAACCCTGGCGCCGCTCCTGACATCATGGCAGCCGCTGCAGCCCTTAAACGTCCGCTCACCATTTTCTTTACTAAGTCAACGTTAAAGGACGTTTTGGCAAGTGTGGAACACTTCCCAGGGGTCTTCACCGAGGCCACCACTCCGTGTAACGTTTACCAGAAGAAACCAGTTTCACAGCACAGTAGGTGACAGAGCTGAGCAAGCGTAGATACTGATGCTGAGGTAACTTGTTTCAGAGGCTATGAAATCTGGGGACCAAAGAGCTTAGCTCCCATTTTAGGCCCCAAACTCAATCTGAGCTGTATTGAAAATGTTACCATGAAGTGGCTCACAGCGAGAACTGCTGGGTGTTTAGTTCTATTTGAAAATCTATCCCTTAATTATAGGGCCCTACCAAATTCACAGCCATGAAAAAAGACGTCATGGACCATGAAATCTGGCCTTTTAGGTGCTTTTACCCTATCCTATACAGATTTCACAGGGGAGACCAGTATTTCTCAAATTGGGGGTACTGACCCAAAAGGGAGTTGTAGGGAGATTGCAAGGCTATTTTGGGGAGGGAGGATTGCAGTGTTGCCACCCTTACTTCTATGCTTCCTTCAGAGCTGGGTGGCTGGAGAGTGAAGGTTAGTGGCCAGACACCCAACTCTGAAGGCAGCACCCCACCAGCAGCAGTGCAGAAGTAAGGGTGGCAATACCATACCAGGCCATCCTTACTTCTGCGCTGTTGGTGGCTCTGTCTTCAGAGCTGGACTCCTGACCAGCAGCTGCTGCTCTCCAGCTGCCCAGCTCTGAAGGCTGTGCTGCCACCAGCAGCAGCGCAGAAGTAAGGGTAGCAGTACTGCAAACCACCCCCCCAAACCTTGTGACCTCCCCCCAACTCCTTTTTGGGTCAGGATCCCTACAATTACACCACTGTGAAATTTCAGATTGAAATAGCTGAAATCATGAAATTTATTTAAAAAATCCTATGACCATGAAGTTGATCAAAGTAGACACTGAATTTGGCAGGGCTCCACTTATTTATGGGCCCAAATGGAACCAGAGCTCTTTGGGAAACCTGGCCACCCCCACTTCCAGATATTCTGCTGGTCATGGAAATCTACAGCCAACAATTGTGAATATCCATATCAAGGCACCTTAAAATGAACTTGATTTTCTGGATATCCTCCTGGGAAAATCAGATTTCCTCACCCTGACTCAAACTGGGCCTCTAGCATCACTAGTCATTTTTGCAAGTCCTCGCCCTGTGTTTTTGGGAGCTATGTTCAAGTCACTCTACTTGTTCATGAACAAGGAAGGTAACAACTCCTGCCTGTGAGAGGGCGTAATAAATGATTTACTGAGGAGGTATCTTGCATGAGTAATGGGTGCTAAACAAGTCCACATAGTGCAGGAATACCCTGTGATAGTCAGTTCTCAGGCAGTGGCGAGCAGCTTGATTACGCAAGTTTCCCTTGCACTGCCCTCCATTCTCAACATGGAGGGAGGGAAACCCTTACCTCTCTTCGTTGAAAATTGTTGGACCACATCCGTCATCTAGAAAAATCAGTTCCAGCCTCTACTGAAGATTGAGCAAGTGGGCAAACACCCACCTTCCTTTCTGCTTTCTTCCATGCTTAGAAGTCATTCCCCAGAAACATCTACAGAGCCACTTCAAGGGCTACCTTCCACTCTCTCCTCCGCCACAATGACTACAAAAACCATAAGAGGTGCTGCACACGACCAGCCTAACTGTCATTCTAGGCTTTGTCTCATATGCCCCTGTCTACAGCCAACTGTTGACTCTTGTTTTGTACTTACATAGTTCCTGCCTCAAGGGGCTTACAATCTTTTTGTTGTGTTTGTACAGCCCCTAGCACATGGGGTCCTTGGTTGTGACTAGGGCTCCTAGACTGTACAGTAATACAAATAATAAATGATGGGACTTATTCTGCAGGTAGGCAGCAGTCATGTGAATGAGTTTGTGAGGTTGCTGGAGCTTACAGGGAAAGGGTCTGATACTTTGATTCTAAACTGGTTATTGTTGCTGCAACTAGTGAAGCAAAATGGACACAGCTCACAAAGCCTGAGACAGGCCAGCCACCTTTCATGCCAGTTTTAGTAGCAAGTAGCAGAAAATCCACTTGGGGGAAAAAAAAAGTGCTGTTTATGCACAAGCCGGATCCATGCTGCAATCTTAACCATAAAGTGTTGCAATACGTGCCAGTCAGGCGGAGGCTGTTTCCTTGATGCTCAATCCAATTTCACACTCACCCAGGACAGAAGGAATGAGGTACACAGAGTGTTTCCTGGTAATAGGTTTCAGATAGATAATTAGGGCCTTAAGATTATGCAAAGAAAATAGGAATTTGTTTTATGCTCACATGGTAAAGGCCACTCAGGCAATGCCTAGGGAGTAACATCAAACAGCCCTGCCAAGGGACATACTAGACAATACTTACAGAATCGCAGCCCCAGCCCCCTACAGCGATGTCGTTTGTAATGGAAGTGGTTAGTAACATCCAACCATTAACTTAGAAAAGTCAAGAAATAAGGCTGTACTTGTCCATTCAGAGTGATGTTTCCCAGAAAGTCTCTTATCCCTGCCCTTGGTGTCACCCCACAAGCACCTACACTTCTGTTTTTGTCATCTCTGAAATCTTCTCAAAGGCTAAAGAAATAAGGCAGAATTGAGTAGCCATATACGGTGAAAGAAGCAGAGGACACAGGCAGACTAGAACTGGCAAAATACACTTCCAAGTCAAAGGTTAGCTGTGGCTTTAAGGCAACATGCTGAGACTAATAACCCTCAAACATTCTGTTTTTCCTGTTCTACACACCATTTCAAGACTATGATGAGCCACAGTAGAGTGTGCCACTTAACTCATTAGCGAGCTGCAGAATATTAAAGACTAAATAATATTCTTCTCTTTACTTTTATATGCATAGCTTTCCTCCCATTCCCTACTGTCGGGCTGATTAACCTGGATTTGTACGGACAGATTGCCTTCTCCTACATAACAGCAGACAGTAGGTCGAATTCCACCATTCATTAATGCAAGGCTTGGAAGATTTTGTTCAGTAATAACTGTAAAAGGAGCTAGCGTTCCTATTTTACCAAATCAGGGTCTTCCTTTTCCAGATTTGATTAGAGCAGCGTGTGGGTGAGGCTACATACCTTTGGAGATCTGTGCCTGTATAACTGGTTTACTCTTAAAGTTCTTTAGATCATTCCATGGGCAAGGCTGCAAACCAAACTAGAGATCCACAACAGAAAACTGAGAACTTACACCCTTCTCATTAAGTCATTGAGAAGAATGTGTTTACAGTCCCTCTCCCTGTTCGCAACCCCTAGCTGAGGGATCAAATTTCAGGTCACCACTTTTCTTCTCAACACCCGTGGATCAGAATAAACTAGACTATTTAAGTAAAAAGTTTAATTATAAAATAAATAGGTTTCCTTTATGTTGTACACATACCTTAAATATTAAATACAGTAATAAATATTTACAATAGTATAAAACTCTGTACTTACATACTTACAGAAATTAAATTTAATTTAGCAGTTTTGCTTAACCATCAGAAAAAATTTTCTATAAGCCTTTGAAATAAATTATAAACATACTTGACTCCTGAAAAGAACGCAATACTTCATGCACAAGATTTGGTTTGAATCAGTTAGGGAAAGTTCTCACATGAGATCATAAGGACAAGTCAGCAAAAGGCGATCAAGACAAAGTACTTTAGAAGATTCTGTGCATTTCAAGGGGAAAAAAAAAATCACAACAACATTGATTGTTGATATTCAGCAAGCAGTAGCATCTGACTCTAGCTCTTCTCCAGAAGAGGGGTTCTCCATTACTGAGACTAGAAAACATTTTAAATCTTAGACTACAAGGACTTCATCTTTTATTACTTGAGGATTAGTTGGAAGTGCCAAGATCTGGAAGCCCAGGGAGGAAGCTCTGGACAATGAGATCACAGACAGAAACAAAACTAATAAATTAACTGGCAGAGGTTCTGTAACAAGACCCAAGAAATGCCTGAAGACTAAGCTTGATTCCACATTTTCTGGAAGTTCAGAGTGCTCATGTTTTCTTTAAAGAGTATCTTGCTGGGGCAACAGGACCTAGTTCTTGATCTTATGAACTTAAATTAGAACAAAGGTGTTCATCGCCCAATGTACTAGAAAAAAAGCCTGAAGACAATCTACAAGAAGTAATGGCCTCAAGTTGCAGTGGAGAGGTTTAGGTTGGATATTAGGAAAAACTTTCACTAGGAGGGTGCTGAAACACTGGAATGGGTTACCTAGGGAGGTGGTGGAATCTCCTTCTTTAGAGGTTTTTAAGGTCAGGCTTGACAAAGCCCTGGCTGGGGTGATTTAGTTGGGGATTGGTCCTGCTTTGTAGGAGATTGGACTAGATACCTCCTGAGGTCCCTTCCAACCCTGATATTCTCTCATTCTAATTGAAACTTCAAAGCAATCACTCAGCCCAGCAAACGTGTGCATAACTTTACTCATATAAATAGTCTCACTGAAGTCAATGGAACTACTCATGCTTAAGTGTTCACAGGATCAGGGCCCAGGTTTGTTACAAAAGGAATCTTCAGTGAGATATCATGAGTAGATTTTGAAGCTTGTCTACACCATGCTTTAGTCTGCACTAGTATGTCATGTGCAGACTGGACTACGTGGACCCTGCTGGCACTGCAAGTTTCCCAGTGCACACTGATGCTTGAAGCAGGACTGTCAATCTGCACTAGGGAACCTGTAGCATACACCAGCAAGGTCAACGCAGACCAATAGTCTAGTCTGCACTAGAACTCCACGTCCTGTGGTGCAGACAAGCCTTCAGATTCCTGGTCTGCTGCTAATAAAGCAGATACAGCACATAGGATCACAGGGGTGGGAGAAGAAAGCTCGTCCCCACGCCTGTAGTGCACCTCCAGTCACAAAGGTCTGGGGAACAAGCTTAATCTAATCTTTTCCCACTTCCTTTTGTGTAACAATGGGGCAGAGAGGGGCAACAAGCCCTCTGTTCTCCTTAAAGCCATTATCTCCCTTAAATGGAAACTTTGGACAACAAGTGTGACTGCAGGACATTTGCAGCAAACAGCAAGAGTCAAAAGGAATGTTATCCAGGTAGCAGCAGAAAGATGGCAGTCTTCCATCAATGACTGGATGGGGCCCACTGGCAGCAGTTCCCACGCAGCTCCTGACAGTGGTGTTTTTAACCCTCTAGTTGCAACATCCTCCACACTGGGCAGCCAGGATGTGTTGGCAGCAGCCCAGCCCAGCCAGCTTCTCAGCATCAAATTGTTCTTCAGAGGCCTCCTTACAGGATCCAAGTTGATTGAGTGGGGCCTCTGGGTAACAGCTCTTAGTGGCTCCAACACTGGCCACCTCCTACATGTGTCTTCCTGAAGGAATTAGTCTGCAGCTTCAGCAAAGGTCGTTTCAACATCATGTTCTGCAAGAGACAGACTAAATCATACCATCTGAAGGGCAATGCAAATTATGACTCAATTTGAAAGTCAAGCCCCAGCAGACTGAACATTTAGCCTTTGCTGTCAGTCTATATGCTGAATTTTGGGTTTCTTACTGCCTTTCTATAAGCAGTTAAAGAAGCTTTAAGGCCTGAATACTTATTTTCTTCAAAAAGCAGCAAGCAACATTAACTGGTCCAGGCATAGGTCTAAAGCTATGGGGCCAGATCCTCAGCTGGTGTAAATCTGCATATATCCAGCTACAGTTTACACTGTAACAACATAGAACAGTTCAAGATGAGGCCCCATGGCTTATACTGAGATTGATTCTTTCCAGTTATTTCTTGGCTAACTGTATCAGCCCCTTACAGTCAGTCGATGAGCTAGATATGCCAGGTTTAAGATTAGACCTAGTCTTTTAGCCATGGTGGGGGGGAGTGATTGCTTTTTGTAAAATGCAAAATCTAGATTTCTTACTGCATAAGTAGGTGAGATAAAGCTAGATTTTAAAGGGATTTTAGGGAGGCTCGGAAGACAAAACATAACTGGATGGCTCAGAGAACTGAGAGGATACCAAGTCATGTGGAGGTCACTGGTTCATATCTAGATGCAGCTAGGACATGACAAGGTTTTAGCCAGTGACATGCAAGAGAATTTGTTTTACAGCACTCAGTTAGGCCATGTGCTGCCTTCTCCTCTTACCACGCCACCCCATGCAAATACATGCTAGTGGTTTCAGTTCTCCAACAGGACAGAAGACCACATCACAGCAGGCTGGCACTGCTGTAGGCTCTCAAGTGGACAATGTCTGTATTGACTGACGAGCCACATTTCCTTTGCTCATGTTTAAATATGGCCCCTGCAGTCTGAGGAGGGGACAAGATGCTAGGAAGCTTGTGCTGTTCTTGTACTGAAGAATTTTGGTCTCCAATGCCTGTTTCATGGAGCGAAGTGCTGACTTGTTATTTAGATGCTACCCAGTCTCCCTCGGTAACAGAACGAATAGAAAAGTTCATGACAGGAAAAAGAGTGCTTGGCACCCTGCCCCCAGGCAGTCCATGCACTGTTTCTTCTTCTGTCATGACTCAATAGTAGTCTATGGCCTCAGAGGGAGAACACACTTCAAAGTGCTAGAGCCCACAGGGAGGGAGGCTCTTTACTGCTCCTATACGGCCAAGGGCTTCCTTTGTGAGGTTTTCCCTCAGCTCGAGCCCCTCTTGTGAACCAGCGGAGGGAAGACACAGAAGGGAGCGTTGATGCTGTTAAAGCAGCAGGAATTTCTGCACCGTTCTACATTTGTCAAGGTTTGAAGGAGACAAGCAGCTACTAAGGCTTTCACCTGTGACCAGGCACTTCAGGGTCTTCCCATTCTGTGCCTCTGCACAAGACGGGAAACAGGTTCCGCAAGTACCTACTAGGTTATTACCCACACCAGGAGTTTGGGATTGTGTTTCCAACAGCTGTGCACACAGCAAGAGTCTGAAACTCCACGTTACGCAGAATTAGGAAGCATGTGAGCGTTTTGTGGATGGTGCAAGCTTGGAATACTATTGAATGCACACAACGTCATTCTGTACCTGCACTCTCCTTTACACGCCAACATGGCCATTTCCAGTTGCTTGTCTGAGCTTTTTTCTTTCCTCTGTTTCTTCACATCGAGGATACGTTTTCCTGACCCTGTGGAGTCACAAAGCATTAGGTTTTAGAGCTCATCCAGAGTGAGTATGTTTGTCCCCAATCCCTAAAGCATATCCTCCAATATGGAGACTGGAGTGCCAAGCAACCAGCTTGTGGAAAGCAGGAGAGCTGCTTTTGTTTGCTAAGCATTCTCCAGCTCTGAGCATATACTGCGGTAACCCTTGCACAGCTCCAGGAATGGATCCTGCAAAAGGGAGTTCCAGTTCTAGAATACTGGACATTTCCAGGGGACTTTTCATCCACGTGCTTAGCCCTTTCTTGTAAAGGGTCACAAGAAAGGGTTAACACATGGATGAAAATGTATCACAATCCTCATTTTGAGGAGTTTTACTATTGATTTCAATGGGAACAGGCCACAGCTGAGTGCTTTTGATAAATTCTATCCTAAGGAACTTGTCCAAGCTCATACAACAGTTCTGGAATAGAAGCCAAGAATTCACCCCCCTCCAAACCACCTGCTTTAACTGTCTTATTACTATTAAGACTGATGACTTCTTGCTCAAGCCGTAGGTCAGCAGGAGAATGTTTTAGACAGTGTTTTGCAAACCTGAGGCTTGTGCCTAAAATTCAAGTTTGTGGAAGGTCCTAGTTGGATAAGACAATTTTAATTCTATTTTATCAGACACTTTAATAGATAATCCTCATTTGAGCCTGACTTTGTGCTTCACAAATCTGAACTAGTTACTCTTCATAGTACCCCTGAGTATGAAAGAAGTATCCCATCTGTAATGTGGTGAATACTTAAGGCCAGTTGTGTCTGCATCAACATTTCTTAAAATGAGATTAAAGTATGAAGCAACAGACAGAAGTGCACACCTTTGTTTCCTGAATTGCAGGCATGGGTACAGCATGTACCTGATTCAGTTATTATAGCGTAGTCTGCTTAGGCTAATTTTAGATCCTGGCTTTTGGGTTGGCTTTACATTATCCCAGGCTGCAGTACAGTATGATTTATTGCATAGCCAGCTTAAGTTCCACAGGGGCATTATATGTTAGTTGATGACACATCATACAGCCGCGTGCCCCAACTGACCTGAACGTTTTAAGAACTGGGACACAAGCACAGACCAGAGTGCCATCAATGCATTTCACATGTTATCAGCTACCACGCAGTGCTTGTAAGTGGCTAATTGTGAAGAGGGCGGTAAGAACAACTTTCTA
Source organism: Gopherus flavomarginatus (assembly GCF_025201925.1). Taxonomy (NCBI): domain Eukaryota; kingdom Metazoa; phylum Chordata; order Testudines; family Testudinidae; genus Gopherus; species Gopherus flavomarginatus. The sequence goes on from NC_066619.1 coordinate 152,250,460, forward strand.
ATGGTTTATTGCTGATCGAGGTCCAGATTTTGGCTACATTCAATGTCCTCAGCCTTTATCTGGGAATGGTGTTTCCATACATTTTAGGGGAATAGAGGAAAGGACAGAGATCTGATTGGCACATGCCCACATGAGGAATGCTTCATTGAAGACTGGGCTCTAGTTCATAGTGTAACAATGGTATTACTTCATTTGTGGTCACCCAGTCACTGAGTAACATCACCGAGATAAGAATCAAGGCAATGAACTTGTACTCTAGTATACTGTGCTTTCTGGGCACCTCGCCTTGAACACATTAACTTGTGTACAAGGCATGGGGGAAGTCAACAGTTCCTATATACTTTTTTTGCATGTGCCTATCCAAGATAATCATTTATATCACCATCTGAACCAAAATGCTGGTAAAGTCAGCAAGATTTTGGGTTGGTAATTACTCCATGTTCCTCATGTTCAGTTTTCCAAGGGGCAGCTTCTTATGCAACTTAGTTTTGACTCTTGATTAGAAACACTCTTATGATGTGTCCAATATATTGAGGTTTGGTCACGTGTCAAGGTAGAGTTTTGTCTGAGTTACTTGCAAATCAACTTCTTGTCCATAGGAGGCAACACTAAGCATATATATTACTGTTTTTCTGTCCGGGATTAGGAATCTAGATGGCCTACTCCTATGAAGTTAAGAGTACGTTTAGAGGTCTATACATTCATACTCCACCCTCCACTTCCCCCACAGACATCAATGGGAGCCCCGTGTTCAGGTAGAGGACATTATCCACCTATAATGGGCATTGTTCAACTAAACAAGTTAGCACTAGTGTTTTTCCACCACTAGTCTCCACTTCCGTGCCCTCCAATGCCATTTCTGTTCCCAGTTACGGCAAAGACTGGGAAAAGCTATACAACAGAACATGAGTGACAGAACCAGACTCCCTATGCTCAATGCACACCCCACCACTTTTTGGTCACCTTACAAAGTCATCCATTGATTGACCAGTTTACTTTCTTTTAAATCCACATTGGACTGTAAACTCCTCAAGGCAGGGACTAGTCTTATTTTATGCACGTGAAGGGCCAAGCACACTTAACTTGCTTTGCAGCAGTGTAACCCCAGACTATTTTTCTGTAATGGTAGCATACTGTGCAAGCTACTCTTTAATTAAGCTAGACAGACAGACTGGGAAGTGCTATACTTACTGCATTATAACAATGACGACAATTGCAATGAAGCTGATGCTGGACAGCAGAACAGCTACCACCACCAATATCGTTGTGGAGTAGTTGCTGATGTCGTTTCTCTTTTGAGTCTTCATGAACTGTTCACCACAACGTTCACCAAAATAATCCTGACGACATCTGAAAATAACCCACATTAATATCAGCATCCGCTCCAGGAGCACTGGGTGGCCTGTCTGAAGCCAAGCCAACATGCACATTCAGGTGACATTTCAGTCAACTGACAGAGGGATCCAGGTGCTACTGTTAGAGAATCTGCAGGAAATGCAGTCATCGTTCTAGCTCAAGGTTTGCTGACATTTAAACAAGTTGAGATCAGTTTGGGTGTGCTGTTTCAGGAAGGCACACCTTTTCATTCCTCCAGCTTTCAATTTTATGATCAACTGATGAGTTCAGTGGCTTATTATGCAGCTTATGAATCCCACCATCGTTTAATTTATAAGGTAGAAAGTTTCTCATGCGTGACAATCCAAGAGGTTGAACCAAGCTGATTTCCCTCTGACTAAGCCATTATTCACAATGAGTATCTTGCCATAGATTCAGATACACTCTTATAATCTATACAAGATCTGAGCATTAACTTACTTGCATATTACTTCTTTGAGTTCTTCTAGGTATTTGCATTCACCATGAATGCAAAAATTTTTGTACTCCGCTTCACATGGTGTCTCTTTCTTATTTTTCTTTCCTTTGTTTTTCTTTCTTTTTATTTTGTCAGGATTCTTTTCCCTATCTGTTTTTGTTTGCTTGGGTTTAATCACAGGTTCAACTGGGAAAGAGAGAAGTCACGTTCAGTCCAGAATTTAAAACAGCTAATTCCTTCCAACATGGAATTACACCTTAGGCCTTAACCCAACAGCAAAAGGTTGAGGAAGTGAGTCTTGGAAAAAAAGCAAGCATTTGTATGCAAATGAATATTTATAGATAGGCATTCTGCGGCCAGGATTCTCTCTTGGCCTCAAACATGACCCCTATAGAAGGATGATGCATTGTTTCACGTGGTTTTTAATTCAGCTAACATTAAGGTATGCTCACTGTATTACATTTACAGGGGCACATTTAAGCCAAGATGAAGAATTGGCCCAAATGGACTATTCACAATAATTGCAAGACAAACAGGATGTGGCTCACTATGAGCAAAGTTCAGCAACCACTGACTTAGACCCACCCCCATTGCATCAGTGAGCGGAGGTTGCTCTTGTCAACCAGGTGCCAGCATGCACCTGTAAAGGCAGAATTTGGCCTTACACCTTAAAGTGAAGATATCCCTGATGGCTACATAGGGTGTACACTGATAGAAAGTGTGTGCAATATGATAGATTGTGTGTAACTACTCCTACATCAAAGCTCTTATCTTACACGGGGAAGGAAATTCATACCAGAGTTGCAGTCACTTCAGGTCTACTACTGCTGTTACTGCCATCCAGATTAGATGCAGCCTCAAGTGATTTTTTACTTAAACTGCTAGCATAGGCAATTATATTGCCTTCCTTTATGTTGCAAAAAAGACAGTAGCATCCTTAAATACTGAGGACAAGCTTCTTCTCTTTAGCTAGAAAATATAGCACTAGTAGCCTCTAGAGTTTAGATAATATACACATGAACACACAGCAAGGAGAATCAATTTATAGTGTTAGTCCTCTTCATGAAATATGGTTAACTACAGTTATTTGCCTTAGTTGCTTTACAGATGGTGCAGGCAGTATATCACATATTCTGAGATAATTTTTACTCTCTCATGGTATGATGCAACTTACACACCAATTTGATAAGCCATAAATTGTGAGTTATTTGCATCATGACCATACAGTTCTCATAAAGGCTAATTCAACTCCCTGGTTTTACAGTAACCAGAGTAGTCTAATTGACTGGGGAAAGCCTCCAAATATACCCCTGAGCATTTTAAGTTCTTAAGTACATTTGTCATGTATTTTGGTTACTCAAAGCAAGAGACCATCCTAATTTAGGAGACGTTTGACTGTGAAGGGATTTTAGTTATACCAGCAGGCAAACCAAAAAGTACTGGCCCTGTTGTCAGGTTTCTTTTCCCTAGAAAAATAAAGCCATGAATAGTCACTATGGACAGGACAAGGGCATCAGCTGTTCAATTAAACTTTGGCAGATCAAGACAATCTACTTTGACAGCAGGTCCTTCTTTTGTCCCTTACCTTACAGGACTCAACCTGTCAGTTTGCATTTAAAAGGAAAATGCTGTTGTCTTTGTGGTTTTATTAACAAACAATAGTTTGCAAGTTGTATATCCTTAGAAAGCTGCCTAGCATCTTAGGGCATGGGGTGGGAAGCAGTCTGCTGCCGAATTTAAATTTGTGGGGCTTTAAATCAGTCCAGTGCAAAAAGCCCATAGCCCATCAACAAAACAGCAGCCTCTTGTTAAGAGTCCAGTTTCAAGTGCAGACATTATCAGCCCATGAGCCCCTGAACCAATACATTTCAGGCCCAACTTATGTTGACGGATTCATTTTCTCATGGAAGCCTAGAACATTCGACAACAGATCAGATGGGCCCAGACCAAACCCACCTTGCACAAGGAGTAAGTTCTACTTGGAATGTTGTAGCTCAGGCCTGTCCCTAAGGGCTGGATCCTTTGTGCTATCACTGGAGTCATGGGCATCTTTCCACTGACTAATGGCAACCAGATCATGCCCCATAGCACAGCGGAGCTTGTAGACTATTGGATGTTAAATACAAGGACAACCTTACAGACTGCAGATCTGACTTCAAGTCCTGTAAGTAGCCCTCTGAGATTTTCCATTGCCATTCCCTGTGAAGTGTCCCTAACATAAGGACACAGGCCAAACAGGACTATTGGTCACCATTTAAGATACACTAGGGCTTTCCTGGATAGCCGGCATACAAGATAGTTTGGCAACTTGGAGGCTTCAGCTAAACGGAAAATAACTTAAAATTCACATTAGCAAACATTTTAAAAGCTTTGGTGTGGACAAGTTGTCTTTAGGGTTCACCTCAACCAGCTAACATACAGGCTCGCCCCACCTATACTAAGGCGTTAAGAACGTGTTGGACAAGATAAGTAGCTGCTATTCAAAAACCCACTTTTTATCCAGTCTAGACATACTCCAATCATTGCACAATAAACTGGTGCTTGCTAGTCACCCTATAGCTACTTCCTAGCAGAGAACCTGCATTAGTTTTATTATAAGTCAAAAAATTCTAAGCCAGATTTTTGCAAATACTCCAGACCAACTAGCACCTAGTGAGAAAAGGAAGTGCAGGGCATATATGAAAAGTCCACCCACTTCATTGGTCTGACTTTAAAGTAACTACACCAGCAGAGAATATTGGCTAGAAAGTTTTAGATTTGAGGGGAAATGCTAAAATGCTTCAACATCCTGCATACCACTGGTTGCCAATATATTTTGCATACTGAGCAGTAGAATGTTAGGATGCACAAGTCAATGGAAGGCAAGTTCAAGGCTCGTTAAAAAAAAGAAGATTATTCTTGTATGCAACCATTGGTAGCCAAGCACTGGGCAAGCTCAACCAAAGAAATGGCTCCATCTTTTAAGTGAACTGTGTCCATGTGATACATTATCCTGGTCAAACATGATTGGGATCCTTGGGGGAAAACATGCAGAAGCATCACTTCAACTCACCTCTAATTGAATCATCTACAATGTACATAGGCACTGCTGGGTCCTCCTCCTCGTCGTCTTCAGTATCTTCATAGTCAACTCCTGAGGGCATGGTGCTCCCATCCACGCTGTGGTCCAGTGCCTGGGGCACATTTTCCTCCTGCTCTGTCGCATTTAGTCCTAATCCAGCAGCAGGGTGGCACCCTATAGAACAGAATGAAGACATGTTAAAGTGGATCAGGATTTCAGGCCAACCCCTCAAATCAAATCTGGCCAAAGTGTTTACCTCAGAGCACACATTAAGCAGCTACTGAACACAGGCCATCATTCACAAGTGAGTCACTAAAGAAGCAGCAACGAGCGTTTCAAATGCAAGTTCACTTATGCCAGCCCAATGATTTCAAACACAAAGATGACATTTTAGTTTTTCTTCTTAGCTAGGACAGACCTAAAACCCAGGGAGACTGCAGGGGGCCATTCTACCCCACAAGACAGAGCAGAGGTTGATTTAAATCAGTTTCCCATAGAAGTCTCCAAATTGCTATGGAATTTCTCACCTTCTGCCTCCATCTGGCCACCAGGGGAACACCGAGCCCTGGACAGCCCAACACAGGGGGCCATGGTAAGTGTTAGGAGATGAGCAAAACCTACTCAGGGGCCTGGGCTGAAACAAACAGGGGTTTCCAATCCGGTTTACAGCACCGCTGCTGCCCCAGGGCTCTCTCTCAGAGGGGTCCCACACGGAACGCCAGGGGCTAGGAGACCTGCCAGCTCCTCAGCCCTAGCGCCCTGCAGGGGGAGCAACAAGCCTCCCTCCCCCGGGGGGCCAGCGGAACGCACTGCGACCGGACCGGCTCCGGGCTCCCTGCGCAGCGCAGCGCCCCGGGAGCGCACCCCGCGCCTCGCTCACTCACCGGAGAGCCAGGCCAGCGCCGAGAGCAGCAGCAGGGCTCGCATCGGAGACGGCAGCGTGCTGGCCTCCCGGCCGGCTTCACTTCTGGGCGAGGTCCCTATGCGCGCTCAGCTCCCGGCGCCAGCTGCCCGCACTTTATAGAGCTGCCCGCTTTATATAGGCGGCTGCGCGGAGCCGGCTGGGCAGGACCGCGGGCCTGCGTCAGCCGGGTGGAGCGAGCGGGAGCCGCCCCTGGGTGCGCAGGGAGGAATGCGTGGCCCGGAGCAAAGGGGGACTCGCTGGCGTGGGAGAGCCCGGACTCGGTAGCGGGGGCGTGGGTGGGGGAGAGTCCAGGCAAGCCAATGAAAATCGGGCAGGACTTCCCCTTACACGTGCCCAGCCTGCAGCGCCGTGCACCCACGTGCCTGCGCAAGGCAGGCTGCCTGGCACCTGTTTGTTCCCCCAGAGGGGCTACCTGGACAAGAATCGGATGGCACAGCCCACCCCCCCTTCTGCTGACTGGCCTAGGTTGGTAGGGTGAACAAACAGCAAGTGTGAAAAATCAGGACTGGGATGGGGAGTAATAGGAGCCTATATAAGAAAAAGTTCCCAAAATCGGGACTGTCCTTATAAAATCAGGACAATTGGTCATCCTGTAGGTTGGCCTCCTGCCAGTTATACCTGGTCCGAAAAAGGCAAATGGTGAAATCTTTGACAAATGCTCCCACACCACCAGCTCTTTTTCTCAAAAAGATCCGAAAAGTGTTTGCTGCTTTTCAGCCAGCTTATGATGAGAGCAACAGCTGGAGTGCCAGTACGATTTCCCTGCATGTCTGCATCTGTTCTAACTGTAGTACAGCCTGACTGTTTGATTTCTGAGGACAGACAGTGGGTGTGTAAGGAAAGTGGGTGTTACTAGCATCTGTTGCCTGGAAAGGATGGCTTGCTGTAGCCCTCTGCTGGCTCTCCCCATATACCCAGAGTCCAGCCTTACAAAACCTTATGCACAAACTTCACTTGGATGTCAACGGGACTGCCTGGCTGTGTACAGTTAAGCTGGTGCATAAGGGTTTGCAAGATCTGGACCTAAGATTGTAGCAGATTTAGTGCAGGGACGGGCTTTTCATTACATGCAGGCTTGGCAGGATTCGAGTTCCCCAGTGCATGAGCATTCCTTTCTGCCGCTATATCATTTCCCCCGGGGGACACTATCAGTGTGCTGCCAGGGTAGCACCAGAAGCAGGGGCGACTCTAGGAATTTTGCCACCCAAGCACAGCAGGCAGGTTGCCTTCTGCGGCTTGTCTGCGGACGGTCTGCTGGTCCTGCGGCTTTGGAGGACCTGCGGGGGATCCTCCAAAGCCACGGGACCAGCGGACCCTCCGCAGGCACGCTGCCGAGGGCAACCTGCCTGCTGCCCTTGCGGCGCTGGCAGAGAGCCCCCCGCGGCTTGCTGCCCCAAGCACACGCTTGGCGTGCTGGGGCCTGGAGCCGCCCCTGACCAGGAGGCATTCTGCCTTGGGGGACCAATGCTTCTGGGGGCTCCAGGTGGTGCAGCCCTGATGACACCCCCCCCTCCGCCCCCATGTGGCTGGTTGGCATGGATGGAGCTGTGGTACCATCCCTTCCTTGCCCCCCTTGGGGCTTCCTGAGGGTGTTTGGAGGAGAGGACAACCCCATTGCTGTTCTGCCTGACCCATGAGCCTGGCAAGACTCCTGCCAGCTGGCTTTGTGATTAAGAGAGCAATGCTACATCCCAGTCAGTGACTAGAAACCAGAATGAAAACCAACCACACAAGCCCCAATTCAGCAAAGGACTTCACCACTTGCTTACTGTTAAGTCTGTGCTGACGTCCTGATAACTTGAAGCATGTGCTGAAAACCAGGGCCTGGGTTTTTACCATTGCCACAACATGCAGACAGTATAAGATGTTATAAAGTCCTCTGAAAACTTCTCTGTACAAGTGTCAGCCAATCCCTCCCCACACCTGCCTCTCCTCCCCACCCCCCGCCCCCGGTTTCTGCCGTGACTCAATTACACAATAAAGTGAAAATATTGTGAAGCCGCAAAGAGTTGCCATAGGGACAAGTCATATGTCATATGCAGAGGAATGAGGAGTTTATTGCAGCGACAATTCCAGCAGGTTACGCTGCCCCCCACGTGGGTGGAAGCAGGCTAGATACGATAGTGAATAGGATTTTTCACCAGCAAAAAGGAAACCAAAGGAACAGATGCTGAGCTTCTTACGCAGCCAGTGAGTGTTTGCTTGAGTAAGGCATGAGTAACCGCTGCATGGTGTTACTTAGGCAGGCGGGGGGGAGTGGGAGGGAGAAGGGTATTCACACTGGAAATGCAGAATGCTCCCTAGAACTCCAGATGCACATATGCTGGGTGGCTGCTACTACACCTCTCTGTAAGGTGCAGCATGATACTGCATGGCCTCCCAGATGCTGGGCCATTGTGGAGGGGAGCTATAGCCCATCTCCTCTAAAGCACTGGGCTCCCCTCTAGCAGGGAGGGAGCTGACCCTGTGCTCCCAATGTCCACTGGAAAAAAAGCACAGCTCCCCTGACTCCATCAGGCAGGGGATCAGATCTCTAGAGTGCACGGGCCGCACAAGAGGGCAAGGGAAGGCTCCTTGAGTCCTTCCACCACACACGTGCACTTCCGGGTGAGGGTCAGGCACAAGCTGGCCCCGGGAATTTGACCCCAAGGTTCTTCACCATGAGAGGTGATGTCATCTCTTGGATTCCTTTTGATTAGCTTGTGAGGGAGAGAGATTTTTGGCCCCCTAAAGATTCAGGTCTCAAGCAAGGACATGCTTTCCTGGAAATGAATAAGAGGAACTGGAGGGCTGTGTACTATAAAAGATATTTTGCATTGGCTCTTTTCCTCTAGCCTGTATAGGTTGGTATTTTATTTATAGTTCAGCAAACGTACCGAATCCTCTGTTGAACTTGGTGGCGTTCCAAGTTATTCATTCATTCATCTCGCCTTCTTCCCTGTGTTACACACTGCGAAGGGCGATAGATAGCTCTCAGAGAGGTGTCCAACTCAGGTTAGCTCCATATTTAGATCTAGGTCAGTCTGTGACCCAAAGTCAATGGGCCAAATCATCAACCAGTGTCTGCTAATTGCTGTCACTCACAAAACACGAGCTTATTAAAAGAGGGAGATCTAAGGAGGGGGATTCCAGCCCAGCTGATGACCCATGTGGGTGTTAATGATTACACAGGATGGAATTTTTTAACAACCAAGGAAATTCATGAAAAGAACACGAAGGTTGCAAAATCAAGCATTCAGATGTTTGGACATGCAAAAATTACGGTAGCCTGTGCAGCCTTAATGTGGCTCCCTTGTGTGTATGCACTTTGATAAAGTCTTTAATTACATGATCACATACTATTTTTTCCACGGTCTCGGTACTCTTAGCTCCAGTGCCCTGCTCCACAGCAGCCAGGAGCAGTAGTTGCAGAGAAAGTCCTGATCAGCCCGTCCAGCCCTTGGGTGGAACATGCTCAGTCTAGACAAAATCTCCAGAGAATTTAGTGATCAAACTCCAAGAAGTCTCTCCTGAGTGTGTGTGAACTGAAGTTTTCCAAACTTGGCCAAATGTGAATGTTTTTTCATGGGGCAGCAAAAGCACATCCCTGACATACTGTCAACCCCCTCCTCCCCTCGCCACCCCATGCCAAATTTCAAGTCCCTGCTCCGAAGCATGGAGGTGTTCAATCTCAATGAAACGGCTGTAGGAATTTTTTTCACCACTGGCAAAACAATATTTTTTTTTCTAATCCTTGTTCTCAGAAATGGCTGAAACTTTTTCAAAAAGTTCTGCCTGAGACAAACACCTGCCATGGGAAATTTCAACCCAGACGATGAAATGTAGCAAAGTTACAAGCAACTGGAAACAGGGCAACCTTGGTTTGAAGCGCTGCCTAGAACTATTTGTAGAACAGTAGCGTCTAGAGACCCCAGCCAACACCAAGGTCCCCCTGTGCTAGATGCAAACACATACAAAGAGACAGTTCCTGCCCCAAAGAGCATACTACTCTCATGGCCTAAATAGGCAAGGCAGACAAAGGGTGGGAAGGGAAACAGAGGACAAATGTCTTCTCAAGGTCCTACAGCAGGTCGGTGTCAGAATCAGGAATAAATCCCAGGACTCTTAACTCCCAGAGCACTCTACACTATCTCTCCTGCCAACGGAGTTTCCCTGATCCACAGCAGCAGAGAATTTGGCCCAGTTCTTTCATTAAAGAAAAATGAACTTTTTGCAGATCTTCGGCATCTTTCATGACATTGCTGAGGTTCAGCTATGACAGTGAGCTGTGCCATTTGCCTAAGTCACACTCTTCAGAACATGCCCGGTTTTAAAAATAAAAAGCAGAAATGCCACCGTTTACTCTGCCTCTGCTGACGGCATCAAGCTTGCCTTACCTGCCTCTTTTGTTAACTTCCAGGGAGTTTTGCATCTGAATAATGCTCAATTAATCTCAAATATTTTCCTATACTCGTTCCTTCTGCATGTGCTTTCAGGGTCACATTCTGGTTGCTTTATTTGTGGAAATAAGGCCATTGAAGGACATGTGATTACCCTCATTGGAAGCCCTGGAAGACTGATGCAAACACTTTCTTCATTTGTTTCTCTGGAAGATGATAGTCTGGCCAAATCTTGATTCATTCCCACAGTCTCCTGTCCCCAGTCAGTGGGAGTGTGTCACGGAGTCCCCGGGCGATGCTCTCGAACTGCTCCCCATCAAGCCAGTCAGGACTTTGGGGAGCCTCCTCTCCCTTGGAGCAGACTTGTTCAGGGCAAGAAGCTCACACGTCTTCACCTCCTGGGCCTCTCCTTGGAGCATTCAGCATCCTCTGCCCCTCCGTGCGCTTCCCACAGTGAGCCCACCCAGGTGGGGTCCTGGGGAAGCCACAGGGTCCTGCACCCCCACTTCACAGTCAGACGTGACTCCCAGCCAGCCAGTAAAACGGAGGTTTATTCGATGACAGGAACAGGGTCTAAAACAGAGCTTGTAGATACAGTGAACCGGACCCCTCGGCCGGGTCCATTCTGGGGGGCAGTGAACCAGACCCCCCACGTCTGCACTTCACTCCTCGACCTGGGCCAGCTCCAGACTAACAACCCCCCGCAGCCCCTCCTCTCTGCTCAGCCCCTTTCCCGGGCCAGGAGGTCACCTGAACTCTTTGTCTCCAACACCTTCAGCTGGCATCTTTGCAGAGGAGGGGCCCAGGCCATCAGCTGCTAGGAGACAGAGTGTCAGGCATTTAGGGGCACTGGCCATTTGCTCTGCAGCAATCACACACCCTTATCCCACCACCTAGATACTTAAGAACTGCATAGGGGACACTGAGGCACCAACACAGTATTCAGAGCAAACATCAAGAACATTCCCAGTTCGTCACAGAGTGCTGGTAGCGTCATGAGAATTCCTGAACCCTTTTGGAAATGGAATAAACACGTGCCTTGCAAATTAATGCCCATTTCAATTAGTTTCTGTTACCAAGGGCCCATCTCTGCCATCCTTACTCACCCCGAGCAGCATCTAAGGCTTAACTTTAAGCACAGTATTAGTCCCATTGAAACCTAAGGCCCAGATACCCACCTGGGAAAAGTGGCACCACTCCACTGGAGCTATAGTGGTTTACCCCATCTGGCCTTGTGGACCTCCTCAGGGCCACAGTGTCAGCCCTGTGCAGGATAGTGCATGGGACTACTCATAGGGTAAGGTGCTACTCAGTGAGTAAGGCAGGCAGAACCCGGCCCTGACTCAGTAGTGTAGATACTAGGGGTTTCGTGCTTGGGGAAGACTGCAACTCATGCTTCTGAAATCTGAACCAGAGAGACCACTCCTGATCTTGATTGCTCCCCAGGGTAGCCATTCTTCAAGGGTTTCTAATATAAGACAGGTAGGGTGGGATCTTCAGAAGTGCCCAGCACTGGCTTAATTCTGCTTCCACTGAAGTCCCTGTTTTAGAGAATCCCACTCTTCAAATCTCTGGGGCCAAATCCTGAAGTGATCACCCTATTCTTACTGAGATTAAACTGTCATTGGAGCCACTGGGAGTTTTGCCTGAGTGAGGTTTGCAGGATTTGTCCCCTCTTTCATGTGTGGCCTTTTGATTTTGGCCTGCAGTCCCTGATCTCAGATGCCCCAACTCACTGTGCTCTATGGAGACAGTCGGCCTGATTTGCTACAGCGTTACTGCAGGATTGGAAGGTCCCTTCGCAATGGACTGGCATAGTGGCAGCAAGAGATCTTAATGGGACCCATTGCTACTGGGGAAACAACAAGTATTCCTGAGTCCAGGTCAGATATCCCCACAGTATCAGGTTCTATAATCAAGTCACCGTGAGGCTTAAGGGACTGGTGATGTGGCTGTGACATCGACATACTTTCACTACTGGGTCGCCAGTACAAGTCTGCCTCGGGCCAGCAGTGAGCGAAAGTCATCATTGCCCGTCGCCCTGTGTCAAACGGGTGCAGAATGTGGCATCACGAAAAACACCAGCACTTGTCAGTCCTTGGTCTCTTCCGGTCAGTCTCAGCAGAGAAGCCAAAGATGAAATGGTCTTAGAAACCAAGTTCTGCTCTCATGCCCAGATTGGCAGGGGCTTTGGGAAATGTGCCCTGCCATTGCTCATCCCATAGCTGATTTATGTTTAAACAGAGGATGCCAGGACTGTCCATCCTGCTTCTTTCACCAGCAATCAATCCAAGATCTGAAATAAAATATGGGTTTTGGTAACTTTCTGAAAGATCTATTGTTCTTCATCTATTGTGGGTGATGGACATAGGACACCTGCAGCATTCCATCGGGAGACTGGTTCAGCGCTAACTCCGATGGAGGGAAGGCTGCCACTTACTGAATCACCAGCATCGCTTCCTGCAGCACCTGGATTTTCCTGGCTGGGGAACTCACTGGCTTGCATAGCTCAGGACACCTGATGCGATCCCAGTTGCCATTGCTGTGACTGCAAATCAGAAAGGTAACATTGGAGCACACATCTCAAATGAGTGTAACTGACCTTAGTGTTTGTTTCAAAACAGTTGCAAACCATGGGCCACGCTCTGCTCACAGCAGCAACCCTTCAGGAGAACAGTACAGAGGAAGGCAAACAAGCAAGGCAGAGGGGTGGAAACAAAACATGCCCATCTTACATACTGTTATTATAGGACCAGACCAGCTTGAGCTTTAGTGCGTTTATCTCCACAGGACTCCTGCAAGGTAGGGGAGTGCTATTGTCTTCGTTTTACAGGTGGGGAGCTGATGCGATGTAAGACTAAAGCAACTTGCCCAAGGTCACGCAGGAAGTCTGTAGCAGAGCAAGGAACTGAACCCAGGGCAGTGTTGTAACCGCTGGACCAGCCTTCTTCTCTCATGGAGGGTGGATGGGGAGGGTTTGGTATCTCCAAAGCTTGCTCCTTATTTTGGTCAGGTGGGAATGTTCTGCATCAACACCTTGTGATTTGCTGTACATGGGTGGGAGGTTGGCAGAAGAAAGGGGCAGAGCCAGCCAGTAACTCGTCTATACTGTATGCTTCCCTGGGACAGGGACTAAAATGCCACAGCCAGTTGCCACAGATGTTAATTCTGTTGAGGCCGTCCTTAGCTCCTGCCCCATGCCATTAACCCTCCTTGGAGGATGCAGCCAGTGCCATTATGACATATCAACCAGCTGCGCTGCCAGGTGGGAAGCCAGGAGCTGGAGGCAGAGTAGAGGCTCTTCTGATGTGTGGCTCTAGTCAGGGATATGTGAGGTCCATCCTGTGCTGGTTTACAGACCCCAGCCCTTCCCTTCCTGCTGGTCAGTATCCCCCCCGCCCCCTGAGCTAGGGAATGACGTGCTCAAGGACCGGCTGCTGCAGTTTTCCCTACAGAAATGAATGGCCTAGGACTATGCAGGTAATACTAATACTTTTATTGTGGGACTTTGTTAAACCCGGGATATGTGAAACTTTGACAACACATTGACTCGCTGAAGCAGCCCTCAGCGTATAAAGTATGTTACTGACTCGCACTGATGGATTTTATCCTTGCGCCGTTTTCATGAAATGCAGCACAGGTGATGATGTTCCGATTCAGTAGACCAAGTTCAGAGGGGAGTCTAAGTGAATCTTTCTCTCTGCCAAATCGCACTTATCCCAGGCTCACCACCATATAATAGCTGAGCATCTAACGAAACGATTGCATTTCAGAATAAATAAAAAAGCTGACGTGTTGTCTAGCCCTGAAGCCGTAAGGAAACACTGGCATAAACTGGCGTAACAGAGTGAAGAATCAGGCTTTGATCTGCAGGCATTTCCTGGCTACGTGGTGAATTCCATTGACTATCATTGAGTTCATGTCTCTTGCTACATGGCAGGTGGAATTTTAAGGCTCCTGGATTTAGGCCATATCCTGTATTAACTTACACTTGGTATTACCACAGGTTTAAAGAACCGCTGTCCCAGTATCCATTTATAATTGATGCACATCTTTCAAATATACTACGTGAGGTGGCGGCTGTATTAACAGACAAGGACTCTGGGGTCAGAGTACCAGAAATCCGGCTCCTTCAGTTCTTGGCTCCAAAAATCCGAGCTGAGCAAATTGCTCCATTTTTTCCTTTCATAAGTGCCCACCTCTCCAGTGCCATGACTCACATCAGTGAAGGAATTCAGGAGGATTCTTTAAAGGCCTTGGACGTCTTGTTGGAAGAGTACTTCGTCCTCCTTACTAATTGCAGTACTATATTGCTGAAGAATGTTATAGAGCTTATTTCTCACCAGCAGTTGTCAAAAAACCTGAAAAGTAGAGGTTACTTTTTTCCCGTTACACCATTCTCTTCTGGCCTTGCCAGGTATTACACCAGATAAGATTCTCTTAGATGGAGTTAGCAAAACTCCAGAGGTAACGTGCAAGGGGCGTGTGATGTTATATATTGCTAGAGCTACATTATGCCCCATGATGGCCCCCCAGTCAGCCAAAGGACTGGGGAGCTTAGAACCCCCTTTTCTCCCATCCCGCTCCTCAGCTCTGAGCGTATCTCAGCCACAGCTGAAGATCAAGCCTTGGGTGTCTCCAAAGTTGTCCTGGTTTAGTTTATTGCATAGTTCTGCTCCCCCCCCAGCAATGCAGATCCAGGAGCCACTGAGGCACAAGCTACTCTTCTCTGTTTCACACACCACTACCCAAGAATGCCAGTGAGTGGTGTGAATGTGAGCTCTGCACCAGACTGACTTCGCTTGACAACAGTTTGACATGGTGCAAAGGGCTTGGGCCTCCATCCTCAGTGCCAGTACATGTGCCAACTAAGATCTCTCATTATTCATCTGATTTACTTTCACTAATGTGCTACTGAAATGCATGATCTAAAGGAAGTGGCTCAAGTGCATACACATCAATTGCTCCAGCAGAATGAAATGTATATTTTCTAAGGGTGTGGCATGACTGATCTGGGTATTAGAGCATGATTTATCCTTTCTCACCATTCCAGTATATGACTTACTGCATGGGAACCTGCTAAGAGCAATGACTCAAACAGAATTGATATTTGTCTGGGTGGCTCACTGGACTTTCTCTCAGCTTTTGATTGGCAAATGTCACTATCTTCTGGTATCAGTACTGCCCTCATCTGTTGGGTAAAAGTGCTGCAGTCGGGTTTGTGACCTGCCTTCCCAATCCTCAGCACAGGCCCAGTGAAGCCGATGGAGTTACACCATTTCACACCAGCTGAGGATCTGGCCGTATGTCTAGTGCAAGTAAAGGCCTGAGTGTAGCCATTCTTCTGGTTAGTGAAAATTCTCAGAGCCTCCGAGAGCCGCAGAGTCACGTGATGTCTGCATTTGAGCCCACAGCCTCCAAACAGGGCTGTGATCTGGCCCCCAGAGAGATGCACTTTCCAAACGGTTGCAATTCTTTCTGTGCTCCTGTCTTTTCCCCAAAAGATCTGGACTGGAGCATGACTGTGTAATTGAAAACTGGTTGGGGATGCAATAATTGACACCTTTGAGCATCATCAGCTGGTTAGCCAATGGGAAACCCTCTGGCTGCATGTATTTTTAGTGTCTTAACAATCAACCCCCTGCCCCCCAGAAAAGTGAAGTTTGTGGCATTTCCAAGAAATACAATTGAAGCTCTGAACCCAGAGGTCTACATGATAAATAGGGCTAGCTCCCCCTCCCCCCAGCAATTAAAATCATGGGCTAGATCCTCAGCTGGTGTAAACTGAAATAGCACCAATTATTTCAGTGGAGCAATGCTGATTTACACCGTCTGACGAGCTGGCCCAGCGGAATTACACTGATGTCAAACTAGGGTAAGTCAGCCAAGAATCTGGCCCATAATTAAATAGAGCAGCGATTCATTCAGATAGGAAAAATACAGCTGTGCTAAAGTAATTGGGCCAGTCGGACTGATTCTCCACAGCTCTGCCCCCCTGCAAAGTGGTGTTAAATGCTACCCACTCAGAATGGCAGGATTTTTTACATCTACTTTGTACGGGTATAAACAGCCACATGAGGGGCAGGACACTGGAGGATGATGCCTAATATCTGCACAGGTTGGGGCACATCCTGGTCCCTCGTGCTGTCCATTTGCTTTCTCTGGGTGCAGCTGAGAGGGAGGGTTAGCACAATTTAGGGGCTGCTCTAAATTACGCCAGCTGGCTAGGGCCCCCAAATGGCTGTCTGCCAACACTCCAGCCACACCCAGTCCTCTTTGCTCCCAACCCATGTTGCCAAGGCTGCAGGGATGGGGACATGGTGGAGGATCCAGGTACATTGGCTGTATGCCTGACGGGGCTCTCCGTGCCAAGGGAATCCCTGGCTGCTTTCCACTCCCTTGTGCTGAAGGAGCAGTGCAAAGGGAGCAGCCAGGCTCTTTGAAGTGCAATCCAGCCAGCCATTCAATCCAAACGTTCTTTGGTGGCTCAGATGCTGCCCTCACAGTTATGCTTACCAGAGCTCTGCAGGCGCGACAAAGTGAAGGCAGAAACTGTCAGAGTTTCTGAGATGTAGTGATCTTCAAGACCTGCTGGAAGGCTCACCTATTCTCCAAGGAATGAGGCCATGACAGAGACCTTGCTGGAGGGCAAGAAAGGTTTTACAGAAGCTCTGTGGTGTTGGAGCTAAGTTCTGGAGTATTATTGCTGTATTTTCGCTATGTGTGTTTATGCTATGCACGGTGCATAAAGCATCTTCTTGTGTAAAATATAACTAAATACATTCATCAGTGTATTTAACCGGCTCTGTGCAGGGACAGTTTGCAGACACTCAGGGACAGAGTCTGACTTCATTTATAGCAGTGCAAACTGAGAGGAACTCTGGATTTATGCTGGTATATCACTAAGATCAGACCACAGCTGACTTGCGCCAGTCTACTATATGAACCAGCCTATTGGTGTGCTAGAAAGCAATATAAATTGTGTCCTTTCTTCCAGTCGCTACCGGACATAGGTGTGGGGAAACTTTCTGCCAAATCCTCTGGGAGCAACTCACTGCTCAGCCCTACCCACGGGACTGAGTCCTCAAGTTCTCTGCCAACCCTAGATCTCCATGGTAATACAGAATACTACAGCCTTAGTGACGGTGCTGATTTGGCACTATGAAACTAAAAGAAATAACCAGTCCCGTGTCATTCTTACAGGTCTTATGATGATTTGGGACCAGATCCTCCCCTGGTGTGACTCTGTGATTTACTGCAACTTCACTGACTTACTGAATCATAGAATATCAGGGTTGGAAGGGATCTCAGGAAGTCATCTAGTCCAACCCCCTGCTCAAAGCAGGACCAATCCCCAATTAAATCATCCCAGCCAGGGCTTTGTCAAGCCTGACCTTAAAAACCTCTAAGGAAGGCGATTCCACCACCTCCCTAGGTAACCCATTCCAGAGCATCTGGCTCTTTGTCCATCATGCCATGGGCTGTTGCTGCTTTGAAAATAAAACAGTGACTGCTAGCCGGAGTATTAATAGAACTATTTCGTTGCTAGAGACTGACAATTTCTGTAAAAAATTTCTGTGCAGTAGTCAGCATTGGCTGAAGTCCAGCCTGCAACTCACATAGTACAATATCCCCTCAGTCAGTTTCCAGACTGTGATGTGGCATTTTCTAAGTGCTCCTCCATTTAAATATGGCCCTACTCTGGAAATTTCAAAGGCTCGGTTTTCTTTATTGCAATTTAATAGGTCTCAAAGTTCTTGCAGCATGGTGACAGCTACTGTACAGAACACAGTAGTTTTATAGACCTACTGCAATTACAATATATGCTCAGTACAGTAGTTGGACAATGACGACAATACTTCAATACAATAAGCATTTTCTTCAGCCTCCCAGGGGTTTGATAGCCAATGCCTGAGCACGGAGCTGCACATTTAAAGAGAAATTGTCAACATGTCAAAGCAGCCAATGCTTTTCAAGGGCTTGAGTCTGGCTACTACTTCATTCCTAGGAGATTAGTCAGGCATCTTCTATTCCGCTCATCTCCTACTACTTCCTGACGATCCTGTTACCTGTCCCTGTGATAAAAGACTTTCTGTCAGTGCATGGGCTTGGTTAATACTCTTTAGACACCACAGGCCAACCTTCGCCTTAGTCCATAGAATGCGTGTTTGCTAAATCCGGCCATCAGAAATAGCATGTAAATGAGGTATTTTCGTGATCACATGTATGCAATGCAAAAATCATGAAGATCTGCCCAGAAGGAGTCTAGGTTGGAGCTGCCCCAATTCTGTGTTGAGCAAAAGGATTCCCAGGAAGGGATGTTTTGAGCGCACAGCACAATCCAAAATATGAAGGTTGCGTAGGCAGAATAACTGATTCTGTAAAACAGAGTTAATTATACTTCTGTGTGTGTGGCTTAGATACGAAGCCACTAGGAAGATGCATGTGAAAAAGTGTATCAGCTAATGTAAAAGTCTCCATGCAAACCACTGCATGCGAGCAAGGGCTAGGGCATTTGTGCACTTTGGGGATTGGAGTCTTAGGCAATTGTTGGCAGCCTGCGACAGAGCAATTATATTTTTTCTCTCTCCTACTTTTTATGCTATTTAACGAGAAAGTGGACCCTTTTCCCGCCGATAAACACGGTGGAATTACCAAAGAAACGCCTTTCTCAGCATGTAGAAATGCAAAAGATGATTAAATATTATTTATTTATTTATTATTATGATGGTCCTGCCTAGATGCTCCAGCTCTATTGTGCATATACAAACATATGAGGTGAAATACTGACCTCCCTCTACCTGCTTGAATTCAATGGCAAAACTCCCAGTGACATCCGTGCGGCCGACAGCAAAATCTGAGAAATCATTTGGAATCATCTTTTGACACTGCAGATAGTTTGGTATTTGCAGATGGTAAATAGCCTGGGTGCAATATTCTTCTTGGGTCTTAGTTTGAAACATGGCCTTATTATCCCATCAGTTTCCTTGAGCTCAAGCATGGGATTAAAAATAAGGACCTGCTTAAGTGCTGTGTGAAATCAGGGCCCAAGTGCTCCTACTCCCTCTGCGAGCCCATTGTCTACAATGTAGGGGCAATGGCTGTTCATCCTACCTAGGGTGACCAGACAGCAAATGTGAAAAATCAGGATGGGGGTTGGGGGTAATAGGAACCTATATAAGAAAAAGACCCCAAAATCAGGATTGTCCCTATAAAATCGGGACATCTGGTCACCTTAATCCTACACCAGGTGAATTGGGAGTACTCCAGCTTCACTGAACTCAATGGCGTAACACTGGGTGATCAGAAGCAGACCCAAAGGGTACAAATCAGTTTAGAATTGTGCATCAAGTTCCTATTTTCCTCTCATCTGAGCCAGTTTTACATTTGTATGGGCCTGATCCTCATCTCCATTGAGAGCCCTGAGAGTGGGCATAAGGTACATTTACACTCACTTTAATGTTCCTTCCCACTGCCAGAGCAGCATAAAGGAGCATTAATGTAACTGTATCCCCACTGACTTGAATAGATTTCCTCCTGATTTGCACCCCTTTCAGGGAGGGCAGGATCAGAGCCAGCATCTCACTGTCATTACTCTGAACGGACGATACATGTATCCCCTGCATTTAGTTTTTCCCGCCAAGTACTGAATGTCCGATTTACTTTACCTGCTAAAGGAATTTTACATGTTTAAAAACAATGAATCATACAGCAAAGACTGAAGCAATTAAGAATTCCTTTCCTCTACATCTTTGCCAAAACTAGATTTTTCTAGCTGTGTTACAAAAGTAGAAACTTCACCAGAACAAAGCCCAGGCAAGCCTTTCTACGTACATAATGATTACACAGACCTCACTGGATTCTGTCGTTCCACAAACTGTGAATAAGCAAAGAGACCCGAGAGCATTAAATTTTACAGGCAAGTTTGTTTTGCTTCCTTGGAAATCCTATTGTTTGCTGGTAATACCTGCATATGCCTACACAGGAGTCACTCTTGTGACGTCGGTGTCTTTTAATTAATTATGCCATGACCCCAATGAATGTGCTCTAAAGGTAAAACGTGTATTGGAATAAGTTGACCACGGCAATATACGGCCATTGATTTTGACATGCTGAAATAGCACCAAGGAGTCATTGCTTTGCAAGGCTCCTTCCAACCGCTCGCTCCCAACATATTGCAACCTCTGCACACAATGTGATCCATTCCACTTCTCAGAGAGGCTCATATGCACATGGAGCAGGGCTGGACTGTGGATCACTTACTCACCTTGGGGAGCACCAGTGGGGACTATCTCATAGACTCATAGACTTTAAGGTCAGAAGGGACCATTATGATCATCTAGTCCAACCTCTTGCACAATGCAGGCCACAGAATCTCACCCACCCACTCCTGTATCAAACCCCTAACCTATGTCTGAGTTACTGAAGTCCTCAAATTGTGGTTTAAAGACCTCAAGGTGCAGAGAATCCTCCAGCAAGTGACCCATGCCTCATGCTGCAGAGGAAGGTGAAAAACCTCCAGGGCCTCTGCCAATCTGCCCTGGAGGAAAATTCCTCCCTGACCCCAGATATGGCGATCAGCTAAACCCTGAGCATATGGGCAAGACTCATCAGCCAGCACTCAGAAAACAAATCTCTGTAGTAACTCAGATCCCACCCCATCACAGACCATTGGGCATATTTACCTGTTAATAAATCAAAGATGAATCAGTTGGCAAAATTAGGCTATCCCATCATACCATCCCCTCCATAAACTTATCAAGCTTAGTCTTGAAGCCAGATATGTCTTTTGCCCCCACTACTCCCCTTGGAAGGCTGTTCCAGAACTTCACTCCTCTAATGGTTAGAAACCTTTGTCTAATTTCAAGTCAAAACTTCCCAGTGTTCAGTTTATATCCATTTGTTCTTGAGTCCACATTGGTACTAAGCTTAAATAATTCCTCTCCCTCCCTAATATTTATCCCTCTGTTATATTTATAAAGAGCAATCATATCTCCCCTCAGCCTTCTTTTGGTTAGGCTAAACAGCCAAGCTCTTTCAGTCTCCTTTCACAGGTTTTCCATTCCTCGGAACATCTTAGTAGCCCTTCTCTGTACCTGTTCCAGTTTGAATTCATCCTTCTTAAACATGGGAGACCAGAACTGCATACAATATTCCAGATGAGGTCTCACCAGTGCCTTGTATAATGGTACTAACACCTCCTTATCTTTACTGGAAATACCTCGCCTAATGCATCCCAAGATCACATTAGCTTTTTTAACAGCCATATTACACTGGCAGCTCACAGTCATCCTGTGATCAACCAATACTCCAAGGTCCTTCTCCTCCTCTGTTACTTCCAACTGATGTGCCCCCAATTTATAACTAAAATTCTTGTTATTAATCCCTAAATGCATGACCTTGCACTTTTCACTATTAAATTTCATCCTGTTACTATTACTCCAGTTTACAAAGTCATCCAAATCTTCCTGTATGATATCCCGGTCCTTCTCTGTGTTAGCAATACCTCCTAGCTTTGTGTCAGGCGCAAACTTTATTATCACATTCTCACTTTTTGTGCCAAGGTCAGTAATAAAAAGATTAAATAAGATTGGTCCCAAAACTGATCCCTGAGGAACTCCACTAGTAACCTCCTTCCAGCCTGACAGTTCACCTTTCAGTATGACCTGTTGTAGTCTCCCCTTTAACCAGTTCCTTATCCACTTTTCAATTTTCATATTGATCCCCATCTTTTCCAATTTAACTAATAATTCCCCATGTGGAACCATATCAAATGCCTTACTAAAATCAAGGTAAACTAGATCCACTGTGTTTCCTTTGTCTAAAAAATCTGTTACCTTCTCAAAGAAGATCAGGTTGGTTTGGCATGATCCACCTTTTGTAAAACCAGGTTGTATTTTGTCCCAATTACCATTGACCTCAATGTCCTTAACTACTTTCTCCTTCAAAAATTTTTCCAAGACCTTGCATACTACAGATGTCAAACTAACAGGCCTATCGTTACTCAGATCACCGTTTTTTCCGCTTTTTTTATAATAGGAACTATGTTAGCAATTCTCCAGTCATACTGTACAACCCCTGAGTTTACTGATTCATTAAAAATTCTTGCTAATGGGCTTGCAATTTCATGTGCCAGTTCCTTTAATATTCTTGGTTGAAGATTATCTGGGTCCCCTGATTTAGTCCCATTAAGCTGTTCGAGTTTAGCTTCTACCTCGGATGTGGTAATATCTACCTCCATATCCTTATTCCCATTTGTCATCCTACCATTATCCCTAAGCTCCTCATTAAAGACTGAGGCAAAGTATTTGTTTATATTTTGGTCCATGCCTAGATTATCCTTAACCTCCATTCCATCCTCAGTGTTTAGCGGTCCCACTTCTTCTTTCTTTATTTTCTTCTTATTTATATGTGTAACGGAGTTGGGACTCACCACCTGGCTCCTCCTGCTGGTTGTCTCTGGGAATTAGCTCTGTCCAGTGGAGTGCCCCCTGCTGGTGGTGTCCCATCCGCCATCTCTCCCTCGGTTGGTGTGTGGACCCGCGTTGCTCCCAACTCGTGGCGTCCTCTTCCGGACCACTGCCCTCCAGCAGTGCCCCTCAGTCCATCCACACCCCCTTTGGGGGATGGGGGGGTTGATCAGCAGTCCTACACCCCAGCCACCATGTCCAACCACACCCTCTGAGTCTAATCCCTCTTGTCCGGGGATCTGGTGTAGTCTATAATGGGCCGTTCCCTACGGACGATGGCTAGGTGTACTGCAAGAGGAGGCGGGGGGGACCCAGGCCCACCCTCTACTCTGGGTCTCGGCCCAAGGACCCTCTGGCGGCGGCCTCGCTGCCCTCCTTCTCTCCCCTCATCCGTCTGCTTCCCTGGGCCGCTTCTCCTACAACCCCTTGCACCCACTAGGCCCTTCCCTTCACGGCCGGCAGCCTGGCAGGCCCCAGGCTAAAGCTCCCTTTTGCTCCCTGAGCCTGGCCAGCACTGCGCTGTCCGCAGTGCTAGTCTCCCACCTTTGGAGACTGACTTTCTCCTCCCGAAAGCCTGGGACAGACTGACTGCTCCCTTCCTGAGCAGCTTTCTTATAGGACTCAGCCTGGCCCTGATTGGCTGTCCCCAGTTGGGGATCTGATTGGCTCACAATAAGCCCTTCTCTAAGTGGCTCCCTGTCTGTGCCAGGCACCCTGGCCTGCCGCAGCCCTCGCTCTCAGAGAGTGGGGCAGTCCTCCCCACTACAATATGGCTATAGAACCTTTTACTATTGGTTTTAATTCCCTTTGCAAGGTCCAACTCTACATGGCTTTTGGCCTTTCTTACTTTATCCCTACATGTTCTGACCTCAATAGATAGCTTTCCTTGCTGATCACTCCCATCTTAACCTAAGAACATAAGAACATAAGAACGGCCGTACTGGGTCAGACCAAAGGTCCATCTAGCCCAGTATCTGTCTACCGACAGCTGCCAATGCCAGGTGCCCCAGAGGGAGTGAAGCTAACAGGCAATGATCAAGTGATCTCTCTCCTGCCATCCATCTCCATCCTCTGATGAACAGAGGCTAGGGACACCATTCTTTACCCTTCCTGGCTAATAGCCATTTATGGACTTAACCACCATGAATTTATCCAGTTCCCTTTTAAACATTGTTATAGTCCCAGCCTTCACAACCTCCTCAGGTAAGGAGTTCCACAAGTTGACTGTGTGCTGTGTGAAGAAGAACTTCCTTTTATTTGTTTTAAACTTGCTACCTATTAATTTCATTTGGTGACCCCTAGTTCTTGTATTATGAGAATAAGTAAATAACTTTTCCTTATCCACTTTCTCAACATCACTCATGATTTTATATACCTCTATCATATCCCCCTTAGGCTCCTCTTTTCCAAGCTGAAGAGGCCTAGCCTCTTTAATCTTTCCTCATATGGGACCCTCTCCAAACCCCTAATCATTTTAGTTGCCCTTTTCTGAACCTTTTCTAGTGCTAGAATATCTTTTTTGAGGTGAGGAGACCACATCTGTACACAGTATTCAAGATGTGGGCGTACCATGGATTTATATAAGGGCAATAATATATTCTCAGTCTTCTTCTCTATCCCCTTTTTAATGATTCCTAACATCTTGTTTGCTTTTTTGACCGCCTCTGCACACTGCGTGGACATCTTCAGAGAACTATCCATGATGATGCCTAGATCTTTTTCCTGACTCGTTGTAGCTAAATTCGCCCCCATCATATTGTATGTATAGTTGGGGTTATTTTTTCCAATGTTCATCACTTTACATTTATCCACATTAAATTTCATTTGCCATTTTGTTGCCCAATCACTTAGTTTTGTGAGATCTTTTTGAAGTTCTTCACAATCTGCTTTGGTCTTAACTATCTTGAGTAGTTTAGTATCATCTGCAAACTTTGCCACCTTACTGTTTACCCCTTTCTCCAGATCATTTATGAATAAATTGAATAGAATTGGTCCGAGGACTGACCCTTGGGGAACACCACTAGTTACCCCTCTCCATTCTGAGAATTTACCATTAATTCCTACCCTTTGTTCCCTGTCTTTTAGCCACTTCTCAGTCCATGAAAGGACCTGCCCTTTTATCCCATGACAGCTTAATTTACGTAAGAGCCTTTGGTGAGGGACCTTGTCAAAGGCTTTCTAAAAATCTAAGTACACTATGTCCACTGGATCCCCCTTGTCCACATGTTTGTTGACCCCTTCAAAGAACTCTAATAGATTAGTAAGACACAATTTCCCTTTACAGAAACCATGTTGACTATTGCTCAACAGTTTATGTTTTTCTATGTGTCTGACAATTTTATTCTTAACTATTGTTTCGACTAATTTGCCCAGTACCGATGTTAGACTTACCGGTCTGTAATTGCCAGGATCACCACTAGAGCCCTTTTTAAATATTGGCGTTACATTAGCTAACTTCCAGTCATTGGGTACTGAAGCCGTTTTAAAGGACAGGTTACAAACCTTAGTTAATAGTTCCGCAACTTCACTCAGTTAATAGTTCTGCAATCTTCCACTCCTTGTAGGCTTTCTGCTTTTTCTTAATCACCTCTCTGAGATGCTTGCTCATCCAGCTTGGTCTACAACTCCTGCCTATGAATTTTTTCCCCTTTCTTGGGATGCAGGCTTCTCATAGTTTCTGCAACTTTGACTTGAAGTAATTCCAGGCCTCCTCTGCCTTTAGATCCACACGTTCTTCATTCCAATCCACTTCACTAACTAATTTCCTTAATTCTTTAAAGTTAGCCCTTTTGAAATAAAAAACCCTAGTCCCAGATCTATTTTTATTTATCCTTCCATCTAGTTTGAACTGCGTTAACTCATGATCACTCGAACCAAGGTTGTCCTCTATGACCATTTCTTCTATGAGGTCCTCAATACTTACCAAAACCAAATCTAAAATGGCATCCCCTCTTATTGGTTCTTCAACTGCTTGGTGAAGGAATCCATCAGCTATCGCATCCAGAAAAATCTGAGCCCTACTATTATTACTAGCACTTGTCCTCCAGTATATATCTGGGAAGTTAAAGTCTTCCATGATCACACAATTCCCATTAGTGTTTACTTCATTAAAAACATTAAAGAGGTCTCTTTCCATATCCAGATCAGATCCCTGAGGTCTATAGCACACCCCAAGCACTATCTCAGGGGAGGCTCTAGTAGCTTTCTTTCCCAATGTGATTTTTGCCCAGACAGACTCTGTCTTATCCATTCCATCCCTTCTTATTTCTTAATAGTCTACCTCATCATTGATATACAATGCTACTCCACCACCTTTGCCTTTATTTCTGTCTTTCCTAAATAGCACATACCCTTCAATACCTGTACTCCAGTCATGACTACTATTCCACCATGTTTCTGTAATCCCTATAATATCCAGTTTCACTTCTTGCACCATTAGCTCTAGTTCCTCCATGTTGTTACCGAGGCTCCTCGCATTAGTGTACAGACATCTTAATTTTTGCCTTTTGGCTTCACTGACATTCTTTACTCGGTTAGGCACAGACATTCTACCACCAGTATCACCCATTAGACTGGCATCTACACTACCCTTCCTCCTTATGTCCATTCTCATACCCACAGCAGTATCCTTTCTTACTTTGTTTTCTTCTCTCTCAATGTTAAATTCCGGCATGGAGATTAGCTGGACATCTCCCAACCATCTACCCCAAATTCCTAGTTTAAAGCTCTCTTGATCAGTTGTGCCAGCCTCCATCCTAGAAGTCTATTTCCCTCCTTACTCAGGTGAAGTCCATCCCGAGAGAACAGTACTCTGCCCATGAATGCTTCCCAGTGACCATACATCCCAAAGCCCTCCTTATAGCACCACTGCCTGACCCATCTGTTGAGCGCCATAATCTTGTCACACCTTTGTTGCCCTTCTCTAGGAACAGGCAGAATCCCACTGAAGATCACCTGAGCCTCAATTTCCTTAATCATCTTCCCCAGTCTGGCATAGTCTCCCTTGATATGTTACAGTGAGAATCTAGCTGTATCATTCGTTCCCACATGAAAGACAATCAGCGGATTCTTTCCCACTCCCGTTAGGATCCTTTTCAGCCTCAGGTCCACGTCCCGTATCTTAGCACCCGGTAGACAGCACACCCTTCTGTTCTCTGGATCAGCTCTAGTTACAGGCCTGTCTATTCTTCTCAATAAGGAGTCCCCAATCACGTAGACCTGCCTTTTCCTGGTGACAGTGTGATTTGTGATTCTCTGGTCTATCCCCTGCTCCCACTGGCTGCAAGTCCTCTCGATTTCCATTGTCCCTTGAAATCCTCTGCAACTCATCCCATATCGTCCCGGGGCTCATATTTGGTGTTGTCTCCATTGACTCTTCCCCTCTTCCTATAGGACTAGCTGCTCTTCTCTTCTTCCTTGCCCTCTCTCCTTCAGCAACCACCCCTTCTTCATTTTCCAACTCTGCAAACCTGTTCCTGAGCTCTATTGCTCCTTCACTTTTCCTCGGCCTGGTTCTCTTAGTCACTTGCTTCCACCGTCCACTTTCCTCACCCAGCAGTCTCTCCTCAGAATTCTTTGGTCCTGCTTCCATCTGCAAGTATGAGCTTTTCCCTTCAGCCTCCTCATGTCTTTACTCCATCATCTGCTCGAACCCCCTTCTAAACTCAACCAGAGTTTCCACCTGCATCTCCAATCCTTGGATCTTTTCTTCCATCAGCTCTATCAGGCGGCACTTCATGCAAATGAAACTCTTTTCCGGTACCCCCTCCAGGATCATGTGCATGCCGCAGCTTTCACATCCAGTCATCCTCATTGTGTCTTTCACTGTTGCCTCTGTATCAGTCATAGCCTTCCCACCTAAAACCTGTTAGTCCAGGAAACACAAACCAAACCACCACCTACAGCAAAACAAACCCCCAACATGCATCAGAACATCAGCAGAACACCACCCCCTCCCTTCATTAGCCTGTCTATTCCTCTGCCTAGGTCTCTTAGTCTCCCCCGCAAACTCCCACTGAAACTCCCCTGTTTACAGCTCTGTTTGCTGGTTCCTGTGCCGCTGCAGTTGTCTATCCTGTGAGTACTTACTCATGGGATGGTGTTCCAAGAAGGAGGAGTGCTAGGCAGAGACGGGCTCCACCTAACGAAGTGAGGGAAGAGCATCTTTGCAGCAGGAGGGCTTTAAACTAGGTTCACCAGGGGAAGGAGATCAAAGCCCTGAGGTAAGTGGGGAAATGAGATACTGGGAGGAAGCATGAGCAGGAGAGTGCAAGAGGGGAGGACTCCTGTCTCAGACTGAGAAAGTGGGACGATCAGCGAGTTATCTTAAGTGCCTATACACAAATGCAAGAAGCCTGGGAAACAAGCAGGGAGAACTGGAAATCCTGGCACAGTCAAGGAACCATGATGTGATTGGAATAAGAGACTTGGTGGGATAACTCACATGACTGGAGCACTGACATGGATGGATATAAACTGTTCAGGAGGGACAGGCAGGGCAGAAAAGATGAGGGAGTTGGATTGTGTGTAAGAGAGCAGTATGACTGCTCAGAGCTCCAGTATGAAACTGCAGAAAAACATGAGAGTCCCTGGATTAAGTTTAGAAGTGTGAGCTAATTTAGAAGGGTGATGTCGTGATGGGAGTCTGCTATAGACCACCAGTCTAGGGGGATGAGGTGGAAGAGGCTTTCTTCCAGCAACTAGCAGAAGTTAGTAGATCACAGGCCCTGGTTCAGTTCTCATGGGAGACTTTAATCACCCTGATATCTGCTGGGAGAGCAACACAGCAGTGCACAAACAATCCAGGAAGTTTTTTGAAAGTGTCGGGGACAATTTCCTGATGCAAGTGCTGGAGGAACCAGCTAGGGGCAGAGCTCTTCTAGAGCTGCTGCTCACAAACCGGGAAGAATTAGTAGGGGAAGCAAAAGTGGATGGGAACCTGGGAGGCAATGACCATGAGATGGTTGAGTTCATGATCTTGACACAAGGAATAAAGGAGAGCAGCAGAATACGGACCCTGGACTTCTGAAAAGCAGACTTTGACTCCCTCAGGGAACTGATGGGCAGGATCCCCTGGGAAAATGACATGAAGGGAAAGGAGTCCAGGAGAGCTGGCTGTATTTTAAAGAATCCTTATTGAGGTTGCAGGAACAAATCATCCTGATGTGTAGAAAGAATAGTAAATATGGCAGGCGACCAGCTTGGCACAACAGTGAAATCCTTGCTGATCTTAAACCCAATAAAGAAGCTTACAAGAAGTGGAAGATTGGATAAATGACCAGAGAGGAGTATAAAAATATTGCTCAGGCATGCAGGAATGAAATCAGGAAGGCCAAATCACACTTGAAGTTGCAGTTAGCAGGGATGTTAAGTGTAACAAGAAGGGTTTCTACAGGTATGTTAGCAAGAAGAAGAAAGTCAAGGAAAGTGTGGGCACTTTACTGAATGAGGGAGGCAACCTAGTGACAGAGGATGTGGAAAAAGCTAATGTTCTCAATGATTTTTTTGCCTCTGTCTTCAAAAACAAGGTCAGCTCCCAGACTGCTGCACTGGGCAGCACAGTATAGGGAGGAGGTGACCAGCCCTCTGTGGAGAAAGAAGTGGTTCGGGACTATTTAGAAAAACTGGATGGGTACAAGTCCGTGGGGCCAAATGTGATGCATCCGAGAGTGCTAAAGGAGTTGGCAGATGTGACTGCAGAGCCATTGGCCATTATCTTTGAAAACTCATGGCGGTTGGGGGAGATCCTGGAGACTGGAAAAAGGCTAATGTAGTGCCCATCTTTAAAAAAGGGAAGAAGGAGGATCCAGGGAACTACAGGCCAGTCAGTCTCACCTCAACCCCTGGACAAATCATGGAGCAAGTCCTCAAGGAATCAATTCTGAAGCACTTAGAGGAGAGGAAAGTGATCAGGAACACTCAGCATGGATTCACCAAGGGCAAGTCATGCCTGACTAACCTAATTTCCTTCTATGAGGAGATAACTGGGTCTGTGGATGAGGGGAAAGCAGTGGATGTGTTATTCCTTGACTTAAGCAAAGCTTTTGATATGGTCTCCCACAGTATTCTTGTCGTCGAGTTAAAGAAGTATGGGCTGGACAATTGGACTATAAGGGGGATAGAAAGCTGGCTAGATCATCGGGCTCAACGGGTAGTGATCAACAGCTGCATGTCTAGTTGGCAGCCCGTTTCAAGTGGAGTGCCCCAAGGGTCGGTCCTGGGGCCAGTTTTGTTCAATATCTTCATTAATGATCTGGAGGTTGGTGTGGACTGCACTCTCAGCAAGTTTGCAGATGACACTAAACTGGGAGGAGTGGTAAATATGCTGGAGGGTAGGGATAAGATACAAAGGGACCTTGGCAAATTAGAGGATTGGACCAAAAGAAACCTGATGAGGTTCAACAAGGACAAGCGCAGAGTCCTGCACTTAGGACAGAAGAATCCCATTCACTGTTACAGACTAGGGACCGAATGGCTAGGAAGCAGTTCTGCAGAAAAGGACCTAGGGGTTACAGTGGATGAGAAGCTGGATATGAGTCAACAGTGTGCCCTTGTTGCCAAGAAGGCTAATGGCATTTTGGGCTGTATAAGTAGGGGAATGCCAGCAGATCGAGGTAGGTGATCATTCCCCTCTATATGACATTGGTGAGCCCTCATTTGGAATACTTTGTCCAGTTTTGGGCCCCACACTACCAGAAGGATGTGGAAAAATTGGAAAGAGTCCAGCGGAGGGCAACAAAAATGATTAGGAGGCTGGAGCACATGGCTTATGAGGAGATGCTGGGGGAACTGGGATTGTTTAGTCTGCAGAAGAGAAGAATGAGGGGTGATTTGATAGCTGCTTTCAACTACCTGAAAGGGGGTTCCGAACAGGATGGATCTAGACTGTTCTCAGTGGTACCTGATGACAGAACAAGGAGTAATGGTCTCAAGTTGCAGTGGTGGAGGTTTAGGTTGGATATTAGAAAAAAAATTTCACTAGGAGGGTGCTGAAGCACTGGACTGGGTTACCTAGGGAGATGGTGGAAACCCTGGCTGGGATGATTTAGTTGAGGATTGGCCCTACTTTGAGCAGGGAGTTGGACTAGATGACCTCCTGAGGTCCCTTCCAACCCTGATATTCTATGATTCTATGATCAGCATAGAGGTTGTGCAATCAGGCCCTGAATAAGTCTTCCACAGCACACTCAGTAGCTAACTGTTTCCTTTGGCAGGGAGAAGTTCACAATTGTATAGAAGCAGTGCTACTTTTTTAAGCCATGAAGAAGCCCCACTGACAGAACACATGGCTAGGAAGACAGGAGAGTTGGGTTCTGGTGACACATCCAAGATGCATAGATTCCAAGCCAGAAGGGACTATGGTGATCATCTAGTCTGACCTCCCGTATAACACAGGCCAGAGAACTTCCCGAAATAATTCCCAGAGCAGATTTGTTAGAAAAACATCCCATCTTGATTTTAAAATTGCCAGTGATGGAGAATCCACCACAACCCAACTGCTAATTACTCTCACCATTAAACATGTACACCTTGTTTCCAATCTGAATTTGTCTAGCTTCAACTTCTACAGCCACTGGATTATGTTAAACCTTTCTCTGCCAAGCTGAAAAGCGCAGTATTAAATATTGGTCCCCCATGTAGGTACTTATAGATTGCAATCGAGTCGCCCCTTAACCTTCTCTTTGTTAAGCTAAACAGATTGAGCTCCTTGAGACTATACTGTAAGGCAGGTTTTCTAATCTACAGCCTCCTTAAATTGTGGACACCAGAACCTCTTTAAAGAGTCTCAAGTTGGCACCCAACATTTTGAAGATGGGAATGGTGCAATCTCTAACTATGAATGGGCCACAGATTCAGCTTTAAAAGTGCATCTGTAAACAACTTTCCACAGAGGCACAACCCCCAAAATTCTGACATTAGGCAAATTCATGCATCCCAGAATTCTGCTGCTACCTGAAAACATACTCTGGTTGCCCTTGGTACTAGAAACTGAGAGATGCAAACACTTCCCTACCTGAAAACAGCAGAGTGATTGCTTTTAAAGATACTCTGCCAGGAAATGGAATAATTTGTTTGAGATCCAGGACATAGAGAGCAAGTTCATTTCTGGAGCACGGGCTGAAAGGCCAAGGATCTTCTTCCTAAACCACAGAGGAACAAACAATTCAGGGGGATCAGCTGGATGATTAATCAAAAAGTAAATGTTTACCCAGAATTACCTCATAGAGTAGATGATGGCTGGACTGCCCTATGGCTGGACTGCTCTTGCTGCAACAGGGAGAAGACTCCAAGAGGGCATGCATCTGAGGAAGTGGGTATTCACCCACGAAAGCTCATGCTCCAAAACGTCTGTTAGTCTATAAGGTGCCACAGGATTCTTTGCTGCTCCAAGAGGACATTCGCCTTCATGAGTATTCCTCCACATCCTTCCACCAGGGGCTCAGGTTTGCTCTCCACATGGCAGAGCAATGGGATCCACCTCCAGTGCCTGGGCCAACTGCATGCAGGCCCAATGGCTCGCTGCAGCTTTGTTCTCCAGGCAGGTCTTCCCAGCCCAGCAGTGTGGCTCAGAGGGAACCATGCTACAGGCCTGCCCTGGGCTCCAAAGCCATATCTTAGAAGGGGATCCTGGCTCCCAGCGGGCACCATGGAAAACATAATACAGCCCTAAGTGTATTATCTTTCCTGAGTAAGGCTGACTGGGCTGGAGAGGGCCAACATGTGACTTCCCCCGAGTCCTGGCCCAGCCTTCCCACTGCTCTCCTCCTCCTGCTGTGCATTCACTTCCCATCGACAGAGGCGCTAGCACAGGGCTCAGGGATAGGGCTGAGGACTCGGCTGAGCCACCCTTCCACATGGGACTGGGGAGATCTACATTTGGAGGGTTCCTTCTGGGCACAGCTCTCCTTTACTCCCCCACGCTCAGAACGGGATATAACCGTGGCCTTTCCATTTGCACAGGGCCACTGTTTTCTTAATCTGTGTGAGGGGCTGCAAGGTGGCCAAGGGGTTTCACATGCACCAGACATTTGCTCTGCTCATAAAACTTAGAAAGTGCATCAGGATCCGCCCAAGCTACCCTCCAAGACACGCCAGCCAGCCCCTCCCCTGGCACAGACCATCCTTGATGCTATTCTGAACATCAGCTCATACCCAGCAGTGCAATATTAAAAAGGGAGAAAAACGATTTCCCTTCAGGTGCTACCAACTACACGTATCCCTTTGCAACCCTCCCACCCAGCCAGTGAGGTCCCAAAATTCCTATAGTAGCACTCACTGGTTTTATCGTTCTGGGTACTTGCTGGTGGACTGGGATGCTAAATGTCTCCCAGCAGATGTTGTGCCAAGTGTCCAGGGGCACACAGACAGTGACTGTTACATTCTCAGGTGAGCTCTAGCAGATCATTTCAAAATGGGTGAGATTGCAGGAAGCTGGCTCTGAAAATCAGCTATGTCATTTGCTGCAGTTTCCAGCCTCTGTTCAAGAGATGCTGGGATTTGGGGTAGCAGTGGTCTTGTGGATCAATTCTTAGAAGCAGTCAGTTTGGTTGCACAGCTTAACCAACTGCTGTTAGGCCTTCTGTATTGTGGCCAATGAAGTTACAGAGAGACAGAGAGACAGAAAGCTCTATTAGTAAAATGTGGAGGCGCTTGGTCTTGCTTAAACAGTTGTAATTAAATTGAGGTCATGATACATAATGCATGATGAGATCATTATAGAACTATTATACACTTCAAAGTAGAGCTGAGCAAAATTCAGAATTTCCATCCTTGGGAAATTCTCACATTCCAACTTTTGTTTTTCTTCTGGAGTGGAATAAAAGGTTGAAATTTCAAAATATCCTGCGGAACAGAAATTCCAAAAAAAATTCTGTTTGGAAATGTTGCGACATTTCATTTCAGAATTCAAAACTGGAACCGTTTCAGTTTGTCGGAGGGATTTGGAAGCATTCCTTTCAAGTCATTGCAACATTAAACTGCATTGTCCGCGAGGCAATGCGTTATGAGAATAGTAGTTCCAGCCCCCATTCTTTCCTATGGCTGGACTACATCTTCCATAATACATCCAGAATCACATGAATCCCAGAATGCACCATACAGGAAACTCCGCATTGTAATATGACAGATGTAGTCCTCCAGGGAGAATGGGGGCCAGGACTAAAAATCTCATAAGACAATGTACAATAGGGGAATGAAGTTTAATTGTTTTTTTTTTAACTGATTTGGAACAAAATGTTTTGGGTCAGTTAAACCATTGAAATATTCCTATTCAAGCCAAACCAGCCCAAAATAAACATACTTCATTTGATTTTCCTGACAAAGCCAGACATTTGTAGAAGCTGCATTTTCCTTCAGAAAATTCCCAACCAGTTCTATTGCAAATGCAAAGTGCCGCATCCTTGGCTATGGAGCTACTGGCTTGACTCGTTTCAGGATGAAGTGCATCGCAGAGTACATGCGGAGATGAATCTGCTGAGGCAGCGTCAGAGCTGGAATTCAGTGAGTCAGCACAAGGTGATGAGATGGGAAATCATGGCCTTGGCAGAGCGAGTGCAGCACCCCAGGGAAGTAGAGAAGAAGGGAGATGTCTGGTATTGGTGACAAGGAGTCTGGTGCCCTAGATACCAGCATTCCTCCAGTGATTGCATACAGCTCAGCATTTCCCTGGCTGCTCAGCAAACAAGGAGAAGCAACTGCGGATTGGGTCAGTATTTAAAATCCATTACATATTCTCCTGTTTCAAAAATTGATCCAAAGGGGTTATTATTCGAGATTGACGACATTCAGATCAGGATAGAAACTGTCCGGAAGTTTAGGAGTGATGGGAGCCAAGGTGCTGGTTGAGGATCATCGCTAATTATTACAGCTTCCACTAACAGCAAAAGCTATCAAAGTGGTTGCAAAAGTGATTGTTTAAATTAACCCCTTCCCTGAGCCAGATCTCCAGCTGGTGTAAATCGATTCACACCAACTAAGAATCTGACCTCACGTGTTCAAATACTTCCAGCCTGGTGACTGCAGCATCGGAGCAGAACTCGGGAGACCTGGATCTATTCCTGGCTTTGCCACTGGCCTGCTGGGTGGCCCTGGGTAAGTCACTTCATCTCCGTGCCTTGGACTTCTCATTTGTAAAGTGAGGATAATGATACTGGCCTCCTTTGTGAAGTGCTTTGAGATCTACAGATGGGAGGCGCTACGTAAGAACTGGGTAGGAATATTAACTTGCTGAAAAGTTTCCTTTGGGACTTAAGCTTTCCACATTTGGTCTCATCATTTCAGACCAAAAAGCACTGTTTTTGGAGTGCAGGGCAAAGGGGAGGAGGAATGAAGAAAAGAAAGCCAACTGGTGCAGTTCAGCGAGGGTGTTGTGAGATGTTCACTACCCTCATTTCCTAGTCTCACTGTCTCTGTCTCTCTCTCGTCATTTAATCCCTCTCCCATCTGCTCTGTACCTCAGTTGTGTCCAGCTCCCTTATACATGCTCAGCTGCTTGGTTCCCTTCTTCTGTGGATCCACTGTCTTCTCCACTGTCTTGGTTGATGTTCATTGCCCACTGGCTGACAGCTCCAGTCCCTGAGGTTCAGTTCTTCTTTCCTCTTCCAGTGACGTAGCAGCAGCCTCTGGTGGAGGCAGCTAAGCAGGTTTCTCTTCCTTCTTTCCAACTGTTTTTACAGCTGTCCAGGCTTTTCTCTGTAAGGAAGTACCTGACAATGGGGCCACAGAAGCAGCTGGAGGGAGTGAGGAAAGGAGCCAGCATCATGTGACCTTCAACCTTTCTGTGGTCCACTAGCAAATGCTTTGTAGACCACAGTCAGAGAACCACTGCCCCATATCATAATTAAATCTGGACTATAAAAGGCTTGGTAGCATTTTGGACAATGCTTGGTAGCATTTGGACAGGTGATGCCTTCAGATTGATGGTTGAGAAGGATTGGACTGGCATCATTCCAGGCAGCGTATAGAGATTTCCCAATGTTTTTGAGCTGTCCTAAGAATTTGCACCACCACTGTGTTTTGATCTCTGGGTTTACTGAGAAAGCTTTAATCATACAGAACGGAATGATATAATGGGAGTGCTTGGCTAATTTAGGTTTGGCGCCAGCCCCATTACATTAATTATGGCTATTTGTGCAAGACCAAATTCTTCTATAGTTACTGAGGGAGTTCTTTCTTTATTGATTTCATCCATTTCTTTTTAACTAAAGTTCAATAAAGGAGCAACTGCTCCAGGTTTAATGGAGTGGAGGTCTGGCATTCTTTGCACCATCTCAACTTTTTTTATTCAAATATATCTCGACCCAGGGTCCACATGTCTTCAAATTCATATACTTTCTTTCTACTGCAGTAAGTTCTCCTTTCTTTGGCTGCTAACTCAGCCAGCTTCAAATACCATGGCGCTATTCTGGGCATAAGCAGATGCTTCCATTTTTGTAAAATCCTGTGCTTGGTGATCAGTGCAGCCCTCAAGAACTAGTCTTTGTTAATAAACAGACCCACCCATTACTGCCATTCAAATCAATTAACCTAGCGACAAGCCCAGCCTTGCTCAGTGGAGCTACACCAGTTTACACCAGCTGAGGCTCTGGGACCAAATGCCCATACACCCCAATATAGTGACAAGTATCAAGGAAAGTTCACACACAAAAGCCAATTCATTCTCACCTGAAGGCCACCACAAGACTCCATGCACCACTTAAACCCTCCTGTGTAAGTGATGTATATATGGTCCTATTTGTGCTGGTGAACTGTGTTGGCACCAGGGGGCTACTACTCCTGAATGGATCTTTAATGGCTCCCATGGAGCAGTTTATTGTCATACCAGTGAAAAAGGTCCACAGTAATTATCTTGCATACACTGCACTTTATTTGAGAAGGAATCACACCAACGGTAAAAGGTTACATTAAGCACATAACTCCTATGTTAGACATTAAGAACTATCCATTAAGAGATATACATTACATTTCCCTTAACGAGTCTCTCTTTCACAAAAATACACAAACAGGCCCTGCACTAGCCTCACACAGTTCCTGCTTGGCAAACAGAGATGGTGGTTACCAATTCTGTGGATTACTTCTGCCCTCCAGGTCTGGTCTCTTCAGCCCTCTGGTCTGTCTTGGATTCCCTTGAGGTAAGGCCTTGGTTGCCTGGAAACCCCTCTGGTCACAGGCCTGACCCACGGTGCAGAGTTTGGGCTACTCTGTCCAGCAGTGTTACTTCTTTAAGCGTTAATTAAGGAATTCCCTCCAACAGTAATTTAATTTGCTTTATTTTTATACTTTTTCCTCAAAGGGATCACATCTTAAAAGCATGCCCAGTGGGCGTGTGACTACTAATTTTTACCTGGTTCAGAGGAGACTGCAGAGTGGTGCCAACTGAACGTTACCCCACATTCCCTCCCTTATCAATCATTCACTTCAGCCCCCTGCGTGATGTCCTCAAACAGGCTTCAGCCCATGCTCCACTCAGGATGTTCTTCACGTGTTGTTTGCTTTCAAGTGGACATATTTGCTGACCCAAAAATCAGTATTGATCATACACGCAGCATGGAGCCAGTCAATTTCACCTCTGGCATCTGCCTGATGCTAAGAGAAAGATTCTGCTCCCAGAATCTTCTTTCACAGTTCAGTCATGTCAAGCCACGTTCTCGCACCATTCAGTCAGTACAGCCACACCAGTTTGGCACCATCCCAACAAATTGCACTCTCGGTCTCTGTTAAGGATTTCAAGCTACCTGAAGCTACTGGTTACTAATGTAAAAGTCTGGCAAATTTTGGCCTAAACGGTTTGCAAAAGTGTCACTAGTATTTGCCATTAATTATGTATTAAAATTATTTTTGCTCTGCTAACTCCAGTTGTGTCCTCTGCCTGTACTGAGCTTTGTGAAAAAGAAAAACCCCGTTTGCTAGCACCCCACTCCCCTTTTTTGGTTTTTAATTCCACTCCTGCCTTGTTCCAGAGAAGAGCAGAAGTTTGGCGGTGAGGTCCAGTCATGGTAGGCAGTCCAGTGTAGTCATTGTCACCCCTGCTTTGAGTCTACCTGTCAGAGGAACACAGGGCAGCAACGCCAACGTACAATGGAACTAAGTTTGTTCCCCATAAGATTTTGCTCCCACAAAGACATCATTGGGTTTAGGAAGCTATAGCTCAGCTTGAAGACGACTTTTGGGCCACCTGCTGCATCACACAGCAGAGGGGAACAGAGGAACGCAACATGCATAGCCATTTTGAGTGGTCAGTGGGACCCTGTCAAGACTGAATCCCCTCTGTCACTCCGAGTGCAGAAGGTTGGGGCCCGCAAGGATTTTAAAAATTAATACTGGCCACTCCAGGCTTGTATTAAACTCCCAAGGTTACAGCTTTTCTCTGACTTGGCTTGGTAAACGCTGCCACCACCCAAATGCAAAAAACCTCTTTAGCCCCAGGAAGGAGCACTTGGGAATTCCTCCCTATGGGGTACCCTCAAGCCCCTTCAGCTCTCTGCCCCCCTTCAGGAAAGAGCAAAGAAAGAAAACAGAGAAATTATCTGTGGCTACCAGCTAATCAAACATGCACAAACCTTTTAGGACACCAAAAATCGAATCCTGTTCTTAAAAGAGGTAAATGTTATTAAAAACAAAAAGGAAAAAATTACATCTGGAATTCTTTGCTAGATCTTAAAAGAGCAATTCCAAAAATCAAGCACCCAAAATAGCTTTCTTGGGGGTTCAGCTTAAAGGTTACAAGCATCAGGGTCTGGTTAGCACAGAGGAGATCCACAAGCCAAAATAAAAAAAATAAACCTGATTGTGTCCAACTGAACATTCCCTATCCAAATAATTTCTTCTAGGGATGGAAGATGAATGTTCATACCTGGTTCAAGCAGAGAACAGACCAAGAGGGATTTTACAGCTAACTGGTTGGCTGGGTGTCCATCAAAAGGGAGCTACTGCCCCCCTCCTCCCCATGTATCATAGACCCAGTAGCAACACACCATGCTTCACCAGTGGCCATTCAGCCACCAGCTGTGCCTTATCTGTACTGGTGGGGCCAGGGAGTGGGGATGCATGTCTGGTCACAGGAAAAGAAGAGCCGGTGGTAGCCTCCATATGTGGGATGTACATGGGGTGGGGGGAACAGACACATACAGGGACAAATTGCCTTGCTACAGCCACTTCTCCACACCTTTAACCTGTGTGGCTCAGACTTTCCAGTGCTCAGCTGGACATTTTGGCTATGCCTGCTAACTCTTTCCTGTGTGGACAAGGCCTATCCGGCAACAGGTCTGAGGCTAACAAAACAGTTGCCTGTCGGTTCCAAAATGCAAATGGAGTTGTTGTAAGAGATCATTCCTGAGTCAGGGAATGTGTGACTTAAATATTCCGAATAAGACAACAGTCCTCACTGTGTATATAAATGATTGTGCTACTGATTGGTTAATTTACAATCTCCCCTAATTAAGGGGCAGCAAGTAGCCTGCCTAGAAAAGTAAGAGAACGTCTTACACCTCCTTACTTTCCCACATGGGTGCCAAAATTATGCTAATTGCAAGGCCTTCGCTGAAAGCTGAATACTAGACCTCAGTTTAGTTTTCGTGAAACCCCCCCTGCATAGGTATGCAACAGGATACAAATATATGACAATACACCCCCACCTACAAACTAGCAATCAACATCTGTCTGATTAGAGGCGCAGCTTTTCCCAGGGCCAGAGGTACTTTCCATGTGTTCATGTCTGATTATCTGAAACATTCCTGAAGGCTAGTGGATGGATCAGGTAAACTGCTTGCCATTGTTACACATCAGTATACAACAGGAGATACACCACATTCATTCAACCCCATTTAGAAGATTTAATTTTAAGAAGCAGAAGTACATTCATTACGTTCACATGAACAAATACAAAATTGTATTTTTTTTTAAACAAAGTATTTTGGTAGACCAGCTATTACTGGCAAAAAGCTTACATTTCTTACAAAAATATATATCTGTATATATACCTCTAAGTAGGATTATCTCTTTTCTCCACATTGCATAGTATTAAATATTCAACAATAAAATTAAAAAAAATAAAAATAAAAAAAGATTCAAATATTTATACTAAAAAAATCCATTTTTGACCTGTATATTGATTCTGAGCAATACAAATTAAAATTGTTTTGTTTAGAATGTATAAATATTAATAAGGTTTAATATTAAATAGCTGCAAGCTGACAAATCCTTGGTCTGTGTGTGTTTCTCTCCCCCTTCACGAGGGAAGCAGTGCTGGGTTCTTCTCATGGACATCAACCTCCTTGTATTCTTGGTTGTTGGCTTGCCTCTCCTTCTTGTTTTGGTACCTGGAAATATGAAGATCAGAGAGGTTGTTAAACCATTGCCTCCAGAGAAAAAACAATGAAACACATAACTGTGCCTGAAAGAAAAGGCTACTTAGCAGTACTAGCATTTATTCCACTTCTCCATAGAAGCTTCCATCCTACAAGGTTGCTGAGCAAGAAACTTCCCTGTTCAACAAAGTACATAAGCACTTTCTTAAATCCCATGAAGAGCTGGATTTCTGCTGGCTGGCTAGAGCTTATGTTCAACAACTGAACCACGAAAATCATCAGCTAACCATAGACCTGAATTTTAAACCACAGCAGATACAACATGCCTCCAGCAGAAGTGTTGACCTTTAGGGCAGTTGTTTTCTTTTTCTAAGTTTGGTTAGTAAAGGGATGCCTCCGTCTTAGTATTCTTGCCCTTGGAATTTTTTGGAACTCCAGCACGTTGCTAGAAATGAGGAGGTGTGCACACAAAGAACCCACAGAATTTAACTGCAAACATCACCCAGAGGCTAGGTAAGACACCTGCAGGAGCCCAAGATTAAACAATCTTGCTATTTGAAAGATCACATATTACACATTAGAAGTTGTGTATTTAATGCTGAGAAATCATGTTATCTTCCCCTATGCTATTCCTTTGAATTTTAAAGCACAACAAATTAGGTCATCTTGAGTTACATTGGAACACTTCATATAACCCTAGGGAAAGAGGAAGAGACTTGCTGTCACTTAACCACCCATAGTTTGGGGAGGCTGCCTGAACTGGCATCAGAGCTGTGGTCTTCAACCCGGGAGTGATGTGAACCTCCCTCTCTCAGCCATTCTGCACTATATATAAAAATACCAATTGGCCTGGAGATGGAGAACCTTGACTGCT
Organism: Gopherus flavomarginatus; assembly: GCF_025201925.1. Lineage (NCBI taxonomy): Eukaryota > Metazoa > Chordata > Testudines > Testudinidae > Gopherus > Gopherus flavomarginatus. Next base: position 152,291,285 of record NC_066619.1, read on the forward strand.
AAACAAACATCCCATGCTCCCAACTTAGATAGCTTATTAAAGAACAATTGGTTTAATGGTTATGGTTGGACCAACCTAGTAATTAGATGAAGGTGGTTATTTGCTATTAACCCCTTTTTATTCTTTTTGCTTATTTATTTAGATTAATAATCTAAAGTGGAAATCTGACTGGTCTGGATGTTTCATCACCAGGAGTCAGAACCAGAGACTGAGCTAAGTCTGTGACTCATCTAGTGGTGATTCCTTAGAAGTGCCCCTAGAGTCCTCACAGAGAAGGGTGAGCCCACACTTCCTGCTGTCCGGATTGTGGGCATGACCCCAGATGCTTTTCATTCTAGTTTCTCTCTCTATTCGGTGGATAGAGCTGTGCCTGAGGAATACAGGTGCATTGTTTGAACGAGTGCTAGTCATGATGTCAACAATGTATCATACATTTTAGCAAAAAACACAGTTTCATTTACAATCGTGTAGCCAAAGCAAACATAATTAATCCGCCCTTTTCAAAAGTAAAGTAAATAAGTGCAGCGTAGTAAGTGTGCACGGTATCCGAAAAACTTAATGTAATCAAACAGAAAAATATATACATAAATCTCAATGTGACTTCTTTGTGAACATCTCATCTGACATCTTCGTTAAAACCAAAGCTTCTCACCCTAGCTGGAGAAGCTGAGTCAAATTTTGAGCACACAGTAAAATATGAGAGCGCCTTACCATTTGTAGAAGTAGTATGATGCAACCAAGATTGCAATGAGGAAAAATAGGGTTAAAATAATGGTCAGTGCCAAATATTCTTTGCTCAGGTGCTGCGTGAGCAGTTCCGAATGCACACATCGGACCCCGGAGAAGCCTACATCACACCTGAAAAAACAATGGAAGTCACTGTTATAGAAAAATGTACTGTGCTGATTTGAAACCCAATGTCACTATGGATGATTATGGATGGGGAAGCTCTGGAAAATTTCCTGCAGAGAACAATCATGCCATGGCACATGCAAGACCAGATGATCTAACAGCCCTTTTCCATTTCTAATTTCTAGGATTAAATTGGTTTCTCAATAAACCCCACTGCTCTAGCATCTCTGGGAAGAGGGTAATGCCTTCATAAGATATCCAGGATCTTATCCTACAGTCATGCAGAGGTAAAGCTCATAAAGAAACAATGGGCTGTTTTGCCCAAACCAGGCTTGAGAAGTCAGATGCTGTATGTAGAAGTTGTCGGGCACATTTTCCTCTCTCTTGCACTGGTGTAAATCCAGAGAGTTACTCCTCATTTACACCAGCATAAGTGACCTACATGTTGCCCCAATGATTGACCAATGACTATTTTAAGATCTATAATAATGGGCCATCCTATGTGCACTTGCCATTATTTTGGTTTTTCCCTCTCAGGCCCCAATTCAGCAAGATATTTAAGCATGTGCCTAAGTTTATGCACATGCATAGTCCAATCGACTGCAGTCAGTTCATGAATTCAAGTCCCATTGAAGTCAAGGGGATTACTCATATGCTTAAATACTTGCTGCATCAGGGCCCTAAATTGCTTTTGATTTTCATGTGACAGAGTCTGAAAGCAGGTGAAAGGAGAGATCACAGCCAGTTTATGCAATTGCGTGTAATTCATGTTTGCACTCACACTCAGGGAGAAATGCAAAATGGCATTCTACAAATTTCCTCTTACCTGCAGTAATGCTGATCTAAATCCACAAGGTACATGCACTGTCCGTGGAAGCAGTAGTCTTGCATTTCAGCCTTGCATTTGGCTATCCCGACTTGAGCCACCCGCGGGCTATTCTCCGTCTGAACTGGAAGCAGATTTGGTTAATGGTTCGTTAGTCTTTTTTCCAATCATTGTGCCTGCATTTCTTAACACTGCTCAGGGTTTCTCTGTACCATTTGCATTTATTCTTATGAAACCTAGGCTACGGCTGAAATTTTCAAAGCCAATTCCCGTTAAAATAAACAGGGATTAGGCAACTAAACCCTTGAGATGGGCATTGAAAATCCCACCCTGATTGTTTTTTCTATTGGGAATTCTGGACACAAGACACAAGAGTAGCTATATCAGTGGATACTGTACCACAGTGAATTGTTTTCTGAGGCCTAATTATTTAACACTTTTGGTTTCATAAAAGGCAGTAGAGACTCAGGGTTGGATCCTGCCAGATGTTTTGTACCTTTCGGAACTCTTCTGAGCCCCAGAATCTTGCAGGCCCTAAAATATTAACTCTGTTTTTAAAAATGTGGCTTCTAATTTATGGGCCATTTTTTCAAAAGGGCTCAACTCCCGCTGAGAAAAATGGGAATTGCCAGACGCTGAAGACTTTTGCTGAACGGGCCACGTTTTTAAAGAGGCAGCGTTAAAACGTCGTACTTACTCAGCGCTGTTGTACAGTTTTCCATTTCATTTGGTTCACATAACGGGATCACTGTTGTGCCAAAGACAGCTTGCAATAGATAAAAGCCTACGGGACAGACAAATAACAAAAATTCCTATTAATAGTGCAAAGAAAAACAGCATTGAAGGAATCTCTTCTAGTATTTGGAGTACTTGTTAGTTTGAGAGAGTTTCTTTCTAGAGTTTAAACACAATCTCAACATAAGCCTACTAATATAGCCAGAGAATAGATACAGGTATAGTCCTTAGGATCAGCCAATCCAAACACAAATATTAAAATGCAATAATCAATAATAAAACCACAATGTTAAAGGTGTATGGCCCCAATTCAGCAAAGTACATAGTAATAGGAATAGGAATTAATGTAAGCCTGTGTTTAACTGCTAGGTTCAGTAGGGATGAATTTAAATATGTGCTTAAATGCTTTGTTGAACTGGGGTTCTATGAATGAGAAGGGCAGCAGGATTTGACCCATGCTCTGACTGCAATCTTAGTGGTATGAACCTCATGGACATGCAACCTGACTATGGAAAAACACTTAAGCACATGCTGAAATCCCATGGACTTCAATGGGACTCAAGCACATGCTTAGACATTTTGCCGAACTGGGGCTATGGATCTCACACTGATCGAACTAAGTACCAAATGCCACGCTGGGATATACACACTCCATTGAGGCAACAGGAATGCGTCACACAACATTTGCACCCAAAATATGAGAAAGTTCACATCTTCGCTGCCATTTACCGTTTAAAACTTTGGCTGATCTCCTAAATAAATTTGTTTTTAAATGCTAGGCTCCCATTCCCAGGGCTTGATCAATTGAAGTTAATGGGGAGACTAATCTTGTTAGAGCTCGTAAACCAAGCAAGATCAAGGTTGGTCAATAACTGAAGTTTTAAAAGGAAATCTCAGATGCTGCAGGAAGTGTTGGTGATTCAGCAGATGGCACTCTTTCTGCTGACTCAGAATTGAACCAACACCCTACTGTGGGGCTTAGGGGACACCATCTGCTCAGATAATGCCTGGGTGAAAGCTGGTCACTAAGGGTTTGATTTTGTATACCACACACAGTTATCATGCCTGAGCCCACAAATAAGGTATTTGCTCATTCAAGTGGCTAGTTAGATACTTACCTGGCCATCTACGCACATAAAAATCCCATTTGTGCATGCAATCACATGTAGGTGGGGATTATCAGTATTGCCTAAGGAAGTCAGGCACTCAGCCACCACTGAACATGAATGGGTGTTAGGCGCCTAACTCCCTTCACTGCCTTAGAAAATTCCAGCTGTATTTGCACGTGTATTGGTTTGTGAACCATTTAGAAATAGGAACAAGATCCCAGGAAAAGTATCACTCGTCTCTGGCTCTGTAGTTTAAACGGGGTACATTTCCCTTCAGTTCACCTCCAGAAAGCCATGTAGTGCAGTATGGCTGACACGGAATGGCTGTTGCATTTACATAGCAGAGGTGGCCACATTATAGCAGTGAGGGGAAATCCTAGAGACAGTTTGTAAAGCACTCTGACATCCTTCGAGTTATAAGGTGCTGCCCACGTACAGATTTCAGGTATTCTATGGAATGTGCATCCCTGCACAGGTTTCTATACTAATCCTTCCAAATATTCGGAATATTCGTGATGAATAAGCAATCTTTGCCCCAACTGGTCATGAAATCCGCTTTGCTAACACTTTTGCTGTGGTCACAAGCTAACCCGTTCATGAACTGTTTAACTGTCAGCCCCATTCCATTGGAGTCTGTAATTTCTGTCTTTGCCTTTGGGCTGCTAGCATCTTTCGACTTGTCAGGTCATGCGTGCCTAATGAAGGGAGCGTGCCCTCGTAATTTCTCGATCCTCCTTTTTATTAAACTTCCAGTTATTAGAAAGTTTTGTTATGTTTCAGCCACGTCAGTTCCAGAATGATTATGGACTTCCTGCTGCCACTCCATTTTATACTATTGCTAATTCGCTTCCCTGTTCTACTTCATGTCAATTAACAGGGCTTTTCTAAGTGCTATGTATTTAACATTAGCCATGGAGTTGTATCAATTCTGTCCCTCTTAAAATATATATTTGCCACTTTCTATTCTGAAACACAATATTTTAATGAAAAAATTAGACTATTCCTCCACTTACATCTTCAGCTAGTATAACTAGTGTCATGGGAAAAGTGGGCGTAGATACCTATTTTCCCAGAGGCAGGAAAAAGCCATTAGAACAGTGTTATGTCACAGTAAAACAAAGAATTGTTTGTTTTTTGGTTTTTTTAAACATTAAAAATATTCCAAATCAATTAAAAAAGTAAATCCTGCCAAGATTATTCAGCCAAAACGCCCGTTGAGTGAGATGGGAGCAGGGAAGGGCTCCAGGTGGGTTTCCTCTACGGGTGGGTTTTTCAAAGGCACTATGTGTTGGCCATTGACTTCAATGGGATCATTTGACTGAGTGGAGCAGAATTAGCCACAGCACTTTTGACCAAAAAACAACCCCTCCCCCCACCCCTCAAAAAACCCTGACCTTCTGAATGAATTCCCATTTAGGAACAAAAAGCCAGATCATCAACTGGCATCAATCAATGTTGCTGCGTTTATTACAGTATAGCTATGTTTATTTACACCAGCTGAAGACCTGGGCCAAAACACAGACCAAATCTTGAGCTCCTTCCCCAAGTAAGTCTCCCCCTGAATGGGAGGTTTACCTGTACGAGATCCTTGACTCACAATGCTTGCCCCTGGGAGTTGGGTATTGATGCCGAGATTTTCAAGAGTGCTCGACATTGGTCTAACTCTGCTGCCATTGAAATCCAAGGTAGTGAGTAGGGTGTTCATAAGCATCCCACTCACACCACTGCACCACAGGGTAATGTTGAATGTATACATTTTGAAGCAGGCATCTCTCCAATACACAGTACCCCAACTCTCATCTCACTTAAACCCACAAAAATTCTGTGAATATAAGAGACCAGCTTCATCTGTTCCACAGAGTCTCTAGAGACTAGCACAAGCCAAATTCTGCCTTATAGGTTCACACAGACAACCCCACTGATGCCAAGGGGGGCTGTGCATATGTACCAGAAAGCGGAATTTAACCCAAGAGGCTCCAGATCCTTTGTAGACATTAGGCTCTGTTTGCTGAATAGGAAAAATAATAGGTATGATTCTGATTTTATTTACACTACTGTAAATCCAGAATGACTCTGCTAAAATTGAGCTTTCCGATGGATTTACACCAGTGTAAATGACAGCAAAACCTGGCCTTACTAAAAACCCTAACTAAAGAGTGGGAAATCCCTGTATGTGTAAAAGCTGCAACTTCCTTTAGTCCTGAATGATGTACCAAGTGTCTCCTAGAAACACTTCCCTTCAATGTGGCCCAGTACTGTACATCCTCAGACAGTGAACACATGCATATTTAAGCAACAGAGAGACAAAATAAACCACCAGTGTCAGATCCCAGATTAAAACTTGTCACATTCTGCCTATGCAGAATAGCTGATGGGCTCCTTCCTTAGGCGACTGCAGATAAGTGGGGGAAATAAGTTCATTACAAACGCACAACATGGCAAATACATTTTCAGATACACCTTTGTATCTTCTGGCATGCGGACAAAATTCTCCTCCCCAATCTGCACCGGGGATCTTTGTTGCACATTCTGGCCTTTTCCCATGCACGTAATTCCCAATGACGTCAATGGGATTGCAAAGGAGATCCGGGGTGTGAATGAGGGATTTGAATTGTAGATCGAAGTGGAGAGCCTTTCCCATAATGATTACTTGCTGGCGACTGTTAATTTCACAATGCGCATGTGTCTATTGCTGCTATGGTGAGCGTCGAATGAGGAATCTAGGAAAGGTGGGGCCCTGTTTGTATTAATACCTTGATCAGTAAGCAAATACTGTTATCTTGTACTGGAGAGTGTAGTGGGATGGTGGGTATTTATTACTGGTTCACTGGAATGTTACTTTTACACTTATTGCTGCCTGGCTGGAATGTAAATGGAATGCTTTTCCTGCTTTACGAAAGTTTAGCATTGTCATACTCGCAGGCTGCCTTACAGGAATCTTACTGCTATTGACTAAGTGTGGGGTGAAGAGAATCAGACCAAGGGTGGAATACCAGAGATTTTCCATAATACCCGTGCAATACACAACAAATACCGAGAGTGGTCAGTATGGTCTTAGGTAAACGTAATTCTAATATGTTTCAATTACAATCGTCCTGATTCTCAGTTATTTATGTCACATCCGTCCACCAAATTTAAACCCATTTTAAGGCAATATAGGCCAATCTTTTTATTTTTGAAATAGTTTCTCAGATGTCATTTTTCCTAGTCATTAGTAATATACTAATTGAACATGGAGGAACATTCCTGACCATGGTTAGCCAGGTCACATCCCCACGTTTCAGTACAGTACAAGAGAAAGCTATGCACACAGAAATCACTGTGTGCCCCTGACTCAGCTGTGCAAATTCCAAACATACATGTGTAAATCAGGTAGTTGTGTAGACACAGCTAGTATTTGGCGGCATAAGTTAGGCAGGCACAAATGAGTGTGTTTTACTACTAAGTTCTGGGCCATGCTGTGTAGCAGTTGGTTCACAGAAGGCATAATTCAACTAATCATTTTATTTCAATTGCAACTTGATCTTACACCCATTGAAATCAATAGCAAAACTGACTTTGACGACAAAAGGGGGCAGGATTGGGCCCATTAAAAGTAACTATTTTATATTGTCCACACTTAGGATGTGCTGTCCGAATTCCTCCCTGTGCACCTCTGGGAAAGTGTCTTTGGGAAAAGTTTCCACTGTCGGAACGTGTTAATTTATATGTTAATTAGCACATTTGCATATCATTACATTTGGCTGTAGATTAGTGCTGATGAGCTAATATTTTAATTCAGTGCAATCTGGTGCATCTTTAAGTGGGGATTACGGGCAATCAAATGGAGGGCATTATCACCGTGATGCTAGCAGATCAAGTGCCAGCTCATGTCAGCATCACCTGGCCTCACTGAATGCTGACAAATGCATAGTTGCCTGGGTCATCTCGGTGTTCGTATTGTCAACATAGATATTAGAGTTATAAGAATGTGCTTAAACCTTATGGAATGCTTGTTGGATGCTGCATGTTGTAGCTGTATCCCATGTTATAAGGTAATGTTTAAGAGTTTGTTCTGTAACTATGAACATGTTTGCCAAGACTGTAAAACCACACAGTCAGGACAGAAGCATTACCAAACGTGAAATAACCCCTCTTGTGGTTATCTCCTCCCCAACAAAAAAAGGCCTGTAGACACTATAGAATGTGGAGCACCAGTAGACAAGGGACTTTGCTGATTGCTTCCCCACGTCTCTGAAGAGGGTAGTGCACAAGCCCTCATCCCATCCCAGCATGAATGCTGGGGAAGGGGAAAAATCCCCATCAAGAAGGAATTATTATCCTGATGCTGCTTGAAGTCTGAGAGGTGAAGATTTCTAAGCATAAACAAGGGGTCCCCAGCTGTTTAGCTTGGGTTAGCCCTAAAGGACATAGAAAGCTTGCATATTATCGCAGCTACTATCTGTCAGAACCCAAGCCTACCTGCTTTAACCTTCTAAATAATGTTTCTTTTTCCTAGTTAATACATCTTTAGTTAGTTTTTTACAGGACTGGCTACAAGTGTTGTAGGAAAAATGAGCCTTTATCGCAGGGCTGCCCAATCAATGCTAATGATTCCTTTCCAGGTTTACCTTCTGGAACACAATTTCACCTTTACATTAGTGCTCTAAATCAGCTGAGGAATCGTTCAAGAGGTTTAAAGATTCTGGACCAAAACTCCTTAAATCACCAAGGGACAGACTATCAGACCCATACGCTCTTCAAGTAGCACCTTACTTCTACACGCAGCATCAAGGACTGACTGGGACAATCTCTGGGGGTAAGGAACTATTCAGCATGAACAAGAGGATCACCATGTGGCCCACAGTAATTTCTCTAAATAGTTTATAAGATTCTGCCACGAAATAGACTAGGGCTTAAGAGTGGCTACAGGAAAAACACATCCCCTCCAAAACGAGAGTATATTTCTGGGGGCACACTTTTCTTTCATAGACCTGAGTGAAATACTCTGACTTGCAGCGAGTAGCACCTTACTTCCACTGAAGTCAATGGATCCATTTGTAGAGTAACGCACAATTCAACTCAATTTAACGTGGCATATCGCACTCTGGCCCTCTGCGAGTAAGGGTGGTCAAATCTAGCCTTTTACGCATGCCAAAAGAGACATAGGTTCACAGATATTTGCAGAACACATTTCAATGTCATCCTTGTGCTGGAAACAGTCGATGCCCAGATTACAAAGGCCATGGCTTTATTTGTAATATGTTGGCAAATAAAATGGTTGTATAATAGCTGGAATGCAAAATGGCATGGAAGAAAATGTGGAAAACCGAAACTGATGAGCTCATGCTGAAATAGGCTTGGCAGATGATGAAACACCTACACTGTAATTAAGTGCTGCAATGAAGTGGTTAAGCACCTTTGCGAAGGCTCAAAAGCACTAGACGTATGGTAACAATGGAATTCTGTTATTTAAGGTCTCAATTAACAACCCACTGTAGACATTTAAAGTAGACTTTGGAATTACAGAGCAATGAATGGCATTTTCAAACACTTTGGGCTCAGTTCTGCCCTCAGATACCTGGGCACAACTCCCACTGGGCCTGACTGTGATCTTCCTTGCACTAAAGTCAAGTCATGCTCTTAGCTGGTCAGTGTGCAGCAATAATCCTGGGTCACCACTACCATCGCCCAGCAAAGGTGCAGTACAAACATTTGTTTTTGCTCCATCAACATGGATCCCGGCTCTACACATGCACAGTTTAGGCTCCCAAGGCTTTGCCAAACTTTCAGACATACACTAAATTTATTACTGAAATGCACCGCACTGAAAAGGTGAAGAATCTAGACATCAGGGGAAACGGGTCACCGTTTTATTAGCAGAAGGCAGGGCTTTACCCTTCAGTATGTCCTGGGTAAAAACGCCCATTGAGGTTACTGTGAGTCAAAGACTGCAGGATCTTCTTGGAATGGGATCATGATTACACCATATTAAGAGGGCGGGATCCCATAGTCCTTACAGATGCAAAGCTCTCATTGAGGTCAATGGGAGTTTTGAGACTGCAAGGATGGCCCCAAGATTTTAAAAGCCCAGCTTGCTGCTCAGATCCCAAGAAATAGAGAGATGAGATGGGTGGAGAAACATCTTTTAGTGGACCAATCTCTGTTAATGGGAGAGAGAGAGAAGCTTTGCAGTCCAAGTTGGTCCAATAGAAGATCATTTCTTAGGAGGAGAGATAGCTCAGTGGTTTGTGCATTGGCCTGCTAAACCCAGGGTTTTAAGTTCAATCCTTGAGGGGGCCCACTTACGGATCTAGGGCAAAATCAGGCTTTGGTCCTGTTAGGGAAAGCAAGGGGCTGGACTCAATGACCTTTTAGGGTCTCTTCCAGCTCTATGAGACAGGTCTATCTCCACATATTAAACCACCTCTCTCTAATAACCTAGGACCAACAGGGCTACAGCTACCCTGCATACAGGAAATAACAGAACTGTTCCCCTCCCCCCAAGGGATTAATATTTTCTAAAACCATTAGGTGGTTGAAAACAAGGGAGAACTTGTGGACAACTACCAGGGCCAGCTCGGATACCCTCCCCTGTCACCTTACTTGCCCAAGCCATGCTGCTGCTTTCCATGGGGCCAGTCTCGGATCCAGACCAGTGCGGGTGAAATCCTGCCCTACACTTGCTAAAGCCTTTCCAGAAACCAGTGAGGCCTGCAAGACGGAACCTGCCCTCCGCGGTTTCACCACGGCCGCACCGCGGAGCCCGGCCGCCTGAGTCACTAGGAGCTCCCCGGCCGCCTGGCACGCGATGGAAAGGAAGCGCCGAGCAGGTGCCTGCTGGAAGGACACGCAGAGCCTTGTCATGCCCCTTCCTGCCTCCCGGGTGCCACGCTGCACCTGTGCCCCGCTCCCACGCGTGACAGCGGAGCACGCAGGGCGCCTGCAGCGGGCCGGGCCAGAGCTGCTCCAAGCCCCAGCCCCGGGGGCATGTGGCGCGCTGGGGAGCGCCCCGCTTACCCAGGCAAAGCAGCGCGCTCCGCATCCTCGGGGGGCAGCCGCCGGCGTCCATCCCGCTCCGCTCCGGATCCCGGGCTGGCGCTGCACGGGGCAGCCACTGAGCCAAGGAGAGTAGCAGCGGCCGGCTCCGTCGGCAGCGACAGGCTGGATGCAGCCCCGGCCGCCGCCGCCTCGCCCTTTATACCCTGCCGGGGAGGAGGTGGCTGGGCGGCGGAACCTGCGGGCTTGGAGTCCCAGGTGACGAAATCCCGGTCCCGGCCCCCTGGGGAGAATTGCTCCAGAGAGCGAGCCCCGGCCGGGGAATCCCTCCGCCCCCGGCTTCCCTCCCTGCCTGCCCCGCCCGAGCGAGAGCGCCCGGGGCCAGACCCCCAGCGGCGGGAGGGAGACATCCCGGCCCCGACCCAAGGCGACAGCCCCCTGCTGCTGCTGCCGCCGCCGCTGCTGGGGTGGCGAGAACCAGGCACCTGCCGCTGGGGTGGCGAGATCCAACCCCCTGCCGCTGGGGTGGCGAGATCCAGCCCCCTGCTGCTGCTGCCCGAGGGAGGAACTGCTGGCGGGAGGGCAGGAAGGAAACAGAAGCTTCCAAGGGCTGGAAATCAGCAGGCCAAATTCTGCTCTCAGTTACCCTGCAGTAGATCCGGAGTAATCCCCCCTCCCCAGGCAATGGATTTATTCCGGATTCACACCGTGGGAAATGAGAGCGGCCCCCTCCTCAGGTGGGTGGCTGCAATTCTGCTCCAAGGCCCCTGGCCTTCTGGAGACACTCCAGGGGCTTCCATGGAGTTGCTCTCACTTTACACCGGTATCGCTCAAGGTGGGAATGGACTCGGGATGTCCTTGGTCTCTGAAAGAATCAACCCAGTCAGTGCTTAGTTCGTGCCACAGCTGAGCTGGGCAGTTCATAGCCCTGGCACCCCTCGGGCTGCATCTCTTATGAATGCAAAAATATTGCTTGAGCCCCAGCACCTCTTTCATTATAAAGTAGAGCACTAAATACAGTGGAAACATTGGATCTGCCATTGTTTATTCTACTCCAGCAGGTCACTTCAGCAGTGACCTATACCTGGTGCTGGAGAGAGGAGCCCAAACTTCCCACCATGCACCTCACCCATTGCACAGCACTCTACTGCGGTGGTGGACAAGGAATTCCTTCCTGACCCTTGTCATCAGAGGCCCTGAAGCATGTGGGTTGATTGTATTTATTTTTAGCAAGCATTATTTTAAATATTATTATTGATGCTAATATTAGCCAGCCAGTTAAAGAACTCCAGCCTCAACACTTGACTGCCACTTCCTGCAGCAGTAAATTCCAGTGGCTGACTGAACACTGTCAGGAGGGTTTCCTTTTATTTGTTCTAAATTTACCTACCACAGACTTAGTGGGATGAGACCTCATTCTAGCAGGAAGGACCAATGGCTGATCACTGTCTGTATCTGCCATGTGTAGGAGGAGCTGTTTGGCTGTTCTCTTGCCAAGAGTGCTCCTTGAATGGCTTTGAAAAGAATGAGTGCTCCTTGCTGGATTGGCAGCTGTTTTATCTAATCTCTGGTCTATCTACATTTCTCATGTTCCCACCAGGGCAGTACAGGAGCCAGCTGCCATGGAATCTCAGCTCAGGAGCCTGAAACGCTCCATTAAATTACCGCCCAGACAATGGGAATGCCAGGTACCCCACCCTTGTGCCTAACCTTGACCTGGAGGGTTCATCTCTCAAGGTCTGAGTTAGTTCAGCCTCCATGCTCCCCCCTCCCCCCAGCCCTGCCAGCAAGGGTGACCATTAGAGTCAATACTGGTTGTGGGTTTTGTGGTGGGAACACCAGTCCATTAAGTACCACTGAGACCTCCAGTTCATTTCATGCATACCACTGAAGAGCCATCAGATGATAGCAATTCATGATCACTACTGAACTGGGCTAGATTTGACCAGTAACTTAGTAAAAGGCTGTGTATTCTGTTACCATTTTTTTTAAACTATCCAAATCAGCGTAGGCTTCATTCTCCTCTCACACTGGTGCAAAGTTTTTAACTGTTTAAAGTAGCAGAACCATTTTGCTTTGTGATTTTCACCTTAAGAACTTTCTCTTATTCCAGAACATCTGATGTACCTCCCTCAATGTGTAAAAAAGTTGAGCTGTGACGATGCAGTGAAATTTAATAGCAGATTGATTCAAAAATCTGTGGCTAGATTTCTCCATTTCTGAAGGGCTTGTTTACATAGAGAAATTGACCAGTATAGCTATTTTGGGATAAGCTATTCTGCGATAACTATTCAGGAATGACTCCCTATTTGGACACTTACTCCAGAATAAGAGCATCCACACAGGGAGTTATTCTGGAATAGCTATCGCACTTGAAATGAACTCCCAGCTTTACTCCAGAATAACTCCCCCGTGTAGACAAGCCCCAAGGAAGTGTAAGAATGCTGACTTTTGGCAAAAGCAGTAGGTTACTATGTGCTTTGATACCACAGACTGCTTATCAAAGTTAGAATCATAGAATATCAGGGTTGGAAGGGACTCAGGAGGTCATCTAGTCCAAGCCCCTGCTCAAAAGTTGTGCAAGGGTTAGGGAAAGCAGTATGATGATAAAGTAAGTCTTCTGACTGGACAGCGTGCTGACAGATAGCTGCTTTGCATACCAACAGGACATTCTACAGAGTGATGATGTCTCCAAGTGATTCCCCCCTCACCACCCAGCATTAGGGTGATCACTTATCCCAATAAGATCAAACTTCTGCATTGCTGTCAATAGATGGCAGCTTTTCGGATCCCACAGCATTCTCTCCTCTTTACAAGAGTTGATCTCCTTTAATAAGTGTTTTAGTGCATGCTTCTACAAGCATCACTGTGATTAAAAGAAAGAGCCTGAACGATTTCTATACCATTTGTTCATATGGGGATTTTTGAAGCTGCTTGAGAAGCAGTATCACCACAACACTTCTACTGACTTATGACCTTATAATTAATTTCTCTCTTACACTCTCATATGATTTCTGATTGCTAGGAGAGCATTTAATTACAGGCTTGGATTGGTACCCAGATACCATTTAAAGCTGACTTGATCGCAGCAATTCATTGGAATTTCCCCTTTGAAATGTTAATGTAAGGAAAACAATTATCATATAACCATCTTTGTTTAAAGAACAGGAGTACTTGTCATGAAAGCTCATGCTGAAATAAATTTGTTAGTCTCTAAGGTGCCACAAGTACTCCTGTTCTTTTTGCGGATACAGACTAACACGGCTGCTACTCTGAAACCTGTCATCTTTGTTTAGTGTTCTTGTAATCTTTGTCCTGTGGCGTATAATTTCTCATCACTCATCCCAGCTGCCACTTCTGTTATGCTGTATTCTCTACAAGGGTTACTTTGAGAAATGGAGTTTGCCTCTTTGAACACACTACAAAACAGTCTTCTACAAATTGTACATTTCAATGCTTCAGTTGACTTGGGTGTTTAATTTTTAAGAGCCAGCTTGTGCTACCCTTCCTCATGGTGAGTAGTGTCTTGCTACTGAAATCACAGAGATTGTGTATGTAGTCAGGTACTATTCAATATGAGTAGGGTAGCACAGCTGGGCTCTGAGGGAATATACTTCAGGCATTGGGTGCCATTGGCACGGCTCCATTGAAGTTCACAGTGGAGCTACACCAGTTTGAACCAGCTGAACATTTGGCTCTTGAATTCTACAGTTTAGGGTGGGAATTTCCCCCTTTTATGATGCCAATTGACTAGGTCAATTATCATGCACTGTTCACAAAATATGCAAATAATTTGTACAACAGACTTATTACAGCTTATTGTCCCTCCCTTCCCATTTCAAGCAGGATGTATAACATGGTTTATGATTAAAGTGAAATTACTAGTGCAGGGTGCTTGCAGTAACAGAAAATTGAATTACTAGCAAACTGCCCACCTTTGAAGACAACACATGTTCAAAAGTATATTGGCCAAATTCAGATCAACTTTGTTTGATCACATCTGTACATGATTATGTCCTGGAGCCCTCTGCTGCAGTTATACATTTTTATTAGGGCTGTAAAGTGATTTAAAAAAATTAAATTGTGCGATTAAAAAAATTAGTCACAATTAATCACGCCGTTAAACAACAAAAGAATACCATTTATTTGAAATATTTTTGGATGTTTATTACATTTTCAAATATATTATTTTCAGTTACAACATAGGATACAAAGTGTACAGTGCTCACTTTCTATTTATTTTTATTACAAATATTTGCACTGTAAAAAACAAAAACAAAAAATTTCAATTCACCTCATACAAGTATTGTAGTGCAATCTCTTTATCATGAAAGTTGAACTTACAAATGTAGATTTATGTAAAAAAAAACTACGTTAAAAAATAAAACAATGCACAATTTTAGAGCCAACAAGTCCACTCAGTCCTGCTTCTTGGTCAGCCAGTCACTCAGACAAACAAGGTTGGTTACAATTTGGAGGAGATACTGCTGCCTACTTCTTGTTTACAATGTCACCTGAAAGTGAGAACAGGCGTTTGCATGGCACTGTTGTAGGTGGCATTGCAAGATATTTATGTGCCAGATGCGCTAAAGATTCATATGTCCCTTCATGCTTCAACCACCAGTCCAGAGGACATGCTTCCATGCTGATGATGGGTTCTGCTTGATAACAGTCTAAGGCAGTGCGGACTGATGCATGTTCATTTTCATCATCTGAGTTAGATGCCACCAGCAGAAGGTTCATTTTCTTTTTTGGCAGTTTGGGTTCTGTAGTTTCTGCATCAGAGTGTTGCTCTTTTAAGACTTCTGAAAGCATGCACCACACCTCATCCCTCTCAGATTTTGGACGGCACTTCAGATTCCTAAATCTTGGGTTGAGTGCTATAGCTATTTTTAGAAATCTCACATTGGTGTCTTCTTTGTGTTTTGTCAAATCTGCTGTGAAAGTGTTGTTAAAACGAACATGTGCTGGGTCATCATCTGAGACTGCTATAACATGAAATATATGGCAGAATGCGGATAAAACAGAGCAGGAGACGTACAATTCTCCCCCCAAGAAGTACAGTCACAAATTTAATTGACACATTATTTTTTTAAGAAGCGTCATCAGCATGGAAGCATGTCCTCTGGAATGGTGGCTGAAGCATGGAGGGGCATAGGAATGTTTAGTATATCTGGCACATAAATAACTTGCAATGCCGACTACAGAAGTGCCATGTGAACGCCTGTCAGGTGACATTGTAAATAAGAAGCAGGCAGCAGTATCTCCTGTCAATGCAAACAAACTTGTTTGTCCTAGCAATTGGCAGAATAAAAAGTAGGACTGAGTGGACTCGTAGGCTCTAAATTTTACACTGTTTTGTTTTTGAGTTCAGTTATGTAACCAAAAAATATCTGCATTTGTAAGTTACACTTTCACAATAAAGAGATTGCACTACAGTACTTGTCTGAGGTGAATTGAAAAATATTATTTCTTTATCATTTTTACAGTGCATATATTTGTAATAAAATATTATAAAGTGTGCATGCACTTTGTATTCTGTGTTGTAATTGAAATAAATATTGAAAATGTAGAAAAACATCCACAAATATTTAATGCATTTAAATTGGTATTCTATTGTTATAAGTGCTGTTCATCGCAATTAATTTTTTTGAGTCAATTGCATGAGTTAACTGTGATTAATTGACAGCCCTAATTTTTATCTTTGGTCACTGTGTCTTTCAGACAGCTCAACAACCTTTGAAAAATCCAAAGGTATGGACTAGCCTTTAGACAGTGTTTGTTTTATTGGTTTATTTATCATTGATGTCATAGAGGATTTTGGAGATGAGGAAATACCTTCTCTAACTTATAAAGATAATGCAGTGAGGACAAAGCTATTTGACTATGTGGTTTATTTGTTTTTGGTTGGTTGGTTTTTTGCACTTCCTTAGCACAGCTGCAGGCTGAGTGTAAACCTAAAAATAAACTAAAAAGAAATTCCTAGTCATCCCACAAAGTCATAGACAATAGAGACAGAAAAGAGTTATTAGATCAGCCAGGTCATGCTTGATTGCTCTGTACAGGTCATTTTATAGAGCACCGTGCTGTCCAGTTTTAATAAATCCCCAGTCTTTTTCCTTGGGAGACTATTCTGCAGCTGATTTATGGATAGGGAGCTTTTCTTGAAATTCAGTCTGTCTTAATTTTATTCCATTCCTCCTAGATGTATCTCTATTCCCCACAGTGTAGGATTCATCTCCTTCCCTGGGGTCTACACCTTTCAGATTTGTGGCCTGTTTTCATGCCCTTCTGCCTTTATTCATTGCTTAGCTGTACATATTGCTTCTATTACAGTAGCGCCTAGATCGCTTAAGCAAGGTCAAAGCCTCCATGTGCTTAGTGCTGGGCAGTCCATGTCCCAAATAGCTTATAATCTAAAGAGACCAGACAGGCGAACCATAGAAACGGCATAAAGAGGGGAAGTGATTTGCCCATGGTCACCCAGCAGATCAGTGGCAGAGCTGGGAACAGGCTGCAAGTCTCTGCTTCCCAGTCCAATGCTCTGTCCACCGGATTATGCTGCCTCTCACCACCAGTTCTTTAAAATATTTTTTCATAAATTAATCCTGCCCTCCCACTACATCCTCTGTCATTTTTGTTGCTCTTCTCTGAATTCTTTCCAGTGTGCCAGTATCTTCCTGGAAATGTGATGTCTAAACCTATAGCCTGACCTGAAGTCCAGGGAAGTCCTTTCTAATGACTTCAGTGGGCTTCAGATCATGCTGGTGATACTTTTCTCAAGAAAGATACATTTTAACCTATCCAGGAAGATACAACCAAATACAAATATTCTGACTGTTCTATTGCTGCTGATAACATTATGTATGCAGATACTGTATGCAACTTGGGTGCAGCCTTTGAATTCCTGACTAGTAGCCAGTATAACCCTCGGGTCTTAACCTGTCTCAGAGAAATCAATGGGAGCTTTGTCACAGACTGCAATGAGGTTAATCCTGTCATCCATTTGGGGGTTTTCCTGTAGAGACTCAATCCCTTGTTGGTGCCTACAGTAAGTGCTTTAGGGTGACCAGAGAGCAAGTGTGAAAAATTGGGACAGGGGGTGGGGGTAATAGATGTCTGTATAAAACAAAGCCCCTAATGTATGGACTGTTCCTATAAAATCAGGACATCTGGTCACCCTAAAGTGCTTTGACAGGCATGTTCCGATCATTTTTACAATTCTCTTGTCTAATGGCTGACACACATTTTATTTTTAACAACAAGCAAATAAAATGGTTCCATGAAACGAGTGACAGACAGCATTCCTGCCTGCTGACCACAGACAGCAGTGCTGTGACTGGGAGGTGCAAGCCAGAGAGTGACACTGACTTCAGGAGAGAGAAATGATAGCAGCAGAGCCGCCAAAGGGATTTGCGATGACTAGAAGGATCTTTGCGTGGTGGAACTGACTTCTCCAGTTTGTGCTGTCTGGCCTTCCCTGGCTCTGGCTTTCCTCACCTGGCCTGGGTACTTCTCCTTTATTTGTAAACTGAACAGCTGGCTCAGATGTTGACAAAGGCAGCTCTGAGATGGTGATGATGTTCTGTATGGAATCCTACCAGGCTGCCCTCACAAGGAGGCAGATAAGACCTTGAGCCTGCACCCAACATGATCCAGGGCCTGGGCCTCAGCACCACTCAGGGGGGATTTCCTCTGCCACCTAAACCGAGGCCTGGATAGTGAATACATGATGCATTTGCTCAGCAGTCCTTTGTCCATTGCCTCTGATCAGCTGCTTAGAGGGAATTCAGGAGATGCGGCTGAACAGCTCCATTAGTCAGGGCCGGCTCTACTGTTTTTGCTGCCCCAAGCAGCACACCGAATTGCCGCCACAGACGGCGGGGGCAGTCCGTGTGCCGTTAGGGCGGCTCGTGCATTTCCACAGTGGCAGCAATTCGGCGGCAGCTTCTGTCTTCATCCGGAAGACAGAAGCTGTGCCACCGCAGACAGCTGAACATAGAAGCTGCCACCGAATTGCTGCCGCTGCGGAAATGCGCAAGCTGCCCTAATGGCACACGGATGGCTCCCGTCCTCCATGATGGTAGTTCAGGCAGACTGCTTGGGGGCAAAAACACACAGACTGCCGCCCCTTGCAGATTGCCGCCCCAAGCATCTGCTTGGGATGCTGGTGCCTGGAGCCGGCCCTGATTAGAGTAAATACTTAGATCTCAACCAGCATGGTGACATAAGAGTGGCCATACTGGGTCAGACCAAAGGTCCATCTCCCCAGTATCCTGTCTTCCGACAGTGGCTAGTGCCAGGTGCTTCAGAGGGAATGAACAGAACAGGTAAATCATCCAATGAGCCATCCCCTGTTGCCCATTCCCAGCTTCTGGCAAACTAGGGACACCATTCCTGCCCATCGTGGCTAATAGCCATTGATGGACCTATCCTCCATGAATTTATCTAGCTCTTTTTTGAACCCTGTTATAGTCTTGGACTTTACAACATCCTCTGGCAAGGAGTTCCTCAGACTGACTGTGCGTTGTCTGAAGAAATACTTCCTTTTGTTTGTTAAACCCATTGCCTATTAATTTCATATGGTGGCCCCTGGTTCTTGTGTTATGAGAAGGAGTAAATAACACTTCCTTATTTACTTTCTCCACAACAGTCATGATTTTATAGACCTGTATCATATCCCCCCTTAATCTTCTCTTTTCTAAGCTGAACAGTCTCAGATTTTTTAATCTCTCCTCATGCTTAAGCCATTCCATACCACTAATTATTTTGTTGCCCTTTTTTTTAACCTTTTCCAATTCCAATATTTGCTTTTTGAGATGGAGTGACCACATCTGCACGCAGTATTCAAGATGTGGGCATACCATGCATTTATAGAGGCAATATGATATTTTCTGCCTTATTATCTATCCCTTTCCTAATGATTCCCAACATTCTGTTTGCTTTTTTGACTGCCGCTGCACACTATGTGGATGTTTTCAGAGAACTATCTACAGCGACTCCACGATCTCTCTCTTGAGTGGTAACAGCTCATTTAGATCCCATCATTTTCTTTGTGTAGTTGGGATTATGTTTCCCAATGTGCATTACTTTGCACATTGTGATACTACCCTGGGCATCGGCATGGGAGAGGGAACATCTATGGGGAACATCTCCCTTTCACCTATCTCCCCACTAAAGTGCATGAGGGAATCAAGGGCTTTTGGAGACTACAGACAGTTCTGAGGCCCTTAAATCCTGAGCCTAGCCCTGTACACTCCCCTCCACCCATTTCTGAACTAACTAAATAATGTACCTTATATAAAGAGTTAGGTCAGTCTCTGTGCACTCTAGGCATACCCTGGCTAATCTGACTCAGACAAGAGTCCCTATGAAGCCATCGGCATTCTCACCTGAGTCAGGACAGCAACCTACCCTATGTGGACAGTGAAATCTACACTATAGGTTGGCTTTTGATGTATATTGGTCTGTTTAAAGCTCAGGGTGGGGGTGGGGGAGGGCTTTCTGAATCCCTACTTCGGCTAACCACGACCCTCATATCTTATGCCCAGGTAGGGAGTAGACTATAGTAGCTTTATGTGCTTTTTCTCTGGCTGCCCAACAACTCAGAATGAGCATCCTAATCTTTACTGGACATCACAGAAACTATGACGAGGTAATGACAAGTGGCAGAATAAACAACATTCCCTTGGAGCTCCAGGATCCAGACAGCTTAGCCAACATGTGCATTAGCAGGAAATGAAATCTATGTGCATATTGTATTTGTTTTGCCTGGTTAACTTGTAGCTAGGCACTGGAGCAGACTCAACCAATTAGTGGAATTCCCCCATCCAGGAGCATCATAGGACACTCCCAATGTTGTTATAATTACCATTAATCATTTCTATTTTGGTAGCATCCAAAGGCCTCAATTAGGATTGGGGCACCACTGTGCGAGGCATTGTCACGCACAGGTGAAGAGATGTCCCTGCCCTAGAAAGCTTCTAAATCCGTGTGTCCACTTTGTCACCATTGTCACAATGCCAGCTGGCCCCTCTGTGGCCCACAGCCAGCTGCCCTACCTGTACCTATTTTACTCTCTCACCATATATATGTGTGGCTCTATCACACACCCACAAACAGCCTCCGTGATCTATTTGAGAAAATGGTTTCCAGCTCTGCACTTTTCCCTTGACAGCCCAATATAAGGTTTGTTATTTATTCTCTCTGTAGCCAGAACCCCACACCACAGCGGTAATGGGAGAGCAACAGTGGCACCTGTCATTGCCTTCCAGCCATCCCGCAGGCAGACCATAGCCTGTGGCGCTACCCTCGCCAGAGAGATAGTAGCCAAGACATCAGCCAGTCTGGCTCTGGCCTGGCCCTAAGCTTGCCCCGTGAGAAAAAGCCACAAACACCTCAGGAGGCAGGGAGCTGGGAAGGCCACAGCCAGTTTCATCACCCATGGAAACCAGCTGTCTCAGGCACTGATCTCCCTTCTCCCACCCTTTGCAGGCAGAGATGCTGCCAGCTGCCAGGAATGAGGAAATAGGTCAAAGATATTTGGCCAGATCCTCTCCCCCAGCCTTCAGTCCTGGAGAGGGAGCCAAATCCTTCCCACTAAGCAGGGTTTGGTTGGGAGAGCTGGCCAAACACAGCCTGTTTGCCCTCCCCATGGCAAGTTCTGCAGAGTGCATCTACTGGCATGTGGGGACGGGCTGGCTAAGGTTGCCCTGCAGCGCTGCAGGGTGTGATAACACGGCTGCGGCTGGCTTGGGTCAGCTGACTGGCTTGTGGGGCTCGGACTTGGGGAGGTTGTAAAATTGCTGTGTAGATGTCTGGGCTCGGGCTGAAGCCCAGTCTCTGGGACCCTGCAAGGTGGGAGAGTTACAGGTTAGATCCTCCCACCTCGCACAGTCCTAGAGTCTAGGCTCCAGCCCAAGCTGGAACGTCTAACACTGCAGTTAATAAGTCCCTTAGCCTGAGCCTCGCGAACCTGAGTCAGTAGGCATGGGTCAGACGCCGGTGTTTTATTGCAGTGCAGATAGACCTGAGGCCTCTGCTGGGGCTCTCCCTTGGTGGTATCTCCTGAAGACCTGCTTTCCCCAGCAGCCAGGCTGCTTCCTGCAGCTGCTTCACTGGAGAGCTTTCAGGGGCCTCTTTGGATGCTACAGCAGGGGGCAGAGCTTATTCCTGAATGAGAGTGAGGAGAGGGGGCTACCGGGGGCTCCTCCGAAAGCCGACATAATTAGAGAGACACCTCCTGCCCCATATTGGGGCTAAAACATGTCATGGCCTGCAGATTTTTTTCCCCCTACATCAGTGATATGCCAGCTCTTTGAACACAGTGACGGTTGTTTTTAACTACCTGACAGTATTAGAAACCCCTCTGCCATGTACATTGGCCAAACCAGACAGTCTCTACGCAAAAGAATAAATGGACACAAATCTGACATCAGGAATCATAACATTAAAAAACCAGTGGGAGAACACGTCAATCTCTCTAACCACTCAGTGACAGACTTGAAAGTGGCAATTTTGCAACAAAATAACTTCAAAAACAGACTCCAAAGAGAGACTGCTGAACTCAAATTAATATGCAAATTAGGGCAGCCTATCAAAGAACGCTATCAGATTAGCGTTGGGAATGGTTGGGTCATTACACTAATTGAATCTATTTCCCCATGTTAAGTTCTCCTCACACCTTCTATGGGTCATCTCGATTATCACTTCAAAGGTTTTTTTCTCCTGCAGCTGATAGCTCATCTCAATTGATTGGCCTCTTATTTGGTATGGGTACTTCCACCTTTTCATGTTCTCTGTATCTATAAATATCTTCTGTCTGTGTGTTCCATTCTATGCATCCGAAGAAGTGGGCTACAGCCCATGAAAGCTTATGCTGAAATAAATTTGTTAGTCTCTAAGGTGCCACAAGTACTCCTATTCTTTTTATTAGAAACTCGTGTTTCACTGGACTTGGCTTAGCCATTGAACTGAGACTATCGCTAACCCAGGATAGACAGCCTATGCTGTACACTCCTGAAGGCAGGGATGCTGTTCTTCATTCGTATGGAAGGCACCAAGGATGGTGCTGTGAAAAACCACAGAAGGAGATAAAATTAACATGAAGAATGGGGGACGAGGCTATGGAATCCAATCACTCAAATCTGCAAACTTAAAGTTAAGCCTCTAAATCCAATATTTAGCTTCCTCCATGAAAGTGCCCTGATTTCTAGAGGCGCAGATGACCCCTGCCCCCACCACCGAGAACTTTAGTGGGAGCTCTGTCCCACTGAACATTGGGGCATTTTTATCTAAGGGTATGTCTGCACTACAGGATTATTCCGATTTTACAGAAACCGGTTTTTTAAAACAGATTGTATAAAATCGAGTGCACGTGGCCACACTAAGCACATTAATTCGGCGGTATGCATCCATGTACCGAGGCTGGTGTCGATTTCCAGAGCGTTGCACTGTGGGTAACTATCCCATAGCTATCCCATAGTTCCTGCAGTCTCCCCCACCCATTGGAATGCTGGGTTGAGATCCCAGTGCCTGATGGGGCCAAAAACATTGTCGGGGGTGGTCTGGGTACAGCCTCACCCCTCCCTCCAAGCAAGTAGCAGACAATCATTTCGCGCCTTTTTTCCTGGGTGAACTGTGCAGGCGCCATAGCGGCAAGCATGGAGCCTGCTCAGCTCAAGACGGCAGTCGTGGACATTGTAAACACCTCGCGCATTCTCGTGCAGTCTATGCTGAACGAGGACTTGCAAAACCAGGAAAGGAGGCAGCGGCTACGGCAGCGTGGTGACGAGAGTGATGAGGACATGGACACAGAATTCTCTCAAACCGCTGGCCTCTGTGCTTTGGAGATCATGCTGGTAATGGGGCAGGTTCTAGCCATGGAATGCCGATTTTGGGCCTGAGAAACAAGCATAGACTGGTGGGACCGCATAGTGTTGCAGGTGTGGGACCATTCCCAGTGGCTGCAAAACTTTCGCATGCGTAAGGGCACTTTCATGGAACTTTGTGACTTGCTTTCCCCTGCCCTGAAATGCCAGAATACCAAGATGAGAGCAGCCTTCACAGTTGAGAAGCAAGTGGCGATAGCCCTCTGGAAGCTTGCAATGTCAGACAGCTACTGGTCAGTCGGGAATCAATTTGGGAGTGGGAAAATCTGCTGTGGGGGCTGCTGTGATGCAAGTAGCCAAAGCAATCATTAAGCTGCTGCTACGAAAGGTTGTGACTCTGGGAAATGTGCAGGTCATTGTGGACGGCTTTGCTGCAATGGGATTCCCTAACTGTGGTGGGGCGATAGATGGAACCCATAACCCTATCTTGGCACTGGAGCACCAGGGCACCCAGTACATAAACCGCAAGGGGTACTTTTCCATGGTGTTGCAAGCACTGGTGGATCACAAGGGATGTTTCACCAACATCCACGTGGGATGGCCAGGAAGGGTTCAGGAGGAGGATAAGAGGGAAGGAAAAGGCCACTAAAAAAATTTCAAAATAATGACAGTCTTTTGGTTGGGGTGTCCATGGGGGTGGAGTGGCCGGGTGCACAGAGCCTTCACCCATGCGTTCTTACACGTCTGGGTGAGGAGGCTATGGAACTTGGGGAGCTGGGAGGGCAGTTTATACAGGGGCTGCAGCGGCACTCTGTGATCTTGCTGCCGTTCCTGAAGCTCCACCAGATGCCGGAGCATGTCAGTTTGATCACGCAGCAGCCCCAGAGTTGCATCCCGATACCTCAGATCTTCCTGCTGCCACCTCTCATCTCAAGCGTCCCTCCTCTCCTCACATTCGTCCCTCCTGTCCTCACGTTGGTCCCTCCTGTCCTCACGGTCACTGGCATCTTTCCTGCACTTTGATACCACATCCTTCCACTCATTCAGATGAGCTCTTTCATTGCGGGTCACTTCCATGATTTCTGAGAACATTTCGTCTCGTGTCTTTTTTTTCCACCGCCTTATCTGAGCTAGCCTTCAGGACGGAGGAGGGAGACTTGAAAAATTTGCAGCTGCAGGAGGGAGGGAAAAAAGAGGGAGAAGTATTTAAAAAGATACATTTTACAGAACAATGGTTATACTCTTTCACGGTGAACAACACTATTCACCTTACATAGCACATGTGATCTCACTACAAGGTCACATTTTGCATCTTAATATTGAGTGCCTGCGGCATTGGTGTTAGAGATCACAGACGCAGGTCCGGGCAGCAGAATTCGGCTTGCATGCGGCCATGGTAAGCCACTGTCTTTCGGCTTCTGCAGCCTTCATATAGCCAGCGCCCTCCTTTCCCAAATACCAGGCAAAGCCCGTTAAGCGCTGCTTCTTTCCTGTTAACGTGCAGCACCAGAACCGCCCCCATCCAATTCTCTGGGATGATCGCTTTACCCTTCCCCCACCGCGTGGCTGGTATCATGGAAGATCGCTGCTAGCCACCCTCCCCCTCACCGCGTGGCTGGTATCAGGGAAGATCCCAGCTACCAAATGCAAAAAAGCTCAGCGCCAATCACCACCCCGCCCCCTCGGCTAAATGCAGGGAAGGATTTCTTTTAAGTAGCAGGCAAACAGCCCAGTAGGAATGGCCATCTCTGTCCCCTTAATTAAATTCCTGAATTTCAACCAGGTTACCATGAACAATATCACTCTCCTGAGGATAACACAGCGAGATAAAGAACGGACGTTGCTTGAACGCCAGCAAACACCGGGACCATACGCAGCTAGGCTTTGTCATGCAATGATACCAGATTACTTGCTACATGCATGGAGTGGTCAAGTGTCCTACCATGGAGGACGGAATAAGGCTGCCTTGCCCAGAAACCTTCTGCAAAGGCTTTTGGAGTACTTCCAGGAGAGCTTCATGGAGATGTCCCTGGAGGATTTCCGCTCCATCCCCAGACATGTTAACAGACTTTTCCAGTAACTGTACTGGCCGTGAATGCATCCCAAGTCCTCAGGGCAAATTAATCATTAAAAAACGCTTGCTTTTAAACCATGTTTTATATTTACAAAGGTACACTCACCAGAGGTCACTTCCATGACTTCATTGTCTGGGATAGTGGCTTGGGTGGGCTGGGAGGTTACTTCTGTCAGGCTGAGAAAAAGCTCCTGGCTGTTGGGGAGAACGGAGTGCTGTGTGCTCTCTGCAAGCTCGTCCTCCTCTTCCTCCTCCTCATCTTCCCCGTCCCCAGAATCCTAAGGCACGGCTAAGATTGCCCCCACCTCGGAATCCATGGACAGGGGTGGGGTAGTGGTGGTGGACCCCCCTAGAATTGCATGCAGCTCAGTGTAGAAGCGGCATGTTTGTGGCCCTGCCCCGGATCTTCCGTTTGCTTCTTTGGTTTTCTGGTAGGCTTGTCTGAGCTCCTTAACTTTCACACGGCACTGTACTGAGCCCCTGCTGTGGCCTCTCTCCATCACGGCCTTCGAAATTTTTTCAAATGTTTTTTCATTTCGTCTTTTGGAACGGAGTTCTGTTAGCACGGAATCCTCTCCCCATATAGCGATCAGATCCAGTACCTCCCGTGCGGTCCATGCTGGAGCACTTTTTCGATTCTCAGACTGCATAATTACCTGTGCTGATGAGCTCTGCCTGGTCACCTGTGCTGATCAGCTCTCCATGCTGGGCAAACAGGAAATGAAATTCAAAAGTTTGTGAGGCTTTTCCTGTCTACCTGGCCAGTGCATCCAACGCCAGATTGCTGTCCAGAGTGGTCACAATGGTGCACTGTGGGATAGCTCCTGGAGGCCAATACTGTCGAACTGTGGCCACACTAACCCTCATCCGAAATGGCAATACCAATTTGAGCACTACTCCCCTCGTTGGGGAGGAGTACAGATATCGATATTAAGAGCCCTTTATATCGAAATAAAGGGCTTCATTGTGTGGACGGGTGCAGGGTTAATTTGGTTTAACACTGCTAAATTCAGTATAAATGCGTAGTGCAGACCAGGCCTAAGAGGCTAAATATTGGATTTAGAGGCCTAACTTCAGGCACTCCGGTTACAAACGTTTGGCCCTTTACTTCAACAGGAGTTCTGCAGAGGTGTTTGAGAGTAGGACTTGTCCCTTCATACATAATATACTCCCGGTCCAACTCCACCCTCAGATTAATCTGCCCTGCCCGAGACGCACATCACTGAATATACAAGCAACCTCCGTTCAAATTCAGAACAAAATTAGTACAGGAGATTGGCCAGAACGAACCAGGGATTTGCCAATCTTTAAATCCTCCAGAACACTTTGCAACAGAGGGCTCCTCTCTCAGACTCGCCTCATCTCCCATCAGTTCCTCTGCCTGAGTCTCAGAATATTCCATTCTGTGGAGCACCAACTCCATGAATGGCTGGTGTTCCTCAGGTCTCAGTATCAACATTTCTTATCCTTCCAAATGCATGGTTTTAATGGGCACAGAGGTTTAATGCACTTAAAATAAGATCTTTAAGGAAATCTGCTTATATCAGTCTTATGCAATGCAGTCCAAATTGCAACATTCCTTTGATTATGTTGGGCATCATTTGATTACAATATGCATCAGCCATATCACATACGATCTGACTTGCCATCTGTCTTACAAACACTGGAAGCATCTTTGGGTAATGGGCTTCCACTGTTTACATAGTTTTTGTAAACAGGATATTAACAAATTGTAAATATCCTGTTGGAAATTTCATCAGCTGTGAATCTGCAGCTTCAGAATAGATT
This sequence comes from Gopherus flavomarginatus, assembly GCF_025201925.1. Lineage (NCBI taxonomy): Eukaryota > Metazoa > Chordata > Testudines > Testudinidae > Gopherus > Gopherus flavomarginatus. The sequence goes on from NC_066619.1 coordinate 152,318,477, forward strand.
AGCTTAAACATGCTAGTTTGTAACTTGTCTCGATTTATTAAGAATCCGCTGGTAAAGTTGCACAATCATTGTTAACAATGACATCTGCCTCCAGTTTTACGTATTTCAGCATTTTAATTCCTGAATTGGAAAGGTTACATCTCATGTGAGTCAGAGGGCCTTTACAATGGTTCATCGGGACTAAATCATGGCTTTATTAGTAAGTTGGGGACTATAAATCATGTCTTTAGTAATTAGTTGAAGTAATACGTTATAGGTAGCCTCATTTTTCAAGGGTTTGCACAGCTGTAATGCATTTCTGATCTTCTTTGCCTACAGAAAACAGTTTGAATTATGCTTGTGCTGAGTTCGTTTTAGCACATCTTGCCCCTAGACTTTACCTGGAGATTATAAAGGTTCTTTTCCACACGTATGTGAACATGAATTCCTGTGAACTCATTGCCTTATAAGAATTTGCTAAGACTTTTCTAAAGCATTGATGAATGGGTGTTGATTGGGGTATCTCACCGTTCAGCGGCCCATAAACACAACATTCATCTGCCATACATTTTAAAATACTTTTTAATAAAGGTGTCAGCACGTTCCATTGTGTTACATCATCCGGTACCATGACGTAACAGGTCATCAGGACAAATGAGAGGTGAAATATTTCTTTGGGTCTGAATACCTAGTGTGGGTCCAATAAAAGCTATTACCTCACCCACCTTGTTCTCTAATACCGAGTGTATTAATGAGTATAAAACAGAACCTGAATTTTTGGCAATTACTTAAAAGACTGGATACTCCCCTGTGTAGTTCCAAATGATGGGCATTTTTTGCCTGCAGGCTTGTGGAATCTCCAGTTTGGAAGGAAATACAAATACTCTGATTGAAGAATAGTCGACGGAGAAGAATTAACCATACAAAGCTCTACTACCCCTAATTCCCTTCTGCAGGGATCACTATGAGTGTGTTAGCACTTGGTAGTTTGACGATACACTACTAGCTCAGAGGAAAATCACCAAATCCTAGGCAGCATGTGGCTTAGCACCTGGCGGGGTCTCAATAAGCACTCGCAAATACGTTTAATGTGAACGGAGTCTTAAGCACAAGTGGCAGAAAGAAAAGAGTGGAGAAGCCCTGATTCAAAGCCTGCAAATGTGCAAATACAAGAACAAATCTGCAGCCCCGTTGTCTTAAATGGGAGCTGGATATGCACATCTGTGCGCAGAATTTGGCCCAGGCAGCCAGGTGCAGTTGAAGTTACACAGAGCAAGTTCTTAACAAAATCCCTTGGGGGAAATGCCAGAGGCACATGTGCTGGGCTAAACTTGTCCCTTGGGGCTCCAGCCTTAAGCCTGCTCTCCCTTGGTGGGCAGACCAGGGCTTTACCCATATCCTGGTGTAGCCCATTGTCTAACTGGGGTCCCCGCTCCATTGTCTCCCCTCCAGCTTACTGTGCTAGTGGTCTCACGTGCTTCACTAGCCGACCTCAACCTCTGGGTGACAGACCACACAATCTCTCACCGCAGGTACCCATATAGAGACACTCGACTAAGGTCCACAACTCCTTCCAGTCTGATCCTTCCCTGCTGCCCAGGCCACAGCCAAGGTTCTGATGCCCCAGTTCCTGCCGAGGCTGAAGAGGGCCTAATTCACTGGCTTTGCCCTTTAAGGGAAACCTGGAGGACTGGCTCCTGCAAAAGGCCCCTCTGCAGTGGCTGTGACTTTGCAGGGCCTCTGTTCTATTCCCCACCCTTGCAATCAGCTCTCGCTGCTCTGAGTGGGCTGCTCCCCATCTGTGTGGAGTCCTTCTGGCCCTGTTCCTTTATGTTCCGTCTCGTGCCATGCTGAAGGAGGCCGCTGGTCCTTCCAGCTCCACCGGAGGCCTGCGGTAGCCTCCTTTGGCTTCTGTCTGACCCCTTTCTTTCCCCTTCCAGCTGCTGAACTGCTTATCTCCCCATCACATCTCTTCCCTCCAGGGGCTTTTCCTACCAGTCCCCACGGTGCTTCCTCCTACCCCTCCGTTCCTTTCCCTTTCTATGGCAGCTACCTGCAGTCACTGCTCTCTGCACAGGTCCACACTACAGCTGCCTGAGGCACTCACAACACTGTAGTGATGGGGCCATGTAAGTGCCTAGATAGACAGAGGCTTCTTCCTGGACACTGGTTGTTCTGGGCCCTATGGCGCATGCCTCTGATCCTAGATAAGATGGGAACGGAGAACTGATCCTGCCTGACACCTGTTTCTGTGCCCAAGAAGGGTGGCTTTCCTTGGAACTAGCACCTTAGGAAAAGTCTACACTGCATTGTAAACCCAGGTCTACGGGACCTGCGCATATGGACACTGTTTCCAAGCCCACATTTAAGCAGCTGCATTGCATGGTAAAATTGAGTTTAGACTCCCTGGACCTAGGTCTCACAGACGTGCTAATGCATCCTTCCTGCACTACGCAGACCTTCAGACTTGGGTCTGCGGCTTGAGCTGTGTCCACACTGCAAAAAGACAGGGCTTGGCCCAGAGTCACAGCAGGACTCAGACTCTGATCCATGCCTCCCCCAGGGGGGGTTCTAGAACCCGGGTCCTAAGGTCCTAACCTCAATCAGACTAATTTGTGTGTGGACGGAAGGGGGCTCTGTGCTCAAACGTGAATCAGGGCCTGGGCTTAGTGCGCAGTGCAGCCCTACCCATAAGGCCTTTGGAGGTGTCCTCTACCCACCTAATTCTCTACTGGCTTGGATCATCGACCTTTATATCTCTGCTTCCCCCACCCCTGGAATGAACTATGCTCTTCCAGGCATTCAGCAGTGGCCCTGGCCGTTCTCTGCATGCAAAGAAATGCCTGGCAGCTCTCCTTAAGGTAGAGCCCTCCAGACACGCAGCCAGCCATAGGCATAGGTGGGAATTTTAGGAACAGTCCTTTTCCTTGGTGATATTTTCGCCCCAGAGCTACTAAAACATGGCAGCAGACCCCAAGTGTGTTGAGCTGCTTTGGATACTAGAGCTGGGTGAAAAATTAAAAGGATCTGTTTGGCAAAATATTGGAACTTTCAAAATTGGGTGTATTTTCGAATTGTTCAAAATAGACCTGTTTTTGGCTATTTGCAATATTTTTAGTGCTGTTGAGTTTTTTTAAATATTGAAAATATTTTCTAAATGGTTACAGACCTTTTTATTTGCTGAAAGTTTTCATGTGATAGTTTTTCCCCTGATGTTTTCACTAAAAACATCAAAAGGCACATTTTGTGAAAAAATGGTTGTTGGCGACCTTTCCCCCAAGAGAATCCCTACAAAAAGCGGCCATTTTTTTTGACTAAAAAACCCCCCAAAACCTAGTTTGAAACATTTCAGACAGTTCTAGTCTAGATCAACATAGTGATATCAACTTTGAGTGGCTGGAGAGCCCCAGTCTGTAAGAACCAGAAAGTCATCAGGACATTTCTTTGCATCGTGCTGTGAAACATCAATGGTAGGGTGACCTGATGTCCCGATTTTATAGGGACAGTCCTGATATTTGGGACTTTGTCTTATATAGGTGCCTATTACCCCCCACCCCCAGCCTGATTTTTCAGCCTTGCTATCTGGTCACCCTAATCAATGGTGACATTGCACCCCCAAGGTACCTCATCACCAGAGCTCCTTTGAGTCTGCATTGGTTCCTTTCAGTGCCGTCTCTGTCTCACTCTCCTTTTAACTCCCCGCTGTTGGGAGGAGGCCTGTTTCTCCTCTTCCTTTCCTTTCTGTTCCCCTCAGCTCTGCTTGCTTAGAGGATCACCACGGCTCCTTTTCTCTGCACCACCAGGCCAGTTTTCTCGTGCTCCCAGATGTATCAGGCCAGTGTGGAGATTGTGCTTCTGAGCAGCACTCTTCTCAGCTGGGGCAAGATCCAGACAGAGCAAGACAAACGCTGATCAGATCCAGGGTCTGCGAAAGTACAATCCTACAGGCCCATGCTTGGTGCAGGAGCTGTGGGCTGAGTACCATTCCGCTGTGCAGGAAAACAGGAATGCATGCCACATTTTAAGCTTGTTTCCCAGTGCAACCCCCACAATGGAGTTGTCACCATAACACTGGCCCCCCTGTTCTTTGCCTCCACTCTGACATAGGTCACATGGAAGGAGGGCAAAGATGGCTCCCCATATTCTCAGAGCCACAGGTGCTGACTTTGTATTTTTCTTGAGGTCCTGCCCCCGCTCCACCCCTCCCCGAGGACCTGCCCTCACTCCACCTCTTCCTGCCCCTCCCCCTTCCCTGTTGCCCCTCCCTCTCTCCACTCCTTCATGCTTTGCCCTCTCCCTCGAGGCCCCTTGCCTACCCGGCCCTCGCTGCTCTCTACCCTCCCCAAGCACCTCCTGCCAGCCATCAAACAGCTGATCGGCAGCCCCGCCAAACAGCTGTGGCTGGTGGGTGATGAGCACCCCCCTACTTTTTTTCCATGCATGCTTGACCCCTGCAGCACCACGGAATTGGCGCCTATGCTCAGAACAACTGAGGATATGCCTGACTCCTCATGTACGTTAAAGCAGCTTCAGGGGGACCATAACTTACAATCTAGCTGTCTATAGACTCTGGGCATCTGAGACTGTGCACACTCTGGCCACACCCTCTGTGTACCTCCTATGATGGAAGATGGGAATGAGGGTTGGTGTAGAGTCATTCCAGCAGTTCTGTACTGCCTGAGGAACTGCCATAGGCAGGGGATACGTCTATGCTCTTGACGCTGCTGCAGCACGACCGAAATGCACCGTCCAGTGTATCCAACAGTGACTCACTTTTAAAGGGAATAATTGTATCTTTTTTCTCTCTCAGAATTAGGTGAAAACACTGGTCAGACCCAAAACATTAGGCTGACACTAGTTTTGCTCTGGAGAAGTCGTTGCATATTGTCCTTCTACCCTCGGCAGGGCTTCATGGGGTGTATTTCCAGCTTACTTTTCAGATACAGCAGGAGGAAACTGTACCAGCGCACCCACTAGTGAGAGCCAAGGAGCAACATAACCAAACCCCCTCAGGGAGCTATGTGAGGTATTTAAGACATAAAGGTTGCTTGCTTTTCCCTCACAAGGCAAAGCGACAGATAAACAATGCTCACCGTTCAAATAATGCTCACAGGACTGACACAACCCGCAAAAGAAAGGAAATCAAAGCTTAAACTGCATTCTTAACTGAGCACACTGCAGGGATGCGCACCCCAGACGAAGGAATGCTTCCCACCAACCAAAAATGCTCAGCTCTGTTTGGGACTCGCAGTGGTCTGGCCTGTCAATGGAAACACGCTGCTCTGGATGTTGGCAAGAGGACTCCAGCGTTTCACACCAGGCTTCCAGCCAAGCAGGAGTTGCTGGATTTGGGCTCATGACCCGAGGAGCAGACACTGCTCACTGTACATTGTGTGCCGACGGAGGGCGGGAGCAGTTTGTTTCACTGCTCTCACCTAAAGCCTCTATTAGTGAGGGTTGTGAAAGCTCCTCAGGCAAACAATAACCTAGAAGCACCCTATGACATTCCCACCCCCTCAGAAACGCCCCCTGTTGTTTGGTGATGGTGATGGTGGGGAGTGATGTGAGTTGCAAAGGGCGCGAGCCCGTCTCTGCAGTTGCCTGCAGTGCCAAGGGAGGAGGGTAACAGCAGTATGGTTTCAAACAGGGATGCCCAGAGGATTCAGGGGGGCCAGGGCAAAGCAATTTCCGGGGTCCCTTCCATTAAAAAAAGTTGCAATACTACAGAATACTATTTTCTCATGAGGGCCCCTAGGGGCCTGGGGCAAATTGCCCCCCACCCTGGGCGGCCCTGGTTTCAAAGGGAACATTGACTGCTTACAGACAGTCTGCACCCAGCACCGAGGGAGTTGTGGCAGGCAGGTCAGGGAAATTGCAGGGAGCCACTGAATGCAGGGTTTTCAAACCGGGGTATGTGTACCCCTAGGGGTATGTGAGCTCTCATCAGGGAACACATTTTATTTAGTCCGCCTCGGCAATCCAATCACAGGTATATTACAGTTCCAATCTCAGGTGCTGGTACGTGGTAGACTACAGCCTAAAAAGTGTGAAAACCAGTGCACTAAACCCACAGTTTAAGTGAAAACATTTTTGAAGTTTACCATTATTCAGTCTCTCCCTCCCATCATGGAAGACAAAAGGGTGCAATTGATGTACAGCTATATTATTCAGATGATATGAATTGCAGTAGTACATAGACACCCCAAGATCAGGGTTCCACCCTGCTAGGTGTTGTACATACACACAGAAAGATGATCCCAGGTCCAATATTCTGGCCCAACTTACAATAGTATAGTGTCCTAACTTGACCCCTTTGGACATCCATACTGGATCCATTATGTGTTAGCTGAACTTTGTATTGAAAATCTGTATCCACAGCATTCTCCCCTAGAAACAAGCAGCCAATTTAGCATAGGCTGTGGAATGCATACTAAAATTAGACATTTTTATATGGCTATGGAATGCATTTACCACATTTTATTACATATTTGCATGCCAATAACCCATAATACTAAAAGTCATTGGGCATAGCAGAAATTACGCCTGTGTGGCAGCAGATCTTTCAATTGCCTTTTTATTATCCGTCTTGCTTGTTTTCCCTTTTGTCAATGACTATAACGTAAGGTGTGTTGCTTCAGAGCATGGTTTGATACATGGAGTACGATAGCGTGGTGGTTTTTTAGGTTTACTGCAACAAGTTAATGTTTAATGGACAAACAAATAATTTTCTGCTCCTATATGATAAGATGACTTAGCAAGATCCAATGGGTCAATATCATTTTGAAATTATTTATTATTTATTAAATGCTAGGGATACATATGGACTTTGGTCCATATTTTATTATTGTTCCACCTGCTTCGAAATGGAAGCTGCAAGCACTTTGATAGATGGGTTGAAACAGTTTAGTTTCATGGCAGATACTGGTGTCTGAGGTCACTTGTCGAGTTTCATTGGAGGAATGACATGTGAAGAGAGGGTAAGGGTCACAGTCTGAGCAGGTGTAAATAGGCTTAGCTCCATCCAAATCAATGGGCCAGATCCTCAGCGGGTATCAGTGGAGCTATGCCAGCTGAAGACCTGGCTGTAAAATAACTAAATATGGAGAGAGACCTTTACAGAGACAACAATATTCCCAGGATGAAGATAACCCCTTTGCCATATTTCAAGTCTCTGCTCCAAAGCATGAAGGGGCTAAAGCGTTTCAACGTTACAACTGTAAGAATATTTTTTAACATAGACAAAAAAATAACGTATCTTCTCTAATCTCGTTTTTGGAAACCACTGAACTGTTTTTGCTGAAACTTTCCAAAACAATTCAGCCAAAGTCAGACACCCGGCATTGAAAGTTACAGCCCAAATGGTTCAAATTTGGCAAAGTTATAAGAACTGACACCAGGGTTATAGAATGGAAAGCGTTAGGCAACCTTAACTACAGGCATCACTGTCCACTCTGCCTATAATGACAACTAGTGGGCAAAACAAAGAGTGCACACATATCTGAAAGGTGTAAACACCAAGGAGGCACAGTAATTATTTAGGGTGGTTCATGGGGTAATAGGATAGAATTAAGGAAGGGAGAACGTAAAGGCTGATTAACAGGAATACCACCCTGCCCATTTCTCCCAATGGGAGGGGATGTTGAATGGACCAGCAGCGGGATGAACAGCCACGCAGAAGGGAGAGAGAGAGGGAGCACACATGCCTGACGATCCTGGGTCTGGGCCCTTCCTTCTAGCTCCGTGGCAAGAGACCACGCTGGCTTAACCAGGAGATCTTCAGTGATCTGAAACCCAAAAAAGAGCCCTACAAAAAGTGGAAGCTGGGTCAAATTACAAAGGATGAATATAAACAAATAAAATTATGTAAGGACAAAATTAGAAAAGCTGAGGCATACAATAGATTAAACTAGCTAGAGACATAAAGGGTAACAAGAAAACTTTCTATAAATACATTCGAAGCAAGAGGAAGACCAAGAACTGGGTAGGCCCACTACTCAATGAGAGGGGAAAAACAATAACAGAAATTGTGGAAATGGCAGAAGGGTTAAATGACTTTTTTGTTTCAGTTTTCACCAAAAAGGTTAATAGCAATTGGACCTCTAACATAGTGAATGCCAGAGAAAATGAGGTAGGATCAGAGACTAAAATAGGGAAAGAATAAGTTAAAAATTGCTTAGACAAGTTAGATATTTTCAAGCCACCAGGGTCTGATGAAATACATGCTAGAATATTGTATTCTATACAATAGAGATATAGGAGATATCTGAGCCATTAGGAATTATCTTTGAAAAGTTATAGAAGATGGGAAAGATTCTAAAGGCCTGGAAAAGGGCAAATCTAGTGCCAATCTCTAAAAAGGGAAATAAGGACAACCCGGGGAATTACAGACCAGTCAGCTTAACTTCAGTACCCGGAAAGATAATGGAGCAAATAATTAAGCAATCAATTTGCAAACACCTAGAAGATAATGGAGTGATAAGTAACAGTCAGCATGGATTTATCAAGGACAAATTGTGTCAAACCACCCGAATTGCTTTCTTTGACAGGGTAACAAACCTTGTGGCTAGGGGGGAAGTGCTAGAGGTGGTATATCTTGACTTTAGTAAGGCTTTTGATACTGTCTTCACTGACCCTCTCATAAACAAACTAGGGAAATACAATCTAGATAGAGCTACTATGAGATGTGTGCATAACTGGTTGAAAAACCATTCCCAGAGAGTAGTTATCAGTGGTTCACAGTCATGCTGGAAGGGCATAACAAGTGGGGTCCCACACGGATCAGTTCTGGGTCCAGTTCGGTTCAATATCTTCATCAATGATTTAGATAATGGCATAGAGAGTACATTAATAAAGTTTGCAGATGATACCAAGCTAGGAGGGATTCCAAGTGCTTTGGAGGATAGGATTAAAATTCAAAATGATCGGGACAAACTGGAGAAATAGTCTGAAGTAAATAGGATGAAATTCAGTTAAGGACAATGCAAAGTACTCCACTTAGGAAGGAACAATCAGTTGCATGCATACAAATGGGAAATGGCTGCCTAGGAAGGAGAACTGCAGAAAGGGATCTGGGTGTTATAGTGGATCTCAAGCTAAATATGAGTCAACAGTGTAACATTGTTGCAAAAAAAAAGCAAACATGGTTCTGGGATGTATTAGCAGGAGTGTTGTAAACAAGACACGAGAAGTAATTCTTCTGCTCTATTCTGCACTGATTGGGCCTTAGCTGGACTATTGTGTCCAGTTCTGGGTGCCGCATTTCAGGAAAGATGTGGAGAAATTGGAGAAAGTCCAAAGCAGAGCAACAAAAATGATTAATGGTATAGAAAACATGACCTATGAGGGAAGATTGAAAACATTTGGTTTATTTAGTCTGGAGAAGAGAAGACAGAGAGGGGGCATGATAACAGTTTTCAAATACATAAAAGGTTATTACCAGGAGGAGGGAGTTCGATTGTTCTTTTTAGCCTCTGAGGATAGCACAAGAAGCAATGGGCTTAAATTGCAGCATGGGGGATTTAGATTGGACATTAGGAAAAACTTCCTAACTGTCAGGGTTGTTAAATACTGGAAAATTGCCTAGGGAGGTTGTGGAATCTCCGTCATTGGAGGTTTTTCAGAGCAGGTTAGACAAACACCTCTCAGGGATAGTCTAGATAATACTTAGTCCTGCCAGGAGAGCAGGGGACTGGACAAGAGACCTCCCAAGGTCCCTTCCAGTCCTATGGTTCTATGATTGTATTTACTGAAAGTTAGGCTGGGATTTCACAAAGCACTTCATGCTGGCCTACCCCTGTTCCCATTGAAGTCAACAGGAGTTTAATTATTGCCTTCAGCAGGGCAGAGTTAGGCCAGTGTTGAGTGCTTGTGAAAATCTCAGCCTCGGGTACAGTTTATTTTTAAAAAAATTCTCAGTAAAGAGAGATTTTTAACTGGCCAAATCCCACAAATACTTTAAAAAGAGAAAGAAAAGAAAAGCTCAGACTAAAACCTTACAGAATGCCTAATCCATGGCTTTCCATCCTGCAGCTCACCTGTGCTGAATACAAACCCTGGAGCATTAAAGAGTGATAGCATCAGAGCAACTGCCATTCAGTTAGTGCAAGGACATATGCTTCCCTCTGCTACAGTAAGCAGAGGGGTGTCACAGCCGGTGGAAACTGGCCAGGGGGTCACTGAAGGGTGAAGCAGTAACAATATGGCATGCTCTGTCCTTCATCCTCACCCTGCAGAAGCCTCTTTGCTCTTCATTCCACAGGGGTATGGCTCAGCTTTTTAGAAGGGTGGGCAGGGTTCAAGGCTAGGGTAAAGCTACTGTCTGCAGCATTGTCCCACCGCATATCCATGGAGATTTTCTCATTAGAGACAAAGTGGACCTAGTACATTTCCCTGTGCAGACAGAGCCTGTCCTTTGTGGGGATGCTTTGGAGCAGGATGGCTCTGGAAGTAGCCGAGCTGTCATAAAGGATGGGAGCTCTGGAGCAGCAGGGGCTCTGCCCTGCTTCTCACCGCCATCCTGAGAGATCCATAGGATTTCTTTGAAGATCTCAGAACAGCGCTGTATTTGGAGAGTCACACCCCTGACCTGTCTCACTGTCACCCTTTGAAATGTTTACAAGGAAGTTGATGGAATTTGCTGGCTCCCGCACAAGTTTTTAATGCACAGGGAAGCACCCAGCTCACGGTCTCAATGGAGAACATTTTTGTGACTCTAATCTTGATGGAAAAGCAGATAGAGACGGAGGAAAGAATTTAGGAGGGTAGGTTATTAAAGAGCCTGCGGGAAACGAACCATTTGGCTTACGTACTTTCAGAAATGCCTGTGTGTGAAAGTATTGAGTGAGTGACTAGGAAAAAGGTCAAGGAAGGTACTAATGAGGCAGCGGGAGGGAGGCCAGGTGAGCAACAGAATTTCCTGTTTTCAGCATCTTTATACATCCTGCGTTCATTGTGGCTGTATTTTCTGTATGCTGGTCCATTCCAACAACCCAAGACAACTGAATGGGGGGTTGTGATGAAGGCTCAGTAGACTACTCAGCTGTGACTCATGTGCACTGTGGTAGCCGGATATCGGGGAGACAAAGTTGATGAGGCAATATCTTTTATTGGACCAACTTCTGCTGGTGAAAGAGACGAGCTCTCGGGCGACGCAGAGCTCTTCTTCAGGAACAGCTTGGACTGGAAAACAGGGAGCAATCACCTTTTAGCTTGTCTTTATCTCTGATATGTGCGCAGGAAATTGCCCACGTAATATCCAAAGTGTGAGTGAAAGAAGCAAGTGATAAGCAGTGCCTTAAAATGGGTAACTCCTGGTGAGAGTGGGAATTGGGACCAAATCCAGCTTGTCTTTCTCCAGCCAGCTCTTTGGTGGTGTTGCGAGCACAAACCCCAAAGCAAGGGGGGCAGGCCACTGTTTCTCCTTCTAAAACTAACCCAGAAACCATAAACACACTGCTGGATTGTTTAGACACCTGCGTAGTAGAGGCCAGCTCTGCAGCTGATGGAAATCTACCCAGATCTCATTGACTTCAATGGAGCTATGTCAATTGACACCAAGTGGGGAGCTGTCTCTTGAATTTTTGTTCTGTCCCTAAGTACTCCCATTGACTTCAATGGCACCGGAACAATCCTTGAGTGAGTATGTGGAAGGCTCATTAAGAACAGCGCACTTCAGCCAGCAGCCCAGCCACAGCTAATCACACTCAACTGGATACTTGGTATGTTCAGTGGTTAGAACATAAGAACGGCCATACTAGGTCTGACCAAAGGTCCATCTAGCCCAGTGTCCTGTCTTCCAACAGTGGCCAATGCCAGGTGCCTCAGAGGGAATGAGCAGTACAGGTAATCATCAAGTGATCCATCCCCTGTCGCCCATTCCCAGCTTCTGGCAAACAGAGGTTAGGGACACCATCTCTGCTCATCCTGGCAAATAGCTATTGATGGACCTATACCCCATGAACATATCTAGTTCTTGTTTGAACTCTGTTATATTCTTGGCCTTCACAACATCCTCTGGCAAGGAGTTCCACAGGTTGACTATGCATTGTGTAAAGAAATACTTTTTTGTTTGTTTTAAACCGGCTGCCTAGTTCTTGTGTTATAAGGAGTAAATAACAATTCTTTATTTACTTTCTGCACACCTGTCATGATTGTATAGACCTGTATCATATCCCCCCTTAGTTGTCTCTTTTCCATGCTGAAAAGTCCCAGTCTTTTTAATCTCTCCTCATATCTTTCAAATCTTTACAATTTTGCCTTTTTGCCTAAGAACCATGACTGCAAATCTGATGGTAACATTTATTAATGGAAACCAATTATAAAGATTTTAACAGCCACCCCTGTACCAGTGACAGCCATTACACATCCCAGATTTTGCTCTTACTTCTGCATAAGGATCTGACCCGGATTTCAATGGAAGGATCAGGCTCACAGTAAACAAATACCATCCTGCCTGCCAAGCAGTCAGATAAGAAGCTGGGACTTTAGACTGCTATTTTCCTTGTTGGGAGGGAAATGAGTAGTACAGAAACCTGGATACTTGCCAGATCCTTGGCTGGTGAAAATAAACACAACTCTGCTGACTGTAATGGAACGACACCTATGTGCAACATCAGGGGATCTGGACCAGTATGTACCAAAGTCCTGTTCACCTAGACAAAGCCAGTGAAAAGACCTCAAAACTTCACAGAGACAATTCCCCTTCCAGAGCTCCAGTTAGAACACCTGCACGGGCGCCTTTACCAGCAGCCTCTCTCTCTCCCTCTGCCTGGCTGTGTCTACGCTAAAAGTTGTCAGTGATTCTCCCACTGGTGCAGCTAGAGCAGACAGGGCATAGATGTTTTTAACCCCCGAGTGACATGAGCCTGCTCAGAGCGGGTCTAGATGTCTGGGTTGTGACAAGGCATTGTACCCTGACACTGTCTCCATCAGCTAACGCCATAGGCTGGGCCCTACCAGTGAGAGACAAGAGTGGAGAATTTCTGAAGAACACACAAATGCAGACAAGGCCTTGGCAGCCTGCTTCCACCACTATGTCCCTGGGTGTCCTGATAGCCGCCCTCAAACACATACACAGACCCCAGAAATTCACAAAGAACATCAGCAAAATGCATGTCTCGTTGTGCAGCTCCCCAGGTGTGTGATTCAGGAGGAACAGTCCCTCGCCTTCTCCACTGCATGGTCAGCTTGTCTCCGCTCATCCAGCCCCACCTGGTGTTTGGCTGGGGGAACCCATTCACACAAGTGGATCCTCCCGGCTACATAAAGCTGCAGTAGCTACCTGAATAGTCCTCTCTCCCATCTACTTGTTGCCTAGCTACCGTTAAGATTTGCACTGTTAACCCCTGGGAGGAGCCCTGGAAGGTGTGTCATAGCCAAAGCTTCTGCTGGCCTATATTAGGCAGCTCAAGAATTCAATAAAATGCAGATCATTATTGTCTTGCCATAACAATAGGAGACAAATACACTTTCTTATCTCTAGGTAGTTCTGTTTAAATACTTCATCATAATGTAATTAGCTTTGCCTGGGTTAGTCATACACATCTAGGAAGCAGAGTCCTTCCTCTTCCTAATTATTGCAGCCCTGGCTGCTATATTTTTCTACATTTCCTAGCTAGATTAATCTTTCCACAGCATCCTAGGATATGAATTATTTGGACTGATTTCTGTTTCTTTTAAAAATGGTGCTAAACGGCGCTTCTGCCACATGATGCACTACAAAGGAGAAAGGTGCAGAACTCCCTATCCAGGGGCCAGCAGTAATCTGGCTCCAGTTTTGGGAAGTGGAAAGGCTGGACAGCTAACACAGCCAGCAGCGATAGCTGCTCCAGAGGGGAATTTCTAGGCAGATCTGCGGCCCTACCTGTACTGCACACTGGATAGCTGTGCTTGTGTATTGGACACAGGTGTAGCAAGGCAGCCTTCCCTGCATTCTCCCTGCCTCTCTCGATATTATACTAACCTAGTGAGCTTTGCTGAGTACTGATAAATTATTTCAGTCCTTAAGCACTAAATTCTGCCCTCTGTTATTGCATCATGGCCAATCCAACACCCGCTGAACTTAATGGAAAGACTCCCATTGATTTGAAATGGGTGTTGGGCGGGGCTCCTAAACCCTGATTCAGTAAAGCACTTAGGCACACGCTTAAGTTTAAGCACATCCTGAAATCCAACTGAATTCAATAGGATTTAAACATGTGCTTAGCTTTAAGCATGTACTTAAGGGCTTCCATTAATCAGGGTTGAATTACATAAAACATCTGAACTCCAAAAGCTAAGCTATTCTGGAGTGCTATGGATCACCAAACAAAGGCAAACACATCTTTGTAAAAGGGAGAAGGCACTGGAAGATGAACAGGTTTCTAACTTTAAAATTGTGTGCTTGATTTCCTTTGAACTTGAAAAGAAAAGAAAAGAAAAGAAAAGAAAAGAAAAGAAAAGAAAAGAAATCCACCCGTGAGAGACAGACATTTCTGGCCAAAAGAAGGGGGGTTTGTGTGTATCAAAGTTGAAGGAAGTAAAAAATCACATTTGATAATCTATGAACAGTTAAACTTGCAACCCATTATGAAGCCAAAGCAAATAACTGTGAACATCTTGTCTGATCTCTTGTATAATACAAGGCATAGGACTTCTCTGAATTAATTTCTATTTGAACTAGAACATGTTGTTTAGAAAAACATCCAATACAGAGATGTTTGCTCTGTAATATCACTGCCTGTCTCAGCATCCCGCACAAAAGACTAAAGATCCATGACAAACCACTGACACACTAAAGTAGAAATTCAGATCTGCTTTAAACACACAGGGAGAAATACATTCCTCTGTTTTGTGACCCGTTTGCGTTTGCTCCCCACGAACCTCTGAATTTTGCTGGAATCAATGTCTGCAGAAATCAAATTTGAACATCACATGTGTCAATGTTTGTGCTGGAAGTGCTTATATACTCATCTAATCAGGGAACAGAAAATACTACTTGACTTCTCTGACCAGTCATGACTAAGACATGCCGCTTGACCTTTAAATATCAAGTATTAAATGTGCATAGTGAACTATTCGCAATTCACCCATTGAGCAAAAGAAGGGAAAAAAAAGATGAATAGATGTGAATAATGAACAAATATGAGGAAATCACAATCTGTTTGAGAACATTCATCAGATAAATTTATCACAAGGTCTTAATTGCAAAATTTTTTGTGAACCTCAACGTTTAAGTATTGGCCTGAAGCAAAACCTCAGATCTGGACATCTCTGAACTTTGTGTGGGTTAGGAATTCAACTCTGAATCCACATGAGAATTCCACACATGGCCCAATCTCTATAATGGGGCAAACAGAAACCTCAGATTGACCCCCTCTGGAATCTGGAGCAGTAAAACGTGTCTAAACCCACTCTCTAAGCCCATCTCTAATTCTTGTGAATTATGGGCATTTAAAATAGTCCTTATTCCAATTTGTGTTTGAGATTCTTAACCAACAAACACAATGAATGAGTCTCATAGGCTAAACCGCCAGGGCCCCAGTCTCGCAATGAGAACAATGGTGTCCACGTGGACTTGATTGCAGGCTTGGGACTGTAATGTTTTGGGAGAAAGGAGGAAAGTGAAATGAACTAGAAGGACAAAAGAAGGATAAATAGGGTGATCAGATGTTCCGATTTTATAGGGACAGTCCCGATTTTTGGGTCTCTTTCTTATATAGGCTCCTATTACCCCCCATCCCCATCCCGATTATTCACATTTGCTGTCTGATCACCCTAAGGATAAACCCCAGGTTTCTTGAAGCCTTTCATACTTTAAATACCTGCCATTTGACATCCTTTCTGTGACTTTGTTTATCAACTTACTTGCAGTCCCAAGAAGGCAGCAACTATCACAAGAATGCTGAGAATTTTGTTTTTGCCTCTTTTAAGAAAATGCCCTCACTGGACACTACAAATTCCAGTTTGTCCTGCCAAGACCTCCACAATGCTCGTGGGGGTGAGCTGCAACATTGGTGACCAGAGGGTGTGGTACCAGATTGATTTCGCCTTTCTTTTCAGGCCCTTATACTACCTTGATCTCTCCTGCAGTGGCTAATAAAAGAGTAGAACCTTAACGCTGCAGTATGCCCTGGACTGGGCGGCAGGAGACCTAGATTCTGTTCCTAACTCTACCATTGTGCAACCCTGGTCATGTTACTTCCCCTCTCTGTGTCCCCCTCCACCCCATCCTTTGTCCACCTTGTCTACTGAGGCTGTAAGCGCTTTGGGGCAGGACTGACCTCTCTTTATGTGAGTGTACAGCACCTAGCACAAAGGGACCTCGGTCGTGATTGGGGCATCTAGAGGCTGCTGTAATCGTCATTGTGCTATGTGCATCTCTCCTGCAGAATACACTCAGCGTTCAACCACGCTGACAACCTGGAGATGGCAGCCTCCTCCCTGTGACTGAGGGAGTATTCCAGCTCCTCCAGGCTCATTCTAATAGGCCTTGCTCACATTGAATTCAGAGAGAGTAGAATCAAGTCCAGAAAGCAGTCATAGGACAAGATTTTGTTGCTGCCATGACTTTTTACACTGAACTCTTAGTGAGCAATACCTTTTTAAACCTGGGTTGTGAAGGAGTCCCAAATGATTTACTTAGTACAATAGGGACCTCTACAGGTGTCTTCCTCTTGATATCAACAAGGACAATAACATGCTGGGAGTGGGATGTTACCAAACAGAGAAATGCAACCATGAAAAAGGGATGCTGTGAACACAGGGGACAGATGAAGTTCAGAGCTCTCAGATCCATACCAGCCTTGCGGAGCATAGGACTGTATCTCTACTGCATACTGGTAACGTTACTAACCTGTGCATAAACAATGAAGAGTCCGGTGAAACCTTAAAGACTAACAGATTTATTTGGGCATAAGCTTTTGTGAGTAAAAAACCCACTTCTTCAGATGCATGGAGTGAAAATCACAGATACAGGCATGGATATACTGGCACATGAAGAGAAGGGAGTTACCTCACAAGTGGAGAACCAGTGATGACAAGGCCAATTCAGTCAGGGTGGATGTGGTCCACTCCCAATAACTGATAAGAAGGTGTCAATACCAAGAGAGGGAAAATTGCTTTTGTAGTGAGCCAGCCACTCCCAGTACCTATTCAAGCCCAAATTAATGGTGTTAAGTTTGCAAATGAATTGCAGCTCTGCAGTTTCTCTTTGAAGTCTGTGTTTGAAGTTTTTTTGCTGAAGGATGGCTACTTTTAAATCTGTTATTGAATGTCCAGGGGGATGGAAGAATTCTCCTACTGGCTTTTATATGTTATCATTCCTGATGTCTGATTTGTGTCCATTTATCCTTTTGCGTAGAGACTGTTTGGTTTGGCCAATGTACATGGCAGAGGGGCGTTGCTGGCACAGGCTGGCATATATCACATTAGTAGATGTGCAGGTGAATGAGCCTCTGCTGGTCTGGCTGGTGTGGTTGGGTCCTATGATGGTGTTGCTAGAGTAGATATGGGGACAGAGAAGGCAATGAGGTTTGTTATAGGGACTGGTACCTGGGTTAGTGTTTCTGTGGTGTGGTGTGTAGTTGCTGGTGAGTATTTGCTTCAGACTGGGGGCTGTCTGTTAGTGAGGATTGGCCTGCCTCCCAAGGTCTGTGAGAGTAGGGGATGATTTACCACAATGGGTTGTAGATCGTTCATGATGCACTGGAGAGGTTTTAGCTGAGGGCTGTACGTGATGGCCAGTGCTGTTCTGTTATTTTCCTTGGGCCTGTCCTGATTTCAAAGAGAAACTACAGAGCTACAATTCATTTGCGAACATTAACACCATTAATTTGGGCTTGAATAGGGACTGGGAATGGCTGGCTCACTACAAGAGCAATTTTCCCTCTCTTGGTATTGACACGTCCTCCTCAATTATTGGGAGTGGACCACATCCACCCTGACTGAATTGGCCTTCAACATTGATTCTCCACTTTTAAGGTAACTCTCTTCTCTTCATGTGCCAATATATATTTATTCCTGTATCTCTAATTTTCATTCCATGCATCAGAAGAAGTGGATTTTTTACCCACAAAAGCTTATGCCCAAATAAATCTGTTACTCTTTAAGGTGCCACCAGACTCCTTATTTTTTGTGTGGTTACAGACTAACATGGCTACTACCCCTCTGATACTTCTAACCTGTGCATGCTACTTGGCCAAGACCAGGATTAGTGAAATATAACAAATTACTGCTCTGTTTTTTTCCCGTCACTAATTTTTTATGCTTACTTATTAGGGGCTAACCCAGCCATCCTAACTCACTACATGTAGCTCCTTTCTGTGGGAGCAGCCCTTGAAATCAATGGAACTACTCGAGAAGCAGGGTTCTATTCAAGGGGAGTAAGGGTGGAATAATCCAGCCATCAGGTTATTTAGCTAGACCGCTCAAATGATAATTTTGGCATATCCTTCCAATTTGTCATGACATTTCCCTGGGAATGGTTACACAGACAAATGCCAAGTTTGAACGTGATGATGCAGACTTCATATGTATATTAAAAAAGGGTATTTGCTCATGGTCTTCCAACACAGTTTGCCCTTGAGAGCGATAGCCTGTTTCCTTCTTACCCCTTCTCTTCTGCCTTTTGTGAACTACTGTGAGTGCGTAATACAACTATTTTACCGTAATTACACTAAGAAACTCACTATCAGTGGAAAAGAAGGATGGTCCAGTAGGTAGGGCACCAGCCAAGGACTCAGGAGATCTGGGTTCAATTCTTGGCTCTGCTAGAGACTCCCTGTGGGACCTTGGCACCTCTAGAGCCCTTTTAAAAAAGTGGCATCACATTAGCTCTCCTCCCGTCATCTGGTACAGAAGCTGATTTAAATGATAGGTTACAAAGCACAGTTAGTAGTTCTGCAATTTCACATTTGAGTTCTTTCAGAACTCTTGGGTAAACACCATCTGGTCCTGGTGAATTATTACTGTTTAGTTTATCAATTTGTTCAAAAACCTCCTCTAATGACACCTCAATCTGCAACTTTCCAAGGAAACAAAGGAATGTGGAGTGACCATCGCTACCAGGCACATGTGTTAGAACTCCAGTGCGCTGGGCATGCCTTTCCAAGAAAGGCAAGCTTCCCCAGAGGGAGGCTAGAGGAACAAAGCTAATCCTCTTGACTCCTAAACTAAGCTAATTTAACTAACAAGCAAACTATCTAAAACTAAACTAGCAATGAGGCAAAAAAACTTTTAGCCAAGGCACGCTCAAGGTATGATGCTCTTAAGCACCATCTCAAGCCAACATGGTCAAGAAGGAGCTGAGGGTGTTTCATCTGAGCAGCCCTACATAATCTCGGTGCTTGGCACAAGGCTGCGTAGGGAGAATGAGAGGGCTGAATGGACACTGCTAAGGGAAATCTGCACGTGCACCTAAAGTGGGGCATCCAGAAGGGGACACTTCTCGGAAAAGAACCTGCGGAGGCTGTTCAGGAAGTTAGGCTAATTAGGTAGCAACATAGAGCATGAGCCCAAAAGCAGCTGGCACTCCCCAAAGAACTAGTCGCAAAGGCCCAGCATGGCTGACTCCACAAAGGAATCTCTTGCAGCATGGACTTCCTTAGTGGTGTCACGGAGTCAGCTGCTCAGCCAGTACCTAGTGTGACACATTTGTCTCCAGTGCCTCAGAGGCACAGGGAGCCTGGTGCGATACCTTGGGTTAGCAGTGACAACCCCCTTTCTCCCCCATTGGCTGCATCTTGGGAGCAATCTGTACATCATCCCCTCCACCAATCACCTTTATCTGTGTCACTGACACCAGATGTGGGCCAGGTCAGCATCCCTGTCCAGTTGCCCAAGTCACAGCACTTGATTGGCGAGGGTGCGATCTCTGGGGGCCTCAAAGTCCCCCACTGAAAGGGCAGTGGAGAAATAAAGCAGGGGCACTGCCTCTCTCCTTCGCTGCTCTTTCCCATTTCATTTCCCTTTTCTTTCTGTCTCAGATTCGCTTATACGATCCATGTCTAACCTGCAACACTTGTCTGGTGTTTCTTTTACTGATCTTTTCCTCCACCAGCAGAAGCCTCAGATGTTCTTCCTAGGCAGCCTCTCCAGTGCTGCCCTGGCACCGGAGAGGTACCTGGAAGAGAGCCTAACAATTTGGGTGTGCCCTGATCATGCCTCCATTTCAGGCCACACAATCTGCTTAGCCATCTCCCTGCCCAGTTTGCTCATATGCTACTCGATATTCACAAAACACAAGAATCAGGTGTGCACATCTTTAGGCACCCTGTGTTCCTTGACAACTCTTTGAAAATTAATTATGCACTCTGTAAAGTACTTGGCCACTTAGCCAAGTCAGCTGCTCACCCCAGTGGGCTTCAGAAATGCAGTCAGGATGTTAAAACAAACAAAACCACGTCTCTCTGTGTAAACCTTTTAAGGTTATAAGTTGCCGATATTCATACCCACAAAATATGTGCCCTTCAAACAACTCATTAATGTATGTCTATATTCTAGCACACAGCAATTCTGTGCACAGACGGAATCACGTGCAATCTGCATAATGTGTGTGCACATAAAGATAATTGCTGGGTAAAGAGACACACAAAAAATCTGAAGTCTTCCTCCTTTGACCCATTAGACACATGAGAAAATGTCGAACCCACTGTCTCCAGGCTGAGCATAAGTTTCTAACAGGTGCCTACGTGAAGCACCTGACCAAATGATTTAATCATTGCAGGCCAGATTTTGCTCTCATTACAAATGCATTAAGCCAAAGGAAGGCTTAGGTTGGATATTAGGAAAAATGTTTTCACTAGGAGGATGGTGAAGCACTGGAATGGGTTACCTAGGGAGGTGGTGGAATCTCCTTCCTTAGAGGTTTTTAAGACCCGGTTTGACAAAGCCCTGGCTGGGATGATTTAGTTGGTGTTGATCCTGCTTTGAGCAGGAGGCTGGACTAGATGACCTCCTGAGGTCTCTTCCAACCCTTAATCTTCTATGATTAACTAGATAGCTAGAGAGTTTAATGAGGCTGACCTTGAGAAAAAGGAAAACCAACGTACCTTAAGGAATGCTCACTTCAAAACCTAGAGGAAATGGATGGTAATGCACCTAAGGTCAGCTCCTTGCCCATACATCCTTGCCATTGTATTCATTGTACATTGGCACTTCTAATCAAGCAGGGCATGTCGTACTAGAGGACTTAGGGTCCAGTTTAAAAGGGGAAATGTGCATGTTGACCTATCTTACATATTTCGTTTTGAGCATTTCACTTCTTACTAATAACATTATATAAAAAAAAACATGACACACATCACTTGGAAAAAGTGAATACACATAACAAGAGAGCCCGATTTTCAAAAGACAAATGAGGTCCCCAAATTAGCCCTTACACAGTTAGGCACTGTTTCCCCAGGGGTGTCTAAATGCAGCTAAAATCTGGATCCAGAATGTGCAGCACCTGAAACAAAAACTCTTCTGAGCAATGTTGAAAATGATCAGCATCAGTATTCCAAAACTCTCAGTTAGAAGCTGCAAAGTTTTTCAGGAGCCACTGTCCTCTGAATCTATTTTATTTCCCTATCTCAAGAACAAATCTCCCCATCTGAAGACATCTTGTGAGTGAGAAGATGAAAAAGAAAGCACATAATATTAATCTGGCAGGTTGGAGCTAGGCATATTTCCTTTACCCATTTCTTGTTTAAATGGTGATATACTACAAGTTCCATGAGCGTGAAGCCAGCTGGGTAGAACTGTATTAACGAGTCCTTATAACGAAATAGCAAGTAGAGTCTTGTTCCTCTTGTCCAGCAGTGCACATCACTGGGCAGGAAGATGCCTGACTGACAAGTCTGGGAGTGTGGGGAGCTACTACATGATGTACTGGAAGATCAAGGCTGTCCAGACGAACACTTTCATTGTCCATGTGAGCCTTACTCTTCTCAAAATGTCATTAGCCCTTTGTCCTCTAAGATCTCAGGGACTGCTCTCATTCTCAATGTTATTTTTCCAAAATCATCTGATCTTTATTCTTCTTCGTTTTAATGATATATTTTTTCAGTCACCCATTTCCCAGTGCAAAGCCTTGGCTGCCTTTGTCCACTGTGGCAATAGAAGCATAAATTGCATTTAAACCACTTGAGAGATCCGCCGTATTCATGTCAGCCCAGGCCCATACTATAGGCCATTGGGAAACCAGAGGTGGGCTAGACTGACTACTTGCCTTTGGCAGCATGTGAACTCCATTCTTTGCCTCAGAGTGTTGAGAGACACATCGTCGTCTTCCTCCATACAGAATGCCCTTCCCTGTTGAACAATCAAGGCTTGAAGTTACCAAAAGCAGCTAAGAGAAGTCAGATCTCCACTCAAAAACAACTGAACCATAGTTGGACAATGGGAAAGGATCCTCAGCCATGTCAATCCACTCAAATAAATCCCCCAACAACCTTTATTAAAGCAACGAAAGTTTTTATCAAAATGAGTGAAGCCAGTCAGTTCTACAGGCGTGCTAGCTGTGCACCGGCTATTTGATTTCCACTGTCTCCGGTTATCAGTGGCGCCTGCTAGTATTTTGTTGGCACTGGTAGTTCTTTCAACTAGGAACCTCCTGTAATTTACAGGAAAATTGGTAAGCATCCTATGTCAGATCTTCACAACGCTGTCTCCCTGGTTCAGACTTTGTACGGTGATTTCAACTTCCTGCACCTAAAATGGATAGCCAATTTGTGAATTTAATCACGCGACAGAACTGTAATGATGTAAACCAAGCCAAATCCTACTTGCCTAAGTCACGTGAGCAGTCCCCACGAACTCAGTGCTCGTGGGCAGCTTCAGAATAATTTGACATGTTACCGATGCAGAAATAGAGGCACAGAGCAGTTCAGTTACTTGTCTAAGATCCCGCAATAAGCGAGTGACAGACCCAGGAACAGATTCCTTAGCTCTCTGCTCTATCCACTCAGACTAATATAATGCTCTTGCTTTCAGGTATTCTGAACAGTTTAGAAATTCACATAACAATTTTCATGCCCTGGAAAACACCATTTTCCATACCTCTTTCTTACATAGCAATAGATTAGAGCGATGATCCCACTCAGTAACATTCCAGTCCCAATTCCCACTGCAATATAGTGCTCGTAAGAATTAAGCGCATACGAATTCAATGTCAAGTGTTCACATCTTTCGCCATTGTAACCTGTCAGGCACCTAAAAATACAACAAAAAAAAATCCACAAGAGTATTCAGAAAATCTTAACTTGAAACTGGAAGATACTTATTACCTGTGATTCATTTTAAACACTTTGCAATTAAAATGTGGAAGGGAAATAAACTGGGGTGGGCAGATTCTATTTTGCAGTCAGAAACCCATATGTCAGAAAGCTGCTGGATCCCTTGCGCTGCGAATGCCCCGAGAGAGGGTGCAGTGAGAGAACACTGTGTTCTGCTGATACCTAGCTGTTGTAATGACCATTGGGCCCACAGGCAGCCAAGAATAGTTCTAGAAATCCCCGAAGTACGTCAGGGCCGGATTTGGTGCAGAACCACTCCCAGAAGCAGGGAGTTCCTGCTAGCTCCTTTGTGGCCCCTGCCCAGCAGTCAAGGAGCACAGCTGTAAATTTAACCCTTTGGCTTCAGATTGCAGCCTGATGCTGCAGTTCTGAGAGCAGAATGTGTCAAAAGCAGCTTCCAAGCACTTCATCTTCTGCTTTAGCTTCTCCAGTAAGCTTTAATTACCCAGAGTATGATGTTGTCACAGCTCCATTGTGTTGTTAATAAAGAACCTGAACTTGCATGGTGCCTAATTTGAAGCATGTGCATGTTGTACTGGTTTCAGTGGAACTACTCAGATGAAAAACGTATGCCCGCATACAGATCAAATTGCAAGTCAGGATAAATGTTATGTGTAACATACACAGGAAACAAATATAAACTCATCTACTTCTCCAAGAATGTCTATTTAAACATTCAATGTATTTACCTGCATATGGGTTTCTTGAGTTCACTATGAAAAGCACAGAGGCCATTAATACAATAACTGTCATGTTCTTCAAGACAGGATTGCATAAACTTCAGAGCAATAGGTTCCTCTGGGTAGTCTATTGGGAAAGACGTAGGAGAGGAGGAAAAGTTACATTTGAAGAAATAAAATTGTCTGAAAACAATAATCATGTCATTTTTAAAAGTACGATCGTTTACAAGAGAAAACCCCATTGCACACACGTTGAAGGTGATGTAAAATTTGCTGACCAATAGCGACACTGCCAGCTAAAACAGAATGGAGACGCTGGACACCTTAGCATGGAGTTTTTCAAATACCAGTTTTAAATCAATGAGTTCCTCTTAATAAATGTGCAGAAGTTTAATGAATATGCTGGATTCATTCCAAGTTAACGTCAGCATAACCCAGCCTGAAACCCAGCAGGATAGGAGCACAGAGGATTAGCAGGATTGTTGTTAGCCACTGCTTCTGAATCTGGCCTAATGTGATTAATTTTTAATCAAAAGGACAAAACACCATTGCTTTCAGGCAGCTTGCCCTTAGTTTGTTCCCAACACTGGCAGCTAATTGTTTTATGTAAATGGCACAAATCAGGACCATTCTTCAAGATTGTGGCTAGATCACTATTTGTTGATAGAAAGAGCCAGAGGCCAACAGTAATGGGTTGCGGGATGGGGGAGTGTGGTGGGGCAAAGGAAGAGAAGATGTCAAAGGCTTGCCAGTCGGAGGAAGTATTTGTTTGAACAGGTCTCCTGGCTGCAGGAGTTATTGATTGGGTGGAGCGGCCAATCAATGCCTGTTATTTTGGGGAATTGTTTTAGACATAGCCGAGTGAGTTCTAACCTGAATATTTCACAACACTGGCTTTCAGTCATGACCGCAAGAAAAGCAAAACACACTCAGGACAAGAACAACACCGCTTCCAAGTCACTGAAGTCTGGTATTGGTCTTTTGTCAAGCGGAAAGCTTCCCTCTGAGTACGTGCTGAAACAGTGCTCCACCAGGGCACTCATGTACTCAACGTTGTTGGAGGTGCCGTCAGAGATGTAAGCCCAACGTCCTGTCCTGACCACTTGTGGTCACTGATGATCTTATGACACATTTCTCAAGAGTGACGTTATTAATCCCCCATTTCCTGACCAAATTCCAATCAGAATGATTCCATTCTGCCTTACTACATTCCCCCGTGCTCTCAGCTGGGTGAGCTCTTCCTCTTCTCATCCTAGTCCAAAGAGTTCCAGGTGGCTCTTGTGTGCCAACGTATTGTAAACCACTTTTGTCTGATGCGTTGAGTGATGCTGGCATATAGAGGGCCTGATTCTGTCACCATTACTAAGGCTGAGCAGCAGCTCTCTAAGAGAGTAGTCCCAATGCCATCCAAGATACCATTATGCTGAGTGAGAGGGACTGGAGATTGCGTCAATCATGTACCTCTTTGAGACTGGATGCGAACTCACCCTTCAGTTAACAGGATGAGTTAATCAGAAGCCCCTCCACCATCACCCCTGCACCAAAGACAAAAGGGGGTTGTGAACCTGTCCAGGAGTTTGGAGTGAGTAGGTGGGGGAGAGCTTTGCTGAGAGACGGAGAGTGGACCAGAATGCACACAGAGAGGCAGGCAGATGCAAAGAGCAAGCCAGCCAAGCAGTAGCCAGAGAGTACAGGAGGGTTGCCACCCATCTGGGTTTTGCCTGGACAACCCAGTTTTTGGCTTCGGTGTCTGGGTGCCATTTAGGATTGCCAGGTGCCCAGTTTTTGACTGGAAAGTCTGGTTGAAAAAGACCTGGCAGCGCCCAGTCAGATGTACCAACTGGACACCAAAAATCCAGTTACCACAGGGAAGGAGGTGGCGCCAGGTCATTAACCCACACCAGTCCCTGCTCAGCTGGGGCTGCCTCCTACCTGATGGCAGGCTCCCTGTCAGGCTGCAAGAGTTCCCATTCCAGCCCCGGAGCAAAGGGGGCCCAGCTGAGGAAGGTGGAGACGATCCAGGAGCTACAGGAGGAGGCAGGGAGAGGAGCGAGGGATTGGGGCAGGACCTTGGGGAGAAGAGGGAGAGAAGGGGGCAAGGCCTCAGGAGTCCCGTTACCAGCAATTAGAAAGGTGACAACCCTGGAGTACACTGTCACCTTGGAAAAAGCTACAGAGAGTATTTTTGGGTCTGTTGGCTAAAGAGGCTTGGAGCTGTAAGGTAAGACGTCATTTCCTGCGCTCACTCAGAGACACAGGACTTTGTACATTCTTTGTAAACAAAACTGCATCAGATAAATTCCTGATATCACCAATTTCATCTCCCAGCTGAACATCCCCAGAGCTCCAAACTGCAGCTCAGGTCAAAAAGAGGCAAAGAGTACAACTCAGCCTGTGTATTGGTAGCAGCATCAAGCCTCAGGGTTGTTAAATACTTTGGTATTTTAGAGGCTGAAAGGCCCTATAGACATTTATGTAATGTATAGCTCTTAATGTCTAACATAGGAGTTATGTGCTTGATATAACTCTTTACCACTCGTGTAATTCCTTCTCAATAAACTGCTGTGCATTGAAAATAATGACTGTGGACCTTTTTCACTGGTATGACAGTAATCTGCTCCGCCAGGAGCCAGTAAAGATACATTTCAGGGGTAGTAGCACCCCCTGTTGTCAATCCTGGGGAGGTAGGATTATTCTGCTAAATATTTCACGTAAAACCATGGTATAATGGTTAAAATAAATTTAAAATATATCATTAAAATTTGCTAATCTACATAGAAAAAAGCACAAAATCTCCCGCTGTCAGAATAAAACTGTAATATTTTCACTCTGCATAAAAAAAACCTTCCTGGTTTTCTATGGCAGTACCATAGCAAGTTGCCAAAAGGTGGCAGCATTCCATTTTCACAGGATGAAAGTACTAAACAGCTGTATCAGACCTCATTGTTATTCTAAATGCATTTAAAACAGGAATGAAAACAGACCTAGAAAATGTTTTGAGACAAAGTTTGGAGAGAAAAATCTTGTAATTCAAGGGCCCAGTCCTACAGTATTTTCTCACACACACAGACACACACTCACGCACACACACACACAGCCCCCGCTAACATCGGTGGGAGTTTTGTCTAAGGGCTGCAAGCTCAGATCTCAAATCCAGACCCCAAAATTAAAAGTGCTAAATACTGTAACTCTACAATTTAAGAGGAATTACATTCAAATGTATTATAAAATCAGAAACAAAAAGAAAAACATTTTTTCTAATCACATACGGAGACAATTCTACTAACTTAAATATTGTATTATCCACCTACACACCGGATAAGCTGTTTAAAGAGCACCTAGTGACACTGACCTTTGCAAAGCATTTTGTGATCTATCAACGAAAAGCATCATCTAAGAGCCAGGTATTAGTTCCCATTTGCCCTTTAAGTCATGTGAAGAAAATACGCAGTATAAGCATGCATATAGATGGATGTTTGCCACATGCAAGTCATACAAAGGTGAATTTGACCTTATCTGACATGAAATCAAAATAATGGATAACTGAAGGACTGGTCATGACAAAACTGACAAATTTTACAGTTTGACACAAAATGACAGAGCTGCTATAAAAGAAAAACTAAGTGTATATGCTATATAGTTACCATATGTACCAGCACACACACAGAGTCCACGTATGCATGTGCATCCACATTCAAAATATCCAAAAAATATTGCGAGTGCCAGAGGTAGATTTGTATAAACTACAAATGCCCAGACTGCAATGCACTTAATAGAAATTGCATCAGACAGAGATCCGTCATTTCTTCTGCATTAACTTTGATGCATATTGCCCCATTTCTGAGCAGGTGAGAACTAATCATCCCCACCCATGGGATGCAGGTAAATGCATCAAAGAACTTATCTGACCGCAAGCATGACAGCTGATCCATCAGGGGGCTATTTGGAGTAGGCTGTGCAAAACAGACCAGGAGTTGGCTGGTGGGTCTGCACAGGTTCTTTTCCTTGCATTTTGAGAGTACATTCACCCTCAGTTCCTCGCACTCAGCTGATGATGATAAGTATGTAGATTTTCATCCGTGATCCAGCTCATCTAAGTCTCTCCCAGTTTTGTTCCACTCTAAGTAAAACAAGACTCTTCCTATTTCCCCAATTCCTTCCTGATGATTAGGGAGCTGGAGCACATGACCTATGAGGAGAGTCTGAGGGAATTGGGATTGTTTAGTCTGAAGAAGAGAAGAATGAGGGGGGATTTGACAGCTGCTTTCAACTACCTGAAAGGGGGTTCCAAAGAGGCTAGATCTAGACTGTTCTCAGTGGTACCCAAAGACAGAACAAGGAGTAATGGTCTCAAGTTGTAGTGGGGAAGGTTTAGTTTGGATATTAGGAAAAACTTTTTCACTAGGAGGGTGGTGAAGCACTGGAATGGGTTACCTAGGGAGGTGGTGGAATCTCCATCCTTAGAGGTTTTTAAGGTCAGGCTTGACAAAGCCCTGGATGGGATGATTTAGTTGGGCATTTCTCCTGCTTTGAGCAGAGGGTTGGACTAGATGATCTCCTGAGGTCCCTTCCAACCCTGATATTCTATGATTCCAACATTGGAAAACGTCCCCCTTAGGCAGGAAGAAATTCTCATATTCCCTGTCAACTTCCAGTCAGCTGCCAGCCCAGCCTCCTGTCTCTCCATGTTGCTTCTTTCCTCTCGCTGACCTTGCCACTCAAGGTGAACCACCAGCCCCTAATTTTTGAAGTTGAGGATGACTGCATACGACATGCAGACTAAGGAAGGAGGAAGGTTCCTGGCTGATGGGTGTGGGACTCAGCTCACTCTTGCCTGGATCCACAATCCCACAGGATAGTGCCATTTCCAACCTGGCATTTGCTTGGGAGTTAATTAATTTCCTAAGGGTTTGTTATTAACATGATTTAATTATGAGCTTCCTTACTTCAGTGTTAAATGACTGTTCCACCTGTCTAAAAATGGAAGCTGCAAGAATGGAGTGAAGGGATGTGGCCAGTTTCACACAAGAGTCTTTAAACACTTCCTTCCACCCCGAAGTCCAGTCTTCTAACTCTTAAAGGGTTACTGTTTTTAAAAGCAGAGGACTCTGATGAAGTGGGTTATATCCCACGAAAGCTTATGCCCAAATAAATTTGTTAGTCTCTAAGGTGCCACAAGTACTTCTCGTTGTTTTTGCTGATACAGGCTAACAAAGCTACAGCTCTGATACTTATATCTGCAAACCCCAAGTGTGCAATTGCATGACTGTATTTGTGAGTAATTGTTAAAGCCACCATCTCGCTGACTGCAAATATCCATTTTATATCCGTAACGACAGCAAGTGCACATTGAGGAGGTACAGCTGCCCATGTGGCTTTGTTCATGCAAGTGAACCTCTCATTTGTGAAAATCTGGCCCATAATAAATTCTCTCTCTCTAGTACAACCAGTATTTCAGACAGCAAGGCTAGTCAATGAATCACAGCATAAATGTCTACAGCCATGTGACACCAAACAGCATCATTTTTTATTCTTTATCCAATGCTGGAAGAACACCCATGTCACAGAGAAACACTCTAGGCCAGATCATGGGCTCCATCTACATCAGGGGTGGGCAAAGTGCGGCCCGCCAGCCATTTTAATCTGGCCCTTGAGTGCCTGTTGGGGAGTGGGGTCTGGGGCTTGCCCTACTCTGGTGCTCTGCTGGGGAGCAGGGTTGGGGGCCACTTCACGTGGCTCCCGGAAGCAGCAGCATGGCTCCCCTCCAGCTCCTACGCATACAGGCAGCCAGGAGGAGGGAACTGCGGCCAATGGGATCTGCAGGAGTGGGTCCTGCGGATGAGGCAACGTGCATATCTGCCTGTTTATGCCTCTGCGTAGGAACTGCAGAAGGGACAAGCCACTGCTTCTAGCAGCTGCTTGAGGTAAGCGCCGTCTGGAGCCTGCACCCCTAGGCCACAGCCCGATCCCCTTCCCGCTCTCCAAACCCCTTGGTCCCATCCTGGGCACCCTCCTACACCCCAAACTTCTCAGCCCCAGCCCCACGCCAGCCCCCAATCCCCTGCCCCCTCCCGCACCCTGAACTCTTCATTTCTGGCCCCACCCAGAGCCCGCACCCCCAACCAGATACCTCACCCCTCCCACACCCGAATCCCAATTTTGTAAGCATTCATGGCCCGCCATACAATTTCTATTCTCAAATGTGGCCCTTGGGCCAAAAAGTGTGCCCACCCCGATCTACATTGATAAAGGAAAGTACTGCACTTAAAAGCAGACCAAAAATTATTATGAATTTCTGTCAATACTACTTCTTGCATACTGCTATGGCTCTCATGTGACTATGACTGAGACTAGTCGACAGGATCAGTATTTTGACTCTTTGTGGATGATGGGGGGAAAGGAAAGCTTATAGATTGACTAAAAAGCTACTTGCAAGCCTTTAGATGATCTAGCATTAATTGAATGCATATGTCGATTTAAAAACTAAAAACAAATACATCTTAAAAACAGAATAGTTAAAAATCCATTCCTCCTTTACTTACCTGCCAAGTCCTGAGTTCAAGATTCTTCATTTCCCTAACAACAAGTACACTGCTACCTTGATATAATGCCATCTGATATAACATGAATTTGGATATAATGCGGTAAAGCAGTGCTCTGGGGGCGGCGGGGCTGCACACTCCGGTGGATCAAAGCAAGTTCAATATAACACGGTTTCACCTATAATGCGGTAAGATTTTTTGGCTCCCAAGGACTGCATTATATCGAGGTAGAGGTGTACTGTCATTACATTGCTAATACCTATGGTAGCATCAAGAATGCAGCCTGCAGGAAAAACACAAAGCTCTGTACTCAGATCCTAGCAACCTTTCAAGTTTACCTTTAAGCAGACGTATATTGAAGAGAAACAAGAAAAAGAACAAAAGGACACCATCAACATCAGTTGCAGTGGTTTTGGCAATCAAAGACTGTAGCGCAACAAATAAAGAAGCTGTCCAATAGCAGCAATGGGAATCATTAGTTTTAATCTATTCGGGTATCAGCTGCATTCTCACTTGATGTACATGACAATTCAGATTTAAGAAATAGCTGCTGATACCTAGAAAATGAATAATGGTTCAGGCTGGCAGAAGAGACCTTCAGAAAGTGCACAGACTCTACAGTACCTGGTTATTACATACTTAACCCCCCCCCCCCAAAACCTGCATAACTTGGGATAAGTATCAACAGAGGGGAAATTATTACTTGTAGCGACCTCGCCACTGCCAGTCACTACAAAAAATAATTTCGCCTCTGTTGATATTCACATCTTCTTGTCAACTCTGGGAATGGGCCACATCCACTTTGATTGAATTGGCCTCCTTACACTACAAAAAGTAATTGTCCCTCTGTTGATATTCACCCCTTCTCAACTGTTGGGAACTGGCCTCGTTAACACTGACAACTCCACTTGTAAAGGCAACTCCCCTCTTTTCATGCGCTGTATATTTATACCTGCTTACTGCATTTTCCACTCCATGCATCCGATGAAGTGGGTTATATCCCACGAAAGCTTATGCCTAAATAAATTTTAGTCTCTAAGGTGCCACAAGGACTCCTTGTTTTTACTGATACAGACTAACATGGCTACCCCTCTGAAACTAATAGAGAAATGATCGCAGTACAATAAACGCTACCATTTGACTAAATGACAGTCACATTAAGAGTAGTTATCAATTCAGGTACACTCAGCAGATAGGATTTTTTTTCAGTTTACAAATGTTTATTTGAGACAATACAAAGCAAAGCAGAAATACCTTCTGTGTTGTTTTTTGCCCAGCTATTCCTTAGGTCTGTGGTTAGTGACGAAACAGTAATAGCTGCCTCTTCACCCAGCGCTACCATTGCTGTATAATGCAAACAACAGTGGCTTTAGCAGGAAAACACTTTTGCATGAAGCTTATTTCGTCTGTACAAATGTGTCCAGTTAAATGGACTGCTGAATGACTGAACTTAAATAATGAGGATTTCTTTTGATTACATTCTTGCCTCTTTGAATTCCTTTTGTCACAAGTTAGTTATGACTGTGGGGAACAGAAAATGAGCTACGGTTTGTGTAGTCTCAGAATACATTCCCATGCTGTTATAAATCCCATTGTAATGACTTGATATTGTATACAATACAGTTCACTAGAACATGCTATATAAGGCATATCTGCTGATAGATTCTCTTAAAAATGATTTGAAATGAAATCATCTCTATCCAAAAATTCAGTGAAGTCAGAAACTATTGAAACTAATTTTGTTTCTGAATTCCTTTAAGCTTTCTGGATTTTTTCCCCCCACTGCTTATTACAGAAAATATGAGTGAACGTTTCTTAAAAAATGTATAAATACAAAACCTTATGTTTATAAGACACTGATAAAAACCCCAGAAAACCTACCTCTTAGCAAAATATATATTAGCGTTCCAAGTGCCATATCTAGCAGCAGATTAATAGAGTTTTCTTCTCTTCCAGACAGCTGGGTTGTTCTGCTTACCTGTGCTCATGTTTCTTCCTTGCACTTATATACCGTGAAGCGTCACCTGCTGTTCTGACCAATCAGGAAAAAACAAAAAAAAAAAGTGCATCTGGTAACAACCTAAAGCCTCAGGGCAACCACACATTCATTTAGGAAACTACCATTATCCAGCAATCTGTTCGGGTTCTCTTTTGAAATGCCCGTTTCCTATCACCTGTAGGCATAATTGTGCATGCAAGGACACTTTTTTATGGAGAAACCTGGTATTTGTCAAAGCAGAGTGACAAGATGCAGTGAAGCAAAAGTCAGTGAAACTAGACATATGCACTACTTACAAATGAGGGATATTTTCTGTGTGGCTTGTACTTTGGGGAGCTTATATTATTCCTAGAGAGGAAGAACTGGCCAATGGTTAAGGCACTAGCTGAGAATTTAGAAGACACAGACCTCACTGAAGCTGATGGGTATGCTAGCCACCTCTCATTCAGGCTAAAAAGGGAACAATGAAATGTCTCTTTGTTTAGTGATAGCTGAAACAATGGGAGACCACCACCCAAGGTACTGGCTGCATAAAGGCCTGGGCAGAGGCTTAGCCATGCATGCCAAGGGGTTTCCTTAGAATGGATTGAAGATGCAGGGATTGAGGCATTCTTTGGTTGGAGCTATGCAGGTGAGAAGCAGAAAACCTGGGAAAAGCCAGAGAAGAACTGGTAGCATGGCTGTGAAAGGAAACCAAGAGAGCTTCTCTTTGGGCAGAAAGCTGGACATGGAAATTGCAAGGAAGAAAACTGACTCTTCTTGTTTCTATTGTGTGCAGGGAAACAGTATGCTGTTTACATTCTTTGTAAATAAACAGGGTTGCACTGACAAATATACCTCACTCCTATCACTCATTGCTCTTTCTAATGGAAACAATCCTGCAAGGCCCTCCATATTGGTTAACAGCTCAGGCCAAAGGGGCACCAAGAGCCACACAGGTACCTAAGAAGATACTTGAAAGATAGTACAACATCAGTTACATTTCTATTAGTGTTTACAATTAGGACTGGTCCCTCCCAGGGTCACTAATTTAATCAGCGGTTCCTGATCCAGCAAAGCACTTGTACATGCAAGTAATCCCATTGCCCTAACTCTCACACATTGTTATGCTCACAGAACATAAGCAGCGACTTCCACTTTCACTTTCTCAATGGAGAGGTAGAGGGAGGGACGAACATTTCACAATGTAAGGGCTGGTCTACACTGAGGGGAGGGGGGGAATCGAACTAAGATGTGCAACTTCAGCTACGCTATTCGCATAGCTGAAGTTGAAGTATCTTAGTTTGATTTATCTGGCCGTCCTCACGGCGAGTGGACTGCTGCGGTTCCACTGTCGACTCCACTTACTCCTCCTGCCGAGTGGAGTACGGGCATCAATTCACGGATCGATTTATTGCGTCTAGACGAGACGCGATAAGTTAATCCCCGATAGATCGATTACTACCCGCCGATCCAGCGGGTAGTATAGACGTACCCTAAAAGGATACTGTGGCACATCTCACGGTGTCAGGTTATTCCTCTGTGTTGTTCCTCTCAGTAACCCATAGGATTAGATCCAGGAGCTTCACTTGTCAGGAGGCAAATGGCGTGTTAGCCTTGCCCAGTCTAATTCACTCTCCTGGGAATGCCTTACAGCCAGGAGGTTTTGATCTTTGTCAGGTGTGCTGAGTCACTGCACACCTGAATACTCATGGGGTGCAGCTTGTGTTTTATGCCTAGGTGGGTAATGCAGGCTAATAAATCACAATTCAGGAGGATAGCTGGATCAAGCAAGCTTAATTTTCTATATCTAGCCATCCATCCACCTACCCACACAATAGAAACTTAATTGTACTAGTACCCACAAGGTGGCTTCTTCATTATCAGTAGGTTCAATAGGATTGTATCCTTATATCCTGATCCTGCAAACACTTATGTGTGCATTTAAATTTAAGCACGTGCCTAAGGCTAGGTCTGCACTACTGTACTGCTGCAGCTGTGTCGCTGTAAGGTCTTTGTGTAGCCGCTCTCCTGCTGGCATAATTAAACATAGTGGTAGCTATGTTGGCAGAAGAGCATCTCCCGCAAACATAGCACTGTCCACTGGTGCTTTTGTTGGCGAAACCTGTGTCGGTCTGGGGTACGTTTTTTCACAGCCCTGACTGACAAAAAGATTTGCCGACAAAAGTGCTAGTATAGACAAAGCCTAAGTGTATGCAGGACTGGGACATGATTTGTACGTGGTTGTTGGACACTGTTTATGCCTTAGGCGTCAAGTGTTCTTCCTGTAAAAAACACATTACAGAAATGATCAGTTTATTCCATTCATTTGGCACAACAGTTTTATTTACTTCCTTGGTTTATGCTATTTTGACCACCATTGATTTTTCTAAATATGTAGAAAAAAACGTTAGCAGAAATATAAATACCTTTACTTTTCATTTTTGTATTTTATATACATTTAACAAAAATAGCAGGTGTTTGGGGTTTAAAAACTAAACAGAAAAAACTGTCATAAGAAAAATCAGTACAAATGTAACTTTCCAACATTTTTTTTTATTGTAAAAAGTACATTTTTGTAATTGAAGAAATATTCAGCATTATATTTGGGCTTTTTTCATTCAGGCAATCTACAAACTACTGGCAAGCATCAATGGCTCTTGATTAGACTAAATAACCAAAACCCTCTCTACTGAGATTCAGAGATGTAAACAATGGCCCAATCTGACACCAACTGACGTCAGTCGAGCTAGAGTGGGCCCTCAGTGTTAATAATATATGCAATCATCATCAGAATGGCATCATCACTGGCATTCCCATTTTAATTTTACATCACATTGATTACTCTAATCCAGTTTTTGAACTGACTCTCTCTCTCTCATTGAATAAGTGAGCATCAACATTTTTATTCCTTTTTTAAATGCAGATAAATATTCCCCGTTCTCCCAAGTTTGCCTCTTATTTTTATAGCAGTAGTGTCCTCTTCCCAATGTCACTCTTCTTTGATCACTAAAGTTAATAGCAAAACTCCCATGGAACCAGGATTGGGCGTTATGGCAGAGACTAAGAACATGAGCTGATCACAGGAGGCAAGAGGGAATGCAGTTCATAGTTTTAACACAACTATTTCATTCTGGATGATCTTTTTCTCCCCTTTTATGTTATCAACGACACATTTCTATAGTAGGTTTTACTATAGATTTATTAATCCCAATCCTGATCTTGCTAAGTGAGCCATGCATGGTCACATCATAGGACCAGGGCATATCAAACACTGAGCATGCTTAAAAAGAAACACAACACACTGCATGTGTATCAACACATTTGGCTAATGAACCCTGGATTCTGAAGGAGACAAATTCTGGTTTCCATTCTAGTGCACATAGCTCCCACTGACTTCTGGGTATGCAGATAAGGTCAGAATTTGGCCTCTGGTGTATAAGCTCATTTTAATTTAAAAAATATACATGCTGAATGTGAGCCCTTCATGATTTCAGCATGACTGGCATGCAGTTGAATCTTAGGTTTGAATCTTGCATTACTTGGGCATGCAAAATTCCTACTGACATCAACAGACGTTTTGGATTTGCGAGGAATTCAAGATTTAGAATAAAATTTTCAAAAGTGTATAAGTGACTTGGGAGCCTAAGTTCAATTTTCAAAAAGTGATTTAGCATTTAGGAGCTTAAGCGTCATTAACTTTCAATGAAGTTTAGGGTCCTAACTGACTAAGTCACTTTTGAAAATAGGACTTAAGAGTAAAATGTTCAAAAGCATATTTTTTTTTATAAACAAGATTGACTCACAGAACAACAATACACATGTGAAAGCTGTGACTGAACTTTGTTTTACTCACAATTCAGCTGCAGGAGGTAACAGAAAGTATTGCAACATTTTGTAAATCATCATCAGATTCATAATATTTTACATGAAAAAATAAATACAATGTAGAAATAAATATATTTGTAGTAAAAAATAAATGTTTTATGTATCAATAAATATAATGACTTGGATTCATTTTTTAGTGTAGCAGTAGCTCTCTAGTAAATGAGCTTTTTAGCAGTAATGAGTGTGTTCTTCAAGAGCATGGCCACAGTCATAGGTCCTACTCCTCCTGGGACTGGAGTGATAAAGCCCGCTTTCTTCTTTACCTCTAATATAAACAGAAAAAAGATACGACTGTAAGAATATTTCCGAATAATATATTTTCAAAAGCTCAGGAAAGTTTGGGAATCTCACTTTGAAAATAAAAAAGGAAGTCCAAGTCACCTGTGCATCTGGTGGATGGAATTACAGATGGGCTTCCACCACCACTGTTCTAAAAACGTATAAACAGCAGGGCTTCAGCTGAGGTTTGAGTCCTCTGTCTCAACCTGGCCTACCGCCTGTGGCCAGAATACTTAGGTCTGGTCTACACTGAAGGTGGAGATCGATCTAAGTTACGGAACTTCAGCTATGTGAATAACGCAGCTGAAGTCGACGTACTTAGATCTACTTACCATGGGCGTCTTCACTGCAGCAAGTTGACTGCTGATGCTCCCCTGTCAACTCCGGAGTACCAATGTTGACAGGAGAGTGCTTGGCAGTCAGTTTATCGCGTCTTCACTAGACGCGATAAATCGACCCCTGCTGGATTGATCGCTCTGGAGGTAAGTGTGGACATGTAGTGTCCATCAAAGGGAAGGGAGGAGTAAAAAGAGAGCGGAATTTACTGGCTAACATGGCTTAGAGAGCTGGGATAAGACTAAAAAACAAAGTTGGGGCTGAATGGATAGAGCGTCTCAAGTAATAAATACTCACGGGGATCATCAGTTTTACATAATTAGTTTCCTCAGAGGAGGCTGCTGAAAACCACACCAGCAATCCAGTCACAAACCATGAAACATAACCCTTCCCCCTGCAGGGTTAGGACATTCTTTCATTATTTGTGAGACATACTAAGGCAGCGTCCTGGACATTTCAAAGAACAGCCTTTAAGGACACAGGAGAAATGGAGAAGAGTGTCATGTTAACCTGTTGGCATGGGAGATGGAATTTCTTGGCACAATGTGCTACTTAAATATTTTGCATAAGGTTAACCATTGGAACTCCAGGCTAACCACTTGCAAAGGAATCATTTAACTTTTGGAAAACCCATCAAATGATGGAATGCAATCAACACATTATGTACTAGTTGTGGTTATTCTACATGGCAAGTCTATTTCTGCACTCAAAAGTCCAGACTGCCGCAGAGCTTGTGATTTTTTTAAGGTTATACATTTTCACCTCTCCACTACCTGCCTCAGAACTGGCAGTGCTAGCTCTTAAGGAATTGCCAGAAAAATTAAACCCTGTTATTTCTGCCAAATGCATGAAACAGAATAGAGGAGTGAAGTGGAATTGCTAAACAGCATTTGCCACTGAGTTGGGCTCTGCATAGCATGTAGACTCTGTTGGAGAACAGTTTGGGAAAGGAACCTATTCACAGCATATATACAAGGATTAAGAAGGAAGCGTCTTTTTTTTTCCTAAATGGACCATGTTCATCTCTGATGTAAGTGGGAATATCCCACCAAAGTCAATAATGGGCTGAAATTGCACCATTATTTTCAAATTAAGCATTATATGAGATCCATGGAGATTAAGGGCTAGAAAATTAGGCAGCTAAAATATGAGGAATAAAGTTACTTGACAATACTACCGATAAATTAAATGTACATGGATCTGGTGCTCAACTGGTGAGTAAAATGAAAGATTTTAGAAAACCATTGAGAGGAAATGAAGGGTTGCTATTAATTATTTTTTAGCTGTTTTTTTGTAACGAACAATTGACTACGAATGAAGATACCTCTCCATACTATTTTTTTGCAGTTAGGGTCTGATGCTGCATCCATTGATGTAATTGACAAAGTTCCCATTGAGTTCAGTAGCGCCAAATCAACCCCTTATTGAGGCGAAATCTAGAAGTGGTAATTAAAGTTGACAGAGTTTTAATTACGCCATCAGACACGTTAAAAGCTTTTTGAAAGGTAAACATAAACTGCAATGTGTTTTTTTGCTTATCTTATACAATAAGAATGAATTTGATGAAATATGACAGTCACTCTTAAAATTCTCGGATACATGATATGCCTTTTCTTTCATTAGTTTTATAATTTTGAACGAATTCCTACTCATTTTTTGATTGAATTTGGTGTGTTCATTTAGTCAAGTTATCACTGCACTGTCCCAACCAATGTCATAATCACTGTACCTGGGCCTGAAGTAATATTAGCCCATATCAAGACTGTTATCCTGTATCGCGAAGTAACACAATGTTAATTAAAACAGAATGTATCTTAAATGGATATATTTCAAGTGGTAATATTTCATGGTTTTCTCTGTGGTACTATTCAGAATGCAATTCATGCCATCTTATTTACAAAGAGATGCAATATACAACCTGAAGATGTTTTTCCTGTAGAAAGCTTAGCAATGAAAAATCATGCATAGTATTAATTAATTACCTGAAGTGCTGGTGTCCCTGTTAGGACTAAATGCATGGGGTGCTTTTTTTCCCAGATGCTGGGCAGTTCCTTTTCTTGCACTGTATGTTAGGTACTGTATATTGTGTTATGTACTGTATCATTATCCTGCATCTTAGTGGGACAGAGGTTTACTTTTATACTGGCTTACATAACTACCGGCCTAGGATCAGTTTGCAAAGGACAGGCCAAGGGCCACATTTTTTAAATGAACATAGGTGACCAAGTAAAGCCATCTAAAAATGAGTTTGCCCTTACAAAAGGGTGATTGCAGTCTGGTAAATCCCTAGCTAGAGGAGTAAATGTGGATGTGTTGAATGCACTTTTTTGCAGACAAACTTCGGTGCCCAGATCTGAAAATTTGGCCCTGAAAGTTCTAAGGAGATTTGGTTTGACTGTGCAGCTTGATAAATAAATGTGCAGTTTCTGAGCTGGCGTTTGGATACAACTGCCCAATCAGCCACAAATGACGTGTGGCATTGCCAATTACTTTGTCTCACCTTCACTTTTAGGTGATGTAAAAGCTTTAGCCTCTGAATCTGCTTTATCTGCATGAAGACTCCTGAACACCCACAGTGTCCTAAGCACTTATTTGGCAGTCTGGAAAAAGCCAATGTTCTAATTAAGCACCTAAGGGGAACGAGTTGCCATTTTGAAGTATCTTTAGAACTTTAAAATATCTCTTTGATTCTTAACAAGAAATGAAAAGCAGATTGTTTCCTTGACAAACAGGATCCTCTACTTTGGAAACAGTCTTCATTTGCTAGGTTCCTTTAAAGTTAAGAACTTCAGACACTGAAGAGGATTAATCACACAATCTAAGAGTAGATGATAGTGCTCTTAAGCCAACAAACTAGACTCACTCTTGTCAACAACAGCTAGATACAAACATAACTTCACTCTTTGAACTGAACATTTGTGGGTAACAGTCTCAAGGAAAAAGAACAAGAGTACTTGTGGCACCTTAGAGACTAACAAATTTATTTCAGCATGAACTTTCGTGAGCTACAGCTCACTTCTTCAGATGCACAGAATGGATGTCCGTTCTCTGCATCTGAAGAAGTGAGCTGTAGCTCACAAAAGCTCATGCTGTATATTTGTTAGTCTCTAAGGTGCCACAAGTACTCTTGTTCTTTTTGCGGATACAGAATAACACGGCTGCTACTCTGAAACCAGTCTCAAGGAACAGTCTGCAACTTTTGCAGCTCAAAAGTTGCTCTTGTGACTGTTGTACCCAGATCATTTTGGCACAAACATTATGTTTAGCACGTTATTTACTCCAAATTGTCATTAATTTAAAATGCAACTTTTCCATTATATATTTCACACGCAGTACTATTTTTTCCCTATGTGAACATCTACGCTGTGATTTGCCACTTTGTACAGTAGTTGCACACCAGTGTAACTCCATTGTTTCTAATGGAGCTACTTCTGATTTATGAAGGTGAAAGTGAAAGGAATGCGGGCCCACAAAATCTGTTCTACGATCTGATCTACCTAGCAAGCTATTCGTGCACTGCCTAGCACCATAGCATGTAGGTGCTTTGTAAAGTAATTAGGAAGAAGCATTCATTGTCTGCCCACATTAACTCTACTCCTCCCATGGGTGGAAAGGAAATGTATCAAAGTGTTGGTTTTTAGGAGGAAAGTTTGTATTTGTTGCTCTGTTTCTGTATGTTTAGGTCAATATATAGTCTTTGTTGAACATACGTTGCTCTGAAAGGGGAAACACATAGACTCAACCTGATCTCCAGTGTGTAAGATGTTCCACCACCAAGAGCCTCAATCCACGTGGTAGAGATGCTTGCAGATATCGGCCAATTTTTCAAAACATCCACTAATGTTGGATGCCCTACCTCAGACCCTTAGGGTATGTCTACACAAGGAGTGCTATACTTGTATACTAGCCTGGCAAACCACTCCTAGTGTGAACGCAGCTTATACTGGCAAAACTGAGCTTTTACCAGTATAGCTGAGTTTGTTTGGGAGTGAAAGGGTGGGTAGGGGGCTAGAATAAGCTATAATGACAGAAGCTCAGTTTTGCCAGTATAGGGTTTTTGCAAACATAGCTCTGTCAGGGGTCACACCTCATCACACTCCTGACCAACATAGCTAGGCCAGCAGAAGTTTGTTGTGTGGAGATAAGGCCTGATTTTCAGAGGTGCTGAGTACCCATGGCTATCATTGCCTTCAACAGGAGCCGTCTCCTTTGGTCCAAAAGTGAAGAGCCAAACACACCAGGACCACCTGAGTGAGAAAGCGTGTGCGTTTGAGCAATGTCTGGATATAACAATATATTTAAGAGTTTTGGGGTGTAGTAAGCACACAGAGCTAAATTAAGCATTGGTGTACACATTAAAGGCAATGGATTAACAGCTGTTTACATCAGGATTAAATTTGGTTCAGAGACCCAAGAGACAATCTGGATGGAAAGAGTCAGTCCTGATCCTGCTTGGAAGTCCACAGATAATTTCACATTTTCTCTGTATTTGGACCAACTAAGACCAGCTTAGAACAGATCTGGTGTGCATCTCTGCATGGTCAGAAACTCTGGATGTTTTGTAGAAAATAGGCTATGGGTACTTTAAAAACTGTTGCAGCCATCAAATTTACTATCTGCTGCAAAATCCTTATTGACATATGGAGGCTCTGCTGCAGCCTTCCTGCCAAATCTATGATATCCCAGACTCTGGAAGAAGGAAGGAAAAAGAAGACTTTTAGCTGAGCCACATGAGAAACACCAGGAAGGTATCAGCAAATGTCAGGTTATTTCAGGCACATTAGAAGTCACTATTGAGAAAAGACTCAACCTGAACTTTGGGGTCGGGGTTCACTTGCAAATCAGATACAAGAGGGGAGGTTTTCAAAAGCAC
This sequence comes from Gopherus flavomarginatus, assembly GCF_025201925.1. NCBI lineage: Eukaryota > Metazoa > Chordata > Testudines > Testudinidae > Gopherus > Gopherus flavomarginatus. The sequence goes on from NC_066619.1 coordinate 152,360,284, forward strand.
CTAAGGGAATTAGGAGCACAAGACTCACTGACAGTCAGTGGAACTTGTGCTCTTAAGTCCCTCAGGCGGTTTTGAAAATCTCCCCCAGGACTAATAGGGGAAATACTTAAAAACTCAAAACACAGTGATTAGGCCCTTTGACATCAATTCATGTACATGGAATAGCTGGTACACGATCAAATGCTGCATAAAGCCCATTGTGTTGGGCCTGCACCAAAATACTTATTCCTCGTTTGAAACTTACTAAGCTATTTACTTTAATGATACTCTGTGGAAGTGAGTGCCACAGGCTAATTATATAATGTTTTGTATGTTGCACAACTATTCCCTAGTACAATTTTTATGTTTGTTTCCTCTGAGTCCCTTCAGATGTCTGTTTTATCCTTATATGCTGGGAAGAGTAAGCATGAACACCCACATGATGTTGATCCTCATCTCTGCTCAAATGTGAAACTTGAAAGCTTTGTTTTGGTATCATTTCTTTGAGCATAAAGAGAAATTTTATAAGTACCATAAAGTAAAACTTTATAAGACCTTCCAAGAGAGATGTAGAGAGTCATCCTGAACTCCCTCCAGCAGAGGTAGGAATTCACCCCACTGTCCACTTTTAAAGCATTTAAAGCTTCCTTTAGTTTAAAATAGCATCCTTCAGTATTTATAAAGCAGGGAATCCAAGATGTTAGTTGTGATGTGGCAAATGAAGTTCCCACCGTGCTGTTAAAGGTGATCTCAAATCATACTGCTTGATTAATCCAAGCCATATTTATATATTTTTCTTATAAAGGAAATTTAAATTTGCATTGCCCAAGTGAGAATTAATGCCTCACTTTCTATTCCAGTGCACATTTTTCTATGTCAAGGATGGTTTAATAGCAGGGAACAGCTGAGATCAGGGAGGGTGGCAGGATGGAGCCAGGTGACACTTTAAACTCTTACTGCATATTACTGCTGGCCATTTAAAGCATTTTATACTCAACTGTTGAAAAAAAAATCAGATGTGTATAAATATGAATTCAGCCAAATGGTCAGATTTGTATATTAACTGATTATAACTCAGAGAATCATTAAGTTAATTCTCAGTACAATACTTTTCTCAGTTTAAGATACTGTTGGTAAAAACACACATGTAACTTAAAACACATTAAATAAAAATGCAAATATCTAATAACTCAGATTGTGATAACTATATCATTTTCAATTGATATAATGGCTTGCTCCACTTCTTAACTGCTAAATCAAATAATTTGCATGTAAATGCTTTACTTTACAGCCTATATGCATCAGATTGTTGCTGGTTCATTAGTATCGGTGAAAGTTTCACTAAATCATTAATAAAAACAAAACAATCTCCCCATGGCAATGTGCAGCTAAGTACTACCTGTAACTTCAGTGGCATAACCCAAGTTAACAAGTTCCTCCCTCCTTCTGGGATCTTCCCTCACCCCAGGTAAAATCCTGAGGAACAACCCACAGCAGAACTTGTCAAGACATACACAGCACAGTAACATGTCTGTATGTACAGAAACTTTGAATCATGACCTGGCCATCCGGATATAGCTTTATATTATATTCCGATTTCAGAGTAGCAGCCGTGTTAGACTGTATCAGCAAAAACAACAAGGAGTAAATACTTGTGGTACCTTAGAGACTAACAAATGTATTTGGGCATAAGTTTTCATGGGCTAAAACCCACTTTAGCTCGCAAAAGCTTATGCCCAAATAAATTTGTTAGTCTCCAAGGTGCTACAAGTACTCCTCCTTGTTTTTATTATATTCAGAGTGTCAGACAAACTTTTTAAGAAATCAAGAGAAATGTGGCACACAAATTTAAGACGTGTTTCTGCAAATCACGTTTCCTTGTATATACTAGAAGTTTGTGGAACTTTTGCTTACTATATTTTGTTGCAGTTCTGAACAGCATCTGCTATGTAACATTTCTTGTACCATTTTACCATCTTTTACTTACTACCATACAAAGCAGCAAATGAAGAGAGCATTTTACTACAATTCTATTTTCACAATAATTTCCTGTATCTCTCTATTTTAAACGTGCAATTAGACATATGCACATACACCTCTACCTCGATATAACGCTGTCCTCGGGAGCCAAAAAATCTTATTGCGTTATATCCGAATTTGTGTTATATCGGATGGCGTTATATCGGGGTAGAGGTGTACATGTCTAAAATATATCTAGAAGCAAGCCTGTTGCTCTACTCATGAGAGTAATTTCATTGACTTTAATAGATCTTTATGTGTGAGTAAAGCAAGCAAGCAAGCAGAGTTTTGTCTAGTTTATGTATGTGAAGCTCTAGCAGTCCTTTTAAAAACATTTTGAACACAATTGTGCTGTCGGACTGAGAGCCTGTGTGTCAAGACTGGAAAAATTAAAAAAAAAAAAAAAAAGTGAATGAATTTCATGCATATCAAAACGAGGGGCCAACAGCTAGAACGTGGATAAGTGTAAGCTTCCCACACACAGCTCTGCCAATAAACTTTAATTTTGAACAGTAACAATCCTGCTAGTCCAGTCTAGAACTTCTTTTGAGCAGACATTGTCAATCAAGATGTATTGTGCAGTTTGTTTGGTAACACATTGCACAAAAAAGGACACTAACATGAGATCAATGTGCACATTGTCATTTATGATCTAAGATAGGATTGTTTGCACCCAGATTTTCAGGATCAAAAGATTTATATATAGTAAGTCTTCGCACGGAGAAAATTACTTAAGCAAAATTAATATTTTAAAATATGAGTTTCCAGCGGAAGTGCAGAAAGGTACTTGATAACAGAAGCTTGACCAGTGATGCTGTAATACATACTCTACACAGTTGGAGTCACTAAATTTGTAGAGGAGGTCTGGGAACTGCTTTCTCTAAGGTCTGGTCTACACTATGGCGGGGGGGGGGGAATCGATCTAAGGCCAGGTCCAGACTAGAGCTTTAAATCGATTTTAAGAGCTCTAAATCGATTTAAAGCTGTAACCGTCCACACTACAGAGTGCATAAAATCGATTTTAAGGGTCCCTAAAATCGATTTTGGAACTCCATCAAAACGAGAGGAGTAACCCCAAAATCGATTTTTTAAAATCGATTTTATGATAGTGTGGACGGCCATCGAAGTTAATGGCCTCCGGGACGTATCCCACAGTGCTCTAGTGGCCGCTCTACACAGGTAAAGGTACTCTTCTGCTGGCCAGGTAAACAGGAAAAGCCCCGGGAAGTTTGAAATTCCATTTCCTGCTTGCACAGCATGGAGCTCTCAGCAGCAGAGAGAAGAATGCAGTCTCCTGAAAATAGGAAAAGAGCTCCAGCATGGAGCACACAGGAGTTACTGGATCTGATAGCTGTATGGGGAGAAGAGTCAGTGCTTTCAGAACTGCGCTCGAGCAGACGAAATGAGAAAACCTTTGAAAAAATTTCTAATGCCATGCGGGAGAGGGGACATACCAGGGACTCGTTACAGTGCGGAGTGAAAGTGAAAGAGCTCAGACAGGCGTATCAGAAGACCAAAGCAGCAAAGGGCAGGTCAGGCTCTGCCCCCAAAACATGCCGGTTCTACGACGAGCTTAACGCAATATTGGGGAACAGCGCAACGACGAACCCCCCCTTGTCTGTTGATTCAGAGGTGGGTGTCGTGATTCCTGCAACTACGGAAGATTTATTTGATGGCGATGATCAGTATGATGAGGACCAAGAGGAGGAGGCTCCAGCAGAGAGCACAGAGCATTTTATCCCCCCAAACAGCCAGGATCTTTTCCTCACCCTTACTGAGGTTCCCTGCCAGCCATCTCAAGGCAGTACTCCAGAAAATGAAGCTGAGGGACCGTCCTCTGGTGAGAGTAATTTTTTTTACTAAAAGCTTCGGTTTAATGTAAGCCTTTTTTACTGGGTGCTTCAAATCACTACCTGTACTTAGAGTCACTGACCAAGTAGATTAAAAACCTTTCCTAAAACAGTGACCCATGAGGTGGTTTTTAGAAAAGTCTCCATTGTAACAGGGCGGATTCATCCTGCTTGTTCAGGGAACGCGAGAGCAAACCGGGGAAGGAGAGTAGCTTCGCCGCGGTTTGCTCTCCCGTTCCCCGAACCACCCAGCAAACCGCAGGCAAGGAGACCTGCTTGTTCGGGGACCGCGAGAGCAAAGCAGGGAAGGAGACCAGCTTCGCCGCGGTTTGCTCTCGCGTTCCCCGAACCACCGAGCAAACCGCAGGCAAGGAGACCTGCTTGTTCAGGGAACGCGAGAGCAAAGCAGGGAAGGAGACCAGCTTCGCCGCGGTTTGCTCTCGCGTTCCCCGAACCACCGAGCAAACCGCAGGCAAGGAGACCTGCTTGTTCAGGGAACGCGAGAGCAAACCGGGGAAGGAGAGTAGCTTCGCCGCGGTTTGCTCTCCCGTTCCCCGAACCACCCAGCAAACCGCAGGCAAGGAGACCTGCTTGTTCAGGGAACGCGAGAGCAAAGCAGGGAAGGAGACCAGCTTCGCCGCGGTTTGCTCTCGCGTTCCCCGAACCACCGAGCAAACCGCAGGCAAGGAGACCTGCTTGTTCAGGGAACGCGAGAGCAAAGCAGGGAAGGAGAGTAGCTTGATTACCAGTACAATCTACTACAGGGATTACTAGCCATTATTAACTTACCATTTTCTCCGGGCACGGTCTGTGTGCTCCCCTGACCTGCGTCTGAGCAGAACTCTCTGTCCTCAGCCACAAGCAATAAGTATTAAAGGAATCCTAAGGTGACCTTGTGGTAAAGTAAAATGTTCAAGGTTCGGTAACAGGCACAGGTCAGTGAGGAGAAAGACTGTATGCATGGTTGTGTGAAATGTGTCTCTTATGATTCTTTTATCACTCTTTCCAAACCCCACCCCCCCACACACAGCTGCACATTTCTCCAGCCTCCCTCTCGCTTCTCATCTACGTGGGGGGGTATCATAAGAAGACTGAGGAAAAGGAGGACGCGTGAGGACATGTTCAGCGAAATTATGGCAGTAACCCGTACAGATAGAGCTCTGCAGGGAGACTGGAAGCAACTGGTCGCAAAGTACAGGGAGGCTGCCAGTCAACGCGAAGACAGGAGGGACGCCAAAAATGATGTCAGGTGGCAGGAAGATCAGCGCTGGCGAGCAGCAACTCTGGATCTTCTTCGTGATCAGACTGACATCCTCCGCGATATGCTGCAAGAGCTCCGTGGTTTCAGAATGCCCCTACAGCCCGTGTATAACCTCCCTCAGTACTCACCCTGTCCCACACCTTCCAGAACCAGGCGTGTAAGAACGCGTGGGGGAAGGCTCTCTGCACCAGCCCCCTCCACTGCTGCGGACACTCCAACCAGAAGGCTTTCATTAGATTGAAAAGCCCTTTGTGTCCTGTTTTTTCCCTCCTCTAATGATCGAAACTTCTCCCATGGCACCTTTGCCTATTCTTATTCTCAGGTCATGCTATTAAGGCAGTGTGACTGTAGTTTGGTAATGAACTAAAGCAAGCAGCTTTGGAAAGCTGCACGGAAGCTAGTTATCAGCATCAGGATTTGACAATTGGGGATATGGGTAATAAAGGGAAAACAAAGAAAGCAGCCATACCGTAACCTGGTCCATGAGAATTCTTTTTCTGTCTTCTCTGATGCACTTTCTTCTTTCAAACCTCCCTCCCCCTTCCTCCAAACCTCCCTCGCTCCGTCCCCCATAGAACGCTGAGTTATGAAATTTCATGCACAGTATTGTAACAACAAGCATGATGCTTGATTGATGAAAGGGTCTGATTTTAAATAAAGAACACAATTCTTGTAACAAATAGTAGTAACTTTATTTTCAATAAAAAAGCAGTTAAGGAAGGTTGCAGGTACTGTGCCTAGCAGCAGACGGAAGCAGCTAATGGTGGAGGTAGGTAATAATTGGGAAATACAGAATTATATGTTTTCCAATGGACAGCTCTCGCAAGTAACCTAAGCAAGCAATTGAGGAATGCTGCAGGCAAAGTATCTTGCAGCAGCAACACTGCATAGATGGGGAGGGCAGCAATCAATTGAAAGGAAAATCAGCATTCAAACTGTACCCTGGCCCATGAGGAAGCTACTTTTCAGTGCTTCTCTGATGCGCACAGCATCCTGGTGAGATCTTCTAATTGCCCTGGTGTCCGGCTGCGCATAATCAGCGGCCAGGTGGTTTACCTCAGTCTCCCACCCCGCTATAAAGGCCTCCCCCTTGCTCTCACAGAGATTGTGGAGCACACAGCAAGCAGCAATGACAAAGGGGATATTGGTTTGGCTAAGATCTGAGCGAGTAAGAAGCGTTCGCCATCTCGCCTTAAGCCTGCCAAATGCACATTCTACCACCATTCTGCACTTGCTCAGCCTGTAATTAAACAACTCCTGAGCACTGTCAAGGCTGCCTGTGTATGGCTTCATTAGCCAGGGCATCAAGGGGTAGGCTGGGTCCCCAAGGATAACTATAGGCATTTGGACATCTCCAACTGTTATTCTCTGATCAGGGAAGTAGGTCCCTTGCTGCAGCCGTTTAAACAGTGTAGTGCTCCTGAAGACACGTGCGTCGTGAACCCTTCCTGGCCATCCCACGTGGATGTTGGTGAAACGTCCCTTGTGATCCACCAGGGCTTGCAGAACCATCGAAAAGTACCCCTTGCGGTTAATGTACTGGGCACCCTGGTGTTCCGGTGCCAAAATAGGTATGTGGGTTCCATCTATGGCCCCCCCACAGTTAGGGAATCCCATTGCAGCAAAGCCATCCACAATGGCCTGCACGTTTCCCAGAGTCACAACCTTTCGAAGCAGCAGCTTAATGATTGCTTTGGATACTTCCAGCACAGCAGCCCCCACAGTAGATTTGCCCACTCCAAATTGATTCCCGACTGACCGGTAGCTGTCTGGTGTTGCAAGCTTCCATATGGCTATTGCCACTCGCTTTTCCACTGTGAGGGCTGGTCTCATCCTGGTATTATGCCGCTTCAGGACAGGAGAAAGCGAGTCACAAAGTTCAAAGAAAGTGCTCTTACGCATGCGAAAGTTCCGCAGCCACTGCGAATCGTCCCACACCTGCAGGACTATGCGGTCCCACCAGTCAGTGCTTGTTTCCCGTGCCCAAAAGCGGCGCGGAACGGGTAGAACCTCACCCATAACCGTCAGGAGCTCCAACGTGCAGGGGCCCGGGGAGTCAGAAAACTCGTTCTCCAGTTCGTCATCGCTGTCGTCCCCGCATTCAAGCATTCTCTCTTGCATTTCTGCATCATGGGTCAGCAGTGATAGAACGAGAATGCGTGAATTATTTACAGCATTCGCGATCAAGGACAAGAGCAGACCTGGATCCATGCTTGCTGCAAAATGGCGTTTCCCTCACTGCAGCCAGTAAAAACAGCGCGAACTGACTGTGTGCCGTTTACAGGAAGGGGGGGGGCTGTACCCAGAACCACCCAGGACGGGGACTTTGATCCCATCATGCACTGGGCTAGTAACCCATAATTCCAAAGGGCAGGGACCCGTGCAGGAACTGTGGGATAGGTACCCAGAGTGCAACGCTCAGGGAAAAGATGGACGCCAGGGAACATGGACGCTCAACATCGATGTAAGTAGCCCTAGTGTGGACGCGCAAAATCGATTTTATAAAGCCTGCTTTATAAAATCGATTTTAATAAAATCGATTTTACCCTGTAGTGTGGACGTGGGCTAAGTTATGCAACTTCAGCTACGTGACTAATGTAGCTGAAGTCAACGTACTTAGACCCACTTACTGCAGTGTCTTCGCTGAGGTGAGTCGACTGCTACCGCTCCCCCGTCGACTCCGCCTTCGCCTCTCGCCAAGCTGGAGTACAGGAGTCAACGGGAGAGCGTTCGGGGCTTGATTTGTCGCATCTAGACTAGACGAGATAAATCGATCCCCACTGGATCGATCGCTGCCCGCCAATCTGGCCAGTAGTGAAGACATACCCTTAGTGGTCTTTGACACAAGATGCCTAACGGGAGCAGGGAAACTTGGGGAGGAAGTGGCACCACAGCCCTTTGCCATCGCTTCCCCTCAACCTGTCATCAGTGCTGGCATGCATTTTATAATTATACATCCCAATTTCCTTTAAACCCAGTTATACTTGGGCTCTTTATTAATAGAGTATATATTAAGTTTAGATACAACTTCTTGCTTCTTCAATACACTTCTTCAGGTGAGGAGAAAAGATTTGATTTGACAAATTAATTTAACCTTCTCATTTTTAAAATAACCAAATACCTTAAACCCAACTTATCTAGTCCTTTTATATCAGGAGGGGTATTTTTCTTACCTTGAAAGTCCACATCCCCTACTAATTTGGTTTTCCCTGTCAGAGGGTCATGGATATGATTGATGCCTACATCAATCACAGCTGCACCTTCTTTAACCATATCAGCTGTAATCAACTTTGGAATACCTGAAATCATCAAGAAATATTTGTTTAACGCAGCCAGATACAGAACTAAGTTATCTGCTCTTAATTATAAAAAAGGCAGGAAAAAGTTGGGTTTATTTTTTCAGCATCTTTGTCATAGCTCTGATACACAGAAAACACTATGGTTTTAACTACATTTTGAGGGTCAGAAACAAAGTTGATGTCAAGAGGCTGTGTCTACAGTGAGCAAATAATTTGAATTAGGTTATGTGAGATCCTATTTCTACAGGACATCATTGGATTATTTGATTTTCCATATATTTAATTGTTAAATACTTGACATTCTAGCCATTTACCTGAACAGTGTACAATACTATTTACGTAACATTGCTGACACAAATTTTACTATTCTAGAAGCAGATAAAATATCGCAACTGTTCAACATCTACATGCAGCCACTAGGAGATCTAGCAAGATACTATGGACTCAAGATATGCAGGTGACACACAACTCTATCTTTCACTATATATGAAAACACCACTGTCACCAAGCTAACCCTTGACTGAGATCAGTTCATGGATGAAGAACAACTGCTTGAGGTTGAACCTGAGCAAGTGGACGTTATGCTGCTGGCAGAAGTAAACGCAGAGAAGCTTGTAGCTATGAAACAAACAGTCTCCTTTGCTTGAAGATACACACCCACAATTGGTTAGTCAAGTCCACATTTTAGGAGTGCTCTAGGATTCCTTGCTGATGCTAAGCAACTCCATAATAACACTAATAAATAATTCTACTACCTATGTCTAGTTAGGAGATTGCATCCCATCCTGATGGATGATGACCTGGTCTCAGTAAAACATACTTTCATCAACTTCTAACTGGACTACAGCAGTGCAATTAATCGGAGGATGAAGCCCTCAGCAACTGAGAAATTCCAACCTAACTCAAGCACATGGTGCATGTCTTCAACCAGCCATCACTAATAAAAACAACTTAATACACGTAAAAAGAAAAACTCACATAATTCCCCTCAGCTCAGAGAGAAGATGGGAGACAGAGAAAACTACACATGACAATGATAGTTACATCACTTAAAACACTATACTGGAAGATACCACGGTGATGAATGTGGTATAAGAACCAGAACAGAATGGAAAGTTATTTCAGTATTTGCAGTTTTAGCTAAACTTCCTTATAATCATGATAGGAAATCACTAGAATTCTGCAAATACCAAGGCTGTTATCCAAAGTAATTGGTAAGTATAAGGGTGACCTCTTTGTAGATAGCCTGATCTTACTCCCATTGAAGACAACAGCAAAACTCTTTTGATGTCAATGGGAGCAGGAACGGTCCATAAAGACTTTCTTCTTTGCAAGGATTTTCATCAGAAGGAGCTTGATTTTAACACCCAGACTTGTGCAGAGAGATGACTGCTCTAATCCGGCCTCTAGGCTCTGCTAAAATTTAACATAAGCTCTTTGAACCATTTCAACAATTCTCTTTGATGCGGAGAAAAGCCCTACCTCTCACGAACACAATTTTAGTGCCATCTTTTTTAACTGTGTTCCAATATTTAAATCAACTTTATAGTGTTTTATATTTTTAATTTAACTTATTGCTATGGCTTTAGAGACAATCACAACAGATCTGACTAGTCATCAGCTCACTCCTGGCTAGGCAAATAGTTAACTAACAGTTAAGACAACTGTTAAGACAAATACTATATGACACTAAACCATTATGTGCTATTGAGGAATAAAGTATAGAAATACTTGTACATTACCTACGTATTATATTTTACATGATCTAATCAGAACAACACTCAAACCACCCAAAGCCATTTCCAAAGTTTCTTACCTATTACATTATAGAACCCCCCGCTTTTTAAATGAGAAGACATTCCATCTTTAAAATAAAATACAGTCTTGCTTCATGAGTTCTGGGGACACCTTCACTCACTTGATGCTGCCACTGTTTAGTAAAATGGTCATTCTAATACTCTAAAACAGAACATCTGCAGTACCCCTCAGAAATATATATTGTAATAGGTTTCTCCTCTCCCACTAGCCGGGTCACAGGCAGGAATGGTTTGAGACAGCTGTGGGGGGCAGGAGAATAGAAAGCAAAAGTGAGTGTTTCTGGATGCAAGCAGTTTTAGGGGAGAAAGGGACTGCTGTTTAAGAGATGGGTGATACAACATTTCTCTCTATATATTGTATATGGATGAGCTTGAAAAGTGTTGAAAGAAGCAAATTTTCTAATATACTTTTCAGTAATGTTGAGAGACGTTGGCCTATGTCTATTTCATCAAGCTGTTGCACAATAAACCGCAAGTTGTACTGGTAATAGGACAACTCCACAATTTTATGGGGGAAATTATCTGAGTGGCATAGGGATAAAGGCATTCTCTACAATTCTTATTAAAGCTAACAGGAGTCGCACAGCTAAATCCTTCACAGAAAAGTTTGAGAACATGCCCCATCAATAGAGTAATATTGAAACTGAACAAAAAAAAAATCACCTCCTCCAGAACAAAATTAATAAAGTTATTTAATTCAGCCTCAGCGCAGAGGGCTGGACTAGATAACTCTTGAGATCGCTTCTGAACCTACATTTCTAGGATTCCGTGATTTACCAAAGCCTCCTTTGCATACCAACTGCTAGGAGATCACTTTCTCCTAACATGCTTTACTTCTAATATGTGGGAAATTCTTAAATGCATAGGTTTTGCAGAAAAAGCTAATTATCTGTTTTTTCAATATCACAATTTAGGCAGAGCTCTTCTCTGCAAGAAATCTGAAATAGGAACACTTGAGGAAATGAATAAAATGAAGGCTTCAAAAACTAACAATTAAAATGAAGATAGAGTATTGCATCATGAGTAGCATTTATTGCAGAAAAGGAGTCAAACAGGGGGCCAGCCTGCAAGTGGGCTTTCTATAGATGTGTTAGGGAACACACAAGGAGCCTCCTCCCACTGGCACTTCCCACATACAGGCCTGTCACAACTGCAGCCCCACCACAAATGGGGTGGGGAGGAAATAGGTTCATGCCCTGAACTCCCTTCATCCTAGCAGCAGAGCAAGCCAGACACATCAGTGAGAATATTGCACCATTCAAGAGAAAGATGAAGTCTGCACAGTTCCTGTGAACTCAGGGAAACTTAAAGGGATTATGCCTTCCTGAGGCGCACTCTCTCCCTGAGCTTCCACTGGGGCTGTGCAACTCCATGCCACACCCAATGCAGGGCTGTGTGTACTTTGCACAATCTAGCCCAGATATATCTCGTATTGTGCAATGAGTGTTGTATCATGTTCTTGTAACACAGGGGTTCTCAAACTGGGGGTCGGGTCCCCCTCAGGGTGTTGTGAGGTTATTATGTGGGGGGGTCACGAGTGGTCAGCCTCCACCCCAAAGCCTGCTTTGCCTCCAGGATATATAATGATGTTAAATATATAAAAAAGTGTTTTTTAATTTATAAGGGGGGGTCACACTCAGAGACTTGCTATGTGAAAGGGGTCACCAGTACAAAAGTTTGAGAATCACTGTTCTAATAGGTGACATGAAGAAAAACTGTAAGGAGCGGGTATTGCTGAATTGGTACTGAACGCAGTTTAACTGCAAGCATAGCCAACAACTAACTTTGTTCAGAACCCGCGATTAAACCCTGACAGTAAGCTCTGATGAACTACTAAGAAGCATTTATCTACACAGACATGCTAAAGAAAATGATTCCACATCCTTTATTATTTTTCACTTACAGTTGTGAATTCTGGTCTCGTGCACAGTCTAGTAATCACCATGTCAGAGATCTGAGCTTAAGACCCGAGCTTATTTTCTTGCTCCTAAACTGGCATGTGAAGAAGTCAGAGAAAGCAGCACCTCACTTCACACTTGAACAGAAATGATAAGCCTAAGAGTAATCCAACCCCCTCCCTATTCTTCTGAAAGGCAGTTAGCAAGGCTTGGGGTTTGGAGTGTGGAGGAGTGATGGGGGATGCGAAATGACACAAATCCGGTGTACTGCAAGAGGGGCTTGAATGGCCACTGTGAAAAAAAAAACAGAAAAATTGCATAGACATTGGCCAGACTTGTTTCTAATGTTTTTAGGATGTATACTAAAAATACCATTAAAGCCACATTTGCCATCCAAAGTTGGAACTCTGATTAGTTCTTTATTTAGTGAAGAAAGGCCAAATCAAAACACAAGTATTTCTGTCTATATATCTCCAGTAATATCAAACCACTGAACTTTCCAGTTACTAATTATAGAAAATCCATTCTTTCAACAGTCCATTCTTCTATTTCCCTCTTTATACTGCAATTGTACAAAACAAGGATGAATAATACACACATAATACCAAAACAACTGCATTTAATTTGCCAAGACTGCCCTTAATTCTAATAGAGAAAGAAAGGCACTATTGTTACCTGAATGTGGCCTCCAGCTGATTTAAGGAAACCCTGAATGACTCACCATTTTTGTACAGTACAGAAAATGTTTTAGTTTATATAATTATACCTGTAAAAGCTGTGCACTGACTAGTTTCCATTCCTGAGTTCATCCTTAAGCTTCCCTAAGGGGAAGGTGTCATACCTGATGAGAAACTAGCTTATGAATCTACAAATATGAAGGGCAAGAACTGAGGGCCAAATCTCTTCCCTTACTCAAAACAAGCAGACTCACTGAAGCACCCTCAACAAGCATGATCACAACCCACTTAGTTAACATATTTAAAACAGCTAGTTGTAGAAACCGAGTACCTGGTGAGTTTTTAATATTTGCCACTGTAGTATTAAGGACACTTAGTATTACCTGCAGCTACTATTATAATGTCAGCTAGTTGGGTATGGATCTTCAGCTGCTCTTTTGGAGTATATCTGTGAGTAATTGTCACTGTAGCATCACCTGTAACGTACAATATTCACAGTTAATTGTCATTTATAAAACTCCCACAAGGTATTTATTAACATGCGGAAACGATTCATTAGATTTTGGTATATTAAGAACACACATTTGATCAAATAAATTCCTGTCTTATGATCTGACACATCATCACACATATTTCTTTTTCATGATCTGACACCCTTTTTCAGCATATGCAGAATGCCATTGCTTGCCTTCCCACGTGTACGAAGAAGTGCAACCACATCACTCTCATCCTTCAAAAACATAACCCAGTGCAGTTGTTTAACAGTGTGGACTAAATTCCTTCCTGGGTTAATGTCACTGAGTTTCATGGAATTACATGGGAATGAATCTGGCCTTATGTATCTGTCTTACTAAATGTGATAGGAGTATAGCACTGTAAGACACCTTCACTTATCACAGCCTAAAACACTGGATATAAGGGGACTATGTTTATAACTTTCTCCTCATGTGCCCTTGGCCATTCATCTCTTTCTGTGCCAACAACTATACACGTCTCCTGCCATTCTGTCGCACAAATTCTGAGGGAGACTATGGACTTCTCTATGTCTACAACCTGAGGTAACAGCAGAGTTACCTTCACATCTCTGCATTTCCCGCAGGTCAGAGTTTAGTTTTCAATGTATGTTTTGGAGAGGTTGGAATATACCAAAAGGGCAATGAGTGGTAATTAATGTTAACAGGAGCAGCATTCATTCTTGTTGATATTTCCCCTCAGATTTGGAAATGGTTCATCATGCAGGAAGGAGACATCCATGGCTCTGCCTCCGTTCTATCCACAACAGAGCTTGGATTGCATGGGGATTCCTGGGAGCTATGACAGCAATATGGAAGTCTACCACCAAGGATTTTCTGCTTACAAAGCTCTGCCCCTGGCTACCATTAGTTTCATGTTGGGAGCCAGCACATGGAATATCATTGTTGATTGCAGTGGCTCTAGCAGATTTCAGAGAGGAGAGAATTTCTTTAAGAAACATACGTGCCCAAAACAATTAACAACACTGTCACTATTTGTGTATCTGGTAAAATTCCTATTAGATAGACTTGAGAATGCCTGTCACTGTGCCCACTTAGGGGAAGAAATTAGCCAGACCAAATCACATGGTATTATCAAGTGAGGCATCTTGGCTGTCCTATGCCGCCTTCTCCTAAACCCCAGCAGAAGCACAAAGATAGCTCATCGCACACTGCTCAGACACATATTATTCCATTAATATGGATATCAAAAAAAGTAGAAAGGAAAATGTCTCCCAAATCTCCATATCAGCTTTTCTTTCATTGCAGATGCAGAAAAGTCTTGTTCCACTATCTCCTGTTACTTGCTGTTAAACAAAGAGCTGATCACTCATCTGTGCCAGAGACCACGGGAAGAGTTTGCATGCATGGCGAATGGAAGCCTACAGTCTTTTGGGCAAACTCAGCAGCTCTGGAGCCCTGCCCTTGCATGGGTGTATGTATTTGGGCAAGGATAGTTCTTCTGTGGTGCCTAACACTAGACATGAAAAATCCTACAATTGTTGGGTACCTGAGAGTAGCCCATCATGCAAATCAAGGAGGTTCATGAGCATGGGGACCATGCTTCCTTGTTGTTTTCCGAAAGCAAGGAGGAGATAATTGGGAAAGCAATGAAGGTAACAATCAGCAAAGAAGACTCTTCCCAGGCCCTGAGCCTGATACCAGCTCTCTTTCTCTTTGCTATCTTCCCTGCATACCCTGAACCTGTTTCACCCCATGTTTTTCACACTCCATCCATCTCAGGTCCCTTGGCACATTGTTTCCTCTTAAAATTTTACACTACAGTTTTCACTGTTTCAGTCCCTGCTATCAGCTCTGACACCTCAGGAACATCTATTATTGACCAAATCTGCACCTCATCTCATTGATATACTTTTCTTCCTATACCTTCAAACCGTGCCCTCACTGGATTCTCTGTTCTTCTTCCCTATCCATTCTTCATGTATCCACCCTACTGGGAAGGTCACTCCCTCTTCCAGCATATTCTTGTACTTTATGTGCTCTCCCACAAGAGAAATGAATCACAGTAATTGGCAGCAGGGAGACACCCAGAGTGTGGGAACAGCTTCACTAAATCAGTGGACCAGAGGAGGTTACACTGAGAGAATTTAAAAAGCTGTTGCAAAACCCACCTATCTGTTAAAGCTTATCCATAACCAAAGTTAAAAACAAACAAGGAAAAAATAAAACCAAATAAGCTAAAGGAAACAAACAGGCATAGACTCACAGAAACTGGAAAGGGTGAATCCCCTACAAAGTACCCTCTGGACATCAGCATGCAGATCTGATCTAACTGTTCAGCACTGAGGCTCTTTGTTGATGGGATCCCTGGGGAAAAAAAACCTGGATGGTTGGCTGGCTGAAACACAATTCTAAGTGATAGGAGATAGACAGAAAAGATGATAAGGGGTCAAAGGGAGGGCAGCAACTTTCCATACTCAAATTCAGGCTCTAAGGACAAAAAGCCTGGCTGCAGCTGACTGGGTGTTAGCTGGACCATTCTTCTAGAATCTCTTAGCTAATAGGTCTGCTGTGACAGCAACACCCCCAATCATTCTTGTCAAGAATCCTATAGATGAAGTGTAGGCCTTGAGGTTACTTAAAGCTACATTTTTCTCCCTTAGCATCTTAGGGATCAATAAATGACATGCACAAAACAGATATTGTGGAAACAGAAAGGAGATGTTATTCTTTCTAGAAATCTGCTGTCATATCTTTCAACTTACTGATTATCATTGGCACAAAAAAAATTAATGAGGGAGCAATCCTACTGGTTGTTTAGATGGCAAAAGTTTATCTTCAAGGATCTCTCGCTCATATAAGTGATGTTGGCATAGAAAGTACGCTTATTAAGTTTGCAGACGATACCAAACTGGGAGGGATTGCAACTGCTTTGGAGGACAGGGTCAAAATTCAAAATGATCTGGACAAATTGGAGAAATGGTCTGAGGTAAACTGGATGAAGTTCAATAAAAACAAATGCAAAGTGCTCCACTTAGGAAGGAACAATCAGTTTCACACATACAGAATGGGAAGGGACTGTCTAGGAAGGAGTATGGCAGAAAGAGATCTAGGGGTCACAGTGGACCAAAAGCTAAATATGAGTCAACAGTGTGATACTGTTGCAAAAAAAGCAAACGTGATTTTGGGATGCATTAACAGGTGTGTTGTAAACAAGACACAAGAAGTTATTATTCCGCTTTACTCTGCGCTGGTTAGGCCTCAACTGGAGTATTGTGTCCAGTTCTGGGCACCGCATTTCAAGAAAGATGTGGAGAAATTGGAGAGGGTCCAGAGAAGAGCAACAAGAATGATTAAAGGTCTTGAGAACATGACCTATGAAGGAAGGCTGAAAGAACTGGGTTTATTTAGTTTGGAAAAGAGAAGACTGAGAGGGGACATGATAGCAGTTTTCAGGTATCTAAAAGGGTGTCATCAGGAGGAGGGAGAAAACTTGTTCACCTTAGCCTCTAATGATAGCACAAGAAGCAATGGGCTTAAACTGCAGCAAGGGAGATTTAGGTTGGACATTAGGAAAAAGTTCCTAACTGTCAGGGTAGTTAAACACTGGAATAAATTGCCTAGGGAGGTTGTGGAATCTCCATCTCTGGAGATATTTAAGAGTAGGTTAGATAAATGTCTATCAGGGATGGTCTAGACAGTATTTGGTCCTGCCATGAGGGCAGGGGACTGGACTCAATGACCTCTCGAAGTCCCTTCCAGTCCTAAAGTCTATGAATCTATGAATCTATGAATTGATACTTTAGCCAACCTGCTTGCATACTGAGACGTTTATGTGAGATGAACCTCTTTTATAGTTAATTTATTTTTTCCACCCAAATTGCAGAAGAACCAGATGTCCTCTTAGGAAATTAATACTATGGGTTCATTGATATAAATAATAGGTTCCAGATTGTCTGCATTGATCCAGTATTGTTGAGATTTCAGGAGAGAGCACTGAATGCCTCACATTGCCAGGACAATCTGACTCTGGAAAACAGCCTGAGGTGTAGATGCTATCCTGAATGGAAGAGTTTTATGCTGGTACTAATCATTCCACATTACCGAGTGCAGGAATTGATCATGCTGTGGAGCTACTGGAATGTGTAACACAACTCCTCTGAGCATAAGTAATGCCCCAGCTGAGCTGCTGCAGCCACTGATTTCTTGTAAAAAAACCCGAAAAGAATTCAGCTATTTTACATCATTGCTTGGTATCCTTAAACTTCAAATGAACTGTTAAGAACAGGGTAGCATGCCTACTTTCCAGTTCTGTGCTAAAACTGCAATACCAGAGATGCAGTGCTGTAGACCCAACCTCTTTTCTTGACTGATGGGGAGATCAAAAGGGACAAAGCCACAGAAGAGGAAATGTCCATGAAGCAGCAATTAGAAACTGGATGTTATCAGTTACCATTCCCTTAGGGAGAACAGTCGAAGGAGGGGAAATATAGACCCTGACATTATGGAATCCAGAGCCAAGAAACATAGCTGTGTATCTAATAGGGGATCTCTGAAAGAAGAGCCACCTTTGCAACAGTACATATGGGTACAGTTCTCATTAAGATTTTAGAAAGGAAGACTTTTAAAAAGCTGAAAAGTCCACACCAACTGTCATCAAAGAAACTTCCTCTGAGGAGAGGAAATGCTAGCTTGTTTAGAAAGATATACCTTTCCTTCATGCACATAGTCACACAGCCTTTTGAGCTACTACACTGCTGGCCAGAGATTCTGCAAAGCCAAGAGTAGGCTGGAAACTTAATCAGCTTCTAAGGATGAACATTAGAGGCTTTCCCTACAACTTGTGAGGAAGGATTTGTCCTTAGGCAGTCCCTAAAGCCAAAGAACTAGCAGCTGCATTGAAGAATGGGCTTCACATCCACAGCAGTTATCATGGGACTTGTATGAATCTCAAAGTAGGGAGTTTTTCTGTTTATTTTGTGGTTAGGTTAAAATACCATAAATATATTTTTTCCATATACCATTACCTAAACTTCAAGAATAAACTGGAGGAAAAGATTTTGCTGACTACAGCTTTTTGTGTGATCCTGCTAAATCACTCCACCAGCCTGCAAATATACTTAGGATTGAAGCCTGGTTTCTAGAGCAGCGGTTCTCAAACTGTGAGTTGGGACCCCAAAGAGGGTGAGACTCCATTTTAATGGGGTCACCAGGGCTGGCTCAGACTTGTTGGGGCTTGCGGCCGGGACCAAAGCCCAAGCGCTTCAGCCTTGGGCGGCGGGGCTCAGGCTTTGGACCTACCAGTTGGGCTCAGGCTTTGGTCCCCCCCCCTTGAGGTCATGTAATGATTTTTGTTGTCAGAAACGGGTCGCAGTGCAATGGAGTTTGAGAACCCCTGTTCTAGAGAAGAATACGATTTCCTTTCTGAGGCCAGCATCAATTTTCCTGCCAGAGGGATCAGATAGGGAGGTGTTGCCATCTGCAGGACAGAAGGACTTCTAGAAACATATCAGTATAGTTCAATCCAGCACAGGAAAAGAGCCCCATAATTGTGATATGTCTGTAAAGAATTTGTATCAATTTATCAAAACTTTTAGATATGGGGGATTCTCCATCAGGAACATCTCTGACTTCCAATACAATCTAATCCTGATCAGATAAAGCTAGACGAATTCTGTATCTCCTCTCAGCATCTAGAAAGATCCCCTGTGCCCCCAACTTTTTCAGCTTTAAGACAAGCCTAGAATCTGTAGAAAATAATTTAATCAGATTATTGATGCCATCCAATTTAACGTTCCTCAAAGAGTCATTGTTTGAGGATTTGTATTTATTGTACTCACTGGGTTCTTAGGAGGAAGAGGAAAACCTTTTAAAGTTTCTTTTGAAAGTGTGTGGGTTTGTTTAGGGGTAGATGTCTTATTCTTAGGAGAAACTGAGGGTGACTATTTTTACTTACTTTTCACCTTTGCTCTTGTTGGTAGAGGAGGGATCATTGTTGTCAGAGAAAGAACCACACAGAAAAAATATAGAATGGGACTTGGTTTAGTGAGATTTGGCAAGGAACAGGGGGTTGTTCCATCAAGAGGTCATAAATGTTTAAAGAGTGGTTCTACTCCAACCAGTGGCTGCAAAAATGACACTGTGGGGTTAGATGCTTATTGCCCTTCACTGATTTCAGATACAATCCTTAATTTTATAAATGAAAATATGCATTTTAAAAAATGTTAGACCTTCAAGCTCTACGTGAGATCTGAAAGTCAAGCTTTTTTTTCTTTTCTCCTCACTCATCATCATCAATTACCCTGAGCCAAAATGACGTGCATTGGATTCCAGATGCTCCTTAACAACAGGCTGCCATATGCTAGGTGGGGCATTGTTGGTGGGATGGTCTTGGGACATCACTGTGAGGTTTCTGATTTGTCAGGGAAGTGGGGGTCAGAATGAGGGAAGAATTCTGACTAGTATCTTATTTTTTAGAAGTCAGATGGTAAGAGGTAGCTGGTTTATGAGAGTAGGTTCAAACACTATATGATGCAAATTATAACTCTTAATGTAACCAGGACACATACACGCTTTAAAAAAAGATTTATCCCATTAGATCATTTCACCACAATTAGTATATTCACTCTCATTTATAGATTAAAACAAGGAAAGGTATGTAAAAATGTATGCCAAAATGCTAAGTTTGAGATTTAAAATTAATTATAGAAAATCCAATGAAGATTCCCTTAGCAACTATCTCCTTGCTCTCAGGGATTACAAGAATGTTGTCCATTATCTGAGCATTGGGTAACTTGACTACAATGCAGAAAATAATACACATACTATACACAAAAGAACTTCACTTTGCTGGAGGATTCTCCGCAGCTTGAGGTCTTCAAAGCACAATTTGAGGACTTCAATAACTCAGACATAGGTTAGGGGTTTGTTACAGGAGTGAGTGGGTGAGATTCTGTGGCCTGCATTGTGCAGGAGGTCAGACAAGATGATCATAATGGTCCCTTCTGACCTTAAAGTCTATGAGTCTATAACCAAAGATGTGAATACTGTTGCAGACTACATACATGTAAGTATAATAGATATTTGTCATCTGCAACAGTATTCACATCTTTGGTTATAAAACAAAGTGAAGTTCTTTTGTGTACAGTGTGTGTATTATAGTACATGTAAACTGAGTGTTTTCAGGAAACCAACAAAACACTTCCCTTGTTTTATCATTTCCCTCTCACTTGGGCCCTGATTCACCTGGGCTGCAGCTGAGCTGTGATTGCGGGAGCCTCATAAGTACAAAGGTGGCTGTACACTTCTTTTGCACCTCCCAGATTAGGCTACAGCAGAGGTTGCTCTAAACATGCTGAGCCACAATGACTCAGCACAGAGCCACCTAGCACTGCAGTGTGGCTGATGTGCAGAGCTCCATTCCACTATGACAGGGGCCATATAAGAGAGGGAGCCAGTTCTGCTGGCTATATGCCTCTTGGGAATCCCCTCTAAGACTGAGAGCTTTCCATAGAGCCATCATACAGGGGTCACAACACAGGGCAGAATCTAGCCCCTTGTATCTGTAATTCAGCCATTTTATAAAGACTGATTAAATAGGGATGGAAATCACACCTACAAAGACAACGTTTGGGTCGTCTACAAAGCTCCTATAAAGCCAAATAAGAGTTAAACTGATAGAAGCATCTTTAATTAATTCATCTTCTAATAAGTCACCCAATTCCCAAGTTACGGCCAGCTTTTGGGTTGGCAAAAGCCCTCTTACAAACCTCTGCATCCATCTTCCTTTCATTCCCACACTTGTTTTGTTACGGTTGCTTTGACTAGAAGAATAGATAATTTAACCTATAAAATACAAAGACACCTCTCTAGAAGTACAATACATTTGGCTGGGACGAAAGCAGCACGCTGTGTCTTTGCCAGCCAGGAGCAGGCTGGCAGTCTCAACATGAGAGGGAGGAAAAAAGAGTAGGTTGGAGGCACAAGTTGGGAGCAGATACTGTGGTTGAGTTTTATGCAGGGGAGTGAGGAGGAGCCAAGGGCATGATGGTGATCTCCTTTATCAAGCTATTAAAAAAAAAAAAAGGATTCTATTCAGTGGTTAGGTGAAGCTTTTCGCTGGGTCCCCTTGTTCCCCTGCTTCATTTCCCCAATGTTCATAAATATTAAATCCTGCTTCAAAGGCAAGCCAGTGAAAAAGCCACTTATATGCTGAATGGTACCTTATGTACAGAAACACAAGAGTAAAAGGACCTATTAGCAACAATAGTCAGAAAGTAGAGGCTTCATCCTTGCCAAATAAAACAAGCAAATTAAGTCCTACAAAGTATATGCAGGGTGAACATTTAAAGACCATGTAAGATAACGCTACCCTTTTAGAAGGCAATGTTGGATGACAGTCTATTGTGTACAATACAGAAATAAATATTGAGTCTACAGAGATATTCAAATTCTGGAAAGAGTACAGAACTTGACAAATTAGCTCAAGGGGCATGAAAAAGATTTCCCAATGAAGCAAGGCTCATTGAATTTAAAGATATGTTTTGAGAAAAGGTGATGGCAAAAGAATTGTTATAGCTTTTAAGTACCTCTTGGGTGAAACAATGAAACAGGAAATATTTCCAGGAGAAGGGCTTTCAGAAAGCTGAGTGAATACTGCAAAACAGCATTTGAAAATATTTGCTGGAATAAAAATCCATAGATGTATTTCAGTGGTAATTCATAACCCTTTCATTTCTCTCTCACAAATATTCAGACAAATAATGTTCATGTGCAAGAACGTTCATAGAAAGAAAAAGTCTTACAAATACCTGTGCAAATATATAGTTGCAAAGTTTTGTGACAGAAGTATTTGCCTGGTCATCTGGAAAATGACTTAAACAGCTTCAGTGACTTATTCAATTCCTCCCCCTGTATATAAAAGTTTCAGACATCCAATCATGGAACAGAAACAGTAGTCCTGGGACTCAGATGTCCAGTCACACAGCATAAATAATGAATTATGGATGGCGAATAGGAGTTGCTTATAATCTGTGAGCAATCCCATAGGCTGAAAGATATTTGCATAAAACATGAATCAAATAAGCTTGAAAAAGAAGTTCATACTTGCTTAAGTCTGTTGATATAAATAAATCTGCAAACAGACAAAGAACTAATTTAGTCAAATAAACTATTTGCTACAAATACTTTACACAGTTCTGGATATCAAATGTATATGGAGGAGTCATTCAATCACAGAATATTAGGGTTGGAAGAGACCTCAGGAGGTCATCTAGTCCAATCCCCTGCCCAAAGCAAGACCAACACCAACTAAATCATCCCAGACAGGTCTTTGTCAAGCCTGGCCTTAAAAACCTCTAAGGATGGAGATTCCACTACCTCCCTAGGTAACCCATTCCAGTGCTTCACCAACCTCCTAGTGAAATAGTGTTTCCTAATATCCAACCTAAACCTCCCCCACTGCAACTTGAGACCTTTGCTTCTTGTTCTGTCATCTGCCACCACTGAGAACAGCCTAGCTTCATCCTCTTTGGAACTCCTCTTCAGGTAGTTGAAGGCTGCTATCAAATCCTCCCTCACTCTTCTCTTCTGCAGACTAAATAACCCCAGTTCTCTCAGCCTTTCCTTGTAAGTCATGTGCCCCAGCCCCCTAATCATTTTCGATGCCCTCTACTGGACTCTCTCCAATTTATCCACATCCCTTCTGTAGTGGACGCAATACTCCAGGTGAGGCCTCACCAGTGCCAAATCGAGGGGAATAATCACTTCCCTCGATCTGCTGGCAATGTTCCTACTAATACAGCTCATTATCCCATTGGCCTTCTTGGCAACAAGGGCATACTGCTGACTCATATCCAGCTTCTCGTCCACTAAAATCCCCAGGTCCTTTTCTGCAGAATTGCTGCTTAGCTGGTCGGTCCCCAGCCTGTAACGGAGCATGGGATTCTTCTGTCCTAAGTGCAGGACTCTGCACTTGTCCTTGTTGAACCTCATCAGATTTCTTTTGGCCCAATCCTCCAATTTGTCTAGGTCACTCTGGACTGTATCCCTACCCAGAGAGCGTATCTACCTCTCCCTCCATCTTAGTGTCATCTGCAAACTTGCTGAGGGTGCAATTCATCCCATCATCCAGATCACTAATAAAGATGTGGAACAAAACCAGCCTCAGGACTGATCCCAGGACACTCTGCTTGATACTGGCTGCCAACTAGACATCAAGCCGTTGATCACTACCCATTAAACCCGACATTCTAGATAGCTTTCTATCCACCTTATAGTCTATTCATCCAATCCATACTTCTTTAACTTGCTGGCAAGAAGACTGTGGGAGACCATATAAAAAGCTTTGCTAAAGTCAAGCTATATCACATCCACCACTTTCCCCATATCCACAGAGCCAATTATTTCATCATAGAAGGCAATCAGGTTGATCAGGCATGACTTGCCCTTGGTGAATCCATGCTGACTGTTCCTGATCACCTTCCTCTCCTCCAAGTGCTTCAGAATGGATTCCTTGAGGATCTGCTCCATGATTTTGCCGGGGACTGAAGTGAGGCTGACCAGTCTGAAGTTCCTCAGGTTCTCTTTCTTCCCTTTTTAAAATATGGGAACTATATTTGCCTTTTTCCAATCATCTAGGACCTCCACTGATCACCATGAATTTTCAAAGATAATCGCCAATGGCTCTGCAATCACATCAGCCAACTCCCTCAGCACCATCGGATGCATTAGATCTGGACCCATGGACTTGTGCATGTCCAGCTTTTCTAAATAGTCCTTAACTTGTTCTTTCACGACTGAAGGCTGCTCACCTTCTCCCTACACTGTGTTGCCCAGTGCAGCAGTTTGGGAGCTGACCTTGTCTGTGAAGACTGAGGCAAAAAAAGCATTGAGTACTTCAGCTTTCCCCCCCATTCAGTAAGGGTTCCACACTTTCCCTGACCTTCTTGTTGCTAACATACCTGTAGAAAACCTTCTTATTATCTTTCACATCCCTTGCTAGCTGCAACTCCAGTCGTGCTTTGGCCTTCCTGATTATACCCCTGCATGCTCGAGCAATATTTTTATACTCCTCCCTAGTCACCTGTCCAAATTTCCACTTCTTGTAAGCTTCCCTTCTGAGTTTAAGCTAACCGAAGATTTCACTGTTAAGCCAAGCTGGTCACCTGCCATATTTGCTATTCTTTCTGCACATTCTGCTATTCTTTCCGATTTAAGAAAAAGGTTTAACATTAGTTATGGATGTAGCTGTGTAGATTTTAAATTAAATTTTCATGTAATTTAGGCCACATGTTAGGGGCCTAAAGGACAACAGTAATAAATAACAGGACACTCAGGAAGCAGGCCGTTTCATTGGAGGAAATACATTCACATGGCAGTTGCTACAAAGAAAACACTGGGAGAACTGGTTCATTTAAATATTGTATCAACAATTCTAAGCATGGGAGAACAGAGGCAAATCCTGAATACGAGTGAAGAAAACTGGGGTATTTAACTGGTCTGAATATCTAAGCTGTGAAACAGGTTATTATGAACTAATTCCATAGCCATTTCTCTTTCTGATTATAAAACAAAAAGTGTCTCAGATCACTAATTCTTCTGAGTCTTGGCTGGTAGAAGCCAGAAAACTGTACAGTATTTTTGCCTATCAAACTTCACTGCTCTAATTAGATCAGCATTGTAGATGGGAACTTGGAAAGTTAGTCCTTCTTCCTTAAACCTGGTAACTAACAATATAAGAGAAGTAATTCTTCTTCCAGGGTAATGAATGGCAAAATTCCCATTGATTTTCATGAGAGCAGGATTGAGCCCAAAGCTTTTCACTGCCTATAATTACTACACAAACATACAGAGATGTTCCAAACACTAACTTTCCCACAGAGGTTGCATGGAAAAAACAACTATATGATTAGTAAGAAGCTTTCAACATTTCATTATAGTAATAATACATTTCACTACACTCCTACTAAACATGACTGAAATTAAGCAACACCCATGTTTACTTCATTTATAAATGACACTTCTGAAGTTCTAACATCAAAACAATGTTGCAACAGGGTAATATCTTATTTAAAATTAAATAGCATTTGTTATTCTTTTTACACTGCAATTATAGCGGCATATCAGTGCCGCTATAACTAAGGAAGCATCACTAATTCCTTAATAAACCTTATTTTCCCTTATTTTCAGGGGGGACATAAATTGAACCATAACTAAATTCCTCCAGGCTAAGAGTTAACGTTATAGGTCTCAGTTGAAAAGATACTTTGGTTTTCATTTATAAATGCTGATAAGCACAGCCTAAATAATATGGTATACTACAAAAGTGGTCAGATATACATACCAATAATTTAAAAGAATATAAAAAAATTAAAAGTAATATACAAGTTTGGAGAACGAGGGATGTATCTGTATTATTTTTTTTCTAAATATCATGTGTACCTCAGTTTACCTCTGTGATATCACGCTGCCTGGCTCCACTGAAGTAAATCAAAGGATGCTGCTAGGGGGAAATCAACGGGAAATGAAACTATGGCAAAAATAAGGTACAGTCCAGAGAACATCACCTTGGGGAAAGAATGAGGAAGCTATCAATTGGGAAATACTCCTGGGCCAGATTCCAGCTAGGCTGGCAAAGTTTATTCTTTTGTGCCCAGGATAATAGGGAATGCGAAAACCTTAAAGATGCTGGCTTAGGGAAGAAGGAGGCAGAGTTAGTTGTCAGCAGCTGCCTTGAGGGAGAAGACTCTGACAGAGATACACTAAGAAAGCAACACAGAAACCGCAGCAAACCGACTCGCCCTCTCAACCCAGAGATGGAGACAGCCAGGCAGAAGGGAACTTTCAAAAGCTTGCAAGGAAAGATTATGGCGTCGGTAAAGACCTATGCGTATAAATGTTTTGGTTGTTATCCTTTGTTGTGTGAATTATGTACATTTGACTGAATAAACAATGCTTTCTTTTGAATGAAATATTTTTGAGTCACTTTAATCAGCAGCTGTTTCAGGCTCCCAGAGGAAAACAGCTGACAAGGTGCCAAACACAGTTGGATCTTTTGGGTTTACATGGTTAGTAAATGGGAGACTGAAGCCCAGACGTCAAGTCTAAGAGCGGTAGGACCATATGTTTCACCTGAGCGGGGTCAAGGTAGCTAAACCTCTCCCCAAAGGGGTGCAAGTTGAGAGAGGTTAAAAGGGGTCTAAAGTGCATCTCGCCCTGTAACCGTGACAATATGACTGACAGAAGATACTATTTTAATACATTGAAAAATTAATCATTATCAACAGTTTTAAGCCATATTGGAACAAACAAAGCTGATTTGTTTTGGATGCATTTTCTCATTAATATAACTTAAAAACCCATCCTTATCTGAAGTCAATGGAACTATTTATGTGCTTAAAGTTAAGAATGTGTAAGTACTTTGCTGAATCAGGGCCTTAGGTATATGGAGGCAAAAGGGGAAGGTCTTATCCTAAGGTCAATGGTAGCAGCAGGAATTCAGCAGATGCTCAGCACGTTTCAGGATCTGATCCTACTCAGTTGTGTAAATTAATACTTATCACTCAGTACAATGAAGTCCAAATTAATGGCCTTACACTAATAGTCCCATTTAAGTCAATGTAATTATTTGGGAGAGAAAGACAAACTGCATTTGTTGCATAGCTTTGAAATCAAGATGAAACGGTTGTTGCTGAGACTATTCTCGGTGATGAAATATTGTGACTGGCCCAAAAAAAACAAGGGACAAGGAAGACAGAAAGAGAAAGAGCATTGGGATTATGGATAGTTTGTCATATAGACACTGGAGCTAGAAACAAACTACCATTTCTGCTTTGAGATTTGTGTTTCATAGAATCATAGAATATCAGGGTTGGAAGAAACCTCAGGAGGTCATCTAGTCCAATCCCTTGCTCAAAGCAGGACCAACACCAACTAAATCATCCCAGCCAGGGCTTTGTCAAGCCGGGCCTTAAAAACCTCTAAGGATGGAGATTCTACCACCTCCCTAGGTAACCCATTCCAGTGCTTCACCACCCTCCTAGTGAAATAGTGTTTCCTAACATCCAACCTAAACCTCCCCCACTGCAACTTGAGACCATTGCTTCTTGTTCTGTTTCTTAACAAGCTTTCAGTAAGGTCCTAAGTATGGACATGTATAAAAAATTAAGTCACTGCATATCATTTTTAACATTTCTATGGTCAACATTTCTTATGGAAAATTTCATTTACTTTTAGTCAACCCCTTCCTCAATACACTGTTAGAGACCACTGTCTAACTGCTTCAGTTGTGCTTATCAGATTCAGTGCAGAGGAATATCCATCTTGGGAGACTGGTTCTGTGTTTGTGTGGAATAGATTTGTTGGTGAGTAGAGAGATTTCAAATAATTGGTTATGCACCTAAACAAGGTAAACTTAGAAACTATACATTAACAAGATTGCTAGGATGTGTTCCAAAAACGACAACTGCCTCCTGGCCAAATTGAACATGTTTATTTTAAGTAGGGATTGATGAATCTCCGAAGTGCAGAGTTTGGGCTGTATTTGGGTAAGTATCCAAAAGTTCAGATTCTTATCCAAACAATCTGAACCTCAAGAGTTTAAACAATTAAGCTGGAAATTTTACAAGAACAAATATTTTCACGAGATTATGAGCATGGTGTTTTCTGCATGCAAACTGGAAGTATACATTATTCATCCAAACACATTCAGAACACAGAAAAGATGGTTTGAGTATGATTCTAAAAAAATAAAGTGATGGTACTAGGGATGAAATGTACCATTTTCTCTTCCCCCTCCCCTTTGCCTCTCTCTCATTTTGGGCATCTTCATTGATCAGGTTATTAAAGTAAATCATAATATCTGGACATACCTCCAGGCCTTTCATGTTCTCCATCTGTATGTAAAAGCATTGAAATAGGCATTCCTACATTCTTAGATCTTCCAGCTACAACAACATTTTTTCCAAATGTTTGTATTCCTTACAGGGAAAAAACAAAACAAAAAATAATTCAGCTAATCTAAAAGACCCAAAAAACCTCACCACTTGAACTTGAATATTTTTTTTTTTCTATTTTAGTGTTAAAATAGGTGTTTTCATAAGAGGGAATTTTTGCCCTCAATTTTATATTTTTCCGCAGAATTTATCCAATTTATCACTTAAATTATCTTTCAATACTTAAAATTGAGGTTCATCTAAACTCTAGTACAGGTACTTGCAGATGATATTACAAAAATATGCAAAATATATCAGTGAACATAAAATTACATCATGAAAGATCAACACATTGTTTTGACTATTGTCTCTGTGCTCAATTTATTGTACATCTCCTGGCTTTAAATATCTTACTCTATCCGCAGAATACTGCTCCATCCATCTTACTATCCTTTCTTCTCCATTCAGTCCAGTACTTTAACATAAAAAAATATTATGAAGTAGAACATGTTTGCTGCCAAGTTTTGAAATGCCAAACCAACTTTTGACAGCAGTAGTCTCTTCAGAGACTGCACTACTTCAGTGCAGAGAGAACACTTCTTTCATTTCAATTTATTCAACTAGTTAAATTCAATTATGAATTCACTGAAAGTTAAGACATCAATTGGGAGTTGGAAAAGAAGGAAAACTTCTTTTCCTCTTCTGATCTAGGAATAAAAACTTGGTGAAAGTGCATGGGATCTACTAGTTCTAAAATTTGGAAGCACATGGTGACCAGAAGTAATCTGTTCAATTCACTAAACTACAGATAATATTTACTTTGTTTAATAAATCAGTTAGTTTATCACACGTTTTGAAAAACTTTGTTTTACATTTAAAACTTTTTTTCTTATGCATCCAGCACATTTAAGGTCGCTTTATTTAAAAAAAAAAATAAAATTCTGTTTTTGTTCATGTTTAATTGAATTTGAATTTCCATCGAAATAAAATTTGGCACAAATCACAAGTGAAAAATTAATCATCATCTAATAAATAAAGGCATAATTCTTCATTTTCTAATATAATAAAATATGCAAAACTTAAGAATCTCAATGAATAGAGGTTTACCTCAACTAATCGCTTAAATAAACGTATACAGCGCATCCTACTGGTTAGCAAAAAGAAGCACCAAATTTAGTGAAAGGCTATATTTAGTAGCAATTCAACATGTTTTAACGGTTGCCAACTAATGAGAATCACACTTTCTTTAGGAAAGAGTTTATTTAAATTAAGCTTTCCTACTTACTGATTAAAATTGATTATTTAAATTGCTTTGATTTAAACCAATCCATCCTGCTGTATTCTATCACATAAATTTCTTTTTTCTTCTCCAGAGCATTTCAATAGACATTTTATTTCCTACCTGTTCTTTTTATAATTTCCCAAACAGCAGCAGCAGTGGCAGGTATTACAGAAGGTTGATCAAGACACAGTCGTCCAATGTTGATAATATGGAATCCATCCACATCCTTTTCAGGTGCAACAATATTGCAGACTGTTCGTTCATCTATATGATCTGGAAAATTGTTATTTAAAAATTATATTTCTTCTCAGGTGTCAACAGAGGTGAGCATTCCCAGCCCAACTTTTTTATTTTTAAGGAAAACCACATGTATTTTATTCAGTTCAACAGTCTGTCAGGTCACCATAATTATTCACCATGACTAAACTGCCAGCCTGATACGGGGGAAAAATCCTTCCTACCCCACATATGGTGATCAGTAGTTTAACTGAGATCTATGTCAAACAGATTTAGTTAAACTATCACATCTTTTGTAATATAGACAAGCCCAGATACCTCATGAGTTAAAATTTAAATCTGTTGTTAAAATATAGTGTTCATTGGTCTGTGTGAAAATAGCGTAGTGGTTTCAGTCCAGGTTGCAGTGGATTGATGTCTGCAGCACTCAGAAACCACCACCATAAATGACAGTCTAAACAGAGTAGTGAAGGACCAAATGAGAATGGAGAGTGAATTACTCTCTCGCTGTTAGGGTATGTCTACACTACCCACCAGATCGGCGGGCAGCGATCGATCCTGCGGGGATTGATTTATCGCATCTAGTCTAGACGCAATAAATCGACCCGAGCCCTCTCTTGTTGACTCCTGCACTCCAGCACTGCGAGAAGTGCAGGCAGAGTCGACAGGTGAGGGGCAGCAGTCGACTCACTGTGGTGAAGAAACCACGGTAAGTCGATCTAAGTATGTCGACTTCAGCTACATTATTCACATAGCTGAAGTTGCATCACTTAGATTGACCCCCCAGCAGTGTAGACCAGGGCTTAGGCTATGTACGCAACCACTTATCTCAGCAGATGTTGCTCAGGGGTGTGTAAAAAACACCTCCCTCAGTGGCATAAGTTACACTGACGTAAGCTCTGGTGTGGACAATGCTATGTTGGCAGGAAACATGCTCCTGCCAGCACAGCTACTGTGGCTCATTTGAGGTGGTATAATTATGTCAATGGGAGAGCACAGAGCAGCTACATGAGAGATCTTGGTGCAGCTGTGCTCTGTAAGCTGCCTAGTGTAGACATAGTCTTAGAGGTGGCCCCTCTAGATCAGCGCAGATGCCTAAAGGCAGGGCTCTGCAAGAAAGCGGGGAGTTTACAAAGCTACTACTATAACTGTTCGGAATATATAGAGAGGACTTCAATCCCCAGGCTTTGAGGTGGGACCTTTCACCAGTTCTAAATTCACAAGAAATACTTAATGAACAACTCTCACCTCCACCCTTGAATCTGTTAATATCGCTGCTGCTGCTCTGCAGACAAAACCAATGACTCTAGAGCTAAAAGTCAGCGCACTCCAATCTATTCCCAGAGTCAATCATTAGTCAATAAATCAGACTTTGTCCTCCTTACTTATGTTACACTGCCACCATGTGGCCAATTCATTTCACTGATTGAAAACTGCTGAAATTAATACTAGATAACCTTAAAGTTTTGCACTTTAAAAAACAAACAAAAACCCAACACTTTCCAGCCACAGATCTCAAAACAACTTAAGAGATATTAAACCTCAAAAGCCTTTGTGAAGTATAGATTGTTTATCCCCATTTTACAGATGGGGCAACTAAGGCACAGAGAGGTGTCCAAGGTCAAAGAGCAAGACGGGTGGCAAAGGTGAAAACCTGATCCGACTCACTGTCCTGTGCTTTGTTACTGTTATTTGTATGACAGTAGACCTTAGAAACCCCAGTCAGGAGTTCGGGCCCAATTCTGCTAGGCCCTGTACACATGTGTACCAAAAAGACAGTTTCTGCCCTTAAGAGCTCACAATCTAAGTGCACGATGAGACAGCGGGTGGACACAACAGAGGGGAACACAAGGCAACAGACCTTGATTAGCTCAGTAAGCAGTAGTCACAGCGCACCAACTGCCTAGCCATTGCTGAGGGGTTTGTAGGCATCACAGCATGGATGGGCTTGTAGGAGAGACGTAAAGGAGGATAACAAAGGATTTTTGAATTTTTACACATAGCTCATTCTAAGCATAAGAGATAACATGAGAAAAAGCATGAAGCTGTTTGAAGGAAAACTGGACTAATGGGTGATAAAGGTTAGCACTGCTTGCGGAACAGAAGTGAGGCTGACCACTTGATAGCATACAAGACGCGATAGGTAGGATTGAGATATGCCATAAAAAGGCCTTAAAAGTGAAGACAAACCATTTGTTTTATCTGGTGAAGAAGGGGGAACCAATGGAGGAACGCAAAAGGAAGTGACAACGCAACAAGTCAAGAAAATTATTGTTGCAGCAATGTTTTGAATGTATTCAACGGGTAGTGGGCAAGATGACTTATCAAGACTCGAAAGAAAGATGTTGCAGTAGTCAAGCTGGGAAATGCTGAGAGCCTGCATGAGAGTTTTAGCTGTGTTGACAGAAAGGAGAAGCTGAATCTTATGGTATGTCTACACTGTGAGCTAGCGGTGTGATACCCACCTCATATACCTATACTTGCACTAGGTCTCTTTGAGCTAGCATGCTAAAAACAGTAGGACAGCCATGGTAACATGGACAGTGGCAAGTGGTGGCACAGGCTCTCTTCCCAGAATATGTACTCACAGGATTCAGGCAAATTTGTATTCCGGGCAGCTAGTGGCTACATTACTATTTTTAGTGCGTTAGCTCGAAAAGAGCTAGCGCAAGTATGTGTACAGAAGCTGCGTCTCACACCCCTAGCTCGTAATGTAGACATATCTTTAGAGACCTCATCCAGAAAGAAGCAGCAAGATTTAAATGTAGCCTGGATGTGTGAATCTAGAAAGAGGGCAGAGTCAAAAGAAGATGCCAGGATAAAGTGACAAGGAGGACTACAGTCTTGTCCTTGGTGACAGAGAGATGTTGGGATGCAGAAGAGTAATTTGGGAGGATGTCTACACTGTAGAGCTTACAGCTGCTGTAAGGTCTCCTGTGCAGCAGCTCTATGCCGGCGGGAGAGAGCTCTCCTGTCGGCATAATTAAACCACCCCTAAAGAGGGCAGTAGCTATGTCGGCGGAAGAGTCGGTCAGGGTGTGTTTTTTTCATACCCCTCACTGAAAAAAGTTTTGTTGACAAAAGTACTAGTGCAGACATAGCCCTAAAAAGCTTGCTTTAACCATGATACTATGTTTCCTCTGGAAAAAAAAATTACATCTCTCACTTCTATTCTAGCTACTATTTTATCAAATGATGTTTTTCTTTGGAGGTTATACAATAGCTGTAATTAGTTATTGATTTGTTAATTAGTTGGATACTAGTTCGTTTTCACATGCGGGAAAAGAAATGCAGAAAATATTGTCTAAAGCCTATGATTAGCAAGTATGAAAGGGTCACATTTAATGAAAAACCTTACTAGCAGAACAAGTAATCTAAAAACAGAACAAAACAAAATAGCAAGCCACTTGCATATCCCATGAAAATGATAAAGTTGGCCATAGTCAAGTAGAAAACAGAAAGATGTTTCAGAACAGCAGCCGTGTTAGTCTGTATCCGCAAAAAGAACAGGAGTCCTTGTGGCATCTTAGAGAGTAACAAACCTATTTGAGCATAAGCTTTCATGGGCTACAGCCCACTTCATCGGATGCATAGACTGGAACATGTTCTCTGTATGTATAAATATCTTCTTGCTGTATGTTCCAGCCTATGCATCCGATGAAGTGGGCTGTAGCCCACGAAAGCTTATGCTCAAATACATTTGTTACTCTCTAACATGCCACAAGGACTCCTTTTTTTAGGAAAGATGTTTGACTCAATGCAATCAATACAAAATTTTCTGGGATGCTAATTAAGAAACAGCAAGCACTTTATTTAAAATGTTTGTGCTTTGAGATGGAGGGGAATACATAGCAGCTGCCAAATGCCAGTATGACACACAGCACCCCAAAATGAATAGGGGGAACCAGGACTCTACATCTCCCCGACACCACCCCAAGGAGTGTGTTGGGCTCATCAGGAGAAGTATATATGGCCCACTCACTGGGACTCAAGCAAAGGATTGTGTCTAAAAGATAAAGGCCTAAAATGGTTAAATCTCTTGACTTTTGTACTACTAGACTGCATCTGCCATAGTATCCATGGGAGCGCACTGAGTTATATAAACATGGACATCTCATATGCTTGTCCCACTCTGCACATGCATCGATCTGAGAGCCACCTATGAAGGGACCCCTCCATGCACACCTAAACAAGGGTCACATTAAGCAATGATTTCTGGAGCTCCACTTATGCAAATTAAGAGGTAATTGAAGCAAATCATTAAGTAGTTCAAAGTACTTCTATCAACAAAGGTTTAACTCACTTGTAAAATTAGGACTTCCCTGGGGTCAGAAACAGTGAAACAGTTAGCAAAGCAATCAGATCTTATATTTCTAATGGCCCATTTTTATAATTACTGTCACTCATATAGGTGTGTATTACATAATTAGTTTTTATTATAACAATTATATTTTAATCTCATAAATTATTGTCCATAATACACATTTAATTACTATATTGTGTCTGTGCAGCATTCCAATACCTTTGGAAAAGAAAGATTGAAGAATATAAAAACACCAAAGAAAAAGCAGGTTCTGTCCTTCCAACAGTTACAGTTTAAAAAAAATAAAATAAATAAGAGGCTCTTTGTGGCTGACCATCAGTTGTTAATTCATTCCAGAGAAGCTACATAGACCTAGCATTCCCGGATCTCAAAGCAAAGACAGCTCTCATTTCATGTGCCTGTGTGTATGTGTATGAAAATACCATAGGAACAGATTCTCTACCAGACAAGGAAAGAGATGAAACTTAATCTCTTAGCAGTCTAAGGAAGAATATTGCCTCATCTTTGAAAACCCCCAAAAGAACCAATTACTTTGGGAAAAGGCTAGTGTTTATTTTTTAAAAAGGAATTACATACTTAATGCAAAAACACAGTGCTCAAATACAGAATGGGGGACAACTGGCTTGACAACAGCACTGCTGATAAGGAACTGGGAGTTGTGGTGGATCCCAAGGTCAACATAAATCAGCACTGCGATGCTGTTGCAAAAAAAGCAAATACAATTTTAGGTTGCATTAACATAGGCATAGCATGCAAGTGACAGAGGTGGTAATACTGCTCTACTCAGCAGTGGTTTGGCTCAGCTGGAGTACTGTGTCCAGTTTTGGTCACCAGTGTGTAAAATCACACAATCATAGAAGGTTAGGGTTGGAAGAGACCTCAAGGGGTCATCTAGTCCAACCTCCTGCTCAAAACAGGACCAATCCCAACTAAATCATCTCATCCAGGGCTTCGTCAAGCCAGGCCTTAAAAATCTCTAAGGAAGGAGATTCCACCACCTCTGCAGAGAAACTGGAAAGAATCCAGAGGTGAATGTCAAAGATGATCAAAGAGATGGAATGCAAGCCATACCAATAGGGTCCTACCAAATTCACGATCCATTTTGGTCAATTTCATGGTCATAACATTTTAAAAATAGTAAATTTCATGATTTCTACTCTTTAAATGTGAAATTTCATGGTGTTGTAATTGTAGGGGTCCTGACTCAAAAAGGGAGTTGGGAGAGATTATTGTTGGAATTGTGGAATCGAGATATTGCTACCCTTACTTCTGTCTGCTTTCAGAGCTGGGCAGCTGGAGAGCGGTGGCTGCTGGCCAGGAGCCCAGCTCTGAAGGTAGAGCCTCCGCCAGCAGCAACACAGAAGTAAGGTTTGCATGATATGGTGTTGCCACCTGTACTTCTGCACTGCTGCCTGCAGAGCTGGGCACTCAGTCAGCAGCCGCCACTCTCCGGCTACCCAGGTCTGAAAGCAGCAGCGCAGAAGTACGGGTGGCATAGCATGGTACTGCCAGGCTTACTTTTGTGCTGCTGCTGGCGGGGCGCTGCCTTCAGACCTGGGTGCCTGGCCAACAGCTGCCGCTCTCCAGCTGCCCAGCTCTGAAGACAGCGTAAAAGTACGGGTGGCAATACCACAATTCCCCTAAAATAACCTTGTGACCCTCCCTCGCGACTCCCTTTTGGGTCAGTGCCCCCAATTTGAGAAACACTGGTCTCCCCTGTGAAATCTGTATAGTATAGGGTAAAAGCACATACAAGATCAGATTTCATAGGGGGAGACCAGATTTCATGGTCTGTGACACATTTTTCACGGCCGCGAATTTGGTAGGGCCCTACATATGAACAAAGGCTGAGGGAACTGGGTATGTTTACTTTGGAAAAGAGGAGATTGAGGGGGAACATGATAGTGGTCATCAAATACTTGAAAGCCTGCCATAAAATAGATGGAGAAAAGTTGTTTTCTCTTGCCACAGGGCGCAGGACAAGAGGCAATGGGTTCAAATAACAGCATAGCAGATTTAGATTAAATCTCAGGAAAAACTTCCTAACTGTAAGAACAGTAGACAATGGAACAGGTGCCTAGGGAGGTTATGGAAGCTCCTTCATAGGAGATTTTCAAAAAGAGGGTGGATAGCCATCTGTCTTGGATGGTTTAGGAACAACAAATCCTGCATCTTGGCAGGTGGTTAGACTAGATGAACCTTGTGGTCCCTTCTAACCCTATGATTCTATTCTGGGGAAAAATCTGGAACTGGGTGTGCGTTGGGATCACCTTGTGGGGATTTTTAAGGCTGGTAAAAGAGAAGGTGTGGCTGGCTGGCTGCAGCACAGAGAGAGACATAGCTGGGAGTGACTTACATGCTGAAGGCTGTTTGTGAGCAGTCCAAGCTGGTGGCTTCAGCAGCAAAGCATTGGAAAGGGCATTCCAGGTTACAGGGCGGAGTGAGACAGCTACTCATTAGTCTGGACTGTTCCCAGGTATGTCACAGCTTCACCAGCCAGCCCCACCCCCTCTCACACACAACACAAGGGAGTGGGAGAAAGTCTGCCCAATTTATATAGAGACTGACACAGAATAATTCCTGTTCACCCTTGAGAAAAATATGTGAGATGCACAATATTCCAGGGCATAAACAGATACCTATCCTCTTAATCCAATTAACAGGGAAATTTGTGCATTTGATAAGAAACCTCAGCTTCAATAAGAATAATCTCCACTGTTTCATTAGTGAGATACAGGATAAAATAAGGAATCAACATTAAATAACGGGAGTAAGCATCATGCAGCAGACTCATCGTAATCAGCAGTTTCCTCTGAAAGGCTTTTTATACCAATTGGGTGCAGCTTGTATGCACAAGTTGTTTACAGTTTCTCTCTTACAACTGTCCAACTTTAAAGCATATAATAAAATTGCATTACTTACCTGGAAGAGGTAACTGGACCAATATACCATTAACTCTTGAATCATGGTTTAATTTGGCAGTCAGATCTAAAAGTTCTTCCTCAGAAATGTCTTTAGGCTTCAATATTATCTCACTACAAATGCCTGATAAAAAAGCAAAGCAAAAGACATTTGCATGGTACAAGCTTTTTCTAAGGTGAGCTGAGACATTTTTGGCGAGGTTTTTTAGAAGTGCCCAGCACTTGCCCAATTCTGCTCCCATTGACTGTCTTCAAAGAGCACTTATGAAAATCTCACCTTTTCTGTTTAATTTTAATAGTATGCATATATAATTCATGTGTAATCTTATAAAGAAATTCATAGGAAGTTAAATGTCTTAATTCAGTAGGTCTAACAATATTAAAACAGATTTATATATGTTTGGAAAATCCTAATCAAATAATTTGTCAAGCAACATCATAGAATTGTAGTTGTATTGATATCAAAGTGATTCAAATTTCCATTTAGACTGTGGTGTTAATTCAGGAGGGCTGCTTATTCTTCCAACGTAGTCATTATTAAATGTATTTTTCCTGCAGGATTTTAGAGGAAACATTTAATAATAATAAAAGTAATTCTTCTATTGATGAGACAATGTAACAGAATTCTAATTTCATTTTATATATCAAGTTCTCCATCTTCCCTATGAATTGAAATAATAAAATTATAGGGGAAAAATAAAGATTTTTGCAACATCATCTGACATTCCTGAGCAGTTCAATTTTTTTGTTTTGTTTTTAACTTAAATATAAAACCAAATGCATGAAAACAATACAATTTAATCTAAAAATATATAAAACCAACTGACTATTAGTGGGTCAATTCATTCTTTTCACTACTACAGGTAATAAAGTATAAGACAAGGATTTTTGTTTAAAGTTGGTATTCTTCAGGACATCTAAAAGAAATACCCACACCCTATCTGTTTTATATTCTTACACCACACATCACAATGGTGTCAGAGCATCCTGTCCCATAGTATAATCTACAACCCTTTCCAAGCAGGGTAAAGATGTGAAAACTGAAGATGATGAAAATAAGGGTAAAAAGCAAGACTGTAACAGGATGGTCTGCCCCCTTTAAGGTAGTGGGGACACAGAGCCAGCTAGCACTGTTAAATTAATTATTTATCACTGGTTTCTCCTGTTCCTTTCTTCACTGCTACTGAATTTTCACCACGATCAAAAGACTGATGTAAGATAAGAGGTGAAATTCTGCCTCTATAGAAGTAGTGTGTCTATTAGGGACAATGAAAATAATATGTAGCTGAGCAACTGGCTGCATTCCATATATTGCTGGGAATGACAGTTTTCTTTATGCCAAGATGTAGATGTACCTCTTGTAGTCACACTGTAAATGAAGGGTACAAAAACTGATTTGAACCTATTTTTTAAATTTTGTTAGGGAAGACCTGGATCCTTTTTCTCCCTCTCATTTTTAAGGTAGATGGTCTAGATGACCTTCTATGCTTTATTTTTGCTTGAGGAGGAAAAGCTGTGATTTTTTTTGGTGAGGTTCTTTGTGGTTTTCATTTAATTTCTTATTGTTTTAATGATGATATTTGAACCAAAGAAAGAATGTGCCTTGTCTTATGAAAATAGATACGCTCTCTAAGCAAGAATCCTGAGCCCGCTCTAAGGAATACTGAAAGACGTGTTCGGCAGGAAGTTTGGGCAACTTAATCCTAGCCAGCGATATTATTGCTATAAATGATACTTGGTAGAAGCTGTTAAAGGGGATTGATTCGAGAAAAATATCCATAGCTAACGGCATGCATTTTAAAAATGGTATCTAAAGTCAGGCAACTAAATCCTTATTTCATCTTATAAATAAGTGGACTGACTTTCAGAAGTGAATGAGAACGGAGCATGCTTAGAAGTTACATTTGAAAAACTGAAGCTCGGCCTTTAGCATGGTGGATCCCACTGAGAAATAATCAACCTCTGAGACGGAATTGTAAGCAGAAGCTTTTCAGGATTTCGATAGTGCAAAAGAATTAGATGAGTTATGGGGAGTAGTGGTGAGGTGCTGTGGTCTACGGATTGGGCACTCAACTGCCAAATCTATGGGTACGTCCAGACTACCCGCCGTATCGGTGGGTTAAAATCGATTGCTCGGGGATCGGACGCGATATATCAATCCCCGAGCGCGCTTATATCGATTCCGGAACTACATCAATCCCAATGGAGTTCCGGAATCGACACGGATAGCCGCGAACATCGATCCCGCGCCGTCTGGACGGGTGAGTAATCCGATCTTAGATATTCGACTTCAGCTACGTTATTCCCGTAGCTGAAGTTGCGTATCTAAGATCGATTTCCCCCCCCTAGTGTGGACCAGCCCTATGAGCTATTTACAGGTTTCAGAGTAGCAGCGGTGTTAGTCTGTATCCGCAAAAAGAACAGGAGTGCTTGTGGCACCTTAGAGACTAACCCATTTATTTGAGCATAAGCTTTCGTGGGCTACAGCCCACTTCATCGGATGCATAGACTGGAACATGTAGTAAGAAGATATATCTATGTACAGAGAACATGAAAAGGTGGAAGTAGCCCTACCAGCTCTAAGAGGCTATTCTTAAAGCTGAGACTGCTGCCTTTTGGATTTAGAGGTGTGAAGCTGTTGTTTTTATTTATGAATCCAGAAAGAAGGTATTCAGTGGCAAAAGGAATTTCACAAGGTACTATGGCTATAACTTTATGTAATGCCTTACAATCATGATATTATTATATAATATTTTCCTACAAAATGTAGCTACTTCTTTTGAGACGTGTCAATTCACAAGCTTGGTTCCTTCAAATTCTAGGATATTAGAACTTGTTTCTAGGGATTCAGGTGGCTGTACTAGTTATAGAGAAAGATTAATTAAGATTGGAAAAGTAATCTCTAATTTATCGAAAAGTTTAAAATAAGTTATCCTGGGGTGGCTTGTGGGAAGGACCAAAAACTGGAGTGACTTCCACTTGATTACTCTTAATAATCTGTCTTTCCAAGGCAGGCAGATATAAGGCATTGCCATAAAGCACTATACAAAGAGTTGAGAAGCCATAAGCCTTTTCCCCGCTGTGGTTTCCCTTAGTTTCTGATCTCTGAGGGAAAGTATGTAAATAATTTATTCAAAAACATTTAAAGTGTAGAAAATTACTTCATTGAAGGCCAACACCACTCTCATGCCTAATAGAACTATTTTTATATTATATTAATTTCTTTGTTTGCCTCTTGACTATATTCCTGTAGTATGACAATACAGTATTGTCCACAGTATGTAAATCAGGGGTATTCAAAAAGGGAAATGATTCAAAATGAAACCAAGATATTGATCATTTTGAATGAGAACAAATCTCATGCTTAATATGCAGATATTTGTTCTTACTCATCACATACCTACAGCAGTAGCTGCCTTCATCTTATTTCTTACATATGTATGACTGGCTGGGTTGTCACCTACTAAAATGACAGTGAGATGAGGTCTCCTGTTCCCAAGGGACATCCATGATTCTACATCCCTCTGGACTTCTTTATAGACTTGTTTAGCAAGCTGAGTCCCTGAGATAATGGTTGCTTCATCACTATAAAGACAAAGATACAAATTCAAGTGTTAAAAACCTACCATCTTAAGTCAAAAATTTCACAATCAAAATACCTAAAATACTCAGATCTCCTGTATTATATATTTACAAACATTGGGGCCAATGGAGATTGACCTGCTGTTTGAATGATGTATAAATGACAGCATGAAGTTCAAGTGTGGCATGCCAGCTGCTTTCTAAACCATAAAGAAGTGGACGGTCCTGCATCCAGAGAACCCCCACACATACAAAAGGGAAGTTCAGCTGCCTGTGTGGCACTGTTGCCCCACCTTCCTCAGACACACAGCTGGCTGCATCATGTTAATGCCCAGAAGTCCATGGGCTTGGGGGCAGAGTCTGGGGATAAAGTCCAAGGGAATCTGATTGGAGATATCTGCCCTTAAAACCTTCCTGTAGCTGTTCCCCCTCACATACACACAAAGTAGGGGATACTGCTGCTCCATACTTAGTTCAAGGCTATAACTGTCCTGTTATTTACAATATAATCCCTTTTATCAGTTCTAGGTGGTGCCATTTCTTTGCTTTCCCAGGGCCTACTTGAGATAAGGTGTTTGGTGAGAACAGGCTGGTGGAAGCTCAGTCTAGATCATGGATCAGCAACCTTTGGCATGTGGCCCGCCAGGGTAAGCCCCCTGGCGAACCAGGACAGTTTGTTTACCTACAGCATCCACAGGTTCGGCCAATCGCAGCTCCCACTGGCTGCGGTTCGCTGCTCCAGGCCAATGGGGGCTTTGGGAAGCAGTGGCCAGCACATCCCTCAGCCTGCGCTACCTCCCGCAGCCCCCATTGGCCTGGAGCGGTGAACCATGGCAAGTAGGATCCGCAATCAGCCAAATCTGCACATGCAGCAGGTAAACGAACCAGCCCAGCCCTCCAGAGGGCTTACCCTGGTGGTCCACATGCCAAAGGTTGCTGATCCCTGATCTAGATAAAAGCAGGGAAGTTATTTCACAGGATGAAGCAACTCAAGGAACTGATATCCAACAGGGGTTGGGAGGGCTCCACTTACAAGAACAATTAGTTCATCAGAGTTTCTCCAAATTTATAAAGGTAAACATTGTTGATGCAAGATAAGATTAAAAAAATAAATTAAGCTAGGTCACAGAGCTGTTGGAGTAGATAGTTCTAAAGTCTCTCCTAAACAGGAAAGGCCTTGTCTACACTACAAAGTTTTGTCGAAAAAGTGATGTTGACACTCAAAAAATCGACATAATAAAAATAGGAAAAAGTTATATTCACACTAGCTCCCTGTGTCGGCAGATCGCGTCCACAGTGGGGGCACTAACATCGACACTGTGAGCAACGCATTGTGGGTACCCTATCCTACAGTCCAGCTCGACACCTTCTGTCGCTATGTGTTGTGGGATGGCAGTGCGGATTGCAGCACATTTTGGGACCGGGCTCAATGTCCCATGATGCATTGCTTTCTGTCCCTGCACTCAATGGGCTTCCAGCTTTCTTTCATGGTATTTTTGCAATGGCCCTTCTTTGCTGTGCCCCCTGGCATCTTTGCGAGAAGGGATGGATCCCACCCTGCTTTCCTATGCTCTGTTAACTGCCATGAAGACACCACAGATGGCAGTG
The DNA here is from genome assembly GCF_025201925.1 of Gopherus flavomarginatus. NCBI lineage: Eukaryota > Metazoa > Chordata > Testudines > Testudinidae > Gopherus > Gopherus flavomarginatus. The sequence goes on from NC_066619.1 coordinate 152,402,444, forward strand.
CAGTTAACTGTGAAGTTCCTAACTGAAGAAGACTCACAGACACCTGACATGCTGCGTGATATGGATAGGAGCAACTTTAGATTGCTTTAGGCACTCACAGAACAGCTGCATAGGGTAGACTCTTGCTTTTTGGCTTGAGAAACAAGCACTGAATGGTGGGATCGTATTGTCATGCAGGTGTGGGATGACAAGCAGTGGCTACTGAACTTTTGGATGTGGAAAGCCACCTTCCTGGAACTGTGTGTGGAGCTTGTCCCCACACTCTGGTGCAAAGACATCAGAATGAGAGCTGCCCTATCGGTAGAAAAACATGTGGCAATCGCTGTGTGGAAACTACCAGTTGGTTGCAAATCCATTGGGAGTGGGGAAGTTGACCATTGGGGCTGCATTAATGCAAATGTGTAGGGCAATAAATCACATCTTGCTATGAAGGACCGTGACTCTGGGAAATGTGCTTGAAATAGTGGACAGCTTTGCAGAAATGGGTTTCCCTAACTGTGGAGGGGCCATAGATGGCACACACATTCCAAATTTGGCACCAGACCATGTTGCGAAGGAGTATATCAAAAGGAAGGGGTACTTCTCCATGGCATTACAGGCACCTGTAGATCACTGTGGGTGTTTCACTGACATCAACACGGGGTGGTCCAGGAAGGTGCATGACACACACATCCTCAGGAACACCAGCCTGTACAGAAAGCAACAAGTGGGGACTTTCTTTCCAAACCAGAAGATTACAGCAGAGGTTGTTGAAATGCCCATAGTGATCCTGGGAGACCTGGCATACCCCTTACAGACATGGCTCATGAAACCTTACACAGGACACCTGGACAGCAGTAAAGAGTGGTTCAGATAGCAGGACTATCAGAGGATCACAGAGGGGGGCAATTCAAATCAGGGAGGCTTTGAGGCAACACTTTGAAAATGAGAACCAGTGATGTGTATCTCTGTGATTGGTGCTTCAACATTACATTACACGTGGTTTTCCTAGGAAGCAATGGTGACATTTGGGGCCTTACATTCCAATAAGCACGATTAACATGCCTGTGCATGTATTGGTAGTGCCTGCTATCTCAATTTGTAGCAAAGATGAGTTACCATTCAAAAATTTTGCTTTTATTGTACAAGAAACACCACACACAATGACACAGAGATGCTTGGTGTGAAAGGAGGTACCAGGGAAGGGCAGACCTTCACAGCTGTGTGCAAGTCCAGCTACCATTTTGAAAGTTGTCCGAGGGGGTGAAGGGGAAACCGAGAAGTCCCAGAAAGGACTGTGGGGATGGAGTTTGGGGGAGGTGTGGAAAAGAGTTCTGAATGTGCTAGAGGGGAGGGTGGGCTCAGATCTGCTTAGTCTGCAGCATTATTTCAGCATCTGCATTTGCTCCTCCATTACTTTAATCATCCACTTAGTTGCATCCTTGAACTCCTGATTCTCTTTTCTCTCCTGCTGTTTGGCTTCCCAGCACTCCTTGCATTCCCTTTTCTCTGCACTGGAGCAATGCAGCACCTCCTGGAATGTCTTATTTGCTGTATTTTGGGCGCTTACTTATCTGGCAGAGACACTCCACCGGGGTGTGTGGGGTGTTCCTGAAGGCCACATCTGCCAAAGCACAAGGCACAATGCATAGACGTGGGATTGCTAAATTCACACACAGCACTGAAACATTTCCGATAAATACACTTTTTGCAACATAACAATCACTTTCTCACTGACTCTTGGCAGGCACAAATCTCTGCAAAGCATGGTGAGTGTTGGTGGGGTTGGGGGAAGTGTTCCACATGGGGAAAAGAGCATACACTCTCCAAGGGTTGTGGTGCAACCGACTAAGGGAAAAATTCCAAAATTCTCCCCCACTTCTCCACAGGCCGGGGTAATTGTAGCAGATGTCTCACTGCTAAGGGTAAGCAGGGAAACGAGGGTACAGCTATTCCATGCTCATGGCTTCCGCCCTACTCCCTACACTGCTCGCCTATATGCCACTTTGGTCCCTGAAAAAGTGATTGCCGAATGGCACGGTAAAGGTTCCTACAATGGGGGAAGGAACAAAGTTGCTCTGCCACGGAACTTTTGGCAGAGGATTGCAGAGTACCTCCAGGAAACTTTCCTAGAGATCTCTCTGGACGATTCCCATGAGATCATGGCATGCATCAACACCCTGTTCCGCTATAATGATTAGCTACACAGGGAAATGTCCAGCACACAGAAACACAGCCTCCCACATTTCTATACCCTGAACCTACCTCCGCACTACACAAATCACAGCCATCTCCTCTCCTGCTTCTTGCTCACCAGAGAGCAACTGCTGAGACTGGCTACACACCTCCGGAGTGGAGAACAGTTCCTGGCTGCCTGCCCCACTGGGAGCTCCACATCGTCGTCTAACTCCATCAATAACTTCGCTCTCTGGGTTAGGTCCGCTTTCCGCCACCTCCAGGCCCGCTGAAGTACCTACAGGGCTCTTGGCAGCAGAGGTGGGGTCACCCACGAAGATAGCATCCAGATCCTTATAGAACTGGCAGGTCTTAGGTGAAGCACTGGAGTGACGGTTTGCCTCTCTCACCTTATGGTACGCCTGCCTCAGCTCCCTTACCTTCGTTCTGCACAGTGCTCCTGATCATAGCCCTTTTCTCACAAGCCTCAAGAAATGTGCCCGTAGGTATCCCAATACCTATGGCTCAGGCACAGCTGTGACTGCACAGCCTCCTCTCCACATATCCTGATCAGATCCAACAGCTCCACAGTGGTCCAAGCGGGAGAGTGTTTGGTGTGATAACCTGACATGATCACCTGGGAAGATGTGATGAGACCTCTCCATGCTGAGCCAGCAGGAAATAGAATTTCAAAAATTCCTGGGGCTTCTATGGGGGAGGGACGGACGGTTGTTTACGTGGCTGCAGGATAGTGGAGTTCAAACTGCTGACCAGAGTGATCACGATGGGCATTGTGGGACACCTCCTGGAGGCCAATTAAAGCAATGAAATCAAGCATGGTGTCTACACTGGCACTTTGTCAAGAAAAATTAAGAGGAAAAAGACATGTCTCTTGTTGGGGTGGTTGTATTTTGGTCTCCAAAACTGGGCATTTTTCCCGACAAAAGTCGCATCGCAGTGTGTATGCATTCACTGTTTTGGCGACAAAGGGCAGTTTTTGTCGACAAAACTTGTTAGTGTAGACACGGCCTAAGAATCAGAGGCAGAGTAAGCGAGTTCTAAACACTGTATTGTTGGTAGCCAGCAAGCTATATATTGCTAGAGATACAGACTGAAGAAACTTTGAGAACTTTTGTACCATTTCACAGCTTCACTCTCCCTCTTTCACACGTCCAACAACTAGAGGTCAGATGACTTCTATAACTATGAATAACATTTTAAAAAATAACTTATTTCTCATAGACTCATAGATTCTAGGGTCAGAAGGGACCAAAGTGATCATCTAGTCTGACCCCCTGCACAAAGCAGGCCACAGAACCCTACCCATCCACTTCTATAACAAACCCCTAACCTATGTCTGAGTTATTGAAGTCTTCAAATTGTGGTTTGAAGACCTCAAGCTGCAGAGAATCCACCTGCAAGCGACCCATGCCCCACGCTGCAGAGGAAGGCGAAAAACCTCCAGGGCCTCTGCCAATCTGCCCTGGAGGAAAATTTCTTCCCGACCCCAAATATGGCGATCAGCTAAACCCTGAGCATGTGGGCAAGACTCACCGGCCAGCACTCAGAAAAGAATTCTCTGCAGTAGCTCAGATCCCATCCCATCCAACATCCCATCACCGACCACTGGGCATACTTTTCTGCTGATAATCAAAGATCAATTGCCAAAATTAGGCTATCCCATCATACCATCCCTTCCATAAACTTATCAAGCTTAATCTTAAAGCCAGATATGTCTTTTGCCCCCACTACTCCCCTTGGAAGGCTGTTCCAGAACTTCACTCCTCTAATGGTTAGAAACCTTCGTCTAATTTCAAGTCTAAACTTCCTAGTGTCCAGTTTATACCCATTTGTTCTTGTATCTACATTGGTACTAAGCTTAAATAATTCCTCTCCCTCCCTAATATTAATCCCTCTGATATATTTATAAAGAGCAAGCATATCCCCCCTCAGCCTTCTTTTGGCTAGACTAAACGAGCCAAGCTCTTTGAGTCTCCTTTCATATGACAGGTTTTCCATTCCTCGGATCATCCTAGTAGCCCATCTCTGAACCTGTTCCAGTTTGAATTCATCCTTCTTAAACATGGGAGACCAGAACTGCACATAGTATTCCAGGTGGGGTCTCACTAGTGCCTTATATAATGGTGCTAACACCTCCTTATCTTTGCTGGAAATACCTCGCCTGATGCATCCTAAAACTGCATTAGCTTTTTTAACGACTATATCACATTGGCGGCTCATAGTCATCCTGTGATCTACCAATACCCCAAGGTCCTTCTCCTCCTCTGTTGCTTCCAACTGATGTGTCCCTAATGTATATCTAAAGTTCTTATTATTAATCCCTAAGTGCATGACTTTGCATTTTTCACTATTAAATTTCATCCTATTACTATTACTCCAGTTTACAAGGTCATCCAGATCTTCCTGTATGATATCCCGGTCCTTCTCCGTGTTAGCAATACCCCCCAGCTTCGTGTCATCCGCAAACTTTATTAGCACATTCCCGCTTTTTGTGCCAAGGTCAGTAATAAAAAGGTTAAATAAGATTGGTCCCAAAACCGATCCTTGAGGAACTCCACTAGTAACCTCCTTCCAGCCTGACAGTTCACCCTTCAGTACAACCCATTGTAGTCTCCCCTTTAACCAGTTCCTTATCCACTTTTCAATTTTCATATTAATCCCCATCTTTTCCAGTCTGACTAATAATTCCACATGTGGAACCGTGTCAAATGCCTTACTGAAATCGAGGTAAATTAGGTCTACCGCATTTCCTTTGTCTAAATAATCTGTCACCTTCTCAAAGAAGGAGATCAGGTTGGTTTGGCATGATCTACCTTTAGTAAAACCATGTTGTAATTTGTCCCAATTACTATTGACCTCAATGTCCTTAACTACTTTCTCCTTCAAAATTTTTTCCAAGTCCTTACATACTACAGATGTCAAACTAACAGGCCTATAGTTACTCAGATCACTCTTTCTCCCTTTCTTAAAGATAGGAACTGCGTTAGCAATTCTCCAATCGTACGGTACAACCCCTGAGTTTACCAATTCATTAAAAATTCTTGCTAACGGGCTTGCAATTTCATGCGCCAGTTCCTTTAATATTCTCGGATGAAGATTGTCTGGGCCCTCCGATTTTGTCCCATTAAGCTGTTCAAGTATGGCTTCTACCTCAGATGTGGTAATATCCACCTCCATATCCTCATTCCCGTTTGTCATCCTTCCGTTACCCCTAAGCTCCTCATTAGCCTTATTAAAGACTGAAGCAAAGTACTTATTTAGATATTGGGCCATGCCTAGGTTATCCTTAACCTCCTTTCCATCCTCAGTGTTTAGTGGTCCCACTTCTTTCTTTGTTTTCTTCTTATTTATATGGCTATAGAACCTTTTACTATTGGTTTTAATTCCCTTTGCAAGGTTCTTCTCACTTTATCCCTACATGTTCTGACCTCACTAAGGTAGCTTTCCTTGCTAATCCCACCCTTCTTCCACTCCTTGTAGGCTTTCTGCTTTTTCTTAATCACCTCTCTGAGATGCTTGCTCATCCAGCTTGGTCTACAACTCCTGCCTATGGTTTCTCTCTCTTAGAAGGGAGTTAGCACTTTCAAAGCTGAAGCAAAGTATTGCAGTCATAAAGGCAGCAACTCCTCAACCTTTAAGGCTCAATCCTGTGCATTTTACATAGCCAAAACTCTCACTGAATTCAAGACATGCATGAGGAAAATGTGATCTGCATTTTACAAGCAGGAGCAACATTAAAAACTTGTCCACCATGCCATTCAGTTGTCCCCGATTGTAATAGAAATGCTTCATTTTATATACAATATTGCCTGTCCTATAATTACTTTGTAGTAAATTAGTCATCAAAATTGTCAGATCATGAAGCTGAGGTTATAGATAATATTAGCACTCCCACATTGTTTAAGTATCTAATAATCTTGGTTTGTTCTTTTCCTTATTTCTTCTACAGTGTTTCCCATTTGGGCCAGCCGGTTGCAGGTTACGTTATCCAGATCAGGCACTTGTTAACCTTTTATGCTTATACTCCAGCCTATTGCTTTTTCACAGAAAAGCTAAAGTGTGAGACTTTCAGATATTAGAAAATTCATTTTTGTTGTGTCAGGCAATGCACCCCTTAAATATATAAAGCAATAAAATTGTTAATCAAAGAGAAAACTTGACTCATTTATCTGGTTTGGAACAAGATGTTCTGCATGACCCAATCAATCCAAGACCACCTTTATATGTAAAAATGAAACAAAATCTGAAATTATAACCTCTATCTTTGCTTAAATTGCATCAGGCCAGGTCTGTCTTCCTAGCAAAATATCAAACTGTCCCCTCCTTACACCAATCTCTTCTTACAACACTACTTTATTACTTCAGAAACCTGTGCACCTTCTTTAATATTAATGTGGGCTGTTGTCTGAATGGACCTCAGAATAAAAATTAACTGTGGTCTCCCAAGACAGATACAGGGGTCCAAACTAATCCACCAAATACAGAACTGCATGGAAACACAGCCCATATTTTTTTCTAACTAATCTTTCACTCTTGTCAGGTTGCCAGTGTAAAATTACTGTAGCTCTGGAAAAAAAGAGCATAGACTCTTGGAACCACTTTCAATCAAGAACGCCAAAATTCGACTTCTCACATCTCTGGGCAACAGAAATTACAGGAACTTTCATTCTCAAACTCTCTAAAATCTGCCACTATTCACCCTCCTATATTTTATATATATTTAAGTAGTAAGTACACCTTGACCTGTACTTGAAAATAGGAGTATGGACTATGGAGTCCAGTTTAATAGGCATCCTGCTAGAAGCACCACTAAGCAATTGAGCAGCTGAATTCCTCACTAGCTGCAGTTTTTGAGTAAACTTTAATTTTCTCTCTCGGTCTTATTGTAACTACCTTTAATCTTAACTGCCACTCTTATGCTGCTGATACTTAACTGAACTTATATTTCAGCTGCTTCTTTACCAACTCCTTCCTATTGACTTTCTTGTCTCAAAGCGAGTTTGCAGCTCTCTCTCAACATCCCCCAGTTAACTGTTTGAAAATGGAAGACAATCACTTGGACAAGAGCATCCTCAGGAGCAATTCCATCTTCTCCATCCAGATCTCCCATTTGACTCTCCTGTCTGTACCCACCCTGTTTTCCTTGACTCTGTTTTCCAGTATCACCTGTCTGACATATGTAAATATATGACATATTAGCTCTGCGCCAACATTGCCTGCATACAGTATGACCCTGCTTGGACTACCCCTCCTCTGAAGTTACGTGTTTATCTCCTCGAATATTTCAACTCCTTGTCTTTTCTCACATTCCAAGGAAAATCAAGGAAGCCAAGCATGATAAATATATATATTTAATATTGTTTCTAGACAGGAATAGTATATCTTTTTATATGAAATTATGTCTATTATGTCTGACTGTATTTTTATAGATAACATAAATCTTACTTTCCGAGGTTTAAATAAGATATATATGAAGTGCCAAGTACCAGTGGACATGTCTACTCTTCCTGCAAAACACAGAACTGCACAGTAGAAGGTACCAGTGTTCTGTTCTTACACAGAGCATCAGGAAAACTGCTGGTGGGCCACATATCCATGACAAGGATCAGAATACTATAGGAAGCTTGCTCTCACTTTTCTAGATAGGAAGCAGGATTATGAGCAAGACACCTCCCATTCACACATCTTGCTTCCTTCTTCTGAAAGGATATAGTTTTGTGTCTATACATATGCACATGCATACACTGCAAGGGACCAAGCCCTGCTTTGAACCGAGTTCAGTTTAGAATAAGTGAATTTTATGTGAGTAACAAGATTAACTTTGTTTAGCAAGTATTTTTTTACGAAAAGGTGTAATACTGCCAACCCAGGAGGTATCCTTGAAAGGTCAGTGTTTGGTATAAACATCCTAGTGAAAACAAACTCCATTTATTCCATAGCAAAGCCAACAAAATTATAAATATGTATAAGCTCAAATGGAACCACTAATATACAGCTGCTGTTCTTTTCCTTTAATTCAAAAGCTGGCTTTAGCCATTTTCTCCCACAATGTTTTGCAGGGGGAAACACTATCCTTCCTTAACAATGATATTAGAGATAGGAGACAGATGTAATTTCACACTTCTCAGTTATATACATGCCCTTATTTATCCTTCCTGTGGTTCCCTCTCATCTTGCACGTTGCATGCTTTGGCTGTTTACAATACTTCGGCTCCGATCTTTCCTTTTCTGCACTTGTTATGCCAATTAAATATTGACAGTCACCCGTGTTGGGCAATACTGAGCGTATTTAATCTGCTCTTTAAAACATATTGTCACAGTGTATATAAGTGAAATCATGTTATTCTCATGTAGCCTCCTAGTTTTCACTGTAATTGTATTATCAAAGGACTAATTTTCTTAATCCTACATATAGAGTCTAACCTTCTAAAACATCTAAGGGCAAGCCTGAATCCTTAAAGAGTAACACCAGCCCCATGGCACAGATCTAAAAGAGCTGACATCACTTAAGTCTGATCTTACACACAACAAAATATTTAGGACTCTCTAATATTCATCAAGCTGAAATTGGTGGTACAAACTAATATGCTTTAGAGCATGAAGTGCCAAATTAAAAATGGATCAATGGATCAATACAGTGCATTGACTTTGGTCAAGTACAAATGTTATGCCAATGTATTGTGGCTGAGAGGTAACATATATTTCTTAGAAGATAGGATATATACCTACTTTGTGTTCCTTCTAAATATAATATAAAGCAAATCATACAAGCATAAGCCAGAGCTAATTGTCAATGGTAACAGTTCATAAAAGAATGTAGCTTTTTCAATGTATTTTAACAACCGAATGGAGGGCTGTTCCACCTAGTGGTGCATTTTGCTGAAATCGTTGACATTCAAAATATCATCAATGCTTTAAGCAAGAAAGATAATCTTCAAGAAAACCGAAACACATTAAGGGAGCGAACTATCAAACAGCTGATAGATTTTAATATGAGCAAATTTAAGAGCGGAGATGGATTACTTAAAAACTACAATACGAAAACTATAACCTGCAGGGAAGAATACTGGAATATCCTGGCAATGAACGGAAGGTTTCAAGTTAGCACTAATATGAAAATGGACACAATTTGTTCAGTTAAAGCACAGAAGGTCAAAAGGATTCCAGGCTACATCAGAAGATGTAAATAAACATAAGCAAAACAAGAAAAATTATACCATTGTAGGAGGCCATGGCAAAGCCCACCTGGAATACCATGCCCGGTTTCAGACATATTACTTCTGCAACTATGTAGAAATTCTGGAAAAAAGTCCAAAGATGATGAAAACTCGAACAGTAGTGATGGCCTTATCTTTGATAGGCTTCTATAAATTGAAGATAAGACTATTGAGGGAGGGAGATCTTATTGCTGTTTATGGAAACGGTCTTTACAACCAGAGGAGCATGCCACTGCAGATTCCCACGATATGAGGAAAGTAGAAATGTTAAAAAAAATTTAATTTTGTATAGATGAAAAGGTTTAGCCCTTTTTCTTGTGAAGATAAACTTTAAAATGCAAATCAATGTAAAGGAATCATTAGGCCTTTGGGGAATGGAGCATTAAAGGCTATTTTCACACTTCGTATGTAAAAAGAGCCTGTTAAGTTGTAGGTATCACCTCCCTTCAAAAACAAACCTAATCTTGCTAAACCTTCCCAAAACCCTTAGGCTGGTCCCTTTGTAAATGCATACATTTTGGAGGGGTAGGAAAATAAATACTTTTGCCAGTCTATCCAAAATTGCTATAGCTGGATGGGTCTGCTTAAACTCAGCAACCAAAAGAAAAAGACACGTGGACATGTGTAGAAAACAAACATAAGCATGCACTAAAGCAGTCTTGCACATTCTTTAAGAAAATGTAACAACCCATACACTGAATCTTCTCTCTCACTTTTACCAAGATGGTAAGACTACTATAGAATATATTATGGTCAGGTATGTAAAATAAGTCCCAAGTGAGCAGACAGGGCAAATTTTTCAGGCTGCGTTAAATACAGAGAACATTTTCCATCGTAGAGGTTATTCAAGTGTTCTGAATTTTTAACCCCCAAATGTCATTGCAGAAAGCCCCTTAATCCAGTTTGAAAAAAAGAAATAAAAGGATTACTAGAAAACCAGTGTCTTATTGGGGTATAAAGAGCATTACATACTATGATGATTATTTACATGTAGGGGATTAAATTTTAAAATGACCGAAAATTCCTGTTTGTCCCCAAATTGGTTCTTCCATGTATTCTTTAATTAATAAATGTAAATTATTTTAAGGATGCTGAAATTATTTGATCAGCAGTTATAGAGATAAAACGTATCTTTATCAGAAAACATATGTGACTTTGTAAGTTTCACTTTGTAAAGTAAGTAACATTGAGCTAATAACATTTTACTTAAAACATTATTTGTACCTAGGAAAATGCAAGTGAACTATAACACTACACATAGCTCACTTTTAAGTACTTCTTGCTTAGCACTTCTGCGGAAACAGATGGCAGCTATTTGATACGCATCTCTATTTTAAAGAAAACTCTCAGTTTGAAACTGGCTATGTAAAAGGAGTAAGTTTTATTTTGCTATTAAACTTTGCAACTAAGGACACTAAGTTTTAGTTATCTGTATTAATTAGGGTGATAGAACTCTGTATTATCAATGAAGCTATTATTGATTACTCCCTCTGGATCTGATTGTGAACCTTTTACTCACTCAAGACTCATTGAAGTTGTGAATCAAACCCATCAGGTGAAATCTTGACCCCATTTGAAGGCAATGGGAGTTTTAAGATTGATTTCAAAGCAGCCAGGATTTCACCTCTTGTCTTTAGCATGGTTCTTGGGACCCAAATATCTTATTTTTACTGCATTTATTTATGTATTTCCACTATGCCAAACAGAACTCTGGAGTTATCGTACCATTCAATAGCGTGTCTTTGAGATCATAGCTACACTCTCCAGTTTTGAAACTGTTTGCTTGACTGGCTTTAACATTAGAGTTTTAACACTATGTTAATATATTGCATTTTTTATGTTCTTTGGCCTTAGCCATATTATAGTTTACAAAATCTTAGCACAACTGTCATCAATACAAATTCCCTGAAGAGCACAGACTAACAACATTTTACTCATCCAGAAATCTAACATCGCAACTACCATATTATTCCCAGACTATTAAAAATGTCTCTCTAATCCACTGGACCAGTTATAAAATGAAAAGATACATGGGGTGACACAACAGGAGCCAAAATGTAGATAGTTCTCTGGCATAAATCAGTGTTCAGTGCAGCAGTTCACTGTTTGCTATGCCTATAGTTGTTCTCTGGAAATACAACAACCTGAAGAAACCTCTTTGCAGAAGGAGAAAAGATAAATAAAATAGATTTGGGGCTTGCCTCCTCTTCATATATACTACTCTTGTCAAAATAATTACAGGCTGCCTCTTTTTTCTCGCAGACTACTCCGTCTTCTTCCTTTCCTGGCCAAACAGCCAGCAATTTTTTTTGCCCAATTTCCACTTGTGCTTAAATTATTTCAAATCAAGGTAAGGAGAAAGAAAGAATTGTTATGCGTAGACTATCATATTAATTCTTTAATAGTACAGATATTAAATGCTTTGGGGCTATTCATAAACACTTATTCTCTATATGTTTTTTTCAGAAAAATAGAATGCACATTGACAGAATATGAATATATTTTCACAATCAGCCATATTTGCCACGTGTGTTGAGACATCTCAGTTACACAAACAAGAACTCTGGAGACTACTATAGTAGATATACATTGGAGATTTTTTTTTAAAGGTATAACATCAAATTTATTTATTTCAACATTTAAAAAAGGAATAGACTTGTACATGTCAAGTATTAGTGCAGTAGAGTAATAAATTATTCTTCATTTGTAGGTTAACTTTATAAAGAGCAATACCTATAATGGCTATTATAATGAGATTTTTCTACTTAAATTTCTTATCGGTGATTTGTTATTTGATAATATGTATTTCTATTTAAGCTTTGTTTGACAAATATGGATATGGGACATTATGAAAAGAACAACTGGGAGTGAAATCTTGGCCCCCTTGAAGTCAATGGCAAAACTCACATTGACTGCATTGAGGTCAAGTATCAGGGGGTAGCCGTATTAGTCTGTATCCACAAAAACAACACAGAGTCCGGGGGCACTTTAAAGACTAACAGTCTTTATTTAATAAATAATATATTATTATTCTCTTCATATGTCCGTATATAATGCCTGCATCTGTAATTTTCACTCCATGCATTTAAAGAAGTGGGTTTTTTACCCATGAAAGCTTATGCCCAAATAAAGCTGGTAGTCTTTAAGGCGCCACCAGACTCTTCATTGAGGTCAGAATTTCATCCTAGACCTCCAGGCTTGGTGTGCAAGTATAATGCATCTTGGAAAAGTATATTAGTCTGATTTGGACAAAATGTGTGGCTATAACTTCAGTAAAAAGCTATATAGAGAATATGCTGATTTTGATGGTAAAGAAAAGCATGTTAAAGGAAAAATGCTGGCTGTTAATTTCTACTTTTTTATTTGATTTAGTAAAATAAATTGCTCATGTTTTGTTGTGACAGTGATCAATATGATTTTTTTGGAGAGAGAGGCTAACCACTCTATGTTCAATACAAAACCACCACCAAATTTCTTGTGCAAACACACATAACAGTTAAAAATCACCTATGCAAAATGTAGTTTGACATTTATAACGAGTTTTTAAAAGGGACACTGTCAAAGTTTTTAGATTCAAAATTTTGACCAATTTTAAATTGACGTCTGATGAGTACAGTCCTCTGAATTCATTTTTTAAGCTTATTATTTGATCAAACAATAAATGTATTTAAAGGAAGCAATATTTCTTCAAGTCGTCTAAAACAAGTATTGTGCTCCTTCTCTACTAGAGCAACACTTAAATTGCTTCCCCAAAGTAACACCAATCGAGTGCATGTCTACAGACGGGAAGACGTTTTGGCATGACAATAAGACACTAAAATAACACAAAAATTGCTGATGATTCAAGATATAGGAAAAATATAGATACGGATGTTTAGACGTCTAAGAAGATTAAGTGCAATTAAACACAATTTAGGGTAAAATTAATATTAAGGATTATTTTAAAATATTACTTGGCAGTGTCCCTTTAATGATTAAAAAAAAAAAGAAGGTCTAAGGAGGGCATATGGGGGAAAGCAGACAGTGGTGAATTCTGGAAGATGGAATCTCTTCTCTCTGCTGGTCCTAGAAGAGAAAAGAGAAACCAATAAGAATAAACACACTGCCTTGTATCCATACCAGTCTTGTCCCACAACTCAGCATCACGCCATTCACAACCTGACACTACTTCTTCATGGCACTCTTTTGTATGAATTATATTATATTAAGAAATATATCACTTTTATCAGTATAACATTCTGGAAATTCCTATTAGGAGAATTTTTTTCACCATATCTAAACTGCAAATTTTTACTATCACTTTTAAGCCTCCTGTTAATATCTACCAACTTGCTGAAAATTATTATTTGGGAGTACAGTAGTACAGGCAGAAATTGCGAACCAGTTCCTGGGCATCCATATGGATATAAAAATCAGAAGATAATGCCACCATTTAATATTTAGGCAAAAATATACTCCTTCCAAAGTAAATGTTTTCCATCTTGTGCATTTCTCTTAAGATTAGTCTATATTCTTTCACATCTGCAGCAAACATTCTAAAAAAGTGTAAAATACCAGTTACATTGAATGAAAAGATCACTTTATGTAAATTCTATTTTTCATCTTTAATATGAGGCTTTCAACCATTTATTTGCTCACTAGCTATCCATAGAATCTTATAGAGTACATTCTCTAATTCTGTAACTGCTATTAATGATAAAATGAGTTTTTACATACATTAAAGGATGTGGTGACAAGTACTACTTTGGTATATCTTTCACAGTGTCACACACAAGTTGGCCTAATACAAAAACATTCCAAATAAGTTCATTTCCTAAATCAAGAGACCAACAGGAACAAGAATTCTCTAAAGTAAAACAAGCATGGACTGCTTCTAAAAAAAAAAAAAAAAATTGAGGTTTTTCTGAATTCATACAGGATGATTGTTTTGCATGAGACATCTCTAATTTATTCTTCTGTAGAAAGCCAACTATCCACGGATTCCCTATATAATTGAGGCAACTCTTTGAATGCTCTTTTATAACAGCCGGCAAATACTGCTACTTTTGGCATTTGGACTAGCAAATGCCGGGAAATTATTTCAATTGCCCATTTAATCATAACGGATTCTGTCTAGAAGGTATTGTTGAAACAGAAAAACAAATTGAAAATTCTAATATTTTGCCATCTCTTCTTTGGCACCCTGATACTCTCAAACTACTTTCCTTCTATTGTGAATTATGATATTGGTAAGAACAGTTTATATGGCTTTTCATCAAGGAATGGGATTTAAACCATTTTTTAAAGCATAAAAAAGTCCAGCTTAAACCTTTTCCCCTACTTGCCTAGTCAGGTCAAAATCTAGACAACTTACTCCAAATAAAGCAAAATTAATATAAGTACTTAAACTACTAAGTCATGAAACAAAACATCAGTACTTCAGAAAAACAAAAATGAGATTGCGCTTCTGTGCACTGAACGAGTCAATGAGAGTTAACAGTTGAAGAAAAACCTTTTTGCTTAGACCATGTCTACATGGGCAAGTTCAGCCAGCTATATTTAACATAGTTTTATTAGTGTAACGCCCCTATGTGGATGTTCTTATTCCAGGTTTCAGAGTAGCAGCTGTGTTAGTCTGTATCTGCAAAAAGAACAGGAGTACTTGTGGCACCTTATAATATACGAGTGGCTTTTTTCAGTTTAACATAAATTAAAACAAAATAAAAGACACTCTTATGCCAGAATAAGAATGTCTATACAGGGCGATTATACTCTGTTTAAACTCTCAGTTTAGGTTACACCATGTTTTTGTTCCCTATAGAGACAAAACCCCAATAACTGAGCTGTGAGAAAGCCCAGCAGGGAAATAATGTGGTCTTATGGTTCTAAAGCTTGTATAAATTTACTATAGTATACACAGTGAATGTTTCTTCGTAATGAATGCAGTAACTGATAAAGTACAACAAAGATAAAGTTGCCTAGCATCAGTTTCTGAGGATCATAGAAATACTACAAACCCAGGAGATCACATGGTCCATTACATCCTGTCCCTTTCAATCCCTGATATCTCAATGCCCCTAAGATCAATACACTCAAAACTATGTGATTTGCTGAATTCATTATCATAGAAGCAATTATTTTTGGCAGATCTGGAAAAGGATAACAGCAAAAAGCACCACACATTCAAAAAGCTAGTCATATAAAAAGGCAATGTTTTCGACATCCATCTCAGAAACGATGGAATCAGTTCTCTCCACTATTTTCTAGAACAATGAAAGAAGAGAGATTTGGGTGGATATTTACTTCATGTTGTCACAGTAGTGCTGGTGGATTGTTTTCTTTTAGAATTAGTGAAGAGCAAATAGCATTGCTTCCATGTAGGATATTTTTCATGACGTACATAAAGTCCAGTGTTACTAATATTTATCTCGGAACAGACTCTTTAAATAAAAAAAGTGTCTCTGGTAAGAGACTGACTAAAATCCCCTCTTCCATATCCAACAGGAGCAAAGAATTGTCATACCATGGTACCAAGAGTACTTATGCATTAAGTCTGCAAACCAGTAGGCGAGCACATTAAATTATACGTTATTACACAGTCGAGGTGAGAGACTTGACAAGGCTTTTTGTTCATTGCTGTGATAAAATGAACAAACTTTCCACAAAAAATATTTAGTTCTTTTTTGTACAATGTTCTTGAACAAACGATGCTAAAATACAATGCATCCATCTACAATATCTTTTGTTTCTTTTTATCATATCGCATACAAAAGAACAAACGTGCCACAATATTATATTGTATTTGTATAAAGAAGAACACTATTTAACAAAGTGAAAATATTAGATTGTGGGCTATTAACACAGAAACAATTCTGGACCCAGAACAATGGTAGCAAAAGGAGGCTCTTGGTCAAATAAAAGCTTTTAATAATACAAATCAATTTCCAAGTATCCCTCCCTGGAGCAACTAAGATTCAAAACATGTTTACAGTGTTTGCTTCTGGGCATTAAGGATTTTCTTAGGTTTCAATAAACCCATTAACAGGTCCATTTGCAGAATAAATATTTTGCAATTCTATCTCCCTCATTCAATCTGTCTGAACGACTTGTGACACTGGTCTACACTTAAAATTTACATCTACATAGCTGCGTCGGTTAGGGCTATGAAAAATCCACACTGGGTAGCTATGCCAATCTAATTGCCAATGTAGACATAGCTAGTTAAAACAGAAAAAATGCATCTGTTGACCTGGCTACCGCCATTTGGGAAGATACTGTTCCTACACCTTCTGTCACTGCTGTGTCTACTAACTGGGTTATGCTAGCACAGCTACAGTAATGTGCCTATGCCAATACAGTCCCTGTAGCATATACCTACCCAAAGACTGTATGGAGAGATTAATCAGGAGCTCAACTGCCAAATGTAGATGCTTACATAGGTGCCCAGCTCCTATACTTTAGCTCTCAGTCAGGAAACTCTTATTTGATTTCATTGCGAGTCTGGCAATGTTTGTAGTTTTGCTTAAAGCTCCACCTGCTGGAGTCAGAGGATTGCACGCAAATCTCAGCTTTCAGTGAGGAAAAAAAAACAAGTGGCCCCCACGGTTGCAGAGCAAGGCTAGAAAAGAGGACCAGGGAGCCCTTGAGGGGCAGAACCCAGAAGGCAAAGAGACAGACTTGCATTATTTTGGAAAGAAACTTTCATGATTTCCAGGCAGAATCTCAGGATTTCCCAGGCCTGGCTAAGGATTTTTGCACACCTGGGCATGGCACTAACCCTGGGAGGCAGCCAGAGCCCTGTTGGCTGGTACCTAGGCAGGGGCTGGAAGGGTGGACGCCTATTTCGATACCCAAACATGGGGGCTGGGCATCTCATGGGGGTGCTCAACGTCACAACTGGGGTCACGTGGTCTGAAAGCCCCCCCACCCCTCAAGAGGGGCTGAATGGGCACAGGGGTGTGGGGGAAGGAGTCCTAATCCCGCGGCGCGCGCGCTGCTCCCCCCCCCCCGAACGTTCGCGGAGGAGCCGTTCGCATCGAATTCCAGCCGTTAACCGCCGCCCCCCCCAGCCGCTAACGGGGAGGGCAGCCAGGGGCTCCCCCATCCAGCCCCCGCCCCCGCCCGGGAGGCGGCTCTGCGCGGCGGAAACGACCCCCTCCCCCGTACCTGGCGGCTCTGCGCGGGGAGCAGCTGCCGCTGCTGCAGCCGGCGGGCGGGGGTCGCCATCTCCGCACACGCAGCAGGCAGGAGCGCAGCGGGGAGACGCCACCGGCCGCCGCCATGTCCGCTCCTCAGCGCCCAGGGAGCCCAGGCCCCGCCTCCCTTCCGCACCCCGAGGCGCCGCAGAGCGGGCAGCCGCGCCGGGGGCGGTGTAAGGCGGGAGCCCTGGGGCGGCGGCCGGTCACAGCCAGGTGGGGCTGTGGGAGCAGGGCCGCTTTAGGAAGTGCGGGGGCCTGGCAGGGATGACTTAAAAACAAGGTGAAAAAGCCTTTCGCTTCTTAGCCAGCGGTTCCCCGGGAAAAGTTCTGATTCAAGGGCTGTGCCGCAGTCTGTACGTTTGGGACCATACGGCCGGATTTTTAAACATTCCTCCCAGATGGCGATTTGAGCACCAAAAAGCTGGACATGGGGAGAATACGGGTGTCTGTTAACCCCACCTAAATTTGTTTTTAAAAAGATGGGCCTGAACTAGAAACGAGCTCCACTTCACATGTGTGGCCCCCCCCCCCCCACTCCCTGGGGGTGTGTTAGGGTGACCAGATGGCTCAATTTTATAGGGACAGTCCTGATTTTGGGGTCTTTTTGTTATATAGGATCCTATTACCCCCCACATCCTGTGTTCTGATTTTTCACACTTGCTGTCTGGTCACCCTAGGGTGTGCACATGTGTGGGTCCCAGCTGCTCCCTGCCCCCCTCATTGAAGCTGGCATGCAGGGTTACTGCCCTGGGAACTGCAGGGCACCAGTGGACATGGGGCTGGCTGGAGGCAGGGCATGGGCTGACCTGGGGTAGGGTCTGGCTGCAGGCAGGGCCAGGGGTGAGGGGGCTGGCTGGAGACAGGGGGATGTGGGGTGGGCTGGCTGGCTTCAGGCAGGGCCGCAAGGAGGTGCGGCATGGGTTGGCAGGCTGGAGACAGAAGTGCGGGACTGGCTGACTTCAGGCAGGGGGGGTGCGGCGGGGTTGGCTGGAGATGGCACGGGGTGCAGGGCTGGTGCGAGGCTGGCTGGAGATGGGCTGGTGCGGGCAGGGCAGAAGGTGCGGGGCTGGAGACAGGGCAGGGGGTGTGGGGCTGGTGTGGGCAGGGGGTGCAGCAGGGGCTGGCTGAGGGCAGGGGGTGCAGGTACAGCCCAGCCTGTAGGGTAAGTGTCCCCTCCTCCTCCTCCCACTTAGGGGCCATTTAAAGGACCCAGGGCTCCCCTGCTTCTACTGCCCCGGCCCTTTAAATAGTTGCAGGAGCCCTGGGGAAGCGACTGGGCTCTGGGGGCTATTTAAAGGGCCCAGGGCTCCCCTGCTTCTACTGCCCCGGCCCTTTAAATAGCTGAGGGAGACTTGGGGAAGAGGTGGAGCTCCAGCTGTTATTTAAAGGGCTGGGATGGTAGAAGCAAGGGGAGCCTTGAACCTTTTAAATAGCCTCCAGAGCCCTGCAGCTCTATCCCAGGGCTCCAGCAGTGGGGATCTGATGGCAATTTAAAGGGCCTGGGGCTCCAGTCCCTGCTGGGAGCCCCAGGCCCTTTAAATTGCCCCCTGGGGAAGCCGGGCCACCCTGGTACAGTGCACCGGCGGGGCTTGGGCGCAGGGCCCTCTTAGGTGCGGGGCCCGATTCAGGGGAATTGGTTGAATTGGCCTAAAGCCTGCCCTGTGCGGGAGCTGCAGTCCCCTCAGGGCGGCAAGTGCCCTGGCCCCAGGTGTGCCCGTGGGGAGGTCGGGTTGGCGCCAATCCGCAAAGGTACTTAGGCCCCGCCCTAACTCCCATTGACAGCAGTAGGAGACCAGGGCTGCCCAGAGGATTCAGGGGCCTGGGGTCTTCAGCAGTGGGGGACTCCACTTCGGCAGTAATTCAGCAGCAGGGGGTTCTTCCGCTCCAGGAGCCACCGTCAAAGTGCCCTGAAGACCTGCAGCGGGAGCCCCCCCGCACCGAATTACCGCCGAAGACCCGACATTTTGGCTGCGGGTCCCGCTTCGGCAGTAATTCCTTCCAGGAAGGAAGGACCCCCCCTCCCCCGCTGCCAAAGACCTGGAGTGGAAGAAGCTCCGGGACCCCAGGCCCCGCGAGAGTTTTCCGGGACCCCCGAAGTGAGTGAAGGACCCTGCTCCAGGGCCCCTGAAAAACTCTCGTGGAGGCCCTGCAGAGTCTGGGGCAAATTTCCCCACTTCCCTCGCCCCCCCCCCCCCCCCCCCCCCCGGTCGGCCCTGTAGGAGACAGGCACCTCTGGGCCTCAGCTCTGCACCTCCGATGGCCTAACCACACCTCCCTACCCAGGGGTGCTGGAGAATAAATGCCGTAAGGATTGGGAGGTGTACTGCAGCAGTGGTGCCATGGGCAGCCCAGGCCCCAGATAGCTGAGCTCAGGGAGTATGTTTATGCTGCAATTAAACATCTGTGGCTGGCCCCTCTCAGCTGGTTCCGGCTACAGGCACCAACTTTCCAATGTGCCGGGGGTACTCACTGCTCAACCCCTGGTTCTGCAAAGGCCCTGCCCCAACTCCACAGCTTCGTGCCCCCTTCCTTGAGCCTGCAGTGCCCAGAGCCTCCTGCATGCCATGAAACAGCTGATTGGGAGGTGAGGGAGGGAGAGGAAGGTGCTGATTCGTAGGGCTGCCAGTGGATGGGAGGTACTGGGAGTGAGGTGGGGAAAACTGTTGGGAAGCTACTGATGTATTACTGTGACTCTTTGGCCATGTACATTGGTAAATTCGGGCTACTTCTCAGGCTCAGGTTGGTCACACCTGGTGTAGAGGTTCAGGCTCTGCAAGGGTCCCAGAGGCCAGGCTCCAGCCCAGGTGCAAACATCCACACTGCAATGTTAGAGCCTTGCAGCCCGAGTCAGACACAGGCCTGCTGCAGGTGTTTTATTGACATGTAGACATATCCTAAGTGACAGGAGGATCAGAAAGAGGTGTAAAATTACTGTTCAAAACCACCCACCTCAGACATATGCTACAAAACCTTCGATCCGCACTGGGGAAACATCCCTCCAAAGCCAGGGCATCATCTTCTGAACTACTCAGACTCTGCTGGCCTGCAGTCGTAGAAATGTA
Organism: Gopherus flavomarginatus; assembly: GCF_025201925.1. Lineage (NCBI taxonomy): Eukaryota > Metazoa > Chordata > Testudines > Testudinidae > Gopherus > Gopherus flavomarginatus. The sequence goes on from NC_066619.1 coordinate 152,423,075, forward strand.
TGGCTGAGAAGGGTGTTGAGATCCCAGATGTCATCTAGTCTAGTCCTCTGCATTGTTTTAATAGGATGAAATAGGCAGGCAGGATCAGAATAAAAGCAGAGAATATGTCTGTATCACAGACCTGACAGAAAAAGTGCTAGCTGGGTAGTATCCTCCAGCACACCATGGCCCTGCTGTGCTTAGTGATGTCATACATGTTGCCAGCTATTAATAAAATGCTATTTGTTAGCAAACTTGTAAGTCATAAAAGCTTATACATGCTCCTGCAGTGGTTAATAATGGTAGCAGGCTAAGGATATAAAAAAAATTAGAAGAACATTTAAAATTGTGGTCTAAAGAACAAGTTCCAGGATCTTGTACAAAAATGAGTATCCTAACAGAAGAGGCAGGGATCACCACTGCTAAAATCTTGTGAGAAATAACTTTAAAAATGATAAAACTAGGAAGGGGTTTCATTTCCTCTCATTGAAAGAAGAGGGAGCAGCATATTCTCACATTGTGATATTAATAATATGTGTATCAAAGGGGTAGCCATGTTAGTCTAAATCTGTAAAAAGCAACAAAGAGTCCTGTGGCACCTTATAGACTAACAAGTGTACTGGAGCATAAGCTTTCGTGGGTGAGTACCAGGACTCTTTGTTGCTAATAATATATGTTTATGTACAATGCACAGATACACAAGGATGTCTAATAACCACTTATATACTGAGACTGTGTTTACGTAGGTCCTTAGAAATTACACTTGTCTGCATCTTAGTACATAGTGCCTCACTCACTGATGATTTAAATGTATCTTCATTATATACAAACCTGGTATTTTTATTTCTGCATTTCTTATTGTTCTAAGTTAACAATGTCTACACTATGAAATTAAATTGATTTTATAGAAGTCGATTTTTAGAAATCGATTTTATACAGTCAATTGTGTATGTCCCCACTAAGTGCATTAAGTCGGTAGAATGTGTCCTCACTACTGTGGCTAGCATCAACTTACAGAGCAGTGCACAGTGGGTAGCTATCTCACAGTTCCTGCAGTCTCCGCCTCCCATTGGAATTCTGCGTTAAGCTCCCAATGCCTGATAGGGCAAAAACATTGTCGCAGATGGTTTTGTGTACATGTCGTCAGTCGCCCCTCCCTCCGTGAAAGCAACGACTCAGTCGTTTTGTGCCTTTTTTCTTGGGTTACCCATGCAGATGCCATACCACGGCAAGCATGGAGCCCATTCAGCTCACCGTCACACACTTTAAAAACTTGCTGGTGCTGTTTGCTGACTAGGTCAGACCTCAGCACAACCAACTTTCCCATTGTTATTGCAGCTTGCTGTGTGCTCCATAATATTTGTGAGAGTAAGAGGGAGATGTTTATGGCGGGGTGAGATGCCTGGCGTCCAATTTTGAGCAGCTAGACACCAAGGCGATTAGAAGAGCACAGCAAGGTGCATTGCACATCAGAGAGGTTTTGAAAATCAGTTTCATGACTGGCCAGGCTACGGTCTGACCGTTGTGTGTGTTTCTCCTTGATGCAAACCCGCCCCCTTTGTTGATTTTAATTCCCTGTAAGCCAACCACCCTCCCCCTTTCGAAATAAAGTAACTATTGTTTTGAAACCATGCATTCTTTCTTTAATAATTAAAAAAAAATGAGATAACGGACAAGGTAGCCTGGGTGAGGTGGGGGAGGAAGGAAGGACACGGCCACATTGCTTATTCTAGCCATGCTAAAAATCAAACTGTTTAAATGACAGCCTTCTGTTCCTTGGGCTGTCCTCTGGAGTGGAGTGGCCTGGTGCCCGAAGCCTCCCCGTGTATTCTTGGGCAGCTGGGTGACGAGGCTATGCAACATGGGGAGGAGGGCAGGCAGTTATACAGTGGATGCAGCGGGGGTCTGTGCTCTTGCTGGCTTTCCTCAGCATCATGTCCTGCCTCCGCTCTTCGCACTCACTTAATTCTTTCCTGGCCTCTGCAACTGAATGCTTCCATGCATTAAGCTGTGCCCTATGAGTGCGGGAGGACTTCATGAGCTCGGAAAACGTGTCATAGCGAGTGCGTTTTTGTGTGTGTGCCTTTTTTAACATCAGGGACAGAGATGATGGGGGAGCATAGAAACATTCTATGCTCTATGATTCTGGGAGGACTGCATGGTAACCTGTGCTGCTGAGTTCGCCATGCTGACCAAACAGGAAATTAAATTAAAAAGTTCCTAGAGCTTTTCCTGTGTACCTGGCTAGTGCATCGGAGTTCAAAGTGCTGTCCGGAGAAGTTACATTGGAGCACTCCGGAATAGCTCCCGGAGGCCAGTACCATCGATTTGCATCCGCACTATCCCAAATTCAACCCAGGAAGGTCGATTTTAGCGCTAATCCCCTTGTCGGGGAGGAGTACAGAAGTCGATTTTAAGAGCCCTTTAAGTCGACAGAATGGGGTTAGTTCTGTGGACACATTCATTTTAAAATCAACCTAACATGGCTAAATTCGACCTAACCCCGTAGTGTAGACCAGGCTTAAGACAATCCCACACTGAGGATCTGTAGACCTAACCCTAAGAGAGAACAGGACAATTTGTGGTTGCTTACCTGAAAAATGTTCCCTTTGAAGGAATAGGTCCATAGATCTGGCCCTACCTGGAAAAGGGAGATCTGTAACTTGTGGTTAACGTTCTCTGCAATAGTTATTTTTTTCTTAATGTTCATAATATTTTCTCATTGAATATCAGTATTGCAAGCTGCTGATGCAGCATAAGAGATTTGTGTTTTTTTCTGGAGTTTGGAAGAGCCAGCTTTGGAAGTATCTCCAAACTCAGGGGTTCTCCAGAAGATGGGGACTAGTCCCTCATCAGCTGTCCAATCAGCTTTGATTCTGCCCCCTTCAGCTACGGACACTAAGGATCTGTGAACCTAGCCTTTAGAGAAAGGAAATTTTTCAGGTAAACAACCACAAAGTTTCCGCTTCTTTCATTCTTCTAGACTTAGTTCAGTGGAGTCAAACTCCTGCTCTGTTTGATGTATTTATGTGACCTGCATTCACAGATTCTGGAGAATTTAAACTTTTATTTAAGACAAAATGTTTCTAACCCTCTTCGTTACAAAGTTAACCTTCCAAGCTTGAAACAAATATAAATCATTATAACAATGGCTCTGGGAGGAATGAACTCCTCCATATCCCATTCATCTCATGGAGATGCTGACCCTAAAGCTTAATGATGACACTTTATTAACTATTTCAGTGAATATTAACTATTTCATTGCTGATCATTTTAGCAGATAGAATGGGAAAGGGAGTGAGAGAAACACATGGGGGAAACTTGGAGTTGTTGAAGGGAGAAAAATTCAGAGAAGAGAAAGTAGGAGAGAGAGACAGACAGGAAAAGCGGAGAGAAAGAAAGCAGGATGGGGAAAGAAGAGAACCAATGGGCAGAAAAAGGCAGTGGTCCTAAAGATGAGCATTAGAAATAGTTGAAATTTTTCAAAGGAAAAGTTTTTTCATCCAAAATCCTTTTTTATAAAATGAAAATGGTGTGAAATCCCTTTATTTTAATTGTCAACATTTTCATGCTTTTCTATACATTTTTTCAAGTGTTATCAAAGTGATTACAAAAAGATTTCATTCACTAAAAACTTTTTTGTAAATTGGCCACAAAAAAAAAAAGGTAACCATTCCATTCATGGTTTCTATAACATTTTCAATCCATTTTTAAATTAAAAAATGAAAATGTGTAAGAAAATAAAAATGGTTAATTTCAAACCTTGTAAAATGGAAACAACTGGCATTTTTCATGACACCTCCCCCGCCCCCCGTTTTCAAACTACTCTAGTCAGCATATTTTCCCACTAAGTGTTGCTCAATGCAACTATAAGGTACATAGAGCGTATCAATTAACTTTTGTGCAAGCTTTTCTTTAACATCAGTAGGCGTTCTGCTGTGAATGTCCCACCTCAGAGGCCATGAATGAAAATGGAATTATGCCCTTCCCACAGTATGAGCTTGAAACTCTTTTACTTGATTATTGTCTCCCCTGCTCCCTCCTGGCTTTGCTACAGACTTCCTGTGTGACCTTAGGCAAGTAATTTAATCTATCCTATCCCTCACTTTCCCATCTGTAAAATGGGAATAATACTTTCCTCCCCCCCCCCCCCGAGAGTTTGTGAAGATAAAATCCATTAATGATTGTGAGGCACTGAGATAGTATGGTGCCAAGACCATATAAATACATATAGACCAGGGGTCAGCAATCTTTCAGAAGTGCTGTGCCGAGTCTTCATTTATTCACTCTAATTTAAGGTTTTGCGTGCCATTTTAACATTTTAACATTTTTAGAAGGTCTCTTTTTATAAGTATATAATATATAACTAAACTTTTGTTGTATGTAAAGTAAATAAGGTTTTTAAAATGTCTAAGAAGCTTCATTTAAAATTAAATTCAAATGCAGAGTCGTCCCCCCCCCCCCGCAACTGGTTGCCAGGACCCAGGCAGTGTGAGTGCCACTGAAAATCAGCTCATGTGTCGCCTTTGGCACGCATTCCATAGGTTACCTACCCCTGAGATAGATTATTACAGGCTGCATCCATGAACGCACCAATGTTGTCTGCTCCTACAGACATCTCTGAGATACTGTGTGAACTTGAAATAAAGGCTGATCTCTAAGTGATACAGAAAAGAGATTAATTTAATGTAGACTACTACTATTGTAAATTGGGAAAATACTTTGCCAAGCACCAAGAAAATGGAGGTGTTTATGGTGAATGCTTGTCATTTATGGCTTCTCCAGGTCTGTGACCCTGGATTCTTAGATGTTGCCTGTAGTAATTTTGCAAAGAATAGTGGGGTGTACTGTACAACTGTCCCAGTAGCAGATTTCCGTTAGTGGTCAGCAGAGCCACACAGCTATTATCTTCCTACTATGCTGGGTCCCATAACCTGGTCTATTATAGACCTGAAATATTTCATTATTCAAAAGGTTTTACCCTGTGTAAGACAGGAGCATGCATGTGAGTCAATCTACATCTCATTAATTCAAAACACATGGGAAAAAACTAATAAGTATGAATTCTTTGGATTAATATCTCAGAGATATTTATGTTAAAACATTTAAATGGCAAGGCATTAAAATGGCTGGTTAAACAAGATATCTGCTGTCTCTCATGCCTGCAACACAACAGATAAGTGGTTCATCAACAGAGCTGCACTTTACTCATCTAGAGGAGAAAATACACGCTATCCTTCTAAAAGAACAAATTCTCCATGTTAAAAGATGGTTTGTATGCCAAAATATAAGTGAAAATAGTTTGTGATTACTTATTCATTTTCCAGCTTATTATTGCTTTAAGTAGTCACATAATTCACACAAATAAATGAAAAAAACAATGCATATTACTCAAAAAATCTCCAGGTTTTTGGACCTTCAGTCTTGAGATTTATGTCAAAGCAAGATCTAAAGGTTCCCATTCTGCACAGTCATGTGATCTCCTCATTTACCTGTATGCAAGATTGTATATCACAGCGACTCCCCCACCCCTCGCACTCCCATAAAATCAACGTCTATTATGGGACAATTACAGAAATCAAAGTACCTGTCAGGTCTGTTTAGAAAACAATGCATGGTATAAAACTAAGCACTAGATGGCGGCAACTAAATGAGTTTAGGGGCTATGTTAGTTAAATGTTACTGATCCTCACTGTTGTATTTCCAGTTCTAGTGCAACTTCTGTGTGAACAGCAGTACAGTACTTTGGGGGAAGAAACACGGGAAATGCACAAACTAGTCTTTAAAAATGTCACACCTACTACAGTAACAGTGGATTTAGCTACATCATAATGTAAAATAGAGAAAATTAATCACAAGAAATAAGATCCTCAAATCTTTCTGCTAATGTTAGCATTATAATCTCTATAATGATCTTTCTGATAGATAATGGCAGTTATCTATCAGATAAACGCTTCTCGGCCTTATGGCTGAGGGGTGAAAACATTATCTAATGCGAGAACAATTGGAGGCCACACAGCATGCACATAGCTGATGACATCTGAAGTGGCAAATACACATAAATTCCTCTGCAAGAACTACATTCATGAGAGAGCGGCTGTCTTCAGTGGGAGCGTGGGGAACTCAGTATCAGGCCACTTATTTAGGAATGTAAATAAAGATATAAGTGGCAAACCTTAGGCATGCCTTCTCAAAAATCTTTGTAACCATGTAACCACTAGGTGTCAGAGTTTACACCAATGGGAATTCATATGGGAAGTAGTTTAATTCTCACATTATTCCTACAGGCAATCTGTCTTGTAAAAAAAAGTATGATTTTTCCTAGAATAAGAAATGAAAGAATTCTTTACTAAAGGATAAACTGGAGTCATCTGCACATGTTAGCGATTAGCAGACAATAAAATATCTTCTACCTCAACTACTTACTGATGCCTTTCTTTACTCACAGAACTACCAATGCTAAAAGGTCATTTGCTGCCCTCGAAGAGCCAGTGTTTCTGGGAATGATGGTCTAGCGATTACTAAATCAGCATTGTTTGGCACAGAAATGTCGTTCTGGGGAATGGAACATTGGAAGCAATGACATGAATGAAGTAGATTGAGCCCTGTGGCTGACAGCATGCTCCGCCTGTGTTGTATTATCATCTATGTGTTCACCCAGGAAATAGATGAGCTGTTTTCCCATTTAGTTTTATGTCTATTTGAAGCTATTACTGTAGCATTGTTGATACGTGAAGTGAAACACTTGATCAGCACACTTTTTTAATAAAAAGATATTAATGACACACAGCCTTGACGTATACAGTTAAGGGGGTTTTAACATGTATAAGCCATTAATAATACCCTATCTAAAACACTTGGTTTAAACTGTGCTTGCATGCTGTCTTTCAGGTAGTATCTAGTGTGCTTTCTTTTAAATTGATATAATTGATAATCTTGCATAACAGTAGCAAATAGACTGATGTGTGGAAGTATACAGAAATGGGGCATTATGTACAGTCGGCAAGGAAGGAGAGGGGGAAACCAGAGCACTCTCCAAAAGTTCAGAAAAATTAAGAATTGGCAATCTTGAACATTTTCCTTGTAGAATCATAAACACTAGAGGTGTTAGACATTCAGTCATCTAGTTTATCCGACTGCCTGTGCAGAATGGTCCCTACAAGATATTTCCTTGAGCTTTCTCTCATTTTTAAAACTCTCAACGAGTGGGGTTTCTACCATTTTCATTGCCAGCCTAATAGGTTGCACTGCCGTAAAGTTTTTCCTGGTATTCATTCGAATTTTTTCTTTTTAATTTCATATTATTACTCCCTTTGTACCACCATAAATGTTACCTCTCCACCTTAGTTTTCACATACTTACAATATTTATGGGTGTCTCGTCTCCTTCCCCACTCTTAGCCATTGTTTAACCAAGATATTGTTGATCTTTTTTACCAAGATGTTGTATCCATTTTTAATCTTATAAATTAAAATAAAAAATGTTCCCTTGTCACCTAAAGTGATCCTGCCTAGTAAATTAAAGCTTCTCCTTCTCCTACCATGTTTCTTAACACAGCAGTCTCTTTAGAATATTTTATTTCCTATTATTTTATGTGAAATATAAAATGTGTTGCCCATCGTTTGGGGACCACATAGGCCCTTAGCTCAGAATGAGTTGACTTGAACATTGCTTAGAGAAAAAAAATTGAGAGTCTCTAACGATAACATATTTATACAAAAAGAACAGGAGTACTTGTGGCACCTTAGAGACGAACAAATTTATTTCAGCATAAGCTTTCGTGGGCTACAGCTCACTTCTTCAGATGCATAGACTGGAACACACAGATAGGAGATATTTATACATACAGAGAACATGAAAAGGTGAAAGTATGCATACCAACTGGAAGAGTCCAATCAATTGAGATGAGTTATCGTCAGCAGGAGAAGAAAACAATTTGAAGTGATAATCGAGATGACCCATAGAAGGCATAAGGAGAACTTAACATAGGGAAATAGAATCAATTAGTGTAATGACCCAACCATTCCCAGTCTCTGTTTAATCCCAGGTTAATTGTATCAAATTTGCATATTAATTTGAGTTCAGCAGTCGCTCTTTGGAGTCAGTTTTTGAAGTTTTTTTGATGCAAAATTACCACCTTCAAGTCTGTCACTGAGTGGTTAGAGAGGCTGAAGTGTTCTCCCTTTGGTTTTTGAATGTTATGATTCCTGATGTCAGATTTGTGTCCATTTATTCTTTTGCATAGAGACTGTCCGGCTTGGCCAGTGTACATGGCAGAGGGGCATTGCTGGCACATGATAGCATATATCACGTTGGTAGATGTGCAGGTGAACGAGCCCCTGATGGCATGGCTGATGTGGTTAGGTCCTATGTTGGTGTCACTTGAATAGATATGTGGTCAGAGCTGGCATCAGGCTTTGTTGCAAGGATAGGTTCCTAGGTTAGTGTTTATGTTGTAGGGTGTGTATATTTATACAGTTTTCTTAACAAAAGAACCACTGGATGCTTAACAATAAACACTTAAAAGCAGCAGCAAACATATATTCCTTCAACTTGATTTTAAGTGGCATCACGGTTTGGGTATTCTGAATGGTAACAGGATCTGAGTACCATAATCTTTGGGCACAATGACAAAGCTGTGATTTCCATTGTCATGAGGTTATTACCAGAACAAACCAAGTAACATACCAGTTCAGTTAATAATGAACTGTTAGAAATGTATAATAGGAGAATATGGTTCAAATATACTCTGTAGGAAGACAGGTATAGCTGGAACAACATAAGTGTAAAAGGTTTAGCATCTGAGTGGAGATGGAGGTATTCAAAAGTTTGAGAAAGACCCTGGGCATACATAGTCTCTGTTACCAAGGATAGCCACAGAAACCCCAAGTAGAACTGAAGATAGTTTCAAATTGAAGAGAGGTGTATCCCTAAATCTCAGTGTGAAGTTCGGGGTTCAGGAACAAAGCTTGTGGAGTGATAAAATAAGAAATCTATGTCTCTGATATTGGCCAAACATAATTTGATGTGCTGGTTTGGTTGACTGGGTTCTTTTTAAAGATTAGCTTGGCTGGGATCAGAGAGCTATAGACACAGAAGTGACATTGGAGCCATGACTGAGCCCAAGCACTTGGCCTGCTACCCCTTCCTACTTCTCCACGTGGGCACCAATGATACTGCCAAGAATGACCTTGAGCAGGTCACTGTAGATTATGTGGCTCTGGGAAGAAGGATAAAGGAGTTTGGGGTGCAAGTTTTGTTCTCGTCCCTCTTCCCTGTTGAAGGAAAAGGCCCAGATAGGAACCATCAAATTGTGGAAGTAAATGCGTGGTTACGCAGATGGCGTTGGAGAGAGGGCTTTGGATTTTTTGACCATGGGATGTTGTTCCAGGAAGAAGGATTGCTAGGAAGTGATGGGATCCACCTAATGAAGAGAGGGAAGAGCATCTTCGCAGGCAGGCTTGCTAACATAGTGAGGAGGTTTTAAACTTGGTTTGCTGAGGGATGGGGACCTAAGCCCTGAGATAAGTGAAGAAGTGGGATACCGGGAGGAAACACAAGGAGGAGGGTGCAGCAGGGGAGGCCTCCTGATTCATACTGAGAAATAAGGGCAATCAGCTAGTTATCTTAGGTGCCTGCACACAAACACAATAAGCCTGGAAAACAAGCAGAAAGAATTGGAAGTCCTGGCACAGTCAAGGAATTATGATGTGATTGGAATAACAGACTTGGTGGAGTAACTCACGTGGCTGGAGCACTCTCATGGATGGTATAAACTGTTCAGGAAGGACAGGCGGGGGAGAAAAGGTGGAGAAGTTGCATTGTCTGTAAGAGAGCAGTATGATTGCTCAGAGTTCCAGTATGAAACTGGAAAAAAGCCCGTTGAGAGTCTTTGGATTAAAGTTTAGAGACAAGAGCAAAAAGGGTGATATCATGGCGGGCATCTGCTACAGATCACCAGACCAGGAGGATGAAGTAAACAAGGCTTTCTTCAGACAACCAACAGAAGTTAACAGATTACAGGCCCTAGTTCTCATGGGGGACTTAAATCACCCTCACATCTGCTGGGAAAACCATACAGCAATGCACAGACAATCCAGCAAGTTTTTGGGGAGTGTTGGGGACAACTTCCTGGTGTAAGTGCTGGGGGAACCAACTAGGGGCCGTGCTCCTCTTGACCTGCTGCTCACAAACAGAAGTGGGTGACAACCTGGGCAGCAGTGATCAAGAGATGGTCGAGTTCAGGATCCTGACAAAAGGAAGAAAGGAGAGCAGCAGAATATGGACCCTGCACTTCAGAAAAGCAGACTTTGACTCCCTCAGGGAACTGATGGGCAGGATCCCTTAGGAGGCTAATATGAGTGGGAAAGGAGTCCAGGAGACCTGGATGTACTTTATAGAAGCCTTATCAAGGGTGCAGAAACAAACCATTGTCACGTGCAGAAAGAATAGAAATATGGCAGGCAACCAGCTTGGCTTACCAGAAAAATCTTCGATGAGCTTAAACACAAAAAGGATGCTTATAAGAAGTGGAAACTTGGACAGATGACTAGGGAGAAGTATAAAAATATTGCTCAAGCATGCAAGGGTGTAGTCAGGAAGGCCAAAGCACAATTGGAGTTGCAGCTAGCAAGGGATGTGAAGGGTAACAAGAAGGGTTTCTTGTATGGTAGCAACAAGAAGGTGGTCAAGGAAAGTGTGGGCCCTTTACTGAATGGGGGAGGCAACTTAGTGACAGATGATGTGGAAAAAACTGAAGTATTCAATGCTATTTTTGCCTTGGTCTTCACAGACAAGGTCAGCTCCTAGAATGCTGCACTGGGCAGCAGAGTATGGGGAGGAAGTGAGCAGCCCTCAGTGGTGAAAAACAGGCTATCGGGGGAGGTCCCAGACAACTGGAAAAAGGAAAATGTAGTGCCCATCTTTAAAAAAGGGAAGGAGGAGAATCCGGGGAACTACAGACAACCTACAGCCTCACCTAAGTCCGCGGAAAAATCTTGGAGCAGGTCCTGAAGGAATCCATTTTGAAGGACTTGAAGGAGAAGGTGGTGATCAGGAACAGTCAACTTGGATTCACCAAGGGCAAGTCATGCCTGACCAACCGAATTGCTTTCTATGATGAGATAATTGGCTCTGTAGATACGGGGGAAGTGGTGGACATGATATACCTTGACTTTAGCAAAGCTTTTGATACGGTCTCCCAAAATATTTTTGCCAGCAAGTTAAAAAAATATGGATTAGATGAATAGACTGTAAGGTGGATAGAAAGCTGGCTAGATCGTCAGCTCAATGGGTGAAGATCAATGGCTCAGTGTCTAGTTGGCAGCTGGTATCAAGCGGAGTGCCCCAGTGGTCAGTCCTAGGGCCGGCTTTGTTCAACATCTTCATTAGTGATCTGGATGATGGGATTAATTGCACCCTCAGCAAGTTTGCGGGTGACACTAAGCTGCAGGGAAAGAAGATACACTGGAGGGTAAGGATAGGGTCCAGAGTGACCTAGACAAACTGGAGGATTGGGCCAAAAGAATTCTGAGGAGGTTCAGATACGACAAGTGCAGAGTCCTGCACATAGGACGGAAGAATCCCATGCACTGCTACAGGCTGGGGACTGACTGGCTAAGCAGCAATTATGCAGAAAAGAACCTGGGATTACAGTGGATGAGAAGCTGGATATGAGTCAACAGTGTGCTCTTGTTGCCAAGAGCACACTGGGCATATTGGGCAGCATTAGTAGAAGAATTGCCAGCAGATAGAGGGAAGTGATTATTCCCCTCTATTCAAAATTTGGCACTGGTGAGGCCACATCTGGAGTATTACGTCAGATGTAATACTGGAAGGATGTGGACAAATTTGAGAGAGTCCAGTGGAGGGCAACAGAAATTATTAGGGGGCTGGGGCACATGATTTACAAGGAGAGGCTGAGGGAACTGGGCTTATTTAGTCTGCAGAAGAGAAGAGTGAGGGGGGATTTGATAGCAGCCTTCAACTACCTGAAGGGGGGTTGCAAAGAGGATGGAACTAAGCTGTTCTCAGTGGTGGCAGATGACAGAACAAGGAGCAATGGTCTCAAGTTGCAGTGAGGGAGGTCTAGGTTGGATTTTAGGAAAAATTATTTCACTAGGAGAGTGGTGAAGCACTGGAATGGGTTACCTAGGGAGGTGGTGGAATCTCCATCTTTAGAGGTTTTTAAGGCCCATCTTAACAAAGCCCTGGCTGGGCTCATTTAGTTGGGGTTGGTCCTGCTTTGAGAACAAAAGAACGGCTGTACCGGGTCAGACCAAAGGTCCATCTAGCCCAGTATCTTGTCTACTGACAGTGGCCAATGCCAGGTGCCCCAGAAGGAGTGAACCTAACAGGCAATAATCAAGTGATCTCTCTCCTGTCATCCATCTCCATCCTCTGACAAACAGAGGCTAGGGACATCATTCCTTACCCATCCTGGCTAATAGCCATTTATGGACTTAACCACCATGAATTTATCCACTTCCCTTTTAAACGCTGTTATAATCCTAGCCTTCACAGCCTCCTCAGGTAAGGAGTTCCACAAGTTGACTGCACTGTGTGGAGAACTTCCTTTTATTTGTTTTAAACCTGCTGCCTATTAATTTCATTTGGTGACCCCTAGTTCTTGTATTACAGGCAGTTGTACTAGATGACCTCTTGAGGTCTCTTCCAATTCTAGTCTTCTATGATTCTATGCTGTGATATTAATAAGGGTAATAAGATCTGATAGGTTTCAACCCCTAGCACCTCAGTGTAACATAGAAGCTACCTGTGCACATATTTTTGTTCACTACTACCTGTATGCACAAGTGATGTCTATTATGCCCAAAACCCATTTGTCCAAATGAATCACACTAATGCACAAAAGATGTACTCACAGAGTTGTCCATGGGAAGTAGATTGTTTTTCAAGTATTAAGGCCTGGATTTTTAAAAGTATTTAGGCACCTAAACATACAGATAAGTACCTAGTGGGATTTTCCAAAGCATCTAACCAGACTAAGCACTGATTTCAATAGGTGTTAGACAACTAGGTATTTTTGTAATCTCACTGGGTGCCTTACCTCCATCTTTAGGTACTTAAATGTCTTTGAAAATATGGCCCTAAATCCACAGTATTTTGGTTGACTCTGGGTTAGTCAAATTTACAATAGTCAAATAGGTTCAAATATTTCCCCCCAAACTTTTTGCTCCTCTGAATACATTTACTTTTGTTGTGCAGAACCATAGAAAATTGAGCACTAGGTGCTTTTGCTCTTTAGTATTAGTAGAGAGATAAGACATTATGCACTTACAGCTGCCTAATGACTTCAGTTAAGACACAATGCAGTCTCCACATGGTTGACTTTTTAATTTTATTTTGTCATAATTTTTCTGCATTTAACAAATGCAAATATTTATATAATTATTCTAAGTACTTGGTTAAATTATAGGGTAAAAATTATGCAAGACTTTCATCAGGACTCACAAGTTACATGTGTGCATTATAGTAGAGTTTATTCTCTCAATTCTAAATTCCAGAGAGAAGGTGTACTGGAAGTTGTTTTCTTGTTAGCAGATGTCAATGAAACCACATTCTACTTTACTGATACATAAATGCAATCAGCATTACTAATAACATAAAAGGAAGGTGTCATTACAAATGTAAGACAAAGAAACAAACCCTTGAAGTCAAACGCGCATCATATTCCCTAACCAGCTCATGTTCTAACAAGACCTTTTTTCGTTACATCCAATTAGTTTGTTTCCTGCAAAGCAGTCAGTAGATTTCCACTAGAACTGATTTAGTGTGATAAATCTAAGCATGGAATGCTGTAACATTTGCCAAAACATTAATTCCAAAGTAATTACTTTGAATGAAGAACTCAGCATGCTCTCACAAAGAAAGTTATCTCCAACTCATTTATGAAGAGGTCAGCTCTAATACATTCCATATTAAGAACAATTTCAAGGCCAGGTTTCCAGACAGCTTCCATGGGTGCTAATTGTCATCTTAACCTTTGGGCACTAGGCTTTTTTACATGAAAAAATATGTTCATTTTCCCAAGAATATCTGAAAATACTATACATTTTTTCAGTGCAGTTCACATTTTATATGCAACCATCTTGTTCCCATGCTTAGGTGTCTGCACGATCTAATAACCATAAAGTGCCCATCTTATCATATAGACATTGTTACAGTGCATGAACAAGAATCTCCAGGACTTCTGTCCAATGCAGGATCAAAATCCTCCACTTTTCCTAGCCATCATGGATTGTTTCTCATACAAAGGCTGCTGGGCTTTTCCTTCGTTCTGTTACTTAAAGATTGACAAGGTAGATGAGGTAATACTTTTAACTGGATCAATTTTGCTCCTGAAAAGGACAAGCTTTTGAGCTTCACAGAGTTTTTCTTTAGATCTGGAAAAGGTAACCAGAGTGTCACAGCTAAATACAAGATGGGATAGGTTGTTAAGCATAAGCATAAAACATTGCAAAAAACACTTAAAATTATTGTAATGAGCATAAAACCAGTGTCTCTGTTCAGACCATGACTTTTAGAGTCTAGTAGAATCATAAATCAATTTCCCAGGCCCATCTTTTGAAGGTGTTGTGCAGGTTTCCTTTGAGGACTAAGCCTGAGAGGTAATATGGTGTGATCGGTTTGTGAAAAGTGTTCCCCCATGAACAAAAGTGTTACCGACTTATGTTAAACAATCTGTCCTACTTTGTATTTAGCTGTGACTACTCTGGTTATCTTTTCCAGACCTAAAGGAGATCACAGTGAAACTCAAAAGCTTGTCTCTTCCACCAACAGAAATCGGTCAAATAAAAAGATATTACCATACCCACTTTATCTCTCTAGTATCTTGGGCCCATCATGGCCACACCACCACAAACGTTCAGGAAGAGATGTTTTGTAGTGTGCTATTTATGCTCATATTAAATTTCAGTGTTTGGGACCCTACACCAAGACCACCCTGCCAATAGTCTGAACCTGGGCTCCACCAACTACAGTGTGCCAACAATCAAAACTTCCATGGAGCAACATGGAAGGACAAAGGGTTCCTGAGAAAGCAGGCCTAGTTCATTAAAATGGGTTACTGAGATTGATTTAATAATAAATATGAAGCTAATGCTGGTTGCAGAGCACTAGTATTAGATGCTCCCCATGGGCTGTCATGCTCCCATGTGAAAGTGATTGTAAGCTACTGAGGCCTGGGCAGCGTATCTAGTGGGTGAAGCAGACCCTTGTCTGAAGGCTGTGGTGGCAGGTTCATGACAAACTAAGATCCAGGGATCAGACACTGGTCCAAAGGTGTAGCCGGAGTCAGAGTCAAGGGGCTAAGCTGAAGGTCAGAACCAGAGTCAGAGGCCAAAGCCTAAGCTGACAAGTAAGCCAGAGTCGTGGTTAGAGATGAAGCCAGAGGATGAGAGCTGGGAGTCAGAAGTCAAAGTCTGAGCCAACGGGAAAGCTGGAATCATAGGCACATAGCTGAGGAGTCAGAAACCCGAACAGACAGGATGGCTGGAGCTGGGGAAGGGCTTGGACCAAGGACTGGAGCAGAAAGCAGAAGTGAGAGGTAGGTAAGCACAGCTGCAGGCATAGTATGTATCGAGCAGCCAATGTGCTGCTGCAAGACTCGAGTGGCAGACGGTTGGCTCCCCTGCCCAATCAGGAAGTGCAACTGTCTGGAGGGAGCTCATTGGGCCCAGCTGAACTTGCTGGGTTGCCTAGCAACCAGTTGCGAGCCACCTGTGCCCCTGAGAGTCATGGACTAGTTTACTTATGGGGGGAATCTGTGCAAAAAAACTAAAAATTCAGCACTCAATATTTTAAAATTCTGCAAATTTCTGCATAATTTATTTGTCAAAATAACACTATCATCACACCAGTTTCAATTATTTTTGGTCATTTATTTCAAAATAAATGTCAGCAGTATGTATGTAACTATACAGACAACAAAAAAGATTCAAGAAATGTTTTTTTGACAAATAGGTTCCTTACTAGGCATATTAATAGAGAACTCTGAGTAATAATTCATTTAAACTACAGTCAGAACCATATTTTCCAAACCCCTCAGAAGTGGTGCAAAGGCTTGGGGGGAAGTCAGGGATAAATCAGCTGAGGGAGAGGGAAGTAAATTGCTGGAAAGAAACCTGGGTGTGAACTTGGAGGGTTGTTGCATATGGGTTGGAAAAGTATGGAAGGGGACTTGGGGTGGAGCGATGGGGAGGGATTGTTAGGGAGCTTCCCCCATGCAGACCCTGGCTGACCCCTAGCCTCTCCCATTCAGTCAGGCACATCTGCCCCCTGTCCCCATGTGTTCCTGCACCCCCATGTGTACATGCACCCCCTGTCCACATGTGTCCCACCACTCCCACTCAGATACTCACTTCTCCCATCCCCATGTGGCCATGCACCCCTCCCACATCCCCCTGTGGCTCTGTTCCCCTTCCCCCATCCTCATGTGTCTCTGTGCCCCCACTCAGCCACCTTATATAAGTCTGCACTCCCTCCCCCATCACCACGTGCCCCTGCACCTCCTTCCCCCCTGCGGCCTCAGGCTCCACTCCCATTCAGCCCCTGCCCCTAGCGGACAGGAGCTCCTGCTGTTCTTATAGCAGCACCCTCTGGTGGGCAAAAGGTGGCACTATAGCAACATTGTGGCAGAAGCTTTTTTCTGCGCAAAAAATTAAAAATATGCACAGCTCATTAATTATGCAGACAGGCAGTAACACAGAATCCTCCCAAGAATATGAGTTGCAGTTTCTGTATGGCCTTCCTCTTCAGCTCCAGGCAGACAGAGTTGAAATACTCCAACGTGGAGATGGCAAATTCACAGATCACCGGGGCCGTCTTCAAGAGGACAAAATTTCTTTACTAATAGAAAATGGCAGAAGATTTCCGCCTCCCCCCCACACACACAATTTTGGGTGTTCAGGAGCAACAATGAATCCAAGTGGACCACAAAGCTGCATGCCACTTTGACAACTGGTGGCAAGAATTCTCAACTGAAGATGTGATTGAAATAGTTGCCAATTCTTCAAAGTGTTCTTTTCTCCCTATCACAATCCCCTTAGTCCTTCTTCAGAATCATGTTGCTGCTCAGAAGAACTTTCACAGCAAGCAGGGAAGAGATTGGAGGGGTAAAGATGTTCAGCTTAATTTAGCTCCAGAAAGAAAAACCCTTGAGAAAGTGCAGGTTAGCCCTGTGAGAGCTGTCCCCTGCAATTTTAATTCTTGTTGAGAGAGTTTTCAGAGTAGAGCAGGGGAACCAAAAAATAATGGTGGTTGAATGCTCATTAGAAGAGAGATTCATGGTGGCTTGACACGTAAGTACCTTGCCAGATACAATCTGCTATGATGAGCTGGAGAGTTTCAGAAAATATTACTGATTTGGGTATATGAAACACAGCTGATTTTGAATACTGTCTGTTTTGGAAAAAATAAGGATTTTCAGAAGAATTCTTTTTGAAAGTTATATTTTCAAATATGAAACAAAGAACAAACAGATTATTTATCTGACTTGGGGCAGGGATAGCAGAAAGGAAGTGTGATAACTTAGATGGCAGTGACCAGAGTTTTCTTGGCCAGCCAAGCTACACTGGGTAAAACGAAACATCAGGTGATTGTAGATTCAGATTACAACAAACATTGAAAGTAGCTCTTTTTATGTCTGTATTTGAAATATGCGCATCATCATTTGCATTTGGTTGTCAGAAAGATTTATTTTTTATCTTGTCAGTATCAGCATGATTCCCTTTCTAAACTGAGAGTTTACTACCCTAACGTGAACTTATAGAGATAACAATTCAATTAATGTTTAGGGAAAACAGACAATTCACTAGTTTATAAGAACACAATACTTGATATAATGGTGTTGTATAATACTGCTATTCTCTGCTAATTAGATAAATTTACATTTTGTTAGGTAAATAAGGAAATTAGCATTTTTTTCAAAAAGCCATTGATCCTACACTTATCAAATACAGAACAATCTGTTCAGGACAGGCAGGAAGTGAAAAATGCAAAAAATCAATAAGTCACAGGCAAATTTACAGCTGGTGAGAAGGAACTTTGAAAATGCCTAACAGATTAAATTAGTCGGGATCACCTATGCTGGGGTGCATGGGAGCTGGCAGGAAGGGGAATGTGAAGGAAGCTGCTGAAAGGGTCAGGCCTCCCTCGCTAATAAATATAATTAATGTCTCTCACTACTGTGTGAAATGCAAGGCCAGAAAGCATAAGGCCAGATTCCTTCCTAGTATAGCTCCATTGAAAACAGCAGATGAATTTCACCCACAGTAACTATGTTCTACAGAGAAAACCTGCATTTTTTCCTTTGTGCTTATTGAGCACAACTGTTTGTAAATGAAGGGAATAAGAAACAGTCTGATATGCCTCCTTATTTAACCCATCCTGAGACTTTGTCAGGGCCTTCTTGATAACACTTTAAACTTTTTCTTCATTTAAAGTGGTGACAAACAATTAGCATGCAATGATAATTCAATTTTTAAAATGATTCAAATATTTTTGACAGATTTTCATAAGCATCAGGTATGCCTCTGTTTTTTCTCTTCCATTGAGTTTCAAGAAATTCAACTTTTTTTCTGCAAATAAATATTCACTCAGATAATAACAAAAACAAACATACTCAGCATTATTGGGATCCATCCTCAAAACATCCCTGGTAGAACTAGTAATTTATAATTTGTCGTTTATAGACAATTCTTCAGCTTCCAATGTTGGCAACTGAATCCAGTGTTCTTTTCAGTTATTCTTCCATATCTTTGCATGTTATAAACAGCCCTTTTATAAACAGGGGTATTTATTATTAATCATATTTATTACCATAGTGCCTGGGGACCAACCAAGAATGGCCCCTCTTGTATTAGTAACTCTACAAACCACAACTCTGACCAGAAATCCACTTTCCAGTGACACCAAATTTAGGCCAACAAAAATAGCCATAAGTGTTAAGTGACCTGCAACAAATGATTTCTGGTCAAAAGCCCCATGATCCCTGCATATGACCTAGCCTAATATCTTCAGATGACTCAAATGTGTATGTTTGCTATATATTACAAATGTACGTCATATATTTTTGCGTAAGACTTTCCCCATATATTATACACATATGAACCTTGAAAAATGAAACTAAAACTTTTGGAAACTTTTTTGGAAGCATTTAGCAGTTAGAGACAGTTACTAAATAAATGGGATAATTTGTTTATATTTCATTTCTATTGCCATTGGCTGTTTTTGTTCTTGGGTCATGAATGCCTTTTCCAGCAACAACAATATATAAATGCTGAAAAAGAGGTGAAAATCCAGACTTGCACAATAATATACTTCCTGACCCCAAACTAATCTGTTAAACTGCAATAATGAACATCTGGCCAAGACAAAGAGGGGGGAGGGGGAAGAAATATGTCTAAGAACTAAGAATATGTCTAAGAATGATCATTGAGCAAAACTTTTAAAGTATAATAGAAATAATTGGAAAGTAGCCTCAGAGAAGCAAAATGAGTGTTTCAGAACCAAGAAAAGGCTGATTTTGGCTCAACCATTTGGCTCAAACTATTGCCAGTACACCGCACTTGAAAGATTATCCCTTGAACAGGTTGGGTTTGCACATGTACATCCTGTCACCTACATGTGCAAGTGATAATGCTGAAAAGCATACCTGTGCAAAGATGGGCATGCACCCCCTAGGCCTGCGCTGAAGATGGGTCAGTTTGGGTCTCCTCCAGGAGCTCTGTTTTCCTGTCTTGTTCTCTTTGTTTGCTGTTCTTTGATGCTTAATTTTTTGAAAAAAAAATCTGTGCTCTATTTTGCCTTTATTTGGGAATAACTCTGGTACTTTGCTGGTTATTATGTGATGACGACATTCTCATGGGAAAGGATAGCATCTTTCCCTTTGTCCACCCATTTATCACTTCTCTGATCAAGACAGACTAATCATAGCTCCCTGGAATCCATCAGTGCTGCTCCTGTCCTGAGACACAGAGAGAGATTTCTACAGACCTGGGTGAGGCACTTCCCCAAGGAGTCAATACTGTCTACTCAGCACATCCCGGCATGTTGTAGTATTGTAGTAGCCTTTTTGCACTTAGATCTTCTTTGTAAGCAGCCAGAGACTTATTGCTTCAAAAAAGAAAATCTTCTAGCCTGCAAGTGTTAGCAATTAAACTGTGAACCTGTCTTTTCACTGAAAATCAGAAGGGATACAAAGAGGGGTGGCTTGAAACTTTGAGATTAAAGTGTTACAGGGGCTTTATGCTGATTTAGCATATATTGAAGTGGGAGCTGCAAAGGAAAACAAACCAAAAATTTAACAACCTTACAACAGCAACATGTCCACATTGCCAGTGTTTTAAAAAATATTGGCAGTTGTTGGTTTTTCCTTTTTGTTCACGTGAGTAAGGAGCATTTCGCACCATTGGGGTTCAGAGGAGGCACCGCTAATTGGTGTTGTCCAGGGTTATACAACTCACCCGTGCCTAGAGACTAATGACATATTTCACAAAGATTCACTAACATTTTACTCATAGTACAATCTAAATGAGCCATGATACCAAGGATACTGAAATTCTTCCAAGGGATGTGGTGTCTTGGTTCACATCTAACACCAACTACTCTAACATCAGTAAGGAAAAAAAAAACTATGTGAAAAAATAAAATCATTCACAGCTGCAAAATTTAAATCTCATGATGCCAAGAAGAGAGACGTAATGCATATTAGAATTAGAAAAACATGTTTTGGCAACCACTACAGCAAATAAAAGATACAG
Organism: Gopherus flavomarginatus; assembly: GCF_025201925.1. Classification (NCBI taxonomy): domain Eukaryota; kingdom Metazoa; phylum Chordata; order Testudines; family Testudinidae; genus Gopherus; species Gopherus flavomarginatus. Next base: position 152,443,834 of record NC_066619.1, read on the forward strand.
GAGCAGGTATAAATACATGAAAGGATGGGGGTTGCTTTACCAAGTGTTAGGTCAGTCTAACGAGATCTCATTAGACTGACCTAACACTTGGTAAAGCAACCTCTATCCTTTCATGTATTTATACCTGCTCCTGTATCTTTTACTTCATACATCTGATGAAGTGGGTTCTAGCCCACGAAAGCTTATGCCCAGATAAATTTGTTAGTCTCTAAGATGCCACAAGGAGTCCTTGTTTGTTTTATTTTTTTTTTTTTTTTGCTGATACAGACTAACACTGAAACCTGTCACTACAGCAAATGAAATACTTTTAAGATGCCCTGTCTTAAAAGTATTTATGCTTCTAGAAAAGTAGATTGAATATATTCAGTTACAATGTAGTATTCAATGTGAATGAAGGAGGGAAAGATCTTTAGGAGAACCACACTTATCCTCCCACAGTACATTTTTCAAAAAACGCCTGTTGCAATTCTTGCAATCTAACCCATGCCAAAGATAAAACATCAGAAGTATTTTTTTTTATAAACCCAGGGCTCAATCGTCTCTAGCAGGAATGGTTTGGCCATATCCAGAGAGGGTGACTCTGAAGTCAGAAAAATCAGCCTCACTTTCCCTTTGATCTGTGAGCTCCCTCCGGCATGTGTCTGATCAGTGCATTGCACAACAATATTCCTGTTTTACCTACAGACATCTTTTGGAAGTACCAAGATCATATATAAATGTGTTATGTTGAAAACCACATAATTACTACTGCTGCCCGGGCCAGTCCAGACAAAGTTGCCAATCTTACAGCCTCAGCCACCGAGGTGGTTATAATTATATACGATCTTTGTTAAGACTTGCCTTAGGAAGCCATTTGTAGTGCATATCAACAACTTTATCGAACCTACTTACCAATGAACAATGCTACAGATTTTAATTTGCTAGTAGACGGTGTTCTTTACATATGTTATCTGCAAGTCCAGAGATACGTCTCTTATCTAAAAAATTCATAATATTTTGCTGTTCATGCTTCAGGGCTGAGTGTTATTGAATGTGAGCTGCTTCATGCTGAGAGCTTTGCGGTGATAACTTGAACTCATTGGAGGATCAGAATGCATCCCCTTAGGGCTTGTCTGACTGGGGAAATTGACTGGAATAGCTATTCCGCAATAGCTATTCCAGTCAATTTCTCTATGTAGGCAAACCCTAATCTAGCCTTGGCTGGCGCATCTGCATGAAGAAGTTTTAGCCATTACTCCCCATGACTCAGTGCCCTAGTTCTAAACGTTATCATTTAATGAGAGGAAGGACGTTCTTGTGGTGAAGACACTGCTCTGGGACTCAGAAGAGCTGAACTTTCAAAAGAAAGTGTTGCCAACTTCAATGACGGTATCATTAGCCTTGTGATATTTGATTTTTTTTCCTGAAGCCCCAGCTCCTGGAATCAAGTGATTATGTGAGTGTCTTAGTTTTCACTATAAAAAAAGTAGAGTTCTGGCCCTCATGGTTGCAGAGAAAAACTTGATGCCTAAAGGCTAACTCCTATAGTTATTTTTGTTTAAATAATATTTTTAAGCCAGTCTCATTTGGCAACTTGATTTGTTAATTTGGGAAACTTGGGGTTGGCATTACTACATTAAGTACCACAATAAGCAATGAGGTCTTTTGAAGCGCTCGTGTTCAAGGTGAGTTCTTTTGACAATCTAGTCACGACTGTTTCATTGGAAGTTTCTGGGTATTGAGCACCACTGAAAATCTGTCTCTTATTTAGATACCTACACAGGAGCAGAGCTCTTTTGGAAATATAGCTACAAGTGAATGTGCAGCGCATTTGAAAATCTGGACCTAATCTCTTTGGAATATTTGACCCATACTCTGTCCCTGTGTGTAAAAAAGAGAGAATATTTCACAAGGGTGATAGGATACATTCATTAACAGTTGCGGAGCACAGATACTGCAGTGATGAATCATTTACAAATAAATGTCACCGTAGCCCTGAACCTTCCTCTATTCTCTTAGCTGGCATAGCCAAGTTCTGAATCCTGGGCTTTGCAGAAGGGGAGGCTGAGCAAATGGCTTTTGCAGGATAGTCCCAGAAGACAGACAGGCCATCTTTGATAGTTGGGTAACATCCCAAGGATAAACCCTGGCCAGGGGTTTACAATCATCAAAGAAGAGCCTGCCCTTGGACAACAGTTAGAAGTCCCTTCCCTAAGACTTCTAAGACAGGTGAGGCCCTGTGTGGTAAAGCTGGCAGCACAGACTGTTGGGTCAATCTGTGAGCTACAGACCCAGGGAGAAATGGGGTCAGTCTGTATCCTACCTCCTAAATAAAGAATCACATTTCTATTCACCATATTTTAAACTGGAAATCAGTCACACATTTTTAACAGCAAGGGTAATGAACTACTGAACAAATTACCAAGGGACGGGTAGATTTTCCCTTTTGACATTTTTAAATAACAGTGAGTTGTCTTTCTAAAAGATGTGCCCTAGTCAACTACAGGTTATTAGGCTAGATACAGGAATTGCTGGGTGACATTCTATGGCCTGTGTAATGCAGGAAATCAGACTAGCTGCTCATAATAGTCCTTTCTGGTCTTTGACCTATGCATGGAGTCTGTTCTCTGTTATAAAGCTTTGCCAACCCCCAAATCTTTCTCAATTTTTGAAATGAACCCACAGCATCCTGGGACAGGAATTAGGGATTATTCCTCAACTGTTCTTTGACATTGTGCTCCCTTTCATTCAGTTAGCTGCAAGCTCATTTTAATTTTCCCCCTTTAAGAAGTTTAGTCCCTGTTCGTGCACCTTTGAAATCACTGAGTTTTGCCACTGATTTCAATCGGAGCTGGAGCTAGCCCCGAGATGTAGCCTGTGTATCTACCTGCTATAGGCTGCAACCTCCAGAGGGTACCATAATCACACATACATGAGCAAGTATGATAGTTCATTCACTAATGGCCCACAGTACATACATACATACAATGTTCCCACAACTGCAGTGTAGATTTACAGACTCACTCCTGTGGCACCTCCTGCTGGTGACTCCCTGGGAATTAGCTCATTCCAGCTCTGGAGCACCCTCTGCAGGCCAGTGATCTGCCTGTCTTCTGGCCCCCATGTCCCTCCCTGGATCCGGTGTCCTTTTACATGAGGTGCTGCCCCCTGGCAGTAACCTCTTTCTCTCAGGGTCTCCCCTCCCCGAGGAACCCCCACCCACTATCCTCACCTTGCCTTAGGATAAGGCGACTGGCAGTCATCATCTAGCCCCTGCGCCCTGGGGCAGACTGCAGTATCAGCCTACTTATCACTGGCAAGGTTGGGTTTGGACCTGCTGCTTGGCCTACCCCTGGGCTGCCCTCTGCAACCCCTAGTACACCTTGGTCTTCTGCTAGGGCTTTCACAGGCTGGAACTCCCCAGCTCCTCTGCCTTTCCTCAGCCCTGCTTCACTCAGGTACCCTGCTGAGCTCCCTGCAGCCAGGCCCATCTCCCTCTATAGCTAAAGGGAGACTGTTTTCTCCTGGCTTCCCTGGCCTTCCTATAAGGCCCTGTTGCTCAGTTTGGGGCATGGCCCCAGCTGCAGCCACTTCCCCTAATCAGCCAGGGCTTTTCCAGCCCCTTCCTGGCTGGAGCGGGTGGTCACCTCGCTATATGCAGCTTCTTGAAGGACTGATATCAGTGTCATCATATGGCCACAGGGAACAAAAAAAGTGAACATGGACCATTTGTTGCAAGGGCCACTCAGTATCAATATCTTCTGAACCACTGTTTTGCTCTCTGTGAATTTTACTTTAAACACTTCCCTCCTCACTCAGACTAACATTATTCGTCATTTCAGCCCAAATACGGTGTTTTGGTTTTCAGGCTCACTAGCACTGAAAACAGAGAGGCCATTCATCCCACTGGCGTGCATTGTGCTGTAGGAAGTCATAATTAACTCATGTAGTCACAATCCTTTGATTATTTTACTTAATCTTTTTCAGCAAACTACTGCAATGGTCATAAAACTGGGCCAGAAGATGTGCAGTTAGACAAAAACATTTGCAAGATATCTAAAAGTCAATACATATGGTATTTGATTGCATAAAAGCTCATGGATTCTTGCCTTTGTCATTACCACAGTAGTATGATGCACAAACACAGAACATGAAGAAAGCACTGTGCAAGCTCTCAGGCAACTTCTGGAGGGAGGGATAGCTCAGTGGTTTGAGCATTGGCTTGCTAAACCTAGTGTTGTGAGTTCAGCCCTTGAGGGGGCCACCTAGGGATCTGGGGCAAAATCAGTACTTGGTCCTGCTGAGGAAGGTAGGGGTCTGGACTCAATGACCTTTCAGGCACCCTTACAGTTCTATGAGATAGATAGATAGATATAAGATATATCTCCATCCAGTTGAGTTAATAATCCCATGAAGCCTGTACTAGATACCAGGTGCTGTCTCTGGAGTAGGTTCACTCCTCTTCCATGCTCTCAGAAAATGGCATAGACCTTGGTAGAGGGTCCCAAGCTGTGATGGTTCCCACAACCTCCCTTCTATTATGTATGAGACTCCCATGTACCCAGCGTGACCAAGAAAGGTGACATGACTACAGCAGCTCCAGCTGTGCTGACTCCACACACCCTGCCTACAATCTTTGCCTGTAGAAGACCCCTGAAGCTCCTGGTGGAGTTAAAGCAGCCACACGCTGACATTAATCAAAGCATGCAGCCTGGGCTTTTTCCAAAATGACTACTGGAGTTAGGTGGCCAACTTCCATTAATCTTCAACACCCAGGTAGGATTGATCATGCCAGATTTGCAATAATAAAAACACTAAAGCATTCCAGACAATGCATTTCATGGAAATTATTGCATTTCTCAGCTAGTTAAAGTCGCTTTGCCTTTGGCCTCCTGCACTGAACAGCACCCTAGGCTTGCGGTAATTAAGTAGAAATGTATAACCTCTCTAGTCTTATTATGCAATTAGAAGGTCATGGAACGTTTAGCCAAGTGATCATTCCGATTAGGCTGAACATCCCTACCTACTTTGTCATGGAAATTACACTCCTAGGATCAAACTAACTAGCTTCTTTTATTCCTTTTAATTAAGTTTAAGGGATCTAGGGATACATATCTCTCGGGTTAGCCATAGGGCCTGTTGCAGGGCCTGAGACTTCCAGTAAAAAAAATGAATATTTCTTATCTAAAAACAAAAAAGCACAGACACTGGCTACTTTCAAAATACATTTAAAAAAAAATCAAGAAAAGTAGTTAAATGTAATGCTTTAATTTGAGTATTTTTGGAGCTGCTATGTGAATGACAGTCTTACATTTTTCCAAATGAAATAGCTGTGTAGAAACAAGAGAGAATCCTTTCCCTCAGTGCATACAAATGAAGGCCCTGGGTGGTGATGTAAGTTTCTTTGGTATTTTCATGGCTACAATAAGCCCTTGAGAAGATGACCCAAAGGCAAAGTTATGTTTACTCTCTATTACACACCACACAAGATAGGCTAAAGTCCCAGCATCACCCAAACTCTATTCAAAGACAGTAGGGGGACCACAGGTATTGATTATGGTTCCCCAAGTTGGTACTGGCCGGCCCTGGCAGAAGTTAGAGCAGATGGATATTGCTCCATTTTACATCAGTGCAGAATTGTTTCCACATAGCCCTGACACCTCTGTGCTAGGGTGGGGTATATCTGCCACAGAAGCCACCTCTGCTCAGCATTTCCAGCTAGAATCTGCCTGTGGTGTGCTGCCTGAATGGCACAACATGGATAAGCAGAATGGGCTGGATTCTCCAATGCAAGAGTCCTTTGTCTGGTATGATAGCATCAAACATAAGAGGGACAATTTCCTCCTTATGACACAGGTGAAATGTTTTCTTCTGATACAGAGGCTGCTGTATACAGCAATAGCACTACGATTTGACTCCTCTGGTCTCTCTCACGGTTGTAAATCAGGAGCAATGCCACCGAAATCAATAGGCACATCGAAGTGAGGCTGGTGAAAGTGAAATAAGAATCAGATCATTTGACTCCTCAATCTTAAGAACTATCTTTAGTAACCCGTTTAGTCACTTTGTATTTTACATCTACTTTACAGCCCCTGTGCCAGATAGTGTATCTTTAATATTTAAAGGGAAACTGGGCCAAGATTTCCAAAATTGGATGCCTAAAGCTTAGCTCCTAAGTCAACCTCTGACTGCATTAGGAACTGCTGGATGCTCAGTGATTTTGAAAAATCAGACCTTTATTTAGGTCCCTAAATATGGACTTAGGAGCCTAGGTTTAGCCATTTGATTTTTGGCCTATAGTTCTCTGTTCCTCAGCACAGCAAGCAGCATGTGTAGGGGTTAATAAGCCTCTCATCTGGAATCAATGTTAAATTCTTAATTGAAATAGTTATTTCATAACCAACAGCAGCTGATGACTGTGGTATTGTCATAAACAGATAGCTAAGGGTTAATGTCTCTTTCACCTGAAGCACCTGACCAGAGGACCAATCAGGAAACCGGATTTTTTCAACTCTGGGTGGAGGGAAGTTTGTGTCTGAGTCTTTGTTTTCTGTCTGCCTGCTTTCTCTGAGCTTTGGAGAAGTATTTCTGCTTTCTAATCTTCTGTTTCCAAGTTGTGAGTACCAAAGAGTTTGTTTCTTTTGTATTTACATGAATATAGTGCTGGAGTGCTTTGATTTGTATTCTTTTTGAATAAGGCTGTTTATTCAATATTCTTTTAAGCAATTGACCCTGTATTTGTCACCTTAATGCAGAGAGACTATTTGTATGTATTTTTCTTTCTTTCTTATATAAAGCTTTCTTTTAAGACCTGTTGAAGTTTTCTTTAGTGGGAAACTTCAGGGAAGTTGAGTCTGTACTCACCAGGGAATTGGTGGTAGGAAGGAGTCAGAGGGAGATCTGTGTGTGTTGGATTTGTTCGCCTGACTTTGCATACCCTCTGGGTTGGTGGGGGGGGGAAGGGAGATTGACTCGGTGATTCTGGTTTCCAGGACTGGGAACGGAGAGGGGGAGTCACTCTGTTTGGATTCGCAGAGCTTGTGTCTGTGTATCTCTCCAGGAGCGCCTGGAGGGGGGAAGGGGAAAAGGATTATTTCCCTTTGTTGTGAGACTCAAGGGATTTGGGTCTTGGGGTCCCCAGGGAAGGTTTTTCAGGGGGACCAGAGTGCCCCAAAACACTCTAATTTTTTGGGTGGTGGCAGCAGTACCAACTCCAAGCTGGTAACTAAGCTTGGAGGTTTTCATGCTAACTCCCATATTTTGGACGCTAAGGTCCAAATCTGGGACTAAAGTTATGACAGGTGTCTTGACAACTGTTAACATTGCAAGCTATCACGTTAAATTTGTGTTTTTCTGGTCCTACTTGCAGGCTAGGGGTGCTGTAGGGAAGCATGTGACTAGAGGCAGAGTACATCAAATCTAGAATACGTTGGGAGCAAGCTGTGCCCCTGTTTCGGGGAGCAGCCTGCTTTCTCTCTGGTTCTGAGTTATTCTAAGAAACAAAGTCCTGTTACATCACAATCTTCCAGCAGGAGCATTTCATCTAACTTCTGTGTTTATGCCAGGAACATAACAGTGAGCATCTTATTAAAGATCAACAGTACCACAGGAACCCAATGTACAAAATCAAAGCCTTGAATTTGTATTACTTTTGATTTAACAGTTACACAGAGAATTTTACCATTAAAGCAATGTGTTTAAGCATAAAAGATCTTCATAGGATTGATAATATTTAAGTAGCTTTGAATTAGGCTTATGTTTGACATTGGGATCCTCATTAGTGCAAGACGGTTGCCCAGGCACCAGTTTAAGGTGACGTCCCTGTGAGAGAAAGCCGTTAAGTATGTGTTTAGCATTAAGTGTGTGCTTAAGTCCCATTGACAGACTAGTACAGAGTTAAGTGCTTTCCTGAATCATGTCTCAACAGCATTAGGTTCTGTTGGAAATATCAATGGTGATGAAAAGCATTGGGGAACATATATCCTGGGAGAACTCCACTGAAGTCAGTGAAGTTACATTTTGGATAAAGTTAATACTTTATTCTTATACATTGCGTGCATTTATTTAAGGATTGTTTACCACGTGAACAGGCATATTTAATGGGGGTAAGCCAAAGGGGTACATCTTACCTTTACAGAAAGTAGTAGAAGATGTTTTTTATACATGTAACATAATTGTGAATTTTTTTGTGAACCAATAGAATCCATTCCAAAATTCATGATCTAAAATAGAAACTTTACACAATATTTGTTTGACCACAGTGAATAATTGTGGTTTACAAAAATCTTTGCCACACAAACACACACCAGTTCCAAACACACACATTGTGAAGTGGGTGCATTTTCCTAATATTTTCAGAAAAATGAAGTTCGCCACATTAGCACTCGCTTTATTCCCAGATGTCTTCATCCGCTGCTCATTCAACACCATATGGCACAGTCTGAAACCATTAACTGGCATTCAAGAGCATGCCTGATTTGTTTGGTGTAACTGCTTGCTCAAAATAGCTAACCAGGGCCGGCTCCAGGCACCAGCTTAGCAAGCAGGTGCTTGGGGCGGCCACTCCAGAGAGGGGCGGCAGGTCCAGCTATTTGGCGGCAATTCGGTGGAGGGTCCCTCACTCCCGGTCGGAGCGAAGGACCTCCTGCTGAATTGCCGCAGATCGCGATCGCTTTTTTTTTTTTGGCTGCTTGGGGAAGCAAAACCCCTGGAGCCAGCCCTGTAGCTAACACTTCATCTATTTACTTGTGGACTCAAATCCAGCTTTTAAACTTACAAAAGATAAGAAAATTAAGAGCGTAAGAAAACTCAAATCATCATCATGCCACAAACATTAAAATAACTAGGAAAGTCTGAAAACAAGAGCTGGGATTATACATGGTCCCTGGAAAGAAGGTACCTGATAATTCACTAAGAGGGAGCCTGCCTATGTGAAGATACAAACCTACGTGTCATATGTGATTTATTGACCTCATTTCTTTCTTCTTGGGCTATGTACAACAAAAGATTTTTGCCAGTCTTTATTTTAGGTCAGATGCAGTAGAGAAATGAGACTGGATTGCGGCAGATTCAGAATCCTGAAAACCTAATACAATCAGGAGTAACGCTACTCAGGTTGAAGATGTTATACTGCGGCCAAGGGAGAGGGGAATCAGGCTACATGTCTTGTTACAAAGGTGTGTTTATTTGTTCATTTTAAACCTTAGCAAAAAAGCCACACAATATTTATAAATGCATTGCACGTTGTATTGTATTCAAACCCACAAGACTTTTCTGAATTTGAGACATTATCACAACTTTCTAGAGCACTTACCTTCATAAACACGGTGTTCACCAGGCAGTGGAGTACACGAACTCTTGAGTTACAGACCCCTTGGCAGTGGATAAAGGAGACTCTTTTGAAAAAAGAAACTAGAAAAGCACCTCAGTGTCAGGTTAGCTAGAGCTATGTGAAAAAGCACATCTTCCTGAACCACAGAACTCCATGAGATATTACAGCCCTCAGCAAGTAGAGTAGGAAAGTTAAAAATTACCAGATATACCTGTAAATATAAATTATTTAAAATAAAACTGCAAAGACAGATTCTGATCTCAGTTATAAAAGGTTTTAATCCACAGCAACTCAAGCCAAAAGAGATACTGAGGATTATTCTGATATAATCGAAATCAGAATTTGGCTCGCTTGTTGAATCATAGCAAATATACATTAGCATTTTTTTTAAGAGTGCACATGCCTAAACTGAATGACCACATGATCTAGTTATTGTGATCTTTGTCCTACCTTTATATATTGTGTCATATCAAAATTCTAGACTAAGACTTTTGGGGCATAAACCCATCTTGTTCCATAAACAACTAGCACAGTTTGGGATTCTATACAAAAGATGAACGATGACATTCTTTAAGATACTGTTTTCTAATATTTCACCACCATTGGTGCTATTCCATTTTATGTATTGCATACACTTGCGTTTCAAAAATGCACTCCTGTGCCATTTCAATACACTGAAGAGTACTCTTGCAGAAGGTAGCTGGCTTTTTAAACTGTTAGTCTTGATTGTAGCACCTGTATAAACCCAACCTTCCTCAACTGAGGCTGCTTTAACCCAGCTAAACACCCAAACTTCAGCAAAGTTTTGTAATATGAATTGTATTTGCTGTTTCAATAAAGGGGAGAAGGAAGGTCCATTGGTTCTATCCAACACTGGGAAGCAGAGTGCACGGGTGCCAGTCATTACTCTGCAAAGAGTTCTTTTCGGAAAAGCACTTAACCTTTTAGTGCCTCAGTTTCCCCATCTGTAAAATGGAGATGGGAATGGTTCCCTACCTCACTGAAATGTTGTGAAACTTGGATGTTTGTAAAGTGCTCTGTGATCACCAGACAAAAGACTCCATTGGTTTACTGGAGTACCTGAGAACAGAAGTTTGTTTGTATACAGTAAGTACAGAGTATTATTTATTATCATTAAATTCCTTGTGAATGTTATGGCAAATACCAAAAAGGGACTGCTTCCTTTTGACCTAAAATGACACATTACAAAGAAGAAAAGTAGCCCTTCCAAACAGCAAGCTTTTAGTAAGCAAAAATAAAGTTGAAAAACTGTTAAAGATCCCCAAAGTGCATGTAAGAATCATAAATATATACCATTTTTAACATTGAAAAAAGTTCTTCTTTCATTGAATCTGACAGGTGCCCTTCAGCTGAGTTTCAGTGTGCGTTGATTCTCCCCCCCACCATGTGTATCAGTGCCTTCCTACTATTTCTTTCTTCAAAGAGAAATCCGCATTTCCTTGCAACATTTGATGACTCAATGAACAACTTCCCTAGAATGCTAAAGCTGATGCTTTTGTGAATCAGGGCCATTGTGTAAAGAAACAGAGAAACGCCACACCCTTCCATGAGCTGGCTAAATCCCACATTCCTCTCTCCCAAATTCCCTACTTTTTTTTGATTCCTCATCCTTCTTCCTCTTCCCCCTGATCTTCTGACCCTTTCCAACCATGTTGCCTTTTATCAGTCACTCTCCAGCTCAGCTTTGCTAGAAGGAAAAATTCTTTAATGCATATATTAGCTTTTCTGTGGCTTTTAGCATATTATCAGAGCACGTTATAAATGTGAATTCATCCGCACAAGGTAGGGATGAATTAGTCCCATTTTACAGATGAGGAACTAAAGCACAGTGCGATTAAGAGCCTGAGTCAAAGTCCATTGAAGTCAGTGGAAAGACTCTCATTAACGTCACTAGGTTTTGGGTCACACCCTAGGTGACTTGCCCTAAGGGTACATCCAGACTACCCACCGGATCGGTGGGTAGCGATCGATTTATCAGGGATCGATATATCGCATCTCATCGAGATGCGATATATCGATCCCTGAACGTGCTCCCGTCGACTCTGGAACTCCACCAGAGTGAGCAGCAGTAGCGGAGTCGATGGGGGAGCCATGGCCATCGATCCTGCACCGTGAAGACGGGAGGTAAGTTGAAATAAGATACATCGACTTCAGCTATGGTATTCCCGTAGCTGAAGTTGCGTATCTTATATCAACCCCTCCCCCCCCCAGCACCTCTGCCAGTGTAGACCAGGCCAAAGTCACATAAAAAAACATCTGTGGCAGAGTCAGGATACAACCCAGAACTCGTTGCCACAAGGTCACTCTTCCTCTTATACAATGCAGTATTAAAATAGCATTTTTTTAAAACGGGGAATATCACTGATACTAGTATTATATGCATAACATTTAAAATGATCAAAATAAGAGAAACCAAATAATTTAAAAAAATCCGATTAATCCCAGTTTAATTAAACAATGCAGGTACTAGAATACAGGTACATTAGGTGGTCAATTACAGTAATAAATACCCTGCTGCCAAGTGTTACATAGAGTCATAATTTTCAATGGATCACAGTGAAGCTAATCTGATACTATGTTTGCTGACTTGAATCTATGTTTTGGGGCATTCTCTAATACTCTTCCTTATTTTGCTATGTATTTCCAGCATGACTACTTTCATTACACCAAGCATATAGGATTTCTTTGTTCTCGTCCATTGTATCACAGTTCTTCCTATAGCTCTTAGAAGTGCTATGAACACGAGTGCTTTAGCTCCTGGGCCCTGATCTCCTGTGATAGTCATAAGGCATCGTGAGATGTCAGCTGTGATTCTTTATTGACCCTAGCTGCCAGAATCATAAAGAATAAAATTGCTATGTGGTTTCAGTGGAGCAATGTGTTCCTGGTGAATGAATTTATAATTGATTATAGAAAACCTAGTATTCAGAGATGCTTCTATTATTCTGAGATCCCCGTGGGTCACAGAGCCAGGGCTCCAGACTGAGCTCAAACATCTACAATGCAATTTTATAGCCCCATAGCCTGAGCCAAAGACAGTTGATACAGGCCAGCCACAAGTGTTTGAGTGCAGTGTAGACATACCCTCTGGGTCTGCGTTCACTGCATTAATTCAGGCTCTTACTTCGGTGTTGTCCCTAACCCCCCTCTCATCCACATACAACATTCTCTCACCTGAGTTGAGTGGTGGTTGCAGTCTGGGCTAGCTGGCTCAGCTGGGGATGTGGGTTAGAGCCGGGTCCCACTTTCACTCAGGCTGACAGTCCTAGCTGCAACGTGGGCAGGTATTGAATGCTGATAATCTTCCAGTGCATTCCCACAATTCCCCTTCTGTTTCCAAAAGGGCGAAAAAGTTCTCCCACAAGTCACTGCGAAAGAATCAGAGAGCAGTTCGTCTTACTGCAACACAAAGAACCCTGGGTTATGCCCCCTGAACTCCTAAGGGGACACACAGAGAATGCAGCACCAGCAAGGACACAAATTCAGGTAGAGCTTTGCAATTTGGCTCCTCAAACCTAAATGAGGCCAACCTGGACTTTCAGACCCAAGTGTTATCACCCAAGTTAATACCTCATGTATTGCCCCAGACTGGATACAACCCTGAAAAATCATGACAAAGTACAAGAAAGTTAAGGTGCAATGATGCGTGATGGTACTGCACTGGCTCCAGACTTCACAGCCACCATGGCAGTGAAGGGTTTCACAGCACCATAGTTAAGATAACACCGCAGTTTTCTTTTTAAATATGGTAACTTGTAATGCAAGTTTTGTTTCCACACTCTGGGAAGCAGCTACAAATAGTAGATTTAAAAGGAACATTGACAAGTTATTTTCAAGTACTAGGCTGCTGCTCATCAACAGAGTCCCGACACTGACAATTTGGTCTTGACTCTTGGCATTTGGATACAACTGTAGTCTTTAAGATATGAGTAAACTCTCTTGAAATGGGCAGAGAGGGAAAGGAATGTGTTGACACTACTGCATTAGATTTTAAAGTTGTCAATGTGTTTTATAATTATCAGTTGCGAGATTTTGTTTGGTTGGTTTGAAAAAAAAAAAAGCCAGCCCTGACCCCAAAAACCACTAAAATGCTTAACTTCCCTGGGACTTCTTTGACATTAAAGTTATGCACATGCTTGAGTGCGTTATTCTACTGGGGCCTCTGTGGGCAGAGCTAGTGATACTTTGTGCAATACTGTGCTAAATTTGAAGGGCAAAAATTAGCAGCATTCATACTGACGTGTAATGATTTTAGTAGCATACCAAAAAAAGTTTTAAAATTCATTTCTCAATACTACTTTACAAGCTACTGTGAATCAAGAAACATGGAAAACAATGGGTTTTCTTTATTTGCCTTGGAAGCTTTTTTTTACTGATTTAAAAGACTATTTTAAAAGAAATAATTTTTGGAAGTTGTACAGAAATACTGTATTTAAAAGCAAATAAGGAAAATAATTTTGAATGTTACTGCATGATAGATGGGAAAACAAAACAAACACAGATATGTCTATCCTGGGCTTGGTCTATCCTGGGCCTGGGGCCGGGGCGGAATCGATCTAAGATACGCAACTTCAGCTGCGAGAATAATGTAGCTGAAGTCAACATATCTTAGATCGACTTATCTCCCGTCCTCACGGCCACGGCTCCCTCATCGACTCCGCTTCCACCTCTCGCCCTGGTGGAGTTCTGGAGTCCACGGGGAGCACGTTCGGGGATCGATTTGTCGTGTCTAGATGAGACGCAATAAATCGATCCCCGATAGATCGATTGCTACCCCACGATCTGGCGGGTAGTGTAGATTTTTGGTTCTCACAGCCCAAAGTAGTTTAAATAGCATTTGAACATATCTTTGAAGTTCTCCAATCGCTAGTTATGACTTCACTGCAGTATCGCGTAGAATAGAGTCTGAAGACATTACTGTGGAGGAGCAAACTATATGTACCAAGTATACCAATATGGGAAACCCAAATTTCACTGTTGGCTAGATAACAAATCATTTGAATCTAAAAAGAGAAGGATGGCATTGGCTCAGTGGGAGTAAATGGATGAGGGAGGTTAACAGGAACCGACCAGGAAGAAAGGAATGAGAACTCAGGGCTTGTCTTCACATACAGTGCTCCAGCAGCACACCTGTGCCACTGCAGTGCTTTAGTGAAGATGTTACTACGTGAACAGGAGAGCTTCTACCATCAACGTACCATCACCCAAGAGATGGTAGCTATGTTGACATAGCTTCTCCTTCGACACAGCGCTGTCTACACAGGTGGTTAGGTTGGTATAAGTATGTCACTCGAGGGTGTGGATTTTTCACACCCCGAGAGATGTAGTTATACTGATATAGGTCTGTAGTGTAGACCTTGCCTAAGACTTTGAAACAAGGGAGGGTATCAGGTCAGTAGGTGGAGGTATCTGGAACTGTATGTCTTCATTATTTATCTTGAGATGATCATTTCAAGGAAAAACATGCATCTATTCCAGTATGTCTTACACTATTCAACAGCAGTGTTGCAATGCAGGGAGATTCATCTGTCACCAGCTGATTGCTCTTGCCCATCAAATTATGATGTCCCTGTACATCACCCTGCCACATGTGGAATTGTAACTTCCTCTTTACACTAAACTTGATTTTTCCTCCTTTGAATCCAGGATATGAAGGCAGCAGCATGATTGGCCTGTGCTGAGTCAAGTCTCCCATTCTAACCTGCAAGATCAATTAACTTCTTTCCTGTTCACTTACGAAGGCTGCCTTCAATACAAAGGTGGAAATTCTTCCATGCAGCCCTATGGGGGTTAAAGCACTTCACCAGGGTTACAAAGATCTAACTCAATGCAGAATTTGCCCAAAGATGTTTACCCGGCATTAAGACGTGTCTCGTTCTTACAATAGTCAAATAAAGAGGAATCTCCTGTCCGTGTGTGAACTCCTGTGTGTAGTAAATCAAAGTCAGCCCAGATGTCAATATGTCAGACAGTTACTTTGAGGATATAATGAACAGAACACAAGACTGGCCATACTGGGTTAGACCAACAGACCCTCTAGCCCAGTCTCCTGTCTTCCAACGGTGGCCAAAGGCATGTGCTTCAGAAGGAATGAACAGAAGAGGGCAGTTAGTCATCCCTCCTCTGCTACCCGCTCCCAGCTTCTGGCAGTCAGTGGTTTAGAGACACCCAGAGCATGGGGTTGTGCCCCTAAGGGCTTGTCTACACTTGAAATGCTACAGTGGCACAGCTGCACCGCTGCAGCTACACCACTGTAGCACTTCAGTGTAGACACTACCTGTGCTGACAGGAGGGCTTCTCCCACTGGTGTAGGTAGGCTGACAGAAGAATGCTTCCATCAACCTACATTGTCTGCATGGGGACTTAGATTGGCTTAACAATGCTGCTTGGGGTGTGGATTTTTCACATCTGTGACCAGTGTAGTTAAACTGACCTAATTTTCTAATGTAGACCTGGCTTCTAAAGGTTCTATTATTTATTGGTTCCCCCACAAACACAAAACCACCCTAAATATGAAGATCAGCCAGACTGTTGTGTATTCCAGTCCCCCCGCCCCCCATCTCATCTCCATGCCTGGCACATTCATTAGTGTGGCGGGGTGATGACTCACCGGCAAGGCATCTCCTGCTGGTTGTCCAGGGAATTAGCTCTTTTCCAGCTCCAGAGCACCCTCTGCCAGCTGATGTCTCACCTGCCACTGGCCCCCATGTCCCTCCCGGACCCGGTACCCTTTCTCTTGGGGTTCTGCCCTCTGCAATACCCCCCACAGTCTCTGGGTCTCCCCACCCAGGGGAGCCCCCAACCTTCTATCCTCCCCTTGCCTCAGTGGCTACTGCTCCCTGGGGCAGACGGCAGTCTGTAAACCACTCATCATCGGCAAGGGGGTTGGACCAGCTGCCTTTGCCTATCTCTGGGCTGCCCCTCTGCAGCCCTAGTTCCCTTTTGTGGGACCTTAACTCGGCCTGCAGCCTGGGGCTTTGCTAGGCCAGAGCTTCCCCAGCTCCCCCTGCCCTTCCTCAGCCCAGCTGCACACTAGGTACCATCCTCAGCTTCCCAGGCAGCCAGGTCTTTATTTCTCAATGAAGCTAGAGTGAGTGTGTCTGTCCCAGTCTCTGGCCCGCAGCCCTCTTATAGGGCCAGCTGTGGCCTGATTGGGGCGTGGCCCCAGCTGTGGCTGCTTCCCCCAATCAGCCTGGCTTTTCTCCACCACAGCCCTCTCCAGGGCTGCTCTAACCCCCTCAGGGCAGGAGTGGGGTGACCACCCCTCTCCAATTAGGCAGAGTGGTGGAGGATTCCCCTGCACCTTTGTCTACTCCGGCAGTACTTTAACTTAAGACACTCAGAGAGGGCCAAGGATCGGGCCCTTAAAGTGTTTGGTTTAGCTTGTAGAAACAAGCTAAGTATTAATATGAGACACCTATAGCATACCCCAGCCTCAGCAGAGTTATGTAACTGGTTCTCTCCAGCACTACCCAGGAATGTAGTAAAAATATCACCTGGGAATTAGAGACTGGGTTTAGATCAATGAACTGGCCCTTTCAGTTCAGAAGGGAAAAGGGGACAGCTGGTCTGAAAGTTCAATGCATGGGAACAGTCAAGTTCTTGCAACACCATTATAGAACGTTGGTCAGATCCCAGGGCCGGCGCTTCCATTTAGGCGGCCTAGGCAATCGCCTAGGGCACCAGGATTATTGGTGGGCCGCATTTTGCCGGAGGGGGTGGCAGGCGGCTAGGATGGAGCTGCCATAGTCGTGCCTGCGGACGGTCTGCTGCTCGCGCGGCTCCGGTGGACCGCCCGCAGGCACGACTGCGGGAGCTCCACCGGAGCCACGGGACCAGCGTGCGGGGCAGCGAAATTGCCATGTGCCTAGGGCGCTAAAACCCCTAGAGCCGGTCCTGTCAGATCCTCTAAAGCAGCCTAGCTTCATGGTGGGGCCACGGCAGTGTACACTCAATCAATGTATTATATCAGACTACATTTATAGACTGTTCCTGTTCTTACATCATTTATAGTCATTTTAAAGAACGGTGTTTGCTACTTAGTGGCCCAGCATTCACACTACCAGTCTTAGGACATTGGTATCTAGGGTGACCAGATGTCCCAATTTTATAGGGATAGTCCCGATTTTGGGATCTTTTTCTTATATGGGTGCCTATTCCCCCCCCACTAGGATGACCAGACATCCCGATATTAGTGGGACTGTCCTGATATTGGGACCGTCCCGATTTTCCCCCATGTGTGCCACGTCCCGACCGCACATCAGTCGGGACGGACCACTCACCAGTGCGAAGAGACTGCAGAGGCAATAAGCAACACATTACTTGAAAAACTGCAACACACAAACTAGACCTAAACAAAGTATCTTTCTACTGTGCTGATAATGCAAACGTGAATTACGGAAAGCAACAATCAGTGTACCAGAATTTAAAAAAAAAAAACGAAAATATCTGGCCTGCAAACTGCCCTGCCCATGTTGTGTACAATGCCGTGAAATGTGGTAGCAATACCCTATAAGTTGACATTGAGACTCTGATGATTAAGACGTTTCAGCAGTTCTGCTAAGAGAGTAGCATTATTGAAGGATATGTTTGACTTTGTGGATATGGTGTATTCCACTTTACTGCACCATGTTCCGACACGCTGGGTGAGTCTTTTCCCAGGTGTAAACACGCTTGTAAATACGTGGCAGGCTGTTAAGTGCTATTTTGTTTCTCTGGGCAGTGAGAAGTGCCCAAAATTTCTATGGATGCTTGTTCTCAGACATGAAAAACAGTGAACGAGGTGAGGGGCCTCGCAAAGTTGAGGTTCATCTGTTTTTCCTCCAGAATGTCCTGAAAATCTTCAATGATACCATGTTCTGTTTGGAAAATGAGAGTATGACAGCATGTGAACTGTATGCCAAAATGAATACGCTGAGAATTAAACTTCAGCAACTGAAGAATGACAAATTCTTTGGCTCCGGAGTTGAAAATGCATTCACTGAGATGCTGCCTGTCGCTGCTGCATGTCTCCAGAAAGATTTAATGAAAGTTTATGATGTGCCGACCCTATATTTGGAGAAATGCTTTGATTTTTCAACAAATGGCTACTTGTTCAATACCCAGTGCTTGCACGTCAAAGTTAATAGGGCATTCGAATACAGGGATCTGTCTGCAGCCATGACAGCTGTAAACCTCCAGAAAACAGGGGATCTTGATCAGCTCTATGATGAGTGCTGTGTCATCGAAGACATCGACTCCAAGTTGGAGCCTGGAAACTACTCAGTTGGGAAACTCTGGTCTCAAGTGCTGAGGAACAAGGACAGTAGCTCTGAATTCCTGAACATGGCAAAGCTGGTGTCATACATGCTCAGTATACTCATAAGCAATGCATACTCAGAGCATGTATTTTCAATCATGAAAGGTGCATGGATTGAAGTCCGGAATCGAAGCAGCGTAGACTTGGTGCGGAGTGAAACCCTTGTCAGAACGAATTTACTGATGAGTTGCAAGGACTTCTACAGCTCTCTGATTGCCCAGAAGCAAGTTCCTGACTATGGCAAAGTCATTCAAGAAGTACTAGACTTCTGGCACGTCTGAGAGGTCTGCAAAATGGGAAGTTGATTTATTATCTGAATAAAAAACTCTGCTCTTTACCCCTGTTTGTTTAGTGTACAAATAAATCTGTGTGTTTAAATATGGATTACAGCTAAGTCTGTAATTCAGTCAGGGGGGCTGTGACCCTCACTGATTCCAGACCTCTGTGACTTGGTTTGCTTTAGCCACTGACAGCTGCAGGCAGGACTGTGGGCCTCCCCTCTGTGACTGTGGCTGGAGCCAGGGTTTGAACTGCAACCCTTTGCTCCCCTGCTCTGCAGCTGGGTCTGGGTCTGGGTCTGACTTTGCAACCAGGATCCTGTGCCCCGGTCCTGTGGCTTCAGCTGGGGGCTGGAGCTGAAGCCCTGTGCCCCTGGCCCCGTGGCTTCTGCTGGAGGCTGGAGTCCTTGAGTCCTTGCCCTGTGGGGAGGGCTGCAGCAGGGCCTGTACACCCCTCTTGCAGCTCCCTAGGGCTGTGCGCCCCCTCTCACTGCCCGGTTGGGGCTGTGCACCTGTGGCTCTTCTCCCCACTTGCCCATTGTGTCCTGATATTTCACTCTTGTGAGCTGGTCACCCTACCTCCCACCCCCATCCCGATTTTTCACCTTTGCTGTCTGGTCACCCGCCTGGTATCTTTAATATTAATAAATGCAATAATAATACTTCCCAAAGGGGAAACATTCCAGACACTCTCTGAAGTCCACTCAGGACTTTGTTGCTGGTTTTATGTGATAGGTGTTCAGATCCCATGCGGATGGGCAGCAGTATAAAATGTAAGATCAATAGAGTAATAATATATTCACCTAATGTTTATATGTTCAAAACATGGTAAAAAACAAACACGAATTGACCTTCACAACACCCCTGAGAAATATACTGTTTTCCCATCTCACAGCTGAGACAGATCAGGCACAAACAAGGTTGAGCAATTTGCTCAAGACCTCACAGCAAGACAGGGGCAAAGACAAGATCTCATAGTTACGGGCTGTCAGACTGTCCATTAGATGAGTGGCTTTCAAACTTTTTTTGGAGACCCAGCTGAAGAAAATTGTTGATGCTCGCAACCCAATGGAGCTGGGGATGAGGGATTTGGGGTGTGGGAGGGGCTCAGGGCTGGGATGTGGGGGTGAGGGATGTGGAGTGGGGCTGGGAATGAGGGATTCAGAGTGTGAGAGGGGGCTCAGGGCTGGGGCAGAGGGTTGGGGTGCGGAAAGGAGTCAGGGCTCTGGGCTGGCGGTGCAGTCTCTGGGGTGGATCCAGGGATGAGAGGTTGGGATGCAGGAAGGGGCTCCGGGTTTGGGGGATATGAGGGCTGGGACAATGGATTGGGGCACAGGCTTACCTTGGGCGGCTCCCGGTCAGCGGCGCAGTGGGGGTCCTAAGGTGGGCTTCCTGCCTGTCCTGGCACTGCAGACTGTGCTGCACCCTGGAAGTGGCCAGCAGCAGGTCCAGCTCCTAGGAAGAGGCGCACAACCAGCTCCATGTGGCTGTTGCCCCCAGGCAACACCCCCCAGCTCCCATTTTCCAGGAGCCGGTGCTCTGGGCAAAGCAGCGTGTAGAGCCCCATGGCCCTGCTGCTGGCCCTTCTGGGGTGCAACGCGGTGTCGGAGCAGGTAGGGACTAGCCTGTCTTAGCCGGGCAGCACCCCCGATGGGACTTTTAATGGCCCAGTTTGTGGTGCTGACCAGAGCTGCCACAACCTAGTGGCTGGCATGCTGTGACCCAGTACTGGATCACGATCCACAGTTTGAAAACCACTGCGCTAAAGCAGCCTAGCTTCATGGTGGGGTCACGGCAGTGTACACTGGCTGAGGATCTGAATGACTGTATTATATCAGACTACATCTATAGACTGTTCCAGTCCTTACATCATTAATAGCCATTTTTAAGAACGGTGTTTGCTACTCAGTGGCCCAGCATTCACACTACCAGTCTTAGGACACTAGTATCTTTAATATTAATAAATAAAATAATAATACTTCCCAAAGGGGAAACCTTCCAGACACTCTGTGAAGTCCATTCGGGACTTTGTTGCTGGTTTTACATGATAGGTGTTCAGATCCCATGCAGATGGGCAGCAGTATAAAATGTAAGATCAATAGAATAATAATATATTCACCTAATGTTTTATCTTCAAAATATGGTAAAAAAAAAAAACAAAAAACCAAGCAGTGACCTTCACAATCCCCTTGAGAAAAATACTGTTTACCATCTCACAGCTGAGACAGATCAGGCACAAACAAGGTTGAGCAATTTGCTCAAGACCGCACAGCAAGACAGTGGCAAAGACAAGATATCATAGTTATGGGCTGTCAGACTGTCCATTAGATGAGTGGTTTTCAAACTTCTGGCAACCCAGCTGAAGAAAATTGTTGATGCCCGTGACCCAGTGGAGCTGAGGATGAGGGATTTGGGGTGTGGGAGGTGCTCAAGGCTGGGGTGTGGGGGTGAGGTCTGTGGGATGGGGCTTGGAATTAGGGGTTCAGGGTGTGGGAGGGGGCTCTGGGCTGGGACAGGGGGTTGGGGTGCAGGAGGGGGTTAGGCCTCTGGGCTGGGGGTGCAGGCTCTGGGCTGATACTGGGGATGAGGGGTTTGGGGTGCAGGAAGGGACTCCGGGTTAGGGGGTGCTCAGGGCTGGGGCAGGAGCTTACCTTGGGTGGCTCCCTGACAGCAGCCGCGGGGGTGCTAAGGCAAGCTTCCTGCCTGTCCTGGCACCGCAGACTGTGCTGAGCCCCGGAAGCAGCCAGCAGCAGGTCCAGCTCCTAGGCGGAGGAGCGGAAGCAGCTCCACATGGCTCTTTCCCACAGGTACCGCCCCCCCAGCTCCCATTGGCCAGGAACCAGCCAAGGGGAGTCTGGAGCTGGTGCTCGGGATAGGGGCAGCACGTGGAGCCCCATGGCTCCTCTGTCTAGGAGCTGGACCTGCTGCTGGCCGCTTCGAGGGCACAGTGCAGTGCTGGAACAGATAGAGGACAAGCCTACCTTAGCCGGGAAGCACCCCTGACGGGACTTTAACAGCCCAGTCGGTGATGCTGACTGGAGCAAGGCAACCCAGTGCCTGACATGCCGCGACCCAGTACTGGGTCGCAACCCACGGTTTGAAAACCACTGCATTATACTGTGCTGCCCCTCTCAAACACATCTTAATACTGGAATATGTATCCACCCCTGCTTAAAGCATGTTGAATATATTGCTGCATATGGCTGAACAGATGCTAAGTTATTCCAAACACAGGGAGTGGTAGCAGAGAAAGCAGCAGAGTGCTGGAGAACGATTGCAGGGACCTCTGTGTGAGCTAGAGAGGAGCCACATACTGACCCCTTTGGTGTGTCGAACTGCCATAGATGTAAATGCAAGTACCATGTGTTGCCTATCCTAGGGCCAGTGAGAGGGGGTCAGTGTTTGGGTCAATACTACTTAGTCTAACCACCATTTAACCCCGCCAGCTTCACTCACATGAAAGGGCTTATTACACTAAGGCCCCTCTCCATGACGCCCGCTGCAAAACAGGGGCCTCCAACGGGGTATAAATGTCACAGCAGTTTAAAAGTGCCTTTGTATAGCTGAGAATCAGGCCTAATGACTCCAAAAGTAGTGTGAGCGGGTGTTAAGATCGCACTCCCAGAAGTCCTGACCTGGAGGAAGTTATGCAGGTTGTCAGTTTGACAGGAAAAGGCTTCTGACCATGTTCAATGACAGTGATATTTGGCCCATCCCCAATGGCAAGACTTTGCAATACACATGAAATATATATATGAAGAAATCCAGGACATAAGTCACAGCTGCAGCACACTCCCCATTTCCACACCAGAGTTGTGTCATAGGAGAAGTGTAAAATACATCTGAAAATACAGTGCTGTAAATATATGGAGTCTAACAGCACAGACTATCAGAGTTGGAAGAGACCTCAGGAGGTCATCTAGTCTAACTGCTGCTCAAAGCAGGATCAATCCCCAGACAGATTTTTACCCCAGTTCCCTAAATGGCCCCCTCAAGGATTGAGCTCACAACCCTGGGTCTAGATCCCTGTGGCACCTTATAGACTAACAGACATTTTGAAGCATGAGCTCTTGTGGGTGAACACCCACTTCATCAGATGCATGTAGTGGAAATTTCCAGGGGCAGGTATATATATAAAAGCAAGAAGCAAGCTAGAGATAACAAGGTCAGTTCAATCAGGGAGGATGAGGCCCTGTTCTAGCAGTTGAGGTGTGAAAACCAAGGGAGGAGAAATTGGTTCTGTAGTTGGCAAGCCATTCACAGTCTTTGTTTAATCCTGAGCGGATGGTGTCAAATTTGCAGATGAATAGAAGCTCAGCAATTTCTCTTTGAAGTCTGGTCCTGAAGTTTATTTGCTGCAGGATGGCCACCTTAAGGTCTGCTATAGTGTGGCCAGGAAGGTTGAAGTGTTCTCCTACAGGTTTTTGTATATTGCCATTCCTAATATCTGTTTTGTGTCCATTTATCCTTTTCCGTAGAGACTGTCCAGTTTGGCCGATGTACATAACAGAGGGGCATTGCTGGCATATGATGGCTTATATTACATTGGTGGACGTGCAGGTGAATGAAGCGGTGGTGGTGTGGCTGATCGAGTTAGGTCCTGTGATGGTGTCGCTGGTGTAGATATGTGGGCAGAGTTGGCATCGAGGTTTGTTGCATGGATTGATTCCTGAGCTAGAGTTACTATGGTGCGGTGTGCAGTTACTGGTGAGAATATGTTTCAGGTTGGCAGATTGTCTGTGGGCGAGGACTAGCCTGCCACCCAAGGCCTGTGAAAGTGTGGGATCATTGTCCAGGATAGGTTGTAGATCCCTGATGATGCATTGGAGAGGTTTTAGCTGGGGACTGTATATGATGGCCAGTGGAGTCCTGTTGGTTTCTTTCTTGGGTTTGTCTTGCAGTAGGAGGCTTCTGGGTACACGTATGCTTCTGTTGATCTGTTTCCTTATTTCCTCGTGCAGGTATTGTAGTTTTGAGAATGCTTGGTGAAGATTTTGTAGGTGTTGGTCTCTGTCTGAGGGGTTAGAGCAGATGCGGTTGTTCTTCAGTGCTTGGCTGTAGACAATGGATTGTGTGATGTGCCCGGGATGGAAGCTGGAGGCACGAAGGCAGGCATAGCGGTCAGTAGGTTTTCGGTATAGGGTGGTGTTAATGTGACCATCACTTATTTGCACCGTGGTGTCTAGGAAGTGGACCTCCCGTATAGATTTGTCCAGGCTGAGGTTGATGGTGGGGTGGAAGCTGTTGAAATCGTGGTGGAATTTTTCCAGAGTCTCCTTCCCATGGGTCCAGATGATGAAGATGTCATCAATGTAGCGTAGGTAGAGAAGGGGCGTGAGTGGATGAGAGCTGAGGAAGTGTTGTTCCAGGTCGGCCATAAAAATATTGGCACATTGTGGGGCCAGGCAGCTGCCCATGGCAGTGCCACTGATCTGGAGATATATATTGTCATCAAATTTGAAATAGTTGTGTGTGAGGATAAAGGCAGAGAGTTCAGCAGCCAGTTGTGCTGTGGCATCATCAGGGATACTGTTCCTGACAGCTTGTATTCCATCTGTGTATTCCAATACCAAATTCTACAGGCCACTTCCCTCAGATCCCACTGAGGAATACACAAACAAACTGCACCATCTACTCAGGACACTCCCTACACTAACACCGGAACAAATCAACATACCCTCAGAGCCCCGACCAGGATTATTCTATCTACTACCCAAGATCCACAAACCTGGAAATCCTGGACACCCCATCATCTCGGGCATTGGCACTCTCACTGAAGGACTGTCTGGATATGTGGACTCTCTACTCAGACCCTATGCCACCAGTACTCCCAGCTATCTCCGTGACACCACTGATTTCCTGAGGAAACTACAATGCATTGGTGACCTTCCAGAAAACACCATCCTAGCCACCAAGGATGTAGAGGCTCTCTACACAAACATCCCACACACAGATGGAATACAAGCTGTCAGAACAGTATCCCTGATGATGCCACAGCACAACTGGCTGCTGAGTTCTGTGCCTTTATCGTCACACACAACTATTTCAAATTTGATGACAATATATATCTCCAGATCAGTGGCACTGCTATGGGCAGCCGCATGGCCCCACAATGTGCCAATATTTTTATGGCCGACCTGGAACAATGCTTCCTCAGCTATCGTCCACTCACGCCCCTTCTCTACCTACGCTACATTGATGACATCTTCATCATCTGGACCCATGGGAAGGAGACTCTGGAAAAATTCCACCATGATTTCAACAGCTTGCACTCCACCATTAACCTCAGCCTGGACCAATCTACACGGGAGGTCCACTTCCTAGACACCACGGTGCAAATAAGTGATGGTCACATTAACACCACCCTATACCGAAAACCTACCGACCACTATGCCTAACTTCATACCTCCAGCTTCTATCCCAGGCACATCACACGATCCATTGTCTACAGCCAAGCACTGAGGTACAACCGCATCTGCTCTAACCCCTCAGACAGAGACCAACACCTACAAAATCTCCACCAAGCATTCTCAAAACTACAATACCCGCACGAGGAAATAAGGAAACAGATCAACAGAAGCATACGTGTACCCAGAAGCCTCCTACTGCAAGACAAACCCAAGAAAGAAACCAACAGGACTCCACTGGCCATCACATACAGTCCTCAGCTAAAACCTCTCCAACGCATCATCAGGGATTTACAAACCACCCTGGTCAATGATCCCACACTTTCACAGGCCTTGGGTGGCAGGCTAGTCCTCGCCCACAGACAACCTGCCAACCTGAAACATTTTCTCACCAGTAACTGCACATGGCACCATAGTAACTCTAGCTCAGGAACCAATCCATGCAACAAACCTCGATGCCAACTCTGCCCACATATCTACACCAGCGACACCATCACAGGACCTAACCAGATCAGCCACACCACCACCGCTTCATTCACCTGCACGTCCACCAATGTAATATAAGCCATCATATTCCAGCAATGCCCCTCTGCTATGTACATCGGCCCAAACTGGACAGTCTCTACGGAAAAGGATAAATGGACACAAAACAGATATTAGGAATGGCAATATACAAAAACCTGTAGGAGAACACTTCAACCTTCCTGGCCACACTATAGCAGACCTTAAGGTGGTCATCCTGCAGCAAAAAAACTTCAGGACCAGACCTCAAAGAGAAATTGCTGAGCTTCTGTTCATCTGCAAATTTGACACCATCCGCTCAGGATTAAACAAAGACTGTGAATGGCTTGCCAACTACAGAACCAGTTTCTCCTCCCTTGGTTTTCACACCTCAACTGCTAGAACAGGGCCTCATCCTCCCTGATTGAACTGACCTTGTTATCTCTAGCTTGCTTCTTGCTTGTATATATATACTTGCCCCTGGAAATTTCCACTACATGCATCTGATGAAGTGGGTGTTCACCCACGAGAGCTCATGCTCCAAAACGTCTGTTAGTCTATAAGGTGCCACAGGATTCTTTGCTGCTTTTACAGATCCAGACTAACACGGCTACCCCTCTGATACTTAACCCTGGGTCTAGCAGGCCAATGCTCAAACCACTAAGCTATCCCTCTCCTCGGTCCAATCAATCTAAAATGCAAGTTTATATTAACAGCAGCTTGGGGCTGTTGAAACTGCATTAGTTTCCTTACCTAGCTAGTACAATGTCCTTTTTGCACATAGTAGTCAGTCTGTACATATGGTGATTATTATAGAAGTTTTAGATGGCCAAGCAAAACCCAACACATAACACAATGGCATATCTCCGTCTGTCCATCTTAGGGTTGCCAATTTTGGCTGGACATATTCCTGGAGTTTTCATCACATGATATAATCTTTAATTAAAAATTAACCTTTAATTCCTGAAGACTCCAGGGCAATCCTGGGGGGTTGGCAACTCCAGTCTATCTGGATGTAACACAATAATGGAATGGTAGGGTAGACATGAGACTTACTGGCCTGCTCCTTCCCTCATGGTTGGGCATGGCAGGCTCTCCCCATGCTGCCACCTGCTCCTGCCTTGCAGGGGTCAACTTGGCCTGCTGACTCAGCCCTACAGCCAAGGCACATTCAGATCCCACAAATAGTTCACTCATCTTGTGTTAGGTCTTCAGCTCCTGACTCTGGTCCCGGTGGTCCTGGCAAGCCTTGCCTCAGGGACTCCAGTCGTCCTTACCTCTTATATCAAGGGGGGTTCACCCCACTTTGCTCAGTGGCCAGTAAGGGAACTCAGGCCCTCTCTCTACTCTGGGTTCCAGTGAGGGACACTGTAGTAATCAGCCAAGGGTGGCTCCCTCAGACCCCTTGCTGCTTCCGCAGACTTCTTCCTACTTTCTCCAGCCCCCTTTCTGGCCACATAGGGTATGTCTACACTGCAACTGACAACCTGTGGCGCTGGCCCGAGCTGACTTGGGCTTGTGGGGCTCAGGCTATGGGGCTGTCTAATTGCTGTGTAGGCATTCGGGCTCGGGCTGAAGCCTAGGCTCTAAGGCCCTGTGAGAAGGGAGGGTCCCAGACTCTGCTGAAGTGTCCCAGAGGGTCCCAGACTCTACTGGCCTGGAGTGGGAGGAAAATACAGGGCACACACAACCCCTGGTATGAAGTGCGGGGTGCAGAGAATCCCTGAAATAGAGGGGATGGGAGGGTGGTACACAGGAAGCTTGTGGCAAGAATGGATGTGTGTGCTATGCACTAAGCCTAAAGAGAATGAAGTTACTGGGGAAATAATGAAGCGCCATGTAAAACCTGGGTGTACTGCAGCATCCCCAACACCCCTAGCTCCCACGCCTATGCCTGGGAATGGATTTTTTTCTCCCTGGTGATGCACTGGAGATGTCCATTGGCTAAGAGGTGGCCTCTTTGAAGTAAACAGCTTCTACCAACCAGCAGCATAATCCAGTGGATAGGGCACAGGATGGGACTCAGGTCATCTGGGCTCTTCTCCTGGCTCTGCCATTTACAAGCTGGGGGATTTTGATCAAGTCATTTAACGGCTCTGTGCCTCTGCTCTGCCGTCTGCAGCCGCTGATATGAAACAGTGTGATTTAATTATTAACCACTCTTCGTTATTAACCAGTCAGGATGTGTTTACTCTGTTATTAACCAATTGTAGCTGATAAAATAATAATACTTGGTCAGCCATTGTGCTGTGAGAATAATATATATATATATATATATATATAAACAACTAAAATATACATAAAACTAAATATTTCCCCTGGGACACTGTTTAAACATGAATATCTAGCACTGTAAAGTAAATGAAACTGTGAATTCACACTACTGTGGTTCTTTTGGATAATGTTGATCACCAGTTTGGCTCCTGAACCACTGAGGTCTGACTATTACTGCCTTAAACACTCTGTTTCTTGCCCCCTTGTATCTATTTCTGCATATTTTGCGTATAACCCATTAGAGCCCTCTGCTGGAAATTGCTGTAACGGAGCAGGATTGTATAGCTTAGTCTCAAAATGCAAAGTCTTGTTTTTTCTCTCTTTGTGGATATAGATTTTGTGACTTGCACTTTCTTAATGTTTATTTGTTTGTTTATTTTTAATGGCCAGGCACCAAGGGGTGGCCTAGCCCTGGTAGTTGGGAAATACAATCCCAGCTTGAGCTTTCCCAACCTCATGGCAGATGTGTTCCTCCACAGGAAATAAAATCTCTGACTGGATTTCTTGACATCAAGGGAAAGGAAGGCTGATGTTGTGCTCACTGATTGAGTTGCTGAGGATGGAGGACCAATGCAGGATACCAGTATTGGAGAATAATCAAATAGGGTTTGAGTTTCATAACTCACACAAGTAGGCACTCTAGAGGCAGGAGGCATGTTATTCTGCACCTTTTGATTCAGCAGATCTGGCTGTAGATCGGCTCACCATATTTCTACTTTTGGCAAATAAGTGTCACATGTACCTGTGGTTTTTTACATAAGTCTCTGCATTATTGGCCTTTCAGGTACTTAATTCTGGCTCTCTATCCAGAAAGAAGTTTCCTTTCCTACTCTTTCATTACTGGGTAGAACATAGAGTAGCAGAGCAACTGTGATTGGTGTTAATACCCCGATGTAAGAACGCACTAAACCACTGTTTAACTTTTGACTTTGGTGGGACTTACTTAAAGTTAACTCATAGACTCATAGACTCTAGGACTGGAAGGGACTTCGAGAGGTCATTGAGTCCAGTCCCCTGCCCTCATGGCAGGACCAAATACTGTCTAGACCATCCCTAATAGACATTTATCTAACCTACTCTTAAATATCTCCAGAGATGGAGATTCCACAACTTCCCTAGGCAATCTATTCCAGTGTTTAACTACCCTGACAGTTAGGAACTTTTTCCTAATGTCCAACCTAAATCTCCCTTGCTGCAGTTTAAGCCCATTGCTTCTTGTTCTATCATTGGAGGCTAAGGTGAATAAGTTTTCTCCCTCCTCCTGATGACACCCTTTTAGATACCTGAAAACTGCTATCATGTCCCCTAGATACGCGTTTTGCTGGATTGGGATATCTATGAGGAATAAATCTCTGAAACTGCATTGGCTGAGGACTTTTTGAACACTATCCTGGTATGCATGCCCAAGGAATAATAAATTTGTCCTACATTTCTCATATCCTCTTGCAAGCTAAAAAGGCATCTAGAGCTGTGTCCTTTTTGTGGAATACACATGAGTAAAATGAGCAGTAGTGCTGGAACAATTTTTGTAGTGGGGGGTGCTGAAGGTGGAAATCATGTATTTTTGGGCTGTTATTACTACTTCAAACCAGAGGGTATGGCAACACCCCTTGTTCCAGCACATATGATAATGAGAGGCTTGTCATGTTACAGTTTTTCTGCTGAAGCATTATCCAGATTAGCTGACTTGTTGCAGCCAGACCCTGATATTTGTTTCAGTGCACCAAGAGGTCAACCACATCACAAAAGAATGTTGCAACCCTTGCAACAGAATGGAAAAGTGTGTACCATAAAAATAAGTGAAAAACTTTTTCACTTATATTAGTAAGCTGTGTCAGGCTTAGATTACTTATTGCCTGAAGAATAGCTGTTCTCTCTTATATCCCAGCCCAAGTGCAATGCAATTATGTAGCTATGCAAACAATCCCATAGTTGTAGATTTTCAAAAAACATGCTGCATAATTTTGTTCCAGAATCTAAGCTTTTATTTTTAAAAAAAGTCTCTAACTCATTTGGTTATGAAAATAACCCTCAAAGTGTGTCTGAATCCTCAGTCAATCACAAAATATCTCTCAAGGAGGTGTGAACACTCCTGTTCACTTCAATGGAGGTGTTAACACTGAGGCCTAATGATGACAATCTAAATGTCTTCTTTAATTACATCAGTCCTATCATTTCAGCAGAAACGCCAAGCCAGTGGCCTTCCATTCTTGCTAGTACTATCAAAGATTGCTAGGGTAGGGAATTCTAGCTCTCTTGCCCATAAATGTGAAATTTCCACTTCCTCCGTCCCAATTTCAATTCCTCTGCTCCCAATTCCAAAAGCCTAAACTGCCACCTGGATACCAATAAGCAAAGCTGCAACCTCCACCTTCCTGGGTCCCAAAAGCTCCAGATATCAAAACCTCCAGCTTTTTCCCAGCAACTTCTGTGGTGTGGTTAATGCACTTTCAATGCCAAAATATGCAGTACATTCAACATTTGGAGACAATATAAAAATAATTGAATTTCATATGAAAAAAAATGACACAGAGCTTCATGGATTGGATTGGGCATGCAGTGAGAAGGGGAAGGTTTAGGATAACAGTGCTGCATGGATCAGGTCCTTCTGGCACAATTTAAGTCCAATGTGCTTCTTAGGATATGAGTTTTTTAAATAATATCTGGCATATATAAAATAACTACATATACAATCCATCCCTCAACTGGATGGAGTCATAACTGCTCAACTGTGTGTCATAGATCCTACACTACTAACAGTTGCTGTCCTTTCTCTACAATGATAGAAGTGTGGACTTTTAGAGCAAAAAGACCTGGATTCTCTGTCTCTTCCCAAGAAGTTCTGAGTGACCAGAGTGGCTGCATAGTGACAGCGACAAAGTTCCTAGGTGACTACAGATTTGTTGAAGTAATTTTAAGCAGGTTTATGCAGTGGACTAAAATCTTCCCCTTTTGCTAAAAGCCTTGGGTCATACTAATTATGTTTGAGCACAGGTGTTTTCTCCTGTATTTTATCTAATGCACCACTTTTGGAGGATGGCAGTATTCTGGCAAAGCAACAATTTGGGATGGAAGTTACGGCTTGCTTTTCAAACCCAGAATAATCCCTAATCTAATCTATGGTGATATCCATTTGCCCACCAGAGGGCAAATCAAGCCCTTAGTTTAAAGCTATTCACTTCAAAATAAATCAATCCTAGAGTATATTGAGCAAATACCAGAGAAAGTTCTCACCTTCTTGGGGAAGAGGTGGAAAGGGATGAGATGATGAGACTTTGGTTATGCTACATGATTTTTTCCATAATGTTCTCAATTACATTTGGATTTTTAAATTTAGAGTGGATCACAGAAAGCTGTTTCCTAATGGGGAGTTTTAAGGACAATCTGTTAGTGAACTGTGCATTGTCAAGGGGCATAACAGGGCAGCTACCTCCTGAGCGCCCCTCATGGCCAGGAGTGGCTCTGCAGCTCTCTGCCTCTCTTTCCCCTCTTCAGGGCCCCTTAAGAATTTCACACAGTCTTTCTAGTGGCTGCCTGGGACTAATTTAATAAGAAAAACACTTAAAGCAATCCCAAAATAAAGTCCATCATCACATGATTATCTAACAAAGATTTTATAGAAAATTCACTTTTTTTAAAAAACTTGTCAGGTAATCATGTAGCAGGCTTTACATTTCCCCATATGCTACATAAGAACCCAGATAATGACACCTGTGGCACATTCAAAATGGATATATATCTTATTCCAGCCACCGTGAAGTACTTTCTCCTATATGATTGTTGTTTGTATGTGTGTGATGTTGGTTTTCTATCCATAATACTCACAATGTTGTGGTTGTCTTTGACTGAGATAGCCGGGGATTGGACTGAATTCAAACCAGAAATGTGGATGGCATCAGAAAAGGAATTTGGTGGTTTTGATGCCCTTTTGAAATAGAAGGAAATCATACCAAATCTCTATTGATTCCGGATGCAAATGAAATTGATTTTAGCAAAATATTTTTTATTGCTAAAAAAATCGTAGCCAAGTTTACTTCCCTTGAAAAACAGGCAGAGCAATTCTGAGTATTGCATACAAAGTCACATAGACCACACACACACACACACAAGTGAAGCGTTATCCTAGTGACCCTTCTTTGGCCAAGTCTGTGATGCAAGCCAGACAACCAGACACTCATCTTCAGTTTTCAGCTCCAGTTAGCCCATGAATAAGTGCTCAGAACACCATGGATGCAACTTGCCAAATTATGAGCATGTTTTATCATTTTAACAAAGATATAATATTTTATAGAATGATTGTAACAACCACTAATACTAACTTTCAGAAGTAAAAGGGAGGTGGGGGAAGTATAAAAACCATCTTCCCCCTGGCTGACATGTTAAAGTGTGACAGCACACCACACAAAAATGACAGAGACGTGTCATGATAAAAATAGAATTACTCTTTTTTTTTTTTGGCATGCAGTTTTATGGCTAGTGATAAAGATAACGTGTATAAAATCAAGAGTTCAGCATTTAAAATACTGAAGACATTCTAAATAGTGCAATTGTTTAACAATCATCAATGACATTACTTCTTGCTATTAACAGGATTGTATAAATATACACAAACTCTTTTTTGCATTCTGGGGCACTCCAAAGTATACTTTTCCTTCATTCTTTTTTCTGTGATTATCACAGCCTTCTTGCACGAATAAATGTGACACTGCCCAGCTTTTCAACGAGAGACTCACAGATGGCATTGCTCTAAAGGCCAATTCAATAAGAGCCAAATCCTTGACCCTTTGAAATCAAGGAGAGTGTTTTCTGTTGACTGTGCTGAGCCCAGGATTCAGCTCCAAATGCCTCCACAGAAAAGAGTGCAGCATGATCATGCCATAAAACTCACAGGTCTCCTGGTAGTGTGACGGTATATTTACTCCGGTAGCTTCCTTTCTCAAACTAACAGTCTGTATATGGGATGTGTCAGTGTGGACAGAGAATGAAAGAGTAAAACAAATGATGAACAGCCTGGCCCTTGGAGATACATCATGGCTGAGAATTCCGCAAGGGGTTATAGGCGTTATCTCTGCTTTTCCTATTTGTGCGGCCTGCTAGATGAGCTGTAATGCAAACATTGCAACAAATGACAACATATACAATACAGAGAGAGCAAAGAATCATTGGACTGGAAGGGACCTCGAGAGGTCATCTAGTCCAGTCCCACTCCCCTGCACTCATGGCAGGACTAAGTATTATCTAGACCAGGGGTCGGCAACCTTCCAGAAGTGCTGTGCCGAGTCTTCATTTATTCACTCTAATTTAAGGTTTCATGTGCCAGTAATACATTTTAACGTTTTTAGAAGGTCTCTTTCTAGAAGTCTATAATATAGAACTAAACTATTGTTGTATGTAAAATAAATAAGGTTTTTAAAATGTTTAAGAAGGTTCATTTAAAATTAAATTAAAATGCAGCGCCCCCTGGACCGGTGACCAGGACCCGGACAGTGTAAGTGCCCCTGAAAATCAGCTCGTGTGCCGCCTTCGGCACACATGCCATAGGCTGTCTACCCCTGATCTAGAGTCCAGACCATCCCTGCCAGATGTTTGTCTAATTCTGCTCTTAAAAACCTCCAATGATGGAGATTCCACAACCTCCCTATACAATTTATTCCAGTGTTTAACCACCCTGACAGTTAGGAAGTTTTTCCTAAAGTCCAAACTAAACCTCCCTTGCTACAGTTTGAGCCCATTGCTTCTTGTTCTATCCTCGGAGGTTAAGAACAACATTTTTTCTCCCTCCTCCTTGTAACAACCTTTTATTTACTTGAAAACTGTTATGTTCCTTCTCAGTCTTCTCTTCTCCAGACTAAACAAGCCCAATTCTTTCAATCTTCCCTCATAGGTCATGTTTTCTAGACCTTTAATTATTTTTGTTGCTCTTCTCTGGACTTTCTCCAGTTTGTCCACATCCTTCCTGAAATGTGGCACCCAGAATTGGACACAATACTCCAGTTGAGGCCTAATCAGCACAGAGTAGAGCGGAAGAATTACTTCTCGTGTCTTGCTTACAACACTCCTGCTAATACATCCCAGAATGATGTTCATTTTTTTTTTTTGCAACAGTGTTACATTGCTGACTCATATCTAGCTTGGGGTTCAATATAACCCCAGATCCCTTTCTGCAGTACTTCAATACCGCCAAAATGCCATGGCTAGCAAACAGATTTTGATTGTGTGGAGGAAATATTGTCTTCCGGTTCCTACTGACTATTTGGCAGAATTTGCGTACATTTTTGTTTGTGCGAATGAGAAGTTGTCAGAAACAATTCTAAATACAGCTTGCACAACCAGATGTATTAATTAGCTCTCATGCCTGTTATTCACACCCACACACAAGTAAAGCCTTGTCCTAGTGACCCTTCTTTGGCCAAGTCTCTGAGGCAGTCCAGACAATAAACAGCAGAGGAATGCGAGGCTCTCCCTTTGTAGTGCATCAGCTCCTATTAATTTAGGAGAGACCAGCGCCCAAGCCTTCAGCCTGGGTCTCTCCCATGGCACAGCAGAACACTAACCAGAAGGGCACTGGCTTACCCATGTACATTGCTAACATGCTGCATATCGCTGGGATAATTTTAAGATTTATGGATGTGCCCTGTTTCTGCTGTATTCAAAGACTTCTGCTAATCCCCAGCTTTCTAGATTCCTGGCATTGTATTGCTCAAATGGGTCTTCAGACAATGAGCACTGAAGATCACAGAAGCGTTTACACTGAAAGGAATATGGGGATTATTTCTCTTCAGAAGATCTGTGGCAACCTGCCCTTTGGCAGAATAATTCCAGTAACAAGATCATTTTGACAGCTACCTGCGTAAAATCCTGTTAATGATCATCTTCACCCATTTGGCCTGGGGATCTAAACAGATTTGCTGGCTCGTCTTCAGTGTCGCACTGGAAGGGATTGAACAACTTGTTTAAAATAATCTTACATTGAGAGAGTCTAGAAAAAATAGCAGCCTCTAGGCTAACTTCTGCTCTCACTCATACTCTTCCCAGGGCTGATGCAAGGATGTTTCGTGCCCTACGTGAAACTTACACCTTGCGCCCCCCCCCGGGCCCCTGCCCTGAGCCCTCCCCGCCCGTGGCAGCTTCCCCTCTCCGCCTTGAGGTGCCCCCCTTGCAGCAGCTCCCCACCCTCCACCCTGAGGCACCCCCCCACCCCAGCTCACCCCTGCTCTGTGCACAAGGACCCTGAGCACGCCCCCCCGAGCACGCTCCCCCCTTACTTGCTGCAGATGGCCCTCCCTGCGCTCCCCTGCCCCAGCTCCCTCCGCCTAAATGCTGGCGGTGACCAGGGCGGCCGATGATCTGGCCGCCAAGGTCACTACTGAAGAAAATGGCGCCCCCTCAAATCTTAGCACCCTAGGTGACCACCAAGGTCGCATAAATGGTTGCACCGGCCCTGACTCTTCCACCTGTCAGTGATGTGACCGGAGTGGCACAGCCGGAGCTGAGTGCCAAATCTGGCCCTACTAGTTAATTGTCAATAGGTTCCTTTTGGAAATGTACACTTTGTTCATGTGAAACTTGGACTGAATGACACATAGAGACTGATTCTGATCTCATTGGCTCCGATTATTCACCAGTGTAACTCCATCGACTTTAGTGCTCTTACTCCTGCTTTGCACTGGGGTGAGAGCACAAGGAGGCCCTTATACTTCAATATATAAAAAAGTCCCTCACGGGAATGGATGCTCATTATGTGCTAACGTATGGTGCCAATATTGGTGCACGCCTGACTTAGAAAATCTGGCCCTAAGTCTGTACAATTTAAAAAAAAATCATTTTGCATTCCAGCTCTGTAAATTATATATAATCAACGTCTACTTAGCTATGGCCTTTCCTTTGGTGTTTTCATTCATCTCTAAAAAATTACCTCCCTAAGGGTCAGATACTTCCCAAAATAAATTCAGGCAGTTCCCATTGACTACAAGGAGAGCTCTGCTAGAGCTCAAGGGGTAACCTGTGGCTCTTGACGTTTTGCTTGATCACTGCTATGAAGGAAGTGGTTTTGAAATCTTAGTATCTCTTGCTGGGTAGGGCACAGGGGACTACCTCTTGTATGGCTACACTTGAAATTTCAAAGCGCTGCTCCGTGGTCGGAGCGCCAGCGCTGGGAGAGAGCTCTCCCAGCGCTGCACGTAAACCACATCCCTTACGGGTATAGCTTGCAGCGCTGGGAGCCGCACTCGCAGCACTGATTACACTGAGGTTTTACAGCGCTGTATCTTGCAGCGCTCAGGGGGGTGTTTTTTCACACCCCTGAGCGCAAAAGTTGCAGCGCTATAAAGTGCCAGTGTAGCCAGGAAAGTCAGGCACTTACAGCTGAAGCAAGCCTGTGAGCAATCAAGGATCCCCTGTGGCTGGGCAACTTAACAAGGAAAAGGAAGCAAGCTTGGACTAGAAGCTGTGCAGGCTCATAGACTCATAGACTTATAGGTCAGAAGGGACCA
Source organism: Gopherus flavomarginatus (assembly GCF_025201925.1). Taxonomy (NCBI): domain Eukaryota; kingdom Metazoa; phylum Chordata; order Testudines; family Testudinidae; genus Gopherus; species Gopherus flavomarginatus. Next base: position 152,480,415 of record NC_066619.1, read on the forward strand.
ACATGATCATCCAGTCTGACCTCCTGCACAAGGCAGGCCACAGAACCCCACCCATCCAATTTTATAACAACCCCAACCCAGGACTGAGTTTTTGAAATCCTCAAAATTGGTTTGAAGACCTCAAGCTGCAGAGAATCCACCAGCAAGCGACCCGTGCCGCACGCTGCAGGGGAAGGCGAAAAACCTCCAGGGCCCCTGCCAATCCGCCCTGGAGGAAAATTCCTTCCCGACCCCAAATATGGCGATCAGCTAAACCCTGAGCATGTGGGCTGTTATAGGCTGTGGTCTCTCTCAGGGACTAGCCTGGCCAAGGCCACAGACCTTTGTTTTGCTGATTCACTTTGGGAACCCTGAACCAGGGCTCTGAGGTAAGGACCTTATGAACTTCTGTTCACACTGCTCCTTCTCTGAGGCTGACTTAAAGGGAAGATGTGTGTTTTGTTAGCTTGTTTTAGCTTCCCTCTGGGTTGGATTCTTTCCACTCTGTAACATATGGCTACCCTGTAATTAGAATTGCCCTGTGTTAAAATCACTGGCGAACTGCTTGGATTTGGTTTCATGCATCAGAAGGAAACCTTAAGCTACATGTGTCTATATGTACCTTGGCAGTGCGGGTGTCAATGCTTTGGGTAGCACTATCTGTGGCCCACACACATGTGGAATTTGATGTGCTGGGGCCGGTGACCAGCTGTGAGGTCTGGATCAACAGTTTCCCTCACCACCTCAATCAGTGAGGGTTCTGTGGAAGGATGTGGTAGCCAGTAGCTACATCAGCCTGTCAGCTGAAAGCATCTGTGCTAGAGAAGGCTTGTCCATGGTAGGGATGTAGGCTGAGGAGTCCTGGCAATGCTAGCGAGCAGGGAAGGTTCTGGCAGGGTGACTCCATAGGAGCTGTGCTATCAAGGAGCTGGAGGGAGACTCAGAACCGCAACGAAGGGACTGGGCCTCTGTGCTGATCCTGGCCTGTGGAGGATTCAACCAGGGCTACCAAATCTGGAGGGTGATCAATCGAAGGCTTGCCAGAGCAAATGGTTGCCATACAGGGCTTCTAACTATGCAGAGGGAACAGCGGTGCAAGTACGGTGGTATGGTCTGGTATGCTGCACCAGTAAGATATTTATAGGTGATACAGCGTACTAGAAAGATACAGGAGGAGCCCGCCCCCAACCCTCACCCCAGCCCTTCCATGCATCTGCATCTCCTGAGTCCTCCTGCCTGGGGTCTGTACAGCAGAAGTCTTTGGTGCAGTGGGAGGAGGACAGAGCTCCCTCCATCCTCCACAAGGTAATGTGGGATGGATGCGGATCATGGGGAGAAGACAGGGAGAGCATGGGGGCCCCAGGCTAGGGGCAGGAAGGTGTCACATGGGGGGTCACATGGGGAGGTTCCCCCCCACTTTGTGTCCCTCCCATGAGTGCAGCATACCAGCGAGAAATTATTTCTGCTTGCACCTCTGAGAGGGAAATGCCACATGGCAGGTGCCCTGCTCAGCTATATAGGAGCAGGGCTCTGCTCTTGTGGGATTTAGGAGCTCTGCATGTCAGGTGCCTACTCCTCCTCCACAACAGTGTATTTGTCCTGCAGGTGCCGCACTACTCCAGCCTCTGGTGGAGCTTCTAAAATGATGGATGAGCAAACCAAATAGCTCAGAAACGGTAAGGGAACAGTCTTCTGGGGATAAAGCGAGGGTTTCCATTCCCCAACGCTGTCAATCTTGCAGCTTTCACGAGCACTCCATTCGGATGGCTACTGGGTTGTGAAATCCTATGGTTTCAACTTACATGACTTCCACTGTGCTGCACTGTGGGCCTTTGGGGATGATTTCCACATGAACCAAGAGCTTCGGTGACACCAAGCCCGAGACAGTCTGGAGACACTGACACTGCAACTCTCCACCCAGAAGTGACTCTGTGAGGGAAGGAAAGTGAGGGGCATCACTGAGTGAGGAACTTAACTAAGTTAATGCTCCAAAAAAGTGTGTTGAAGGGAGAAAAACCTGCTGCAGGGTTTAAGCCACTCCCACTAATGGGGATTAGGACAAGACTTTCTTAGGATGCACATTCTACTACATCTGCCAACTGTAGGGTTTATGCATCTGACACTGTCAGAGACAGGATACGATCTATCTTAGGTACTTATTTGGTCCTATCTGTGATGGCTTTTTCCACACAACACCCCGTGAAGTAGAGCAGTCCCATTATCCCCATTGTACAGATGGGACCTGAGGCACAGAAAAACTAGCCTGAAGTGTAGGCCTGAGACCTCATCAAACCCTCCCACCCCCCATATTAAACCAACCTTGGGTGAAACTCAGGGAGCTAGTTCACCACTAAAATTGAAAAAAGAAATGTTCTGCTGCTGATAAAGCACCCCCTCCTCAGGAATGTCCCTAAGGAGAGTTATAACCCCCAAGGTTGTAAAGACGCTGGGAAACAGGGAAGATACAGCAAGACTCAACAAATGGTAAGATAAGCTCTGATGATCATCTGCACAAATAGAGAAGGTCACAACTAAGTTACAATTTGGGCATGAAAGATAAAATGCAAAGAACTTGGGAAGGAAGGAGGACACATAGGTGACAGTACGTAATTGGTTACAATTTTTATTATTTAGGAGTGTGGGATCATGGGATAGGTTTAGTAAATGTGAAGGAGGGAGCTAGTTTTATCTATATAATGTAAATGAAAAACCAATGCTCTTTGGGAATCATTTTCAGACTGCAGTTCAACATCCAGTTGCTGGAACTCTGGCCTCTCTGCATCACTGGGAACCCCTAGATGGATGAACCTTGACTGGCCATTGGGTGAAATTTGTCTATATATTGGGAGTGGTGAGCATAAGCCATTTGCTTGATCTATGTATTCTATGTGTGTTGCTAATAAATAGATGTTTAGAGCACAAGTGTAAGGCTCTTTCACTGGGAGAAGGTTCTGGAGACCCCTGAGGGAAAAGGGCAGGTACTTAAATTGACCAGGATTCTTCCTGAGCCCCATGGGTAAGGATAGGTGCCTTAGGCACTGAGCCCTCAGAAGGGAAAGGGGGGAGGTGCTTAAATTGATTGGGTCACAGCTTGAGTCCTCAGTAGGTTATAGGCAGGATGTCCTATATTGGCCATGTCACACTTGGAGCCTCCGGTAGGGTGTAGGCAGGGCATCCCAAATTGGCCACATCACACCTTGAGCCTCTGGTAGGGTGCCTTAAATTAAGCCGGTAACAGACATTACACCAGAAGTCTCTGGCCTAGCAGGGACTTGACCCCAGGTCTTTCAGTTCCAAGACCAGAACTGGGTTCAACAAACCACAGGTCTGAGCCACAGCTGTTTCTATGTTGTGCCTCTGAACAAAGATACACTACTTCTGCCACCTTTAACCACCCTTCATTTGAACAAATGAAATGTCTTTGACACAAAGGGAAGGGAAGGCTGAGAGGGCTTGATGCTGCACAGTGCAGCGACAGAGGCTTGGGAATACAAGCTATAAGCAAAAGGACCAGCGTGACTGACAGCTCGTAGGAACAAGCATGCTGTTACACAGCTGCCCAGTTACTCGTGGCTGGCAATTGGAGGGCAGCCCAAGTGAGGCGTGTGTAGGGAAGTGCAGCATGTCTGCAGGCGGAGGTTTCAAGGGGCTGGAGACTGACTCCCCTGCTGTACTTAAACCTCATCCTTGTGCTCCTGGCAGTGCTGGCACACAGCAGCCTTCCATGCCCTGCTCTCCCTCCTCCCCTCACAAGCACAGGGCCACAGTCCAGAGGCTTGTATAGAAGGAGAGTTAAATAAGGACACTCAGACTTATATTTGTATGGATCAGCTCATGTTCTCTGATAAAGACACAAAGCTCATAATCATCCGTGCAGGATCCCAGTCAGTAAGGGCCATGCGGTACCCGCTCTTAGCAGAGCCTGCACGTCCAGACTACCCGCTGTATCGGCAGGTAACGATTGATTCATCGGGGATTGATATATCGCATCTCATCTAGATGCAATACATCGATCCCCGAATGTGCTCCCCGTCGACTCCGAAACTCCACCAGAGCGAGAGGCGCTAGTGGAGTCAACGGGGGAGCCGCGGACGTTGATCCCGCGCTGTGAGGATGGGAGGTAAGTCCAATAAGATATTTCGACTTCAACTACGGTATTCCTGTAGCTGAAGTTGCGTATCTTACATCAACACCCCCTCCACTGTAGACGTGGCCAAGAGTGGGATGGAGGAACCAGGAAGTCCCATAAGATTTCCCGTATCGTGTGGCATGACCAATAGCTGCTCCTCTCAGGAGAGAGGAGCTGGGTGAGTGGGACACTGATGAGGCAAGGAAAGGAAACTCTTACCATACCGTGTACTAATCCTCCATGGTGCTGCCCAGCCCCCTGTTCTCCTTCAGATCCCTTGGGGACAATACTGCCATAGGCTCCTCTGTCCACACCTGGCCAATAGCTCCCTGTTTGCAGCATTGCTGTAGCTGTGTTGGTCCCATGATATTGGAGAGACATGGCAGTGAGGTTCTTACTGGACCAACTTCCGCTAATGAAAGAGACAAGCTTTCAAGCTGCACCGAGCTCTTCTTCTACCTCCCTGACTGAGAGCAGCACAGGAGCGAGGCCAAAACTATTGCTGCTAGAAGCCTAGTTAGTTTTTGGTGCGAACACCCACTTGACTAGCCAGCAGCACACAGCAGCTGCTCCAGTGCTCTACATTTGACCCATCCCCATGGAATTCCCACATCAGCTAAGGGTCTTCCTGAGCCTTAACAGAAAAGATGGGGACCACTCTGCATTAGTTCTGCTCCTCTCTCTTCCCCCACCGGTGAGGCTTTCCTGTCCTCTTTGATTTGTTCACCACCACACGTCACAAGGGAACGGAGTGTAGGACCCTAAACACTGGAGTGAATCAGCTGAAATAACTGTCTGGAAACAGACCTGCAAACCAGTTCCCCCCTTTAATAACCAGCCAACAGCTGAGTTTGGGGTTCTGTCTCTCTCCTGGAGTGGCCGATATCAAAGATTGGGGATTGGTCCTGCCTTGAGCAGGGGGTTGGACTAGATGACCTTCTGAGGTCCCTTCCAACCCTGATATTCTATGAAAGACACCTCAAGCAGGGGAAAGACCTGAAGCATCAGAAATGCAGCACACTACACTGTTCCTGTATTCAGGGTCCGATTTGGATCTCACTTTCATCTGTCTAAAACAGGCATCACCTCACCAAAGTCAGTGGCGTTACATCAGTTTAAAACTGGTCTGAGATTAGAAGTGAAGCCATGGCTGGAATTGTCTTAAACTCTGCATGCGTTCTGTGTGATTTGTTATCTTAAACAGCGTGTGGTGAGTTTAAAGCTGTTCAGTAATTCCATACACCTTTACATTAAAACCCTATTTTTTTTCCTGCAAATACTGCAAAAGGCATTAACAAGGGAAAAGACTACAAGTACTTTGACTGGCTTACCATGACAGATGCCTGTGAGAGTAAGCAGCAGGAGGGAGAATGTGATCTTGTTGTCCATGGCTGCTTCGCTGGTTTGTCTCTTGGCTTGTTGGTGGTGAACAGCTACTTAAAATCAACTTGGTGGCAATTGCAGACCCATGTGGGAGCACTGACGCTTTTATCCTGTGTGGCGTGTGAAGGAGGATCTTAGCTGAGATTACAGAGTTTTTACAGACTAACAACCCACAAATAAATTAGATTTATTCTGCTTGTTTTAATTCCTTTCTGGCACTAAGAAAACAGTAACATGAGATGATGAAAGAGATTGAGATTTGTGCTGCCTTGTTCACCAGCTGCTGAATTTCAGAGGCCAGATCTCAGCTCACTCCTGGTTCACTGATGTAATAGAGGAGTAACCACAGTCAAATCTGGGGCATTGCGCAGGCTGATGGATAACTGGGGTATGTGGAGAGAGGAGCAGAACTAACGCAGAGTGGTCCCCATCTCTTCTGTTAAGGCTCCGGAAGACCCTTGGCTGACATGGGAATTCCATGGGGATGGGTCAAGTATAGAGCACTGGAGCAGCTGCTGTGTGCTGCTGGCTAGTCGAGTGGGTGTTCGCACCAAAAACTAACTAGGCTTCTAGCAGCAACCGTTTCAGCCTCGCTCCTTTGCTGCTTTCAGCCAGGGAGGTAGAAGAAGAGCTCAGTGCAGCTTGAAAGCTTGTCTGTTTCGTTAGCGGAAGTTGGTCCAGTAAAAACCTAACCACCTTGTATCTCTAATATCATGGGACCAACACAGACTACAGCAACGCTGCAAACAGGGAGCTATTGGTCAGGCGTGGACAGAGGAGCCTATGGCAGTATTGTCCCCAAGGGATCTGAAGGGGAACAGGGGGCTGGGCAGCACCATGGAGGAACTAGTACACGGTACGGTAAGAATTTGCTTTCCTTGCCTCATCGGTGTTCCACTCACCCAACTCCTCTCTCCTGAGGGGAGCAGCTGTTGGTCATGCCACACAACAAGGGAAATCTTATTGGACTTCCTGGCTCCTCCATCCCACTCTTGCAGGCTCTGCTAAGAGCGGGTACCGCATGGCCCTTACTGACTGGGATCCTGCACGGATGATTATGAGCTTTGTGTCTTATATCAGAGAACATGAGCTGATCCATACAAATATAAGTCTGAGTGTCCTTATTTAACTCTCCTTCTATACAAGCCTCTGGATTGTGGCCCTGTGCTTGTGAGGGGAGGAGAGAGAGCAGGGCATGGAAGGCTGCTGTGTGCCAGCACCGCCGGGAGCAGGAGGATGAGGTTTAAGTACAGTAGGGTAGTCAGTTTCCAGCCCCTTGAAACCTCCACCTGCAGACATGCTGCACTTCCCTACACACGCCTCACTCAGGCTGCCCTCCAGTTGTTCTAAATTCATTTAGATTTTCATGTTTCATAGAGCAGCCAAGGGAAGACGATTTGCATAGCTAATCTCCAAAACATCTGATCAGTTCTGTTCTGCACACACTCCTGGCTGTGATAGGAAAACGCTTTCCTAGCTAATGTAGCAGTGTTTCTCAAACTGGGAGGCCTGACCGAAAAGGGAGGGTCACAAGCCTATTGTAGGGGGGTTATGAGATCATAACAATATCACTGGGGGAAAGAAGAGCTGGGGGGCGGGACTGGAACAACATCCCTTGCTCTCTGGCTGCCCAGCTCTGACGGCAGCGCTGTTGGCAGCAGCAGCACAGAAGTAAGGGTGGCAGTACCATACAGTGGCACTGCCTTCAGAGCTGGGCACCCAGCCAGCAGCTGCCAGCCATCTTGCTCGGAAGGCAGCACCGCCAGCAGCAGCAGAGCAGCCGGAAGGGTGGCAATAGCATGAGTCTACTGTACATACCCATGGGTGCAATTTGCTATCGCTTTTTCTGGGAGGTCGTCACAGCCCGAAATATTTTCCAAGAGGGGCCCAGCAAAAAGAAAAGTTTGAGAACCCCTGTAATATAGGAAAACTGTAAGAGAGGAGAAGCTTCATCCAGACTCCGGTGGGTGTTGGACAGAGCCCAAAGTGAACCCAGCAGTTGTTCTTTCCATCAGCTTCAAATTCACCCTCCCCAAAAGAAGAGCTTGTGTACTGAACTTGTTCATACAAGTGTATATTGCTTTTGTCTAATCTCCAATGCTCAAATCTTCAGGGAGCTGGGGTATATTGCTCCCTGCAACCTTAGACGTGTTACGCCATTTAGGTATGGCACAATGTCCATTTGTCTATGAAAAATGCTGTGCTGCTGATGAATGGTTCATTTATTATGGACGGAAATTCTGTCTTTGGATTCCATGTGCACAGTTTCCCCTGTCCTTGTTCATGTTTCTGCCTGTGATAAAATCTACACAGAAATGAAGTGGAATCTAAAGTAATATTATCAAGGTCAACTGTTGCAATCCTTACTAGTCAAAACTGACATGTAGACCAGTAAGGACTTTAGGATTTGGCCCAAAATGACGAATCAGATCCCTTTCTACGCGAGGACATAGTCATTAGGACTGTGACGCTGGAAAACCAAGTGCCGGCTCCGGCCAGGGCTGAGTCAGCTGAGAACTGACAAACGCAGCTGGAAGCCAGGCTGTAGCAAAGTGAGACTTGCTGGCACAGCACCTCCTGCTGGTTGTCTTGGGAATTAGCTTTCCAGCATACAGAGCGCCTCCTCCTGGCTGGTGTCTCGCCTGCCACTGGCCTCTATGTCCCTCCCAGACCCCAGTGCCCCCTTTCCTCAGGGTTCTGCCCCTGAAGTACCCCACAATCTGAGTCTCCCCTCCCAGGGGAACCCCTAACCCTCTATCCTCCCTTTGCCTCAGTGGCTACTGCCAGTCACCATCTAGCCCCCACTCACTGGGGCAGACAGTAGTGTGTCATGGCCACTTATCATTGGCAAGGAGATTGGAACAGCTGCCTCTGCCTGTCTCTGGGCTGCGCCTCCCAGCCGCAGTACCTGCACAGGCCTTTACCAAGGCCTCAGCCTGGGGAGATGCCAGGCTGGAGCTCCCCAGCTCCTCTGGCCACTCCACAGCCCTGCTTCACTTCCAGTCCCCTTTTCTCCTAGGCAGCCAGGTCCTTCTCCCTCCACAGCTAGAGAGAGACTGACCCAGCGCCTCCCTGAGCCCTTCTAACAGGGTCAGGCGTGGCCTGATTGGGGTGTGGCCCCAGCCGTGGCAGCTTCCCCAATCAGCCCGGCCTTTCTTCTAGAAGTGAGGTAACTGCCCTGCTACACAGGCCAATAAGGTAAATGTATAAACATTGTATAAATGCATTGTTAAATGTACATGACTGTATTTGGTATTTAAACTTCATGAAAACTAATGGGATGCTACTTGCATTATTTTCACTTTGGTGTATCCTGTTATAATGGAACAGCAAACATGTACATTGTATATCTCCCCTTTCTACCTAAAAAACCCATCACATGAGAAAAAAGCCTTGTGTAATGCAAATGAAGAACTTTAATAGGGAAGTGCTAATTCTTGCGCGTTTCAAAGCTCGTGGTCATTGTGCGTGATCAGAGATCAAAGACTAAATGCACTCCTCTCTCTCTGCCC